>NC_092134.1:95683418-96933418 GCF_043159975.1 Macaca nemestrina
AAATATCTGTTCTCAGATTCCACAGAAATAAGGCTAGCAAAGAGATCTACGAAACACAGATGTAACTCTGTGAGATGAATTAACAAAACACTAAGCAGTTTCTCAGAAAGCTTCTTTCCAGATTTCATCTGAGGATATTTCCTTTTTCACCATAGCCCTCTATGGGCTTCCAAATATCACTTTGCCAATTCCACAAGAACTGTCTTAGCGAAAGGCTTCTTCAGGGGAAAGCTGTAACTCTGTGAGATGATTTCACAGAACAAAAATAAGTTTCTCAGAAAGCTTCTTTCTCTTTGTTATCGGAGGATATTTCCTTTGGCCCTATAGTCTTCAAAGGGATCCGAAATATCTGTTCTCAGATTCCACACAAATAAGGCTAGCAAAGAGATCCACGAAATGCCGATGTAACTCTGTGAGATGAATTAACAGAACACTAAGCAGTTTCTCAGAAAGCTTCTTTCCAGATTTCATCTGAGGATATTTCCTTTTTCACCATAGCCCTCTATGGGCTTCCAAATATCACTTTGCAAATTCCACATGAACTGTCTTAGCGAAAGGCTTCTGGGGGGAAAGCTGTAACTCTGTGAGATGATTTCACAGAACACAAAGAAGTTTCTCAGAAAGCTTCTTTCTCTTTGTTATCGGAGGATATTTCCTTTGGCCCTATAGTCTTCAAAGGGATCCGAAATATCTGTTCTCAGATTCCACAGAAAGAAGGCTAGCAAAGAGATCTACGAAACACAGATGTAACTCTGTGAGATGAATTCACAGAACACTAAGCAGTTTCTCAGAGAGCTTCTTTCCAGATTTCATCTGAGGATATTTCCTTTTTCACCATAGCCCTCTGTGGGCTTCCAAATATCACTTTGCCAATTCCACAAGAACTGTCTTAGCGAAAGGCTTCTTGAGGGGAAAGCTGTAACTCTGTGAGATGATTTCACAGAACACAAAGGAGTTTCTCAGAAAGCTTCTTTCTCTTTGTTATTGAAGGATATTTCCTTTGGCCCTATAGTCTTCAAAGGGATCCGAAATATCTGTTCTCAGATTCCACAGAAAGAAGGCTAGCAAAGAGATACACGAAATATAGATGTAACTCTGTGAGATGAATTACACTAAGCAGTTTCTCAGAAAGCTTCTTTCCAGATTTCATCTGAGGATATTTCCTTTTTCACCATAGCCCTCTATGGGCTTCCAAATATCACTTTGCAAATTCCACATGAACTGTCTTAGCGAAAGGCTTCTGGGGGGAAAGCTGTAACTCTGTGAGATGATTTCACAGAACACAAAGAAGTTTCTCAGAAAGCTTCTTTCTCTTTGTTATCGGAGGATATTTCCTTTGGCCCTATAGTCTTCAAAGGGATCCGAAATATCTGTTCTCAGATTCCACAGAAAGAAGGCTAGCAAAGAGATCTACGAAACACAGATGTAACTCTGTGAGATGAATTCACAGAACACTAAGCAGTTTCTCAGAAAGCTTCTTTCCAGATTTCATCTGAGGATATTTCCTTTTTCACCATAGCCCTCTGTGGGCTTCCAAATATCACTTTGCCAATTCCACAAGAACTGTCTTAGCGAAAGGCTTCTTGAGGGGAAAGCTGTAACTCTGTGAGATGATTTCACAGAACACAAAGGAGTTTCTCAGAAAGCTTCTTTCTCTTTGTTATTGAAGGATATTTCCTTTGGCCCTATAGTCTTCAAAGGGATCCGAAATTTCTGTTCTCAGATTCCACAGAAAGAAGGCTAGCAAAGAGATACACGAAATATAGATGTAACTCTGTGAGATGAATTACACTAAGCAGTTTCTCAGAAAGCTTCTTTCCAGATTTCATCTGAGGATATTACCTTTTTCACCATAGCCCTCTATGTGCTTAAAAATATCACTTTGCCAATTCCACAAGAACTGTCTTAGCGAAAGGCTTCTTGAGGGGAAAGTTGTAACTCTGTGAGATGATTTCACAGAACACAAAGAAGTTTCTCAGAAAGCTTCTTTCTCTTTGTTATCGGAGGATATTTCCTTTGGCCCTGTAGTCTTCAAAGGGATCCGAAATATCTGTTCTCAGATTACACAGAAATAAGGCTAGCAAAGAGATCTACGAAACACAGATGTCACTCTGTGAGATGAATTATCAGAACACTAAGCAGTTTCTCAGAAAGCTTCTTTCCAGATTTCATCTGAGGATATTTCCTTTTTCACCATAGCCCTCTATGGGTTTCAAAATATCAGTTTGCAATTCCACAAGAACTGTCTTAGCGAAAGGCTTCTTGAGGGGAAAGCTGTAACTCTGTGAGATGATTTCACAGAACACAAAGAAGTTTTTCAGAAAGCTTCTTTCTCTTTGTTATCAGAGGATATTTCCTTTGGCCCTATAGTCTGCAAAGGTATCGGAAATATCTGTTCTCAGATTCCACAGAAATAAGGCTAGCGAAGAGATCCACGAATACAGATGTAACTCTGTGAGATGAATTAACAGAACACTAAGCAGTTTCTCAGAAATCTTCTTTCCAGATTTCATCTGAGGATATTTCCTTTTTCACCATCGCCCTCTATGGGCTCCAAAATATCACTTTGCCAATTCCACAAGAACTGTCTTAGCGAAAGCCTTCTTGAGGGGAAAGCTGTAACTCTGTGAGATGATTTCACAGAACACAAAGAAGTTTCTCAGAAAGCTTCTTTCTCTTTGTTATCGGAGGATATTTCCTTTGGCCCTGTAGTCTTCAAAGGGATCCGAAATATCTGTTCTCAGATTCCACAGAAATAAGGCTAGCAAAGAGATCTACGAAACACAGATGTAACTCTGTGAGATGAATTCACAGAACACTAAGCAGTTTCTCAGAAAGCTTCTTTCCAGATTTCATCTGAGGATATTTCCTTTTTCACCATAGCCCTCTATGGGCTCCCAAATATCACTTTGCCAATTCCACAAGAACTGTCTTAGCAAAAGGCTTCTTGAGGGGAAAGCTGTAACTCGGTGAGATGATTTCACAGAACACAAAGAAGTTTCTCAGAAAGCTTCTTTCTCTTTGTTATCGGAGGATATTTCCTTTGGCCCTATAGTCTTCAAAGGGATCCGAAATATCTGTTCTCAGATTCCAAAGAAATAAGGCTAGCAAAGAGATCTACGAAACACAGATGTAACTCTGTGAGATGAATTCACAGAACACTAAGCAGTTTCTCAGAAAGCTTCTTTCCAGATTTCATCTGAGGATATTTCCTTTTTCACCATAGCCCTCTATGGGCTTCCAAATATCACTTTGCCAATTCCACAAGAACTGTCTTAGCGAAAGGCTTCTTCAGGGGAAAGCTGTAACTCTGTGAGATGATTTCACAGAACAAAAAGAAGTTTCTCAGAAAGCTTCTTCCTCTTTGTTATCGGAGGATATTTCCTTTGGCCCTATAGTCTTCAAAGGGATCCGAAATATCTGTTCTCAGATTCCACACAAATAAGGCTAGCAAAGAGATCCACGAAATGCCGATGTAACTCTGTGAGATGAATTAACAGAACACTAAGCAGTTTCTCAGAAAGCTTCTTTCCAGATTTCATCTGAGGATATTTCCTTTTTCACCATAGCCCTCTATGGGCTCCCGAATATCACTTTGCCAATTCCACATGAACTGTCTTAGCGAAAGGCTTCTGGGGGGAAAGCTGTAACTCTGTGAGATGATTTCACAGAACACAAAGAAGTTTCTCAGAAAGCTTCTTTCTCTTTGTTATCGGAGGATATTTCCTTTGGCCCTATAGTCTTCAAAGGGATCCGAAATATCTGTTCTCAGATTCCACAGAAAGAAGGCTAGCAAAGAGATCTACGAAACACAGATGTAACTCTGTGAGATGAATTCACAGAACACTAAGCAGTTTCTCAGAAAGCTTCTTTCCAGATTTCATCTGAGGATATTTCCTTTTTCACCATAGCCCTCTATGGGCTCCCAAATATCACTTTGCCAATTCCACAAGAACTGTCTTAGCGAAAAGCTTCTTGAGGGGAAAGCTGTAACTCTGTGAGATGATTTCACAGAACACAAAGAAGTTTCTCAGAAAGCTTCTTTCTCTTTGTTATCGGAGGATATTTCCTTTGGCCCTGTAGTCTTCAAAGGGATCCGAAATATCTGTTCTCAGATACCACAGAAATAAGGCTAGCAAAGAGATCTACGAAACACAGATGTAACTCTGTGAGATGAATTCACAGAACACTAAGCAGTTTCTCAGAAAGCTTCTTTCCAGATTTCATCTGAGGATATTTCCTTTTTCACCATAGCCCTCTATGGGCTCCCAAATATCACTTTGCCAATTCCACAAGAACTGTCTTAGCGAAAGGCTTCTGGGGGGAAAGCTGTAACTCTGTGAGATGATTTCACAGAACACAAAGAAGTTTCTCAGAAAGCTTCTTTCTCTTTGTTATCGGAGGATATTTCCTTTGGCCCTATAGTCTTCAAAGGGATCCGAAATATCTGTTCTCAGATTCCACAGAAAGAAGGCTAGGAAAGAGATCTACGAAACACAGATGTAACTCTGTGAGATGAATTCACAGAACACTAAGCAGTTTCTCAGAAAGCTTCTTTCCAGATTTCATCTGAGGATATTTCCTTTTTCACCATAGCCCTCTATGGGCTTCCAAATATCACTTTGCCAATTCCACAAGAACTGTCTTAGCGAAAGGCTTCTTGAGGGGAAAGCTGTAACTCTGTGAGATGATTTCACAGAACACAAAGGAGTTTCTCAGAAAGCTTCTTTCTCTTTGTTATTGAAGGATATTTCCTTTGGCCCTATAGTCTTCAAAGGTATCCGAAATATCTGTTCTCAGATTCCACAGAAAGAAGGCTAGCAAAGAGATACACGAAATACAGATGTAACTCTGTGAGATGAATTACACTAAGCAGTTTCTCAGAAAGCTTCTTTCCAGATTTCATCTGAGGATATTACCTTTTTCACCATAGCCCTCTATGTGCTTAAAAATATCACTTTGCCAATTCCACAAGAACTGTCTTAGCGAAAGGCTTCTTGAGGGGAAAGCTGTAACTCTGTGAGATGATTTCACAGAACACAAAGAAGTTTCTCAGAAAGATTCTTTCTCTTTGTTATCGGAGGATATTTCCTTTGGCCCTGTAGTCTTCAAAGGGATCCGAAATATCTGTTCTCAGATTCCACAGAAATAAGGCTAGCAAAGAGATCTACGAAACACAGATGTAACTCTGTGAGATGAATTATCAGAACACTAAGCAGTTTCTCAGAAAGCTTCTTTCCAGATTTCATCTGAGGATATTTCCTTTTTCACCATAGCCCTCTATGGGTTTCAAAGTATCAGTTTGCAATTCCACAAGAACTGTCTTAGCGAAAGGCTTCTTGAGGGGAAAGCTGTAACTCTGTGAGATGATTTCACAGAACACAAAGAAGTTTTTCAGAAAGCTTCTTTCTCTTTGTTATCAGAGGATATTTCCTTTGGCCCTATAGTCTGCAAAGGTATCGGAAATATCTCTTCTCAGATTCCACAGAAATAAGGCTAGCAAAGAGATCCACGAAATACAGATGTAACTCTGTGAGATGAATTCACAGAACACTAAGCAGTTTCTCAGAAATCTTCTTTCCAGATTTCATCTGAGGATATTTCCTTTTTCACCATAGCCCTCTATGGGCTCCCAAATATCATTTACCAATTCCACAAGAACTGTCTTAGCGAAAGGCTTCTTGAGGGGAAAGCTGTAACTCTGTGAGATGATTTCACAGAACACAAAGAAGTTTCTCAGAAAGCTTCTTTCTCTTTGTTATCGGAGGATATTCCCTTTGGCCCTGTAGTCTTCAAAGGGATCCGAAATATCTGTTCTCAGATTCCACAGAAATAAGGCTAGCAAAGAGATCTACGAAACACAGATGTAACTCTGTGAGATGAATTCACAAAACACTAAGCAGTTTCTCAGAAAGCTTCTTTCCAGATTTCATCTGAGGATATTTCCTTTTTCACCATAGCCCTCTATGGGCTCCCAAATATCACTTTGCCAATTCCACAAGAACTGTCTTAGCGAAAGGCTTCTTGAGGGGAAAGCTGTAACTCTGTGAGATGATTTCACAGAACACAAAGAAGTTTCTCAGAAAGCTTCTTTCTCTTTGTTATCGGAGGATATTTCCTTTGGCCCTATAGTCTTCAAAGGGATCCGAAATATCTGTTCTCAGATTCCACAGAAATAAGGCTAGCAAAGAGATCTACGAAACACAGATGTAACTCTGTGAGATGAATTCACAGAACACTAAGCAGTTTCTCAGAAAGCTTCTTTCCAGATTTCATCTGAGGATATTTCCTTTTTCACCATAGCCCTCTATGGGCTTCCAAATATCACTTTGCCAATTCCACAAGAACTGTCTTAGCGAAAGGCTTCTTCAGGGGAAAGCTGTAACTCTGTGAGATGATTTCACAGAACACAAAGAAGTTTCTCAGAAAGCTTCTTTCTCTTTGTTATCGGAGGATATTTCCTTTGGCCCTATAGTCTTCAAAGGGATCCGAAATATCTGTTCTCAGATTCCACACAAATAAGGCTAGCAAAGAGATCCACGAAATAACGATGTAACTCTGTGAGATGAATTAACAGAACACTAAGCAGTTTCTCAGAAAGATTCTTTCCAGATTTCATCTGAGGATATTTCCTTTTTCACCATAGCCCTCTATGGGCTTCCAAATATCACTTTGCAAATTCCACATGAACTGTCTTAGCGAAAGGCTTCTGGGGGGAAAGCTGTAACTCTGTGAGATGATTTCACAGAACACAAAGAAGTTTCTCAGAAAGCTTCTTTCTCTTTGTTATCGGAGGATATTTCCTTTGGCCCTATAGTCTTCAAAGGGATCCGAAATATCTGTTCTCAGATTCCACAGAAAGAAGGCTAGCAAAGAGATCTACGAAACACAGATGTAACTCTGTGAGATGAATTCACAGAACACTAAGCAGTTTCTCAGAAAGCTTCTTTCCAGATTTCATCTGAGGATATTTCCTTTTTCACCATAGCCCTCTATGGGCTTCCAAATATCACTTTGCCAATTCCACAAGAACTGTCTTAGCGAAAGGCTTCTTGAGGGGAAAGCTGTAACTCTGTGAGATGATTTCACAGAACACAAAGGAGTTTCCCAGAAAGCTTCTTTCTCTTTGTTATGGAAGGATATTTCCTTTGGCCCTATAGTCTTCAAAGGTATCCGAAATATCTGTTCTCAGATTCCACAGAAAGAAGGCTAGCAAAGAGATACACGAAATACAGATGTAACTCTGTGAGATGAATTACACTAAGCAGTTTCTCAGAAAGCTTCTTTCCAGACTTCATCTGAGGATATTACCTTTTTCACCATAGCCCTCTATGTGCTTAAAAATATCACTTTGCCAATTCCACAAGAACTGTCTTAGCGAAAGGCTTCTTGAGGGGAAAGCTGTAACTCTGTGAGATGATTTCACAGAACACAAAGAAGTTTCTCAGAAAGCTTCTTTCTCTTTGTTATCGGAGGATATTTCCTTTGCCCCTGTACTCTTCAAAGGGATCCGAAATATCTGTTCTCAGATTCCACAGAAAGAAGGCTAGCAAAGAGATCTACGAAACATAGATGTAACTCTGTGAGATGAATTCACAGAACACTAAGCAGTTTCTCAGAAAGCTTCTTTCCAGATTTCATCTGAGGATATTTCCTTTTTCACCATAGCCCTCTATGGGCTTCCAAATATCACTTTGCCAATTCCACAAGAACTGTCTTAGCGAAAGTCTTCTGAGGGGAAAGCTGTAACTCTGTGAGATGATTTCACAGAACACAAAGAAGTTTCTCAGAAAGCTTCTTTCTCTTTGTTATCGGAGGATATTTCCTTTGGCCCTATAGTCTTCAAAGGGATCCGAAATATCTGTTCTCAGATCCACACAAATAAGGCTAGCAAAGAGATCCACGAAATACAGATGTAACTCTGTGACTGGAAGTCACACATCACAAAGCAGTTTCTCAGAAAGCTTCTTTCCAGATTTCATCTGAGGATATTTCCTTTTTCACCATAGCCCTCTATGGGCTCCCGAATATCACTTTGCCAATTCCACAAGAACTGTCTTAGCGAAAGGCTTCTTGAGGGGAAAGCTGTAACTCTGTGAGATGATTTCACAGAACACAAAGAAGTTTCTCAGAAAGCTTCTTTCTCTTTGTTATCGGAGGATATTTCCTTTGGCCCTAGATTCTACAAAGGGATCCGAAATATCTGTTCTCAGATTCCACAGAAATAAGGCTAGCAAAGAGATCTACGAAACACAGATGTAACTCTGTGAGATGAATTCACAGAACACTAAGCAGTTTCTCAGAAAGCTTCTTTCCAGATTTCATCTGAGGATATTTCCTTTTTCACCATAGCCCTCTATGGGCTTCCAAATATCACTTCGCCAATTCCACAAGAACTGTCTTAGCGAAAGGCTTCTTGAGCGGAAAGGTGTAACTCTGTGAGATGATTTCACAGAACACTAAGAAGTTTCTCAGAAAGCTTCTTTCTCTTTGTTATCGGAGGATATTTCCTGTGGCCCTATAGTCTTCAAAGGGATCCGAAATATCTGTTCTCAGATTACACAGAAATAAGGCTAGCAAAGAGATCTACGAAATACACATGTAACTCTGTGAGTGGAAGTCACACATCACAGAGCAGTTTCTCAGAAAGCTTCTTTCTAGCTTTCATCTGAGGATATTTCCTTTTACACCATAGCCCTCTATGGGCTTCCAAATATCACTTTGCCAATTCCACAAGAACTGTCTTATCGAAAGTCTTCTTGAGGGGAAAGCTGTAACTCTGTGAGATGATTTCACAGAACACAAAGAAGTTTCTCAGAAAGCTTCTTTCTCTTTGTTATCGGAGGATATTTCCTTTGGCCCTATAGTCTTCAAAGGGATCCGAAATATCTGTTCTCAGATTCCACAGAAATAAGGCTAGCAAAGAGATCTACGAAACACAGATGTAACTCTGTGAGATGAATTAACAGAACACTAAGCAGTTTCTCAGAAAGCTTCTTTTCAGATTTCATCTGAGGATATTTCCTTTTTCACCATAGCCCTCTATGGGTTTCAAAATATCACTTTGCCAATTCCACAAGAAATGTCTTAGCGTAAGGCTTCTTGAGGGGAAAGCTGTAACTCTGTGAGATGATTTCACAGAACACAAAGAAGTTTTTCAGAAAGCTTCTTTCTCTTTGTATCGGAGGATAATTCCTTTGGCCCTATATTCTTCAAAGGTATCGGAAATATCTGTTCTCAGATTCCACAGAAATAAGGCTCGCAAAGAGATCTACGAAACACAGATGTAACTCGATGAGATGAATTCACAGAACACGAAGCAGTTTCTCAGAAAGCTTCTTTCCAGATTTCATCTGAGGATATTTCCTTTTTCACCATAGCCCTCTATGGGCTCCCAAATATCACTTTGCAAATTCCACAAGAAATGTCTTAGCGAAAGGCTTCTTGAGGGGAAAGCTGTAACTCTGTGAGATGATTTCACAGAACACAAAGAAGTTTCTCAGAAAGCTTCTTTCTCTTTGTTATCGGAGGATATTTCCTTTGCCCCTGTAGTCTTCAAAGGGATCCGAAATATCTGTTCTCAGATTCCACAGAAAGAAGGCTAGCAAAGAGATCTACGAAACACAGATGTAACCCTGTGAGATGAATTAACAGAACACTAAGCAGTTTCTCAGAAAGCTTCTTTCCAGATTTCATCTGAGGATATTTCCTTTTTCACCATAGCCCTCTATGGGTTTCAAAATATCAGTTTGCAATTCCACAAGAACTGTCTTAGCGAAAGGCTTCTTGAGGGGAAAGCTGTAACTCTGTGAGATGATTTCACAGAACACAAAGAAGTTTTTCAGAAAGCTTCTTTCCCTTTGTTATCAGAGGATATTTCCTTTGGCCCTATAGTCTGCAAAGGTATCGGAAATATCTGTTCTCAGATTCCACAGAAATAAGGCTAGCAAAGAGATCTACGAAACATAGATGTAACTCTGTGAGATGAATTCACAGAACACTAAGCAGTTTCTCAGAAAGCTTCTTTCCAGATTTCATCTGAGGATATTTCCTTTTTCACCATAGCCCTCTATGGGCTTCCAAATATCACTTTGCCAATTCCACAAGAACTGTCTTAGCGAAAGTCTTCTGAGGGGAAAGCTGTAACTCTGTGAGATGATTTCACAGAACACAAAGAAGTTTCTCAGAAAGCTTCTTTCTCTTTGTTATCGGAGG
Source organism: Macaca nemestrina (assembly GCF_043159975.1). Classification (NCBI taxonomy): domain Eukaryota; kingdom Metazoa; phylum Chordata; class Mammalia; order Primates; family Cercopithecidae; genus Macaca; species Macaca nemestrina. The sequence continues at coordinate 95,693,634 of NC_092134.1, forward strand.
ATATTTCCTTTGGCCCTATAGTCTTCAAAGGGATCCGAAATATCTGTTCTCAGATCCACACAAATAAGGCTAGCAAAGAGATCCACGAAATACAGATGTAACTCTGTGAGTGGAAGTCACACATCACAAAGCAGTTTCTCAGAAAGCTTCTTTCCAGATTTCATCTGAGGATATTTCCTTTTTCACCATAGCCCTCTATGGGCTCCCGAATATCACTTTGCCAATTCCACAAGAACTGTCTTAGCGAAAGGCTTCTTGAGGGGAAAGCTGTAACTCTGTGAGATGATTTCACAGAACACAAAGAAGTTTCTCAGAAAGCTTCTTTCTCTTTGTTATCGGAGGATATTTCCTTTGGACCTATAGTCTTCAAAGGTATCGGAAATATCTGTTCTCAGATTCCACAGAAATAAGGCTCGCAAAGAGATCTACGAAACACAGAAGTAACTCGGTGAGATGAATTCACAGAACACTAAGCAGTTTCTCAGAAAGCTTCTTTCCAGATTTCATCTGAGGATATTTCCTTTTTCACCATAGCTCTCTGTGGGCTCCCAAATATCACTTTGCCAATTCCACAAGAACTGTCTTAGCGAAAGGCTTCTTGAGGGGAAAGCTGTAACTCTGTGAGATGATTTCACAGAACACAAAGAAGTTTCTCAGAAAGCTTCTTTCTCTTTGTTATCGGAGGATATTTCCTTTGGCCCTATAGTCTTCAAAGGGATCCGAAATATCTGTTCTCAGATTCCACAGAAATAAGTCTACCAAAGAGATCTACGAAACACAGATGTAACTCTGTGAGATGAATTCACAGAACACTAAGCAGTTTCTCAGAAAGCTTCTTTCCAGATTTCATCTGAGGATATTTCCTTTTTCACCATAGCCCTCTATGGGCTTCCAAATATCACTTTGCCAATTCCACAAGAACTGTCTTAGCGAAAGGCTTCTTGAGCGGAAAGGTGTAACTCTGTGAGATGATTTCACAGAACACTAAGAAGTTTCTCAGAAAGCTTCTTTCTCTTTGTTATCGGAGGATATTTCCTTTGGCCCTTTAGTCTTCAAAGGGATCCGAAATATCTGTTCTCAGATTGCACAGAAATAAGGCTAGCAAAGAGATCCACGAAATACACATGTAACTCTGTGAGTGGAAGTCACACATCACAGAGCAGTTTCTCAGAAAGCTTCTTTCCAGCTTTCATCTGAGGATATTTCCTTTTACACCATAGCCCTCTATGGGCTTCCAAATATCACTTTGCCAATTCCACAAGAACTGTCCTAGCGAAAGGCTTCTTGAGGGGAAAGCTGTAACTCTGTGAGATGATTTCACAGAACACAAAGAAGTTTCTCAGAAAGCTTCTTTCTCTTTGTTATCGGAGGATATTTCCTTTGGCCCTATAGTCTTCAAAGGGATCCGAAATATCTGTTCTCAGATTCCACAGAAATAAGGCTAGCAAAGAGATCTAAGAAACACAGATGTAACTCTGTGAGATGAATTCACAGAACACTAAGCAGTTTCTCAGAAAGCTTCTTTCCAGATTTCATCTGAGGATATTTCCTTTTTCACCATAGCCCTCTATGGGCTTCCAAATATCACTTTGCCAATTCCACAAGAACTGTCTTAGCGAAAGGCTTCTTCAGGGGAAAGCTGTAACTCTGTGAGATGATTTCACAGAACACAAAGAAGTTTCTCAGAAAGCTTCTTTCTCTTTGTTATCGGAGGATATTTCCTTTGGCCCTATAGTCTTCAAAGGGATCCGAAATATCTGTTCTCAGATTCCACACAAATAAGGCTAGCAAAGAGATCCACGAAATGCCGATGTAACTCTGTGAGATGAATTAACAGAACACTAAGCAGTTTCTCAGAAAGCTTCTTTCCAGATTTCATCTGAGGATATTTCCTTTTTCACCATAGCCCTCTATGGGCTTCCAAATATCACTTTGCAAATTCCACATGAACTGTCTTAGCGAAAGGCTTCTGGGGGGAAAGCTGTAACTCTGTGAGATGATTTCACAGAACACAAAGAAGTTTCTCAGAAAGCTTCTTTCTCTTTGTTATCGGAGGATATTTCCTTTGGCCCTATAGTCTTCAAAGGGATCCGAAATATCTGTTCTCAGATTCCACAGAAAGAAGGCTAGCAAAGAGATCTACGAAACACAGATGTAACTCTGTGAGATGAATTCACAGAACACTAAGCAGTTTCTCAGAAAGCTTCTTTCCAGATTTCATCTGAGGATATTTCCTTTTTCACCATAGCCCTCTATGGGCTTCCAAATATCACTTTGCCAATTCCACAAGAACTGTCTTAGCGAAAGGCTTCTTGAGGGGAAAGCTGTAACTCTGTGAGATGATTTCACAGAACACAAAGGAGTTTCCCAGAAAGCTTCTTTCTCTTTGTTATGGAAGGATATTTCCTTTGGCCCTATAGTCTTCAAAGGTATCCGAAATATCTGTTCTCAGATTCCACAGAAAGAAGGCTAGCAAAGAGATACACGAAATACAGATGTAACTCTGTGAGATGAATTACACTAAGCAGTTTCTCAGAAAGCTTCTTTCCAGATTTCATCTGAGGATATTACCTTTTTCACCATAGCCCTCTATGTGCTTAAAAATATCACTTTGCCAATTCCACAAGAACTGTCTTAGCGAAAGGCTTCTTGAGGGGAAAGCTGTAACTCTGTGAGATGATTTCACAGAACACAAAGAAGTTTCTCAGAAAGCTTCTTTCTCTTTGTTATCGGAGGATATTTCCTTTGGCCCTGTAGTCTTCAAAGGGATCCGAAATATCTGTTCTCAGATTCCACAGAAAGAAGGCTAGCAAAGAGATCTACGAAACACAGATGTAACCCTGTGAGATGAATTAACAGAACACTAAGCAGTTTCTCAGAAAGCTTCTTTCCAGATTTCATCTGAGGATATTTCCTTTTTCACCATAGCCCTCTCTGGGTTTCAAAATATCAGTTTGCCAATTCAACAAGAACTGTCTTAGCGAAAGGCTTCTTGAGGGGAACGCTGTAACTCTGTGAGATGATTTCACAGAACACAAAGAAGTTTCTCAGAAAGCTTCTTTCTCTTTGTTATCGGAGGATATTTCCTTTGGCCCTGTAGTCTTCAAAGGGATCCGAAATATCTGTTCTGAGATTCCACAGAAATAAGGCTAGCAAAGAGATCTACGAAACACAGATGTAACTCTGTGAGATGAATTCACAGAACACTAAGCAGTTTCTCAGAAAGCTTCTTTCCAGATTTCATCTGAGGATATTTCCTTTTTCACCATAGCCCTCTATGGGCTTCCAAATATCACTTTGCCAATTCCACAAGAACTGTCTTAGCGAAAGGCTTCTTGAGCGGAAAGGTGTAACTCTGTGAGATGATTTCACAGAACACTAAGAAGTTTCTCAGAAAGCTTCTTTCTCTTTGTTATCGGAGGATATTTCCTTTGGCCCTATAGTCTTCAAAGGGATCCGAAATATCTGTTCTCAGATTACACAGAAATAAGGCTAGCAAAGAGATCTACGAAATACACATGTAACTCTGTGAGTGGAAGCCACACATCACAGAGCAGTTTCTCAGAAAGCTTCTTTCCAGCTTTCATCTGAGGATATTTCCTTTTACACCATAGCCCTCTATGGGCTTCCAAATATCACTTTGCCAATTCCACAAGAACTGTCTTATCGAAAGTCTTCTTGAGGGGAAAGCTGTAACTCTGTGAGATGATTTCACAGAACACAAAGAAGTTTCTCAGAAAGCTTCTTTCTCTTTGTTATCGGAGGATATTTCCTTTGGCCCTATAGTCTTCAAAGGGATCCGAAATATCTGTTCTCAGATTCCACAGAAATAAGGCTAGCAAAGAGATCTACGAAACACAGATGTAATTCTGTGAGATGAATTAACAGAACACTAAGCAGTTTCTCAGAAAGCTTCTTTACAGATTTCATCTGAGGATATTTCCTTTTTCACCATAGCCCTCTATGGGTTTCAAAATATCACTTTGCCAATTCCACAAGAAATGTCTTAGCGAAAGGCTTCTTGAGGGGAAAGCTGTAACTCTGTGAGATGATTTCACAGAACACAAAGAAGTTTTTCAGAAAGCTTCTTTCTCTTTGTATCGGAGGATAATTCCTTTGGCCCTATATTCTTCAAAGGTATCGGAAATATCTGTTCTCAGATTCCACAGAAATAAGGCTCGCAAAGAGATCTACGAAACACAGATGTAACTCGATGAGATGAATTCACAGAACACGAAGCAGTTTCTCAGAAAGCTTCTTTCCAGATTTCATCTGAGGATATTTCCTTTTTCACCATAGCCCTCTATAGGCTCCCAAATATCACTTTGCCAATTCCACAAGAACTGTCTTAGCGAAAGGCTTCTTGAGGGGAAAGCTGTAACTCTGTGAGATGATTTCACAGAACACAAAGAAGTTTCTCAGAAAGCTTCTTTGTCTTTGTTATCGGAGGATATTTCCTTTGGCCCTATAGTCTTCAAAGGGATCCGAAATATCTGTTCTCAGATTCCACAGAAATAAGGCTACCAAAGAGATCTACGAAACACAGATGTAACTCTGTGAGATGAATTCACAGAACACTAAGCAGTTTCTCAGAAAGCTTCTTTCCAGATTTCATCTGAGGATATTTCCTTTTTCACCATAGCCCTCTATGGGCTTCCAAATATCACTTTGCCAATTCCACAAGAACTGTCTTAGCGAAAGGCTTCTTGAGCGGAAAGGTGTAACTCTGTGAGATGATTTCACAGAACACTAAGAAGTTTCTCAGAAAGCTTCTTTCTCTTTGTTATCGGAGGATATTTCCTTTGGCCCTATAGTCTTCAAAGGGATCCGAAATATCTGTTCTCAGATTACACAGAAATAAGGCTAGCAAAGAGATCCACGAAATACACATGTAACTCTGTGAGTGGAAGTCACACATCACAGAGCAGTTTCTCAGAAAGCTTCTTTCCAGCTTTCATCTGAGGATATTTCCTTTTACACCATAGCCCTCTATGGGCTTCCAAATATCACTTTTCCAATTCCACAAGAACTGTCCTAGCGAAAGGCTTCTTGAGGGGAAAGCTGTAACTCTGTGAGATGATTTCACAGAACACAAAGAAGTTTCTCAGAAAGCTTCTTTCTCTTTGTTATCGGAGGATATTTCCTTTGGCCCTATAGTCTTCAAAGGGATCCGAATATCTGTTCTCAGATTCCACAGAAATAAGGCTAGCAAAGAAATCTACGAAACACATATGTAACTCTGTGAGATGAATTCACAGAACACTAAGCAGTTTCTCAGAAAGCTTCTTTCCAGATTTCATCTGAGGATATTTCCTTTTACACCATAGCCCTCTATGGGCTTCCAAATATCACTTTGACAATTCCACAAGAACTGTCTTATCGAAAGTCTTCTTGAGGGGAAAGGTGTAACTCTGTGAGATGATTTCACAGAACACAAAGAAGTTTCTCAGAAAGCTTCTTTCTCTTTGTTATCGGAGGATATTTCCTTTGGCCCTATGGTCTTCAAAGGGATCCGAAATATCTGTTCTCAGATTCCACAGAAAGAAGGCTAGCAAAGAGATCTACGAAACACAGATGTAACTCTGTGAGATGAATTCACAGAACACTAAGCAGTTTCTCAGAAAGCTTCTTTCCAGATTTCATCTGAGGATATTTCCTTTTTCACCATAGCCCTCTATGGGCTTCCAAATATCACTTTGCCAATTCCACAAGAACTGTCTTAGCGAAAGGCTTCTTGAGGGGAAAGCTGTAACTCTGTGAGATGATTTCACAGAACACAAAGGAGTTTCCCAGAAAGCTTCTTTCTCTTTGTTATGGAAGGATATTTCCTTTGGCCCTATAGTCTTCAAAGGTATCCGAAATATCTGTTCTCAGATTCCACAGAAAGAAGGCTAGCAAAGAGATACACGAAATACAGATGTAACTCTGTGAGATGAATTACACTAAGCAGTTTCTCAGAAAGCTTCTTTCCAGATTTCATCTGAGGATATTACCTTTTTCACCATAGCCCTCTATGTGCTTAAAAATATCACTTTGCCAATTCCACAAGAACTGTCTTAGCGAAAGGCTTCTTGAGGGGAAAGCTGTAACTCTGTGAGATGATTTCACAGAACACAAAGAAGTTTCTCAGAAAGCTTCTTTCTCTTTGTTATCGGAGGATATTTCCTTTGGCCCTGTAGTCTTCAAAGGGATCCGAAATATCTGTTCTCAGATTCCACAGAAAGAAGGCTAGCAAAGAGATCTACGAAACACAGATGTAACCCTGTGAGATGAATTAACAGAACACTAAGCAGTTTCTCAGAAAGCTTCTTTCCAGATTTCATCTGAGGATATTTCCTTTTTCACCATAGCCCTCTCTGGGTTTCAAAATATCAGTTTGCCAATTCAACAAGAACTGTCTTAGCGAAAGGCTTCTTGAGGGGAACGCTGTAACTCTGTGAGATGATTTCACAGAACACAAAGAAGTTTCTCAGAAAGCTTCTTTCTCTTTGTTATCGGAGGATATTTCCTTTGGCCCTGTAGTCTTCAAAGGGATCCGAAATATCTGTTCTGAGATTCCACAGAAATAAGGCTAGCAAAGAGATCTACGAAACACAGATGTAACTCTGTGAGATGAATTCACAGAACACTAAGCAGTTTCTCAGAAAGCTTCTTTCCAGATTTCATCTGAGGATATTTCCTTTTTCACCATAGCCCTCTATGGGCTTCCAAATATCACTTTGCCAATTCCACAAGAACTGTCTTAGCGAAAGGCTTCTTGAGCGGAAAGGTGTAACTCTGTGAGATGATTTCACAGAACACTAAGAAGTTTCTCAGAAAGCTTCTTTCTCTTTGTTATCGGAGGATATTTCCTTTGGCCCTATAGTCTTCAAAGGGATCCGAAATATCTGTTCTCAGATTACACAGAAATAAGGCTAGCAAAGAGATCTACGAAATACACATGTAACTCTGTGAGTGGAAGTCACACATCACAGAGCAGTTTCTCAGAAAGCTTCTTTCCAGCTTTCATCTGAGGATATTTCCTTTTACACCATAGCCCTCTATGGGCTTCCAAATATCACTTTGCCAATTCCACAAGAACTGTCTTATCGAAAGTCTTCTTGAGGGGAAAGCTGTAACTCTGTGAGATGATTTCACAGAACACAAAGAAGTTTCTCAGAAAGCTTCTTTCTCTTTGTTATCGGAGGATATTTCCTTTGGCCCTATAGTCTTCAAAGGGATCCGAAATATCTGTTCTCAGATTCCACAGAAATAAGGCTAGCAAAGAGATCTACGAAACACAGATGTAATTCTGTGAGATGAATTAACAGAACACTAAGCAGTTTCTCAGAAAGCTTCTTTACAGATTTCATCTGAGGATATTTCCTTTTTCACCATAGCCCTCTATGGGTTTCAAAATATCACTTTGCCAATTCCACAAGAAATGTCTTAGCGAAAGGCTTCTTGAGGGGAAAGCTGTAACTCTGTGAGATGATTTCACAGAACACAAAGAAGTTTTTCAGAAAGCTTCTTTCTCTTTGTATCGGAGGATAATTCCTTTGGCCCTATATTCTTCAAAGGTATCGGAAATATCTGTTCTCAGATTCCACAGAAATAAGGCTCGCAAAGAGATCTACGAAACACAGATGTAACTCGATGAGATGAATTCACAGAACACGAAGCAGTTTCTCAGAAAGCTTCTTTCCAGATTTCATCTGAGGATATTTCCTTTTTCACCATAGCCCTCTATAGGCTCCCAAATATCACTTTGCCAATTCCACAAGAACTGTCTTAGCGAAAGGCTTCTTGAGGGGAAAGCTGTAACTCTGTGAGATGATTTCACAGAACACAAAGAAGTTTCTCAGAAAGCTTCTTTGTCTTTGTTATCGGAGGATATTTCCTTTGGCCCTATAGTCTTCAAAGGGATCCGAAATATCTGTTCTCAGATTCCACAGAAATAAGGCTACCAAAGAGATCTACGAAACACAGATGTAACTCTGTGAGATGAATTCACAGAACACTAAGCAGTTTCTCAGAAAGCTTCTTTCCAGATTTCATCTGAGGATATTTCCTTTTTCACCATAGCCCTCTATGGGCTTCCAAATATCACTTTGCCAATTCCACAAGAACTGTCTTAGCGAAAGGCTTCTTGAGCGGAAAGGTGTAACTCTGTGAGATGATTTCACAGAACACTAAGAAGTTTCTCAGAAAGCTTCTTTCTCTTTGTTATCGGAGGATATTTCCTTTGGCCCTATAGTCTTCAAAGGGATCCGAAATATCTGTTCTCAGATTACACAGAAATAAGGCTAGCAAAGAGATCCACGAAATACACATGTAACTCTGTGAGTGGAAGTCACACATCACAGAGCAGTTTCTCAGAAAGCTTCTTTCCAGCTTTCATCTGAGGATATTTCCTTTTACACCATAGCCCTCTATGGGCTTCCAAATATCACTTTTCCAATTCCACAAGAACTGTCCTAGCGAAAGGCTTCTTGAGGGGAAAGCTGTAACTCTGTGAGATGATTTCACAGAACACAAAGAAGTTTCTCAGAAAGCTTCTTTCTCTTTGTTATCGGAGGATATTTCCTTTGGCCCTATAGTCTTCAAAGGGATCCGAATATCTGTTCTCAGATTCCACAGAAAGAAGGCTAGCAAAGAAATCTACGAAACACATATGTAACTCTGTGAGATGAATTCACAGAACACTAAGCAGTTTCTCAGAAAGCTTCTTTCCAGATTTCATCTGAGGATATTTCCTTTTACACCATAGCCCTCTATGGGCTTCCAAATATCACTTTGACAATTCCACAAGAACTGTCTTATCGAAAGTCTTCTTGAGGGGAAAGGTGTAACTCTGTGAGATGATTTCACAGAACACAAAGAAGTTTCTCAGAAAGCTTCTTTCTCTTTGTTATCGGAGGATATTTCCTTTGGCCCTATGGTCTTCAAAGGGATCCGAAATATCTGTTCTCAGATTCCACAGAAAGAAGGCTAGCAAAGAGATCTACGAAACACAGATGTAACTCTGTGAGATCAATTCACAGAACACTAAGCAGTTTCTCAGAAAGCTTCTTTACAGATTTCATCTGAGGATATTTCCTTTTTCACCATAGCCCTCTATGGGATTCAAAATATCACTTTGCCAATTCCACAAGAAATGTCTTAGCGAAAGGCTTCTTGAGGGGAAAGCTGTAACTCTGTGAGATGATTTCACAGAACACAAAGAAGTTTTTCAGAAAGCTTCTTTCTCTTTGTATCGGAGGATATTTCCTTTGGCCCTATATTCTTCAAAGGTATCGGAAATATCTGTTCTCCGATTCCACAGAAAAAAGGCTCGCAAAGAGATCTACGAAACACAGATGTAACTCTGTGAGATGAATTCACAGAACACTAAGCAGTTTCTCAGAAAGCTTCTTTCCAGATTTCATCTGAGGATATTTCCTTTTTCACCATAGCCCTCTAAGTGCTTCCAAATATCACTTTGCCAATTCCACAAGAACTGTCTTAGCGAAAGGCTTCTTGAGGGGAAAGGTGTAACTCTGTGAGATGATTTCACAGAACACTAAGAAGTTTCTCAGAAAGCTTCTTTCTCTTTGTTATCGGAGGATATTTCCTTTGGCCCTATAGTCTTCAAAGGGATCCGAAATATCTGTTCTCAGATTACACAGAAATAAGGCTAGCAAAGAGATCCACGAAATACACATGTAACTCTGTGAGTGGAAGTCACACATCACAGAGCAGTTTCTCAGAAAGCTTCTTTCCAGCTTTCATCTGAGGATATTTCCTTTTACACCATAGCCCTCTATGGGCTTCCAAATATCACTTTGCCAATTCCACAAGAACTGTCTTAGAGAAAGGCTTCTTGACGGGAAAGCTGTAACTCTGTGAGATGATTTCACAGAACAAAAAGAAGTTTCTCAGAAAGCTTCTTTCTCTTTGTTATCGGAGGATATTTCCTTTGGCCCTAGAGTCTTCAAAGGGATCCGAATATCTTTTCTCAGATTCCACAGAAATAAGGCTAGCAAAGAAATCTACGAAACACATATGTAACTCTGTGAGATGAATTCACAGAACACTAAGCAGTTTCTCAGAAAGCTTCTTTCCAGATTTCATCTGAGGATATTTCCTTTTTCACCATAGCCCTCTATGGGCTTCCAAATATCACTTTGCCAATTCCACAAGAACTGTCTTAGCGAAAGGCTTCTGGGGGTAAAGCTGTAACTCTGTGAGATGATTTCACAGAACACAAAGAAGTTTCTCAGAAAGCTTCTTTCTCTTTGTTATCGGAGGATATTTCCTTTGGCCCTGTAGTCTTCAAAGGGATCCGAAATATCTGTTCTCAGATTCCACAGAAATAAGGCTAGAAAAGAGATCTACGAAACACAGATGTAACTCTGTGAGATGAATTAACAGAACAGTAAGCAGTTTCTCAGAAAGCTTCTTTCCAGATTTCATCTGAGGATATTTCCTTTTTCACCATAGCCCTCTATGGGTTTCAAAATATCAGTTTGCCAATTCCACAAGAACTGTCTTAGCGAAAGGCTTCTTGAGGGGAAAGCTGTAACTCTGTGAGATGATTTCACAGAACACAAAGAAGTTTCTCAGAAAGCTTCTTTCTCTTTGTTATCGGAGGATATTTCCTTTGGCCCTATAGTCTTCAAAGGGATCCGAAATATCTGATCTCAGATTCCACAGAAATAAGGCTAGCAAAGAGATCTACGAAACACAGATGTAACTCTGTGAGATGAATTAACAGAACACTAAGCAGTTTCTCAGAAAGCTTCTTTCCAGATTTCATCTGAGGATATTTCCTTTTTCACCATAGCCCTCTATGGGCTTCCAAATATCACTTTGCCAATTCCACAAGAACTGTCTTAGCGAAAGGCTTCTTGAGCGGAAAGGTGTAACTCTGTGAGATGATTTCACAGAACACTAAGAAGTTTCTCAGAAAGCTTCTTTCTCTTTGTTATCGGAGGATATTTCCTTTGGCCCTATAGTCTTCAAAGGGATCCGAAATATCTGTTCTCAGATTACACAGAAATAAGGCTAGCAAAGAGATCCACGAAATACACATGTAACTCTGTGAGTGGAAGTCACACATCACAGAGCAGTTTCTCAGAAAGCTTCTTTCCAGCTTTCATCTGAGGATATTTCCTTTTACACCATAGCCCTCTATGGTCTTCCAAATATCACTTTGCCAATTCCACAAGAACTGTCTTAGCGAAAGTCTTCTTGAGGGGAAAGCTGAAACTCTGTGAGATGATTTCACAGAACACAAAGAAGTTTCTCAGAAAGCTTCTTTCTCTTTGTTATCGGAGGATATTTCCTTTGGCCCTATAGTCTTCAAAGGGATCCGAAATATCTGTTCTCAGATTCCACAGAAAGAAGGATAGCAAAGAGATCTACGAAACACAGATGTAACTCTGTGAGATGAATTAACAGAACACTAATCAGTTTCTCAGAAAGCTTCTTTCCAGATATCATCTGAGGATATTTCCTTTTTCACAATAGCCCTCTATGGGTTTCTAAATATCAGTTTGCCAATTCCACAAGAAATGTCTTAGCGAAAGGCTTCTTGAGGGGAAAGCTGTAACTCTGTGAGATGATTTCACAGAACACAGAGAAGTTTTTCAGAAAGCTTCTTTCTCTTTGTTATCGGAGGATATTTCCTTTGGCCCTATAGTCTTCAAAGGGATCCGAAATATCTGTTCTCTGATTCCACAGAAATAAGGCTAGCAAAGAGATCTACGAAACACAGATGTAACTCTGTGAGATGAATTAAAAGAACACTAAGCAGTTTCTCAGAAAGCTTCTTTCCAGATTTCATCCGAGGATATTTCCTTTTTCACCATAGCCCTCTATGGGCTTCCAAATATCACTTTGCCAATTCCACAAGAACTGTCTTAGCGAAAGGCTTCTTGAGCGGAAAGGTGTAACTCTGTGAGATGATTTCACAGAACACAAAGAAGTTTCTCAGAAAGCTTCTTTCTCTTTGTTATCGGAGGATATTTCCTTTGGCCCTATAGTCTTAAAAGGGATCCGAAATATCTGTTCTCAGATTACACAGAAATAAGGCTAGCAAAGAGATCCACGAAATACACATGTAATTCTGTGGGTGGAAGTCACACATCACAGAGCAGTTTCTCAGAAAGCTTCTTTCCAGCTTTCATCTGAGGATATTTCCTTTTACACCATAGCCCTCTATGGGCTTCCAAATATCACTTTGCCAATTCCACAAGAACTGTCTTAGCGAAAGTCTTCTTGAGGGGAAAGCTTTAACTCTGTGAGATGATTTCACAGAACACAAAGAAGTTTCTCAGAAAGCTTCTTTCTCTTTGTTATCGGAGGATATTTCCTTTGGCCCTATAGTCTTCAAAGGGATCCGAAATATCTGTTCTCAGATTCCACAGAAAGAAGGCTAGCAAAGAGATCTACGAAACACAGATGTAACTCTGTGAGATGAATTCACAGAACACTAAGCAGTTTCTCAGAAAGCTTCTTTCCAGATTTCATCTGAGGATATTTCCTTTTTCACCATAGCCCTCTATGGGCTTCCAAATATCACTTTGCCAATTACACAAGAACTGTCTTAGCGAAAGGCTTCTGGGGGGAAAGCTGTAACTCTGTGAGATGATTTCACAGAACACAAAGAATTTTCTCAGAAAGCTTCTTTTTCTTTGTTATCGGAGGATATTTCCTTTGGCCCTATAATCTTCAAAGGGATCCGAAATATCTGTTCTCAGATTCCACAGAAATAAGGCTAGCAAAGAGATCTACGAAACACAGATGTAACTCTGTCAGATGAATTCACAGAACACTAAGCAGTTTCTCAGAAAGCTTCTTTCCAGATTTCATCTGAGGATATTTCCTTTTTCAACATAGCCCTCTATGGGCTTCCAAATATCACTTTGCCAATTCCACAAGAACTGTCTTAGCGAAAGGCTTCTTGAGGGGAAAGCTGTAACTCGGTGAGATGATTTCACTGAACAAAAGAAGTTTCTCAGAAAGCTTCTTTCTCTTTGTGATCGGAGGATATTTCCTTTAGCCCTATACTCTTCAATGGGATCCGAAATATCTGTTCTCAGATTCCACAGAAATAAGGCTAGCAAAGAGATCTACGAAACACAGATGTAACTCTGTGAGGTGAAATCACAGAACACTAAGCAGTTTCTCAGAAAGCTTCTTTCCAGATTTCATCTGAGGATATTTCCTTTTTCACCATAGCCCTCTATGGGTTTGAAAATATCACTTTGCCAATTCCACAAGAACTGTCTTAGCGAAAGGCTTCTTGAGGGGAAAGCTGTAACTCTGTGAGATGATTTCACAGAACACAAAGAAGTTTCTCAGAAAGTTTCTTTCTCTTTGTTATCGGAGGATGTTTCCTTTGGCCCTATGGTCTTCAAAGGGATCCGAAATATCTGTTCTCAGATTCCACAGAAAGAAGGCTAGCAAAGAGATCCAGGAAATACAGATGTAACTCTGTGAGATGAATTCACAGAACACTAAGCAGTTTCTCAGAAAGCTTCTTTCCAGATTTCATCTGAGGTTATTTCCTTTTTCACCTTAGCCCTCTATGGGCTTCCAAATATCACTTTGCCAATTCCACAAGAGCTGTCTTAGCGAAAGGCTTCTTGAGGGGAAAGCTGTAACTCTGTGAGATGATTTCACAGAACACGAAGAAGTTTCTCAGAAAGCTTCTTTCTCTTTGTTATCGGAGGATATTTCCTTTGGCCCTATAGTCTTCAAAGGGATCTGAAATATCTGTTCTCAGATTCCACAGAAAGAAGGCTAGCAAAGAGATCCACGAAATACAGATGTAACTCTGTGAGATGAATTAACAGAACACTAAGCAGATTCTCAGAAAGCTTCTTTCCAGATTTCATCTGAGGATATTTCCTTTTTCACCATACCCCTATATGGGCTTCCAAATATCACTTTGCCAATTACACAAGAACTGTCTTAGCGAAAGACTTCTTGAGGGGAAAGCTGTAACTCTGTGAGATTATTTCACAGAACACAAAGAAGTTTCTCCGAAAGCTTCTTTCTCTTTGTCATCGGAGGATATTTCCTTTGGCCCTATAGTCTTCAAAGGGATCCGAAAAATCTGTTCTCAGATTCCACAGAAATAAAGCTAGCAAAGAGATGTACGAAAAACAGATGTAATTCTGTGAGATGAATTTACAGAACACTAAGTAGTTTCTCAGAAAGCTTCTTTCCAGACTTCATCTGAGGATATTTCCTTTTTCACCATAGCCCTCTATGGGCTTCCAAATATCATTTTGCCAATTCCACAAGAACTGACTTACCGATAGGCTTCTTGAGAGGAAAGCGGTAACGCTGTGAGATGATTTCATGGAACACAAAAAAGTTTCTCAGAAAGCTTCTTTCTCTTTGTTATCGGAGGATATTTCCTTTGGCCCTATAGTCTTCAAAGGGATCCGAAATATCTGTTCTCAGATTCCACAGAAAGAAGGCTAGCAAAGAGATCTACGAAACACAGATGTAACACTGTGAGATGAATTCACAGAACACCAAGCAGTTTCTCAGAAAGCTTCTTTCCAGATTTCATCTGAGGGTATTTCCATTTAAACCATAGCCCTCTATGGGCTTCCAAATATCACTTTGCCAATTCCACAAGAACTGTCTTAGCGAAAGGCTTCTTGAGGGGAAAGCTGTAACTCTGTGAGATGATTTCACAGAACACAAAGAAGTTTCTCAGAAAGCTTCTTTCTCTTTGTTATCGGAGGATATTTCCTTTGGCCCTATAGTCTTCAAAGGGATCCGAAATATGTGTTCTCAGATTCCACAGAAAGAAGGCTAGCAAAGAGATCCACGAATTACAGATGTAACTCTGTCAGATGAATTAACAGGACACTAAGAAGTTTCTCAGAAAGCTTCTTTCCAGATTTCATCTGAGGATATTTCCTTTTTCACCATAGCCCTCTGGGGGCTTCCAAATATCACTTTGCCAATTCCACAAGAACTGTCTTAGCGAAAGGCTTCTTGAGGGGAAAGCTGTAACTCTGTGAGATTATTTCACAGAACAAAAAGAAGTTTCTCAGAAAGCTTCTTTCTCTTTGTTATCGGAGGATATTTCCTTTGGCCCTATGGTCTTCAAAGGGATCCGGAATATCTGTTCTCAGATTCCACAGAAATAAGGCTAGCAAAGGGATCCACGAAATACAGATGTAACACTGTGAGATGAATTAACAGAACACTAAGCAGTTTTTCAGAAAGCTTCTTTCCAGATTTCATCTGAGGATATTTCCTTTTTCACCATATCCCTCTATGGGCTTCCAAATATCACTTTGCCAATTCCACAAGAACTCTCTTAGCGAAAGGCTTCTTGAGGGGAAAGCTGTAACTCTGTCAGATGATTTCACAGAACACAAAGAAGTTTCACAGAAAGCTTCTTTCTCTGTGTTATCGGAGGATATTTCCTTTGCCCCTATAGTCTTCAAAGGGATCCGAAATATCTGTTCTCATATTCCGCAGAAATAAGGCTAGCAAAGAGATCTACGAAACACAGATGTAACTCTGAGAGATGAAATATCAGAACACTAAGCAGTTTCTCAGAAAGTTTCTTTCCAGATTTCATCTGAGGATATTTCCTTTTTCACCATAGCCCTCTATGGGCTTCCAAATATCACTTTGCCAATTCCACAAGAACTATCTTAGCGAAAGGCTTCTTAAGGGGAAAGCTGTAACTCTGTGAGATGATTTCACAGAACACAAAGAAGGTTCTCAGAAAGCTTCTTTCTCGTTGTTATGGGAGGATATTTCCTTTGGCCCTATGGTCTTCAAAGGGATCCGAAATATCTGTTCTCAGATTCCACAGAAAGAAGGCTAGCAGAGGGATCCACGAAATAAGGATGTAACTCTGTGAGATGAATTAACAGAACACTAAGCAGTTTCTCAGAAAGCTTCTTTCCAGATTTCATGTGAGGATATTTCCTTTTTCACCATAGCCCTCTACGGGCTTCCAAATATCACTTTGCCAATTCCACAAGAACTGTCATAGCGAAAGGCTTCTTGAGGGGAAAGCTGTAACTCTGTGAGATGATTTCACAGAACACAAGGAAGTTTCTCAGAAAGCTTCTTTCTCTTTGTTATCGGAGGATATTTCCTTTGGCCCTATAGTCTTCAAAGGGATTTGAAATATCTGTTCTCAGATTCCACAGAAAGAAGGCTAGCAAAGAGATCCACGAAATACAGATGTAACTCTGTGAGATGAATTAACAGAACACTAAGCAGTTTCTCAGAAAGCTTCTTTCCAGATTTCATCTGAGGATATTTCCTTTTTCACCATAGCCCTCTATCGGCTTCCAAATATCACTTTGCCAATTCCACAAGAACTGTCTTAGCGAAAGGCTTCTGGGGGGAAAGCTGTAACTGTGTGAGATGATTTCACAGAACACAAAGAAGTTTCTCAGAAAGCTTCTTTCTCTTTGTTATCGGAGGATATTTCCTTTGGCCCTGTAGTCTTCAAAGGAATCCGAAATATCTGTTCTCAGATTCCACAGAAATAAGGCTAGAAAAGAGATCTACGAAACACAGATGTAACTCTGTGAGATCAATTCACAGAACACTAAGCAGTTTCTCAGAAAGCTTCTTTCCAGATTTCATCTGAGGATATTTCCTTTTTCACCCTAGCCCTCTATGGGTTTCAAAATATCAGTTTGCCAATTCCACAAGAAATGTCTTAGCGAAAGGCTTCTTGAGGGGAAAGCTGTAACTCTGTGAGATGATTTCACAGAACACAAAGAAGTTTTTCAGAAAGCTTCTTTCTCTTTGTTATCGGAGGATATTTCCTTTGGCCCTATAGTCTTCAAAGGTATCGGAAATATCTGTTCTCAGATTCCACAGAAATAAGGCTCGCAAAGAGATCTACGAAACACAGATGTAACTCGGTGAGATGAATTCACAGAACACTAAGCAGTTTCTCAGAAAGCTTCTTTCCAGATTTCATCTGAGGATATTTCCTTTTTCACCATAGCCCTCTATGGGCTTCCAAATATCACTTTGCCAATTCCACAAGAACTGTCTTAGCGAAAGGCTTCTGGAGGGGAAAGCTGTAACTCTGTGAGATGATTTCACAGAACACAAAGAAGTTTCTCAGAAAGCTTCTTTCTCTTTGTTATCGGAGGATATTTCCTTTGGACCTATAGTCTTCAAAGGGATCCGAAATATGTGTTCTCAGATTCCACAGAAAGAAGGCTAGCAAAGACATCCACGAAATACAGATGTAACTCTGTCAGATGAATTAAGGGGACACTAAGAAGTTTCTCAGAAAGCTTCTTTCCAGATTTCATCTGAGGATATTTCCTTTTTCACCATAGCCCTCTGGGGGCTTCCAAATATCACTTTGCCAATTCCACAAGAACTGTCTTAGCGAAAGGCTTCTTGATGCGAAAGCTGTAACTCTGTGAGATGATTTCACAGAACACAAAGAAGTTTCTCAGAAAGCTTCTTTCTCTTTGTTATCGGAGGATATTTCCTTTGGCCCTATAGTCTTCAAAGGGATCTGAAATATCTGTTCTCAGATTCCACAGAAAGAAGGCTAGCAAAGAGATCCACGAAATACAGATGTAACTCTTGAGATGAATTAACAGAACACTAAGCAGTTTCTCAGAAAGCTTCTTTCCAGATTTCATCTGAGGATATTCCCTTTTTCACCATACCCCTATATGGGCTTCCAAATATCACTTTGCCAATTACACAAGAACTGTCTTAGCGAAAGACTTCTTGAGGGGAAAGCTGTAACTCTGTGAGATTATTTCACAGAACACAAAGAAGTTTCTCAGAAAGCTTCTTTCTGTTTGTCATCGGAGGATATTTCCTTTGGCCCTATAGTCTTCAAAGGGATCCGAAATATCTGTTCTCAGATTCCACAGAAATAAGGCTAGCAAAGAGATGTACGAAAAACAGATGTAATGCTGTGAGATGAATTTACAGAACACTAAGTAGTTTCTCAGAAAGCTTCTTTCCAGATTTCATCTGAGGATATTTCCTTTTTCACCATAGACCTCTATGGGCTTCCAAATATCACTTTGCCAATTCGACAAGAACTGTCTTAGCGAAAGGCTTCTTGAGGGGAAAGCGGTAACGCTGTGAGATGATTTCATAGAACACAAAGAAGTTCATCAGAAAGCTTCTTTCTCTTTGTTATCGGAGGATATTTCCTTTGGCCCTATAGTCTTCAAAGGGATCCGAAATATCTGTTCTCAGATTCCAGAGAAATAAGGCTAGCAAAGAGATCTACGAAACACAGATGTAACACTGTGAGATGAATTCACAGAACACCAAGCAGTTTCTCAGAAAGCTTCTTTCCAGATTTCATCTGAGGATATTTCCTTTTTCACCATAGCCCTCTATGGGCTTCCAAATATCACTTTGCCAATTCCACAAGAACTGTCTTATCGAAAGGCTTCTTGAGGGGAAAGCTGTAACTCTGTGAGATGATTTCACAGAACACAAAGAAGTTTCTCAGAAAGCTTCTTTCTCTTTGTTATCGGAGGATATTTCCTTTGGACCTATAGTCTTCAAAGGGATCCGAAATATGTGTTCTCAGATTCCACAGAAAGAAGGCTAGCAAAGAGATCCACGAAATACAGATGTAACTCTGTCAGATGAATTAACGGGACACTAAGAAGTTTCTCAGAAAGCTTCTTTCCAGATTTCATCTGAGGATATTTCCTTTTTCACCATAGCCCTCTGGGGGCTTCCAAATATCACTTTGCCAATTCCACAAGAACTGTCTTAGCGAAAGGCTTCTTGAGGGGAAAGCTGTAAATCTGTGAGATGATTTCACAACACACAAAGAAGTTTCTCAGAAAGCTTCTTTCTCTTTGTTATCGGAGGATATTTCCTTTGGCCCTGTGGTCTTCAAAGGGATCCGAAATATCTGTTCTCAGATTCCACAGAAATAAGGCTAGCAAAGGGATCCACGAAATACAGATGTAACACTGTGAGATGAATTAACAGAACACTAAGCAGTTTTTCAGAAAGCTTCTTTCCAGATTTCATCTGAGGATATTTCCTTTTTCACCATAGACCTCTATGGGCTTCCAAATATCACTTTGCCAATTCCACAAGAACTGTCTTAGCGAAAGGCTTCTTGAGGGGAAAGCTGTAACTCTGTGAGATGATTTCACAGAACACAAAGAAGTTTCTCAGAAAGCTTCTTTCTCTTTGTTATCGGAGGATATTTCCTTTGGCCCTATAGTCTTCAAAGGGATCCGAAATATCTGCTCTCAGATTCCGCAGAAATAAGGCTAGCAAAGAGATCTACGAAACACAGATGTAACTCTGTGAGATGAAATCACAGAACACTAAGCAGTTTCTCAGAAAGCTTCTTTCCAGATTTCATCTGAGGATAATTCCTTTTTCACCCTAGCCCTCTATGGGTTTCAAAATATCAGTTTGCCAATTCCAGAAGAAAGGTCTTAGCAAAAGGCTTCTTGAGGGGAAAGCTGTAACTCTGTGAGATGATTACACAGAACACAAAGAAGTTTTTCAGAAAGCTTCTTTCTCTTTGTTATCGGAGGATAATTCCTTTGGCCATATAGTCTTCAAAGGTATCGGAAATATCTGTTCTCAGATTCCACGGAAATAAGGCTCGCAAAGAGATCTACGAAACACAGATGTAACTCGGTGAGATGAATTCACAGAACACTAAGCAGTTTCTCAGAAAGCTTCTTTCCAGATTTCATCTGAGGATATTTCCTTTTTCACCATAGCCCTCTATGGGCTCCCAAATATCACTTTGCCAATTCCACAAGAACTGTCTTAGCGAAAGGCTTCTTGAGGGGTAAGATGTAACTCTGTGAGATGATTTCACAGAACACAAAGAAGTTTCTCAGAAAGCTTCTTTCTCTTTGTTATCGGAGGATATTTCCTTTGGCCCTATAGTCTTCAAAGGGATCCGAAATATCTGTTCTCAGATTACACAGAAATAAGGCTAGCAAAGAGATCCACGAAATACACATGTAACTCTGTGAGTGGAAGTCACACATCACAGAGCAGTTTCTCAGAAAGCTTCTTTCCAGCTTTTACCTGAGGATATTTCCTTTTACACCATAGCCCTCTATGGGCTTCCAAATATCACTTTGACAATTCCACAAGAACTGTCTTAGCGAAAGTCTTCTTGAGGGGAAAGCTTTAACTCTGTGAGATGATTTCACAGAACACAAAGAAGTTTCTCAGAAAGCTTCCTTCTCTTTGTTATCGGAGGATATTTCCTTTGGCCCTATAGTCTTCAAAGGGATCCGAAATATCTGTTCTCAGATTCCACAGAAATAAGGCTAGCAAAGAGATCTACGAAACACAGATGTAACCCTGTGAGATGAATTCACAGAACACTAAACAGTTTCTCAGAAAGCTTCTTTCCAGATTTCATCTGAGGATATTTCCTTTTTCACCATAGCCCTCTATGGGCTTCCAAATATCACTTTGCCAATTCCACAAGAACTGTCTTAGCGAAAGACTTCTTCAGGGGAAAGCTGTAACTCTGTGAGATGATTTCACAGAACACAAAGAAGTTTCTCAGAAAGCTTCTTTCTCTTTGTTATCGGAGGATATTTCCTTTGGCCCTATAGTCTTCAAAGGGATCCGAAATATCTGTTCTCAGATTCCACACAAATAAGGCTAGCAAAGAGATCCACGAAATACAGATGTAACTCTGTGAGATGAATTCACAGAACACTAAGCAGTTTCTCAGAAAGCTTCTTTCCAGATTTCATCTGAGGATATTTCCTTTTTCACCATACCCCTATATGGGCTTCCAAATATCACTTTGCCAATTACACAAGAACTGTCTTAGCGAAAGACTTCTTGAGGGGAAAGCTGTAACTCTGTGAGATTATTTCACAGAACACAAAGAAGTTTCTCAGAAAGCTTCTTTCTCTTTGTTATCGGAGGATATTTCCTTTGGCCCTATAGACTTCAAAGGGATCCGAAATATCTGTTCTCAGATTACACAGAAATAAGGCTAGCAAAGAGATCCACGAAATACACATGTAACTCTGTGCGTGGAAGTCTCACTTCACAGAGCAGTTTCTCAGAAAGCTTCTTTCCAGCTTTCATCTGATGATGTTTCCTTTTACACCATAGCCCTCTATGGGCTTCCAAATATCACTTTGCCAATTCCACAAGAACTGTCTTAGCGAAAGTCTTCTTGAGGGGAAAGCTGTAACTCTGTGAGATGATTTCACAGAACACCAAGAAGTTTCTCAGAAAGCTTCTTTCTCCTTGTTATCGGAGGATATTTCCTTTGGCCCTATAGTCTTCAAAGGGATCCGAAATATCTGTTCTCAGATTCCACAGAAATAAGGCTAGCAAAGAGATCTACGAAACACAGATGTAACTCTGTGAGATGAATTAACAGAACACTAAGCAGTTTCTCAGAAAGCTTCTTTCCAGATTTCATCTGAGGATATTTCCTTTTTCACCATAGCCCTCTATGGGCTTCCAAATATCAC
Organism: Macaca nemestrina; assembly: GCF_043159975.1. Lineage (NCBI taxonomy): Eukaryota > Metazoa > Chordata > Mammalia > Primates > Cercopithecidae > Macaca > Macaca nemestrina. The sequence continues at coordinate 95,715,092 of NC_092134.1, forward strand.
TTTGCCAATTCCACAAGAACTGTCTTAGCGAAAGGCTTCTTGAGCGGAATGGTGTAACTCTGTGAGATGATTTCACAGAACACTAAGAAGTTTCTCAGAAAGCTTCTTTCTCTTTGTTATCGGAGGATATTTCCTTTGGCCCTATAGACTTCAAAGGGATCCGAAATATCTGTTCTCAGATTACACAGAAATAAGGCTAGCAAAGAGATCCACGAAATACACATGTAACTCTGTGAGTGGAAGTCACACATCACAGAGCAGTTTCTCAGAAAGCTTCTTTCCAGCTTTCATCTGAGGATATTTCCTTTTACACCATAGCCCTCTATGGGCTTCCAAATATCACTTTGACAATTCCACAAGAACTGTCTTAGCGAAAGTCTTCTTGAGGGGAAAGCTTTAACTCTGTGAGATGATTTCACAGAACACAAAGAAGTTTCTCAGAAAGCTTCTTTCTCTTTGTTATCGGAGGATATTTCCTTTGGCCCTATAGTCTTCAAAGGGATCCGAAATATCTGTTCTCAGATTCCACAGAAATAAGGCTAGCAAAGAGATCTACGAAACACAGATGTAACCCTGTGAGATGAATTCACAGAACACTAAACAGTTTCTCAGAAAGCTTCTTTCCAGATTTCATCTGAGGATATTTCCTTTTTCACCATAGCCCTCTATGGGCTTCCAAATATCACTTTGCCAATTCCACAAGAACTGTCTTAGCGAAAGGCTTCTTCAGGGGAAAGCTGTAACTCTGTGAGATGATTTCACAGAACACAAAGGAGTTTCTCAGAAAGCTTCTTTCTCTTTGTTATCGGAGGATATTTCCTTTGGCCCTATAGTCTTCAAAGGGATCCGAAATATCTGTTCTCAGATTCCACACAAATAAGGCTAGCAAAGAGATCCACGAAATACAGATGTAACTCTGTGAGATGAATTCACAGAACACTAAGCAGTTTCTCAGAAAGCTTCTTTCCAGATTTCATCTGAGGATATTTCCTTTTTCACCATACCCCTATATGGGCTTCCAAATATCACTTTGCCAATTACACAAGAACTGTCTTAGCGAAAGACTTCTTGAAGGGAAAGCTGTAACTCTGTGAGATTATTTCACAGAACACAAAGAAGTTTCTCAGAAAGCTTCTTTCTCTTTGTTATCGGAGGATATTTCCTTTGGCCCTATAGTCTTCAAAGGGATCCGAAATATCTGTTCTCAGATTACACAGAGATAAGGCTAGCAAAGAGATCCACGAAATACACATGTAACTCTGTGCGTGGAAGTCTCACTTCACAGAGCAGTTTCTCAGAAAGCTTCTTTCCAGCTTTCATCTGATGATGTTTCCTTTTACACCATAGCCCTCTATGGGCTTCCAAATATCACTTTGCCAATTCCACAAGAACTGTCTTAGCGAAAGTCTTCTTGAGGGGAAAGCTGTAACTCTGTGAGATGATTTCACAGAACACCAAGAAGTTTCTCAGAAAGCTTCTTTCTCCTTGTTATCGGAGGATATTTCCTTTGGCCCTATAGTCTTCAAAGGGATCCGAAATATCTGTTCTCAGATTCCACAGAAATAAGGCTAGCAAAGAGATCTACGAAACACAGATGTAACTCTGTGAGATGAATTAACAGAACACTAAGCAGTTTCTCAGAAAGCTTCTTTCCAGATTTCATCTGAGGATATTTCCTTTTTCACCATAGCCCTCTATGGGCTTCCAAATATCACTTTGCCAATTCCACAAGAACTGTCTTAGCGAAAGGCTTCTTGAGCGGAAAGGTGTAACTCTGTGAGATGATTTCACAGAACACTAAGAAGTTTCTCAGAAAGCTTCTTTCTCTTTGTTATCGGAGGATATTTCCTTTGGCCCTATAGTCTTCAAAGGGATCCGAAATATCTGTTCTCAGATTACACAGAAATAAGGCTAGCAAAGAGATCCACGAAATACACATGTAACTCTGTGAGTGGAAGTCACACATCACAGAGCAGTTTCTCAGAAAGCTTCTTTCCAGCTTTCATCTGAGGATATTTCCTTTTACACCATAGCCCTCTATGGGCTTCCAAATATCACTTTGACAATTCCACAAGAACTGTCTTAGCGAAAGTCTTCTTGAGGGGAAAGCTTTAACTCTGTGAGATGATTTCACAGAACACAAAGAAGTTTCTCAGAAAGCTTCTTTCTCTTTGTTATCGGAGGATATTTCCTTTGGCCCTATAGTCTTCAAAGGGATCCGAAATATCTGTTCTCAGATTCCACAGAAATAAGGCTAGCAAAGAGATCTACGAAACACAGATGTAACCCTGTGAGATGAATTCACAGAACACTAAACAGTTTCTCAGAAAGCTTCTTTCCAGATTTCATCTGAGGATATTTCCTTTTTCACCATAGCCCTCTATGGGCTTCCAAATATCACTTTGCCAATTCCACAAGAACTGTCTTAGCGAAAGGCTTCTTCAGGGGAAAGCTGTAACTCTGTGAGATGATTTCACAGAACACAAAGAAGTTTCTCAGAAAGCTTCTTTCTCTTTGTTATCGGAGGATATTTCCTTTGGCCCTATAGTCTTCAAAGGGATCCGAAATATCTGTTCTCAGATTCCACAGAAAGAAGGCTAGCAAAGAGATCCACGAAATACAGATGTAACTCTGTGAGATGAATTCACAGAACACTAAGCAGTTTCTCAGAAAGCTTCTTTCCAGATTTCATCTGAGGATATTTCCTTTTTCACCATACCCCTATATGGGCTTCCAAATATCACTTTGCCAATTACACAAGAACTGTCTTAGCGAAAGACTTCTTGAAGGGAAAGCTGTAACTCTGTGAGATTATTTCACAGAACAAAAGAAGTTTCTCAGAAAGCTTCTTTCTCTTTGTTATCGGAGGATATTTCCTTTGGCCCTATAGTCTTCAAAGGGATCCGAAATATCTGTTCTCAGATTACACAGAGATAAGGCTAGCAAAGAGATCCACGAAATACACATGTAACTCTGTGAGTGGAAGTCTCACTTCACAGAGCAGTTTCTCAGAAAGCTTCTTTCCAGCTTTCATCTGATGATGTTTCCTTTTACACCATAGCCCTCTATGGGCTTCCAAATATCACTTTGCCAATTCCACAAGAACTGTCTTAGCGAAAGTCTTCTTGAGGGGAAAGCTGTAACTCTGTGAGATGATTTCACAGAACACCAAGAAGTTTCTCAGAAAGCTTCTTTCTCCTTGTTATCGGAGGATATTTCCTTTGGCCCTATAGTCTTCAAAGGGATCCGAAATATCTGTTCTCAGATTCCACAGAAATAAGGCTAGCAAAGAGATCTACGAAACACAGATGTAACTCTGTGAGATGAATTAACAGAACACTAAGCAGTTTCTCAGAAAGCTTCTTTCCAGATTTCATCTGAGGATATTTCCTTTTTCACCATAGCCCTCTATGGGCTTCCAAATATCACTTTGCCAATTCCACAAGAACTGTCTTAGCGAAAGGCTTCTTGAGCGGAATGGTGTAACTCTGTGAGATGATTTCACAGAACACTAAGAAGTTTCTCAGAAAGCTTCTTTCTCTTTGTTATCGGAGGATATTTCCTTTGGCCCTATAGACTTCAAAGGGATCCGAAATATCTGTTCTCAGATTACACAGAAATAAGGCTAGCAAAGAGATCCACGAAATACACATGTAACTCTGTGAGTGGAAGTCACACATCACAGAGCAGTTTCTCAGAAAGCTTCTTTCCAGCTTTCATCTGAGGATATTTCCTTTTACACCATAGCCCTCTATGGGCTTCCAAATATCACTTTGACAATTCCACAAGAACTGTCTTAGCGAAAGTCTTCTTGAGGGGAAAGCTTTAACTCTGTGAGATGATTTCACAGAACACAAAGAAGTTTCTCAGAAAGCTTCTTTCTCTTTGTTATCGGAGGATATTTCCTTTGGCCCTATAGTCTTCAAAGGGATCCGAAATATCTGTTCTCAGATTCCACAGAAATAAGGCTAGCAAAGAGATCTACGAAACACAGATGTAACCCTGTGAGATGAATTCACAGAACACTAAACAGTTTCTCAGAAAGCTTCTTTCCAGATTTCATCTGAGGATATTTCCTTTTTCACCATAGCCCTCTATGGGCTTCCAAATATCACTTTGCCAATTCCACAAGAACTGTCTTAGCGAAAGGCTTCTTCAGGGGAAAGCTGTAACTCTGTGAGATGATTTCACAGAACACAAAGAAGTTTCTCAGAAAGCTTCTTTCTCTTTGTTATCGGAGGATATTTCCTTTGGCCCTATAGTCTTCAAAGGGATCCGAAATATCTGTTCTCAGATTCCACACAAATAAGGCTAGCAAAGAGATCCACGAAATACAGATGTAACTCTGTGAGATGAATTCACAGAACACTAAGCAGTTTCTCAGAAAGCTTCTTTCCAGATTTCATCTGAGGATATTTCCTTTTTCACCATACCCCTATATGGGCTTCCAAATATCACTTTGCCAATTACACAAGAACTGTCTTAGCGAAAGACTTCTTGAAGGGAAAGCTGTAACTCTGTGAGATTATTTCACAGAACACAAAGAAGTTTCTCAGAAAGCTTCTTTCTCTTTGTTATCGGAGGATATTTCCTTTGGCCCTATAGTCTTCAAAGGGATCCGAAATATCTGTTCTCAGATTACACAGAGATAAGGCTAGCAAAGAGATCCACGAAATACACATGTAACTCTGTGCGTGGAAGTCTCACTTCACAGAGCAGTTTCTCAGAAAGCTTCTTTCCAGCTTTCATCTGATGATGTTTCCTTTTACACCATAGCCCTCTATGGGCTTCCAAATATCACTTTGCCAATTCCACAAGAACTGTCTTAGCGAAAGTCTTCTTGAGGGGAAAGCTGTAACTCTGTGATATGATTTCACAGAACACCAAGAAGTTTCTCAGAAAGCTTCTTTCTCCTTGTTATCGGAGGATATTTCCTTTGGCCCTATACTCTTCAAAGGGATCCGAAATATCTGTTCTCAGATTCCACAGAAATAAGGCTAGCAAAGAGATCTACGAAACACAGATGTAACTCTGTGAGATGAATTAACAGAACACTAAGCAGTTTCTCAGAAAGCTTCTTTCCAGATTTCATCTGAGGATATTTCCTTTTTCACCATAGCCCTCTATGGGCTTCCAAATATCACTTTGCCAATTCCACAAGAACTGTCTTAGCGAAAGGCTTCTTGAGCGGAAAGGTGTAACTCTGTGAGATGATTTCACAGAACACTAAGAAGTTTCTCAGAAAGCTTCTTTCTCTTTGTTATCGGAGGATATTTCCTTTGGCCCTATAGTCTTCAAAGGGATCCGAAATATCTGTTCTCAGATTACACAGAAATAAGGCTAGCAAAGAGATCCACGAAATACACATGTAACTCTGTGAGTGGAAGTCACACATCACAGAGCAGTTTCTCAGAAAGCTTCTTTCCAGCTTTCATCTGAGGATATTTCCTTTTACACCATAGCCCTCTATGGGCTTCCAAATATCACTTTGACAATTCCACAAGAACTGTCTTAGCGAAAGTCTTCTTGAGGGGAAAGCTTTAACTCTGTGAGATGATTTCACAGAACACAAAGAAGTTTCTCAGAAAGCTTCTTTCTCTTTGTTATCGGAGGATATTTCCTTTGGCCCTATAGTCTTCAAAGGGATCCGAAATATCTGTTCTCAGATTCCACAGAAATAAGGCTAGCAAAGAGATCTACGAAACACAGATGTAACCCTGTGAGATGAATTCACAGAACACTAAACAGTTTCTCAGAAAGCTTCTTTCCAGATTTCATCTGAGGATATTTCCTTTTTCACCATAGCCCTCTATGGGCTTCCAAATATCACTTTGCCAATTCCACAAGAACTGTCTTAGCGAAAGGCTTCTTCAGGGGAAAGCTGTAACTCTGTGAGATGATTTCACAGAACACAAAGAAGTTTCTCAGAAAGCTTCTTTCTCTTTGTTATCGGAGGATATTTCCTTTGGCCCTATAGTCTTCAAAGGGATCCGAAATATCTGTTCTCAGATTCCACACAAATAAGGCTAGCAAAGAGATCCACGAAATACAGATGTAACTCTGTGAGATGAATTCACAGAACACTAAGCAGTTTCTCAGAAAGCTTCTTTCCAGATTTCATCTGAGGATATTTCCTTTTTCACCATACCCCTATATGGGCTTCCAAATATCACTTTGCCAATTACACAAGAACTGTCTTAGCGAAAGACTTCTTGAAGGGAAAGCTGTAACTCTGTGAGATTATTTCACAGAGCACAAAGAAGTTTCTCAGAAAGCTTCTTTCTCTTTGTTATCGGAGGATATTTCCTTTGGCCCTATAGTCTTCAAAGGGATCCGAAATATCTGTTCTCAGATTACACAGAGATAAGGCTAGCAAAGAGATCCACGAAATACACATGTAACTCTGTGAGTGGAAGTCTCACTTCACAGAGCAGTTTCTCAGAAAGCTTCTTTCCAGCTTTCATCTGATGATGTTTCCTTTTACACCATAGCCCTCTATGGGCTTCCAAATATCACTTTGCCAATTCCACAAGAACTGTCTTAGCGAAAGTCTTCTTGAGGGGAAAGCTGTAACTCTGTGAGATGATTTCACAGAACACAAAGAAGTTTCTCAGAAAGCTTCTTTCTCTTTGTTATCGGAGGATATTTCCTTTGGCCCTATAGTCTTCAAAGGGATCCGAAATATCTGTTCTCAGATTCCACAGAAATAAGGTTAGCAAAGAGATCTACGAAACACAGATGTAACTCTGTGAGATGAATTAACAGAACACTAAGCAGTTTCTCAGAAAGCTTCTTTCCAGATTTCATCTGAGGATATTTCCTTTTTCACCATAGCCCTCTATGGGCTTCCAAATATCACTTTGCCAATTCCACAAGAACTGTCTTAGCGAAAGGCTTCTTGAGCGGAAAGGTGTAACTCTGTGAGATGATTTCACAGAACACTAAGAAGTTTCTCAGAAAGCTTCTTTCTCTTTGTTATCGGAGGATATTTCCTTTGGCCCTATAGTCTTCAAAGGGATCCGAAATATCTGTTCTCAGATTACACAGAAATAAGGCTAGCAAAGAGATCCATGAAATACACATGTAACTCTGTGAGTGGAAGTCACACATCACAGAGCAGTTTCTCAGAAAGCTTCTTTCCAGATTTCATCTGAGGATATTTCCTTTTACACCATAGCCCTCTATGGGCTTCCAAATATCACTTTGACAATTCCACACGAACTGTCTTAGCGAAAGTCTTCTTGGGGGAAAGCTTTAACTCTGTGAGATTATTTCACAGAACACAAAGAAGTTTCTCAGAAAGCTTCTTTCTCTTTGTCATCGGAGGATATTTCCTTTGGCCCTATAGTCTTGAAAGGGATCCGAACTATCTGTTCTCAGATTCCACAGAAATAAGGCTAGCAAAGAGATATACGAAAAACAGATGTAATTCTGTGAGATGAATTTACAGAACACTAAGTAGTTTCTCAGAAAGCTTCTTTCCAGATTTCTTCTGAGGATATTTCCTTTTTCACCATACCCCTATATGGGCTTCCAAATATCACTTTGCCAATTCCACAAGAACTGACTTACCGAAAGTCTTCTTGAGGGAAAAGCTGTAACGCTGTGAGATGATTTCATAGAACACAAAGAAGTTTCTCAGAAAGCTTCTTTCTCTTTGTAATCGGAGGATATTTCCTTTGGCCCTATAGTCTTCAAAGGGATCCGAAATATCTGTTCTCAGATTCCACAGAAAGAAGGCTAGCAAAGAGATCTACGAAACACAGATGTAACACTGTGAGATGAAATCACAGAACACCAAGCAGTTTCTCAGAAAGCTTCTTTCCAGATTTCATCTGAGGATATTTCCTTTTTCACCATAGCCCTCTACGGTCTTCCAAATATCACTTTGCCAATTCCACAAGAACTGTCTTAGCGAAAGGCTTCTTGAGGGGAAAGCTGTAACTCTGTGAGATGATTTCACAGAACACAAAGAAGTTTCTCAGAAAGCTTCTTTCTCTTTGTTATCGGAGGATATTTCCTTTGGCCCTATAGTCTTCAAAGGGATCCGAAATATGTGTTCTCAGATTCCACATAAAGAAGGCTAGCAACGAGATCCACGAAATACAGATGTAACTCTGTCAGATGAATTAACAGGACACTAAGAAGTTTCTCAGAAAGCTTCTTTCCAGATTTCATCTGAGGATATTTCCTTTTTCACCATAGCCCTCTGGGGGCTTCCAAATATCACTTTGTCAATTCCACAAGAACTGTCTTAGCGAAAGGCTTCTTGAGGGGAAAGCTGTAACTCTGTGAGATGATTTCACAGAACACAAAGAAGTTTCTCAGAAAGCTTCTTTCTCTTTGTTATCGGAGGATATTTCCTTTGGCCCTATAGTCTTCAAAGGGATCCGAAATATCTCTTCTCAGATTCCACAGAAATAAGGCTAGCAAAGAGATCTACGAAACACAGATGTAACTCTGTGAGATGAATTCACAGAACACTAAGCAGTTTCTCAGAAAGCTTCGTTCCAGATTTCATCTGAGGATATTTCCTTTTTCACCATAGCCCTCTATGGGCTTCCAAATATCACTTTGCCAATTCCACAAGAACTGTCTTAGCGAAAGGCTTCTTCAGGGGAAAGCTGTAACTCTGTGAGATGATTTCACAGAACACAAAGAAGTTTCTCAGAAAGCTTCTTTCTCTTTGTTATCGGAGGATATTTCCTTTGGCCCTATAGTCTTCAAAGGGATCCGAAATATCTGTTCTCAGATTCCACACAAATAAGGCTAGCAAAGAGATCCACGAAATACAGATGTAACTCTGTGAGATGAATTCACAGAACACTAAGCAGTTTCTCAGAAAGCTTCTTTCCAGATTTCATCTGAGGATATTTCCTTTTTCACCATACCCCTATATGGGCTTCCAAATATCACTTTGCCAATTCCACAAGAACTGACTTACCGAAAGTCTTCTTGAGGGAAAAGCGGTAACGCTGTGAGATGATTTCATAGAACACAAAGAAGTTTCTCAGAAAGCTTCTTTCTCTTTGTTATCGGAGGATATTTCCTTTGGCCCTGTAGTCTTCAAAGGGATCCGAAATATCTGTTCTCAGATTCCACAGAAATAAGGCTAGCAAAGAGATCTACGAAACACAGATGTAACTCTGTGAGATGAATTAACAGAACACTAAGCAGTTTCTCAGAAAGCTTCTTTCCAGATTTCATCTGAGGATATTTCCTTTTTCACCATAGCCCTCTATGGGCTTCCAAATATCACTTTGCCAATTCCACAAGAACTGTCTTAGCGAAAGGCTTCTTGAGCGGAAAGGTGTAACTCTGTGAGATGATTTCACAGAACACTAAGAAGTTTCTCAGAAAGCTTCTTTCTCTTTGTTATCGGAGGATATTTCCTTTGGCCCTATAGTCTTCAAAGGGATCCGAAATATCTGTTCTCAGATTACACAGAAATAAGGCTAGCAAAGAGATCCATGAAATACACATGTAACTCTGTGAGTGGAAGTCACACATCACAGAGCAGTTTCTCAGAAAGCTTCTTTCCAGATTTCATCTGAGGATATTTCCTTTTACACCATAGCCCTCTATGGGCTTCCAAATATCACTTTGACAATTCCACACGAACTGTCTTAGCGAAAGTCTTCTTGGGGGAAAGCTTTAACTCTGTGAGATTATTTCACAGAACACAAAGAAGTTTCTCAGAAAGCTTCTTTCTCTTTGTCATCGGAGGATATTTCCTTTGGCCCTATAGTCTTGAAAGGGATCCGAACTATCTGTTCTCAGATTCCACAGAAATAAGGCTAGCAAAGAGATATACGAAAAACAGATGTAATTCTGTGAGATGAATTTACAGAACACTAAGTAGTTTCTCAGAAAGCTTCTTTCCAGATTTCATCTGAGGATATTTCCTTTTTCACCATACCCCTATATGGGCTTCCAAATATCACTTTGCCAATTCCACAAGAACTGACTTACCGAAAGTCTTCTTGAGGGAAAAGCGGTAACGCTGTGAGATGATTTCATAGAACACAAAGAAGTTTCTCAGAAAGCTTCTTTCTCTTTGTTATCGGAGGATATTTCCTTTGGCCCTATAGTCTTCAAAGGGATCCGAAATATCTGTTCTCAGATTCCACAGAAAGAAGGCTAGCAAAGAGATCTACGAAACACAGATGTAACACTGTGAGATGAAATCACAGAACACCAAGCAGTTTCTCAGAAAGCTTCTTTCCAGATTTCATCTGAGGATATTTCCTTTTTCACCATAGCCCTCTACGGTCTTCCAAATATCACTTTGCCAATTCCACAAGAACTGTCTTAGCGAAAGGCTTCTTGAGGGGAAAGCTGTAACTCCGTGAGATGATTTCACAGAACACAAAGAAGTTTCTCAGAAAGCTTCTTTCTCTTTGTTATCGGAGGATATTTCCTTTGGCCCTATAGTCTTCAAAGGGATCCGAAATATGTGTTCTCAGATTCCACATAAAGAAGGCTAGCAACGAGATCCACGAAATACAGATGTAACTCTGTCAGATGAATTAACAGGACACTAAGAAGTTTCTCAGAAAGCTTCTTTCCAGATTTCATCTGAGGATATTTCCTTTTTCACCATAGCCCTCTGGGGGCTTCCAAATATCACTTTGCCAATTCCACAAGAACTGTCTTAGCGAAAGGCTTCTTGAGGGGAAAGCTGTAACTCTGTGAGATGATTTCACAGAACACAAAGAAGTTTCTCAGAAAGCTTCTTTCTCTTTGTTATCGGAGGATATTTCCTTTGGCCCTATAGTCTTCAAAGGGATCCGAAATATCTGTTCTCAGATTCCACAGAAATAAGGCTAGCAAAGAGATCTACGAAACACAGATGTAACTCTGTGAGATGAATTAACAGAACACTAAGCAGTTTCTCAGAAAGCTTCTTTCCAGATTTCATCTGAGGATATTTCCTTTTTCACCATAGCCCTCTATGGGCTTCCAAATATCACTTTGCCAATTCCACAAGAACTGTCTTAGCGAAAGGCTTCTTGAGCGGAAAGGTGTAACTCTGTGAGATGATTTCACAGAACACTAAGAAGTTTCTCAGAAAGCTTCTTTCTCTTTGTTATCGGAGGATATTTCCTTTGGCCCTATAGTCTTCAAAGGGATCCGAAATATCTGTTCTCAGATTACACAGAAATAAGGCTAGCAAAGAGATCCATGAAATACACATGTAACTCTGTGAGTGGAAGTCACACATCACAGAGCAGTTTCTCAGAAAGCTTCTTTCCAGATTTCATCTGAGGATATTTCCTTTTACACCATAGCCCTCTACGGTCTTCCAAATATCACTTTGCCAATTCCACAAGAACTGTCTTAGCGAAAGGCTTCTTGAGCGGAAAGGTGTAACTCTGTGAGATGATTTCACAGAACACTAAGAAGTTTCTCAGAAAGCTTCTTTCTCTTTGTTATCGGAGGATATTTCCTTTGGCCCTATAGTCTTCAAAGGGATCCGAAATATCTGTTCTCAGATTACACAGAAATAAGGCTAGCAAAGAGATCCACGAAATACACATGTAACTCTGTGAGTGGAAGTCACACATCACAGAGCAGTTTCTCAGAAAGCTTCTTTCCAGCTTTCATCTGAGGATATTTCCTTTTACACCATAGCCCTCTATGGGCTTCCAAATATCACTTTGACAATTCCACAAGAACTGTCTTAGCGAAAGTCTTCTTGAGGGGAAAGCTTTAACTCTGTGAGATGATTTCACAGAACACAAAGAAGTTTCTCAGAAAGCTTCTTTCTCTTTGTTATCGGAGGATATTTCCTTTGGCCCTATAGTCTTCAAAGGGATCCGAAATATCTGTTCTCAGATTCCACAGAAATAAGGCTAGCAAAGAGATCTACGAAACACAGATGTAACCCTGTGAGATGAATTCACAGAACACTAAACAGTTTCTCAGAAAGCTTCTTTCCAGATTTCATCTGAGGATATTTCCTTTTTCACCATAGCCCTCTATGGGCTTCCAAATATCACTTTGCCAATTCCACAAGAACTGTCTTAGCGAAAGGCTTCTTCAGGGGAAAGCTGTAACTCTGTGAGATGATTTCACAGAACACAAAGAAGTTTCTCAGAAAGCTTCTTTCTCTTTGTTATCGGAGGATATTTCCTTTGGCCCTATAGTCTTCAAAGGGATCCGAAATATCTGTTCTCAGATTCCACACAAATAAGGCTAGCAAAGAGATCCACGAAATACAGATGTAACTCTGTGAGATGAATTCACAGAACACTAAGCAGTTTCTCAGAAAGCTTCTTTCCAGATTTCATCTGAGGATATTTCCTTTTTCACCATACCCCTATATGGGCTTCCAAATATCACTTTGCCAATTACACAAGAACTGTCTTAGCGAAAGACTTCTTGAAGGGAAAGCTGTAACTCTGTGAGATTATTTCACAGAGCACAAAGAAGTTTCTCAGAAAGCTTCTTTCTCTTTGTTATCGGAGGATATTTCCTTTGGCCCTATAGTCTTCAAAGGGATCCGAAATATCTGTTCTCAGATTACACAGAGATAAGGCTAGCAAAGAGATCCACGAAATACACATGTAACTCTGTGAGTGGAAGTCTCACTTCACAGAGCAGTTTCTCAGAAAGCTTCTTTCCAGCTTTCATCTGATGATGTTTCCTTTTACACCATAGCCCTCTATGGGCTTCCAAATATCACTTTGCCAATTCCACAAGAACTGTCTTAGCGAAAGTCTTCTTGAGGGGAAAGCTGTAACTCTGTGAGATGATTTCACAGAACATAAAGAAGTTTCTCAGAAAGCTTCTTTCTCTTTGTTATCGGAGGATATTTCCTTTGGCCCTATAGTCTTCAAAGGGATCCGAAATATCTGTTCTCAGATTCCACAGAAATAAGGTTAGCAAAGAGATCTACGAAACACAGATGTAACTCTGTGAGATGAATTAACAGAACACTAAGCAGTTTCTCAGAAAGCTTCTTTCCAGATTTCATCTGAGGATATTTCCTTTTTCACCATAGCCCTCTATGGGCTTCCAAATATCACTTTGCCAATTCCACAAGAACTGTCTTAGCGAAAGGCTTCTTGAGCGGAAAGGTGTAACTCTGTGAGATGATTTCACAGAACACTAAGAAGTTTCTCAGAAAGCTTCTTTCTCTTTGTTATCGGAGGATATTTCCTTTGGCCCTATAGTCTTCAAAGGGATCCGAAATATCTGTTCTCAGATTACACAGAAATAAGGCTAGCAAAGAGATCCATGAAATACACATGTAACTCTGTGAGTGGAAGTCACACATCACAGAGCAGTTTCTCAGAAAGCTTCTTTCCAGATTTCATCTGAGGATATTTCCTTTTACACCATAGCCCTCTATGGGCTTCCAAATATCACTTTGACAATTCCACACGAACTGTCTTAGCGAAAGTCTTCTTGGGGGAAAGCTTTAACTCTGTGAGATTATTTCACAGAACACAAAGAAGTTTCTCAGAAAGCTTCTTTCTCTTTGTCATCGGAGGATATTTCCTTTGGCCCTATAGTCTTGAAAGGGATCCGAACTATCTGTTCTCAGATTCCACAGAAATAAGGCTAGCAAAGAGATATACGAAAAACAGATGTAATTCTGTGAGATGAATTTACAGAACACTAAGTAGTTTCTCAGAAAGCTTCTTTCCAGATTTCTTCTGAGGATATTTCCTTTTTCACCATACCCCTATATGGGCTTCCAAATATCACTTTGCCAATTCCACAAGAACTGACTTACCGAAAGTCTTCTTGAGGGAAAAGCTGTAACGCTGTGAGATGATTTCATAGAACACAAAGAAGTTTCTCAGAAAGCTTCTTTCTCTTTGTAATCGGAGGATATTTCCTTTGGCCCTATAGTCTTCAAAGGGATCCGAAATATCTGTTCTCAGATTCCACAGAAAGAAGGCTAGCAAAGAGATCTACGAAACACAGATGTAACACTGTGAGATGAAATCACAGAACACCAAGCAGTTTCTCAGAAAGCTTCTTTCCAGATTTCATCTGAGGATATTTCCTTTTTCACCATAGCCCTCTACGGTCTTCCAAATATCACTTTGCCAATTCCACAAGAACTGTCTTAGCGAAAGGCTTCTTGAGGGGAAAGCTGTAACTCTGTGAGATGATTTCACAGAACACAAAGAAGTTTCTCAGAAAGCTTCTTTCTCTTTGTTATCGGAGGATATTTCCTTTGGCCCTATAGTCTTCAAAGGGATCCGAAATATGTGTTCTCAGATTCCACATAAAGAAGGCTAGCAACGAGATCCACGAAATACAGATGTAACTCTGTCAGATGAATTAACAGGACACTAAGAAGTTTCTCAGAAAGCTTCTTTCCAGATTTCATCTGAGGATATTTCCTTTTTCACCATAGCCCTCTGGGGGCTTCCAAATATCACTTTGTCAATTCCACAAGAACTGTCTTAGCGAAAGGCTTCTTGAGGGGAAAGCTGTAACTCTGTGAGATGATTTCACAGAACACAAAGAAGTTTCTCAGAAAGCTTCTTTCTCTTTGTTATCGGAGGATATTTCCTTTGGCCCTATAGTCTTCAAAGGGATCCGAAATATCTCTTCTCAGATTCCACAGAAATAAGGCTAGCAAAGAGATCTACGAAACACAGATGTAACTCTGTGAGATGAATTCACAGAACACTAAGCAGTTTCTCAGAAAGCTTCGTTCCAGATTTCATCTGAGGATATTTCCTTTTTCACCATAGCCCTCTATGGGCTTCCAAATATCACTTTGCCAATTCCACAAGAACTGTCTTAGCGAAAGGCTTCTTCAGGGGAAAGCTGTAACTCTGTGAGATGATTTCACAGAACACAAAGAAGTTTCTCAGAAAGCTTCTTTCTCTTTGTTATCGGAGGATATTTCCTTTGGCCCTATAGTCTTCAAAGGGATCCGAAATATCTGTTCTCAGATTCCACACAAATAAGGCTAGCAAAGAGATCCACGAAATACAGATGTAACTCTGTGAGATGAATTCACAGAACACTAAGCAGTTTCTCAGAAAGCTTCTTTCCAGATTTCATCTGAGGATATTTCCTTTTTCACCATACCCCTATATGGGCTTCCAAATATCACTTTGCCAATTCCACAAGAACTGACTTACCGAAAGTCTTCTTGAGGGAAAAGCGGTAACGCTGTGAGATGATTTCATAGAACACAAAGAAGTTTCTCAGAAAGCTTCTTTCTCTTTGTTATCGGAGGATATTTCCTTTGGCCCTGTAGTCTTCAAAGGGATCCGAAATATCTGTTCTCAGATTCCACAGAAATAAGGCTAGCAAAGAGATCTACGAAACACAGATGTAACTCTGTGAGATGAATTAACAGAACACTAAGCAGTTTCTCAGAAAGCTTCTTTCCAGATTTCATCTGAGGATATTTCCTTTTTCACCATAGCCCTCTATGGGCTTCCAAATATCACTTTGCCAATTCCACAAGAACTGTCTTAGCGAAAGGCTTCTTGAGCGGAAAGGTGTAACTCTGTGAGATGATTTCACAGAACACTAAGAAGTTTCTCAGAAAGCTTCTTTCTCTTTGTTATCGGAGGATATTTCCTTTGGCCCTATAGTCTTCAAAGGGATCCGAAATATCTGTTCTCAGATTACACAGAAATAAGGCTAGCAAAGAGATCCATGAAATACACATGTAACTCTGTGAGTGGAAGTCACACATCACAGAGCAGTTTCTCAGAAAGCTTCTTTCCAGATTTCATCTGAGGATATTTCCTTTTACACCATAGCCCTCTATGGGCTTCCAAATATCACTTTGACAATTCCACACGAACTGTCTTAGCGAAAGTCTTCTTGGGGGAAAGCTTTAACTCTGTGAGATTATTTCACAGAACACAAAGAAGTTTCTCAGAAAGCTTCTTTCTCTTTGTCATCGGAGGATATTTCCTTTGGCCCTATAGTCTTGAAAGGGATCCGAACTATCTGTTCTCAGATTCCACAGAAATAAGGCTAGCAAAGAGATATACGAAAAACAGATGTAATTCTGTGAGATGAATTTACAGAACACTAAGTAGTTTCTCAGAAAGCTTCTTTCCAGATTTCATCTGAGGATATTTCCTTTTTCACCATACCCCTATATGGGCTTCCAAATATCACTTTGCCAATTCCACAAGAACTGACTTACCGAAAGTCTTCTTGAGGGAAAAGCGGTAACGCTGTGAGATGATTTCATAGAACACAAAGAAGTTTCTCAGAAAGCTTCTTTCTCTTTGTTATCGGAGGATATTTCCTTTGGCCCTATAGTCTTCAAAGGGATCCGAAATATCTGTTCTCAGATTCCACAGAAAGAAGGCTAGCAAAGAGATCTACGAAACACAGATGTAACACTGTGAGATGAAATCACAGAACACCAAGCAGTTTCTCAGAAAGCTTCTTTCCAGATTTCATCTGAGGATATTTCCTTTTTCACCATAGCCCTCTACGGTCTTCCAAATATCACTTTGCCAATTCCACAAGAACTGTCTTAGCGAAAGGCTTCTTGAGGGGAAAGCTGTAACTCCGTGAGATGATTTCACAGAACACAAAGAAGTTTCTCAGAAAGCTTCTTTCTCTTTGTTATCGGAGGATATTTCCTTTGGCCCTATAGTCTTCAAAGGGATCCGAAATATGTGTTCTCAGATTCCACATAAAGAAGGCTAGCAACGAGATCCACGAAATACAGATGTAACTCTGTCAGATGAATTAACAGGACACTAAGAAGTTTCTCAGAAAGCTTCTTTCCAGATTTCATCTGAGGATATTTCCTTTTTCACCATAGCCCTCTGGGGGCTTCCAAATATCACTTTGCCAATTCCACAAGAACTGTCTTAGCGAAAGGCTTCTTGAGGGGAAAGCTGTAACTCTGTGAGATGATTTCACAGAACACAAAGAAGTTTCTCAGAAAGCTTCTTTCTCTTTGTTATCGGAGGATATTTCCTTTGGCCCTATAGTCTTCAAAGGGATCCGAAATATCTGTTCTCAGATTCCACAGAAATAAGGCTAGCAAAGAGATCTACGAAACACAGATGTAACTCTGTGAGATGAATTAACAGAACACTAAGCAGTTTCTCAGAAAGCTTCTTTCCAGATTTCATCTGAGGATATTTCCTTTTTCACCATAGCCCTCTATGGGCTTCCAAATATCACTTTGCCAATTCCACAAGAACTGTCTTAGCGAAAGGCTTCTTGAGCGGAAAGGTGTAACTCTGTGAGATGATTTCACAGAACACTAAGAAGTTTCTCAGAAAGCTTCTTTCTCTTTGTTATCGGAGGATATTTCCTTTGGCCCTATAGTCTTCAAAGGGATCCGAAATATCTGTTCTCAGATTACACAGAAATAAGGCTAGCAAAGAGATCCATGAAATACACATGTAACTCTGTGAGTGGAAGTCACACATCACAGAGCAGTTTCTCAGAAAGCTTCTTTCCAGATTTCATCTGAGGATATTTCCTTTTACACCATAGCCCTCTATGGGCTTCCAAATATCACTTTGACAATTCCACACGAACTGTCTTAGCGAAAGTCTTCTTGGGGGAAAGCTTTAACTCTGTGAGATTATTTCACAGAACACAAAGAAGTTTCTCAGAAAGCTTCTTTCTCTTTGTCATCGGAGGATATTTCCTTTGGGCCTATAGTCTTGAAAGGGATCCGAACTATCTGTTCTCAGATTCCACAGAAATAAGGCTAGCAAAGATATATACGAAAAACAGATGTAATTCTGTGAGATGAATTTACAGAACACTAAGTAGTTTCTCAGAAAGCTTCTTTCCAGATTTCTTCTGAGGATATTTCCTTTTTCACCATACCCCTATATGGGCTTCCAAATATCACTTTGCCAATTCCACAAGAACTGACTTACCGAAAGTCTTCTTGAGGGAAAAGCGGTAACGCTGTGAGATGATTTCATAGAACACAAAGAAGTTTCTCAGAAAGCTTCTTTCTCTTTGTTATCGGAGGATATTTCCTTTGGCCCTATAGTCTTCAAAGGGATCCGAAATATCTGTTCTCAGATTCCACAGAAAGAAGGCTAGCAAAGAGATCTACGAAACACAGATGTAACACTGTGAGATGAAATCACAGAACACCAAGCAGTTTCTCAGAAAGCTTCTTTCCAGATTTCATCTGAGGATATTTCCTTTTTCACCATAGCCCTCTACGGTCTTCCAAATATCACTTTGCCAATTCCACAAGAACTGTCTTAGCGAAAGGCTTCTTGAGGGGAAAGCTGTAACTCTGTGAGATGATTTCACAGAACACAAAGAAGTTTCTCAGAAAGCTTCTTTCTCTTTGTTATCGGAGGATATTTCCTTTGGCCCTATAGTCTTCAAAGGGATCCGAAATATGTGTTCTCAGATTCCACATAAAGAAGGCTAGCAACGAGATCCACGAAATACAGATGTAACTCTGTCAGATGAATTAACAGGACACTAAGAAGTTTCTCAGAAAGCTTCTTTCCAGATTTCATCTGAGGATATTTCCTTTTTCACCATAGCCCTCTGGGGGCTTCCAAATATCACTTTGCCAATTCCACAAGAACTGACTTACCGAAAGTCTTCTTGAGGGAAAAGCTGTAACGCTGTGAGATGATTTCATAGAACACAAAGAAGTTTCTCAGAAAGCTTCTTTCTCTTTGTAATCGGAGGATATTTCCTTTGGCCCTATAGTCTTCAAAGGGATCCGAAATATCTGTTCTCAGATTCCACAGAAAGAAGGCTAGCAAAGAGATCTACGAAACACAGATGTAACACTGTGAGATGAAATCACAGAACACCAAGCAGTTTCTCAGAAAGCTTCTTTCCAGATTTCATCTGAGGATATTTCCTTTTTCACCATAGCCCTCTACGGTCTTCCAAATATCACTTTGCCAATTCCACAAGAACTGTCTTAGCGAAAGGCTTCTTGAGGGGAAAGCTGTAACTCTGTGAGATGATTTCACAGAACACAAAGAAGTTTCTCAGAAAGCTTCTTTCTCTTTGTTATCGGAGGATATTTCCTTTGGCCCTATAGTCTTCAAAGGGATCCGAAATATGTGTTCTCAGATTCCACATAAAGAAGGCTAGCAACGAGATCCACGAAATACAGATGTAACTCTGTCAGATGAATTAACAGGACACTAAGAAGTTTCTCAGAAAGCTTCTTTCCAGATTTCATCTGAGGATATTTCCTTTTTCACCATAGCCCTCTGGGGGCTTCCAAATATCACTTTGTCAATTCCACAAGAACTGTCTTAGCGAAAGGCTTCTTGAGGGGAAAGCTGTAACTCTGTGAGATGATTTCACAGAACACAAAGAAGTTTCTCAGAAAGCTTCTTTCTCTTTGTTATCGGAGGATATTTCCTTTGGCCCTATAGTCTTCAAAGGGATCCGAAATATCTCTTCTCAGATTCCACAGAAATAAGGCTAGCAAAGAGATCTACGAAACACAGATGTAACTCTGTGAGATGAATTCACAGAACACTAAGCAGTTTCTCAGAAAGCTTCGTTCCAGATTTCATCTGAGGATATTTCCTTTTTCACCATAGCCCTCTATGGGCTTCCAAATATCACTTTGCCAATTCCACAAGAACTGTCTTAGCGAAAGGCTTCTTCAGGGGAAAGCTGTAACTCTGTGAGATGATTTCACAGAACACAAAGAAGTTTCTCAGAAAGCTTCTTTCTCTTTGTTATCGGAGGATATTTCCTTTGGCCCTATAGTCTTCAAAGGGATCCGAAATATCTGTTCTCAGATTCCACACAAATAAGGCTAGCAAAGAGATCCACGAAATACAGATGTAACTCTGTGAGATGAATTCACAGAACACTAAGCAGTTTCTCAGAAAGCTTCTTTCCAGATTTCATCTGAGGATATTTCCTTTTTCACCATACCCCTATATGGGCTTCCAAATATCACTTTGCCAATTCCACAAGAACTGACTTACCGAAAGTCTTCTTGAGGGAAAAGCGGTAACGCTGTGAGATGATTTCATAGAACACAAAGAAGTTTCTCAGAAAGCTTCTTTCTCTTTGTTATCGGAGGATATTTCCTTTGGCCCTGTAGTCTTCAAAGGGATCCGAAATATCTGTTCTCAGATTCCACAGAAATAAGGCTAGCAAAGAGATCTACGAAACACAGATGTAACTCTGTGAGATGAATTAACAGAACACTAAGCAGTTTCTCAGAAAGCTTCTTTCCAGATTTCATCTGAGGATATTTCCTTTTTCACCATAGCCCTCTATGGGCTTCCAAATATCACTTTGCCAATTCCACAAGAACTGTCTTAGCGAAAGGCTTCTTGAGCGGAAAGGTGTAACTCTGTGAGATGATTTCACAGAACACTAAGAAGTTTCTCAGAAAGCTTCTTTCTCTTTGTTATCGGAGGATATTTCCTTTGGCCCTATAGTCTTCAAAGGGATCCGAAATATCTGTTCTCAGATTACACAGAAATAAGGCTAGCAAAGAGATCCATGAAATACACATGTAACTCTGTGAGTGGAAGTCACACATCACAGAGCAGTTTCTCAGAAAGCTTCTTTCCAGATTTCATCTGAGGATATTTCCTTTTACACCATAGCCCTCTATGGGCTTCCAAATATCACTTTGACAATTCCACACGAACTGTCTTAGCGAAAGTCTTCTTGGGGGAAAGCTTTAACTCTGTGAGATTATTTCACAGAACACAAAGAAGTTTCTCAGAAAGCTTCTTTCTCTTTGTCATCGGAGGATATTTCCTTTGGCCCTATAGTCTTGAAAGGGATCCGAACTATCTGTTCTCAGATTCCACAGAAATAAGGCTAGCAAAGAGATATACGAAAAACAGATGTAATTCTGTGAGATGAATTTACAGAACACTAAGTAGTTTCTCAGAAAGCTTCTTTCCAGATTTCATCTGAGGATATTTCCTTTTTCACCATACCCCTATATGGGCTTCCAAATATCACTTTGCCAATTCCACAAGAACTGACTTACCGAAAGTCTTCTTGAGGGAAAAGCGGTAACGCTGTGAGATGATTTCATAGAACACAAAGAAGTTTCTCAGAAAGCTTCTTTCTCTTTGTTATCGGAGGATATTTCCTTTGGCCCTATAGTCTTCAAAGGGATCCGAAATATCTGTTCTCAGATTCCACAGAAAGAAGGCTAGCAAAGAGATCTACGAAACACAGATGTAACACTGTGAGATGAAATCACAGAACACCAAGCAGTTTCTCAGAAAGCTTCTTTCCAGATTTCATCTGAGGATATTTCCTTTTTCACCATAGCCCTCTACGGTCTTCCAAATATCACTTTGCCAATTCCACAAGAACTGTCTTAGCGAAAGGCTTCTTGAGGGGAAAGCTGTAACTCCGTGAGATGATTTCACAGAACACAAAGAAGTTTCTCAGAAAGCTTCTTTCTCTTTGTTATCGGAGGATATTTCCTTTGGCCCTATAGTCTTCAAAGGGATCCGAAATATGTGTTCTCAGATTCCACATAAAGAAGGCTAGCAACGAGATCCACGAAATACAGATGTAACTCTGTCAGATGAATTAACAGGACACTAAGAAGTTTCTCAGAAAGCTTCTTTCCAGATTTCATCTGAGGATATTTCCTTTTTCACCATAGCCCTCTGGGGGCTTCCAAATATCACTTTGCCAATTCCACAAGAACTGTCTTAGCGAAAGGCTTCTTGAGGGGAAAGCTGTAACTCTGTGAGATGATTTCACAGAACACAAAGAAGTTTCTCAGAAAGCTTCTTTCTCTTTGTTATCGGAGGATATTTCCTTTGGCCCTATAGTCTTCAAAGGGATCCGAAATATCTGTTCTCAGATTCCACAGAAATAAGGCTAGCAAAGAGATCTACGAAACACAGATGTAACTCTGTGAGATGAATTAACAGAACACTAAGCAGTTTCTCAGAAAGCTTCTTTCCAGATTTCATCTGAGGATATTTCCTTTTTCACCATAGCCCTCTATGGGCTTCCAAATATCACTTTGCCAATTCCACAAGAACTGTCTTAGCGAAAGGCTTCTTGAGCGGAAAGGTGTAACTCTGTGAGATGATTTCACAGAACACTAAGAAGTTTCTCAGAAAGCTTCTTTCTCTTTGTTATCGGAGGATATTTCCTTTGGCCCTATAGTCTTCAAAGGGATCCGAAATATCTGTTCTCAGATTACACAGAAATAAGGCTAGCAAAGAGATCCATGAAATACACATGTAACTCTGTGAGTGGAAGTCACACATCACAGAGCAGTTTCTCAGAAAGCTTCTTTCCAGATTTCATCTGAGGATATTTCCTTTTACACCATAGCCCTCTATGGGCTTCCAAATATCACTTTGACAATTCCACACGAACTGTCTTAGCGAAAGTCTTCTTGGGGGAAAGCTTTAACTCTGTGAGATTATTTCACAGAACACAAAGAAGTTTCTCAGAAAGCTTCTTTCTCTTTGTCATCGGAGGATATTTCCTTTGGGCCTATAGTCTTGAAAGGGATCCGAACTATCTGTTCTCAGATTCCACAGAAATAAGGCTAGCAAAGATATATACGAAAAACAGATGTAATTCTGTGAGATGAATTTACAGAACACTAAGTAGTTTCTCAGAAAGCTTCTTTCCAGATTTCTTCTGAGGATATTTCCTTTTTCACCATACCCCTATATGGGCTTCCAAATATCACTTTGCCAATTCCACAAGAACTGACTTACCGAAAGTCTTCTTGAGGGAAAAGCGGTAACGCTGTGAGATGATTTCATAGAACACAAAGAAGTTTCTCAGAAAGCTTCTTTCTCTTTGTTATCGGAGGATATTTCCTTTGGCCCTATAGTCTTCAAAGGGATCCGAAATATCTGTTCTCAGATTCCACAGAAAGAAGGCTAGCAAAGAGATCTACGAAACACAGATGTAACACTGTGAGATGAAATCACAGAACACCAAGCAGTTTCTCAGAAAGCTTCTTTCCAGATTTCATCTGAGGATATTTCCTTTTTCACCATAGCCCTCTACGGTCTTCCAAATATCACTTTGCCAATTCCACAAGAACTGTCTTAGCGAAAGGCTTCTTGAGGGGAAAGCTGTAACTCTGTGAGATGATTTCACAGAACACAAAGAAGTTTCTCAGAAAGCTTCTTTCTCTTTGTTATCGGAGGATATTTCCTTTGGCCCTATAGTCTTCAAAGGGATCCGAAATATGTGTTCTCAGATTCCACATAAAGAAGGCTAGCAACGAGATCCACGAAATACAGATGTAACTCTGTCAGATGAATTAACAGGACACTAAGAAGTTTCTCAGAAAGCTTCTTTCCAGATTTCATCTGAGGATATTTCCTTTTTCACCATAGCCCTCTGGGGGCTTCCAAATATCACTTTGCCAATTCCACAAGAACTGTCTTAGCGAAAGGCTTCTTGAGGGGAAAGCTGTAACTCTGTGAGATGATTTCACAGAACACAAAGAAGTTTCTCAGAAAGCTTCTTTCTCTTTGTTATCGGAGGATATTTCCTTTGGCCCTATAGTCTTCAAAGGGATCCGAAATATCTCTTCTCAGATTCCACAGAAATAAGGCTAGCAAAGAGATCTACGAAACACAGATGTAACTCTGTGAGATGAATTCACAGAACACTAAGCAGTTTCTCAGAAAGCTTCGTTCCAGATTTCATCTGAGGATATTTCCTTTTTCACCATAGCCCTCTATGGGCTTCCAAATATCACTTTGCCAATTCCACAAGAACTGTCTTAGCGAAAGGCTTCTTGAGGGGAAAGCTGTAACTCTGTGAGATGATTTCACAGAACACAAAGAAGTTTCTCAGAAAGCTTCTTTCTCTTTGTTATCGGAGGATATTTCCTTTGGCCCTATAGTCTTCAAAGGGATCCGAAATATCTGTTCTCAGATTCCACACAAATAAGGCTAGCAAAGAGATCCACGAAATACAGATGTAACTCTGTGAGATGAATTCACAGAACACTAAGCAGTTTCTCAGAAAGCTTCTTTCCAGATTTCATCTGAGGATATTTCCTTTTTCACCATACCCCTATATGGGCTTCCAAATATCACTTTGCCAATTACACAAGAACTGTCTTAGCGAAAGACTTCTTGAGGGGAAAGCTGTAACTCTGTGAGATTATTTCACAGAACACAAAGAAGTTTCTCAGAAAGCTTCTTTCTCTTTGTCATCGGAGGATATTTCCTTTGGCCCTATAGTCTTGAAAGGGATCCGAACTATCTGTTCTCAGATTCCACAGAAATAAGGCTAGCAAAGAGATATACGAAAAACAGATGTAATTCTGTGAGATGAATTTACAGAACACTAAGTAGTTTCTCAGAAAGCTTCTTTCCAGATTTCATCTGAGGATATTTCCTTTTTCACCATACCCCTATATGGGCTTCCAAATATCACTTTGCCAATTCCACAAGAACTGACTTACCGAAAGTCTTCTTGAGGGAAAAGCGGTAACGCTGTGAGATGATTTCATAAAACACAAAGAAGTTTCTCAGAAAGCTTCTTTCTCTTTGTTATCGGAGGATATTTCCTTTGGCCCTATAGTCTTCAAAGGGATCCGAAATATCTGTTCTCAGATTCCACAGAAAGAAGGCTAGCAAAGAGATCTACGAAACACAGATGTAACACTGTGAGATGAAATCACAGAACACCAAGCAGTTTCTCAGAAAGCTTCTTTCCAGATTTCATCTGAGGATATTTCCTTTTTCACCATAGCCCTCTACGGTCTTCCAAATATCACTTTGCCAATTCCACAAGAACTGTCTTAGCGAAAGGCTTCTTGAGGGGAAAGCTGTAACTCTGTGAGATGATTTCACAGAACACAAAGAAGTTTCTCAGAAAGCTTCTTTCTCTTTGTTATCGGAGGATATTTCCTTTGGCCCTATAGTCTTCAAAGGGATCCGAAATATGTGTTCTCAGATTCCACATAAAGAAGGCTAGCAACGAGATCCACGAAATACAGATGTAACTCTGTCAGATGAATTAACAGGACACTAAGAAGTTTCTCAGAAAGCTTCTTTCCAGATTTCATCTGAGGATATTTCCTTTTTCACCATAGCCCTCTGGGGGCTTCCAAATATCACTTTGCCAATTCCACAAGAACTGTCTTAGCGAAAGGCTTCTTGAGGGGAAAGCTGTAACTCTGTGAGATGATTTCACAGAACACAAAGAAGTTTCTCAGAAAGCTTCTTTCTCTTTGTTATCGGAGGATATTTCCTTTGGCCCTATAGACTTCAAAGGGATCCGAAATATCTGTTCTCAGATTCCACAGAAATAAGGCTAGCAAAGAGATCTACGAAACACAGATGTAACTCTGTGAGATGAATTCACAGAACACTAAGCAGTTTCTCAGAAAGCTTCGTTCCAGATTTCATCTGAGGATATTTCCTTTTTCACCATAGCCCTCTATGGGCTTCCAAATATCACTTTGCCAATTCCACAAGAACTGTCTTAGCGAAAGGCTTCTTCAGGGGAAAGCTGTAACTCTGTGAGATGATTTCACAGAACACAAAGAAGTTTCTCAGAAAGCTTCTTTCTCTTTGTTATCGGAGGATATTTCCTTTGGCCCTATAGTCTTCAAAGGGATCCGAAATATCTGTTCTCAGATTCCACACAAATAAGGCTAGCAAAGAGATCCACGAAATACAGATGTAACTCTGTGAGATGAATTCACAGAACACTAAGCAGTTTCTCAGAAAGCTTCTTTCCAGATTTCATCTGAGGATATTTCCTTTTTCACCATACCTCTATATGGGCTTCCAAATATCACTTTGCCAATTACACAAGAACTGTCTTAGCGAAAGACTTCTTGAGGGGAAAGCTGTAACTCTGTGAGATTATTTCACAGAACACAAAGAAGTTTCTCAGAAAGCTTCTTTCTCTTTGTCATCGGAGGATATTTCCTTTGGCCCTATAGTCTTGAAAGGGATCCGAACTATCTGTTCTCAGATTCCACAGAAATAAGGCTAGCAAAGAGATATACGAAAAACAGATGTAATTCTGTGAGATGAATTTACAGAACACTAAGTAGTTTCTCAGAAAGCTTCTTTCCAGATTTCATCTGAGGATATTTCCTTTTTCACCATACCCCTATATGGGCTTCCAAATATCACTTTGCCAATTCCACAAGAACTGACTTACCGAAAGTCTTCTTGAGGGAAAAGCGGTAACGCTGTGAGATGATTTCATAGAACACAAAGAAGTTTCTCAGAAAGCTTCTTTCTCTTTGTTATCGGAGGATATTTCCTTTGGCCCTATAGTCTTCAAAGGGATCCGAAATATCTGTTCTCAGATTCCACAGAAAGAAGGCTAGCAAAGAGATCTACGAAACACAGATGTAACACTGTGAGATGAAATCACAGAACACCAAGCAGTTTCTCAGAAAGCTTCTTTCCAGATTTCATCTGAGGATATTTCCTTTTTCACCATAGCCCTCTACGGTCTTCCAAATATCACTTTGCCAATTCCACAAGAACTGTCTTAGCGAAAGGCTTCTTGAGGGGAAAGCTGTAACTCTGTGAGATGATTTCACAGAACACAAAGAAGTTTCTCAGAAAGCTTCTTTCTCTTTGTTATCGGAGGATATTTCCTTTGGCCCTATAGTCTTCAAAGGGATCCGAAATATGTGTTCTCAGATTCCACATAAAGAAGGCTAGCAACGAGATCCACGAAATACAGATGTAACTCTGTCAGATGAATTAACAGGACACTAAGAAGTTTCTCAGAAAGCTTCTTTCCAGATTTCATCTGAGGATATTTCCTTTTTCACCATAGCCCTCTGGGGGCTTCCAAATATCACTTTGCCAATTCCACAAGAACTGTCTTAGCGAAAGGCTTCTTGAGGGGAAAGCTGTAACTCTGTGAGATGATTTCACAGAACACAAAGAAGTTTCTCAGAAAGCTTCTTTCTCTTTGTTATCGGAGGATATTTCCTTTGGCCCTATAGTCTTCAAAGGGATCCGAAATATCTCTTCTCAGATTCCACAGAAATAAGGCTAGAAAAGAGATCTACGAAAACAGATGTAACTCTGTGAGATGAATTAACAGAACACTAAGCAGTTTCTCAGAAAGCTTCTTTCCAGATTTCATCTGAGGATATTTCCTTTTTCACCCTAGCCCTCTATGGGTTTCAAAATATCAGTTTGCCAATTCCACAAGAAATGTCTTAGCGAAAGGCTTCTAGAGGGGAAAGCTGTAACTCTGTGAGATGATTTCACAGAACACAAAGAAGTTTTTCAGAAAGCTTCTTTCTCTTTGTTATCGGAGGATATTTCCTTTGGCCCTATAGTCTTCAAAGGTATCGGAAATATCTGTTCTCAGATTCCACAGAAATAAGGCTCGCAAAGAGATCTACGAAACACAGATGTAACTCGGTGAGATGAATTAACAGAACACTAAGCAGTTTCTCAGAAAGCTTCTTTCCAGATTTCATCTGAGGATATTTCCTTTTTCACCATAGCCCTCTATTGGCTCCCAAATATCACTTTGCCAATTCCACAAGAACTGTCTTAGCGAAAGGCTTCTTGAGGGGAAAGCTGTAACTCTGTGAGATGATTTTACAGAACACAAAGAAGTTTCTCAGAAAGCTTCTTTCTCTTTGTTATCGGAGGATATTTCCTTTGGCCCTATAGTCTTCAAAGGGATCCGAAATATCTGTTCTCAGATTCCACAGAAATAAGGCTAGCAAAGAGATCTGCGAAACACAGATGTAACTCTGTGAGATGAATTCAAAGAACACTAAGCAGTTTCTCAGAAAGCTTCTTTCCAGATTTCATCTGAGGATATTTCCTTTTTCACCATAGCCCTCTATGGGCTTCCAAATATCACTTTGCCAATTCCACAAGAACTGTCTTAGCGAAAGGCTTCTTGAGCGGAAAGGTGTAAC
Source organism: Macaca nemestrina (assembly GCF_043159975.1). Lineage (NCBI taxonomy): Eukaryota > Metazoa > Chordata > Mammalia > Primates > Cercopithecidae > Macaca > Macaca nemestrina. Next base: position 95,742,924 of record NC_092134.1, read on the forward strand.
TCTGTGAGATGATTTCACATAACACTAAGAAGTTTCTCAGAAAGCTTCTTTCTCTTTGTTATCGGAGGATATTTCCTTTGGCCCTATAGTCTTCAAAGGGATCCGAAATATCTGTTCTCAGATTACACAGAAATAAGGCTAGCAAAGAGATCCACGAAATACACATGTAACTCTGTGAGTGGAAGTCACACATCACAGAGCAGTTTCTCAGAAAGCTTCTTTCCAGCTTTCATCTGAGGATATTTCCTTTTACACCATAGCCCTCTATGGGCTTCCAAATATCACTTTGCCAATTCCACAAGAACTGTCTTAGCGAAAGTCTTCTTGAGGGGAAAGCTGTAACTCTGTGAGATGATTTCACAGAACACAAAGAAGTTTCTCAGAAAGCTTCTTTCTCTTTGTTATCGGAGGATATTTCCTTTGTCCCTATAGTCTTCAAAGGGATCCGAAATATCTGTTCTCAGATTCCACAGAAATAAGGCTAGCAAAGAGATCTACGAAACACAGATGTAACTCTGTGAGATGAATTAACAGAACACTAAGCAGTTTCTCAGAAAGCTTCTTTCCAGATTTCATCTGAGGATATTTCCTTTTTCACCATAGCCCTCTATGGGCTTCCAAATATCACTTTGCCAATTCCACAAGAACTGTCTTAGCGAAAGGCTTCTTGAGCGGAAAGGTGTAACTCTGTGAGATGATTTCACAGAACACTAAGAAGTTTCTCAGAAAGCTTCTTTCTCTTTCTTATCGGAGGATATTTCCTTTGGCCCTATAGTCTTCAAAGGGATCCGAAATATCTGTTCTCAGATTACACAGAAATAAGACTAGCAAAGAGATCCACGAAATACACATGTAATTCTGTGAGTGGAAGTCACACATCACAAAGCAGTTTCTCAGAAAGCTTCTTTCCAGCTTTCATCTGAGGATATTTCCTTTTACACCATAGCCCTCTCTGGGCTTCCAAATATCACTTTGCCAATTCCACAAGAACTGTCTTAGCGAAAGGCTTCTTGAGGGGAAAGCTTTAACTCTGTGAGATGATTTCGCAGAACACAAAGAAGTTTCTCAGAAAGCTTCTTTCTCTTTGTTATCGGAGGATATTTCCTTTGGCCCTATAGTCTTCAAAGGGATCCGAAATATCTGTTCTCAGATTCCACAGAAAGAAGGCTAGCAAAGATATCTACGAAACACAGATGTAACTCTGTGAGATGAATTCACAGAACACTAAGCAGTTTCTCAGAAAGCTTCTTTCCAGATTTCATCTGAGGATATTTCCTTTTTCACCATAGCCCTCTATGGGCTTCCAAATATCACTTTGCCAATTCCACAAGAACTGTCTTAGCGAAAGGCTTCTTCAGGGGAAAGCTGTAACTCTGTGAGATGATTTCACAGAACACAAAGAAGTTTCTCAGAAAGCTTCTTTCTCTTTGTTATCGGAGGATATTTCCTTTGGCCCTATAGTCTTCAAAGGGATCCGAAATATGTGTTCTCAGATTCCACACAAATACGCCTAGCAAAGAGATCCACGAAATACAGATGTAACTCTGTGAGATGAATTAACAGAACACTAAGCAGTTTCTCAGAAAGCTTCTTTCCAGATTTCATCTGAGGATATTTCCTTTTTCACCATAGCCCTCTATGGGCTTCCAAATATCACTTTGCCAATTCCACAAGAACTGTCTTAGCGAAAGGCTTCTTGAGGGGAAAGCTGTAACTCTGTGAGATGATTTCACTGAACAAAAGAAGTTTCTCAGAAAGCTTCTTTCTCTTTGTTATCGGAGGATATTTCCTTTAGCCCTATACTCTTCAATGGGATCCGAAATATCTGTTCTCAGATTCCACAGAAATAAGGCTAGCAAAGAGATCTACGAAACACAGATGTAACTCTGTGAGGTGAATTCACAGAACACTAAGCAGTTTCTCAGAAAGCTTCTTTCCAGATTTCATCTGAGGATATTTCCATTTTCAACATAGCCCTCTATGGGTTTGAAAATATCACTTTGCCAATTCCAAAAGAACTGTCTTAGCGAAAGGCTTCTAGAGGGGAAAGCTGCAACTTTGTGAGATGATTTCACAGAACACAAAGAAGTTTCTCAGAAAGCTTCTTTCTCTTTGTTATCGGAGGATATTTCCTTTGGCCCTATGGTCTTCAAAGGGATCCGAAATATCTGTTCTCAGATTCCACAGAAAGAAGGCTAGCAAAGAGATCCAGGAAATACAGATGTAACTCTGTGATATGAATTAACAGAACACTAAGCAGTTTCTCAGAAAGCTTCTTTCCAGATTTCATCTGAGGATATTTCCTTTTTCACCATAGCCCTCTATGGGCTTCCAAATATCACTTTGCCAATTCCACAAGAACTGTCTTAGCGAAAGGCTTCTTGAGGGTAAAGCTGTAACTCTGTGAGATGATTTCACAGAACACGAAGAAGTTTCTCAGAAAGCTTCTTTCTCTTTGTTATCGGAGGATATTTCCTTTGGCCCTATAGTCTTCAAAGGGATCTGAAATATCTGTTCTCAGATTCCACAGAAAGAAGGCTAGCAAAGAGATCCACGAAATACAGATGTAACTCTGTGAGATGAATTAACAGAACACTAAGCAGTTTCTCAGAAAGCTTCTTTCCAGATTTCATCTGAGGATATTTCCTTTTTCACCATACCCCTATATGGGCTTCCAAATATCACTTTGCCAATTACACAAGAACTGTCTTAGCGAAAGACTTCTTGAGGGGAAAGCTGTAACTCTGTGAGATTATTTCACAGAACACAAAGAAGTTTCTCAGAAAGCTTCTTTCTCTTTGTCATCGGAGGATATTTCCTTTGGCCCTATAGTCTTCAAAGGGATCCGAAATATCTGTTCTCAGATTCCACAGAAATAAGGCTAGCAAAGAGATGTACGAAAAACAGATGTAATTCTGTGAGATGAATTTACAGAACACTAAGTAGTTTCTCAGAAAGCTTCTTTCCAGATTTCATCTGAGGATATTTCCTTTTTCACCATAGCCCTCTATGGGCTTCCAAATATCACTTTGCCAATTCCACAAGAACTGACTTACCGAAAGGCTTCTTGAGGGGAAAGCGGTAACGCTGTGAGATGATTTCATAGAACACAAAGAAGTTTCTCAGAAAGCTTCTTTCTCTTTGTTATCGGAGGATATTTCCTTTGGCCCTAGAGTCTTCAAAGGGATCCGAAATATCTGTTCTCAGATTCCAGAGAAATAAGGCTAGCAAAGAGATCTACGAAACACGGATGTAACACTGTGAGATGAATTCACAGAACACCAAGCAGTTTCTCAGAAAGCTTCTTTCCAGATTTCATCTGAGGATATTTCCTTTTTCACCATAGCCCTCTGGGGGCTTCCAAATATCACTTTGCCAATTCCACAAGAACTGTCTTAGCGAAAGGCTTCTTGAGGGGAAAGCTGTAACTCTGTGAGATGATTTCACAGAACACAAAGAAGTTTCTCAGAAAGCTTCTTTCTCTTTGTTATCGGAGGATATTTCCTTTGGCCCTATAGACTTCAAAGGGATCCGAAATATCTCTTCTCAGATTCCACAGAAATAAGGCTAGCAAAGAGATCTACGAAACACAGATGTAACTCTGTGAGATGAATTCACAGAACACTAAGCAGTTTCTCAGAAAGCTTCGTTCCAGATTTCATCTGAGGATATTTCCTTTTTCACCATAGCCCTCTATGGGCTTCCAAATATCACTTTGCCAATTCCACAAGAACTGTCTTAGCGAAAGGCTTCTTAAGGGGAAAGCTGTAACTCTGTGAGATGATTTCACAGAACACAAAGAAGTTTCTCAGAAAGCTTCTTTCTCTTTGTTATCGGAGGATATTTCCTTTGGCCCTATAGTCTTCAAAGGGATCCGAAATATCTGTTCTCAGATTCCACACAAATAAGGCTAGCAAAGAGATCCACGAAATACAGATGTAACTCTGTGAGATGAATTCACAGAACACTAAGCAGTTTCTCAGAAAGCTTCTTTCCAGATTTCATCTGAGGATATTTCCTTTTTCACCATACCCCTATATGGGCTTCCAAATATCACTTTGCCAATTACACAAGAACTGTCTTAGCGAAAGACTTCTTGAGGGGAAAGCTGTAACTCTGTGAGATTATTTCACAGAACACAAAGAAGTTTCTCAGAAAGCTTCTTTCTCTTTGTCATCGGAGGATATTTCCTTTGGCCCTATAGTCTTGAAAGGGATCCGAACTATCTGTTCTCAGATTCCACAGAAATAAGGCTAGCAAAGAGATATACGAAAAACAGATGTAATTCTGTGAGATGAATTTACAGAACACTAAGTAGTTTCTCAGAAAGCTTCTTTCCAGATTTCATCTGAGGATATTTCCTTTTTCACCATACCCCTATATGGGCTTCCAAATATCACTTTGCCAATTCCACAAGAACTGACTTACCGAAAGTCTTCTTGAGGGAAAAGCGGTAACGCTGTGAGATGATTTCATAGAACACAAAGAAGTTTCTCAGAAAGCTTCTTTCTCTTTGTTATCGGAGGATATTTCCTTTGGCCCTATAGTCTTCAAAGGGATCCGAAATATCTGTTCTCAGATTCCACAGAAAGAAGGCTAGCAAAGAGATCTACGAAACACAGATGTAACACTGTGAGATGAAATCACAGAACACCAAGCAGTTTCTCAGAAAGCTTCTTTCCAGATTTCATCTGAGGATATTTCCTTTTTCACCATAGCCCTCTACGGTCTTCCAAATATCACTTTGCCAATTCCACAAGAACTGTCTTAGCGAAAGGCTTCTTGAGGGGAAAGCTGTAACTCTGTGAGATGATTTCACAGAACACAAAGAAGTTTCTCAGAAAGCTTCTTTCTCTTTGTTATCGGAGGATATTTCCTTTGGCCCTATAGTCTTCAAAGGGATCCGAAATATGTGTTCTCAGATTCCACATAAAGAAGGCTAGCAACGAGATCCACGAAATACAGATGTAACTCTGTCAGATGAATTAACAGGACACTAAGAAGTTTCTCAGAAAGCTTCTTTCCAGATTTCATCTGAGGATATTTCCTTTTTCACCATAGCCCTCTGGGGGCTTCCAAATATCACTTTGCCAATTCCACAAGAACTGTCTTAGCGAAAGGCTTCTTGAGGGGAAAGCTGTAACTCTGTGAGATGATTTCACAGAACACAAAGAAGTTTCTCAGAAAGCTTCTTTCTCTTTGTTATCGGAGGATATTTCCTTTGGCCCTATAGTCTTCAAAGGGATCCGAAATATCTCTTCTCAGATTCCACAGAAATAAGGCTAGAAAAGAGATCTACGAAAACAGATGTAACTCTGTGAGATGAATTTACAGAACACTAAGCAGTTTCTCAGAAAGCTTCTTTCCAGATTTCATCTGAGGATATTTCCTTTTTCACCCTAGCCCTCTATGGGTTTCAAAATATCAGTTTGCCAATTCCACAAGAAATGTCTTAGCGAAAGGCTTCTAGAGGGGAAAGCTGTAACTCTGTGAGATGATTTCACAGAACACAAAGAAGTTTTTCAGAAAGCTTCTTTCTCTTTGTTATCGGAGGATATTTCCTTTGGCCCTATAGTCTTCAAAGGTATCGGAAATATCTGTTCTCAGATTCCACAGAAATAAGGCTCGCAAAGAGATCTACGAAACACAGATGTAACTCGGTGAGATGAATTAACAGAACACTAAGCAGTTTCTCAGAAAGCTTCTTTCCAGATTTCATCTGAGGATATTTCCTTTTTCACCATAGCCCTCTATTGGCTCCCAAATATCACTTTGCCAATTCCACAAGAACTGTCTTAGCGAAAGGCTTCTTGAGGGGAAAGCTGTAACTCTGTGAGATGATTTTACAGAACACAAAGAAGTTTCTCAGAAAGCTTCTTTCTCTTTGTTATCGGAGGATATTTCCTTTGGCCCTATAGTCTTCAAAGGGATCCGAAATATCTGTTCTCAGATTCCACAGAAATAAGGCTAGCAAAGAGATCTGCGAAACACAGATGTAACTCTGTGAGATGAATTCAAAGAACACTAAGCAGTTTCTCAGAAAGCTTCTTTCCAGATTTCATCTGAGGATATTTCCTTTTTCACCATAGCCCTCTATGGGCTTCCAAATATCACTTTGCCAATTCCACAAGAACTGTCTTAGCGAAAGGCTTCTTGAGCGGAAAGGTGTAACTCTGTGAGATGATTTCACATAACACTAAGAAGTTTCTCAGAAAGCTTCTTTCTCTTTGTTATCGGAGGATATTTCCTTTGGCCCTATACTCTTCAAAGGGATCCGAAATATCTGTTCTCAGATTACACAGAAATAAGGCTAGCAAAGAGATCCACGAAATACACATGTAACTCTGTGAGTGGAAGTCACACATCACAGAGCAGTTTCTCAGAAAGCTTCTTTCCAGCTTTCATCTGAGGATATTTCCTTTTACACCATAGCCCTCTCTGGGCTTCCAAATATCACTTTGCCAATTCCACAAGAACTGTCTTAGCGAAAGTCTTCTTGAGGGGAAAGCTTTAACTCTGTGAGATGATTTCGCAGAACACAAAGAAGTTTCTCAGAAAGCTTCTTTCTCTTTGTTATCGGAGGATATTTCCTTTGGCCCTATAGTCTTCAAAGGGATCCGAAATATCTGTTCTCAGATTCCACAGAAAGAAGGCTAGCAAAGATATCTACGAAACACAGATGTAACTCTGTGAGATGAATTCACAGAACACTAAGCAGTTTCTCAGAAAGCTTCTTTCCAGATTTCATCTGAGGATATTTCCTTTTTCACCATAGCCCTCTATGGGCTTCCAAATATCACTTTGCCAATTCCACAAGAACTGTCTTAGCGAAAGGCTTCTTCAGGGGAAAGCTGTAACTCTGTGAGATGATTTCACAGAACACAAAGAAGTTTCTCAGAAAGCTTCTTTCTCTTTGTTATCGGAGGATATTTCCTTTGGCCCTATAGTCTTCAAAGGGATCCGAAATATGTGTTCTCAGATTCCACACAAATACGCCTAGCAAAGAGATCCACGAAATACAGATGTAACTCTGTGAGATGAATTAACAGAACACTAAGCAGTTTCTCAGAAAGCTTCTTTCCAGATTTCATCTGAGGATATTTCCTTTTTCACCATAGCCCTCTATGGGCTTCCAAATATCACTTTGCCAATTCCACAAGAACTGTCTTAGCGAAAGGCTTCTTGAGGGGAAAGCTGTAACTCTGTGAGATGATTTCACTGAACAAAAGAAGTTTCTCAGAAAGCTTCTTTCTCTTTGTTATCGGAGGATATTTCCTTTAGCCCTATACTCTTCAATGGGATCCGATATATCTGTTCTCAGATTCCACAGAAATAAGGCTAGCAAAGAGATCTACGAAACACAGATGTAACTCTGTGAGGTGAATTCACAGAACACTAAGCAGTTTCTCAGAAAGCTTCTTTCCAGATTTCATCTGAGGATATTTCCATTTTCAACATAGCCCTCTATGGGTTTGAAAATATCACTTTGCCAATTCCACAAGAACTGTCTTAGCGAAAGGCTTCTAGAGGGGAAAGCTGCAACTTTGTGAGATGATTTCACAGAACACAAAGAAGTTTCTCAGAAAGCTTCTTTCTCTTTGTTATCGGAGGATATTTCCTTTGGCCCTATGGTCTTCAAAGGGATCCGAAATATCTGTTCTCAGATTCCACAGAAAGAAGGCTAGCAAAGAGATCCAGGAAATACAGATGTAACTCTGTGATATGAATTAACAGAACACTAAGCAGTTTCTCAGAAAGCTTCTTTCCAGATTTCATCTGAGGATATTTCCTTTTTCACCATAGCCCTCTATGGGCTTCCAAATATCACTTTGCCAATTCCACAAGAACTGTCTTAGCGAAAGGCTTCTTGAGGGGAAAGCTGAAACTCTGTGAGATGATTTCACAGAACACAAAGAAGTTTCTCAGAAAGCTTCTTTCTCTTTGTTATCGGAGGATATTTCCTTTGGCCCTATAGTCTTCAAAGGGATCTGAAATATCTGTTCTCAGATTCCACAGAAAGAAGGCTAGCAAAGAGATCCACGAAATACAGATGTAACTCTGTGAGGTGAATTAACAGAACACTAAGCAGTTTCTCAGAAAGCTTCTTTCCGGATTTCATCTGAGGATATTTCCTTTTTCACCATACCCCTATATGGGGTCCAAATATCACTTTGCCAATTACACAAGAACTGTCTTAGCGAAAGGCTTCTTGAGGGGAAAGCTGTAACTCTGTGAGATTATTTTACAGAACACAAAGAAGTTTCTCAGAAAGCTTCTTTCTCTTTGTCATCGGAGGATATTTCCTTTGGCCCTATAGTCTTCAAAGGGATCCGAAATATCTGTTCTCAGATTCCACAGAAATAAGGCTAGCAAAGAGATGTACGAAAAACAGATGTAATTCTGTGAGATGAATTTACAGAACACTAAGTAGTTTCTCAGAAAGCTTCTTTCCAGATTTCATCTGAGGATATTTCCTTTTTCACCATAGCCTTCTATGGGCTTCCAAATATCACTTTGCCAATTCCACAAGAACTGACTTACCGAAAGGCTTCTTGAGAGGAAAGCGGTAACGCTGTGAGATGATTTCATAGAACACAAAGAAGTTTCTCAGAAAGCTTCTTTCTCTTTGTTATCGGAGGATATTTCCTTTGGCCCTAGAGTCTTCAAAGGGATCCGAAATATCTGTTCTCAGATTCCAGAGAAATACGGCGAGCAAAGAGATCTACGAAACACGGATGTAACACTGTGAGATGAATTCACAGAACACCAAGCAGTTTCTCAGAAAGCTTCTTTCCAGATTTCATCTGAGGATATTTCCTTTTTCACCATAGCCCTCTACGGTCTTCCAAATATCACTTTGCCAATTCCACAAGAACTGTCTTAGCGAAAGGCTTCTTGAGGGGAAAGCTGTAACTCTGTGAGATGATTTCACAGAACACAAAGAAGTTTCTCAGAAAGCTTCTTTCTCTTTGTTATCGGAGGATATTTCCTTTGGCCCTATAGTCTTCAAAGGGATCTGAAATATCTGTTCTCAGATTCCACAGAAAGAAGGCTAGCAAAGAGATCCACGAAATACAGATGTAACTCTGTGAGATGAATTAACAGAACACTAAGCAGTTTCTCAGAAAGCTTCTTTCCAGATTTCATCTGAGGATATTTCCTTTTTCACCATACCCCTATATGGGCTTCCAAATATCACTTTGCCAATTACACAAGAACTGTCTTAGCGAAAGACTTCTTGAGGGGAAAGCTGTAACTCTGTGAGATTATTTCACAGAACACAAAGAAGTTTCTCAGAAAGCTTCTTTCTCTTTGTCATCGGAGGATATTTCCTTTGGCCCTATAGTCTTCAAAGGGATCCGAAATATCTGTTCTCAGATTCCACAGAAATAAGGCTAGCAAAGAGATGTACGAAAAACAGATGTAATTCTGTGAGATGAATTTACAGAACACTAAGTAGTTTCTCAGAAAGCTTCTTTCCAGATTTCATCTGAGGATATTTCCTTTTTCACCATAGCCCTCTATGGGCTTCCAAATATCACTTTGCCAATTCCACAAGAACTGACTTACCGAAAGGCTTCTTGAGGGGAAAGCGGTAACGCTGTGAGATGATTTCATAGAACACAAAGAAGTTTCTCAGAAAGCTTCTTTCTCTTTGTTATCGGAGGATATTTCCTTTGGCCCTATAGTCTTCAAAGGGATCCGAAATATCTGTTCTCAGATTCCAGAGAAATAAGGCTAGCAAAGAGATCTACGAAACACGGATGTAACACTGTGAGATGAATTCACAGAACACCAAGCAGTTTCTCAGAAAGCTTCTTTCCAGATTTCATCTGAGGATATTTCCTTTTTCACCATAGCCCTCTATGGGCTTCCAAATATCACTTTGCCAATTCCACAAGAACTGTCTTAGCGAAAGGCTTCTTCAGGGAAAAGCTGTAACTCTGTGAGATGATTTCACAGAACACAAAGAAGTTTCTCAGAAAGCTTCTTTCTCTTTGTTATCGGAGGATATTTCCTTTGGCCCTATAGTCTTCAAAGGGATCCGAAATATGTGTTCTCAGATTCCACACAAATACGGCTAGCAAAGAGATCCACGAAATACAGATGTAACTCTGTGAGATGAATTAACAGAACACTAAGCAGTTTCTCAGAAAGCTTCCTTCCAGATTTCATCTGAGGATATTTCCTTTTTCACCATAGCCCTCTATGGGCTTCCAAATATCACTTTGCCAATTCCACAAGAACTGTCTTATCGAAAGGCTTCTTGAGAGGAAAGCTGTAACTCTGTGAGATGATTTCACTGAACAAAAGAAGTTTCTCAGAAAGCTTCTTTCTCTTTGTTATCGGAGGATATTTCCTTTAGCCCTATACTCTTCAATGGGATCCGAAATATCTGTTCTCAGATTCCACAGAAATAAGGCTAGCAAAGAGATCTACGAAGCACAGATGTAACTCTGTGAGGTGAATTCACAGAACACTAAGCAGTTTCTCAGAAAGCTTCTTTCCAGATTTCATCTGAGGATATTTCCATTTTCACCATAGCCCTCTATGGGTTTGAAAATATCACTTTGCCAATTCCAAAAGAACTGTCTTAGCGAAAGGCTTCTTGAGGGGAAAGCTGCAACTCTGTGAGATGATTTCACAGAACACAAAGAAGTTTCTCAGAAAGCTTCTTTCTCTTTGTTATCGGAGGATATTTCCTTTGGCCCTATGGTCTTCAAAGGGATCCGAAATATCTGTTCTCAGATTCCACAGAAAGAAGGCTAGCAAAGAGATCCAGGAAATACAGATGTAACTCTGTGATATGAATTAACAGAACACTAAGCAGTTTCTCAGAAAGCTTCTTTCCAGATTTCATCTGAGGATATTTCCTTTTTCACCATAGCCCTCTATGGGCTTCCAAATATCACTTTGCCAATTCCACAAGAACTGTCTTAGCGAAAGGCTTCTTGAGGGGAAAGCTGTAACTCTGTGAGATGATTTCACAGAACACAAAGAAGTTTCTCAGAAAGCTTCTTTCTCTTTGTTATCGGAGGATATTTCCTTTGGCCCTATAGTCTTCAAAGGGATCTGAAATATCTGTTCTCAGATTCCACAGAAAGAAGGCTAGCAAAGAGATCCACGAAATACAGATGTAACTCTGTGAGGTGAATTAACAGAACACTAAGCAGTTTCTCATAAAGCTTCTTTCCGGATTTCATCTGAGGATATTTCCTTTTTCACCATACCCCTATATGGGCTTCCAAATATCACTTTGCCAATTACACAAGAACTGTCTTAGCGAAAGGCTTCTTGAGGGGAAAGCTGTAACTCTGTGAGATTATTTTACAGAACACAAAGAAGTTTCTCAGAAAGCTTCTTTCTCTTTGTCATCGGAGGATATTTCCTTTGGCCCTATAGTCTTCAAAGGGATCCGAAATATCTGTTCTCAGATTCCACAGAAATAAGGCTAGCAAAGAGATGTACGAAAAACAGATGTAATTCTGTGAGATGAATTTACAGAACACTAAGTAGTTTCTCAGAAAGCTTCTTTCCAGATTTCATCTGAGGATATTTCCTTTTTCACCATAGCCCTCTATGGGCTTCCAAATATCACTTTGCCAATTCCACAAGAACTGACTTACCGAAAGGCTTCTTGAGGGGAAAGCGGTAACGCTGTGAGATGATTTCATAGAACACAAAGAAGTTTCTCAGAAAGCTTCTTTCTCTTTGTTATCGGAGGATATTTCCTTTGGCCCTATAGTCTTCAAAGGGATCTGAAATATCTGTTCTCAGATTCCACAGAAAGAAGGCTAGCAAAGAGATCCACGAAATACAGATGTAACTCTGTGAGGTGAATTAACAGAACACTAAGCAGTTTCTCATAAAGCTTCTTTCCGGATTTCATCTGAGGATATTTCCTTTTTCACCATACCCCTATATGGGCTTCCAAATATCACTTTGCCAATTACACAAGAACTGTCTTAGCGAAAGGCTTCTTGAGGGGAAAGCTGTAACTCTGTGAGATTATTTTAGAGAACACAAAGAAGTTTCTCAGAAAGCTTCTTTCTCTTTGTCATCGGAGGATATTTCCTTTGGCCCTATAGTCTTCAAAGGGATCCGAAATATCTGTTCTCAGATTCCACAGAAATAAGGCTAGCAAAGAGATGTACGAAAAACAGATGTAATTCTGTGAGATGAATTTACAGAACACTAAGTAGTTTCTCAGAAAGCTTCTTTCCAGATTTCATCTGAGGATATTTCCTTTTTCACCATAGCCCTCTATGGGCTTCCAAATATCACTTTGCCAATTCCACAAGAACTGACTTACCGAAAGGCTTCTTGAGGGGAAAGCGGTAACGCTGTGAGATGATTTCATAGAACACAAAGAAGTTTCTCAGAAAGCTTCTTTCTCTTTGTTATCGGAGGATATTTCCTTTGGCCCTAGAGTCTTCAAAGGGATCCGAAATATCTGTTCTCAGATTCCAGAGAAATAAGGCTAGCAAAGAGATCTACGAAACACGGATGTAACACTGTGAGATGAATTCACAGAACACCAAGCAGTTTCTCAGAAAGCTTCTTTCCAGATTTCATCTGAGGATATTTCCTTTTTCACCATAGCCCTCTATGGGCTTCCAAATATCACTTTGCCAATTCCACAAGAACTGTCTTAGCGAAAGGCTTCTTCAGGGAAAAGCTGTAACTCTGTGAGATGATTTCACAGAACACAAAGAAGTTTCTCAGAAAGCTTCTTTCTCTTTGTTATCGGAGGATATTTCCTTTGGCCCTATAGTCTTCAAAGGGATCCGAAATATGTGTTCTCAGATTCCACACAAATACGGCTAGCAAAGAGATCCACGAAATACAGATGTAACTCTGTGAGATGAATTAACAGAACACTAAGCAGTTTCTCAGAAAGCTTCCTTCCAGATTTCATCTGAGGATATTTCCTTTTTCACCATAGCCCTCTATGGGCTTCCAAATATCACTTTGCCAATTCCACAAGAACTGTCTTATCGAAAGGCTTCTTGAGAGGAAAGCTGTAACTCTGTGAGATGATTTCACTGAACAAAAGAAGTTTCTCAGAAAGCTTCTTTCTCTTTGTTATCGGAGGATATTTCCTTTAGCCCTATACTCTTCAATGGGATCCGAAATATCTGTTCTCAGATTCCACAGAAATAAGGCTAGCAAAGAGATCTACGAAGCACAGATGTAACTCTGTGAGGTGAATTCACAGAACACTAAGCAGTTTCTCAGAAAGCTTCTTTCCAGATTTCATCTGAGGATATTTCCATTTTCACCATAGCCCTCTATGGGTTTGAAAATATCACTTTGCCAATTCCAAAAGAACTGTCTTAGCGAAAGGCTTCTTGAGGGGAAAGCTGCAACTCTGTGAGATGATTTCACAGAACACAAAGAAGTTTCTCAGAAAGCTTCTTTCTCTTTGTTATCGGAGGATATTTCCTTTGGCCCTATGGTCTTCAAAGGGATCCGAAATATCTGTTCTCAGATTCCACAGAAAGAAGGCTAGCAAAGAGATCCAGGAAATACAGATGTAACTCTGTGATATGAATTAACAGAACTCTAAGCAGTTTCTCAGAAAGCTTCTTTCCAGATTTCATCTGAGGATATTTCCTTTTTCACCATAGCCCTCTATGGGCTTCCAAATATCACTTTGCCAATTCCACAAGAACTGTCTTAGCGAAAGGCTTCTTGAGGGGAAAGCTGTAACTCTGTGAGATGATTTCACAGAACACAAAGAAGTTTCTCAGAAAGCTTCTTTCTCTTTGTTATCGGAGGATATTTCCTTTGGCCCTATAGTCTTCAAAGGGATCTGAAATATCTGTTCTCAGATTCCACAGAAAGAAGGCTAGCAAAGAGATCCACGAAATACAGATGTAACTCTGTGAGGTGAATTAACAGAACACTAAGCAGTTTCTCATAAAGCTTCTTTCCAGATTTCATCTGAGGATATTTCCTTTTTCACCATACCCCTATATGGGCTTCCAAATATCACTTTGCCAATTACACAAGAACTGTCTTAGCGAAAGGCTTCTTGAGGGGAAAGCTGTAACTCTGTGAGATTATTTTACAGAACACAAAGAAGTTTCTCAGAAAGCTTCTTTCTCTTTGTCATCGGAGGATATTTCCTTTGGCCCTATAGTCTTCAAAGGGATCCGAAATATCTGTTTTCAGATTCCACAGAAATAAGGCTAGCAAAGAGATGTACGAAAAACAGATGTAATTCTGTGAGATGAATTTACAGAACACTAAGTAGTTTCTCAGAAAGCTTCTTTCCAGATTTCATCTGAGGATATTTCCTTTTTCACCATAGCCTTCTATGGGCTTCCAAATATCACTTTGCCAATTCCACAAGAACTGACTTACCGAAAGGCTTCTTGAGAGGAAAGCGGTAACGCTGTGAGATGATTTCATAGAACACAAAGAAGTTTCTCAGAAAGCTTCTTTCTCTTTGTTATCGGAGGATATTTCCTTTGGCCCTAGAGTCTTCAAAGGGATCCGAAATATCTGTTCTCAGATTCCAGAGAAATACGGCGAGCAAAGAGATCTACGAAACACAGATGTAACACTGTGAGATGAATTCACAGAACACCAAGCAGTTTCTCAGAAAGCTTCTTTCCAGATTTCATCTGAGGATATTTCCTTTTTCACCATAGCCCTCTACGGTCTTCCAAATATCACTTTGCCAATTCCACAAGAACTGTCTTAGCGAAAGGCTTCTTGAGGGGAAAGCTGTAACTCTGTGAGGTGATTTCACAGAACACAAAGAAGTTTCTCAGAAAGCTTCTTTCTCTTTGTTATCGGAGGATATTTCCTTTGGCCCTATAGTCTTCAAAGGGATCCGAAATATGTGTTCTCAGATTCCACAGAAAGAAGGCTAGCAAAGAGATCCACGAAATACAGATGTAACTCTGTCAGATGAATTAACAGGACACTAAGAAGTTTCTCAGAAAGCTTCTTTCCAGATTTCATCTGAGGATATTTCCTTTTTCACCACAGCCCTCTGGGGGCTTCCAAATATCACTTTGCCAATTCCACAAGAACTGTCTTAGCGAAAGGCTTCTTGAGGGGAAAGCTGTAACTCTGTGAGATGATTTCACAGAACACAAAGAAATTTCTCAGAAAGCTTCTTTCTCTTTGTTATCGGAGGATATTTCCTTTGGCCCTATAGTCTTCAAAGGGATCCGAAATATCTGTTCTCAGATTCCACAGAATTAAGGCTAGCAAAGAGATCTACGAAACACAATTGTAACTCAGTGGGATGAATTCACAGAACACTAAGCAGTTTCTCAGAAAGCTTCTTTCCAGATTTCATCTGAGGATATTTCCTTTTTCACCATAGCCCTCTATGGGCTTCCAAATATCACTTTGCCAATTCCACAAGAACTGTCTTAGAGAAAGGCTCCTTGAGGGGAAAGCTGTAACTCTGTGAGATGATTTCACAGAACACAAAGGAGTTTCTCAGAAAGCTTCTTTCTCTTTGTTATCGGAGGATATTTCCTTTGGCCATATAGTCTTCAAAGGGATCCGAAATATCTGTTCTCAGATTCCACAGAAATAAGGCTAGCAAAGAGAAATACGAAACACAGATGTAACTCTGTGAGATGAATTCACAGAACACCCAGCAGTTTCTCAGAAAGCTTCTTTCCAGATTTCATCTGAGGATATTTCCTTTTTCACCATAGCCCTCTACGGGCTTCCAAATATCACTTTGCCAATTCCACAAAAACTGTCTTAGCGAAAGGCTTCTTGAGGGGAAAGCTGTAACTCTGTGAGATGATTTCACAGAACAAAAAGAAGTTTCTCAGAAAGCTTCTTTCTCTTTGTTATCGGAGGATATTTCCTTTGGCCCTATGGTCTTCAAAGGGATCCGAAATATCTGTTCTCAGATTCCACAGAAAGAAGGCTAGCAAAGAGATCTACAAAACACAGATCTAACTCTGTGAGATGAATTCACAGAACACTAAGCAGTTTCTCAGAAAGCTTCTTTCCAGATTTCATCTGAGGATATTTCCTTTTTCACCGTAGCCCTCTATGGGCTTCCAAATATCACTTTGCCAATTCCACAAGAACTGTCTTAGCGAAAGGCTTCTTGAGGGGAAAGCTGTAACTCTGTGAGATGATTTCACAGAACACAAAGAAATTTCTCAGAAAGCTTCTTTCTCTTTGTTATCGGAGGATATTTCCTTTGGCCCTATAGCCTTCAAAGGGATCCGAAATATCTGTTCTCAGATTCCACAGAATTAAGGCTAGCAAAGAGATCTACGAAACACAATTGTAACTCAGTGGGATGAATTCACAGAACACTAAGCAGTTTCTCAGAAAGCTTCTTTCCAGATTTCATCTGAGGATATTTCCTTTTTCACCATAGCCCTCTATGGGCTTCCAAATATCACTTTGCCAATTCCACAAGAACTGTCTTAGAGAAAGGATTCTTGAGAGAAAAGCTGTAACTCTGTGAGATGATTTCACAGAACACAAAGGAGTTTCTCAGAAAGCTTCTTTCTCTTTGTTATCGGAGGATATTTCCTTTGTCCCTATAGTCTTCAAAGGGATCCGAAATATATGTTCTCAGTTTCCACAGAAATAAGGCTAGCAAAGAGATATACGAAACACAGATGTAACTCTGTGAGATGAATTCACAGAACACCAAGCAGTTTCTCAGAAAGCTTCTTTCCAGATTTCATCTCAGGATATTTCCTTTTTCACCATAGCCCTCTACGGGCTTCCAAATATCACTTTGCCAATTCCACAAGAACTGTCTTAGCGAAAGGCTTCTTGAGGGGAAAGCTGTAACTCTGTGAGATGATTTCACAGAACACAAAGAAGTTTCTCAGAAAGCTTCTTTCTCTTTGTTATCGGAGGATATTTCCTTTGGCCCTATAGTCTTCAAAGGGATCCGAAATATGTGTTCTCAGATTCCACAGAAAGAAGGCTAGCAAAGAGATCCACGAAATACAGATGTAACTCTGTCAGATGAATTAACAGGACACTAAGAAGTTTCTCAGAAAGCTTCTTTCCAGATTTAATCTGAGGATATTTCCTTTTTCACCATAGCCCTCTGGGGGCTTCCAAATGTCACTTTGCCAATTCCACAAGAACTGTCTTAGCGAAAGGCTTCTTGAGAGGAAAGCTGTAACTCTGTGAGATGATTTCACAGAACACAAAGAAGTTTGTCAGAAAGCTTCTTTCTCTTTGTTATCGGAGGGTATTCCCTTTGGCCCTATGGTCTTCAAAGGGATCCGAAATATCTGTTCTCAGATTCCACAAAAGTAAGGCTAGCAAAGAGATCTACGAAACACAGATGTAACTCTGTGAGATGAATTCACAGAACACTAAGCAGTTTCTCAGAAAGCTTCTTTCCAGATTTCATCTGAGGAAATTTCCTTTTTCACCATAGCCCTCTAGGGGCTTCCAAATATCACTTTGCCAATTCCACAAGAACTGTCTTAGCGAAAGGCTTCTTGAGGGGAAAGCTGTAACTCTGTGAGATGATTTCGAAGAACACAAAGAAGTTTCTCAGAAAGCTTCTTTCTCTTTGTTATCGGAGGATTTTTCCTTTGGCCCTATGGTCTTCAAAGGGATCCGAAATATCTGTTCTCAGATTCCACAGAAATAAGGCTAGCAAAGGGATCCACGAAATACAGATGTAACACTGTGAGATGAATTAACAGAACACTAAGCAGTTTTTCAGAAAGCTTCTTTCCAGATTTCATCTGAGGATATTTCCTTTTTCACCATAGCCCTCTACGGGCTTCCAAATATCACTTTGCCAATTCCACAAAAACTGTCTTAGCGAAAGGCTTCTTGAGGGGAAAGCTGTAACTCTGTGAGATGATTTCACAGAACAAAAAGAAGTTTCTCAGAAAGCTTCTTTCTCTTTGTTATCGGAGGATATTTCCTTTGGCCCTATGGTCTTCAAAGGGATCCGAAATATCTGTTCTCAGATTCCACAGAAAGAAGGCTAGCAAAGAGATCTACGAAACACAGATCTAACTCTGTGAGATGAATTCACAGAACACTAAGCAGTTTCTCAGAAAGCTTCTTTCCAGATTTCATCTGAGGATATTTCCTTTTTCACCGTAGCCCTCTATGGGCTTCCAAATATCACTTTGCCAATTCCACAAGAACTGTCTTAGCGAAAGGCTTCTTGAGGGGAAAGCTGTAACTCTGTGAGATGATTTCACAGAACACAAAGAAATTTCTCAGAAAGCTTCTTTCTCTTTGTTATCGGAGGATATTTCCTTTGGCCCTATAGCCTTCAAAGGGATCCGAAATATCTGTTCTCAGATTCCACAGAATTAAGGCTAGCAAAGAGATCTACGAAACACAATTGTAACTCAGTGGGATGAATTCACAGAACACTAAGCAGTTTCTCAGAAAGCTTCTTTCCAGATTTCATCTGAGGATATTTCCTTTTTCACCATAGCCCTCTATGGGCTTCCAAATATCACTTTGCCAATTCCACAAGAACTGTCTTAGAGAAAGGATTCTTGAGAGAAAAGCTGTAACTCTGTGAGATGATTTCACAGAACACAAAGGAGTTTCTCAGAAAGCTTCTTTCTCTTTGTTATCGGAGGATATTTCCTTTGTCCCTATAGTCTTCAAAGGGATCCGAAATATATGTTCTCAGTTTCCACAGAAATAAGGCTAGCAAAGAGATATACGAAACACAGATGTAACTCTGTGAGATGAATTCACAGAACACCAAGCAGTTTCTCAGAAAGCTTCTTTCCAGATTTCATCTCAGGATATTTCCTTTTTCACCATAGCCCTCTACGGGCTTCCAAATATCACTTTGCCAATTCCACAAGAACTGTCTTAGCGAAAGGCTTCTTGAGGGGAAAGCTGTAACTCTGTGAGATGATTTCACAGAACACAAAGAAGTTTCTCAGAAAGCTTCTTTCTCTTTGTTATCGGAGGATATTTCCTTTGGCCCTATAGTCTTCAAAGGGATCCGAAATATGTGTTCTCAGATTCCACAGAAAGAAGGCTAGCAAAGAGATCCACGAAATACAGATGTAACTCTGTCAGATGAATTAACAGGACACTAAGAAGTTTCTCAGAAAGCTTCTTTCCAGATTTAATCTGAGGATATTTCCTTTTTCACCATAGCCCTCTGGGGGCTTCCAAATGTCACTTTGCCAATTCCACAAGAACTGTCTTAGCGAAAGGCTTCTTGAGGGGAAAGCTGTAACTCTGTGAGATGATTTCACAGAACACAAAGAAGTTTGTCAGAAAGCTTCTTTCTCTTTGTTATCGGAGGGTATTCCCTTTGGCCCTATGGTCTTCAAAGGGATCCGAAATATCTGTTCTCAGATTCCACAAAAGTAAGGCTAGCAAAGAGATCTACGAAACACAGATGTAACTCTGTGAGATGAATTCACAGAACACTAAGCAGTTTCTCAGAAAGCTTCTTTCCAGATTTCATCTGAGGAAATTTCCTTTTTCACCATAGCCCTCTAGGGGCTTCCAAATATCACTTTGCCAATTCCACAAGAACTGTCTTAGCGAAAGGCTTCTTGAGGGGAAAGCTGTAACTCTGTGAGATGATTTCGAAGAACACAAAGAAGTTTCTCAGAAAGCTTCTTTCTCTTTGTTATCGGAGGATTTTTCCTTTGGCCCTATGGTCTTCAAAGGGATCCGAAATATCTGTTCTCAGATTCCACAGAAATAAGGCTAGCAAAGGGATCCACGAAATACAGATGTAACACTGTGAGATGAATTAACAGAACACTAAGCAGTTTTTCAGAAAGCTTCTTTCCAGATTTCATCTGAGGATATTTCCTTTTTCAACATAGCCTTCTATGGTCTTCCAAATATCACTTTGCCAATTCCACAAGAACTGTCTTAGCGAAAGGCTTCTTGAGGGGACAGCTGTAACTCTGTGAGATGATTTCACAACACACAAAGAAGTTTCTCAGAAAGCTTCTTTCTCTTTGTTATCGGAGGATATTTCCTTTGCCCCTATAGTCTTCAAAGGGATCTGAAATATCTGTTCTCAGATTCCGCAGAAGTAAGGCTAGCAAAGAGATCTACGAAACACAGATGTAACTCTGTGAGATGAAATCACAGAACACTAAGCAGTTTCTCAGAAAGCTTCTTTCCAGATTTCATCTGAGGATATTTCCTTTTTCACCATAGCCCTCTGTGGGCTTCCAAATATCACTTTGCCAATTCCACAAGAACTATCTTAGCGAAAGGCTTCTTGAGGTGAAAGCTGTAACTCTGTGAGATGATTTCACAGAACACAAAGAAGTTTCTCAGAAAGCTTCTTTCTCTTTGTTATCGGAGGATATTTCCTTTGGCCCTATGTTCTTCAAAGGGATCCGAAATATCTGTTCTCAGATTCCACAGAAAGAAGGCTAGCAAAGAGATCCAGGAAATACAGATGTAACTCTGTGAGATGAATTTGCATAACACTGAGTAGTTTCTCAGAAAGCTTCTCTCCAGATTTCATCTGAGGATATTTCCTTTTTCACCATAGCCCTCTATGGGCTTCCAAATATCACTTTGCCAATTACACAAGAACTGTCTTAGCGAAAGGCTTCTTGAGGGGAAAGCTGTAACTCTGTGAGATTATTTTAGAGAACACAAAGAAGTTTCTCAGAAAGCTTCTTTCTCTTTGTCATCGGAGGATATTTCCTTTGGCCCTATAGTCTTCAAAGGGATCCGAAATATCTGTTCTCAGATTCCACAGAAATAAGGCTAGCAAAGAGATGTACGAAAAACAGATGTAATTCTGTGAGATGAATTTACAGAACACTAAGTAGTTTCTCAGAAAGCTTCTTTCCAGATTTCATCTGAGGATATTTCCTTTTTCACCATAGCCCTCTATGGGCTTCCAAATATCACTTTGCCAATTCCACAAGAACTGTCTTAGAGAAAGGATTCTTGAGAGAAAAGCTGTAACTCTGTGAGATGATTTCACAGAACACAAAGGAGTTTCTCAGAAAGCTTCTTTCTCTTTGTTATCGGAGGATATTTCCTTTGGCCCTAGAGTCTTCAAAGGGATCCGAAATATCTGTTCTCAGATTCCAGAGAAATAAGGCTAGCAAAGAGATCTACGAAACACGGATGTAACACTGTGAGATGAATTCACAGAACACCAAGCAGTTTCTCAGAAAGCTTCTTTCCATATTTCATCTGAGGATATTTCCTTTTTCACCATAGCCCTCTATGGGCTTCCAAATATCACTTTGCCAATTCCACAAGAACTGTCTTAGCGAAAGGCTTCTTCAGGGAAAAGCTGTAACTCTGTGAGATGATTTCACAGAACACAAAGAAGTTTCTCAGAAAGCTTCTTTCTCTTTGTTATCGGAGGATATTTCCTTTGGCCCTATAGTCTTCAAAGGGATCCGAAATATGTGTTCTCAGATTCCACACAAATACGGCTAGCAAAGAGATCCACGAAATACAGATGTAACTCTGTGAGATGAATTAACAGAACACTAAGCAGTTTCTCAGAAAGCTTCCTTCCAGATTTCATCTGAGGATATTTCCTTTTTCACCATAGCCCTCTATGGGCTTCCAAATATCACTTTGCCAATTCCACAAGAACTGTCTTATCGAAAGGCTTCTTGAGAGGAAAGCTGTAACTCTGTGAGATGATTTCACTGAACAAAAGAAGTTTCTCAGAAAGCTTCTTTCTCTTTGTTATCGGAGGATATTTCCTTTAGCCCTATACTCTTCAATGGGATCCGAAATATCTGTTCTCAGATTCCACAGAAATAAGGCTAGCAAAGAGATCTACGAAGCACAGATGTAACTCTGTGAGGTGAATTCACAGAACACTAAGCAGTTTCTCAGAAAGCTTCTTTCCAGATTTCATCTGAGGATATTTCCATTTTCACCATAGCCCTCTATGGGTTTGAAAATATCACTTTGCCAATTCCAAAAGAACTGTCTTAGCGAAAGGCTTCTTGAGGGGAAAGCTGCAACTCTGTGAGATGATTTCACAGAACACAAAGAAGTTTCTCAGAAAGCTTCTTTCTCTTTGTTATCGGAGGATATTTCCTTTGGCCCTATGGTCTTCAAAGGGATCCGAAATATCTGTTCTCAGATTCCACAGAAAGAAGGCTAGCAAAGAGATCCAGGAAATACAGATGTAACTCTGTGATATGAATTAACAGAACACTAAGCAGTTTCTCAGAAAGCTTCTTTCCAGATTTCATCTGAGGATATTTCCTTTTTCACCATAGCCCTCTATGGGCTTCCAAATATCACTTTGCCAATTCCACAAGAACTGTCTTAGCGAAAGGCTTCTTGAGGGGAAAGCTGTAACTCTGTGAGATGATTTCACAGAACACAAAGAAGTTTCTCAGAAAGCTTCTTTCTCTTTGTTATCGGAGGATATTTCCTTTGGCCCTATAGTCTTCAAAGGGATCTGAAATATCTGTTCTCAGATTCCACAGAAAGAAGGCTAGCAAAGAGATCCACGAAATACAGATGTAACTCTGTGAGGTGAATTAACAGAACACTAAGCAGTTTCTCATAAAGCTTCTTTCCAGATTTCATCTGAGGATATTTCCTTTTTCACCATACCCCTATATGGGCTTCCAAATATCACTTTGCCAATTACACAAGAACTGTCTTAGCGAAAGGCTTCTTGAGGGGAAAGCTGTAACTCTGTGAGATTATTTTACAGAACACAAAGAAGTTTCTCAGAAAGCTTCTTTCTCTTTGTCATCGGAGGATATTTCCTTTGGCCCTATAGTCTTCAAAGGGATCCGAAATATCTGTTTTCAGATTCCACAGAAATAAGGCTAGCAAAGAGATGTACGAAAAACAGATGTAATTCTGTGAGATGAATTTACAGAACACTAAGTAGTTTCTCAGAAAGCTTCTTTCCAGATTTCATCTGAGGATATTTCCTTTTTCACCATAGCCTTCTATGGGCTTCCAAATATCACTTTGCCAATTCCACAAGAACTGACTTACCGAAAGGCTTCTTGAGAGGAAAGCGGTAACGCTGTGAGATGATTTCATAGAACACAAAGAAGTTTCTCAGAAAGCTTCTTTCTCTTTGTTATCGGAGGATATTTCCTTTGGCCCTAGAGTCTTCAAAGGGATCCGAAATATCTGTTCTCAGATTCCAGAGAAATACGGCGAGCAAAGAGATCTACGAAACACAGATGTAACACTGTGAGATGAATTCACAGAACACCAAGCAGTTTCTCAGAAAGCTTCTTTCCAGATTTCATCTGAGGATATTTCCTTTTTCACCATAGCCCTCTACGGTCTTCCAAATATCACTTTGCCAATTCCACAAGAACTGTCTTAGCGAAAGGCTTCTTGAGTGGAAAGCTGTAACTCTGTGAGATGATTTCACAGAACACAAAGAAGTTTCTCAGAAAGCTTCTTTCTCTTTGTTATCGGAGGATATTTCCTTTGGCCATATAGTCTTCAAAGGGATCCGAAATATGTGTTCTCAGATTCCACAGAAAGAAGGCTAACAAAGAGATCCACGAAATACAGATGTAACTCTGTCAGATGAATTAACAGGACACTAAGAAGTTTCTCAGAAAGCTTCTTTCCAGATTTCATCTGAGGATATTTCCTTTTTCACCACAGCCCTCTGGGGGCTTCCAAATATCACTTTGCCAATTCCACAAGAACTGTCTTAGCGAAAGGCTTCTTGAGGGGAAAGCTGTAACTCTGTGAGATGATTTCACAGAACACAAAGAAATTTCTCAGAAAGCTTCTTTCTCTTTGTTATCGGAGGATATTTCCTTTGGCCCTATAGTCTTCAAAGGGATCCGAAATATCTGTTCTCAGATTCCACAGAATTAAGGCTAGCAAAGAGATCTACGAAACACAATTGTAACTCAGTGGGATGAATTCACAGAACACTAAGCAGTTTCTCAGAAAGCTTCTTTCCAGATTTCATCTGAGGATATTTCCTTTTTCACCATAGCCCTCTATGGGCTTCCAAATATCACTTTGCCAATTCCACAAGAACTGTCTTAGAGAAAGGCTCCTTGAGGGGAAAGCTGTAACTCTGTGAGATGATTTCACAGAACACAAAGGAGTTTCTCAGAAAGCTTCTTTCTCTTTGTTATCGGAGGATATTTCCTTTGGCCATATAGTCTTCAAAGGGATCCGAAATATCTGTTCTCAGATTCCACAGAAATAAGGCTAGCAAAGAGAAATACGAAACACAGATGTAACTCTGTGAGATGAATTCACAGAACACCCAGCAGTTTCTCAGAAAGCTTCTTTCCAGATTTCATCTGAGGATATTTCCTTTTTCACCATAGCCCTCTACGGGCTTCCAAATATCACTTTGCCAATTCCACAAAAACTGTCTTAGCGAAAGGCTTCTTGAGGGGAAAGCTGTAACTCTGTGAGATGATTTCACAGAACAAAAAGAAGTTTCTCAGAAAGCTTCTTTCTCTTTGTTATCGGAGGATATTTCCTTTGGCCCTATGGTCTTCAAAGGGATCCGAAATATCTGTTCTCAGATTCCACAGAAAGAAGGCTAGCAAAGAGATCTACGAAACACAGATCTAACTCTGTGAGATGAATTCACAGAACACTAAGCAGTTTCTCAGAAAGCTTCTTTCCAGATTTCATCTGAGGATATTTCCTTTTTCACCGTAGCCCTCTATGGGCTTCCAAATATCACTTTGCCAATTCCACAAGAACTGTCTTAGCGAAAGGCTTCTTGAGGGGAAAGCTGTAACTCTGTGAGATGATTTCACAGAACACAAAGAAATTTCTCAGAAAGCTTCTTTCTCTTTGTTATCGGAGGATATTTCCTTTGGCCCTATAGCCTTCAAAGGGATCCGAAATATCTGTTCTCAGATTCCACAGAATTAAGGCTAGCAAAGAGATCTACGAAACACAATTGTAACTCAGTGGGATGAATTCACAGAACACTAAGCAGTTTCTCAGAAAGCTTCTTTCCAGATTTCATCTGAGGATATTTCCTTTTTCACCATAGCCCTCTATGGGCTTCCAAATATCACTTTGCCAATTCCACAAGAACTGTCTTAGAGAAAGGATTCTTGAGAGAAAAGCTGTAACTCTGTGAGATGATTTCACAGAACACAAAGGAGTTTCTCAGAAAGCTTCTTTCTCTTTGTTATCGGAGGATATTTCCTTTGTCCCTATAGTCTTCAAAGGGATCCGAAATATATGTTCTCAGTTTCCACAGAAATAAGGCTAGCAAAGAGATATACGAAACACAGATGTAACTCTGTGAGATGAATTCACAGAACACCAAGCAGTTTCTCAGAAAGCTTCTTTCCAGATTTCATCTCAGGATATTTCCTTTTTCACCATAGCCCTCTACGGGCTTCCAAATATCACTTTGCCAATTCCACAAGAACTGTCTTAGCGAAAGGCTTCTTGAGGGGAAAGCTGTAACTCTGTGAGATGATTTCACAGAACACAAAGAAGTTTCTCAGAAAGCTTCTTTCTCTTTGTTATCGGAGGATATTTCCTTTGGCCCTATAGTCTTCAAAGGGATCCGAAATATGTGTTCTCAGATTCCACAGAAAGAAGGCTAGCAAAGAGATCCACGAAATACAGATGTAACTCTGTCAGATGAATTAACAGGACACTAAGAAGTTTCTCAGAAAGCTTCTTTCCAGATTTAATCTGAGGATATTTCCTTTTTCACCATAGCCCTCTGGGGGCTTCCAAATGTCACTTTGCCAATTCCACAAGAACTGTCTTAGCGAAAGGCTTCTTGAGGGGAAAGCTGTAACTCTGTGAGATGATTTCACAGAACACAAAGAAGTTTGTCAGAAAGCTTCTTTCTCTTTGTTATCGGAGGGTATTCCCTTTGGCCCTATGGTCTTCAAAGGGATCCGAAATATCTGTTCTCAGATTCCACAAAAGTAAGGCTAGCAAAGAGATCTACGAAACACAGATGTAACTCTGTGAGATGAATTCACAGAACACTAAGCAGTTTCTCAGAAAGCTTCTTTCCAGATTTCATCTGAGGAAATTTCCTTTTTCACCATAGCCCTCTAGGGGCTTCCAAATATCACTTTGCCAATTCCACAAGAACTGTCTTAGCGAAAGGCTTCTTGAGGGGAAAGCTGTAACTCTGTGAGATGATTTCGAAGAACACAAAGAAGTTTCTCAGAAAGCTTCTTTCTCTTTGTTATCGGAGGATTTTTCCTTTGGCCCTATGGTCTTCAAAGGGATCCGAAATATCTGTTCTCAGATTCCACAGAAATAAGGCTAGCAAAGGGATCCACGAAATACAGATGTAACACTGTGAGATGAATTAACAGAACACTAAGCAGTTTTTCAGAAAGCTTCTTTCCAGATTTCATCTGAGGATATTTCCTTTTTCACCATAGCCCTCTACGGGCTTCCAAATATCACTTTGCCAATTCCACAAAAACTGTCTTAGCGAAAGGCTTCTTGAGGGGAAAGCTGTAACTCTGTGAGATGATTTCACAGAACAAAAAGAAGTTTCTCAGAAAGCTTCTTTCTCTTTGATATCGGAGGATATTTCCTTTGGCCCTATGGTCTTCAAAGGGATCCGAAATATCTGTTCTCAGATTCCACAGAAAGAAGGCTAGCAAAGAGATCTACGAAACACAGATCTAACTCTGTGAGATGAATTCACAGAACACTAAGCAGTTTCTCAGAAAGCTTCTTTCCAGATTTCATCTGAGGATATTTCCTTTTTCACCGTAGCCCTCTATGGGCTTCTAAATATCACTTTGCCAATTCCACAAGAACTGTCTTAGCGAAAGGCTTCTTGAGGGGAAAGCTGTAACTCTGTGAGATGATTTCACAGAACACAAAGAAATTTCTCAGAAAGCTTCTTTCTCTTTGTTATCGGAGGATATTTCCTTTGGCCCTATAGCCTTCAAAGGGATCCGAAATATCTGTTCTCAGATTCCACAGAATTAAGGCTAGCAAAGAGATCTACGAAACACAATTGTAACTCAGTGGGATGAATTCACAGAACACTAAGCAGTTTCTCAGAAAGCTTCTTTCCAGATTTCATCTGAGGATATTTCCTTTTTCACCATAGCCCTCTATGGGCTTCCAAATATCACTTTGCCAATTCCACAAGAACTGTCTTAGAGAAAGGATTCTTGAGAGAAAAGCTGTAACTCTGTGAGATGATTTCACAGAACACAAAGGAGTTTCTCAGAAAGCTTCTTTCTCTTTGTTATCGGAGGATATTTCCTTTGTCCCTATAGTCTTCAAAGGGATCCGAAATATATGTTCTCAGTTTCCACAGAAATAAGGCTAGCAAAGAGATATACGAAACACAGATGTAACTCTGTGAGATGAATTCACAGAACACCAAGCAGTTTCTCAGAAAGCTTCTTTCCAGATTTCATCTCAGGATATTTCCTTTTTCACCATAGCCCTCTACGGGCTTCCAAATATCACTTTGCCAATTCCACAAGAACTGTCTTAGCGAAAGGCTTCTTGAGGGGAAAGCTGTAACTCTGTGAGATGATTTCACAGAACACAAAGAAGTTTCTCAGAAAGCTTCTTTCTCTTTGTTATCGGAGGATATTTCCTTTGGCCCTATAGTCTTCAAAGGGATCCGAAATATGTGTTCTCAGATTCCACAGAAAGAAGGCTAGCAAAGAGATCCACGAAATACAGATGTAACTCTGTCAGATGAATTAACAGGACACTAAGAAGTTTCTCAGAAAGCTTCTTTCCAGATTTAATCTGAGGATATTTCCTTTTTCACCATAGCCCTCTGGGGGCTTCCAAATGTCACTTTGCCAATTCCACAAGAACTGTCTTAGCGAAAGGCTTCTTGAGGGGAAAGCTGTAACTCTGTGAGATGATTTCACAGAACACAAAGAAGTTTGTCAGAAAGCTTCTTTCTCTTTGTTATCGGAGGGTATTCCCTTTGGCCCTATGGTCTTCAAAGGGATCCGAAATATCTGTTCTCAGATTCCACAAAAGTAAGGCTAGCAAAGAGATCTACGAAACACAGATGTAACTCTGTGAGATGAATTCACAGAACACTAAGCAGTTTCTCAGAAAGCTTCTTTCCAGATTTCATCTGAGGAAATTTCCTTTTTCACCATAGCCCTCTAGGGGCTTCCAAATATCACTTTGCCAATTCCACAAGAACTGTCTTAGCGAAAGGCTTCTTGAGGGGAAAGCTGTAACTCTGTGAGATGATTTCGAAGAACACAAAGAAGTTTCTCAGAAAGCTTCTTTCTCTTTGTTATCGGAGGATTTTTCCTTTGGCCCTATGGTCTTCAAAGGGATCCGAAATATCTGTTCTCAGATTCCACAGAAATAAGGCTAGCAAAGGGATCCACGAAATACAGATGTAACACTGTGAGATGAATTAACAGAACACTAAGCAGTTTTTCAGAAAGCTTCTTTCCAGATTTCATCTGAGGATATTTCCTTTTTCAACATAGCCTTCTATGGTCTTCCAAATATCACTTTGCCAATTCCACAAGAACTGTCTTAGCGAAAGGCTTCTTGAGGGGACAGCTGTAACTCTGTGAGATGATTTCACAACACACAAAGAAGTTTCTCAGAAAGCTTCTTTCTCTTTGTTATCGGAGGATATTTCCTTTGGCCCTATAGTCTTCAAAGGGATCTGAAATATCTGTTCTCAGATTCCGCAGAAGTAAGGCTAGCAAAGAGATCTACGAAACACAGATGTAACTCTGTGAGATGAAATCACAGAACACTAAGCAGTTTCTCAGAAAGCTTCTTTCCAGATTTCATCTGAGGATATTTCCTTTTTCACCATAGCCCTCTGTGGGCTTCCAAATATCACTTTGCCAATTCCACAAGAACTATCTTAGCGAAAGGCTTCTTGAGGGGAAAGCTGTAACTCTGTGAGATGATTTCACAGAACACAAAGAAGTTTCTCAGAAAGCTTCTTTCTCTTTGTTATCGGAGGATATTTCCTTTGGCCCTATGTTCTTCAAAGGGATCCGAAATATCTGTTCTCAGATTCCACAGAAAGAAGGCTAGCAAAGAGATCCAGGAAATACAGATGTAACTCTGTGAGATGAATTTGCATAACACTGAGTAGTTTCTCAGAAAGCTTCTCTCCAGATTTCATCTGAGGATATTTCCTTTTTCACCATAGCCCTCTATGGGCTTCCAAATATCACTTTGCCAATTCCACAAGAACTGACTTACCGAAAGGCTTCTTGAGGGGAAAGCCGTAACTCTGTGAGATGATTTCATAGAACACAAAGAAGTTTCTCAGAAAGCTTCTTTCTCTTTGTTATCGGAGGATATTTCCTTTGGCCCTATAGTCTTCAAAGGGATCCGAAATATGTGTTCTCAGATTCCACAGAAAGAAGGCTAGCAAAGAGATCCACGAAATACAGATGTAACTCTGTCAGATGAATTAACGGGACACCAAGAAGTTTCTCAGAAAGCTTCTTTCCAGATTTCATCTGAGGATATTTCCTTTTTCACCATAGCCCTCTGGGGGCTTCCAAATATCACTTTGCCAATTCCACAAGAACTGTCTTAGCGAAAGGCTTCTTGAGGGGAAAGCTGTAACTCTGTGAGATGATTTCACAGAACACAAAGAAGTTTCTCAGAAAGCTTCTTTCTCTTTGTTATCGGAGGATATTTCCTTTGGCCCTATGGTCTTAAAAGGGATCCGAAATATCTGTTCTCAGATTCCACAAAAGTAAGGCTAGCAAAGAGATCTACGAAACACAGATGTAACTCTGTGAGATGAATTCACAGAACACTAAGCAGTTTCTCAGAAAGCTTCTTTCCAGATTTCATCTGAGGAAATTTCCTTTTTCACCATAGCCCTCTATGGGCTTCCAAATATCACTTTGCCAATTCCACAAGAACTGTCTTAGCGAAAGGCTGCTTGAGGGGAAAGCTGTAACTCTTTGAGATGATTTCACAGAACAGAAAGAAGTTTCTCAGAAAGCTTCTTTCTCTTTGTTATCGGAGGATATTTCCTTTGGCCCTATGGTCTTCAAAGGGATCCGAAATATCTGTTCTCAGATTCCACAGAAATAAGTCTAGCAAAGGGATTCAGGAAATACAGATGTAACACTGTGAGATGAATTAACAGAACACTAAGCAGTTTTTCAGAAAGCTTCTTTCCAGATTTCATCTGTGGATGTTTCCTTTTTCACCATAGCCCTCTATGGGCTTCCAAATATCACTTTGCCAATTCCACAAGAACTATCTTAGCGAAAGGATTCTTGAGGGGAAAGCTGTAACTCTGTGAGATGATTTCACGGAACACCAAGAAGTTTCTCAGAAAGCTTCTTTCTCTTTGTTATCGGAGGATATTTCCTTTGGCCCTATGGTCTTCAAAGGGATCCGAAATATCTGTTCTCAGATTCCACAGAAAGAAGGCTAGCAAAGGGATCCACGAAATACAGATGTAACTCTGTGAGATGAATTAACAGAACACTAAGCAGTTTCTCAGAAAGCTTCTTTCCAGATTTCATCTGACGATATTTCCTTTTTCACCATAGCCCTCTATGGGCTTCCAAATATCACTTTGCCAATTCCACAAGAACTGTCTTAGCTAAAGGCTTCTTGAGGGGAAAGCTGTAGCTCTGTGAGATGATTTCACAGAACACAAAGAAGTTTCTCAGAAAGCTTCTTTCTCTTTGTTATCGGAGGATATTTCCTTTGGCCCTATAGTCTTCAAAGGGATCCCAAATATCTGTTCTCAGATTCCACAGAAAGAAGGCTAGCAAAGAGAACTACGAAACACAGATGTAACTCTGTGAGATGAATTCGCAGAAAAATAAGAAGTTTCTCAGAAAGCTTATTTCCAGATTTCATCTGAGGATATTTCCTTTTTCACCATAGCCCTCTATGGGCTTCAAAATATCACTTTGCCAATTCCACAAGAACTGTCTTAGCGAAAGGCTTCTTGAGGGGAAAGCTGTAACTCTGTGAGATGATTTCACAGAACACAAAGAAGATTCTCAGAAAGCTTCTTTCTCTTTGTTATCGGAGGATATTTCCTTTGGCCCTATAGTCTTCAAAGGGATCCGAAATATCTCTTCTCAGATTCAACAGAAAGAAGGCTAGCAAAGAGATCTACGAAACACAGATGTAACTCTGTGAGATGAATTCACAGAACACTAAGCAGTTTCTCAGAAAGCTTCTTTCCAGATTTCATCTGAGGATATTTCCTTTTTCACCATAGCCCTCTATGGGCTTCCAAATATCACTTTGCCAATTCCACAAGAACTGTCTTAGCGAAAGGCTTCTTGAGGGGAAAGCTGTAACTCTGTGAGATTATTTCACAGAACACAAAGAAGTTTCTCAGAAAGCTTCTTTCTCTTTGTCATCGGAGGATATTTCCTTTGGCCCTATAGTCTTCAAAGGGATCCGAAATATCTGTTCTCAGATTCCACAGAAATAAGGCTGGCAAAGAGATCTACGAAACACAGATGTAACTCTGTCAGATGAATTAACAGGACACTAAGAAGTTTCTCAGAAAGCTTCTTTCCAGATTTCATCTGAGGATATTTCCTTTTTCACCATAGCCCTCTGGGGGCTTCCAAATATCACTTTGCCAATTCCACAAGAACTGTCTTAGCGAAAGGATTATTGAGGGGAAAGCTGTAACTCTGTGAGATGATTTCACAGAACAAAAAGAAGTTTCTCAGAAAGCTTCTTTCTCTTTGTTATCGGAGGATATTTCCTTTGGCCCTATGGTCTTCAAAGGGATCCGAAATATCTGTTCTCAGATTCAACAGAAAGAAGGCTAGCAAAGGGATCCACGAAATACAGATGTAACTCTGTGACATGAATTAACAGAACACTAAGCAGTTTCTCAGAAAGCTTCTTTCCAGGTTTCATCTGAGGATATTTCCTTTTTCACCATAGCCCTCTATCGGCTTCCAAATATCACTTTGCCAATTCCACAAGAACTGTCTTAGCCTAAGGCTTCTGGGGGGAAAGCTGTAACTCTGTGAGATGATTTCACAGAACACAAAGAAGTTTCTCAGAAACCTTCTTTCTCTTTGTTATCGGAGGATATTTCCTTTGGCCCTACAGTCTTCAAAGGGATGCGAAATATCTCTTCTCAGATTCCACAGAAAGAAGGCTAGCAAAGAGATCTACGAAACACAGATGTAACTCTGTGAGATGAATTCACAGAACACTAAGCAGTTTCTCAGAAAGCTTCTTTCCAGATTTCATCTGAGGATATTTCCTTTTTCACCATAGCCCTCTACGGGCTTCCATATATCACTTTGCCAATTGCACAAGAACTGTCTTAGCGAAAGGCTTCTTGAGGGGAAAGCTGTAACTCTGTGAGATGATTTCACAGAACAAAAAGAAGTTTCTCAGAAAGCTTCTTTCTCTTTGTTATCGGAGGATATTTCCTTTGGCCCTATGGTCTTCAAAGGGATCCGATATATCTGTTCTCAGATTCCACAGAAAGAAGGCTAGCAAAGGGATCCACGAAATACAGATGTAACTCTGTGAGATGAATTAACAGAACACTAAGCAGTTTCTCAGAAAGCTTCTTTCCAGGTTTCATCTGAGGATATATCCTTTTTCACCATGGCCCTCTATCGGCTTCCAAATATCACTTTGCCAATTCCACAAGAACTGTCTTAGCGAAAGGCTTCTCGGGGGAAAGCTGTAACTCTGTGAGATGATTTCACAGAACACAAAGAAGTTTCTCAGAAAGCTTCTTTCTCTTTGTTATCGGAGGATATTTCCTTTGGCCCTACAGTCTTCAAAGGGATGCGAAATATCTCTTCTCAGATTCCACAGAAAGAAGGCTAGCAAAGAGATCTACGAAACACACATGTAACTCTGTGAGATGAATTCACAGAACACTAAGCAGTTTCTCAGAAAGCTTCTTTCCAGATTTCATCTGAGGATATTTCCTTTTTCACCATAGCCCTCTATGGGCTTCCAAATATCACTTTGCCAATTCCACAAGAACTGTCTTAGCGAAAGGCTTCTTGAGGGGAAAGCTGTAACTCTGTGAGATGATTTCACAGAACACAAAGAAATTTCTCAGAAAGCTTCTTTCTCTTTGTTATCGGAGGATATTTCCTTTGGCCCTATAGTCTTCAAAGGGATCCGAAATATCTGTTCTCAGATTCCACAGAATTAAGGCTAGCAAAGAGATCTACGAAAAACAATTGTAATTCAGTGGGATGAATTCACAGAACACTAAGCAGTTTCTCAGAAAGCTTCTTTCCAGATTTCATCTGAGGATATTTCCTTTTTCACCATAGCCCTCTATGGGCTTCCAAATATCACTTTGCCAATTCCAC
Source organism: Macaca nemestrina (assembly GCF_043159975.1). Taxonomy (NCBI): domain Eukaryota; kingdom Metazoa; phylum Chordata; class Mammalia; order Primates; family Cercopithecidae; genus Macaca; species Macaca nemestrina. The sequence goes on from NC_092134.1 coordinate 95,776,142, forward strand.
AAGAACTGTCTTAGAGAAAGGCTTCTTGAGGGGAAAGCTGTAACTCTGTGAGATGATTTCACAGAATACAAAGGAGTTTCTCAGAAAGCTTCTTTCTCTTTGTTATCGGAGGATATTTCCTTTGGCCCTATAGTCTTCAAAGGGATCCGAAATATCTGTTCTCAGATTCCACAGAAATAAGGCTAGCAAAGAGATATACGAAACGCAGATGTAACTCTGTGAGATGAATTCACAGAACACCAAGCAGTTTCTCAGAAAGCTTCTTTCCAGATTTCATCTGAGGATATTTCCTTTTTCACCATAGCCCTCTACGGTCTTCCAACTATCACTTTGCCAATTCCACAAGAACTGTCTTAGGGAAAGGCTTCTTGAGGGGAAAGCTCTAACTCTGTGAGATGATTTCACAGAACACAAAGAAGTTTCTCAGAAAGCTTCTTTCTCTTTGTTATCGGAGGATATTTCCTTTGGCCCTATAGTCTTCAAAGGGATCCGAAATATGTGTTCTCAGATTCCACAGAAAGAAGGCGAGCAAAGGGATCCACGAAATACAGATGTAACTCTGTCAGATGAATTAACAGGACACTAAGAAGTTTCTCAGAAACCTTCTTTCCAGATTTCAACTGAGTATATTTCCTTTTTCACCATAGCCCTCTGGGGGCTTCCAAATATCACTTTGCCAATTCCACAAGAACTGTCTTAGCGAAAGGCTTCTTGAGGGGAAAGCTGTAACTCTGTGAGATGATTTCACAGAACAAAAAGAAGTTTCTCAGAAAGCTTCTTTCTCTTTGTTATCGGAGGATATTCCCTTTGGCCCTATGGTCTTCAAAGGGATCCGAAATATCTGTTCTCAGATTCCACAAAAGTAAGGCTAGCAAAGAGATCTACGAAACACAGATGTAACTCTGTGAGATGAATTCACAGAACACTGAGTAGTTTCTCAGAAAGCATCTTTCCAGATTTCATCTGAGGAAATTTCCTTTTTCACCATAGCCCTCTAGGGGCTTTCAAATATCACTTTGCCAATTCCACAAGAACTGTCTTAGCGAAAGGCTTCTTGAGGGGAAAGCTGTAACTCTGTGAAATGATTTCACAGAACACAAAGAAGTTTCTCTGAAAGCTTCTTTCTCTTTGTTATCGGAGGATATTTCCTTTGGCCCTATGGTCTTCAAAGGATCCGAAATATCTGTTCTCAGATTCCACAGAAATAAGGCTAGCAAAGGGATCCACGAAATACAGATGTAACACTGTGAGATGAATTAACAGAACACTAAGCAGTTTTTCAGAAAGCTTCTTTCCAGATTTCATCTGAGGATATTTCCTTTTTCACCATAGCCTTCTATGGGCTTCCAAATATCACTTTGCCAATTCCACAAGAACTGTCTTAGCGAAAGGTTTCTTGAGGGGAAAGCTGTAACTCTGTGAGATGATTTCACAGAACACAAAGAAGTTTCTCAGAAAGCTTCTTTCTCTTTGTTATCGGAGGATATTTCCTTTGCCCCTATAGTCTTCAAAGGGATCCGAAATATCTGTTCTCAGATTACGCAGAAAGAAGGCTAGCAAAGAGATCTACGAAACACAGATGTAACTCTGTGAGATGAAATCACAGAACACTAAGCAGTTTCTCAGAAAGCTTCTTTCCAGATTTCATCTGAGGATATTTCCTTTTTCACCATAGCCCTCTATGGGCTTCCAAATATCACTTTGCCAATTCCACAAGAACTATCTTAGCGAAAGGCTTCTTGAGGGGAAAGCTGTAACTCTGTGAGATGATTTCACAGAACACAAAGAAGTTTCTCAGAAAGCTTCTTTCTCTTTGTTATCGGAGGATACTTCCTTTGGCCCTATGTTCTTCAAAGGGATCCGAAATATCTGTTCTCAGATTCCACAGAAAGAAGGCTAGCAAAGAGATCCAGGAAATACAGATGTAACTCTGTGAGATGAATTAACAGAACACTAAGCAGTTTCTCAGAAAGCTTCTTTCCAGATTTCATCTGAGGATATTTCCTTTTTCACCATAGCCCTCTATGGGCTTCCAAATATCACTTTGCCAATTCCACAAGAACTGTCTTAGCGAAAGGCTTCTTGAGGGGAAAGCTGTAACTCTGTGAGATGATTTCACAGGACACAAGGAAGTTTCTCAGAAAGCTTCTTTCTCTTTGTTATCGGAGGATATTTCCTTTGGCCCTATGGTCTTCAAATTATCCAAAATATCTGTTCTCAGATTCCACAGAAATAAGGGAAGCAAAGGGATCCACGAAATACAGATGTAACACTGTGAGATGAATTAACAGAACACTAAGCAGTTTTTCAGAAAGCTTCTTTCCACATTTCATCTGAGGATATTTCCTTTTTCACCATAGCCTTCTATGTGCTTCCAAATATCACTTTGCCAATTCCACAAGAACTGTCTTAGCGAAAGGCTTCTTGAGGGGAAAGCTGTAACTCTGTGAGATGATTTCAGAGAACACAAAGAAGTTTCTCAGAAAGCTTCTTTCTCTTTGTTATCGGAGGATATTTCCTTTGGCCCTATAGTCTTCAAAGGGATCCGAAATATCTGTTCTCAGATTCCACAGAAAGAAGGCTAGCAAAGAGATCCACGAAATACAGATGTAACTCTGTGAGATGAATTAACAGAACACTAAGCAGTTTCTCAGAAAGCTTCTTTCCAGATTTCATCTGAGGATATTTCCTTTTTCACCATACCCCTATATGGGCTTCCAAATATCACTTTGCCAATTACACAAGAACTGTCTTAGCGAAAGACTTCTTGAGAGGAAAGCTGTAACTCTGTGAGATGATTTCACAGAACACAAAGAAGTTTCTCAGAAAGCTTCTTTCTCTTTGTTATCGGAGGATATTTCCTTTGGCCCTATAGTCTTCAAAGGGATCCGAAATATCTGTTCTCAGATTCCACAGAAATAAGGCTAGCAAAGAGATGTACGAAAAACAGATGTAACTCTGTGAGATGAATGTACAGAACACTGAGTAGTTTCTCAGAAAGCTTCTTTCCAGATTTCATCTGAGAATATTTCCTTTTTCACCATAGCCCTCTATGGGCTTCCAAATATCACTTTGCCAATTCCACAAGAACTGACTTACCGAAAGGCTTCTTGAGGGGAAAGCTGTAACTCTGTGAGATGATTTCATAGAACACAAAGAAGTTTCTCAGAAAGTTTTCTTTCTCTTTGTTATCGGAGGATATTTCCTTTGGCCCTATAGTCTTCAAAGGGATCCGAAATATCTGTTCTCAGATTCCACAGAAATAAGGCTAGCAAAGAGATATACGAAACACAGATGTAACTCTGTGAGATGAATTCACATAAGACCAAGCAGTTTCTCAGAAAGCTTCTTTCCAGATTTCATCTGAGGATATTTCCTTTTTCACTATAGCCCTCTACGGTCTTCCAAATATCACTTTGCCAATTCCAAAAGAACTGTCTTAGCCAAAGGCTTCTTGAGGGGAAAGCTGTAACTCTGTGAGATGATTTCACAGAACACAAAGAAGTTTCTCACAAAGCTTCTTTCTCTTTGTTATCGGAGGATATTTCCTTTGGCCCTAGAGTCTTCAAAGGGATCCGAAATATGTGTTCTCAGATTCCACAGAAAGAAGGTTACCAAAGAGATCCACGAAATACAGATGTAACTCTGTCAGATGAATTAACAGGACACTAAGAAGTTTCTCAGAAAGCTTCTTTCCAGATTTCATCTGAGGATATTTCCTTTTTCACCATAGCCCTCTGGGGGCTTCCAAATATCACTTTGCCAATTCCACAAGAACTGTCTTAGCGAAAGGCTTCTTGAGGGGAAAGCTGTAACTCTGTGAGATGATTTCACAGAACACAAAGAAGTTTCTCAGAAAGCTTCTTTCTCTTTGTTATCGGAGGATATTTCCTTTGGCCCTATGGTCTTCAAAGGGATACGAAATATCTGTTCTCAGATTCCACAAAAGTAAGGCTAGCAAAGAGATCTACGAAACACAGATGTAACTCTGTGAGATTAATTCACAGAACACTAAGCAGTTTCTCAGAAAGCTTCTTTCCAGATTTCATCTGAGGAAATTTCCTTTTTCACCATAGCCCTCTATGGGCTTCCAAATATCACTTTGCCAATTCCACAAGAACTGTCTCAGCGAAAGGCTTCTTGAGGGGAAAGCTGTAACTCTGTGAGATGATTTCAAAGAACACAAAGAAGTTTCTCAGAAAGCTTCTTTCTCTTTGTTATCGGAGGATATTTCCTTTGGCCCTATGGTCTTCAAAGGGATCCGAAATATCTGTTCTCAGATTCCACAGAAATAAGGCTAGCAAAGGGATCCACGAAATACAGATGTAACACTGTGAGATGAATTAACAGAACACTAAGCAGTTTTTCAGAAAGCTTCTTTCCAGATTTCATCTGAGGATATTTCCTTTTTCACCATAGCCCTCTATGGGCTTCCAAATATCACTTTGCCAATTCCACAAGAACTATCTTAGCGAATGGCTTCTTGAGGGGAAAGCTGTAACTCTGTGAGATGATTTCACAGAACACAATGAAGCTTCTCAGAAAGCTTCTTTCTCTTTGTTATCGGAGGATATTTCCTTTGGCCCTATAGTCTTGAAAGGGATCCGAAATATCTGTTCTCAGATTCCACAGAAATAAGGCTGGCAAAGAGATCTACGAAACACAGATGTAACTCTGTGAGATGAATTCACAGAACACTAAGCAGTTTCTAAGAAAGCTTCTTTCCAGATTTCATCTGAGGATATTTCCTTTTCACCATAGCCCTCTAAGGGCTTCCAAATATCACTTTGCCAATTCCACAAGAACTGTCTTAGCGAAAGGCTTCTTGAGGGGAAAGCTGTAACTCTGTGAGATGATTTCACAGAACAGAAAGAAGTTTCTCAGAAAGCTTCTTTCTCTTTGTTATCGGAGGATATTTCCTTTGGACCTATGGTCTTCAAAGGGATCCGAAATATCTGTTCTCAGATTCCACAGAAATAAGGCTAGCAAAGGGATCCACGAAATACAGATGTAACACTGTGAGATGAATTCACAGAACACTAAGCAGTTTCTCAGAAACTTTCTTTCCAGATTTCATCTGAGGATATTTCCTTTTTCACCATAGCCCTCTATGGGCTTCCAAATATCACTTTGCCAATTCCACAAGAACTGTCTTAGCGAAAGGCTTCTTGTGGGGAAAGCTGTAACTCTGTGAGATGATTTCACAGAACACAAAGAAGTTTCTCAGAAAGCTTCTTTCTCTTTGTTATCGGAGGATATTTCCTTTGGCACTATAGTCTTCAAAGGGATCTGAAATATCTGTTCTCAGATTCCACAGAAAGAAGGCTAGCAAGGAGATCCACGAAATACAGATGTAACTCTGTGAGATGAATTAACAGAACACTAAGCAGTGTCTCAGAAAGCTTCTTTCCAGATTCCATCTGAGGATATTTCCTTTTTCACCATAGCCCTATATGGGCTTCCAAATATCACTTTCCCAATTGCACAAGAACTGTCTTAGCGAAAGGCTTCTTGAGGGGAAAGCTGTAACTCTGTGAGATTATTTCACAGAACACAAAGAAGTTTCTCAGAAAGCTTCTTTCTCTTTGTCATCGGAGGATATTTCCTTTGGCCCTATAGTCTTCAAAGGGATCCGAAATATCTGTTCTCAGATTCCACAGAAATAAGGCTGGCAAAGAGATCTACGAAACACAGATGTAACTCTGTGAGATGAATTCAGAGAACACTAAGCAGTTTCTAAGAAAGCTTCTTTCCAGATTTCATCTGAGGATATTTCCTTTTCACCATAGCCCTCTAAGGGCTTCCAAATATCACTTTCCCAATTCCACAAGAACTGTATTAGCGAAAGGCTTCTTGAGGGGAAAGCTGTAACTCTGTGAGATGATTTCACAGAACACAAAGAAGTTTCTCAGAAAGCTTCTTTCTCTTTGTTATCGGAGAATATTTCCTTTGGCCCTATAGTCTTCAAAGGGATCCGAAATATGTGTTCTCAGATTCCACAGAATGAAGGCTAGCAAAGAGATCCACGAAATACAGATGTAACTCTGTCAGATGAATTAACAGGACACTAAGAAGTTTCTCAGAAAGCTTCTTTCCAGATTTCATCTGAGGATATTTCCTTTTTCACCATAGCCCTCTGGGGGCTTCCAAATATCACTTTGCCAATTCCACAAGAACTGTCTTAGCGAAAGGCTTCTTGAGGGGAAAGCTGTAACTCTGTGAAATGATTTCACAGAACAAAAAGAAGTTTCTCAGAAAGCTTCTTTCTCTTTGTTATCGGAGGATATTTCCTTTGGCCCTATGGTCTTCAAAGGGATCCGAAATATCTGTTCTCAGATTCCACAGAAAGAAGGCTAGCAAAGGGATCCACGAAATACAGATGTAACTCTGTGAGATGAATTAACAGAACACTAAGCAGTTTCTCAGAAAGCTTCTTTCCAGGTTTCATCTGAGGATATTTCCTTTTTCACCATAGCCCTCTATCGGCTTCCAAATATCACTTTGCCAATTCCACAAGAACTGTCTTAGCGAAAGGCTTCTGGGGGGAAAGCTGTAACTCTGTGAGATGATTTCACAGAACACAAAGAAGTTTCTCAGAAAGCTTCTTTCTCTTTGTTATCGGAGGATATTTCCTTTGGCCCTATATTCTTCAAAGGGATCCGAAATATCTGTTCTCAGATTCCACAGATATAAGGCTGGCAAAGAGATCTACGAAACACAGATGTAACTCTGTGAGATGAATTCACAGAACACTAAGCAGTTTCTAAGAAAGCTTCTTTCCAGATTTCATCTGAGGATATTTCCTTTTCACCATAGCCCTCTAAGGGCTTCCAAATATCACTTTGCCAATTCCACAAGAACTGTCTTAGCGAAAGGCTTCTTGAGGGGAAAGCTGTAACTCTGTGAGATGATTTCACAGAACAGAAAGAAGTTTCTCAGAAAGCTTCTTTCTCTTTGTTATCGGAGGATATTTCCTTTGGCCCTATGGTCTTCAAAGGGATCCGAAATATCTGTTCTCAGATTCCACAGAAATAAGGCTAGCAAAGGGATCCACGAAATACAGATGTAACACTGTGAGATGAATTCACAGAACACTAAGCAGTTTCTCAGAAAGCTTCTTTCCAGATTTCATCTGAGGATATTTCCTTTTTCACCATAGCCCTCTATGGGCTTCCAAATATCACTTTGCCAATTCCACAAGAACTGTCTTAGCGAAAGGCTTCTTGTGGGGAAAGCTGTAACTCTGTGAGATGATTTCACAGAACACAAAGAAGTTTCTCAGAAAGCTTCTTTCTCTTTGTTATCGGAGGATATTTCCTTTGGCCCTATAGTCTTCAAAGGGATCCGAAATATCTGTTCTCAGATTCCACAGAAAGAAGGCTAGCAAAGGGATCCACGAAATACAGATGTAACTCTGTGAGATGAATTAACAGAACACTAAGCAGTTTCTCAGAAAGCTTCTTTCCAGGTTTCTTCTGAGGATATTTCCTTTTTCACCATAGTCCTCTGTCGGCTTCCAAATATCACTTTGCCCATTCCACAAGAACTGTCTTAGCCTAAGGCTTCTGGGTGGAAAGCTGTAACTCTGTGAGATGATTTCACAGAACACAAAGAAGTTTCTCAGACAGCTTCTTTCTCTTTGTTATCGGAGGATATTTCCTTTGGCCCTATAGTCTTCAAAGGGATCCGAAATATCTGTTCTCAGATTCCACAGAAAGAAGGCTAGCAAAGAGATCTACGAAACACAATTGTAACTCAGTGGGATGAATTCACAGAACACTAAGTAGTTTCTCAGAAAGCTTCTTTCCAGATTTCATATGAGGATATTTCCTTTTTCACCATAGCCCTCTATGGGCTTCCAAATATCACTTTGCCAATTCCACAAGAACTGTCTTAGAGAAAGGCTTCTTGAGGGGAAAGCTGTAACTCTGTGAGATGATTTCACAGAGCACAAAGGAGTTTCTCAGAAAGCTTCTTTCTCTTTGTTATCGGAGGATATTTCCTTTGGCCCTATGGTCTTCAAAGGGATCCGAAATATCTGTTCTCAGATTCCACAGAAAGAAGGCTAGCAAAGGGATCCACGAAATACAGATGTAACTCTGTGAGATGAATTAACAGAACACTAAGCAGTTTCTCAGAAAGCTTCTTTCCAGGTTTCATCTGAGGATATTTCCTTTTTCACCATAGCCCTCTATCGGCTTCCAAATATCACTTTGCCAATTCCACAAGAACTGTCTTAGCGAAAGGCTTCTGGGGGGAAAGCTGTAACTCTGTGAGATGATTTCACAGAACACAAAGAAGTTTCTCAGAAAGCTTCTTTCTCTTTGTTATCGGAGGATATTTCCTTTGGCCCTACAGTCTTCAAAGGGATGCGAAATATCTCTTCTCAGATTCCACAAAAAGAAGCCTAGCAAAGAGATCTATGAAACACAGATGTAACTCTGTGAGATGAATGCACAGAACACTAAGCAGTATCTCAGAAAGCTTCTTTCCAGATTTCATCTGAGGATATTTCCTTTTTCACCATAGCCCTCTATGGGCTTCCAAATATCACTTTGCCAATTCCACAAGAACTGTCTTAGCGAAAGGCTTCTTGAGGGGAAAGCTGTAACTCTGTGAGATGATTTCACAGAACACAAAGAAATTTCTCAGAAAGCTTCTATCTCTTTGTTATCGGAGGATATTTCCTTTGGCCCTATAGTCTTCAAAGGGATCCGAAATATCTGTTCTCAGATTCCACAGAATTAAGGCTAGCAAAGAGATCTACGAAACACAATTGTAACTCAGTGAGATGAATTCACAGAACACTAAGCAGTTTCTCAGAAAGCTTCTTTCCAGATTTCATCCTACGATATTTCCTTTTCCACCATAGCCCTCTATGGGCTTCCAAATATGACTTTGCAAATTCCACAAGAACTGTCTTAGCGAAAGTCTTCTTAAGGGGAAAGCTGTAACTGTGTGAGATGATTTCACAGAACACAAAGAAGTTTCTCAGAAAGCTTCTTTCTCTTTGTTATCGGAGGATATTTCCTTTGGCCCTATAGTCTTCAACGGGATCCAAAATATCTGTTCTCAGATTACACAGAAAAAGGCTAGCAAAGTGGTCCACCAAATACAGATGTAACACTGTGAGTGGAAGTCACACATCACAAAGCAGTTTCTCAGAAAGCTTCTTTCCAGTTTTTCTCGGAGGATATTTTCTCTTTCCCCATAGCCCTGTATGGGCTTCCAAATATCACTTTTCGAATTCCACAAGAACAGGCTTAGCGAGCGGCTTCTTGAGGGGAAAGCTGTAACACTGTGAGATGAATTCGCAGAATACAAAGCAGTTTCTCAGAAAGCTTCTTTCCAGATTTCATCCTATGATATTTCCTTTTCCACCCTAGCCCTCTATGGGTTTCCAATATGACTTTGTAAATTCCATAAGAACTGTCTTAGCGAGCGGCTTCTTGAGGAGAAAGCTGTAACACTGTGAGATGACTTCACAAAACACTAAGCAGTTTCTCGGAAAGCTTCTTTCCAGATTTCATCTTAGGATATTTCCTTTTTCACCATAGCCCTCTTTGGGCTTCCAAATATAACTTTGCAAATTCCACAAGAACTGTCTTAGCGAAAGGCTTCTTGAGGGGAAAGCTGTAACTCTGTGAGATGATTTCACAGAACACAAAGAAGTTTCTCAGAAAGCTTCTTTCTCTTTGTAATCGGAGGATATTTCCTTTGGCCCTATAGTCTTCAAAGGGATCCGAAATATCTGTTCTGATATTCCACAGAAAAAGGCTAGCAAAGAGATCCACGAAATACAGATGTAACCCTGTGAGTGGAAGACACACATCACAAAGCAGTTTCCCAGAAAGCTTCTCCCCAGTTTTTCTCTGACGATATTTTCTCTTTCACCATCGCCCTCTATGGGCTTCCAAATATCACTTTGCGAATTCCACAAGAACAGGCTTAGCGAGCGGCTTCTTGAGGGGAAAGCTGTAAATCTTTGAGATGAATTCACAGAACAGTAAGCAGTTTCTCGGCAAGTTTCTTTCCAGATTTCATCTGTGGATATTTCCTTTTTCACCATAGCCCTCTAAGGGCTTCCAAATATGACTTTGCAAATTTCACAAGTAATGTCTTAGCGAAAGGCTTCTTGAGGGGAAAGCTGTAACTCTGTTAGATGATTTCACAGAACACAAAGAAGTTTCTCAGAAAGCTTCTTTCTCCCTGTTATTGGAGGATATTTCCTTTGGCCCTATAGTCTTCAAAGGGATACGAAATATCTGTTCTCAGATTCCAAGAAATAAGGCTAGCAAAGAGATCCACGAAATACAGATGTAACTCTGTGAGTGGAAGTCACATATCACAAAGCAGTTTCTCAGAAAGCTTTTTTCCAGTTTTTCTCGGAGGATATTTTCTTTTTCACCATAGCCCTCTGTGAGCTTCCAAATATCATTTTCGACTTCCACAAGAACAGGCTTTGAGAGCCGCTTCTTGAGGGGAAAGCTGTAACTCTTTGAGATGAATTCACCGAACACTAAGCAGTTTCTCAGAAAACTTCTTGCCAGATTTCATCCTACGATATTTCCTGTTCCACCAGAGCCCTCTATGGGCTTCCAAATATCACTTTCCAAATTCCACAAGAACTGTCTTAGCGAAAGGCTTCTTGAGGGAAAAGCTGTAACTCTTTGAGATGATTTCACAGAACACAAAGAAGTTTCTCAGAAACCTTCTTTCTCTTTGTTATCGGAGGATATTTCCTTTGGCCCTATAGTCTTCCACAGGATCCGAAATATCTATTCTCAGATTCCACAGAAAAAGACTAGCAAAGACATCCACGAAATACAGATGTAACTCTGTGAGTGGAAGTCACCCATCACAAAGTAGTTTCTCAGAAAGTTTCTTTCCAGTTTTTCTCGGAGGATATTTTCTTTTTCACCATAGCCCTCTAAGGGCTTCCAAATATCACTTTGCGAATTCCACAAGAACAGGCTTAGCGAGCGACATCTTGAGGGAAAAGCTGTAACACTGTGAGTGAATTAACAGAACACTAAGCAGTTTTTCAGAAAGCTTCTTTCCAAATTTCATCTGAGGATATTTCCTTTTTCACCATAGCCCTCTAGGGGATTCCAAATATCACTTTGAAAACGACACAAGAACTGTCTTAGCGAAAGGCTTCTTGAGGGGAAAGCTGTAACTCTGTGAGATGACTTCACAGAACACTAAGCAGTTTCTCGGAAAGCCTCTTTCCAGATTTCATCTTAGGATATTTCCTTTTTCACCATAGCCCTCTTTGGGCTTCCAAATATGACTTTGCAAATTCCACAAGAACTGTCTTAGCGAAAGGCTTCTTGAGGGGAAAGCTGTAACTCTGTGAGATGATTTCACAGAACACAAAGAAGTTTCTCAGAAAGCTTCTTTCTCTTTGTTATCGGAGGATATTTCCTTTGGCCCTATAGTCTTCAAAGGGATCTGAAATATCTGTTCTCAGATTCCACAGAAAGAAGGCTAGCAAGGAGATCCACGAAATACAGATGTAACTCTGTGAGATGAATTCACAGAACACTAAGCAGTTTCTCAGAAAGCTTCTTTCCAGATTTCATCTGAGGATATTTCCTTTTCACCATAGCCCTCTAAGGGCTTCCAAATATCACTTTGCCAATTCCACAAGAACTGTCTTAGCGAAAGGCTTCTTGAGGGGAAAGCTGTAACTCTGTGAGATGATTTCACAGAACACAAAGTAGTTTCTCAGAAAGCTTCTTTCTCTTTGTTATCGGAGGATATTTCCTTTGGCCCTATAGTCTTCAAAGGGATCCGAAATATCTGTTCTCAGATTCCACAGAAATAAGGCTAGCAAAGAGATATACGAAACACAGATGTAACTCTGTGAGATGAATTCACAGAACACCAAGTAGTTTCTCAGAAAGCTTCTTTCCAGATTTCATCTGAGGATATTTCCTTTTTCACCATAGCCCTCTACGGGCTTCCATATATCACTTTGCCAATTCCACAAGAACTGTCTTAGCGAAAGGCTTCTTGAGGGGAAAGCTGTAACTCTGTGAGATGATTTCACAGAACAAAAAGAAGTTTCTCAGAAAGCTTCTTTCTCTTTGTTATCGGAGGATATTTCCTTTGGCCCTATAGTCTTCAAAGGGATCCGAAATATCTGTTCTCAGATTCCACAGAAAGAAGGCTAGCAAAGGGATCCACGAAATACAGATGTAACTCTGTGAGATGAATTAACAGAACACTAAGCAGTTTCTCAGAACGCTTCTTTCCAGGTTACATCTGAGGATATTTCCTTTTTCACCATAGCCCTCTATCGGCTTCCAAATATCACTTTGCCAATTCCACAAGAACTGTCTTAGGGAAAGGCTTCTGGGGGGAAAGCTGTAACTCTGTGAGATGATTTCACAGAACACAAAGAAGTTTCTCAGAAAGCTTCTTTCTCTTTGTTATCGGAGGATATTTCCTTTGGACCTACAGTCTTCAAAGGGATGCGAAATATCTCTTCTCAGATTCCACAGAAAGAAGGCTAGCAAAGAGATCTACGAAACACAGATGTAACTGTGTGAGATGAATTCACAGAACACTAAGCAGTTTCTCAGAAAGCTTCTTTCCAGATTTCATCTGAGGATATTTCCTTTTTCACCATAGCCCTCTATGGGCTTCGAAATATCACTTTGCCAATTCCACAAGAACTGTCTTAGCGAAAGGCTTCTTGAGGGGAAAGCTGTAACTCTGTGAGATGATTTCACAGAACACAAAGAAATTTCTCAGAAAGCTTCTTTCTCTTTGTTATCGGAGGATATTTCCTTTGGCCCTATAGTCTTCAAAGGGATCCGAAATATCTGTTCTCAGATTCCACAGAAAGAAGGCTAGCAAAGAGATCTACGAAACACAATTGTAACTCAGTGGGATGAATTCACAGAACACTAAGCAGTTTCTCAGAAAGCTTCTTTCCAGATTTCATCTGAGGATATTTCCTTTTTCACCATTGCCCTCTATGGGCTTCCAAATATCACTTTGCCAATTCCACAAGAACTGTCTTAGAGAAAGGCTTCTTGAGGGGAAAGCTGTAACTCTGTGAGATGATTTCACAGAACACAAAGGAGTTTCTCAGAAAGCTTCTTTCTCTTTGTTATCGGAGGATATTTCCTTTGGCCCTATAGTCTTCAAAGGGATCCGAAATATCTGTTCTCAGATTCCACAGAAATAAGGCTAGCAAAGAGATATACGAAACACAGATGTAACTCTGTGAGATGAATTCACAGAACACCAAGTAGTTTCTCAGAAAGCTTCTTTCCGGATTTCATCTGAGGATATTTCCTTTTTCACCATAGCCCTCTACGGGCTTCCATATATCACTTTGCCAATTCCACAAGAACTGTCTTAGCGAAAGGCTTCTTAAGGGGAAAGCTGTAACTCTGTGAGATGATTTCACAGAACAAAAAGAAGTTTCTCAGAAAGCTTCTTTCTCTTTGTTATCGGAGGATATTTCCTTTGGCCCTATGGTCTTCAAAGGGATCCGAAATATCTGTTCTCAGATTCCACAGAAAGAAGGCTAGCAAAGGGATCCACGAAATACAGATGTAACTCTGTGAGATGAATTCACAGAACACTAAGCAGTTTCTCAGAAAGCTTCTTTCCAGGTTTCATCTGAGGATATTTCCTTTTTCACCATAGCCCTCTATCGGCTTCCAAATATCACTTTGCCAATTCCACAAGAACTGTCTTAGCGAAAGGCTTCTGGGGGGAAAGCTGTAACTCTGTGAGATGATTTCACAGAACACAAAGAAGTTTCTCAGAAAGCTTCTTTCTCTTTGTTATCGGAGGATATTTCCTTTGGCCCTACAGTCTTCAAAGGGATGCGAAATATCTCTTCGCAGATTCCACAGAAAGAAGCCTAGCAAAGAGATCTACGAAACACAGATGTAACTCTGTGAGATGAATGCACAGAACACTAAGCAGTATCTCAGAAAGCTTCTTTCCAGATTTCATCTGAGGATATTTCCTTTTTCACCATAGCCCTCTATGGGCTTCCAAATATCACTTTGCCAATTCCACAAGAACTGTCTTAGCGAAAGGCTTCTTGATGGGAAAGCTGTAACTCTGTGAGATGATTTCACAGAACACAAAGAAGTTTCTCAGAAAGCTTCTTTCTCTTTGTTATCGGAGGATATTTCCTTTGGCCCTATAGTCTTCAAAGGGATCCAAAATATCTGTTCTCAGATTACACAGAAAAAGGCTAGCAAAGTGGTCCACCAAATACAGATGTAACACTGTGAGTGGAAGTCACACATCACAAAGCAGTTTCTCAGAAAGCTTCTTTCCAGTTTTTCTCGGAGGATATTTTCTCTTTCCCCATAGCCCTGTATGGGCTTCCAAATATCACTTTTCGAATTCCACAAGAACAGGCTTAGCGAGCGGCTTCTTGAGGGGAAAGCTGTAACACTGTGAGATGAATTCGCAGAATACAAAGCAGTTTCTCAGAAAGCTTCTTTCCAGATTTCATCCTATGATATTTCCTTTTCCACCCTAGCCCTCTATGGGTTTCCAATATGACTTTGTAAATTCCATAAGAACTGTCTTAGCGAGCGGCTTCTTGAGGAGAAAGCTGTAACACTGTGAGATGACTTCACAAAACACTAAGCAGTTTCTCGGAAAGCTTCTTTCCAGATTTCATCTTAGGATATTTCCTTTTTCACCATAGCCCTCTTTGGGCTTCCAAATATAACTTTGCAAATTCCACAAGAACTGTCTTAGCGAAAGGCTTCTTGAGGGGAAAGCTGTAACTCTGTGAGATGATTTCACAGAACACAAAGAAGTTTCTCAGAAAGCTTCTTTCTCTTTGTAATCGGAGGATATTTCCTTTGGCCCTATAGTCTTCAAAGGGATCCGAAATATCTGTTCTGATATTCCACAGAAAAAGGCTAGCAAAGAGATCCACGAAATACAGATGTAACCCTGTGAGTGGAAGACACACATCACAAAGCAGTTTCCCAGAAAGCTTCTCCCCAGTTTTTCTCTGACGATATTTTCTCTTTCACCATCGCCCTCTATGGGCTTCCAAATATCACTTTGCGAATTCCACAAGAACAGGCTTAGCGAGCGGCTTCTTGAGGGGAAAGCTGTAAATCTTTGAGATGAATTCACAGAACAGTAAGCAGTTTCTCGGCAAGTTTCTTTCCAGATTTCATCTGTGGATATTTCCTTTTTCACCATAGCCCTCTAAGGGCTTCCAAATATGACTTTGCAAATTTCACAAGTAATGTCTTAGCGAAAGGCTTCTTGAGGGGAAAGCTGTAACTCTGTTAGATGATTTCACAGAACACAAAGAAGTTTCTCAGAAAGCTTCTTTCTCCCTGTTATTGGAGGATATTTCCTTTGGCCCTATAGTCTTCAAAGGGATACGAAATATCTGTTCTCAGATTCCAAGAAATAAGGCTAGCAAAGAGATCCACGAAATACAGATGTAACTCTGTGAGTGGAAGTCACACATCACAAAGCAGTTTCTCAGAAAGCTTTTTTCCAGTTTTTCTCGGAGGATATTTTCTTTTTCACCATAGCCCTCTGTGAGCTTCCAAATATCATTTTCGACTTCCACAAGAACAGGCTTTGAGAGCCGCTTCTTGAGGGGAAAGCTGTAACTCTGTGAGATGAATTCACCGAACACTAAGCAGTTTCTCAGAAAGCTTCTTGCCAGTTTTCATCCTACGATATTTCCTGTTCCACCAGAGCCCTCTATGGGCTTCCAAATATCACTTTCCAAATTCCACAAGAACTGTCTTAGCGAAAGGCTTCTTGAGGGAAAAGCTGTAACTCTTTGAGATGATTTCACAGAACACAAAGAAGTTTCTCAGAAAGCTTCTTTCTCTTTGTTATCGGAGGATATTTCCTTTGGCCCTATAGTCTTGCACAGGATCCGAAATATCTATTCTCAGATTCCACAGAAAAAGACTAGCAAAGACATCCACGAAATACAGATGTAACTCTGTGAGTGGAAGTCACCCATCACAAAGTAGTTTCTCAGAAAGTTTCTTTCCAGTTTTTCTCGGAGTATATTTTCTTTTTCACCATAGCCCTCTAAGGGCTTCCAAATATCACTTTGCGAATTCCACAAGAACTGTCTTAGCGAAAGTCTTCTTGAGGGGAAAGCTGTAACTCTGTGAGATGATTTCACAGAACACAAAGAAGTTTCTCAGAAAGCTTCTTTCTCTTTGTTATCGGAGGATATTTCCTTTGGCCCTATAGTCTTCAAAGGGATCCGAAATATCTGTTCTCAGATTCCACAGAAAAAGGCTAGCAAAGAGATCCACGAAATACAGATGTAACCCTGTGAGTGGAAGTCACACATCACAAAGCAGTTTCCCAGAAAGCTTCTCTCCATTTTTTCTCTGAGGATATTTTCTCTTTCACCATCGCCCTCTATGGGCTTCCAAATATCACTTTGCGAATTCCACAAGAACAGGCTTAGCGCGCGGCTTCTTGAGGGGAAACCTGTAACTCTTTGAGATGAATTCACAGAACACTAAGCAGTTTCTCGACAAGTTTCTTTCAAGATTTCATCTGTGGATATTTCCTTTTTCACCATAGCCCTCTATGGGCTTCCAAATATGACTTTTCAAATTTCACAAGTAATGTCTTAGCGAAAGGCTTCTTGAGGGGCAAGCTGTAACTCTGTTCGGCGATTTCACAGAACACAAAGAAGTTTCTCAGAAACCTTCTTTCTCTTTGTTTTCGGAGGATATTTCCTTTGGCCCTATACTCATCAAAGGGATCCGAAATATCTATTCTCAGATTCCACAGAAATAAACCTAGCAAAGAGATCCAGGAAATACAGATGAAACTCTGTGAGTGGAAGTCACACATCACAAAGCAGTTTCTCAGAAAGCTTCTGTCCAGTTTTTCTCGGAGGATATATCCTTTTCACCATAGCCCTCTATGGGCTTCCAAATATCACTTTGCGAATTCCACAAGAACAGGCTTAGCGAGCGTCTTCTTAAGGGGAAAGCTGTAACTCTGTGAGATGAATTTACAGAACACTAAGCAGTTTCTCAGAAATCTTCTTTCCCGATTTCATCTGAGGATATTTCCTTTTTCACCATAGCCCTCTATGGGCTTCCAAATATCACTTTGCAAATTCCACAAGAACTGTCTTAGCGAAAGAGTTCATGAGGGGAAAGCTATAACTCTCTGAAATGGTTTCACAGAACACCAAGAAGTTTCTATGAAAGCTTCTTTCTCCTTGTTATCGGAGGATATTTCCTTTGGCCCAATAGTCTTCAAAGGGATCCGAAATATCTGTTTTCAGATTCCAAAGAAATAAGGCTAGCAAAGAGATCCACGAAATACAGATGTAACTCTGTTAGATGAATTAACAGAACACTAAGCAGTTTCTCAGAAAGCTTCTTTCCAGATTTCATCTGAGGATATTTCCTTTTTCACCATAGCCCTCTATGGGCTTCCAAATATCACTTTGCCAATTCCACAAGAACTGTCTTAGCGAAGGGCTTTTTCAGGGGTAAGTTGTAACTCTGTGAGATGATTTCACAGAACACAATGAAGTTTCTCAGAAAGCTTCTTTCTCTTTGTTATCGGAGGGTATTTTCTTTGGCCCTATACACAACAAAGGGATCAGAAATATCTGTTCTCAGATTCCATAGAAATAAGGCTAGCAAAGAGATCCATGAAATACAGATGTAACCTTGTGAGTGGAAGTCACAAAAAACAAAGCAGTTTCTCAGGAAGCTTCTTTCCAGTTTTTCTCGGAGGATACATCCTTTTCACCATAGCCCTCTATGGGCTTCCAAATATCACTTTGCGAATTCCACAAGAACAGGCTTAGCGAGCGGCTTCTTAAGGGGAAAGCTGTAACTCTGTGAGATGAATTAACAGAACACTAAGCAGTTTCAGAAAGCTTCTTTTCATATTTCATCTGAGGATATTTCCTTTTTCACCATAGCCCTCTATGGGCTTCCAAATATCCCTTTGCAAATTCCACAAGAACCGTCTTAGCGAAAGAGTTCATGAGGGGAAAGCTGTAACTCTCTGAAATGGTTTCACAGAACACGAAGAAGTTTCTTTGAAAGCTTCTTTCTCTTTGTTATCGGAGGATATTCCCTTTGGCCCAATAGTCTTCAAAGGTGTCCGAAATATCTGTTCTCAGATTCCAAAGAAATAAGGCTAGCAAAGAGATCCACGAATACCGATGTATCTCTGTGTTTGGAAGTCTCACATCACAAAATAGTTTCTCAGAAACTTCTTTCCAGTTTTTCTGGGAGGATATTTTCTTTTTCACCATAGCCGTCTATGGGCTTCCAATTATCACTTAACGAATTCCACAAGAACAGGCTTAGCGAGGGGCTTCTTGAGGGGAAAGTTGTAAATCTGTGAGATGAATTCACAGAACACTAAGCAGTTTCTCAGAAAGCTTCTTTCCAGATTTCATCTGAGGATATTTCCTTTTCCATCACAGCCCTCTAGGGGCTTCCAAATATCGCTTTTCAAATTCCACAAGAACTGTCTTAGCGAAAGGCTTCTTGAGGGGAAAGCTGTTACTCTGTGAGATGATTTCACAGAACACAAAGGAGTTTCTCAGAAAGCTTCTTTCTCTTTCTTATCGTGGGCTACTTCCTTTTGACCTATAGTCTTCAAAGGGATCCGAAATATCTGTTTTCAGATTCCGCAGAAACAACGCTAGCAAAGAGATCCACGAAATACCGTTGTAAGTCTGTAAGTGGAAGTCACACATCACAAAGCACTTTCTCAGAAAACTTCTTTCCAGATTTCATCTGAGGATATTTCCTTTTTCACCATAGCCCTCTATGGGCTTCCAAATATGACTTTGAAAATTCCAAAAGAATTGTCTTAGCGAAAGGCTTCTTGGGGGGAAAGCTGTAACTCTGTGAGATGATTTCACAGAACACAAAGAAATTTCTCCGAAAATTTCTTTCTGTTTGTTTTCGGAGGATATTTCCTTTGGCCCTATAGTCTTCAAAGGGATACGAAATATCTGTTCTCAGATTTCACAGAAATAAGGCTAGCAAAGAGATCCACGAAATACAAATGTAACTCTGAGAGTAGAAGTCACACATCATAAAGCAGTATCTCAGAAAGCTTCTTTCCAGTTTTACTCGGAGGATATTTTCTTTTTCACCATACCACTCTATGGGCTTCCAAATATCACTTTGCGAATTCCACAAGAACAGGCTTAGCGAGCGGCTTCTTGAGGGGAAGCTGTAACTCAGTGAGATGAATTCACAGAACACCAAGCAGTTTCTCAGAAAGCTTCTTTCCAGATTTCATCTGAGTATATTTCCATTTTCACCATAGCCCTCGAAGGGCTTCCAAATATCACTTTGCAAATTCCACAAAAACTGTCTTAGCGAATGGCTTCTGGAGGGCAAAGCTCTAACTCTGTGAGATGATTTCACAGAACACAAAGGAGTTTCTCAGAAAGCTTCTTTCTCTTTTTTATCGGAGGATATTTCTTCTGGCCCTAGAGTCTTCAAAGGGATCCGAAATATCTGTTCTCTTATTCCAAAAAAATTAGGCAAGCAAAGAGATCCACGAAATACCGATGTAACTCTGTGAGTGGAAGTCACACATCA
This sequence comes from Macaca nemestrina, assembly GCF_043159975.1. Taxonomy (NCBI): domain Eukaryota; kingdom Metazoa; phylum Chordata; class Mammalia; order Primates; family Cercopithecidae; genus Macaca; species Macaca nemestrina. The sequence goes on from NC_092134.1 coordinate 95,795,737, forward strand.
CAAAGCAGTTTCTCAGAAAGCTTCTTTCCAGTTTTTCGCGGAGGATATTTTCTTTTTCACCATAGCCCTCTATGGGCTTCCAATTATCACTTTGCGAATTCCACAAGAACACGCTTAGCTAGCGACTTCTTGAGGGGAAATCTGTAACTCTGTGAGATGAATAAACAGAACACTAAGCAGTTTCTCAAAAAGCTTCTTTCCAGATTTCATTTGAGGATATTTCCATTTCCAACATAGCCCTCCATAGGCTTCCAAATATCACTTTGCAAATTCCACAAGAACTGTCTTAGCGAAAGCCTTCCTGAGGGGAAAGCTGTAACTCTGTGAGATGATTTCACAGAACGCAATGAAGTTCCTCAGAAAGCTTCTTTCTTTTTGTTATCGGAGGATATTTCCTTTGGCCCTATAGTCTGCAGGGATCCGAAATATCTGTTCTCAGATTCCCCAGTAAAAAAGCTAGGAAAGAGATCCACGAAATACCGATTTATCTCTGTGTTTGGAAGTCTCACATCACAAAGTAGTTTCTCAGAAAGCTTTTTTAGAGTTTTTCTGGGGGGATATTTTCTTTTTCACCATGGCCGTCTATGGGCTTCCAATTATCACTTAACGAATTCCACAAGAACAGGCTTAGCGAGGGGATTCTTGAGGTGAAAGTTGTATCTCTGTGAGATGAATTCACAGAGCACTAAGCAGTTTCTCAGAAAGCTTCTTTCCAGATTTCATCTGACGATATTTCCTTTTCCATCACAGTCCTCTAGGGGCTTCCAATTATCACTTTGCAAATTCCACAAGAACTGTCTTAGCGAAAGGCTTCTTGAGGGGAAAGCTGTTACTCTGTGAGATGATTTCACAGAACACAAAGGAGTTTCTCAGAAAGCTTCTTTCTCTTTCTTATCGTGGGATACTTCCTTTTGACCTATAGTCTTCAAAGGGATCCAAAATATCTGTTTTCAGATTCCCTAGAAACAAGGCAAGCAAAGAGATCCACGAAATACCGATGTAAGTCTGTGAGTGGAAGTCAGACATGACAAAGCAGTTTCTCAGATAGATTCTTTCCAGTTTTTCGCGGAGGATATATTATTTTCCAGCATAGCCCTCTATGGGCTTGCAAATATCACTTTGCGAATTCCAGAAGAACAGGCTTAGCGAGCGGCTTCTTGAGGGTAAAACTGTAACTCCATGAGATGAATTCACAGAACACTAAGCAGTTTCTCAGAAAGCTTCTTTCCAGATTTCATCTGAGGATATTTCCTTTTTCACCATAGCCCTCCATGGGCTTCCAAATATCACTTTGGAAATTACACAAGAACTGTCTTAGCGAAAGGCTTCTTGAGGGGAAAGCTGTAACTCTGTGAGATGATTTCACAGAACACAAAGAAGTTTCTCAGAAAGCTTCTTTCTATTTGTTATCGGAGGATCTTTCCTTTGGCCCTGTACTCTTCCAAGGGATCCGAAATACCTGTTCTCAGATTCCACAGAAATAAGGCTACCAAAGAGATCCACGAAATACAGAGGTAGCTCTGTGAGTGGAAGTCACACATCACCAAGTAGTTTCTCAGAAAGTTTCTTTACAGTTTTTCTCTGAGGATAATTTGTTTTTCAACGTGGCCCTCTATGGGCTTCCAAATATCACTTTGCGAATTGCACAAGAACAGGATTAGCGAGCGGCTTCCTGAGGGGAAAGCTGTTACAATGTGAGATGAATTCACAGAACGCTAAGCAGTTTCTCGGAAAGCTTCTTTCCATATTTCTTTCGAGGATATTTCATTTTTCACCATAGACGTCTATGGGCCTCCAAATATCACTTTGCAAATTCCCCAAGAACTGTCTTATCGAAAGGCTTCTTCAGGGGAAAGCTGTAACTCTGTAAGATGATTTCACAGAACACAAAGAAGTTTCTCAGAAAGCTACTTTCTCTTTGTTATCAGAGGATATTTCCTTTGGCCCTATAGTCTTCAAAGGGATCAGAAATATCTGTTCCCAGATTCCACAGAAATAAGACTAGCAAAGAGATCCACGAAATACAGATGTAACTCTGTGAGTGGAAGTCACACATCACAAAGCAGTTTCTCAGAAAGCTTCTTTCCAATTTTTCTCGGAGGATATTTTCTTTTTCACCATAGCCCTCTATGGGCTTACAAATATCACTTTGCGAATTCCACAAGAACAGGCTTAGCTAGCGGCTTCTTAAGGGGAAAGCTGTTACTCTGTGGGAGGAATTCACAGAACAGTAAGCAGTTTCTCAGAAAGCTTCTTTCCAGATTTCATCTGAGGATATTTCCATTTTCACATTAGCCCTCGATGGGCTTCCAAATATCACTTTTCGAATTCCACAAGAACTGACTTAGCGTAAGGCTTCTTGAGGGCAAAGCTGTAACTCTGTGAGATGATTTCAGAGGCACAAAGCAGTTTCTCAGAAAGCTTCTTTCCAGTTTTTCCCAGAGGATATTTTCTTTTTCACCATAGCCATCAATGGGCTTCCAAATATCACTTTGCGAATTCCACAAGAACAGGCTTAGCGAGCGGCTTCTTGATGGGAAAGCTGTAACTCTGTGAGTTGAATTAACAGAACACTAAGCAGTTTCTCAGAAAGTTCCTTCAGATTTCATAGGAGGTTATTTCATTTTCCACGTAGCCCTCTATGGGCTTCCAAATATCACTTTGGAAATTACACAAGAACTGTCTTAGTTAAAGGCTTCTTAAGGGGAAAGCTGTAAATCTGTGAGATGATTTTACAGAACACAAAGAAGTTTCTCAGAAAGCTTCTTTATCTTTGCTATCGGTGGAATTTCCTTTGGCCCTATAGTCTTCAAAGGGATCCGAAATATCTGTTCTCAGATTCCACAGAAATAAGGCTAGCAAAGAGATCCACGAATTACAGATGTAACCCGGTGAGTGGAAGTCACACATCACAAAGCAGTTTCTCAGAAAGTTTCTTTCCAGTTTTTCTCTGAGGATATTTTCTCTTTCACCATAGACCTCTAGGGGTTTCCAAATATCACTTTTCGAATTCCACAAGAACAGGCTTAGCGAGCGGCTTCTTGAGGGGAAATCTGTAACTCTGTGAGATGAATTCACAGAACACTAAGCAGTTTCTCGGAAAGCGTCTTTCCAGATTTCATCTGAGGATATTTCCTTTTTCACCATAGCCCTCTATGGGCTTCCAAATATCACTTTGCCAATACCACAAGAACTGTCTTAGCGAAAGGCTTCTTGAGGGGAAAGCTGTAACTCTGTGAGATGATTTCACAGAACACAAAGAAGTTTCTCAGAAAGCTTCTTTCTCTTTGTTATCGGAGGATATTTCCTTTGGCCCTATAGTCTTCAAAGGGATCCGAAATATCTGGTCTCAGATTCACAGAAAGAAGGCTAGCAAAGAGATCCACGAAATACAGATGTAACTCTGTGAGATGAATTAACAGAACACTAAGCAGTTTCTCAGAAAGCTTCTTTCCAGATTTCATCTGAGGATATTTCCTTTTTCACCATAGCCCTCTATGGGCTTCCAATTATCACTTTGCCAATTCCACAAGAACTGTCTTAGCGAAAGGCTTCCTGAGGGGAAAGCTGTAACTCTGTGAGGTGATTTCACAGAACACAAAGAAGTTTCTCAGAATGCTTCTTTCTCTTTGTTATCGGAGGATATTTCCTTTGGCCCTATTGTCTTCAAAGGGATCCCAAATATCTGTTCTCAGATTCCATAGAAATAAGGCTAGCAAAGAGATCTACGAAACACAGATGTAACTCTGTGAGATGAATTCACAGAACACTAAGCAGTTTCTCAGAAAGCTTCTTTCCAGATTTCATCTGAGGATATTTCCTTTTTCACCATAGCCCTCTAAGGGCTTCCAAATATCACTTTGCCAATTCCACAAGAACTGTCTTAGCGAAAGGCTTCTTGAGGGGAAAGCTGTAACTCTGTGAGATGATTTCACAGAACACAAAGAAGTTTCTCAGAATGCTTCTTTCTCTTTGTTTTCGGAGGATATTTCTTTTGGCCCTATAGTCTTCAAAGGGATCCGAAATATCTGTTCTCAGATTCCACAGAAATAAGGCTAGCAAAGAGATCTACGAAACACAGATATAACTCTGTGAGATGAATTCACAAACACTAAGCAGTTTCTCAGAAAGCTTCTTTCCAGATTTCATCTGAGGATATTTCTTTTTTCACCATAACCCTCTATGGGCTTCCAAATATCACTTTGCCAATTCCACAAGAACTGTTTTTGCGAAAGGCTTCTTGAGGGGAAAGCTGTAACTCTGTGAGATGATTTCACTGAACAAAAGAAGTTTCTCAGAAAGCTTCTTTCTCTTTGTTATCAGAGGATATTTCCTTTGGCCCTATAGTCTTCAAAGGGATCCGAAATATCTGATCTAACATTACACAGAAAAAGGCTAGCAAAGAGATCCACGAATTAAAGATGTAACCCTGTCCGTGGAAGTCACACATCACAAAGCAGTTTCTCAGAAAGCTTCTTTGCAGTTGTTCTCTGAGGAGATTTTCTCTTTTACCATAGCCCTCTAAGGGCTTCCAAATATCACTTTTCGAATTCCACAAGAAGAGGCTTAGCCAGCGGCTTCTAGAGGGGAAAGCTATAACCCTGTGAGATGAATTCACAGAACACTAAGCAGTTTCTCAGAAAGCTTCTTTCCAGATTTCATCCTATGATATTTCCTTTTCCATCATAGCCCTCTATGGGCTTCCAAATATCACTTTACAAATTCCACAAAAACTGTCTTAGCGAAAGGCTTCTTGAGGGGAAAGCTGTAAATCTGTGAGATGATTTCACAGAACACAAAGAAGTTTCTCAAAAAGCTTCTTTCTCTTTGTTATTGGAGGATATTTCATTTGTCCCTATAGTCTTCAAAGGGATCCGAAATATCTGTTCTCAGATTCCACAGAAATAAGGCTAGCAAAGACATCCAAGAAATACAGATGTAACTCTATGATTGGAAGTCACACATCACAAAGCAGATTCTCAGGAAGCTTCTTGCCAGGTTTTCTCTGAGGATATTTTCCTTTTCACCATAGCCCTCTATGGGCTTCCAAATATCACTTGGCGAATGCCACAAAAAAAGGCTTAGCAAGCGGCTTCTTGAGGGGACAGCTGTAACTCTGTGAGATGAAATCACAGAACACTAAGCAGTTTCTCAGAAAGCTTCTTTCCAGATTTCATCCTACGATATTTCCTTTTCCATCATAGCCCTCTATGGGCTTCTAAATATCACTTTGAAAATTCCACAAGAACTTTCTTAGGGAAAGGCTTCTTGAGGGGTAAGCTGTAACTGTGTGAGATGATTTCACAGAACACAAAGAAGTTTCTCAGAAAGCTTCTTTCTCTTTGTTATCGGAGAATATTTCTTTGGCCCTATAGTCTTCAAAGGGATCCGAAATATCTGTTCTCAGATTCCACAGAAAATGGCTAGCAAAGAGGTCAACGAAATACAGATGTAACTCTGTGAGTGGAAGTCACACATCACAAAGCAGTTTCTCAGAAAGTTTCTTTCCAGTTTTCCTCTGAGGATATTTTCTTTTTCAACATAGCCCTCTATGGGCTTACAAATAACACTTTGCGATTTCCACAAGAACAGGCTTTGAGAGCTGCTTCTTCTGGGGAAAGCTGTAACTCGGTGAGATGAATTAACAGAACACTAAGCAGTTTCTCAGAAAGCTTCTTTCCAGATTTCATCCAAAGATATTTCCTTTTCCACCATAGCTCTCTATAGGCTTCCAAATATCACTTTGCAAATTCCACAAGAACTGTCTTAGCGAAAGGCTTCTTGAGGGGAAAGCTGTAACTCCGTGAGATGATTTCACAGAACACAAAGAAGTTTCTCAGAAAGCTTCTTTCTCTTTGTGATCGGAGGGTATTTCCTTTGGCCTTATAGTCTTGAAAGGGATCCGAAACATCGGTTCTCAGATTCCACAGAAATAAGGCTAGCAAAGAAATCCACGAAATACAGATGTATCTCTGTGAGTGGAAGTCACACATAACAAAGCAGTTTCTCAGAAAGCTTCTTTCCAGTTTTTCTCGGAAGATACTTTCTATTTCACCATAGCCCTCTATGGGCTTCCAAATATCACTTTGCCAATTCCACAAGAAAGGCTTTGAGAGCCGCTTCTTGGGGGGAAAGCTGTAACGCTGTGAGATGAATTCACAGAACACTAAGCAGTTTCTCAGAAAGCTTCTTTCCAGATTTCATCCTACGATATTTCCTTTTCCATCATAGCCCTCAATGGGCTTCCAAATATCACTTTGCAAATTCCAAAAGAACTGTCTTAGCGAAAGGCTTCTTGAGGGGAAAGCTGTAACTCTGTGAGATGATTTGACAGAACACAAACAAGTTTCTCAGAAAGCTTCTTTCTCTTTGTTTTCAGAGGATATTTCCTTTGGCCCTATAGTCTTCAAAGGGATCCGTAATATCTGTTCCCAGTTTCCACAAAAATAGGCTAGCAAAGAGATCCACGAAATAAAGATGTAACTCTGTGAGTGGAAGTCACACATCACAAAGCCGTTTCTCAGAAAGCTTCTTTCCAGTTTTTCTCGGAGTATATTTTCTTTTTCACCATAGCACTCTATGGGCTTCCAAATATCAGTTTGCGAATTCCACAAGAACAATTTTAGCGAGTGGCTTCTTGAGGGGAAAGCTGTAACTCTGGGAGATGATTTCACGGAACACAAAGAAGTTTCTCAAAAAGCTTCTTTCTCTTTGTTACTGGAGGATATTTCCTTTGGCCCTATAGTCTTCAAAGGGATCCGAAATATCTGTTCTCAGATTCCACAGAAATAAGGCTAGCAAAGACATCCACGAAATGCAGATGAAACTCTATGAGTGGAAGTCACCCATCACAAAGCAGATTCTCAGAAAGCTTCTTGCCAGTTTTTCTCTGAGGATATTTTCGTTTTCACCATAGCCCTCTATGGGCTTCCAAATATCACTTGGCTAATTCCACAAGAACAGGCTTTGAGAGCCGCTTCTTGAGGGGAAAGCTGTAACTCTGTGAGATGAATTCATAGAACACTAAGCAGTTTCTCAGAAAGCTTCTTTCCAGATTTCATCCTACGATATTTCCTTTTCCATCATAGCCCGCTATGGACTTCCAAATATCACTTTGCAAATTCCACAAAAACTGTCTTAGCGAAAGGCCTCTTGAGGTCTAAGCTGTAAATCTGTGAGATGATTTCACAGAACACAAAGAAGTTTCTCGGAAAGCTTCTTTCCAGATTTCATCTGGGGATATTTCGTTTTCACCAAAGCCCTCTATGGGCTTCCAAATATGACTTTGCAAATTTCACAAGAACTGTCTTAACGAAAGGCTTCTTGAGGGGAAAGCTGTAACTCTGTGAGATGATTTCACAGAACACAAAGAAGTTTCTCAGAAAGCTTCTTTCTCTTTGTTATCGGAGGATATTTCCTTTGGCCCTATAGTCTTGAAAGGGATCAGAAATATCTGTTCTCAGATTCCACAGAAATAAAGCTTGCAAAGAGATCCACGAAATACAGATGTAACTCTGTGAGTGGAAGTCACAAATCACAAAGTAGTTTCTCAGAAAGCTTCTTTCCAGTTTTTCTCGGAGGATATTTTCTTTTTCACCATAGCACTCTATGGGCTTCCAAATATCAGTTTTCGAATTCCACAAGAACAGGTTTAGCGAGCGGCTTCTTGAGGGGAAAGCTGTGACTCTGTGAGATGAATTCAAAGAACACTAAGCAGTTTCTCAGAAAGCTTCTTTCCAGATTTCATCTGGGGATATTTCGTTTTTCACCAAAGCCCTCTATGGGCTTCCAAATATGACTTTGCAAATTTCACAAGAACTGTCTTAGCGAAAGGCTTCTTGAGGGGAAAGCTGTAACTCTGTGAGATGATTTCACAGAACACAAAGAAGTTTCTCAGAAAGCTTCTTTCTCTTTGTTATCGGAGGATATTTCCTTTGGCCCTATAGTTTGAAAGGGATCAGAAATATCTGTTCTCAGATTCCACAGAAATAAACCTAGCAAAGAGATCCACGAAATACAGATGTAACTCTGTGAGTGGAAGTCACACATCGCAAAGTACTTTCTCAGAAAGCTTCTTTCCAGTTTTTCTCGGAGGATATTTTCTTTTTCACCATAGCACTCTATGGGCTTCCAAATATCAGTTTGCGAATTCCACAAGAACAGGTTTAGCGAGCGGCTTCTTGAGGGGAAAGCTGTAACTCTGTGAGATGAATTCAAAGAACACTAAGCAGTTTCTCGGAAAGCGTCTTTCCAGATTTCATCTTAGGATATTTCCTTTTTCACCATAGCCCTCTAGGGTCTTCCAAATATGACTTTGCAAATTCCACAAGAACTCTCTTTACGAAAGGCTTCCTGAGGGGAAAGTTGTAACTCTCTGAGTTGATTTCACAGAACACAAACTAGTTTCTCAGAAAGCTTCTTTCTCTTTGTTATTGGAGGATATTTCCTTAAGCCCTATAGTCTTCAAAGGGATCCGAAATATCTGTTCTCAGATTAGACAGAAAAAGGCTAGCAAAGAGATCCACGAATTAAAGATGTAACCCTGTGAGTGGAAGTCACACATCACAAAGCGGTTTCTCAGAAAGCTTCTTTGCAGTTGTTCTCTGAGGATATTTTCTCTTTTAACCAAGCCCTCTATGGGCTTCCAAATATCACTTTTCGAATTCCACAAGAACAGGCTTAGCAAGCGGCTTCTTGAGGGGAAAGCTGTAACGCTGTGAGATGAATACACAGAACACTAAGCAGTTTCTCAGAAAGCTGCTTTCCAGATTTCATCCTACGATATTTCCTTTTTACCATAGCCCTCTAAGGGCTTCCAAATATCACTTTGCAAATTCCACAAGAACTGTCTTAGCGAAAGGCTTCTTCAGGCGAAAGCTGTAAATCTGTGAGATGATTTCACAGAACACAAAGAAGTTTCTCAAAAAGGTTCTTTCTCTTTGTTATTGGAGGATATTTCCTTTGTCCCTATAGCCTTCAAAGGGATCCGAAATACCTGTTCTCAGATTCCACAGAAAAAGGCTAGCAAAGAGATCCGTGAAATACAGATGTAACTCTGTGAGTGGAAGTCACACGTCACAAAGCTGTTTCTCAGAAAGCTTCTTTCCGGTTTTTCTCTGAGGATGTTTTCTTTTTCACCATACCCCTCTATGGGCTTCAAATATCACTTTGCGAATTCCACAAGAACAGGCTTAGAGTGCGACTTTTTGAGTGGAAAGCTGTAACTCTGTGAGATGAATTTACAGAATACTAAGCATTTTCTCGGAAAGCTTCCTTCCAGATTTCATCTGAGGATATTTCCTTTTTCACCATAGCCCTCTATGGGCTTCCAAATATGACTTTGTAAATTCCACAAGAACTGTCTTAGCGAAAGGCTTCTTGAGGGGAAGGCTGTAACTCTTTGAGATGATTTCACAGAGCACAAAGAAGTTTCTCAGAAAGCTTCCTTCTCTTTGTTATCGGAGGATATTTTCCTTGGCCCTATAGTCTTCCAAGGGATCCGAAATATCTGTTCTCAGATTCCAAAAAAAGGCTAGCAAGGAGATCCACGAATTACAGATGTAACCCTGTGAGTGGAAGTCACACATCACAAAGCAGTTTCTCAGAAAGTTTCTTTCCAGTTTTTCTCTGAGGATATTATCTCTTTCACCATAGCACTCTATGGGCTTCCAAATAACACTTTGCGAATTCCAGAAGAACAGGCCTAGCGATCGGCTTCTTCAGAGGAAAGCTGTAACTCTGTGAGATGAATTCACAGAACACTAAGCAGTTTCTCAGAAAGCTTCTTTCCAGATTTCATCCTACGATATTTCCTTTTCCACCATAGCCCTCTATGGGTTTCCAAATATCACTTTGCAAATTCCACAAGAACTGTCGCAGCGAAAGGCTTCCAGAGGGCAAAGCTGCAACTCTGAGAGGTGATTTCACAGAACACAAAGAAGTTTCTGAGAAACCTTCTTTCTCTTTGTTATTGGAGGATATTTCCTTTAGCTCTATACTCTTCAAAGGGATCCGAAATATCTGTTTCAGATTCCACAAAAAAAGGCTAGCAAAGAGATCCACGAATTACAGATGTAACCCTGTGAGTGGAAGTCACACATCACAAAGCAGTTTCTCAGAAAGCTTCTTTCCAGTTTTTCTCTGAGGACATTATCTCTTTCACCGTAGCCCTCTATGGGCTTCCAAATATCACTTTTCGAATTCCACAAGAAGAGGCTTAGCGAGCGGCTTCTTGAGAGAAAAGCTGTAACTCTGTGAGATGAATTCACAGAACACTAAGCAGTTTCTCAGAAAGCTTCTTTCCAGTTTTTCTCTGAGGATATTTTCTCTTTCACCGTAGCCCTCTATGGCCTTCCAAATATCACTTTGCGAATTCCACAAGAACAGGCTTAGGGAGGGGCTTCTTGAGGGGAAAGCTGTAACTCTGTGAGATGAATTCACAGAACACTAAGCAGTTAATTGGAAAGCGTCTTTCCAGATTTCATCTGAGGATATTTCCTTTTTCACCATAGCCCTCTAGGGGCTTCCAAATATGACTTTGTAAATTCCAGAAGAACTGTCTTTACGAAAGTCTTCCAGAGGGGAAAGCTGTAACTCTATGAGATGATTTCACAGAACACAAAGTAGTTTCTCAGAAAACTTCTTTCTCTTTGTTATCGGAGGATATTTCCTTTGGCCCTATACTTTTCAAAGGGATCCGAATTATCTGTTCTCAGATTACACAGAAAAAGTCAAGCAAAGAGATCCACGAATTAAAGATGTAACCCTGTGAGTGGAAGTCACACATCACAAAGCAGTTTCTCAGAAAGCTTCTTTGCAGTTGTTCTCTGAGGATATTTTCTCTTTTACCATAGCCCTCTATGAGCTTCCAAATATCACTTTTCGAATTCCACAAGAACAGTCTTAGCAAGCGGCTTCTTGAGGGGAATGTTGTAACGCTGTGAGATGAATTCACAGAACACTAAGCAGTTTCTCAGAAAGCTTCTTTCCAGATTTCATCCTATGATATTTCCTTTTACCTCATAGCACTCTATGGGCTTCCAAATATCACGTTTCAAATTCCACAAAAACTGTCTTAGCGAAAGACTTCTTCAGGGGAAAGCTGTAAATCTGTGAGATGATTTCACAGAACACAAAGGAGTTTCTGAAAAAGCTTCTTTCTCTTTGTTATTGGAGGATATTTCCTTTGTCCCTATAGTCTTCAAAGGGATCCGAAATATCTGTTCTCAGATTCCACAGAAATAAGGCTAGCAAAGACATCCAGGAAATACAGATGTAACTCTATGAGTGGAAGTCACACATCACAAACCAGTTTCTCAGAAAGCTTCTTGCCAGTTTTTCTCTGAGGATATTTTCCTTTTCACCATAGCCCTTTATGGGCTTCCAAATATCACTTGGCGAATTCCACAAAACAGGCTTTGAGAGGCGTTTCTTGAGGGGAAAGCTGTAACTGTGTTAGATGAATTCACAGAACACTAAGCAGATTCTCAGAAAGCTTCTTTCCAGATTTCATCCTACGATATTTCCTTTTCCATCATAGCCCTCTATGGGCTTCCAAATATCACTTTGCAAATTCCACAAGAACTGTCTTAGCGAAACGCTTCTTGAGGGGAAAGCCGTAACTCTGTGAGATGATTTCACAGAACACAAAGAAGTTTCTCAGAAAGCTTCTTTCTCTTTGTTATCGGAGGATATTTCCTTTGGCCCTATAGTCTTCAAAGGGATCCGAAATATCTGTTCTCAGATTCCACAGAAAGAAGAATAGCAAAGAGATCTAGGAAACACAATTGTAACTCAGTGGGATGAATTCACAGAACACTAAGCAGTTTCTCAGAAAGCTTCTTTCCAGATTTCATCTGAGGATATTTCCTTTTTCACCATAGCCCTCTATGGGCTTCCAAATATCACTTTGCCAATTCCACAAGAACTGTCTTAGAGAAAGTCTTCTTGAGGGGAAAGCTGTAACTCTGTGAGATGATTTCACAGAACACAAAGGAGTTTCTCAGAAAGCTTCTTTCTCTTTGTTATCGGAGGATATTTCCTTTGGCCCTATAGTCTTCAAAGGGATCCGAAATATCTGTTCTCAGATTCCACAGAAATAAGGCTAGCAAAGAGATATACGAAACACAGATGTAACTCTGTGAGATGAATTCACAGAACACCAAGTAGTTTCTCAGAAAGCTTCTTTCCAGATTTCATCTGAGGATATTTCCTTTTTCACCATAGCCCTCTACGGGCTTCCATATATCACTTTGCCAATTCCACAAGAACTGTCTTAGCGAAAGGCTTCTTGAGGGGAAAGCTGTAACTCTGTGAGATGATTTCACAGAACAAAAAGAAGTTTTTCAGAAAGCTTCTTTCTCTTTGTTATCGGAGGATATTTCCTTTGGCCCTATGGTCTTCAAAGGGATCCGAATTATCTGTTCTCAGATTCCACAGAAAGAAGGCTAGCAAAGGGATCCACGAAATACAGATGTAACTCTGTGAGATGAATTCACAGAACACTAAGCAGTTTCTCAGAAAGCTTCTTTCCAGGTTTCATCTGAGGATATTTCCTTTTTCACCATAGCCCTCTATCGGCTTCCAAATATCACTTTGACAATTCCACAAGAACTGTCTTAGCGAAAGGCTTCTGGGGGGAAAGCTGTAACTCGGTGAGATGATTTCACAGAACACAAAGAAGTTTCTCAGAAAGCTTCTTTCTCTTTGTTATCGGAGGATATTTCCTTTGGCCCTACAGTCTTCAAAGGGATGCGAAATATCTCTTCTCAGATTCCACAGAAAGAAGCCTAGCAAAGAGATCTACGAAACACAGATGTAACTCTGTGAGATGAATGCACAGAACACTAAGCAGTATCTCAGAAAGCTTCTTTCCAGATTTCATCTGAGGATATTTCCTTTTTCATCATAGCCCTCTATGGGCTTCCAAATATCACTTTTCCAATTCCACAAGAACTGTCTTAGCGAAAGGCTTCTTGATGGGAAAGCTGTAACTCTGTGAGATGATTTCACAGAACACAAAGAAGTTTCTCAGAAAGCTTCTTTCTCTTTGTTATCGGAGGATATTTCCTTTGGCCCTATAGTCTTCAAAGGGATCCAAAATATCTGTTCTCAGATTACACAGAAAAAGGCTAGCAAAGTGGTCCACCAAATACAGATGTAACACTGTGAGTGGAAGTCACACATCACAAAGCAGTTTCTCAGAAAGCTTCTTTCCAGTTTTTCTCGGAGGATATTTTCTCTTTCCCCATAGCCCTGTATGGGCTTCCAAATATCACTTTTCGAATTCCACAAGAACAGGCTTAGCGAGCGGCTTCTTGAGGGGAAAGCTGTAACACTGTGAGATGAATTCGCAGAATACTAAGCAGTTTCTCAGAAAGCTTCTTTCCAGATTTCATCCTATGATATTTCCTTTTCCACCCTAGCCCTCTATGGGTTTCCAATATGACTTTGTAAATTCCATAAGAACTGTCTTAGCGAGCGGCTTCTTGAGGAGAAAGCTGTAACACTGTGAGATGACTTCACAAAACACTAAGCAGTTTCTCGGAAAGCTTCTTTCCAGATTTCATCTTAGGATATTTCCTTTTTCACCATAGCCCTCTTTGGGCTTCCAAATATAACTTTGCAAATTCCACAAGAACTGTCTTAGCGAAAGGCTTCTTGAGGGGAAAGCTGTAACTCTGTGAGATGATTTCACAGAACACAAAGAAGTTTCTCAGAAAGCTTCTTTCTCTTTGTAATCGGAGGATATTTCCTTTGGCCCTATAGTCTTCAAAGGGATCCGAAATATCTGTTCTGATATTCCACAGAAAAAGGCTAGCAAAGAGATCCACGAAATACAGATGTAACCCTGGGAGTGGAAGACACACATCACAAAGCAGTTTCCCAGAAAGCTTCTCCCCAGTTTTTCTCTGACGATATTTTCTCTTTCACCATCGCCCTCTATGGGCTTCCAAATATCACTTTGCGAATTCCACAAGAACAGGCTTAGCGAGCGGCTTCTTGAGGGGAAAGCTGTAAATCTTTGAGATGAATTCACAGAACAGTAAGCAGTTTCTCGGCAAGTTTCTTTCCAGATTTCATCTGTGGATATTTCCTTTTTCACCATAGCCCTCTAAGGGCTTCCAAATATGACTTTGCAAATTTCACAAGTAATGTCTTAGCGAAAGGCTTCTTGAGGGGAAAGCTGTAACTCTGTTAGATGATTTCACAGAAAACAAAGAAGTTTCTCAGAAAGCTTCTTTCTCCCTGTTATTGGAGGATATTTCCTTTGGCCCTATAGTCTTCAAAGGGATACGAAATATCTGTTCTCAGATTCCAAGAAATAAGGCTAGCAAAGAGATCCACGAAATACAGATGTAACTCTGTGAGTGGAAGTCACACATCACAAAGCAGTTTCTCAGAAAGCTTTTTTCCAGTTTTTCTCGGAGGATATTTTCTTTTTCACCATAGCCCTCTGTGAGCTTCCAAATATCATTTTCGACTTCCACAAGAACAGGCTTTGAGAGCCGCTTCTTGAGGGGAAAGCTGTAACTCTGTGAGATGAATTCACCGAACACTAAGCAGTTTCTCAGAAAGCTTCTTGCCAGTTTTCATCCTACGATATTTCCTGTTCCACCAGAGCCCTCTATGGGCTTCCAAATATCACTTTCCAAATTCCACAAGAACTGTCTTAGCGAAAGGCTTCTTGAGGGAAAAGCTGTAACTCTTTGAGATGATTTCACAGAACACAAAGAAGTTTCTCAGAAAGCTTCTTTCTCTTTGTTATCGGAGGATATTTCCTTTGGCCCTATAGTCTTGCACAGGATCCGAAATATCTATTCTCAGATTCCACAGAAAAAGACTAGCAAAGACATCCACGAAATACAGATGTAACTCTGTGAGTGGAAGTCACCCATCACAAAGTAGTTTCTCAGAAAGTTTCTTTCCAGTTTTTCTCGGAGTATATTTTCTTTTTCACCATAGCCCTCTAAGGGCTTCCAAATATCACTTTGCGAATTCCACAAGAACTGTCTTAGCGAAAGTCTTCTTGAGGGGAAAGCTGTAACTCTGTGAGATGATTTCACAGAACACAAAGAAGTTTCTCAGAAAGCTTCTTTCTCTTTGTTATCGGAGGATATTTCCTTTGGCCCTATAGTCTTCAAAGGGATCCGAAATATCTGTTCTCAGATTCCACAGAAAAAGGCTAGCAAAGAGATCCACGAAATACAGATGTAACCCTGTGAGTGGAAGTCACACATCACAAAGCAGTTTCCCAGAAAGCTTCTCTCCATTTTTTCTCTGAGGATATTTTCTCTTTCACCATCGCCCTCTATGGGCTTCCAAATATCACTTTGCGAATTCCACAAGAACAGGCTTAGCGCGCGGCTTCTTGAGGGGAAACCTGTAACTCTTTGAGATGAATTCACAGAACACTAAGCAGTTTCTCGACAAGTTTCTTTCAAGATTTCATCTGTGGATATTTCCTTTTTCACCATAGCCCTCTATGGGCTTCCAAATATGACTTTTCAAATTTCACAAGTAATGTCTTAGCGAAAGGCTTCTTGAGGGGCAAGCTGTAACTCTGTTCGGCGATTTCACAGAACACAAAGAAGTTTCTCAGAAACCTTCTTTCTCTTTGTTTTCGGAGGATATTTCCTTTGGCCCTATACTCATCAAAGGGATCCGAAATATCTATTCTCAGATTCCACAGAAATAAACCTAGCAAAGAGATCCAGGAAATACAGATGAAACTCTGTGAGTGGAAGTCACACATCACAAAGCAGTTTCTCAGAAAGCTTCTGTCCAGTTTTTCTCGGAGGATATATCCTTTTCACCATAGCCCTCTATGGGCTTCCAAATATCACTTTGCGAATTCCACAAGAACAGGCTTAGCGAGCGTCTTCTTAAGGGGAAAGCTGTAACTCTGTGAGATGAATTTACAGAACACTAAGCAGTTTCTCAGAAATCTTCTTTCCCGATTTCATCTGAGGATATTTCCTTTTTCACCATAGCCCTCTATGGGCTTCCAAATATCACTTTGCAAATTCCACAAGAACTGTCTTAGCGAAAGAGTTCATGAGGGGAAAGCTATAACTCTCTGAAATGGTTTCACAGAACACCAAGAAGTTTCTATGAAAGCTTCTTTCTCCTTGTTATCGGAGGATATTTCCTTTGGCCCAATAGTCTTCAAAGGGATCCGAAATATCTGTTCTCAGATTCCAAAGAAATAAGGCTAGCAAAGAGATCCACGAAATACAGATGTAACTCTGTTAGATGAATTAACAGAACACTAAGCAGTTTCTCAGAAAGCTTCTTCCAGATTTCATCTGAGGATATTTCCTTTTTCACCATAGCCCTCTATGGGCTTCCAAATATCACTTTGCAAATTCGACAAGAATTGTCTTAGCGAAGGGCTTTTTCAGGGGTAAGTTGTAACTCTGTGAGATGATTTCACAGAACACAATGAAGTTTCTCAGAAAGCTTCTTTCTCTTTGTTATCGGAGGGTATTTTCTTTGGCCCTATACACAACAAAGGGATCAGAAATATCTGTTCTCAGATTCCATAGAAATAAGGCTAGCAAAGAGATCCATGAAATACAGATGTAACCTTGTGAGTGGAAGTCACAAAAAACAAAGCAGTTTCTCAGGAAGCTTCTTTCCAGTTTTTCTCGGAGGATACATCCTTTTCACCATAGCCCTCTATGGGCTTCCAAATATCACTTTGCGAATTCCACAAGAACAGGCTTAGCGAGCGGCTTCTTAAGGGGAAAGCTGTAACTCTGTGAGATGAATTAACAGAACACTAAGCAGTATCTCAGAAAGCTTCTTTCCAGATTTCATCTGAGGATATTTCCTTTTTCATCATAGCCCTCTATGGGCTTCCAAATATCACTTTTCCAATTCCACAAGAACTGTCTTAGCGAAAGGCTTCTTGATGGGAAAGCTGTAACTCTGTGAGATGATTTCACAGAACACAAAGAAGTTTCTCAGAAAGCTTCTTTCTCTTTGTTATCGGAGGATATTTCCTTTGGCCCTATAGTCTTCAAAGGGATCCAAAATATCTGTTCTCAGATTACACAGAAAAAGGCTAGCAAAGTGGTCCACCAAATACAGATGTAACACTGTGAGTGGAAGTCACACATCACAAAGCAGTTTCTCAGAAAGCTTCTTTCCAGTTTTTCTCGGAGGATATTTTCTCTTTCCCCATAGCCCTGTATGGGCTTCCAAATATCACTTTTCGAATTCCACAAGAACAGGCTTAGCGAGCGGCTTCTTGAGGGGAAAGCTGTAACACTGTGAGATGAATTCGCAGAATACTAAGCAGTTTCTCAGAAAGCTTCTTTCCAGATTTCATCCTATGATATTTCCTTTTCCACCCTAGCCCTCTATGGGTTTCCAATATGACTTTGTAAATTCCATAAGAACTGTCTTAGCGAGCGGCTTCTTGAGGAGAAAGCTGTAACACTGTGAGATGACTTCACAAAACACTAAGCAGTTTCTCGGAAAGCTTCTTTCCAGATTTCATCTTAGGATATTTCCTTTTTCACCATAGCCCTCTTTGGGCTTCCAAATATAACTTTGCAAATTCCACAAGAACTGTCTTAGCGAAAGGCTTCTTGAGGGGAAAGCTGTAACTCTGTGAGATGATTTCACAGAACACAAAGAAGTTTCTCAGAAAGCTTCTTTCTCTTTGTAATCGGAGGATATTTCCTTTGGCCCTATAGTCTTCAAAGGGATCCGAAATATCTGTTCTGATATTCCACAGAAAAAGGCTAGCAAAGAGATCCACGAAATACAGATGTAACCCTGGGAGTGGAAGACACACATCACAAAGCAGTTTCCCAGAAAGCTTCTCCCCAGTTTTTCTCTGACGATATTTTCTCTTTCACCATCGCCCTCTATGGGCTTCCAAATATCACTTTGCGAATTCCACAAGAACAGGCTTAGCGAGCGGCTTCTTGAGGGGAAAGCTGTAAATCTTTGAGATGAATTCACAGAACAGTAAGCAGTTTCTCGGCAAGTTTCTTTCCAGATTTCATCTGTGGATATTTCCTTTTTCACCATAGCCCTCTAAGGGCTTCCAAATATGACTTTGCAAATTTCACAAGTAATGTCTTAGCGAAAGGCTTCTTGAGGGGAAAGCTGTAACTCTGTTAGATGATTTCACAGAAAACAAAGAAGTTTCTCAGAAAGCTTCTTTCTCCCTGTTATTGGAGGATATTTCCTTTGGCCCTATAGTCTTCAAAGGGATACGAAATATCTGTTCTCAGATTCCAAGAAATAAGGCTAGCAAAGAGATCCACGAAATACAGATGTAACTCTGTGAGTGGAAGTCACACATCACAAAGCAGTTTCTCAGAAAGCTTTTTTCCAGTTTTTCTCGGAGGATATTTTCTTTTTCACCATAGCCCTCTGTGAGCTTCCAAATATCATTTTCGACTTCCACAAGAACAGGCTTTGAGAGCCGCTTCTTGAGGGGAAAGCTGTAACTCTGTGAGATGAATTCACCGAACACTAAGCAGTTTCTCAGAAAGCTTCTTGCCAGTTTTCATCCTACGATATTTCCTGTTCCACCAGAGCCCTCTATGGGCTTCCAAATATCACTTTCCAAATTCCACAAGAACTGTCTTAGCGAAAGGCTTCTTGAGGGAAAAGCTGTAACTCTTTGAGATGATTTCACAGAACACAAAGAAGTTTCTCAGAAAGCTTCTTTCTCTTTGTTATCGGAGGATATTTCCTTTGGCCCTATAGTCTTGCACAGGATCCGAAATATCTATTCTCAGATTCCACAGAAAAAGACTAGCAAAGACATCCACGAAATACAGATGTAACTCTGTGAGTGGAAGTCACCCATCACAAAGTAGTTTCTCAGAAAGTTTCTTTCCAGTTTTTCTCGGAGTATATTTTCTTTTTCACCATAGCCCTCTAAGGGCTTCCAAATATCACTTTGCGAATTCCACAAGAACTGTCTTAGCGAAAGTCTTCTTGAGGGGAAAGCTGTAACTCTGTGAGATGATTTCACAGAACACAAAGAAGTTTCTCAGAAAGCTTCTTTCTCTTTGTTATCGGAGGATATTTCCTTTGGCCCTATAGTCTTCAAAGGGATCCGAAATATCTGTTCTCAGATTCCACAGAAAAAGGCTAGCAAAGAGATCCACGAAATACAGATGTAACCCTGTGAGTGGAAGTCACACATCACAAAGCAGTTTCCCAGAAAGCTTCTCTCCATTTTTTCTCTGAGGATATTTTCTCTTTCACCATCGCCCTCTATGGGCTTCCAAATATCACTTTGCGAATTCCACAAGAACAGGCTTAGCGCGCGGCTTCTTGAGGGGAAACCTGTAACTCTTTGAGATGAATTCACAGAACACTAAGCAGTTTCTCGACAAGTTTCTTTCAAGATTTCATCTGTGGATATTTCCTTTTTCACCATAGCCCTCTATGGGCTTCCAAATATGACTTTTCAAATTTCACAAGTAATGTCTTAGCGAAAGGCTTCTTGAGGGGCAAGCTGTAACTCTGTTCGGCGATTTCACAGAACACAAAGAAGTTTCTCAGAAACCTTCTTTCTCTTTGTTTTCGGAGGATATTTCCTTTGGCCCTATACTCATCAAAGGGATCCGAAATATCTATTCTCAGATTCCACAGAAATAAACCTAGCAAAGAGATCCAGGAAATACAGATGAAACTCTGTGAGTGGAAGTCACACATCACAAAGCAGTTTCTCAGAAAGCTTCTGTCCAGTTTTTCTCGGAGGATATATCCTTTTCACCATAGCCCTCTATGGGCTTCCAAATATCACTTTGCGAATTCCACAAGAACAGGCTTAGCGAGCGTCTTCTTAAGGGGAAAGCTGTAACTCTGTGAGATGAATTTACAGAACACTAAGCAGTTTCTCAGAAATCTTCTTTCCCGATTTCATCTGAGGATATTTCCTTTTTCACCATAGCCCTCTATGGGCTTCCAAATATCACTTTGCAAATTCCACAAGAACTGTCTTAGCGAAAGAGTTCATGAGGGGAAAGCTATAACTCTCTGAAATGGTTTCACAGAACACCAAGAAGTTTCTATGAAAGCTTCTTTCTCCTTGTTATCGGAGGATATTTCCTTTGGCCCAATAGTCTTCAAAGGGATCCGAAATATCTGTTCTCAGATTCCAAAGAAATAAGGCTAGCAAAGAGATCCACGAAATACAGATGTAACTCTGTTAGATGAATTAACAGAACACTAAGCAGTTTCTCAGAAAGCTTCTTCCAGATTTCATCTGAGGATATTTCCTTTTTCACCATAGCCCTCTATGGGCTTCCAAATATCACTTTGCAAATTCGACAAGAATTGTCTTAGCGAAGGGCTTTTTCAGGGGTAAGTTGTAACTCTGTGAGATGATTTCACAGAACACAATGAAGTTTCTCAGAAAGCTTCTTTCTCTTTGTTATCGGAGGGTATTTTCTTTGGCCCTATACACAACAAAGGGATCAGAAATATCTGTTCTCAGATTCCATAGAAATAAGGCTAGCAAAGAGATCCATGAAATACAGATGTAACCTTGTGAGTGGAAGTCACAAAAAACAAAGCAGTTTCTCAGGAAGCTTCTTTCCAGTTTTTCTCGGAGGATACATCCTTTTCACCATAGCCCTCTATGGGCTTCCAAATATCACTTTGCGAATTCCACAAGAACAGGCTTAGCGAGCGGCTTCTTAAGGGGAAAGCTGTAACTCTGTGAGATGAATTAACAGAACACTAAGCAGTTTCAGAAAGCTTCTTTTCATATTTCATCTGAGGATATTTCCTTTTTCACCATAGCCCTCTATGGGCTTCCAAATATCCCTTTGCAAATTCCACAAGAACCGTCTTAGCGAAAGAGTTCATGAGGGGAAAGCTGTAACTCTCTGAAATGGTTTCACAGAACACGAAGAAGTTTCTTTGAAAGCTTCTTTCTCTTTGTTATCGGAGGATATTCCCTTTGGCCCAATAGTCTTCAAAGGTGTCCGAAATATCTGTTCTCAGATTCCAAAGAAATAAGGCTAGCAAAGAGATCCACGAATACCGATGTATCTCTGTGTTTGGAAGTCTCACATCACAAAATAGTTTCTCAGAAACTTCTTTCCAGTTTTTCTGGGAGGATATTTTCTTTTTCACCATAGCCGTCTATGGGCTTCCAATTATCACTTAACGAATTCCACAAGAACAGGCTTAGCGAGGGGCTTCTTGAGGGGAAAGTTGTAAATCTGTGAGATGAATTCACAGAACACTAAGCAGTTTCTCAGAAAGCTTCTTTCCAGATTTCATCTGAGGATATTTCCTTTTCCATCACAGCCCTCTAGGGGCTTCCAAATATCGCTTTTCAAATTCCACAAGAACTGTCTTAGCGAAAGGCTTCTTGAGGGGAAAGCTGTTACTCTGTGAGATGATTTCACAGAACACAAAGGAGTTTCTCAGAAAGCTTCTTTCTCTTTCTTATCGTGGGCTACTTCCTTTTGACCTATAGTCTTCAAAGGGATCCGAAATATCTGTTTTCAGATTCCGCAGAAACAACGCTAGCAAAGAGATCCACGAAATACCGTTGTAAGTCTGTAAGTGGAAGTCACACATCACAAAGCACTTTCTCAGAAAACTTCTTTCCAGATTTCATCTGAGGATATTTCCTTTTTCACCATAGCCCTCTATGGGCTTCCAAATATGACTTTGAAAATTCCAAAAGAATTGTCTTAGCGAAAGGCTTCTTGGGGGGAAAGCTGTAACTCTGTGAGATGATTTCACAGAACACAAAGAAATTTCTCCGAAAATTTCTTTCTGTTTGTTTTCGGAGGATATTTCCTTTGGCCCTATAGTCTTCAAAGGGATACGAAATATCTGTTCTCAGATTTCACAGAAATAAGGCTAGCAAAGAGATCCACGAAATACAAATGTAACTCTGAGAGTAGAAGTCACACATCATAAAGCAGTATCTCAGAAAGCTTCTTTCCAGTTTTACTCGGAGGATATTTTCTTTTTCACCATACCACTCTATGGGCTTCCAAATATCACTTTGCGAATTCCACAAGAACAGGCTTAGCGAGCGGCTTCTTGAGGGGAAGCTGTAACTCAGTGAGATGAATTCACAGAACACCAAGCAGTTTCTCAGAAAGCTTCTTTCCAGATTTCATCTGAGTATATTTCCATTTTCACCATAGCCCTCGAAGGGCTTCCAAATATCACTTTGCAAATTCCACAAAAACTGTCTTAGCGAATGGCTTCTGGAGGGCAAAGCTCTAACTCTGTGAGATGATTTCACAGAACACAAAGGAGTTTCTCAGAAAGCTTCTTTCTCTTTTTTATCGGAGGATATTTCTTCTGGCCCTAGAGTCTTCAAAGGGATCCGAAATATCTGTTCTCTTATTCCAAAAAAATTAGGCAAGCAAAGAGATCCACGAAATACCGATGTAACTCTGTGAGTGGAAGTCACACATCACAAAGCAGTTTCTCAGAAAGCTTCTTTCCAGTTTTTCGCGGAGGATATTTTCTTTTTCACCATAGCCCTCTATGGGCTTCCAATTATCACTTTGCGAATTCCACAAGAACACGCTTAGCTAGCGACTTCTTGAGGGGAAATCTGTAACTCTGTGAGATGAATAAACAGAACACTAAGCAGTTTCTCAAAAAGCTTCTTTCCAGATTTCATTTGAGGATATTTCCATTTCCAACATAGCCCTCCATAGGCTTCCAAATATCACTTTGCAAATTCCACAAGAACTGTCTTAGCGAAAGCCTTCCTGAGGGGAAAGCTGTAACTCTGTGAGATGATTTCACAGAACGCAATGAAGTTCCTCAGAAAGCTTCTTTCTTTTTGTTATCGGAGGATATTTCCTTTGGCCCTATAGTCTGCAGGGATCCGAAATATCTGTTCTCAGATTCCCCAGTAAAAAAGCTAGGAAAGAGATCCACGAAATACCGATTTATCTCTGTGTTTGGAAGTCTCACATCACAAAGTAGTTTCTCAGAAAGCTTTTTTAGAGTTTTTCTGGGGGGATATTTTCTTTTTCACCATGGCCGTCTATGGGCTTCCAATTATCACTTAACGAATTCCACAAGAACAGGCTTAGCGAGGGGATTCTTGAGGTGAAAGTTGTATCTCTGTGAGATGAATTCACAGAGCACTAAGCAGTTTCTCAGAAAGCTTCTTTCCAGATTTCATCTGACGATATTTCCTTTTCCATCACAGTCCTCTAGGGGCTTCCAATTATCACTTTGCAAATTCCACAAGAACTGTCTTAGCGAAAGGCTTCTTGAGGGGAAAGCTGTTACTCTGTGAGATGATTTCACAGAACACAAAGGAGTTTCTCAGAAAGCTTCTTTCTCTTTCTTATCGTGGGATACTTCCTTTTGACCTATAGTCTTCAAAGGGATCCAAAATATCTGTTTTCAGATTCCCTAGAAACAAGGCAAGCAAAGAGATCCACGAAATACCGATGTAAGTCTGTGAGTGGAAGTCAGACATGACAAAGCAGTTTCTCAGATAGATTCTTTCCAGTTTTTCGCGGAGGATATATTATTTTCCAGCATAGCCCTCTATGGGCTTGCAAATATCACTTTGCGAATTCCAGAAGAACAGGCTTAGCGAGCGGCTTCTTGAGGGTAAAACTGTAACTCCATGAGATGAATTCACAGAACACTAAGCAGTTTCTCAGAAAGCTTCTTTCCAGATTTCATCTGAGGATATTTCCTTTTTCACCATAGCCCTCCATGGGCTTCCAAATATCACTTTGGAAATTACACAAGAACTGTCTTAGCGAAAGGCTTCTTGAGGGGAAAGCTGTAACTCTGTGAGATGATTTCACAGAACACAAAGAAGTTTCTCAGAAAGCTTCTTTCTATTTGTTATCGGAGGATCTTTCCTTTGGCCCTGTACTCTTCCAAGGGATCCGAAATACCTGTTCTCAGATTCCACAGAAATAAGGCTACCAAAGAGATCCACGAAATACAGAGGTAGCTCTGTGAGTGGAAGTCACACATCACCAAGTAGTTTCTCAGAAAGTTTCTTTACAGTTTTTCTCTGAGGATAATTTGTTTTTCAACGTGGCCCTCTATGGGCTTCCAAATATCACTTTGCGAATTGCACAAGAACAGGATTAGCGAGCGGCTTCCTGAGGGGAAAGCTGTTACAATGTGAGATGAATTCACAGAACGCTAAGCAGTTTCTCGGAAAGCTTCTTTCCATATTTCTTTCGAGGATATTTCATTTTTCACCATAGACGTCTATGGGCCTCCAAATATCACTTTGCAAATTCCCCAAGAACTGTCTTATCGAAAGGCTTCTTCAGGGGAAAGCTGTAACTCTGTAAGATGATTTCACAGAACACAAAGAAGTTTCTCAGAAAGCTACTTTCTCTTTGTTATCAGAGGATATTTCCTTTGGCCCTATAGTCTTCAAAGGGATCAGAAATATCTGTTCCCAGATTCCACAGAAATAAGACTAGCAAAGAGATCCACGAAATACAGATGTAACTCTGTGAGTGGAAGTCACACATCACAAAGCAGTTTCTCAGAAAGCTTCTTTCCAATTTTTCTCGGAGGATATTTTCTTTTTCACCATAGCCCTCTATGGGCTTACAAATATCACTTTGCGAATTCCACAAGAACAGGCTTAGCTAGCGGCTTCTTAAGGGGAAAGCTGTTACTCTGTGGGAGGAATTCACAGAACAGTAAGCAGTTTCTCAGAAAGCTTCTTTCCAGATTTCATCTGAGGATATTTCCATTTTCACATTAGCCCTCGATGGGCTTCCAAATATCACTTTTCGAATTCCACAAGAACTGACTTAGCGTAAGGCTTCTTGATGGCAAAGCTGTAACTCTGTGAGATGATTTCAGAGGCACAAAGCAGTTTCTCAGAAAGCTTCTTTCCAGTTTTTCCCAGAGGATATTTTCTTTTTCACCATAGCCATCAATGGGCTTCCAAATATCACTTTGCGAATTCCACAAGAACAGGCTTAGCGAGCGGCTTCTTGATGGGAAAGCTGTAACTCTGTGAGTTGAATTAACAGAACACTAAGCAGTTTCTCAGAAAGTTCCTTCAGATTTCATAGGAGGTTATTTCATTTTCCACGTAGCCCTCTATGGGCTTCCAAATATCACTTTGGAAATTACACAAGAACTGTCTTAGTTAAAGGTTTCTTAAGGGGAAAGCTGTAAATCTGTGAGATGATTTTACAGAACACAAAGAAGTTTCTCAGAAAGCTTCTTTATCTTTGCTATCGGTGGAATTTCCTTTGGCCCTATAGTCTTCAAAGGGATCCGAAATATCTGTTCTCAGATTCCACAGAAATAAGGCTAGCAAAGAGATCCACGAATTACAGATGTAACCCGGTGAGTGGAAGTCACACATCACAAAGCAGTTTCTCAGAAAGTTTCTTTCCAGTTTTTCTCTGAGGATATTTTCTCTTTCACCATAGACCTCTAGGGGTTTCCAAATATCACTTTTCGAATTCCACAAGAACAGGCTTAGCGAGCGGCTTCTTGAGGGGAAATCTGTAACTCTGTGAGATGAATTGACAGAACACTAAGCAGTTTCTCGGAAAGCGTCTTTCCAGATTTCATCTGAGGATATTTCCTTTTTCACCATAGCCCTCTATGGGCTTCCAAATATCACTTTGCCAATACCACAAGAACTGTCTTAGCGAAAGGCTTCTTGAGGGGAAAGCTGTAACTCTGTGAGATGATTTCACAGAACACAAAGAAGTTTCTCAGAAACCTTCTTTCTCTTTGTTATCGGAGGATATTTCCTTTGGCCCTATAGTCTTCAAAGGGATCCGAAATATCTGGTCTCAGATTCACAGAAAGAAGGCTAGCAAAGAGATCCACGAAATACAGATGTAACTCTGTGAGATGAATTAACAGAACACTAAGCAGTTTCTCAGAAAGCTTCTTTCCAGATTTCATCTGAGGATATTTCCTTTTTCACCATAGCCCTCTATGGGCTTCCAATTATCACTTTGCCAATTCCACAAGAACTGTCTTAGCGAAAGGCTTCCTGAGGGGAAAGCTGTAACTCTGTGAGGTGATTTCACAGAACACAAAGAAGTTTCTCAGAATGCTTCTTTCTCTTTGTTATCGGAGGATATTTCCTTTGGCCCTATTGTCTTCAAAGGGATCCCAAATATCTGTTCTCAGATTCCATAGAAATAAGGCTAGCAAAGAGATCTACGAAACACAGATGTAACTCTGTGAGATGAATTCACAGAACACTAAGCAGTTTCTCAGAAAGCTTCTTTCCAGATTTCATCTGAGGATATTTCCTTTTTCACCATAGCCCTCTAAGGGCTTCCAAATATCACTTTGCCAATTCCACAAGAACTGTCTTAGCGAAAGGCTTCTTGAGGGGAAAGCTGTAACTCTGTGAGATGATTTCACAGAACACAAAGAAGTTTCTCAGAATGCTTCTTTCTCTTTGTTTTCGGAGGATATTTCTTTTGGCCCTATAGTCTTCAAAGGGATCCGAAATATCTGTTCTCAGATTCCACAGAAATAAGGCTAGCAAAGAGATCTACGAAACACAGATATAACTCTGTGAGATGAATTCACAAACACTAAGCAGTTTCTCAGAAAGCTTCTTTCCAGATTTCATCTGAGGATATTTCTTTTTTCACCATAACCCTCTATGGGCTTCCAAATATCACTTTGCCAATTCCACAAGAACTGTTTTTGCGAAAGGCTTCTTGAGGGGAAAGCTGTAACTCTGTGAGATGATTTCACTGAACAAAAGAAGTTTCTCAGAAAGCTTCTTTCTCTTTGTTATCATAGGATATTTCCTTTGGCCCTATAGTCTTCAAAGGGATCCGAAATATCTGATCTAACATTACACAGAAAAAGGCTAGCAAAGAGATCCACGAATTAAAGATGTAACCCTGTCCGTGGAAGTCACACATCACAAAGCAGTTTCTCAGAAAGCTTCTTTGCAGTTGTTCTCTGAGGAGATTTTCTCTTTTACCATAGCCCTCTAAGGGCTTCCAAATATCACTTTTCGAATTCCACAAGAAGAGGCTTAGCCAGCGGCTTCTAGAGGGGAAAGCTATAACCCTGTGAGATGAATTCACAGAACACTAAGCAGTTTCTCAGAAAGCTTCTTTCCAGATTTCATCCTATGATATTTCCTTTTCCATCATAGCCCTCTATGGGCTTCCAAATATCACTTTACAAATTCCACAAAAACTGTCTTAGCGAAAGGCTTCTTGAGGGGAAAGCTGTAAATCTGTGAGATGATTTCACAGAACACAAAGAAGTTTCTCAAAAAGCTTCTTTCTCTTTGTTATTGGAGGATATTTCATTTGTCCCTATAGTCTTCAAAGGGATCCGAAATATCTGTTCTCAGATTCCACAGAAATAAGGCTAGCAAAGACATCCAAGAAATACAGATGTAACTCTATGATTGGAAGTCACACATCACAAAGCAGATTCTCAGGAAGCTTCTTGCCAGGTTTTCTCTGAGGATATTTTCCTTTTCACCATAGCCCTCTATGGGCTTCCAAATATCACTTGGCGAATTCCACAAAAAAAGGCTTAGCAAGCGGCTTCTTGAGGGGACAGCTGTAACTCTGTGAGATGAAATCACAGAACACTAAGCAGTTTCTCAGAAAGCTTCTTTCCAGATTTCATCCTACGATATTTCCTTTTCCATCATAGCCCTCTATGGGCTTCTAAATATCACTTTGAAAATTCCACAAGAACTTTCTTAGGGAAAGGCTTCTTGAGGGGTAAGCTGTAACTGTGTGAGATGATTTCACAGAACACAAAGAAGTTTCTCAGAAAGCTTCTTTCTCTTTGTTATCGGAGAATATTTCTTTGGCCCTATAGTCTTCAAAGGGATCCGAAATATCTGTTCTCAGATTCCACAGAAAATGGCTAGCAAAGAGGTCAACGAAATACAGATGTAACTCTGTGAGTGGAAGTCACACATCACAAAGCAGTTTCTCAGAAAGTTTCTTTCCAGTTTTCCTCTGAGGATATTTTCTTTTTCAACATAGCCCTCTATGGGCTTACAAATAACACTTTGCGATTTCCACAAGAACAGGCTTTGAGAGCTGCTTCTTCTGGGGAAAGCTGTAACTCGGTGAGATGAATTAACAGAACACTAAGCAGTTTCTCAGAAAGCTTCGTTCCAGATTTCATCCAAAGATATTTCCTTTTCCACCATATCTCTCTATAGGCTTCCAAATATCACTTTGCAAATTCCACAAGAACTGTCTTAGCGAAAGGCTTCTTGAGGGGAAAGCTGTAACTCCGTGAGATGATTTCACAGAACACAAAGAAGTTTCTCAGAAAGCTTCTTTCTCTTTGTGATCGGAGGGTATTTCCTTTGGCCTTATAGTCTTGAAAGGGATCCGAAACATCGGTTCTCAGATTCCACAGAAATAAGGCTAGCAAAGAAATCCACGAAATACAGATGTATCTCTGTGAGTGGAAGTCACACATAACAAAGCAGTTTCTCAGAAAGCTTCTTTCCAGTTTTTCTCGGAAGATACTTTCTATTTCACCATAGCCCTCTATGGGCTTCCAAATATCACTTTGCCAATTCCACAAGAAAGGCTTTGAGAGCCGCTTCTTGGGGGGAAAGCTGTAACGCTGTGAGATGAATTCACAGAACACTAAGCAGTTTCTCAGAAAGCTTCTTTCCAGATTTCATCCTACGATATTTCCTTTTCCATCATAGCCCTCAATGGGCTTCCAAATATCACTTTGCAAATTCCAAAAGAACTGTCTTAGCGAAAGGCTTCTTGAGGGGAAAGCTGTAACTCTGTGAGATGATTTGACAGAACACAAACAAGTTTCTCAGAAAGCTTCTTTCTCTTTGTTTTCAGAGGATATTTCCTTTGGCCCTATAGTCTTCAAAGGGATCCGTAATATCTGTTCCCAGTTTCCACAAAAATAGGCTAGCAAAGAGATCCACGAAATAAAGATGTAACTCTGTGTGTGGAAGTCACACATCACAAAGCCGTTTCTCAGAAAGCTTCTTTCCAGTTTTTCTCGGAGTATATTTTCTTTTTCACCATAGCACTCTATGGGCTTCCAAATATCAGTTTGCGAATTCCACAAGAACAATTTTAGCGAGTGGCTTCTTGAGGGGAAAGCTGTAACTCTGGGAGATGATTTCACGGAACACAAAGAAGTTTCTCAAAAAGCTTCTTTCTCTTTGTTACTGGAGGATATTTCCTTTGGCCCTATAGTCTTCAAAGGGATCCGAAATATCTGTTCTCAGATTCCACAGAAATAAGGCTAGCAAAGACATCCACGAAATGCAGATGAAACTCTATGAGTGGAAGTCACCCATCACAAAGCAGATTCTCAGAAAGCTTCTTGCCAGTTTTTCTCTGAGGATATTTTCGTTTTCACCATAGCCCTCTATGGGCTTCCAAATATCACTTGGCTAATTCCACAAGAACAGGCTTTGAGAGCCGCTTCTTGAGGGGAAAGCTGTAACTCTGTGAGATGAATTCATAGAACACTAAGCAGTTTCTCAGAAAGCTGCTTTCCAGATTTCATCCTACGATATTTCCTTTTTACCATAGCCCTCTAAGGGCTTCCAAATATCACTTTGCAAATTCCACAAGAACTGTCTTAGCGAAAGGCTTCTTCAGGCGAAAGCTGTAAATCTGTGAGATGATTTCACAGAACACAAAGAAGTTTCTCAAAAAGGTTCTTTCTCTTTGTTATTGGAGGATATTTCCTTTGTCCCTATAGCCTTCAAAGGGATCCGAAATACCTGTTCTCAGATTCCACAGAAAAAGGCTAGCAAAGAGATCCGTGAAATACAGATGTAACTCTGTGAGTGGAAGTCACACGTCACAAAGCTGTTTCTCAGAAAGCTTCTTTCTGGTTTTTCTCTGAGGATGTTTTCTTTTTCACCATACCCCTCTATGGGCTTCAAATATCACTTTGCGAATTCCACAAGAACAGGCTTAGAGTGCGACTTTTTGAGTGGAAAGCTGTAACTCTGTGAGATGAATTTACAGAATACTAAGCATTTTCTCGGAAAGCTTCCTTCCAGATTTCATCTGAGGATATTTCCTTTTTCACCATAGCCCTCTATGGGCTTCCAAATATGACTTTGTAAATTCCACAAGAACTGTCTTAGCGAAAGGCTTCTTGAGGGGAAGGCTGTAACTCTTTGAGATGATTTCACAGAGCACAAAGAAGTTTCTCAGAAAGCTTCCTTCTCTTTGTTATCGGAGGATATTTTCCTTGGCCCTATAGTCTTCCAAGGGATCCGAAATATCTGTTCTCAGATTCCAAAAAAAGGCTAGCAAGGAGATCCACGAATTACAGATGTAACCCTGTGAGTGGAAGTCACACATCACAAAGCAGTTTCTCAGAAAGTTTCTTTCCAGTTTTTCTCTGAGGATATTATCTCTTTCACCATAGCACTCTATGGGCTTCCAAATAACACTTTGCGAATTCCAGAAGAACAGGCCTAGCGATCGGCTTCTTCAGAGGAAAGCTATAACTCTGTGAGATGAATTCACAGAACACTAAGCAGTTTCTCAGAAAGCTTCTTTCCAGATTTCATCCTACGATATTTCCTTTTCCACCATAGCCCTCTATGGGTTTCCAAATATCACTTTGCAAATTCCACAAGAACTGTCGCAGCGAAAGGCTTCCAGAGGGCAAAGCTGCAACTCTGAGAGGTGATTTCACAGAACACAAAGAAGTTTCTGAGAAACCTTCTTTCTCTTTGTTATTGGAGGATATTTCCTTTAGCTCTATACTCTTCAAAGGGATCCGAAATATCTGTTTCAGATTCCACAAAAAAAGGCTAGCAAAGAGATCCACGAATTACAGATGTAACCCTGTGAGTGGAAGTCACACATCACAAAGCAGTTTCTCAGAAAGCTTCTTTCCAGTTTTTCTCTGAGGACATTATCTCTTTCACCGTAGCCCTCTATGGGCTTCCAAATATCACTTTTCGAATTCCACAAGAAGAGGCTTAGCGAGCGGCTTCTTGAGAGAAAAGCTGTAACTCTGTGAGATGAATTCACAGAACACTAAGCAGTTTCTCAGAAAGCTTCTTTCCAGTTTTTCTCTGAGGATATTTTCTCTTTCACCGTAGCCCTCTATGGCCTTCCAAATATCACTTTGCGAATTCCACAAGAACAGGCTTAGGGAGGGGCTTCTTGAGGGGAAAGCTGTAACTCTGTGAGATGAATTCACAGAACACTAAGCAGTTAATTGGAAAGCGTCTTTCCAGATTTCATCTGAGGATATTTCCTTTTTCACCATAGCCCTCTAGGGGCTTCCAAATATGACTTTGCAAATTCCAGAAGAACTGTCTTTACGAAAGTCTTCCAGAGGGGAAAGCTGTAACTCTATGAGATGATTTCACAGAACACAAAGTAGTTTCTCAGAAAACTTCTTTCTCTTTGTTATCGGAGGATATTTCCTTTGGCCCTATACTTTTCAAAGGGATCCGAATTATCTGTTCTCAGATTACACAGAAAAAGTCTAGCAAAGAGATCCACGAATTAAAGATGTAACCCTGTGAGTGGAAGTCACACATCACAAAGCAGTTTCTCAGAAAGCTTCTTTGCAGTTGTTCTCTGAGGATATTTTCTCTTTTACCATAGCCCTCTATGAGCTTCCAAATATCACTTTTCGAATTCCACAAGAACAGTCTTAGCAAGCGGCTTCTTGAGGGGAATGTTGTAACGCTGTGAGATGAATTCACAGAACACTAAGCAGTTTCTCAGAAAGCTTCTTTCCAGATTTCATCCTATGATATTTCCTTTTACCTCATAGCACTCTATGGGCTTCCAAATATCACGTTTCAAATTCCACAAAAACTGTCTTAGCGAAAGACTTCTTCAGGGGAAAGCTGTAAATCTGTGAGATGATTTCACAGAACACAAAGGAGTTTCTGAAAAAGCTTCTTTCTCTTTGTTATTGGAGGATATTTCCTTTGTCCCTATAGTCTTCAAAGGGATCCGAAATATCTGTTCTCAGATTCCACAGAAATAAGGCTAGCAAAGACATCCAGGAAATACAGATGTAACTCTATGAGTGGAAGTCACACATCACAAACCAGTTTCTCAGAAAGCTTCTTGCCAGTTTTTCTCTGAGGATATTTTCCTTTTCACCATAGCCCTTTATGGGCTTCCAAATATCACTTGGCGAATTCCACAAAACAGGCTTTGAGAGGCGTTTCTTGAGGGGAAAGCTGTAACTGTGTTAGATGAATTCACAGAACACTAAGCAGATTCTCAGAAAGCTTCTTTCCAGATTTCATCCTACGATATTTCCTTTTCCATCATAGCCCTCTATGGGCTTCCAAATATCACTTTGCAAATTCCACAAGAACTGTCTTAGCGAAACGCTTCTTGAGGGGAAAGCCGTAACTCTGTGAGATGATTTCACAGAACACAAAGAAGTTTCTCAGAAAGCTTCTTTCTCTTTGTTATCGGAGGATATTTCCTTTGGCCCTATAGACTTCAAAGGGATCCGAAATATTTGTTCTCAGATTCCACAGAAAATGGGTAGCAAGGAGATCAATGAAATACAGATGTAACACTGTGAGTGGAAGTCACGCATCACAAAGCAGTTTCTCAGAAAGCTTCTTTCCATTTTTTCTCGTAGGATATTTTCTTTTTCACCATAGCCCTCTACGGGCTTCCAAAGGTCACCTTTCGAATTCCACGAGAACAGCGTTAGCGAGCGGCTTCTTGAGGGGAAAGCTCTAACTCTGTGAGATGTATTCACAAAACACTAAGCAGT
Organism: Macaca nemestrina; assembly: GCF_043159975.1. Taxonomy (NCBI): domain Eukaryota; kingdom Metazoa; phylum Chordata; class Mammalia; order Primates; family Cercopithecidae; genus Macaca; species Macaca nemestrina. The sequence goes on from NC_092134.1 coordinate 95,828,452, forward strand.
TTTTCCGAAAGCTTCTTTCCAGATTTCATTCTACGGTATTTCCTTTTCCACCATAGCCCTCTATGGGCTTCCAAATATCACTTTGGGAATTCCTCAAGAACAAGCTCAGCGAGGGGCTCCTTGAGGGGAAATCTGTAACTCTGTGAGATGAATTCACAGAACACTAAGCAGTTTCTCGGAAAGCTTCTTTCCAGATTTCACCTGAGGATATTTCCTTTTTCACCATAGCCTTCTATGGGCCTCCAAATATGACTTTGCAAATTCCACAAGCACTGTCTTAGCGAAAGGCTTCTAGAGGGGTAAGCTGTAACTCTCAGAGACGATTCTACAGAACACAAAGAAGTTTCTCAGAAAGCTTCTTTCTCTTTCTTAACGGAGGATATTTACTTTGGCCCTGTAGTCTTCAAAGAGATATGAAATATCTGTTCTCAGATTACACAGAAATGAGGCTACCAAAGAGATCCACGAAATACAGATGTAACTCTGTGAGTGGAAGTCACACATCACAAAGCAGTTTCTCAGAAAGGTTCTTTCCAGTTTTTCTCTGAGGATATTTTCTCTTTCAACATAGCCCTCTACGGGCTTCCAAATATCACTTTTCGAATTCCACATGAACAGGCTTAGCGAGCAGCTTCTTGAGGGGAAAGCTGTAACTCTGTGAGATGAATTCACAGAACACTAAGCAGTTTCTCACAAAGCTTCTTTCCAGTTTTTCTCTGAGGATATTTTCTTTTTCACCATTGCCCTCTATGGGCTTACAAATAACACTTTGCGAATTCCACAAGAACAGGCTTTGAGAGCCGCTTCTTGAGGGGAAAGCTGTAACTCTGTGAGATGAATTTACAGAACACTAAGAGGTTTCTCAGAAAACTTCTTTCCAGATTTCATCCTGCGATATTTCCTTTTCCACCATAGCCCTCTATGGGCTTCCAAATATAACTTTGCAAATTTCACAAGAACTGTCTTAGCGAAAGGCTTCTTGAGGGGAAAGCTGTAACTCTGTGAGATGATTTCACAGAACACAAAGAAGTTTCTCAGAAAGCTTCTTTCTCTTTGTTATCGGAGGATATTTCCTTTGGCCCTATAGTCTTCAAAGGGATCCGAAATATCTGTTCTCAGAATCCACAGAAATAAGGCTAGCAAAGAGATCCACGATATACAGATGTAACCCTTTGAGTGGAAGTCACACATAACAAAGCAGTTTCTTAGAAAGCTTCTTTCCAGTTTTTCTCTGAGGATATTTTCTCTCTCACCTTTGCCCTCTACGGGCTTCCAAATATCACTTTTCGAATTCCACAAGAACAGGCTTAGCGAGCGGCTTCCTGAGGGAAAAGCTGTAACTCTGTGAGTTGAATTCAAAAATCACTAAGCAGTTTCTCAGAAAGCTTCTTTCCAGTTTTTCTCTGAGGATAATTTCTTTTTCACCATTGCCCTCTATGGGCTTCCAAACAACATTCTGCGAATTCCACAAGAACAGCCTCAGCGAGGGGCTTCTTGAGGGGAAAGCTGTAACTCTCTGACATGAATTCACAGAACACTAAGTAGTTTCTCGGAAAGCTTCTTTCCAGATTTCATCTGAGGGTATTTCCTTTTTCACCATAGCCCTCTATGGGCTTCCAAATATGACTTTGCAAATTCCACATGAACTGTCTTAGAGAATGGCTTCTTGAGGGAAAGCTGTAACTCTGTGAGACGATTCCCCAGAACACAAAGAAGTTTCTCAGAAAGCTTCTTTCTCTTTGTTATCGGAGGATATTTCCTTTGGCCCTGTAGTCTTCAATGGGATCCGAAATATCTGTTCTCAGATTCCACAGAAATAAGGCTAGTGAAGAGATCCACGAAATACAGATGTAAGTCTGTGAGTGGAAATCACACATCAAAAAGCAGTTTCTCAGAAAGCTTCTTTCCAGTATTTCTCGGAGGATATTTTGTTTTTCACCATAGCCCTCTATGGGCTTCTAAATATCACTTTGCGAATTCCACAAGAACAGGCTTAGCGAGCGGATTCTTGAGGGGAAAGCTGTAACTCTGTGAGATGAATTCACAGAACACTAAGCAGTTTCTCAGAAAGCTTCTCTCCAGATTTCATCTGAGGATATTTTCTTTTTCACCATAGCTCTCTATGGGATTCCAAATGTCACTGCAAATTCCAGAAGAACTGTCTTAGCGAAAAGCTTCTTGAGGGGAAAGCTGTAACTATGTGAGATGATTCCTCAGAACACAAAGGAGTTTCTCAGAAAGCTTCTTTCTCTTTGTTATCGGAGGATATTTCCTTTGGCCCTATAGTGTTCAAGGGGATGCAAAATATCTGTTCACAGATTCCACAGAAATAAGGCTAGCAAAGTCCATGAAAAACAGATGTAACTCTGTGAGTGGAAGTCACACATCACAAAGCAGTTTCTCAGAAAGCTTCTTTCCACTTTTTCTCTGAGTATAATTTCTCTTTCACCATAGCTCTCTACGGGCTTCAAAATATCACTTTTGAAATTCCACAAGAAGAGGCTTAGTGAGCGGAATCTTGACGGGAAAGTTGTAACTCTGTGAGATGAATTCACAGAACACTAAGCAGTTTCTCACAAAGCTTCTTTCCAGTTTTGCTCTGAAGATATTTTCTTTTTCACCATTGCCCTCTATGGGCTTCCAAATAACACTTTGCGAATTCCACAAGAACAGCCTCAGCGAGGGGCTTCTTGAGGGGAAAGCTGTAACTCTGTGACATGAATTCACAGAACACTAAGCAGTTTCTCAAAAAGCTTCTTTCCAGTTTTTCTCTGACGATATTTTCTATTTCTCCATTGCCCTCTATGGGTTTCCAAATAACACTTTGCAAATTCCACAAGAACAGGCTTTGAGAGCCGGTTCTTGAGGGGAAAGCTGTAACTCTGTTAGATGAATTCACAAAACACTAAGCAGTTTCTCAGAAAGCTTCTTTCCAGATTTCATCCTACGATATTTCCTTTTCCACTTTAGCCCTCTATGGACTTCCAAATATAACTTTGCAAATTTCACAAGAACTGTCTTAGCGAAAGGCTTCTTGAGGGGAAAGCTGTAACTCTGTGAGATGATTTCACAGAACACAAAGAAGTTTCTCAGAAAGCTTCTTTCTCTTTGTTATCGGAGGATATTTGCTTTGGCCCTATAGTCTTCAAAGGGATCCGAAATATCTGTTCTCAGATTCCACAGCAATAAGGCTAGGAAAGAGATCCACGATATACAGATGTAACCCTTTGAGTGGAAGTCACACATAACAAAGCAGTTTCTTAGAAAGCTTCTTTCCAGTTTTTCTGAGGATATTTTCTCTATCACCTTTGCCCTTTACGGGCTTCCAAATATCACTTTGCGAATTCCACAAGAACAGGCTTAGCGAGCGGATTTTGAGGGGAAAGCTGTAACTCTGTGAGATGAATTCACAGAACACTAAGCAGTTTCTCAGAAGGCTTCTTTCCAAATTTCATCCTACGATATTTCCTTTTCCACCATAGCCCTCTAAGGGCTTCCAGATATGACTTTGCAAATTCCACAAGAACTGTCTTAGCGAAAGGCTTCTTGAGGGGAAAGCTGTAATTCTGTGAGATGATTTCACAGAAAACAAAGAAGTTTCTCAGAAAGCTTCTTTCTCTTTGTTATCGGAGGATATTTCCTTTGGCCCTATATTCTTCAAAGGGATCCGAAATATCTGTTCACAGATTCCACAGAAATATGGCTAGCAAAGAGATCCATGAAAAACAGATGTAACTCTGTGAGTGGAAGTCACACATCACAAAGCAGTTTCTCAGAAATCTTCTTTCCACTTTTTCTCTGAGGATAATTTCCCTTTCACCATAGCCCTCTACGGGCTTTCAAATATCACTTTTCCAATTCCACAAGAACAGGCTTAGCGAGCGGCTTCTTGAGGGGAAAGCTGTAACTCTGTGAGATGAATTCACAGAACACTAAGCAGTTTCTCACAAAGCTTCTTTCCAGTTTTTCTCTGAGGATATTTTCTTTTTCACCATTGACCTCTATGGGCTTCCAAATAACACTTTGCGAATTCCACAAGAACAGGCTTTGAGAGCCGCTTCTTGAGGGGAAAGCTGTAACTCTGTGAGATGAATTCACAGAACACTAAGCAGTTTCTCAGAAAGCTTCTTTCCAGATTTCATCCTACGATATTTCCTTTTCCACCATAGCCCTCTATGGGCTTCCAAATATAACTTTGCAAATTCCAAAAGAACTGTCTTAGCGAAAGGCTTCTTGAGGGGAAAGCTGTAACTCTGTGAGATGATTTCACAGAACACAAAGAAGTTTCTCGCAAAGCTTCTTTCTCTTTGTTATCGGAGGATATTTCCTTTGGCCCTATAGTCTTCAAAGGGATCCGAAATATCTGTTCTCAGATTCCACAGAAATAAGGCTAGCAAAAAGATCCACGATATACAGATGTAACCCTTTGAGTGGAAGTCACACATAGCAAAGGAATTTCTTATTAAGCCTCTTTCCAGGTTTTCTCCTACGATATTTTCTCTTTCACCATAGCACTCTACGGGCTTCTAAATATCACTTTGCGAATTCCACAAGAACAGACTTAGCGAGCGGCTTCTTGAGTGGAAAGCTGTAACTCTGTGAGATGAATTCACAGAACACTAAGCAGTTTCTCACAAAGCTTCTTTCCAGTTTTTCTCTGAGGATATTTTCTTTTTCACCGTTGCCCTCTATGGGCTTCCAAATAACACTTTGCGAATTCCACAAGAACAGCCTCAGCGAGGGGCTTCTTGCGGGGAAAGCTGTAACTCTGTGACATGAATTCACAGAACACTAAGTAGTTTCTCGGAAAGCTTCTTTCCAGATTTCATCTGAGGTTATTTCCTTTTTCACCATAGCCCTCTAAGGGCTTCCAAATGTCACTGCAAATTCCAGAAGAACTGTCTTAGCGAAAGGCTTCTTGAGGGGAAAGCTGTAACTTTGTGAGATGATTCCTCAGAACACAAAGGAGTTTCTCAGAAAGCTTCTTTCCCTTTTTTTTATCGGAGGATATTTCCTTTGGCCCTACAGTCTTCAAAGTGATCCGAAATATCTGTTCTCAGATTCCACAGAAATAAGGCTAGCAAAGAGGTCCACGAAATACAGATGTAACTCTGTGAGTGGAAGTCACACATCACAAAGCAGTTTCTCAGAAAGCTTCTTTCCAGTTTTCCTCGGAAGATATTTTCTTTTTCACCATAGCCCTCTACGGGCTTCCAAATACTACTTTCTCAATTCCACAAGAACAGGCTTTGCGAGCGGCTTCTTGAGGGGAAAGCTGTAACTCTGTGACATGAATTCACAGAACATTAAGCAGTTTCTCAGAAGGCTTCTTTCCAGATTTCATCCTACGATATTTCCTTTTCCACCATAACCCTCTAAGGGCTTCCAGATATGACTTTGCAAATTCCACAAGAACTGTCTTAGCGAAAGGCTTCTTGAGGGGAAAGCTGTAATTCTGTGAGATGATTTCACAGAAAACAAAGAAGTTTCTCAGAAAGCTTCTTTCTCTTTGTTATCGGAGGATATTTCCTTTGGCCCTATATTCTTCAAAGGGATCCGAAATATCTGTTCACAGATTCCACAGAAATGAGGCTAGCAAAGAGATCCATGAAAAACAGATGTAACTCTGTGAGTGGAAGTCACACATCACAAAGCAGTTTCTCAGAAAGCTTCTTTCCACTTTTTCTCTGAGGATAATTTCTCTTTCACCATAGCCCTCTACGGGCTTCCAAATATCACTTCTCGAATTCCACAAGAAGAGGCTTAGTGAGCGGCTTCTTGAGGGGAAAGCTGTAACTCTGTGAGATGAATTCACAAAACACTAAGCAGTTTCTCACAAAGCTTCTTTCCAGTTTTTCTATGAAGATATTTTCTTTTTCACCATTTCCCTCTATGGGCTTCCAAATAACACTTTGCGAATACCACAATAACAGCCTCAGCGAGGGGCTTCTTGAGGGGAAAGCTGTAACTTTGTGACACGAATTCACAGAACACTAAGTAGTTTCTCGGAGAGCTTCTTTCCTGATTTCATCTGAGGATATTTCCTTTTTCACCATAGCCCTCTATGGGCTTCCAAATATGACTTTGCAAGTCCACAAGAACTGTCTTCGTGAAAGGCTTCTAGAGGGTAAAGCTGTAACTCTGTGAGATAATTCCTCAGAACACAAAGAATTTTCTCCAAAAGCTTCTTTCTCTTTGTTATCGGTGGATATTTCCTTTGGCCCTGTAGTCTTCAAAGAGATCCGAAATATCTCTTCTCAGATTCCACAGAAATAAGGCTACCAAAGAGATCCACGAAATAGAGATGTAACACTGTGAGTGGAAGTCACACAACACAAAGCAGTTTCTCAGAAAGCTTCTTTCCAGTATTTCTCTGAGGATATTTTCTCTTTCACCATAGCCCTCTACGGGCGTCCAAATATCACTTTTCGAATTTCACAGGAACAGGGTTAGCGAGCGGCTTCTTTAGGGGAAAGCTGTAACTCTGTTAGATGCATTCACAGAACACTAAGCAGTTTCTCAGAAAGCTTCTTTCCAGTTTCTCTCTGAGGATATTTTCTTTTTCACCATTGCCCTCTTTGGGCTTCCAAATAACACTTTGCGATTTCCACAAGAACAGGCTTTGAGAGCCGCTTCTTGAGGGGAAAGCTGTAACTCTGTGAGATGAATTCACAGAACACTAAGCAGTTTCTCAGAAAGCTTCTTTCCAGATTTCATCCTACGATATTTCCTTTTCCACCATAGCCCTCTATGGGCTTCCAAATATAACTTTGCAAATTTCACAAGAACTGTCTTAGTGAAAGGCTTCTTGAGGGGAAAGCTGTAACTCTGTGGGATGATTTCACAGAACACAAAGAAGTTTCTCAGAAAGCTTCTTTCTCCTTGTTATCGGAGGATATTTCCTTTGGCCCTATAGTCTTCAAAGGGATCCGAAATATCTGTTCTCAGATTCCACAGCAATAAGGCTAGGAAAGAGATCCACGATATACAGATGTAACCCTTTGAGTGGAAGTCACACATAACAAAGCAGTTTCTTAGAAAGCTTCTTTCCAGTTTTTCTCTGAGGATATTTTCTCTTTCACCTTTGCCCTCTACGGGCTTCCATATATCACTTTTCGAATTCCACAAGAACAGGCTTAGCGAGCGTCTTCTTGAGGGGAAAGCTGTAACTCTGTGAGATGAATTCACAGAACACTAAGCAGTTTCTCAGAAAGTTTCTTTCCAGTTTTTCTCTGAGGATATTTTCTTTTTCACCATTGCCCTCTATGGGCTTCCAAATAACACTTTGTGAATTCCACAAGAAAAGCCTCAGTGAGGGGCTTCTTGAGTGGAAAGCTGTAACTCTGTGACATGAATTCACAGAACACTAATTAGTTTCTAGGAAAGCTTCTTTCCAGATTTCATCTGATTGTATTTCCTTTTTCACCATAGCCCTCTATGGGCTTCCAAATATGACTTTTCAAATTCCACATGGACTGTCTTAGAGAAAGGCTTCTTGAGGGAAAGCTGTAACTCTGTGAGATGATTCTACAGAACACTAGGAAGATTCTCAGAAAGCTTCTTTCTCTTTGTTATTGGAGGATATTTCCTTTGGCCCTGTAGTCTTCAAAGGGATCCGAAATATCTGTTCTCAGATTCCACAGAAATAAGGCTAGCGAAGAGATCCACGAAATACAGATGTAAGTCTGTGAGTGGAAGTCACACATCAAATGCAGTTTCTCAAAAAGCTTCTTTCCAGTTTTTCTCAGAGGATATTTTCTTTTTCATCATAGCCCTCTATGGGCTTCTAAATATCACTTTGCGAATTCCACAAGAACAGGCTTAGCGAGCGGATTCTTGAGGGGAGAGCTGTAACTCTGTGAGATGAATTCACAGAACACTAAGCAGTTTCTCAGAAAGCTTCTCTCCAGATTTCATCTGAGGATATTTCCTTTTTCACTATAGCCCTCTATGGGCTTCCAAATGTCACTGCAAATTACAGAAGAAGTGTCTTAGCGAAAGGCTTCTTGAGGGGAAAGCTGTAACTTTGTGAGATGATTCCTCAGAACACAAAGGAGTTTCTCAGAAAGCTTCTTTCTCTTTGTTATCGGAGGATATTTCTTTTGGCCCTATAGTCTTCATAGGGATCCGAAATATCTGTTCACAGACTCCACAGAAATAAGGCTAGCAAAGAGATCCATGAAAAACAGATGTAACTCTGTGAGTGGATGTCAGACATCACAAAGCAGTTTCTCAGAAAGATTCTTTCCACTTTTTCTCTGAGTATAATTTCTCTTTCACCATAGCCCTCTACGGGCTTCCAAATATCACTTTTCGAATTCCACAAGAACAGGCTTAGCGAGCGGTTTTTTGAGGGGAAAGCTGTAATTCTGTGAGATGAATTCACAGAACAGTAAGTAGTTTCTCACAAAGCTTCTTTCCAGTTTTTCTCTGAAGATATTTTCTTTTTCACCATTGCCCTCTACGGGCTTCCAAATAACACTTTGCGAATTCCACAAGAACAGCCTCAGCGAGGGGCTTCTTGAGGGGAAAGCTGTAACTCTGTGACATGAATTCACAGAACACTAAGTAGTTTCGCGGAAAGCTTCTTTCCTGATTTCATCTGAGGATATTTCGTTTTTCACAATAGCCCTCTTTGGGCTTCCAAATATGACTTTGCAAAATCCACAAGAACTGTATTCGTGAAAGGCTTCTAGAGTGGAAAGCTGTAACTCTATGAGATGATTCCTCAGAACACAAAGAAGTTTCTCCGAAAGCTTCTTTCTCTTTGTTATCGGTGGATATTTCCTTTGGCCCTGTGGTCTTCAAAGAGATCCGAAATATCTGTTCTCAGATTACACAGAAATAATTCTACCAAAGAGATCCACGAAGTACAGATGTAACTCTGTGAGTGGAAGTCACACATCACTAAGCAGTTTCCCAGAAAGCTTCTTTCAGGTTTTTCTCTAAGGATATTTTCTCTTTCACCATAGCCCTCTACGGGCTTCCAAATATCACTTTTCGAATTCCACAGGAACAGGCTTAGCGAGCGGCTTCTTGAGGGGAAAGCTGTAACTCTGTGAGATGAATTCACAGAACAGTGAGCAGTTTCTCAGAATGCTTCTTTCCAGTTTTTCTCTGAGGATATTTTCTTTTTCACCATTTCCCTCTATGGGCTTCCAAATAACACTTTGCGAATTCCACAAGAACAAGCTTTGACAGCCGCTTCATGAGGGGAAAGCTGTAACTCTGTGAGATGAATTCACGGAACACTAAGCAGTTTCTCAGAAACCTTCCTTCCAGATTTCATCCTACGATATTTCCTTTTCCACCATAGCCCTCTATCGGCTTCCAAATATAACTTTGCAAATTTCACAAGAACTGTCTTAGCGAAAGTCTTCTTGAGGGTAAAGCTGTAACTCTGTGAGATGATTTCACAGAACACAAAGACGTTTCTCAGAAAGCTTCTTTCTCTTTGTTATCGGAGGATATTTCCTTTGGCCCTGTAGTCTTCAATGGATCCGAAATATCTGTTCTCAGATTCCACAGAAATAAGGCTAGCGAAGAGATCAACGAAATACAGATGTAAGTCGGTGAGTGGAAATCACATATCAAAAAGCAGTTTCTCAGAAAGCTTCTTTCCAGTTTTTCTCGGAGGATATTTTCTTTTTCACCATAGCCCTCTATGGGCTTCTAAATATCAGTTTGCGAATTCCACAAGAACAGGCTTAGCGAGCGGATTCTTGAGGGGAAAGCTGTAACTTTGTGAGATGATTCCACAGAACACAAAGGAGTTTCTCAGAAAGCTTCTTTCTCTTTGTTATCGGAGGATATTTCCTATGGCCCTATGGTCTTCAAAGGGATCCGAAATATCTGTTCTCAGATTCCACAGAAATAAGGCTAGCAAAGAGATCCACGAAATACAGATGTAGCTCTGTGAGTGGAAGTCATACATCACAAAGCAGTTTCTCAGATAGCTTCTTTCCAGTTTTCCTCGGATGATATTTTCTTTTTCACCATAGCCCTCTACGGGCTTCCAAATATTACTTTGCCAATTCCACAAGAACAGGCTCCGCGAGCGGCTTCTTGAGGGGAAAGCTGTAACTCTGTGACATGAATTCACAGAGTATTAAGCAGTTTCTCAGAAGGCTTCTTTCCAGATTTCATCCTACGATATTTCCTTTTCCACCATAGCCCTCTAAGGGCTTCCAGATATGACTTTGCAAATTCCACAAGAACTGTCTTAGCAAAGGGCTTCTTGAGGGGAAAGCTGTAATTCTGTGAGATGATTTCACAGAAAGCAAAGAAGTTTCTCAGAAAGCTTCTTTATCTTTGATATCGGAGGACATTTCCTTTGGCCCTATATTCTTCAAAGGGATCCGAAATATCTGTTCACAGATTCCACAGAAATAAGGCCAGCAAAGAGATCCATGAAAAACCGATGTAACTCCGTGAGTGGAAGTCACACATCACAAAGCAGTTTCTCAGAAAGATTCTTTCCACTTTTTCTCTGAGTATAATTTCTCTTTCACCATAGCCCTCTACGGGCTTCCAAATATCACTTTTCGAATTCCACAAGAACAGGCTTAGCGAGCGGCTTCTTGAGGGGAAAGCTGTAACTCTGTGCGATGAATTCACAGAACACTAAGCAGTTTCTCACAAAGCTTCTTTCCAGTTTTTCTCTGAGGATATTTTCTTTTTCACCATTGCCCTCTATGGGCTTCCAAATAACACTTTGCGAATTCCATAAGAACAGCCTCAGCGAGGGGCTTCTTGAGAGGAAAGCTGTAACTCTGTGACATGAATTCACAGAACACTAAGTAGTTTCTCGGAAAGCTTCTTTCCTGATTTCATCTGAGGATATTTCCTTTTTCACCATAGCCCCCTATGGGCTTCCAAATATGACTTTGCAAATTCCACAAGAACTGTCTTCCTGAAAGTCTTCTAGAGAGGAAAGCTGTAACTCTGTGAGATGATTCCTCAGAACACAAAGAAGTTTCTCCGAAAGCTTCTTTCTCTTTGTTTTCGGAGGATATTTCCTTTGGCCCTGCAGTCTTCAAAGACATCTGAAATATCTGTTCTCAGATTCCACAGAAATAAGGCTAGCAAAGAGATCCATGAAAAACAGATGTAACTCTGTGAGTGGAAGTCACACGTCACAAAGCAGTTTCTCAGAAAGCTTCTTTCCACTTTTTCTCTGAGGATAATTTCTCTTTCACCATAGGCCTCTACGGGCCTCCAAATATCACTTTTCGAATACCACAAGAACAGGCTTAGCGAGCGGCTTCTTGAGGGGAAAGCTGTAACTCTGTGAGATGAATTCACAGAACAGTAAGCAGTTCCTCAGAAAGCTTCTTTCGAGATTTCATCTGAGGTTATTTCCGTTTTCACCATACCCCTCTATGGGCTTCCAAATATCACTTTGCCAATTCCACATGAAGTGTCTTAGCGAAAGGCTTCTTCAGGGGAAAGCTGTAACTCTGTGAGATGATTTCACAGAACACAAAGAAGTTTCTCAGAAAGCTTCTTTCTCTTTGTTATCGGAGGATATTTCCATTGGCCGTATAGTCTTCAAAGGGATCCGAAATATCTGTTCTCAGATGCCACAGAAATAAGGCTAGCAAAGAGATCCACGATATACAGATGTAACCCTTTCAGTGGAAGTCACACATAACAAAGCAGTTTCTTAGAAAGCTTCTTTCCAGTTTTTCTCTGAGGATAATTTCTCTTTCACCATAGCCCTCTACGCGCTTCCAAATATCACTTTTCGAATTCCATAAGAACAGGCTTAGCGAGCGGCTTCTTGAGGGGAAAGCTGTAACTCTGTGAGATGAATTCACAGAACACTAAGCAGTTTCTCACAAAGCTTCTTTCCAGTGTTTCTCTGAAGATATTTTCTTTTTCACCATTGCCCTCTATGGGCTTCCAAATAACACTTTGCGAATTCCACAAGAACAGCCTCAGCCAGGGGCTTCTTGAGGGGAAAGCTGTAACTCTGTGAGATGAATTCACAGAACACTAAGTAGTTTCTCGGAAAGCTTCTTTCCTGATTTCATCTGAGGATATTTCCTTTTTCACCATAGCCCCCTATGGGCTTCCAAATATGACTTTTCAAAGTCCACAACAACTGTCTTCGTGATAGGCTTCTTGAGGGGAAAGCTGTAACTCTGTGAGATGAATTCACAGAACACTTAGCAGTTTCTCAGAAAGCTTCTTTCCAGATTTCATTCTACGATATTTCCTTTTCCCCCATAGCCCTCTATGGGCATTCAAATATAACATTGCAAATTTCACAAGAACTGTCTTAGAGAAAGGCTTCTTGAGGGAAAGCTGTAACTCTGTGAGACGATTCCACAGAACACAAAGAAGTTTCTCAGAAAGCTTCTTTCCCTTTGTTATCGGAGGATATTTCCTTTGGCCCTGTAGTCTTCAAGAGATCCGAAATATCTGTTCTCAGATTCCACAGAAATAAGGCTACCGAAGAGATCCACGAAATACAGATGTAACTCTGTGAGTGGAAGTCACACATCACAAAGCAGTTTCTCAGAAAGCTTTTTTCCAGTTTTTCTCTGAGGATATTTTCTCTTTCACCATAGCCCTCTACGGGCTTCCAAATATCACTTTTCGAATTCCACCGGAACAGGCTTAGCGAGCGGCTTCTTGAGGGGAAAGCTGTAACTCTGTTAGATGAATTCACAGAACACTAAGCAGTTTCTCAGAAAGCTTCTTTCCAGTTTTTCTCTGAGGATATTTTCTTTTTCACCATTGCCCTCTATGGGCTTCCAAATAACACTTTGCGAATTCCATAAGAACACGCTTTGAGAGCCGCTTCTTGAGGGGAAAGCTGTAACTCTGTGAGTTGAATTCACAGAACACTAAGCAGTTTCTCAGAAAGCTTCTTTCCAGATTTCATCCTACGATATTTCCTTTTCCACCATAGCCCACTATGGGCTTCCAAATATAACTTTGCAAATTTCACATGAACTGTCTTACAGAAAGGCTTCTTGAGGGAAAGCTGTAAATCTGTGAGACGATTCCACAGAACACATAGAAGTTTCTCAGAAAGCTTCTTTCTCTTTGTTATCGGAGGATATTTCCTTTGGCCCTGTAGTCTTCAAATGGGATCCGAAATATCTATTATCAGATTCCACAGAAATAAGGCTAGGAAAGAGATCCACGAAATACAGATGTAAGTCTGTGAGTGGAAGTGACACATCAAAAAGCAGTTTCTCAGAAAGCTTCTTTCCAGTTTTTCTCGGAGGATATTTTCTTTTTCATCATAGCCCTCTATGGGCTTCTAAATATCACTTTGCGAATTCCACAAGAACAGGCTTAGCGAGCGGCTTCTTGAGGGGAAAGCTGTAACTCTGTGAGATGAATTCACAGAACACTAAGCAGTTTCTCAGAAAGCTTCTCTCAAGATTTCATATGAGGATATTTCCTTTTTCAACATAGCCCTCTTTGGGCTTCCCAATGTCACTGGAAATTCCAGAAGAACTGTCTTAGCGAAAGGCTTCTTGAGGGGAAAGCTCTAACTTTGTGAGATGATTTCACAGAACACAAAGAAGTTTCTCAGAAACCTTCTTTCTCTTTGTTATCGGAGGATATTTCCTTTGGCCCTATATTCTTCAAAGGGATCCGAAATATCTGTTCACAGATTCCACAGAAATAAGGCCAGCAAAGAGATCCATGAAAAACAGATGTAACTCTGTGAGTGGACGTCACACATCACAAAGCAGTTTCTCAGAAAGCTTCTTTCCACTTTTTCTCTGAGGATAATTTCTCTTTCACCATAGCCCTCTACGGGCTTCCAAATATCACTTTTCGAATTCCAGAAAACAGGCTTAGCGAGCGGCTTCTTGAGGGGAATGCTGTAACTCTGTGAGATGAATTCACAGGACACTAAGCAGTTTCTCACAAAGCTTCTTTTCAGTTTTTCTCTGAAGATATTTTCTTTTTCACCATTGCCCTCTATGGGCTTCCAAATAACACTTTGCGAATTCCACAAGAACAGCCTCAGCGAGGGGCTTCTTGAGGGGAAAGCTGTAACTCTGTGACATGAATTCACAGAACACTAAGTAGTTTCTCGGAAAGCTTCTTTCCAGATTTCATCTGATTGTATTTCCTTTTTCACCATAGCCCTCTATGGGCTTCCAAATATGACTTTGCAAATTCCACATGAACTGTCTTAGATAAAGGCTTCTTGAGGGAAAGCTGAAACTCTGTGAGACGATTCCACAGAACACAAAGAAGTTTCTCAGAAAGCTTCTTTCTCTTTGTTATCGGAGGATATTTCCTTTGCCCCTGTAGTCTTCTATGGGTTCCGATATATCTGTTCTCAGATTCCACAGAAATAAGGCTAGCGAAGAGATCCACGAAATACAGATGTAAGTCTGTGAGTGGAAGTCACACATCAAAAAGCAGTTTCTCAGAAAGCTTCTTTCCAGTTTTTCTCGGAGGATATTTTCTTTTTCACCATAGCCCTCTATGGGCTTCTAAATATCACTTTGCGAATTCCACAAGAACAGGCTTAGCGAGCGGATTCTTGAGGGGAAATCAGTAACTCTGTGAGATGAATTCACAGAACACTAAGCAGTTTCTCAGAAAGCTTCTCTCCAGATTTCATCTGAGGATATTTCCTTTTTCACCATAACCCTCTATGGGCTTACAAATGTCACTGCAAATTCCAGAAGAACTGTCTTAGCGAAAGGCTTCTTGAGGGGAAAGCTGTAACTTTGTGAGATGATTCCTCAGAACACTAAGGAGTTTCTCAGAAAGCTTCTTTCTCTTTGTTATCGGAGGATATTTCCTTTGGCCCTATAGTCTTCAAAGGGATCCGAAATATCTGTTCTCAGATTCCACAGAAATAAGGCTAGCAAAGAGATCCACGAAATACAGATGTAACTCTGTGAGTGGAAGTCACACATCACAAAGCAGTTTCTCTGAAAGCTTTTTTCCAGTTTTCCTCGGATGATATTTTCTTTTTCACCATAGCACTCTACGGGCTTCCAAATATTACTTTGCCAATTCCACAGGAACATGCTTCGCGAGCGGATTCTTGAGGGGAAAGCTGCAACTCTGTGACATGAATTTACAGAACATTAAGCAGTTTCTCAGAAGGCTTCTTTCCAGATTTCATCTTACGATATTTCCTTTTCCACCATAGCCCTCTATGGGCTTCCAGATATGACTTTGCAAAGTCCACAAGAACTGTCTTAGTGAAAGGCTTCTTGAGGGGAAAGCTGTAACTCTGTGAGATGATTTCACAGAACACAAAGAAGTTTCTCAGAAAGCTTCTTTCTCTTTGTTATCGGAGGACATTTCCTTTGGCCCTAGTGTTTTCAAAGGGATCCGAAATATCTGTTCTCAGATGCCACAGAAATAAGGCTAGCAAAGAGATCCACGATATACAGTTGTAACCCTTTGAGTGGACGTCACACATAACAAAGCAGTTTCTTAGAAAGCTTCTTTCCAGTTTTTCTCTGAGGATAATTTGTCTTTCACCTTTGCCCTCTACGGGCATCCAAATATCACTTTTCGAATTCCACAAGAACAGGCTTAGCGAGCGGCTTCTTGAGGGGAAAGCTGTAACTCTGTGAGATGAATTCATAGAACACTAAGCAGTTTCTCAGAAAGCTTCATTCCAGTTTTTCTCTGAGGATATTTTCTTTTTCACCATTGCCCTCTATGGGCTTCCAAATAACACTTTGGGAATTCCACAAGAGCAGACTCAGCGAGGGGCTTCTTGAGGGGAAAGCTGTAACTCTGTGAAATGCATTCACAAAACACTAAGTAGTTTCTCGGAAAGCTTCTTTCCAGATTACATCTGAGGGTATTTCCTTTTTCCCCATAGCCCTCAATGGCTTCCAAATATGACTTTGCAAATTCCACATGAACTGTCTTAGAAAAAGGCTTCTTGAGGGAATGCTGTAACTCTGTGAGACGATTCCACAGAACACAAAGAAGTTTCTCAGAAAGCTTCTTTCTCTTTGTTATCGGAGGATATTTCCTTTGGCCCTGTAGTCTTCAATGGGATCCGAAATATCTGTTCTCAGATTCCACAGAAATAAGGCTAGCGAAGAGATCCACGAAATACAGATGTAAGTCTGTGAGTGGAAGTCACACATCAAAAAGCAGTTTCTCAGAAAGCTTCTTGTAAGTTTTTCTCGGAGGATATTTTCTTTTTCACCACAGCCCTCTATGGGCTTCTAAATATCACTTTGCCAATTCCACAAGAACAGGCTTAGCGAGCGGATTCTTGAGGGAAAGCTGTAACTCTGTGAGATGATTTCACAGAACACTAAGCAGTTTCTCAGAAAGCTTCTCTCCAGATTTCATCTGAGGATATTTCCTTTTTCACCGTAACCCTCTATGGGCTTCCAAATGTCACTGCAAATTCCAGAAGAACTGTCTTAGCGAAAGGCTTCTTGAGGACAAAGCTGTAACTTTGTGAGATGATTCCTCAGAACACAAAGGAGTTTCTCAGAAAGCTTCTTTCTCTTTGTTATCGGAGGATATTTCCTTTGGCCCTGTAGTCTTCAAAGAGATCCGAAATATCTGTTCTCAGATTACACAGAAATAAGGCTAGCAAAGAGATTCACGAAATACAGATGTAACTCTCTGAGTGGAAGTCACACATCACAAAGCAGTTTCTCAGAAAGCTTCTTTCCAGTTTTTCTCAGAGGATATTTTCTCTTTCACCATAGCCCTCTACGGGCTTCCAAATATCACTTTTCAAATTCCACAGGAACAGGCTTAGCGAGCGGCTTCTTTAGGGGAAAGCTGTAACTCTGTGAGATGAATTCAGAGAACACTAAGCAGTTTCTCAGAAAGCTTCTTTGCAGTTTTTCTCTGAGGATATTTTCTTTTTCACCATTGCCCTCTATGGGCTTCCAAATAACACTTTGCGAATTCCACAAGAACAGGCTTTGAGAGCCGCTTCTTGAGGGGAAAGCTGTAACTCTGTGAGATGAATTCACAGAACACTAAGCAGTTTCTCAGAAAGCTTCTTCCAGATTTCATCCTACGATATTTCCTTTTCCACCATAGCCCTCTATGGGCTTCCAAATATAACTTTGCATATTTCACAAGAACTGTCTTAGCGAATGGCTTCTTGAGGGGAAAGCTGTAACTCTGTGAGATGATTTCACAGAACACAAAGAAGTTTCTCAGAAAGCTTCCTTCTCTTTGTTATCGGAGGGTATTTCCTTTGGCTCTATAGTTTTCAAAGGGATCCAAAATATCTGTTCTCAGATTCCACAGAAACAAGGCTAGCAAAGAGATCCACGAAATACAGATGTAACTCTGTGTGTGGAAGTCACACATCAGAAAGCAGTTTCTCAGAAATCTTCTTTCCAGTTTTTCTCTGAGGATAATTTCTTTTTCACCATAGCCCTCTACGGGCTTCCAAATATCACTTTTCGAATTCCACAAGAATAGGCTTAGCGAGCGGCTTTTTGAGGGGAAAGCTGTAACTCTGTGATATGAATTCACAGAACACTAAGCAATTTCTCAGAAAGCTTCTTTCCCGTTTTTCTCCGAGGATATTTTCTTTTCCACCATTGCCCTCTATGGGCTCCCTAATAACACTTCGAGAATTCCACAAGAACAGGCTTTGAGAGCCGCTTCCGAGGGTAAAGCTGTAACTCTGTGAGATGAATTCACAGAACACTAAGCAGTTTCTCAGAAAGCTTCTTTCCAGATTTCATCCTACGACATTTCCTTTTCCACCATAGACCTCTTTGGGCTTCCAAATATCACTTTGCAAATTCCACAAGAACTGTCTTAGAGAATGGCTTCTTGAGGGGAAATCTGTAACTCTGTGAGACGATTCCAGAGAACACAAAGGAGATTCTCAGAAAGCTTCTTTCTTTTTGGTATTGGAGGATATTTCCTTTGGCCCTATAGTCTTCAAAGGATTCCGAAATATCTGTTCTCAGATTCCACAGAAATAAGGCTAGCGAAGAGATCCACGAAACACAGATGTAACTCTGTGAGTGGAAGTCACATTTCACAGAGCAGTTTCTCAGAAAGCTTCTTTCAAGTTTTTCTCTGAGGATATTTTCTTTTTCACCATAGCCCTCTATGGGCTTCCCAATATCACTGTGCGAATTCCACAAGAACAGGCTAAGCGAGCGGCTTCTTGAGGAGAAAGCTGTAAGTCTGTGACATGAATTCATCGAATACCTAGCAGTTTATCAGAAAGCTTCTTTCCAGATTTCATCTGAGGATATTTCCTTCTTCACCATAGCCCTCTAGGGTCTTCCTACTATCACTTTGCAAATTCTACAAGAACTGTTTTATCGAAAGGCTTCTTGAGGGGAGAGCTGTATCTCTGTGAGATGATTTCACAGAACACAAAGAAGTTTCTCAGAAAGCTTCTTTCTCTTTGTTATCAGAGGATATTTCCTTTGGCCCTATAGTCTTCAAAGGGATCCGAAATATCTGTTCTCAGATTCCACAGAAATAAGGCTAGCAAAGAGATCCACGAAATACAGATGTAACTCTGTGAGTGGAACTCACACATCACAAGGAAGTTTTTCAGAAAGCTTCCTTCCAGTTTTCCTCGGATGATATTTTCTTTTTCACCATAGCCCTCTATGGGCTTCCAAATATCGCTTTGCGATTTCCACAAGAACAGGCTTCGCGAGCGGCTTCTTGAGGGGAAAGCTGTAAAACTGTGAGACGAATTCACAGAACACTAAGCAGTTTCTCTGAAAGCTTCCTTCCGGATTTCATCTGAGGATATTTCCATTTTCAACATAGCCCTCTAGGGGCTTCCAAATGTGACTTTGCAAATTCCACAAGAACTGTCTTACGAAATGCTTCTTGAGGGGAAAGCTGTAACTCTGTGAGATGATTTCACAGAACACAAAGAAGTTTCTCAGAAACCTTCTTTCTCTTTGTTATCGGATGATATTTCCTTTGGCCCTATACTCCTCAAAGGGATCCGAAATATCTGTTCTCAGATTCCACAGAAATAAGGCTAGCAATGAGATCCATGAAATACAGATGTAACTCTGTGAGTGGAAGTCACACATCACAAAGCAGTTTCTCAGAAACCTTCTTTCTAGTTTTTCGCGGAGGATATTTTCTTTTTCACCATTGCCCACTATGGGCTTCCAAATAACACTTTGCAAATTCCACAAGAACAGGCTTTGAGAACCGCTTCTTGAGGGGAAAGCTGTAACTCTGTGAGATGAATTCACAGAACACTAAGCAGTTTCTCAGAAAGCTTCTTTCCAGATTTCAACCTACGGGATTTCGTTTTCCACCAAAGCCCTCTAAGGGCTTCCAGATATGACTTTGCAAATTCCACAAGAATTGTCTTAGCGAAAGGCTTCTTGAGGTGAAAGCTGTAACTCTGTGAGCTGATTCCTCAGAACACAAAGAAGTTTCTCAGAAAGCTTCTTTCTCTTCGTTGTCGGAGGATATTTCCTTAGACCCTGTAGTTTTCAAAGGGATCCGAAATATCTGTTCTCGGATTCCACAGAAATAAGGCTTGCAATGAGATCGACGAAATACAGATGTAACTCTGTGAGTGGAAGTCACACATCACAAAGCAGTTTCTCAAAAGCTTTTTTCCAGTTTTTCTCGGTTGATATTTTCTTTTTCACCATAGCCCTGTAGGGGTTCCAAATATCACTTTGCGAATTCCACAAGAACAAGCCTTGAGAGCCGCTTCTTGATGGGAAAGCTGTAATACTGTGAGAAGAATTCACAGAACACTAAGCAGTTTCTCAGAAAGCTTCTCTCCAGATTTCATCTGAGGATATTTCCTTTTTCACCATAGCCCTCTATGGGCTTACAAATGTCACTGCAAATTCCACAAGAACTGTCTTAGCGAAAGGCTTCTTGAGGGGAAAGCTGTAACTCTGTGAGATGATTACTCAGAACACAAAGAAATTTCTCAGAAAGCTTCTTTCTCTTTGTTATCGGAGGATATTTCCTTTGGCCCTATAGTCTTCAAAGGGATCCAAAATATCTGTTCTCATATTCCACAGAAATAAGGCCAGCAAAGAAATCCACGAAATACAGATGTAAGTCTGTGAGTGGAAGTAACACATCACAAAGCAGATTCTCAGAAAGCTTCTTTCCAGTTTTCCTCGGATGATATTTTCTTTTTCACCATAGCCCTCTAGGGGCTTCCAAATATCAGTTTGCGAATTCGACAAGAACAGGCTTCGCGAGCGGCTTCCTGAGGGGAAAGCTGTAACTCTGTGAGATGAATTCACAGAACACTAAGCAGTTTCTCAGAAAGCTTCTTTCCACATTTTATTTTAAGGATATTTCCTTTTCACCATAGCCCTCTACGGTCTTCCAAATATCTCTTTGCGAATTCCACAGGAACAGGCTTATCGAGCGGCTTCTTGAGGGGATAGCTGTAACTCTGTGACATGAATTCACAGAACACTAAGCAGTTTCTCAGAAAGTTTCTTTCCACATTTCATTTGAGGATATTTCCTTTTCACCATAACCCTCTATGGGCTTCCAAATATGACTTTGCAAATTCCACAAGAACTGTCTTAGCGAAAGGCTTCTTGAGGGGAAAGCTGTAACTCTGTGAGATGATTTCACAGAACACAAAGAAGTTTCTCAGAAAGCTTCTTTCTCTTTGTTATCGGAGGATATTTCCTTTGGCCCTATAGTCTTCAAAGGGATCCGAAATATCTGTTCTCAGATTCCACAGAAAAAGGCTAGCAAAGAGATCCACGAAATAGAGATGTAACCCTGTGAGTGGATGTCACACATCACAAAGCAGTTTCTAAGAAAGCTTCTTTCAATTTTTTCTCTGAGGATAATTTCTCTTTCAGCATAGCCCTCTACGGGTTTCCAAATATCACTTTTTGAATTCCACAAGAACAGGCTTAGCGAACGGCTTCTTGACGGGAAAGCTGTAACTCTGTGAGATGAATTCACAGAACACTAAGTAGTTTCTCAGAAAGCTTCGATCCAGGTTTAATCCTACTATATTTCCTTTTCCACCAAAGCCCTCTATGTGCTTCTAAATATCACTTTGCAAATTCTACAAGAACTGTCTTAGCGAAAGGCACTTGAGCGGAAAGCTGTAACTCTGTGTGATGATTTCACAGAACACAAAGAAGTTTCTCAAAAAGCTTCTTTCTCTTTGTTATCGGAGGATATTTCCCATGACCCTAGAGTCTTCAAAGGGATCCGAAATATCTGTTCTCAGATTCCACAGAAATAAGGCTAGCAAAGAGATCCACGAAATACAGATGTAACTCTGTGTGTGGAAGTCACACATCACAAAGCAGTTTCTAAAAAAGCTTCTTTCCTTTTTTTCTCGGAGGATATTTTCGTTTTCACCGTAGCCCCCTATGGACTTCCAGTTATCACTTTGCGAATTCCACAAGAACAGGTTTAGCGAGGGGCTTCTTGAGGGGAAAGCTGTAACCCTGTGAGATGAATTCACAGAACACTAAGCAGTTTCTCAGAAAGCTTCTCTCCAGATTTCATCTGAGGATATTTCCTTTTTCACCATAGCCCTCTATGGGCTTCCAAATGTCACTGCAAATTCCAGAAGAAATGTCTTAGCGAAAGGCTTCTTGAGGGGAAAGCTGTAACTCTGTGAGATGATTCCTCAGAACACAAAGAAGTTTCTCAGAAAGCTTCTTTCTCTTTGTTACCGGAGAATATTTCCTTTGGCCCTATAGTCTTCAAAGGGATCCGAATTATCTGTTCTCAGATTCCACAGAAATAAGGCTACCAAAGAGATCCACGAAATACAGATGTAACTCTGTGAGTGGAAGTCACACATCACAAATCAGTTTCTCAGAGAGCTTCTTTCCGGTTTTTCTTGTAGGATATTTTCTTTTTCACCATAGCCCTCTATGTGCTTCCAAATATAAGTTTGCGAATTCCACAAGAACAGGCTTAGCGAGCGGCTTCTTGCGGGGAAAGCTGTAACTATGTGAGATGAATTCACAGAACACTAAGCAGATTCTCAGAAAGCTTCTTTCCATATTTCATCTGAGAATATTTCCTTTTTCACCATAGCCTTCCATGGGCTTCAATATGTCACTGAAAATTCCACAAGAACTGTCATAGCGAAAGGCTTCCTGATGGGAAAGCTGTAACTCTGTGAGATGATTTCACCGAACACAAAAAAGCTTTTCAGAAACCTTCTTTCTCTTTGTTATCAGAGTATATTTCCTTTGGCCCTATAGACTTCAAAGGGATCCTAAATATCTGTTCTCAGATTCCACAGAAATAAGGCTGGAAAAGAGATCCACGAAATACAGATGTAACTCTGTGAGTGGAAGTCACACATCACAAAGCAGTTTCTCAGAAAGCTTCTTTCCATTTTTTCTCTGAGGATAATTTCTCTTTCACCATAGCCCTCTTCGGGTTTCTAAATATCACTTTCCGAATTCCTCAAGAACAGGCTTAGCGAGCGGCTTCTTGAGGGGAAAGCTGTAACTCTGTAACATGAATTCACAGAACACTAAGCAGTTTCTCAGAAAGGTTCTTTCCAGATTTCATCCTACGATATTTCCTTTTCCACCATAGCCCTCTAAGGGCTTCCAGATATGACTTTGCAAATTCCACAAGAATTGTCTTAGCGAAAGGCTTCTTGAGGTGAAAGCTGTAAATCTGTGAGGTGATTTCACAGAACAAAAAGAAGTTTCTCAGAAAGCTTCTTTCTCTTTGTTATTGGAAAATATTTTCTTTGGCCCTATAGTCTTCAAAGGGATCCGAAATATCTGTTCTCAGATTCCACAGAAAAAGTCTAGCAAAGAGATCCATCGATATACAGATGTAACCCTTTGAGTGGAAGTCACACGAAGCAAAGCAGTTTCTCAGAAAGCTTCTTTCCAGTTTTTCTCTGAGGATATTTTCTCTTTCACCATAGCCCTCTACGGGTTTCCAAATATCACTTTTCAAATTCCACAGGAACAGGCTTAGCGAGCGACTTCTTGAGGGGAAAGCTGTAACTCTGTGAGATGAATTCTCAGAACACTAAGCAGTTTCTCAGAAAGCCTCTTTCCAGTTTTTCTCTTAGGATATTTTCTTTTTTACCATTGCCCTCTATGGGCTTGCAAATATCACATTGCAAATTCCACAAGAACTGTCTTAATGAAACGCTTCTTGAGGGGAAAGCTGTAACTCTGTGCAATGATTTCAGGGAACACAAAGAAGTTTTTCAGAAATCTTCTTTCTGTTTGTTATCGGAGGATATTTCCTTTGGCCCTATAGTCTTCAAAGGGATCCGAAATATCTGTTCTCACATTCCACAGAAATAAGGCTAGCAAAGAGATCCACGAAATACAGATGTAACTATGTGAGTGGAAGTCACACATCACAAAGCAGTTTCTCAGAAAGCTTCTTTCAAATTTTCCTCGGATGATACTTTCTTTTTCACCATAGCCCTCTCTGGGCTTCCAAATATCACTTTGCAAATTCAACAAGAAGAGGCTTAGCAAGCGGCTTCCTGAGAGGAAAGCTGTAACTCTGTGAGATGAATTCTCAGAACACTAAGCAGTTTCTCAGGAAGCTTCTTTCCAGATTTCATTTGAGGATATTTCCTTTTTCACCATAGCCCTCTATGGGCTTTCAAATATGACTTTGCAAATTCCACAAGAATTGTCTTAGTGAAAGGCTTCTTGAGGGGAAAGCTGTAACTCTGTGAGATGATTTCACAGAACACAAAGAAGTTTCTCAGAAAGCTTCTTTCTCTTTGTTATCGGAGGATATTTCCTTTGGCCCTATAGTCTTCAAAGGGATCCGAAATATCTGTTCTCAGATTCCACAGCAATAATGCGAGCAAAGAGATCCACGAAATAAAGATGTAACTCTCTGAGTGGAAGTCACACATAACAAAGCAGTTTCTCAGAAATCTTCTTTCCAGTTTTTCTCTGAGGATATTTTCTCTTTCACCATAGCCCACTATGGACTTGCAAATATCACTTTGCGAATTCCACAAGAATAGGCTTAGCGAGGGGCTTCTTGATGGGAAAGCTGTAACTCTGTGCGATGAATTCACAGAACACTAAGCAGTTTCTCGGAAAGCTTCTTTCCAGAATTCATGTGAGGATATTTCCTTTTCCACCATAGCCCTCTGTGGGCTTCCAAATATGTCTTTGCAAATTCCAGAAGAACTGTCTTAGCGAAAGGCTTCTTGAGAGGAAAGCTGTAACTCTGTGAGATGATTTCACAGAACACAAAGGAGTTTTTCAGAAAGCTTCTTTCCCTTTGTTATCGGAGGATATTTCCTTTGGCCCTTTAGTCTTCAAAGGGATCCGAAATATCTGTTCTCAGATTCCACAGAAAAAGTCTAGCAAAGAGATCCACGAAATAGAGATGTAACCCTGTGAGTGGAAGTCACACATAACAAAGAAGTTTCTCAGAAAGCTTCTTTCCAGTTTTTCTCTGAGGGTATTTTCTCTTTCACCATAGCCCTCTATGGGCTTCCAAATATCACTTTTCGAATTTCACAAGAACAGGCTTTGAGAGCCGCTTCTTCAGGGGAAAGCTGTAACTCTGTGAGATGAATTCACAGAACACTAAGCAGTTTCTCAGAAAGCTTCTTTCAGATTTCCTCCTACGATATATCCTTTTCCACCATATCCCTCTATGGGCTTCCAAATATCACTTTAAAAATTCCACAAGAACTGTCTTAGCGAAAGGCTTCTTGAGGGGAAATCTGTAACTCTGTGAGATGATTTCACAGAACACAAAGGAGTTTCTCAGAAAGCTTCTTTCTCTTTGTTATCGGAGGATATTTCCCTTGGCCCTAGAGCCTTCAAAGGGATCCGAAATATCTGTTCTCAGATTCCACAGAAATAAGGCTAGCAAAGAGATCCACGAAATACAGATGTAACTCTGTGAGTGGAAGTCACACATCACAAAGCAGTTTCTCAGACAGCTTCTTTCCAGTTATCCTCGGATGATATATTCTTTTTCACCATAGCCCTCTACGGGCTTCCAAATATTACTTTGCCAATTCCACAAGAACAGGCTTCGCGAGCGGCTTCTTGAGGGGAAAGCTGCAACTCTGTGACATGTACGCACAGAACATTAAGCAGTTTCTCAGAAAGCTTCTTTCCAGATTTCATCCTACTATATTTCCTTTTCCACCATAGCCCTCTATGGGCTTCCAGATATGACTTTGCAAATTCCACAAGAACTGTCTTAGCGAAAGGCTTCTTGAGGGGAAAGCTGTAATTCTGTGAGATGATTTCACAGAAAACAAAGAAGTTTCTCATAAAGCTTCTTTCTCTTTGTTATCGGAGGATATTTCCTTTGGCCCTATATTCTTCAAAGGGATCCGAAATATCTGTTCACAGATTCCACAGAAATAAGGCCAGCAAAGAGATCCATGAAAAACAGATGTAACTCTGTGAGTGGAAGTCACACATCACAAAGCAGTTTCTCAGAAAGCTTCTTTCCACTTTTTCTCTGAGGATAATTTCTCTTTCACCATAGCCCTCTATGGGCTTCCAAATATCACTTTTCGAATTCCACAAGAACAGGCTTAGCGAGCGGCTTCTTGTGGGGAAAGCTGTAACTCTGTGAGATGAATTCACAGAACACTAAGCAGTTTCTCAGAAAGCTTCTATCCAGTTTTTCTCCGAAGATATTTTATTTTCACCAATACCCTCTATGGGCTTCCAAATAACACTTTGCGAATTCCACAAGATCAGCCTCAGCGAGGGGCTTCTTGAGGGGAAAGCTGTAACTCTGTGACATGAATTCACAGAACACTAAGTAGTTTCTCGGAAAGCTTCATTCCTGATTTCATCTGAGAATATTTCCTTTTTCACCATAGCCCTCTACGGGCTTCCAAATATGACTTTGGAAATTCCACATGAACTGTCTTAGAGAAAGGCTTCTTGAGGGAAAGCTGTAACTCTGTGAGACGATTCCACAGAAAACAAAGAAGTTTCTCAGAAAGCTTCTTTCTGTTTGTTATGGGAGGATATTTCCTTTGGCCCTGTAGTCTTCAATGGGATCCGAAATATCTGTTCTCAGATTCCACAGAAATAAGGCTACCAAAGAGATCCACGAAATACAGATGTAAGTCTGTGAGTGGAAGTCACACATCACAAAGCAGTTTCTCAGAACGCTTCTTTCCAGGATTTCTCGGAGGATATTTTCTTTTTCACCATAGACCACAATGGGCTTCCAAACATCACTTTGCGAATTCCACAGGAACAGGTTTAGCGAGCGGCTTCTTGAGGGGAAAGCTGTTACTCTGTGAGATGAATTCACAGAACACTAAGCAGTTTCTCAGAAAGCTTCTTTTCAGATTTGATCCTACGATATTTCCTTTTCCACCATAGCCCTCTTTGGGCTTCCAAATATCACTTTGAAATTCCAGAAGAACTGTATTAGCCAAAGACTACCTGAGGGGAAAGCTGTAACTCTGTGAGATGATTTAACAGAACACAAAGAAGTTTCTCAGAAACCTTCTTTCTCTTTTTTATCGGAGGATATTTCCTTTGGCCCTATAGTCTTCAAAGGGATCCGAAATATCTGTTCTCAGATTCCACAGAAATAAGGCTAGCAAAGAAATCCAAGAAATACAGATGTAACTCTGTGAGTGGAAGTCACACATCACAAAGCAGTTTCTCAGAAAGTTTCTTTACAGTTTTTCTCGGAGGATATTTTCTTTTTCACCATAGCCCTCTACGGACTTCCAAATATCACTTTGCTAATTACACAAGAACAGGCTTAGCGAGGGGCTTCTTGAGGGCAGAGCTCTAACTCTGTGAGATGAATTCACAGAAAACTAAGCAGTTTCTCGGAAAGCTTCTTTCCAGATTTCATCTGAGGATATTTCCTTTTTCACCATAGCCGTCTATAGGCTTCCAAATATCACTTTGCACATTCCACAAGAACTGTCTTAGCGAAAGGCTTCTTGAGGGGAAAGCTGTAACTCTGTGAGATGATTTCACAGAACACAAAGAAGTTTCTCAGAAAGCTTCTTTCTCTTTGTTGTCGGAGGATATTTCCTTTGGCCCTATAGTCTTCAAAGGGATCCGAAATATCTGTTCTCAGATTCCACAGAAAAAGGCTAGCAAAGAGATCCACGAAATACAGATGTAACTCTGTGAGTGGAAGTCACACATCACAGAGCAGTTTCTCAGAAAGCTTCTTTCCAGTTTTTCTCTGAGGATATTTTCTTATTCACCGTAGCCCTCTATGGGCTTCCAAATAACACTTTGCGAATTGCACAAGAACAGGCTTATCGAGGGGCCCCTTGAGGGGAAAGCTGTAACTCTGTGAGATGAATTCACAGAACGCTAACCAGTTTCTCGCAAAGCTTCTTTCCAGATTTCATCTGAGGATATTTCTTTTTTCACCATTGCCCTCTATGGGCTTCCAAATATGAAGTTGCAAATTCCACAAGAACTGTCTTAGCCAATGGCTTCTTGATGGGAAAGCTGTAAGTCTGTGAGGTGATATCACAGAACACAAACAAGTTTCTCAGAAAGCTTCTTTCTTTTTGTTATTGGAGGATATTTCCTTTGGCCCGATAGTCTTCAAAGGGATCCGAAATATCTGTTCTCAGATTCCACAGAAATAAGGCTAGCGAAGAGATCCACGGAATACAGATGTAACTCTGTGAGTGGAAGTCACACATCACAAAGCAGTTTCTCAGAAAGCTTCTTTCCAGTTTTTCTCGGAGGATAATTTCTTTTTCACCATAGCCCTCTATGTGTTTCCAAATATAAGTTTGCGAATTCCACAAGAACAGGCTTAGCGAGCGGCTTCTTGCGGGGAAAGCTGTAACTATGTGAGATGAATTCACAGAACACTAAGCAGATTCTCAGAAAGCTTCTTTCCATATTTCATCTGAGAATATTTCCTTTTTCACCATAGCCTTCCATGGGCTTCCATATGTCACTGAAAATTCCACAACAACTGTCTTAGCGAAAGGCTTCCTGATGGGAAAGCTGTAACTCTGTGAGATGATTTCACCGAACACAAAAAAGCTTTTCAGAAACCTTCTTTCTCTTTGTTATCAGAGTATATTTCCTTTGGCCCTATAGACTTCAAAGGGATCCGAAATATCTGTTCTCAGATTCCACAGAAATAAGGCTAGCAAAGAGATCCACGAAATACAGATGTAACTCTGTGAGTGGAAGTCACACATCACAAAGCAGTTTCTCAGAAAGCTTCTTTCCATTTTTTCTCTGAGGATAATTTCTCTTTCACCATAGCCCTCTTCGGGTTTCTAAATATCATTTTCCGAATTCCTCAAGAACAGGCTTAGCGAGCGGCTTCTTGAGGGGAAAGCTGTAACTCTGTAACATGAATTCACAGAACACTAAGCAGTTTCTCAGAAAGGTTCTTTCCAGATTTCATCCTACGATATTTCCTTTTCCACCATAGCTCTCTACGGGCTTCCAGATATGACTTTGGAAATTCCACAAGAATTGTCTTAGCGAAAGGCTTCTTGAGGTGAAAGCTGTAAATCTGTGAGGTGATTTCACAGAACAAAAAGAAGTTTCTCAGAAAGCTTCTTTCTCTTTGTTATTGGAAAATATTTTCTTTGGCCCTATAGTCTTCAAAGGGATCCGAAATATCTGTTCTCAGATTCCACAGAAAAAGTCTAGCAAAGAGATCCATCGATATACAGATGTAACCCTTTGAGTGGAAGTCACACGAAACAAAGCAGTTTCTCAGAAAGCTTCTTTCCAGTTTTTCTCTGAGGATATTTTCTCTTTCACCATAGCCCTCTACGGGTTTCCAAATATCACTTTTCAAATTCCACAGGAACAGGCTTAGCGAGCGTCTTCTTGAGGGGAAAGCTGTTTCTCTGTGAGATGAATTCTCAGAACACTAAGCAGTTTCTCAGAAAGCCTCTTTCCAGTTTTTCTCTTAGGATATTTTCTTTTTTACCATTGCCCTCTATGGGCTTGCAAATATCACATTGCAAATTCCACAAGAACTGTCTTAGTGAAAGGCTTCTTGAGGGGAAACCTGTAACTCTGTGCAATGATTTCAGGGAACACAAAGAAGTTTTTCAGAAATCTTCTTTCTGTTTGTTATCGGAGGATATTTCCTTTGGCCCTATAGTCATCAAAGGGATCCGAAATATCTGTTCTCACATTCCACAGAAATAAGGCTAGCAAAGAGATCCACGAAGTACAGATGTAACTCTGTGAGTGGAACTCACACATCACAAAGCAGTTTCTCAGAAAGCTTCTTTCAAATTTTCCTCGCATGATACTTTCTTTTTCACCATAGCCCTCTCTGGGCTTCCAAATATCACTTTGCAAATTCCACAAGAACAGGCTTAGCGAGCGGCTTCCTGAGAGGAAAGCTGTAACTCTGTGAGATGAATTCTCAGAACACTAAGCAGTTTCTCAGGAAGCTTCTTTCCAGATTTCATTTGAGGATATTTCCTTTTTCACCATAGCCCTCTAAGGGCTTTCAAATATGACTTTGCAAATTCCACAAGAATTGTCTTAGTGAAAGGCTTCTTGAGGGGAAAGCTGTAACTCTGTGAGATGATTTCACAGAACCCAAAGAAGTTTCTCAGAACGTTTCTTTCTCTTTGTTATCGGAGGATATTTCCTTTGGCCCTATAGTCTTCAAAGGGATCCGAAATATCTGTTCTCAGATTCCACAGCAATAATGCTAGCAAAGAGATCCACGAAATAAAGATGTAACTCTCTGAGTGGAAGTCACACATAACAAAGCAGTTTCTCAGAAATCTTCTTTCCAGTTTTTCTCTGAGGATATTTACTCTTTCACCATAGCCCACTATGGACTTGCAAATATCACTTTGCGAATTCCACAAGAATAGGCTTAGCGAGGGGCTTCTTGATGGGAAAGCTGTAACTCTGTGCGATGAATTCACAGAACACTAAGCAGTTTCTCGGAAAGCTTCTTTCCAGAATTCATGTGAGGATATTTCCTTTTCCACCATAGCCCTCTGTGGGCTTCCAAATATGTCTTTGCAAATTCCAGAAGAACTGTCTTAGCGAAAGGCTTCTTGAGAGGAAGCTGTAACTCTGTGAGATGATTTCACAGAACACAAAGGAGTTTTTCAGAAAGCTTCTTTCCCTTTGTTATCGGAGGATATTTCCTTTGGCCCTTTAGTCTTCAAAGGGATCCGAAATATCTGTTCTCAGATTCCACAGAAAAAGTCTAGCAAAGAGATCCACGAAATAGAGATGTAACCCTGTGAGTGGAAGTCACACATAACAAAGAAGTTTCTCATAAAGCTTCTTTCCAGTTTTTCTCTGAGGGTATTTTCTCTTTCACCATAGCCCTCTATGGGCTTCCAAATATCACTTTTCGAATTTCACAAGAACAGGCTTTGAGAGCCGCTTCTTCATGGGAAAGCTGTAACTCTGTGAGATGAATTCACAGAACACTAAGCAGTTTCTCAGAAAGCTTCTTTCAGATTTCCTCCTACGATATATCCTTTTCCACCATATCCCTCTATGGGCTTCCAAATATCACTTTAAAAATTACACAATAACTGTCTTAGCGAAAGGCTTCTTGAGGGGAAATCTGTAACTCTGTGAGATGATTTCATAGAACACAAAGGAGTTTCTCAGAAAGCTTCTTTCTCTTTGTTATCGGAGGATATTTCCCTTGGCCCTAGAGCCTTCAAAGGGATCCGAAATATCTGTTCTCAGATTCCACAGAAATAAGGCTAGCAAAGAGATCCACGAAATACAGATGTAACTCTGTGAGTGGATGTCACACATCACAAAGCAGTTTCTCAGACAGCTTCTTTCCAGTTTTCCTCGGATGATATATTCTTTTTCACCATAGCCCTCTACGGGCTTCCAAATATTACTTTGCCAATTCCACAAGAACAGGCTTCGCGAGCGGCTTCTTGAGGGGAAAGCTGCAACTCTGTGACATGGACGCACAGAACATTAAGCAGTTCCTCAGAAAGCTTCTTTCCAGATTTCATCCTACTATATTTCCTTTTCCACCATAGCCCTCTATGGGCTTCCAGATATGACTTTGCAAATTCCACAAGAACTGTCTTAGCGAAAGGCTTCTTGAGGGGAAAGCTGTAATTCTGTGAGATGATTTCACAGAAAACAAAGAAGTTTCTCATAAAGCTTCTTTTTCTTTGTTATCGGAGGATATTTCCTTTGGCCCTATATTCTTCAAAGGGATCCGAAATATCTGTTCACAGATTCCACAGAAATAAGGCCAGCAAAGAGATTCATGAAAAACAGATGTAACTCTGTGAGTGGAAGTCACACATCACAAAGCAGTTTCTCAGAAAGCTTCTTTCCACTTTTTCTCTGAGGATAATTTCTCTTTCACCATAGCCCTCTATGGGCTTTCAAATATCACTTTTCGAATTCCACAAGAACAGGCTTAGCGAGCGACTTCTTGAGGGGAAAGCTGTAACTCTGTGAGATGAATTCACAGAACACTAAGCAGTTTCTCAGAAAGCTTCTATCCAGTTTTTCTCTGAAGATATTTTATTTTCACCAATACCCTCTATGGGCTTCCAAATAACACTTTGCGAATTCCACAAGATCAGCCTCAGCGAGGGGCTTCTTGAGGGGAAAGCTGTAACTCTGTGACATGAATACACAGAACACTAAGTAGTTTCTCGGAAAGCTTCTTTCCTGATTTCATCTGAGAATATTTCCTGTTTCAACATAGCCCTCTATGGGCTTCCAAATATGACTTTGGAAATTCCACATGAACTGTCTTAGAGAAAGGCTTCTTGAGGGAAAGCTGTAACTCTGTGAGACGATTCCACAGAACACAAAGAAGTTTCTCAGAAAGCTTCTTTCTCTTTGTTATCGGAGGATATTTCCTTTGGCCCTGTAGTCTTCAATGGGATCCGAAATATCTGTTCTCAGATTCCACAGAAATAAGGCTACCAAAGAGATCCACGAAATACAGATGTAAGTCTGTGAGTGGAAGTCACACATCACAAAGCAGTTTCTCAGAACGCTTCTTTCCAGGATTTCTCGGAGGATATTTTCTTTTTCACCATAGACCACAATGGGCTTCCAAACATCACTTTGCGAATTCCACAGGAACAGGTTTAGCGAGCGGCTTCTTGAGGGGAAAGCTGTTACTCTGTGAGATGAAATCACAGAACACTAAGCAGTTTCTCAGAAAGCTTCTTTCCAGTTTTTCTCTGAGGATATTTTCTTTTTCACCATTGCGCTCTATGGGCTTCCAAATAACACTTTGCGAATTCCACAAGAACAGGCTTTGAGAGCCGCTTCTTGAGGGGAAAGCTGTAGCTCTGTGAGATGAATTCAACGAACACTAAGCAGTTTCTCAGAAAGCTTCTTTCCAAATTTCATGTGAGGATATTTCCTTTTTCATCATAGCCCTCTATGGGCTTCCAAATGTCACTGGAAATTCCCCAAGAACTTTCTTAGTGAAAGGCTTCTTGAGGGGAAAGCTGTAAGTCTGTGAGATGATTCCTCGGAACACAAAGAAGTTTCTCAGAAAGCTTCTTTCTCTTTGTTATCAGAGGATATTTCCATTGGCCCTGTAGTATTCAAAGGGATCCGAAATATCTGTTCTCAGATTCCACAGAAATAAGGCTAGCAAAGAGATCCACGAAATGCAGATGTAACTCGGTGAGTGGAAGTGACACATCACAAAGCAGTTTCTCAGAAAGCTTCTTTCCAGATTTTCTTGGAGGATATTTTCTTTTTCACCATAGCCCTACATGGACTTCCAAATATCACTTTTCGAATTCCACAAGAACAGGCTTAGCGAGCAGCTTCTTGAGGTGAAAGCTGTAACTCTGTGAGATGAAATCACAGAACACTAAGCAGTTTCTCAGAAAGCTTCTTTCCAGTTTTTCTCTGAGGATATTTTCTTTTTCACCATTGCCATCTATGGGCTTCCAAATAACACTTTGCGAATTCCACAAGGAACAGGCTTTGAGAGCCGCATTTTGAGTGGAAAGCTGTAACTCTGTGAGATGAATTCACAGAACCCTAAGCAGTTTCTCAGAAAGCTTCTTTCCAGATTTCATCCTGCGATATTTCCTTTTCCACCATAGACCTGTATGGGCTTGAAAATATCACTTTGGAAATTCCACAAGAAGTATCTTAGCGAAAGGCTTCTTGAGGGGAAAGTTGTAACTCTGTGAGATGATTTCACAGAACACAAAGAAGTTTCTCAGAAAGTTTCTTTCTCTTTGTTATTGGAGGATATTTCCTTTGGCCCTGTAGTCTTCAAAGGGATCCGAAATATCTGTTCTCAGATTCCACAGAAATAAGGCTAGCAAAGAGTTCCACGACATACAGATGTAACTCTGTGAGTGGAAGTCACACATCACAAAGCAGTTTCTCAGAAAGCTTCTTTCCAGTTTTTCTCGGAGGATATTTTCTTTTTCACCATAGCCCTCTATGGACTTCCAAATATCACTTTGCGAATTGCACAAGAACAGCCTTAGCAAGGGAATTCTTGAGGGGAAAGCTGTAACTCTGTGACATGAATTCACTGAACACTAAGCAGTTTCTCGGAAAGCTTCTTTCCAGAATTCATCTGAGGATATTTTCTTTTTCACCATAGCCCTCTATGGGCTTCCAAATGTCACTGCAAATTCCACAAGACTTGTCTTAGAGAAAGGCTTCTTGAGGGGAAAGCTGTAACTCTGTGAGATGATTCCTCAGAACACAAAGAAGTTTCTCAGGAATTTTCTTTCTCTTTGTTATCGGAGGATATTTCCCTTGGACCTAGAGTCTTCAAAGGGATCCGTAATATCTGTTCTCAGATTCCACAGAAATAAGGCTAGCAAAGAGATCCACGAAATACAGATGTAACTCTGTGAGTGGAATTCACACATCACAAAGCAGTTTCGCAGAAAGATTCTTTCCTGTTTTTCACTGAGGATATTTTCTTTTTCACCATAGCCCTCTATGGGCTTCCAAATAACACTTTGCGAATTCCACAATAACAGGCTTTGAGAGCTGCTCCTTGAGGGGAAAGCTGTAACTCAGTGAGATGAATTCACAGAACACTAAGCAGTTTCACAGAAAGATTCCTTCCAGATTTCATCCTACGATATTTCCTTTTCCACAATAGCCCTCTATGGGCTTCCAAATATCACTTTGCAAATTCCACAAGAACTGTTTTAGCGAAGGGCGTCTTGAGGGAAAAGCTGTAACTCTGTGAGATCATTTCACAGAACACAAAGAAGTTTCTCAGAAAGCTTCTTTCACTTTGTTATCGGAGGATATTTCCTTTGGCCCTGTAGTATTCAAAGGGATCCGAAATATCTGTTCTCAGATTCCACAGAAATAAGGCTATCAAAGTGATCCAGGAAATACAGATGTAACTCTGTGAGTGGAAGTCACACATCACAAAGCAGTTTCTCAGAAAGCTTCCTTCCAGTTTTTCTCGGAGGATATTTTCTTTTTCACCATAGCCCTCTATGGGCTTCCAAATATCACTTTGCGAATTCCACAAGAACAGGCTTAGCGAGCGGCTTCTTGAGGGGAAATCTGTAACTCTGTGAGATGAATTCACAGAACACTAAGCAGTTTCTCCGAGAGCTTCTTTCCACATTTCATCTGAGCATATTTCCTTTTTAAACAAAGCCCTCTCTGGGCTTCCAAATATCACTGCAAATTCCAGAAGAACTGTCTTAGCGAAAGGCTTTTGAGGGGAAAGCTGTAACTCTGTGAGATGATTCCTCAGAACACAAAGAAGTTTCTCGGAAAGCTTCTTTCTCTTTGTTATTGGATGATATTTCCTTTCGCCCTATAGTCTTCAAAGGGATCCGAAATATCTGTTCTCAGATTCCACAGAAACAAGGCTAGCAAAGAGATCCTGAAATACAGATGTAACTCTGTGAGTGGAAGTCACACATCACAAAGCCGTTTTTCAGAAAGGTTCTTTACACTTTTTCTCCGAGGATATTTTCTTTTTCACCATAGCCCTCAATAGACTTCCAAATAACACTTAGTGAATTCCACAAGAACAGGCTTTGAGAGCCGCTTCTTGAGGGGAAAGGTGTAACTCTGTGAGATGAAATCATAGAACACTAAGTAGTTTCTCAGAAAGCTTCTTTCCATATTTCATCCTACGATATTTCCTTTTCCACCATAGACCTCTATGGGCTTCCAAATATCACTTTGCAAATTCGACAAGAACTGTCTTAGAGAAAGGCTTCTTAAGGGGAAAGCTGTAACTCTGTGAAATGATTCCTCAGAACACAAAGAAGTTTCTCAGTAAGCTTCTTTCTCTTTGTTATCGGCGGATATTTCCTTTGGCCCTACAGTCTTCAAAGGGATCCGAAATATCTGTTCTCAGATTCCACAGAAAAAGGCTAGCAAAGAGATCCACGAAATACAGATGTAACACTGTGAGTGGAAGTCACACATCACAAAGCAGTTTCTCAGAAAGCTTCTTTCCAGTTTTTATCTGAGGATAGTTTCTTTTTCACCGTAGCCCTCTTGGCGCTTCCAAATATAACTTTGCGAATTCCACAGAACAGGCTTAGAGAGCGGCTTATTGAGGGGAAAGCTGTAACTCTGTGACATGAATTCACAGAGTACTAAGCAGTTTCTCGGAAAGCTTCTTTCCAGATTCCATCTGAGGATATTTCCTTTTTCACCATAGCCCTCCAGGGGCTTCCAAATATTACTTTGCAAATTCTACAAGAACTGTCTTAGCGAAACGCTTCTTGAGGGGAAAGCTGTAACTCTGTGAGATGATTTCACAGAACACAAAGAAGTTTCCGAGAAAGCTTCTTTCTCTTTGTTATTGGAGGATAGTTCCTTTGGCCCTATAGTCTTCAAAGGGATCAGAAATACCTGTTCTCAGATTCCAAAGAAATAAGGCTAGCAAAGAGATCCACGAAATACAGATGTAACTCTGTGAGTGGAAGTCACACATCACAAAGCAGTTTCTCAGATAGCTTCTTTCCTGTTTTTCTCTGAGGATATTTTCTTTTTCACCATAGCCCACTATGGGCTTCCAATTAACAATTTGCGAATTCCACAGGAACAGGCTTTGAGAGCCGCATCTTGAGGGGAAAGCTGTAACTCTGTGAGATGAATTCAGAGGACACTAAGCAGTTTCTCAGAAAGCTTCTTTTCATATTTCATCCTACGATATTTCCTTTTCCACCATAGCCCTCTAAGGGCTTCCAAATATCACTTCGCAAATTCCACAAGAACTGTCTTGGCGAAAGGCTTCTTGAGTGGAAAGCTGTAACTCTGAGATGATTTCACAGAACACAAACAAGTTTCTCAGAAAGCTTCTTTCTCTTTGCTATTGGAGGATATTTCCTTTGGCACTATAGTCTTCAAAGGGATCCGAAATATCTGTTCTCAGATTCCACAGATATAAGGCTAGCGAAGAGATCAACGAAATACGGATGTAACTCTGTGAGTGTAAGTCACACATCACAAAGCAGTTTCTCAGAAAGCTTCTTTCCAGTTTTTCTCGGAGGATATTTTCTCTTTCACCATAGCCCTCTAAGGGCTTCCAAATAACTCTTTGCGAATTCCTCAAGAACAGGCTTTGAGAGACGCATCTTGAGGGGAAAGCTGTAACTCTGTGAGATGAATTCACAGAACACTAAGCAGTTTCTCAGAAAGCTTCATTTCAGATTTCATCCTACGATATTTCCTTTTCCACCATAGCCCTCTTTGGGCTTCCAAATATCACTTTGAAATTCCAGAAGAACTGTATTAGCCAAAGACTACCTGAGAGGAAAGCTGTAACTCTGTGAGATGATTTAACAGAACACAAAGAAGTTTCTCAGAAACCTTCTTTCTCTTTTTTATCGGAGGATATTTCCTTTGGCCCTATAGTCTTCAAAGGGATCCAAAATATCTGTTCTCAGATTCCACAGAAATAAGGCTAGCAAAGAAATCCAAGAAATACAGATGTAACTCTGTGAGTGGAAGTCACACATCACAAAGCAGTTTCTCAGAAAGCTTCTTTACAGTTTTTCTCGGAGGATATTTTCTTTTTCACCATATCCCTCTACGGACTTCCAAATATCACTTTGCTAATTCCACAAGAACAGGCTTAGCGAGGGGCTTCTTGAGGGCAGAGCTCTAACTCTGTGAGATGAATTCACAGAAAACTAAGCAGTTTCTCGGAAAGCCTCTTTCCTGTTTTTCTCTGAGAATATTTTCTGTTTCACCATAGCCCTTTATGGGCTTCCAAATATTACTTTGCGAATTCCACAAGAACAGTCTTAGCGAGGGGCTTCTTGAGAGGAAAGCTGTAACACTGTGAGATGAAATCACAGAATACTAAGCAGTTTCTCGGAAAGCTTCTTTCCAGATTTCATCCTACGATATTTGGTTTTCCACCATAGCCCTCTAGGGGCTTCCAAATATCACTTTGCAAATTACACAAGAACTGTCTTTGCGAAAGGCTTCTTGAGGGGAAAGCTGTAACTCTGTGAGATGATTTCACAGAACACAAAGAAGTTTTTCTGAAAGCTTCTTTCTCTTTCTTATTGGAGGATAATTCCTTTGGCCCTACAGTCTTCAAAGGGATCCGAAATATCTGTTCTCAAATTCCACAGAAATAAGGCTAGCAAAGAGATCCACGAAATACAGATGTAACTCTATGAGTGGCAGTCACATATCACAAAGCAGTTCTCAGATAGCTTCTTTCCTGTTTTTCTCTGAGGATATTTTCTTTTTCACCATAGCCCTCTATGGGCTTCAAATTAACACTTTCCTAATTCCACAAGAACAGGCTTTGAGAGCCGCATCTTGAGGGGAAAGCTGTAACTCTGTGAGATGAATTCACAGAACACTAAGCAGTTTCTCAGAAAGCTTCTTTTCAGATTTCATCCTAAGATATTTCCTTTTCCACCATAGCCCTCTATGGGCTTCCAAATATCATTTTGCAAATCCCACAAGAACTGTCTTAGCCAAAGGATACTTGAGGGGAAAGCTGTAACTTTGTGAGATGATTTAACATAACACAAAGAAGTTTCTCAGAAACCTTCTTCCTCTTTTTTATCGGAGGATATTTCCTTTGTCCCGATAGTCTTCAAAGGGATCCGAAATATCTGTTCTCAGATTCCACAGAAAAAAGGCTAGCAAAGACATCTACGAAACACAGATGTAACTCTGTGAGATGAATTCACAGAAACCTAAGCAGTTTCTCAGAAATCTTCTTTCCAGATTTCATCTGAGGATATTTCCTTTTTCACCATAGCCCTCTATGGTATTCCAAAAATCACTTTGCCAATTCTACAAGAACTGTCTTAGCGAAAGGCTTCTTGAGGGGAAAGCTGTAACTCTGTGAGATGATTTCACAGAACACAAAGAAGTTTCTCAGAAAGTTTCTTTCTCTTTGTTATCGGAGGATATTTCCTTTGGCCCCATAGTCTTCAAAGGGATCCGAAATATCTGTTCTCAGATTCCACAGAAATAAGGCTATCAAAGAGATCCACGAAATACAGATTTAACTCTGTGAGTGGAAGTCACACATCAAAAAGCAGTATCTCAGAAACCTTCCTTCCAGTTTTTCTCTGAGGATATTTTCTTTTTCACCGTAGCCCTCTATGGACTACCAAATATCGCTTTGCGAATTCCACAAGAACAGGCTTAGCGAGGGACTTCTTGAGGGGAGAGCTCTAACTCTGTGAGATGAATTCACAGAACACTACCAGTTTCTCGGAATGCTTCTTTCCAGATTTCATCTGAGGATATTTACTTTTTCACCATAGCCCTCTATGGGCTTCCAAATATGACTTTGCAAAATCCACAAGAACTCTCTTAGCGAAAGGCTTCTTGAGGGGAAAGCTGTAACTCTTTGAGATGATTTCACAGGACACAAAGAGTTTCTCAGTAAGCTTCTTTCTCTTTGTTATCGGAGGATATTTCCTTTGGCCCAATATTCTTCAAAGGGATCCGAAAAGGCTAGCAAAGAGATCCACGAAATACAGATGTAATACTGTGAGTGGAAGTCACACATCACAAAGCAGTTTCCCAGAAAGCTGCTTTCCAGTTTTTCTCTGAGGATATTTTCCCTTTCACCATAGCCCTCTATGGGCTTCCAAATACCTCTTTGCTAATTCCACAAGAACAGGCATAGCGAGCGGCTTCTTGAGGGAAAAGCTGTAACTCTGTTAGATGAATTAACAGAACACTAAGCAGTTTCTCAGAAAGCTTCTTTCCAGATTTCATCCTACGATATTTCCTTTTCCACCATAGCCCTCTATGGGCTTCCAAATATGACATTGCAAATTCCACAAGAACTGTCTTAGCGAAAGGTTTCTTGAGGGGAAAGCTGTAACTCTGTGTGGTGATTTCACAGAACACAAAGAAGTTTCTCAGAAAGCTTCTTTCTCTTTGTTATTGGAGGATATTTCCTTTGGCCCTATAGTCTTCAAAGGGATCCGAAATATCTGTTCTCAGATTCCACAGAAATAAGGCTAGCAAAGAGATCCACGAAATACAGATGTAACTCTGTGAGTGGAAGTCACACATCTCAAAGCGGTTTCTCAGATAGCTTCTTCCCTGTTTTTGTCGGAGGATATTTTCTTTTTCACCATAGCCCTCTATGGTCTTCCAATTAACACTTTGCGAATTCCACAAGAACAGGCTTTGAGAGCTGCTTCCTGAGGGGAAAGCTGTAACTCTGTGAGATGAATTCACAGAACACTTAGCAGTTTCTCAGAAAGCTTCTTTTCAGATTTCATCCTACGATATTTCCTTTTCCACCATAGCCCTCTATGGGCTTCCAAATATCACTTTGCAAATACCACAAGAACTGTCTTAGCCAAAGGCTACTTGAGGGGAAAGCTGTAACTCTGTGAGATGATTTAACAGAACACAAAGAAATTTCTCAAAAATCTTCTTTCTCTTTGTTTTCGGAGGATATTTCCTTAGGCCCTATAGTCTTCAAAGGGATCCGAAATATCTGTTCTCAGATTCCACAGAAATAAGGATAGCAAAGAGATCCACGAAATACAGATGTAACTCTGTGAGTGGAAGTCACACATCAAAAAGCAGTTTCTCAGAAAGCTTCTTTCCAGTTTTTCTGGGAGGATATTTTCTTTTTCACCATAGCCTTCTAGGGACTTCCAAATAACACTTTGCGAAATCCACAAGAACAGGCTTATCGAGGGGCTTCTTGAGGTGAGAGCTCTAACTCTGTGAGATGAATTCACAGAACACTAAGCAGTTTCTCGGAAAGCTTCTTTCCAGTTTTCACCTGAGGATATTTCCGATTTCACCATAGCCGTCTCTAGGCTTCCAAATATCACTTTGCACATTCCACAAGAACTGTCTTAGCGACAGGGTTCTTTAGGGGAAAGCTGTAACTCTGTGAGATGATTTCACAGAACACAAAGAAGTTTCTCAGAAAGCTTCCTTCTCTTTGTTATCGGAGGATATTTCCTTTGGCCCTATAGTCTTCAAAGGGATCCGAAATATCTGTTCTCAAATTCCACAGAAAAAGGCTAGGAAAGAGATCCACGAAATACAGATGTAACTCTGTGAGTGGAAGTCACACATCACAAAGCAGTGTCTCAGAAAGCTTCTTTCCAGTTTTTCTCTGAGGATATTTTCTTATTAACCATAGCCCTCTATGGGCTTCCAAATATCACTTTGTGAATTCCACAAGAACAGGCTTAGCGAGCTGCTTCTTTAGGGAAAAGCTGTAACTCTGTGAGATGAATTCACAGAACACTAAGCAGTTTCTCAGAAAGCTTCTTTCCAGATTTCATCCTACGATATTTCCTTTTCCAACATAGCCCTCTATGGGCTTGCAAATATCACTTTTCGAATTCCACAATAACAGGTTTAGCGAGCAGCTTCTGAAGGGAAATCTGTAACTCTGTGAGATGAATTCACAGAACACTAAGCAGTTTCTCAGAAGGCTTCTTTCCAGATTTCTTCCTACGATATTACCTTTTCCACCATAGCCCTCTAGGGGTTCCAAATATCACTTTGCAAATTCCACAAGAACTGTCTTAGCCAAAGGCTTCTTGAGGGGAAAGCTGTAACTCTGTGTGAAGATTTCACAGAACACAAAGAAGTTTCTCAGAAAGCTTCTTTCTCTTTGTTATCGGAGGATATTTCCTTTGGCCCTATAGTCTTCAAAGGGATCCGAAATATCTGTTCTCAGATTACACAGAAATAAGGTTGGCAATGAGATCCACGAAATACAGATGTAACTCTGTGAGCGGAAGTCACACATCACAAAGCACTTTCTCAGAAAGCTTCTTTCCAGTGTTTTCTCAGATGATATTTTCTTCTACACCATAGCCCACTATGGACTTCCAAATATCACCTTCCGAGTTCCAAAAGAACAGGCTTACCGAGGGGCTTCTTGAGGGGAAAGCTGTAATTCTGTGAGATGAATTCACAGAACACTAAGTAGTTTCCCGGAAAGCTTCTTTCCAGATTTCATCTGAGGATATTTCCTTCTTCACCGTAGCCCTCTATGGGCTTCCAAATATGACTTTGCAAATTCCACAAGAACTCTCTTAACGAAAGGCTTCTCGAGGGGAAAGTTGTAACTCTGTGAGACGATTCCACAGAACACAAAGAAGTTTCTCAGAAAGGTTCTTTCTCTTTGTTATCGGAGGATATTTCCTTTGGCCCTACAGTCTTCAAAGGGATCCGACATATCTGTTCTCAGATTCCACAGAGATAAGGCTAGCAAAGAGATCCACGAAATACAGACATAACTCTGTGACTGGAAGTCACACATCCCAAAGCAGTTTATCAGAAAGCTTCTTTCCAGTTTTTCTCGGAGTATATTTTCTTTTTCACCATAGCCCACAATGGACTTCCAAATAACACTTTGCGAATTCCACAAGAACAGGCTTTGAGAGCCGCTTATTGAGGGGAAAGCTTTAACTCTGTGAGATGAATTCACGAAACTCTAATTACTTTCTCAGAAAGCTTCTTTCCAGATTTCATCTAACGAAATTTCCTTTTCACCCTAGCCCTCAAAGGGCTTCCAAATATCACTTTGCAAATTCCACAAGAACTGTGTAAGCGATAGGCTTCTTGAGGAGAAAGCTGTTACTCTGTGAGCTGATTTCACAGAACACAAAGAAGTTTCTCAGAAAGCTTCTTTCTCTTTGTTATCGGAGGATATTTCCTTTGGCCCTATAGTCTTCAAAGGGATCCGAAATATCTGTTCTCAGATTCCACAGAAATAGGCTAGCAAAGAGATCCACGAAATACAGATGTAACACTGTGAGTCGAAGTCACACATCACAAAGCAGTTTCTCAGCTTCTTTCCAATTTTTTTTCTGAGGATATTTTCTCTTTCACCATAGCCATCTATGGGCCTCCAAATATCACTTTTCGAATTCCACAAGAACAGGCATAGTGAGCGGCTTCTTGAGGGGAAAGCTGTAACTCTGTGAGATGAATTCACAGAACACTAAGCAGTTTCTCCGAAAGCTTCTTTCCAGATATCATCCTATGATATTTCCTTTTCCACCATAGCCTTCTATGGGCTTCCAAACATGACTTTGCAAATTCCACAAGAACTGTCTTAGCAAAAGGCTTCTTGAAATGAAAGCTGTAACTCTGTGAGATGATATCGCAGAACACAAAGAAGTTTCTCAGAAAGCTTCTTTCTCTTTCTTATCGGAGGATATTTCCTTTGGCCCAATAGTCTTCAAAGGGATCAGAAATATCTGTTCTCAGATTCCACAGAAATAAGGCTAGCAAGGAGACCCACGAAATACCGAAGTAACTATGTGAGTGGAGGTCACACATCACAAAGCAGTTTCTCAGAAAGATTCTTTCCAGTTTTCCTCGCATAATATTTTCTTTTTCACCATAGCACTCTATGGGCTTCCAAATATCAATTTGCGAATTCCACAAGAACAGTCTTCGCGAGAGGCTTCTTTAGGGGAAAGCTGTAACTCTGTCAGTGGAAGACACACATCACAAAGCAGTTTCTCGGAAAGCTTCTTTCCAGTTTTTCTCGGAGGATATTTTCTTTTTCACCATAGCCCTCTATGGACTTCCAAATATCACCTTGCGAATTCCACAAGAACAGGCTTAGCGAGGGGTTTCTTGAGGGGAAAGGTGTAACTCTGTGAGTTGAATTCAAAGAACACTAAGCAGTTTCTCAGAAAGCTTCTTTCCTGATTTCATCTGAGGATATTTCCTTTATCACCATAGCCCTCCAGGGGCTTCCAAATATCACTTTGCAAATTCTATAAGAACTGTCTTAGCGAAAGGCTTCCTGAGGGGAAAGCTGTAACTCTGTGAGATGAATTCACAGAACACTAAGCATTTTCTCAGAAAGCTTCTTTCCAGATTTCATCTTACGATATTTCCTTTTCCACCATAGCCCTCTACGGGCTTCCAAATATCACTTTGCATATTCCAAAAGAACTGTCTTAGCGAAAGGCTTCTTGAGGGGAAAGCTGTAACTCTGTCGGATGAATTCACAGAACACTAAGCAGTTTCTCAGAAAGCTTCTTTCCAGTTTTTCTCGGAGGATATTTAGTTTTTCACAATAGCCCTCTATGGGCTTCCAAATATCACTTTGCGAACTCCACAAGGACAGGCTTATCGAGCGGCTTCTTGAGGGGAAAGCTGTAACACTGTGAGATGAATTCAAAGAATACTAAGCAGTTTCTCGGAAAGCTTCTTTCCAGATTTCATCTGAGGATATTTCCTTTTTCACCATAGCCCTCTAGGGGCTTCCAATTATCACTTTGCAAATTCTACAAGAACAGTCTTAGAGAAAGGCTTCTTGAGGGGAAAGCTGTAACTCGATGAGATGATTTCACAGAACACAAAAAAGTTTCTCAGAAAGCTTCTTTCTCTTTGTTATCCGAGGATATTTCCTTTGGCCCTATATTCTTCAAAGGGATCCGAAATATCTGCTCTCAGATTCCACAGAAATAAGGCCAGCAAAGAGATACACGAAATAC
Source organism: Macaca nemestrina (assembly GCF_043159975.1). NCBI lineage: Eukaryota > Metazoa > Chordata > Mammalia > Primates > Cercopithecidae > Macaca > Macaca nemestrina. Next base: position 95,872,262 of record NC_092134.1, read on the forward strand.
AGATGTAACTCTCTGAGTGGAAGACACACATCACAAAGCAGTTTCTCAGAAAGCAACTTTTCAGTTTTTCTCTGAGGATATTTTCTCTTTCACCATAGCCCTCTATGGGCTTCCAAATACCACTTTTCGAATTCCACAAGAACAGGCTTATCGAGCGGCTTCTTGAGGGGAATGCTGTAACTCTGTGAGATGAATTCACAGAACACTAAGCAGTTTCTCAGAAAGCTTCTTTCCAGTTTTTCTCGGAGGATATTTAGTTTTTCACAATAGCCCTCTAAGGGCTTCCAAATATCACTTTGCGAACTCCACAAGGACAGGCTTATCGAGCGGCTTCTTGAGGGGAAAGCTGTAACTCTGTGAGATGAATTCAAAGAATACTAAGCAGTTTCTCGGAAAGCTTCTTTCCAGATTTCATCTGAGGATATTTCCTTTTTCACCATAGCCCTCTAGGGGCTTCCAATTATCACTTTGCAAATTCTACAAGAACAGTCTTAGAGAAAGGCTTCTTGAGGGGAAAGCTGTAACTCGATGAGATGATTTCACAGAACACAAAAAAGTTTCTCAGAAAGCTTCTTTCTCTTTGTTATCCGAGGATATTTCCTTTGGCCCTATATTCTTCAAAGGGATCCGAAATATCTGCTCTCAGATTCCACAGAAATAAGGCTAGCAAAGAGATACACGAAATACAGATGTAACTCTCTGAGTGGAAGACACACATCACAAAGCAGTTTCTCAGAAAGCAACTTTTCAGTTTTTCTCTGAGGATATTTTCTCTTTCACCATAGCCCTCTATGGGCTTCCAAATACCACTTTTCGAATTCCACAAGAACAGGCTTATCGAGCGGCTTCTTGAGGGGAATGCTGTAACTCTGTGAGATGAATTCACAGAACACTAAGCAGTTTCTCAGAAAGCTTCTTTCCAGATTTCATCCTACGATATTTCCTTTTCCACCATAGCCCTCTATGGGCTTCCAAATATCACTTTGCAAATTCCATAAGAACTGTCTCTGCGAAAGGCTTCTTGAGGGGAAAGGTGTAACTCTGTGAGATGATTTCACAGAACACAAAGAAGTTTCTCAGAAAGCTTCCTTCTCTTTGTTATTGTAGGGTATTTCCTTTGGCCCTATAGTATTCAAAGGGATCTGAAATATCTGTTCTCAGATTCCACAGAAATAAGACTAGCAAAGAGATCCACGAAATAGAGATGTAATTCTGTGAGTGGAATTCACACATCACAAAGCAGTTTCTCAGTACGATTCTTTCCAGTTTTTCTCTGAATATATTTTCTTTTTCTCCATAGCGCTCTATGGGCTTCCAAATAACACTTTGCGAATTCCACAAGAACAGGCTTTGAGAGCCGCTTCTTGAGGGGAAAGCGGTAACTCGGTGAGATGAATTCACAGAACACTAAGCAGTTTCTCAGAAAGCTTCTTTCCAGATTTCATCTGAGGATATGTCCTTTTTCACCATAGCCCTCTATGGGCTTCCAAACATGACTTTCCAAATTCCACAAGAACTGTTTTAGCGAAACGCTTCCTGAGGGGAAAGCTGTAACTCTGTGAGACGATTCCACAGAACACAAAGAAGTTTCTCAGAAAGCTTCTCTCTCTTTGTTATCGGAGGATATTTCCTTTGGCCCTTAATTCTTCAAAGGGATCTGAAATATCTGTTCTCAGATTCCACAGAAATAAGGCAGGGAAAGAGTTCCATGAAATACAGATGTAACTCTGTGAGTGGAAGTCACATATCACAAAGCAGTATCTCAGAAAGCTTCTTTCCAGTTTTTCTCTGAGGATATTTTCTCTTTCACCGTAGCCCTCTATGGGCTTCCAAATGTCACTTTTCGAATTCCACAAGGACAGGCTTAGCGAACGTCTTCCTGAGGGGAAAGCTGTAACTCTGTGATATGAATTCACAGAACACTAAGCAGTTTCTCAGAAAGCTTCTTTCCAGATTTCATCCTACGATATTTCCTTTTCATCCATAGCCCTCTATAGGCTTCGAAATATCACTTTGCAAATTCCATAAGGACTGTCTTAGCGAAAGGCTTCTTGAGGGGAAAGCTGTAGCTCTGTGTGGTGATTTCACAGAACACTAAGAAGTCTCTCAGAAACCTTCTTTCTCTTTGTTATCGGAGGATATTTCCTTTGGACCTATAGTCTTCAAAGGGATCAGAAAATATCTGTTCTCAGATTCCACAGAAAAAGGCTAGCAAAGAGATCCACGAAATACAGATGTATCTCTGTGAGGGGTAGTCACACATCACAAAGCAGTTTCTCAGAAAGCTTCTTTCCAGTTTTTTTCGGAGGATATTTTCTTTTTCACCATAGACCTCTAAAGGCTTCCAAATATCACTTTGCAATTCCCACAAGAACAGGCTTAGCGAGCGGCTTCTTGAGGGGAATTCTGTAACCCTGTCTGATGAATTCACAGAACACTAAGCAGTTTCTAAGAAAGCTTCTTTCCAGATTTCATCTGAGGATATTTCCTTTTTCACCATAGCCCTCTATTGGCTTCCAAACATGACTTTCCAAATTCCTCAAGAACTGTCTTAGCGAAAGGCGTCCTGAGGGGAAAGCTGTAACTCTGTGAGACGATTCCACAGAACACAAAGTAGTTTCTCAGAAACCTTCTCTGTCTTTGTTATGGGAGGATATTTTTTTGGCCCTATATTCTTCTAAGGGATCCAAAATATCTGTTCTCAGATTCCACAGAAATAGGGCTACCAAAGAGATACACGAAATACAGATGTAAATCTGTGAGTGGAAGTCACACATCACAAAGCAGTTTCTCAGAAAGCTACATTCCAGTTTTTCTCGGAGGATATTTTCTTTTTCACCATAGCCCTCTATGGGCTTCCAAATATCAGTTTGTGAATTCCACAAGAACAGGCTTAGCGAGGGGCTTCTTGAGGTTAAAGCTGTAACTCTGTGAGATGAATTCACAGAACACTAAGCAGTTTCTCGGAAAGCTTGTTTCCAGATTTCATCTGAGGATATTTCCTTTTTCACCTTAGCCCTCTATGGGCTTCCAAATATGACTTTGCAAATTCCCCAAGAACTGTCTTAACGAAAGGCTTCTTGAGGGGAAAGCTGTAACTCTGTGAGATGATTCCTCAGAAAACGAAGAAGTTTCTCAGGAAGCTTCTTTCTCTTTGTTATTGGAGGTTATTTCCTTTGGCCCTATAGTCTTCAAAGGGATCCAAAATATCAGTTCTCAGATTTCACAGAAATAAGTCTAGCAAAGAGACCACGAAATACAGATGTAACTCTGTCTTTGTAGGTCACACATCACAAAGCAGTTTCTCAGAAAGCTTCTTTCTAGTTTTTCTCGGATGATATTTTCTTTTTCACCATAGCCCTCCATGGACTTCCAAATATCACTTTCAGAATTCCACAAGAACAGGCTTACCGAGCGGCTTCTTGAATGGAAAGTGGTAACTCTGTGAGATGAATTCACAGAACACTAAGCAGTTTCTCAGAAAGCTTCTTTCCAGATTTCATCTGAGGATATTTCCTTTTTCACCATAGAACTCTAGGGGTTCCAAATATGACTTTGCAAATTCCACAAGAACTATCCTACCGCAAGGCTTCTTGAGGGGAATGCTGTAACTATGTGTGATGATTTCACAGAACACAAACAAGTTTCTCAGAAAGCTTCTTTCTCTTTGTTATCAGAGGATATTTCCATTGGACCTATAGTCTACAAAGGGATCCGAAATATCTGTTCTCAGATTCCACAGAAATAAGGCTAGCAAAGAGATCCACGAAATACAGATGTAATTCTCTGAGTGGAAGTCACACATCACAAAGCAGTTTCTCAGAAAGCTTGTTTCCAGTTTTTCTCTGAGGATATTTTCTGTCTCACCATAGCCCTCTATGGGCTTCCAAATATCACTTTTCGAATTCCACAACAACAGGCTTAGCTAGCGGCTTCTTGAGGGTAAAGCTGTAACTCTGTGAGATGAATTCACAGAACACTAAGCAGTTTCTCAGAAAGCTTCTTCCCAGATTTCATCCTACGATTTTTCCTTTTCCGCCATAGCCCTCTATGGGCTTCCAAATATCACTTTGCAAATTCCCCAAGAACTGTCTTAGCCAAAGGCTTCTTGAGGGGAAAGCTGTAACTCTGTGAGATGATTTCACAGAACACAAAGAAGTTTCTCAGAAAGCTTCTTTCTCTTTGTTATCGGAGGATATTTCCTTTGGCCCTATAGTCTTCAAAGGGATCCGAAATATCTGTTCTCAGATACCACAGAAAGAAGGCTAGCAAAGAGATCCACGAAATGTAGATGTAACTCTGTGAGTGGAAGTCACACATCACAAAGTAGTTTCTCAGAAAGCTTCTTTCCAGTTTTTCTCGGAGGGTAATTTCTTTTTCACCATAGCCCTCTAAGGGCTTCCAAATATCAGTTTGCGAATTCCACAAGAACAGGCTTAGCGAGGGGCTTCTTGAGGGGAAATCTGTAACTCTGTGCGTTGAATTCAAAGAACACAAAACAGTTTCTCAGAAAGCTTCTTTCCAGATTTAATCTGAGGATATTTCACTTTTTACCATAGCCCTCTAAGGGCTGCCAAATATGACTTTGCAAATTCCAAAAGAACTGTTTTAGCGAAAGCCTTCTTGAGGGGAAAGCTGTAACTCTGTGAGATGAATTCACAGAACACTAAGCAGTTTCTCAGAAAGCTTCTTTCCATTTTTTCTCTGAGGATATTTTCTTTTTCACCATAGCCCTCTAATGGCTTCCAAATAACACTTGGCGAATTCCACAAGAACAGGCTTTGAGGGATGCTTCTTTAAGGGAAAGCTGTAACTCTGTGAGATGAATTCACAGAACACTAAGCACTTTCAATGAAAGCTTCTTTCCAGATTTCTTCCTACGATATTTCCTTTTCCACCATAGCCCTCTATGGGTTAACAAATATCACGTTGCAAATTCCACAAGAACTGTCTTAGCGCAGGGCTTCTTGAGGGGAAAGCTGTAACTCTGTGAGATGATTACACAGAAAAAAATAAGGTTCTCAAAGAGCTTCTTTCTCTTTGTTATGAGAGGATATTTCCTTTGGCCCTATAGTCTTCAAAGGGATCCGAAGTATCTGTTCTCAGATTCCACAGAAATAAGGCTAGCAAAGAGATCCACGAAATACAGATGTAAATCTGTGAGTGGAAGTCACACATCACAAAGCAGTTTCTCAGAAAGCTTCTTTCCAGTTTTTCTCTGAGGATATTTTCTTTTTCACCGTAGCCCTCTAAGGGCTTCCAAATATCACTTTTCGAATTCCACAAGAACAGGCTTAGCGAGCGGCTTTTTGAGGGGAAATCTGTAACCTTGTGCGATGAATTCACAGAACACTAAGCAGTTTCTCAGAAAGCTTCTTTCCAGATTTCATCCTACGATTTTCCTTTTCCACCATAGCCCTCTAGGGCTTCCAAATATGACTTTCCAAATTCCACAAGAACTGTCTTAGCGAAAGGCTTCCTGAGAGGAAAGCTGTAACTCAGTGAGACGATTCCACAGAACACAAAGAAGTTTCTCAGAAAGCTTCTCTCTCTTTGTTATCGGAGGATATTTCCTATGCCCCTATAATCTTCAAAGGGATCCGAAATATCTGTTCTCAGATTCCACAGAAATAAGGCTACCAAAGAGAAACACGAAATACAGATGTAACTCTGTGAGTGGAAGTCACACATCAGAAAGCAGTTTCTCAGAAAGCTACTTTCCAGTTTTTCCTGAGGATATTTTCTTTTTCACCTTAGCCCTCTATGGTCTTCCAAATATCACTTTGGGAATGCCGCAAGAACAGGCTTAACAAGCGGCTTCTTGAGGGGAAAACTGTAACCCTGTGAGATGAATTCACAGAACACTAAGCAGTTTCTCAGAAAGCTTCTTTCCAGATTTCATCCTAAGATATTTCCTTTTTCACCAAAGCCGTCTAAGGGCTTCCAAATATCACTTTGCATATTCAAGAAGAACGGTCGTAGGGAAAGGCTTCTTCAGGGGAAAGTTGTAACTCTGTGAGATATTTTCACAGAATACAAAGAAGTTTCTCAGAAAGCTTATTTCCAGTTTTTCTCTGAGGATATTTTCTCTTTCACCATAGCCCTCTATGGGCTTCCAAATATCACTTTTTGAATTGCACAAGAACAGGCTTCGCGAGCGGCTTCTTGAGGGGAAAGCTGTAACTCTGTGAGATGAATTCACAGAAAACTAAGCAGTTTCTCAGAAAGCTTCTTTCCAGATTTCATCCTACGATATTTCCTTTTCCACCATAGCCCTCTATTGGCTTCTAAGTATGCCTTTGCAAATGCCACAAGAACTATCTTAGCGAAAGGCTTCTTCAGGGGAAAGCTGTAATTCTGTGAGACGATTCCACAGACCACAAAGAAGTTTCTCGGGAAGCTTCTTTCTCTTTGTTATCGCAGGATATTTCCTTTGGCCCTATAGTCTTCAAAGGGATCCGAAATATCTGTTCTCAGATTCCACAGAAAAAAGGCTAGCAAAGAGATCCACGAAATACAGATGTAACTCTGTGAGTGGAAGTCACACATAAAAAAGCAGTTTCTCAGAAAGCTTTTTTCCAGTTTCTCTCGGAGGATATTTTCTTTTTCACCATAGCCCTCTCTGGGCTTCCAAATATCACTTTTTGAATTGCACAAGAACAGGCTTCGCGAGCGGCTTCTTGAGGAGAAAGCTGTAACTCTGTGAGATGAATTCACAGACACTAAGCAGTTTCTCAGAAAGCTTCTTTCCAGATTTCATCTGAGGATATTTCCTTTTCCACCATAGCCCTCTATGGGCTTCCAAATATGACTTTGCAAATTCCACAAGAACTGTCTTCGCGAAAGGCTTCTTGAGGGGAAAGATGTAACTCTGTGAGATGATTTCACAGAACACAAAGAATTTTCTCCGAAAGCTTCTTTGTCTTTGTTATAGGGACTATTTCCTTTGGCCCTGTAGTCTTCAAAGGGATCCGAAATATCTGTTCTCAGATTCCACAGAAATAAGTCTAGCAAATAGATCCATGAAAAACAGATGTAACTCTGTGAGTGGAAGTCACACATCACAAAGCAGTTTCCCATAAAGCATCTTTCCAGATTTCATCTGAGGATATTTCCTTTTTCACCGTAGCCCTATATGGGCGTCCAAATGTCATTGCAAATTTCACAAGAACTGTCTTAGCGAAAGGCTACTTGAGGGGAAAGCTGTAACTCTGTGAGTTGATTCCTCAGAACACAAAGAAGTTTCTCAGAAAGCTTCTTTCTCTTTGTTATCGGAGGATATTTACTTTGGCCCTATTGTCTTCAAAGGGATCCGAAATATCTGTTCTCTGATTCCACCGAAATAAGGCTAGCAAAGAGATCCAGGAAATACAGATGTAACTCTGTGAGTGGAAGTTACACATCACAAAGCAGTTTCTCTCAAAGCTTATTTCCAGTTTTCCTCGAATGATATTTTCTTTTTCACCATAGCCCTCTATGGGCTTCCAAATATCACTTTGCGAATTCCACAAGAACAGGCTTAGCGAGCGGCTTCTAGAGGGGAAAGCTGTAACTCTGTGAGATGGATTCACAGAACACTAAGCAGTTTCTCAGAAAACTTCTTTCCAGCTTTCATCTGAGGATATTTCTTTTTTCACCATAGCACTCTATGGGCTTCCAAATTTGACTTTGCAAATTACACCAGAACTGTCTTCGTGAAAGGCTTCTTGAGGGGATAGATGAAACTATGTGAGATGATTTCACAGAATACAAAGAAGTTGTTCAGAAACCTTCCTTCTCTTTGTTATCGGAGGATATTTCCTTTGGCCCTATAGTCTTCGAAGGGATCTGAAATATCTGTTCTCAGATTTCACAGAAAAAGGCTAGCAAAAAAATCCACGAAATACAGATGTAACTCTGTGAGTGGAAGTCACACATCACAAAGCAGTTTCTCAGAAAGCTACTTTGCAGTTTTTCTCGGAGGATATTTTCTTTTTAACCATAGCCCTATATGGGCTTCCAAATAACACTTTGCGAATTTCGCAAGAACAGGCTTAGCAAGCGGCTTCTTGAGGGGAAAACGTTAACCCTGTGAGATGAATTCACAGAACACTAAGCAGTTTCTCGGAAAGCTTCTTTCCAGATTTCATCTGAGGATATTTCCTTTTCCGCCATAGCCCTCTATGGGCTTCCAAATATCGCTTTGCAAATTAGACAAGAACTGTGTTAGTGAAAGGCCTCTTGAGGGGAACGCTGTGACTCTGTGAGATGATTCCTCAGAACACAAAGAAGTTTCTCAGAAAGCTTCTTTCTCTTAGTTATCGTAGGATATTTCCTTTGGCCCTGTAGTCTTCAAAGGGATCCGAAATATCTGTTCTCAGATTCCACAGAAATAAGGCTAGCAAAGAGATCCACGAAATACAGATGTAACTCTCTGAGTGGAAGTCACACATCACAGAGCATTTTCTCAGAAAGCTTCTTTCCAGTATTTGTCGGAGGATATTTTCTTTTTCACCATAGCCCTCTACGGACTTCCAAATATCACTTTGCGAATTCCAAAAGAACAGGCTCAGCGAGGGGCTTCTTGAGGGGAAAGCTGCAACTCTGTGAGATGAATTCACAGAACACTAAGCAGTTTCTCAGAAAAATTCTATCCAGATTTCATCCTACGATATTTCCTTTTTCAACATAGCCCTCTATGGGCTTCCAAATATCACTTTGCGAATTCTGCAAGAACAGGCTTAGCAAGTGGCTGCTTGAGGGGAAAGCTGTAACTCTGAGATGATTCCTCAGAAGACAATAATTTTCTCAGACAGCTTCTTTCTCTTTGTTATCGGAGGATATTTCCTTTGGCCTTGTAGTCTTCAAAGGGATCCGAAATATCTGTTCTCAGATTGCACAGAAATAAAGCTAGCAAAGACATCCACGAAATACAGATGTAACTCTGTGAGTGGAAGTCACATATCACAAAGCAGTTTCTCAGAAGGCTTCTTTCCGGTGTTCCTCGGATCATATTTTCTTCTCCAGCATAGCACTCTATGGGCTTCCAAATATCACTTTGCGAATTCCCCAAGAACAGGCTTAGCAAGTGGCTGCTTTAGGGGAAAACTGTAATTCTGTGAGATGAATTCACAGACACTAAGCAGTTTCTCAGAAAGCTTCTTTCCAGATTTCATCTGAGGATATTTCCTTTTTCACCATAGCCCTCTATGGGCTTCAAAATATCACTTTGCCAATTCCACAGGAACTATCTTAGGGAAAGGCTTCTTGAGGCGAAAGCTGTAACTCTGTGAGATGATTTCACAGAACACAAAGAAGTTTCTCAGAAAGCTTCTTTCTCTTTGTTATCGGAGGATATTTCCTTTGGCCCTATAGTCTTCAAAGGGATCCGAAATATCTGTTCTCAGATTCCACAGAAATAAGGCTAGCAAAGAGATCCACGAAATACAGATGTAACTCTGTGAGTGGAAGTCACACATCACAGAGCAGTTTCTCAGAAAGCTTCTTTCCAGATATCATCTGAGGATATTTCCTTTTTCACCATAGCCCTCTATGGGCTTCCAAATATCACTTTGCCAATTCCACAAGAACTGTCTTAGCGAAAGGATTGTTGAGGGGAAAGCTGTAACTCTGTGAGATGATTTCACAGAACACAAAGAAGTTTCTCGAAAGCTTCATTCTCTTTGTTATCGGAGGATATTTCCTTTGGCCCTATAGTCTTCAAAGGGATCCGAAATATCTGTTCTCAGATTCCACAGAAAGAAGGCTAGCAAAGAGATTCTCGAAATACAGATGTAACTCTGTGAGATGAATTCATAGAACACTAAGCAGTTTCTCAGAAAGCTTCTTTCCAGATTTCATCTGGGGATATTTCCTTTTTCACCATAGCCCTCTATGGGCTTCCAAATATCACTTTGCCAATTCCACAAGAACTGTCTTAGCGAAAGGACTGTTGAGGGGAAAGCTGTAACTCTGTGAGATGATTTCACAGAACACAAAGAAGTTTCTCGAAAGCTTCATTCTCTTTGTTATCGGAGGATATTTCCTTTGTCCCTATAGTCTTCAAAGGGATCCGAAATATCTGTTCTCAGATTCCCCAGAAATAAGTCTAGCAAAGAAATCTATGAAACATAGATGTAACACTGTGAGATGAATTAACAGAACACTAAGCATTTTCTCAGAAAGCTTCTTTCCAGATTTCATCTGAGGATATTTCCTTTTTCACCATAGCCCTCTATGGGCTTCCAAATATCACTTTGCCAATTCCACAAGAACTGTCTCAGCGAAAGACTTCTTGAGGGAAAGCTGTAACTCTGTGAGATGATTTCACAAACACGACGAAGTTTCTCAGAAAGCATCTTTCTCTTTGTTATCAGAGGATATTTCCTTTGGACCTATAGTCTTCAGAGGGATCCGAAATATCTTTTCTCAGATACCACAGAATTAATGGTAGCAAAGAGATCCACGATATAGAGATGTAACTCTGTAAATGGAATTCACACATCACAGAGCAGTTTCTCTGAAAGCATCTTTTCAGATTTCATCTGAGGATATTTCCTTTTTCACCATAGCCCTATAGGGGCTTTCAAATATCACTTTGCCTATTCCACATGAAGTGTCTTAGCGAAAGGCTTCTTGAGGGGAAAGCTGTAACTCTGTGAGATGATTTCACAGAACACAAAGAAGTTTCTCAGAAAGCTTCTTTCTCTTTGTTATCGGAGGATATTTCCTTTGGCCCTATATTCTTCAAAGGGATCCGAAGTATCTGTTCTCAGATTCCACAGAAATAAGGCTAGCAAAGAGATCCACGAAATACAGATGTAACTCTGTGAGTGGAAGTCACACATCACAAAGCAGTTTCTCAGAAAGCTTCTTTCCAGTTTTTCTCTGAGGATATTTTCTTTTTCACCGTAGCCCTCTAAGGGCTTCCAAATATCACTTTTCGAATTCCACAAGAACAGGCTTAGCGAGCGGCTTTTTGAGGGGAAATCTGTAACCTTGTGCGATGAATTCACAGAACACTAAGCAGTTTCTCAGAAAGCTTCTTTCCAGATTTCATCCTACGATTTTCCTTTTCCACCATAGCCCTCTAGGGCTTCCAAAAATGACTTTCCAAATTCCACAAGAACTGTCTTAGCGAAAGGCTTCCTGAGGGGAAAGCTGTAACTCAGTGAGACGATTCCACAGAACACAAAGAAGTTTCTCAGAAAGCTTCTCTCTCTTTGTTATCGGAGGATATTTCCTATGCCCCTATAATCTTCAAAGGGATCCGAAATATCTGTTCTCAGATTCCACAGAAATAAGGCTAGCAAATATATCCACGAAATACAGATGTAACTCTGTGAGTGGAAGTCACACATCACAGAGCAGTTTCTCAGAAAGCTTCTTTGCAGATTTCATCTGAGGATATTTCCTTTTTCACCATAGCCCTCTATGGGCTTCCAAATATCACATTGGGAATGCCGCAAGAACAGGCTTAACAAGCGGCTTCTTGAGGGGAAAGCTGTAACTCTGTGAGATGATTTCACAGAACACAAAGATGTTTCACAGAAAGCTTCTTTCTCTTTGTTATCGGAGGATATTTCCTTTCGCCCTATAGTCTTCAAAGGGATCCGAAATATCTGTTCTCAGATTCCACAGAAATAAGGATAGCAAAGAGATCCACGAAACACAGATGTAACTCTGTGAGTGGAAGTCACACATCACAGAGCAGTTTCTCAGAAAGCTTCTTTCCAGATTTAATCTGAGGATATTTCCTTTTTCACCATAGCCCTCTATGGGCTTCCAAATATCACTTTTCCAATTCCACAAGAACTGTCTTAGCGAAAGGCTTTGAGGGGAAAGCTGTAACTCTGTGAGGTGATTTCACAGAACACAAAGAAGTTTCTCAGAAAGCTTCTTTCTCTTTGTTATCGGAGCATATTTCCTTTGACCCAATAGTCTTCACAGGGATCCGAAATATCTGTTCTCAGATTCCACAGAAATAAGGCTAGCAAAGAGATCTACGAAACACAGATGTAACTCTGTGAGATGAATTAACAGAACACTAAGCAGTTTCTCAGAAAGCTTCTTTCCAGATTTCATCTGAGGATATTTCCTTTTTCACCATAGCCCTCTATGGGCTTCCAAATATCACTTTGCCAATTACACAAGAACTGTCTTAGCGAAAGGCTTCTTGAGGGGAAAGCTGTAACTCTGTGAGATGATTTCACAGAACACAAAGAAGTTTCTCAGAAAGCTTCTTTCTCTTTGTTATCGGAGGATATTTCCTTTGGCCCTAAGTCTTCAAAGGGATCTGAAATATCTGTTCTCAGATCCAACAGAAATAAGGATAGCAAGGAGATCCACAAAACACAGATGTAACTCTGTGAGATGAATTAACAGAACACTAAGCAGTTTCTCAGAAAGCTTCTTTCCAGATTTCATCTGAGGATATTTCCTTTTTCACCATAGCCCTCTATGGGCTTCCAAATATCACTTTTCCAATTCCACAAGAACTGTCTTTGTGAAAGGCTTCCTGAGGGGAAAGCTGTAACTCTGTGAGATGATTTCAAAGAACACAAAGAAGTTTCTCAGAAAGCTTCTTTCTCTTTGTTATCGGAGGATATTTCCTTTGGCCCTATAGACTTCAAAGGGATCCGAAATATCTGTTCTCAGATTCCACAGAAAGAAGGAGAGCAAAGAGATCCACGAAACACAGATGTAACTCTGTGAGTGGAAGTCACACATCACAGAGCAATTTCTGAGAAAGCTTCTTTCCAGATTTCATCTGAGGATATTTCCTTTTTCACCATAGCCCTCTATGGGCTTCCAAATATCACTTTGCCAATTCCACAAGAACTGTCTTAGCGAAAGGCAATGAGGGGAAAGCTGCAACTCTGTGAGGTGATTTCACAGAACACAAAGAAGTTTCTCAGAAAGCTTCTTTCTCTTTGTTATCGGAGCATATTTCCTTTGGCCTAATAGTCTTCACAGGGATCCGAAATCTCTGTTCTCAGATTCCACAGAAATAAGGCTAACAAGGAGATATACGAAACACAGATGTAACTCTGTGAGATGAATTAACAGAACACTAAGCATTTTCTCAGAAAGCTTCTTTCCAGATTTCATCTGAGGATATTTCCTTTTTCACCATAGCCCTCTATGGGCTTCCAAATATCACTTTGCCAATTCCACAAGAACTGTCTTAGCGAAAGGCTTCTTGAGGGGAAAGCTGTAACTCTGTGAGATGATTTCACAGAACACAAAGAAGTTTCTCAGAAAGCTTCTTTCTCTTTGTTATCGGAGGATATTTTCTTTGGACCTATAGTCTTCAAAGGGATACGAAATATCTGTTCTCAGATTCCACAGAAATAAGGATAGCAAAGAGATCCCCGAAACACAGATGTAACTCTGTGAGATGAATTAACAGAACAATAAGCAGTTTCTCCAAAGCTTCTATCCAGATTTCATCTGAGGATATTTAATTTTTCACCATAGCCCTCTATGGGCTTCCAAATATCACTTTGCCAATTCCACAAGAACTGTCTTAGCGAAAGGCTTCTTCAGATGAAAGCTGTAACACTGTGAGATGATTTCACAAGCACAATGAAGTTTCTCAGAAAGCTTCTTTCTCTTTGTTATTTTAGGATATTTCCTTTGGCCTTATAGTCTTCAGAGGGATCCGAAATATCTGTTCTCAGATTCCACAGAAATAATGCTAGCAAAGACATCCACGAAATACAGATGTAACTCTGTGAATGGAAATCACACATCACATAGCCGTTTCTCTGAAAGCATCTTTCCAGATTTCATCTGAGGATATTTCCTTTTTCACCATAGCCCACTATGGGCTTCCAAATATCACTTTGCCAATTCCACAAGAACTGTCTTAGCGAAAGGCTTCTTGAGGGGAAATCTGTAACTCTGTGAGTTGATTCCACAGAACACAAAGAAGTTTCTCAGAAAGCTTCTTTCTCTTTGTTATCGGAGGATATTTCCTTTGGCCCTATAGGCTTCAAAGGGATCCGAAATATCTGTTCTTAGATTCCACAGAAATAAGGCTAGCAAATATATCCACGAAATACAGATGTAACTCTGTGAGTGGAAGTCACACATCACAGAGCAGTTTCTCAGAAAGCTTCTTTCCAGATTTAATCTGAGGATATTTCCTTTTTCACCATAGCCCTCTATGGGCTTCCAAATATCACTTTGCCAATTCCACAAGAACTGTCTTAGCGAAAGGCTTCTTGAGGGCAAAGCTGTAACTCTGTGACATGATTTCACAGAACACAAAGAAGTTCCTCAGAAAGCTTCTTTCTCTTTGTTATCGGAGGATATTTTCTTTGGCCCTATAGTCTTCAAAGGGATACGAAATATCTGTTCTCAGATTCCACAGAAATAAGGATAGCAAAGAGATCCACGAAACACAGATGTAACTCTGTGAGATGAATTAACAGAACACTAAGCAGTTTCTCAGAAAGCTTCTTTCCAGATTTCATCTGAGGATATTTCCTTTTTCACCATAGACCTCTATGGGCTTCCAAATATCACTTTGCCAATTCCACAAGAACTGTCTTAGCGAAAGGCTTCTTATGAGGAAAGCTGTAACTCTGTGAGATGATCTCACAGAACACAAAGAAGTTTCTCAGAAAGCTTCTTTCTCTTTGTTATCGGAGGATATTTTCTTTGGCCCTATAGTCTTCAAAGGGATACGAATTATCTCTTCTCAGATTCCACAGAAATAAGGATAGCAAAGAGATCTCCGAAACGCAGATGTAACTCTGTGAGATGAATTAACAGAACAATAAGCAGTTTCTCCAAAGCTTCTTTCCAGATTTCATCTGAGGATATTTAATTTTTCACCATAGCCCTCTATGGGCTTCCAAATATCACTTTTCCAATTCCACAAGAACTGTCTTAGCGAAAGGCTTCTTGAGGGGAAAGCTGTAACACTGTGAGATGATTTCACAAGCACAATGAAGTTTCTCAGAAAGCTTCTTTCTCTTTGTTATTGGAGGATATTTCCTTTGGCCTTATAGTCTTCAGAGGGATCCGAAATATCTGTTCTCAGATTCCACAGAAATAATGCTAGCAAAGACATCCACGAAATACAGATGTAACTCTGTGAATGGAAATAAAACATCACAGAGCCGTTTCTCTGAAAGCATCTTTCCAGATTTCATCTGAGGATATTTCCTTCTTCACCATAGCCCTCTATGGGCTTCCAAATATCACTTTGCCAATTCCACAAGAACTGTCTTAGCGAAAGGCTTCTTGAGGGGAAATCTGTAACTCTGTGAGTTGATTCCACAGAACACAAAGAAGTTTCTCAGAAAGCTTCTTTCTCTTTTTTTTCGGAGGATATTTCCTTTGGCCCTATAGTCTTCAAAGGGATCCGAAATATCTGTTCTCAGATTCCACAGAAATAAGGATAGCAAAGAGATCCACGAAACACAGATGTAACTCTGTGAGTGGAAGTCACACATCACAGAGCAGTTTGTCAGAAAGCTTCTTTCCAGATTTAATCTGAGGATATTTCCTTTTTCACCGTAGCCCTCTACGGGATTCCAAATATCACTTTGCCAATTCCACAAGAACTGTCTTAGCGAAAGGCTTCTTGAGGGGAAAGCTGTAACACTGTGAGATGATTTCACAGGCACAACGAAGTTTCTCAGAAAGCTTCTTTCTCTTTGTTATTGGAGCATATTTCCTTTGGACCTATAGGCTTCAAAGGGATCCGAAATATCTGTTCTCAGATTCCACAGAAATAAGGATAGCAAAGAGATCCCCGAAACACAGATGTAACTCTGTGAGATGAATTAACAGAACAATAAGCAGTTTCTCAGAAAGCTTCTTTCCAGATTTCATCTGAGGATATTTCCTTTTTCACCATAGCCCTCTATGGGCTTCCAAATATCACTTTGCAAATTCCACAAGAACTGTCTTAGCGAAAGTCTTCTTGAGGGGAAAGCTGTAACTCTGTGAGATGATTTCACAGAACACAAAGAAGTTTCTCAGAAAGCTTCTTTCTCTTTGTTATCGGAGTATATTTCCTTTGGTCCTATAGTCTTCAAAGGGATCCGAAATATCTGTTCTCAGATTCCACAGAAAGAAGGCTAGCAAAGAGATCCACGAAATACAGATGTAACTCTGTGAGTGGAACTCACACATCGCAGAGCATTTTCTCAGAAAGCTTCTTTCCAGATTTCATCTGAGGATATTTCCTTTTTCACCATAGCCCTCTATGGGCTTCCAAATATCACTTTGCCAATTCCACAAGAACTGTCTTAGCGAAAGGCTTCTTGAGGGGAAAGCTGTAACTCTGTGAGATGATTTCACAGAACACAACGAAGTTTCTCAGAAAGCTTCTTTCTCTTTGTTATCGGAGGATATTTCCTTTGGCCCTATAGTCTTCAAAGGGATCCGAAATATCTGTTTTCAGATTCCACAGAAATAAGGATAGCAAAGAGATCCACGAAACACAGATGTAACTCTGTGAGATGAATTAACAGAACACCAAGGAGTTTCTCAGAAAACTTCTTTCCAGATTTCATCTGATGATATTTCCTTTTTCACCATAGCCCTCTATGGGCTTCCAAATATCACTTTGCCAATTCCACAAGAACTGTCTTAGCGAAAGTCTTCTTGAGGGGAAAGCTGTAACTCTGTGAGATGATTTCACAGAACACAAAGAAGTTTCACAGAAAGCTTCTTTCTCTTTGTTATCGGAGGATATTTCCTTTGGCCCTATAGTCTTCAAAGGGATCCGAAATATCTGTTCTCAGATTCCACAGAAGTAAGGATAGCAAAGAGATTCACGAAACACAGATGTAACTCTGTGAGTGGAAGTCACACATCACAGAGCAGTTTTTCAGAAAGCTTCTTTCCAGATTTAATCTGAGGATATTTCCTTTTTCAAAATAGCCCTCTATGGGCTTCCAAATAACACTTAGCCAATTCCACAAAAACTGTCTTAGCGAAAGGCTTTGAGGGGAAAGCTGCAACTCTGTGAGGTGATTTCACAGAACACAAAGAAGTTTCTCAGAAAGCTTCTTTCTCTTTGTTATCGGAGCATATTTCCTTTGGCCCTATAGTCTTCAAAGGGATCCGAAATATCTGTTCTCAGATTCCACAGAAATAAGGACAGCATAGAGATCCACGAAATACAGATGTAACTCTGTGAGATTAATTAACAGAACACTAAGCAGTTTCTCAGAAAGCTTCTTTCCAGATTTCATCTGAGGAAATTTCCTTTTTCACCATAGCACGCTATGGGCTTCCAAATATCACTTTGCCAATTCCACAAGAACTGTCTTAGCGAAAGTCTTCTGAGGGGAAAGCTGTAACACTGTGAGATGATTTCACAAGCACAACGAAGTTTCTCAGAAAACTTCTTTCTCTTTGTTATTGGAGTATATTTCCTTTGGCCCTATAGTCTTCACAGGGATCCGAAATATCTGTTCTCAGATTCCACAGAAATAATGCTAGCAAAGACATCCACGAAATACAGATGTAACTCTGTGAATGGAATTCACACATCACAGAGCAGTTTCTCTGAAAGCATCTTTCCAGATTTCATCTGAGGATATTTCCTTTTTCACCATAGCCCTCTATGGGCTTCCAAATATCACTTTGCCAATTCCACAAGAACTGTCTTAGCGAAAGGCTTCTTGAGGGGAAAGCTGTAACTCTGTGAGTTGATTCCACAGAACACAAAGAAGTTTCTCAGAAAGCTTCTTTCTCTTTGTTATCGGAGGATATTTCCTTTGACCCTATAGGCTTCAAATGGATCCAAAATATCTGTTCTCAGATTACACAGAAATAAGGCTAGCAAATATATCCACGAAATACAGATGTAACTCTGTGAGTGGAAGTCACACATCACAGAGCACTTTCTCAGAAAGCTTCTTTGCAGATTTCATCTGAGGATATTTCCTTTTTCACCATAGCCCTCTATGGGCTTCCAAATATCACTTTGCCAATTCCACAAGAACTGTCTTAGCGAAAGAATTCTTGAGGGGAAAGCTGTAACTCTGTGAGATGATTTCACAGAACACAAAGAAGTTTCACAGAAAGCTTCTTTCTCTTTGCTATCGGAGGATATTTCCTTTGGCCCTATAGTCTTCAAAGGGATCCGAAATATCTGTTCTCAGATTCCACAGAAATAAGGATAGCAAAGAGATCCACGAAACACAGATGTAACTCTGTGAGTGGAAGTCACACATCACAGAGCAGTTTCTCAGAAAGCTTCTTTCCAGATTTAATCTGAGGATATTTCCTTTTTCACCATAGCCCTCTATGGGCTTCCAAATATCACTTTTCCAATTCCACAAGAACTGTCTTAGCGAAAGGCTTTGAGGGGAAAGCTGTAACTCTGTGAGGTGATTTCACAGAACACAAAGAAGTTTCTCAGAAAGCTTCTTTCTCTTTGTTATCGGAGCATATTTCCTTTGGCCCAATAGTCTTCACAGGGATCCGAAATATCTGTTCTCAGATTCCACAGAAATAAGGCTAGCAAAGATATCTACGAATCACAGATGTAACTCTGTGAGATGAATTAACAGAACACTAAGCAGTTTCTCAGAAAGCTTCTTTCCAGATTTCATCTGAGGATATTTCCTTTTTCACCATAGCCCTCTATGGGCTTCCAAATATCACTTTGCCAATTACACAAGAACTGTCTTAGCGAAAGGCTTCTTGAGGGGAAAGCTGTAACTCTGTGAGATGATTTCACAGAACACAAAGAAGTTTCTCAGAAAGCTTCTTTCTCTTTGTTATCGGAGGATATTTCCTTTGGCCCTAAGTCTTCAAAGGGATCTGAAATATCTGTTCTCAGATCCAACAGAAATAAGGATAGCAAACAGATCCACGAAACACAGATGTAACTCTGTGAGATGAATTAACAGAACACTAAGCAGTTTCTCAGAAAGCTTCTTTCCAGATTTCATCTGAGGATATTTCCTTTTTCACCATAGCCCTCTATGGGCTTCCAAATATCACTTTTCCAATTCCACAAGAACTGTCTTTGTGAAAGGCTTCCTGAGGGGAAAGCTGTAACTCTGTGAGATGATTTCAAAGAATACAAAGAAGTTTCTCAGAAAGCTTCTTTCTCTTTGTTATCAGAGGATATTTCCTTTGGCCCTATAGTCTTCAAAGGGATCCGAAATATCTGTTCTCAGATTCCACAGAAAGAAGGAGAGCAAAGAGATCCACGAAACACAGATGTAACTCTGTGAGTGGAAGTCACACATCACAGAGCAATTTCTGAGAAAGCTTCTTTCCAGATTTCATCTGAGGATATTTCCTTATTCACCATAGCCCTCTATGGGCTTCCAAATATCACTTTGCCAATTCCACAAGAACTGTCTTAGCGAAAGGCTTTGAGGGGAAAGCTGCAACTCTGTGAGGTGATTTCACAGAACACAAAGAAGTTTCTCAGAAAGCTTCTTTCTCTTTGTTATCGGAGCATATTTCCTTTGGCCCAATAGTCTTCACAAGGATCCGAAATCTCTGTTCTCAGATTCCACAGAAATAAGGCTAGAAAAGAGATCTACGAAACACAGATGTAACTCTGTGATATGAATTAACAGAACACTAAGGATTTTCTCAGAAAGCTTCTTTCCAGATTTCATCTGAGGATATTTCCTTTTTCACCATCGCCCTCTATGGGCTTCCAAATATCACTTTGCCAATTCCACAAGAACTGTCTTAGCGAAAGGCTTCTTGAGGGGAAAGCTGTAACTCTGTGAGATGATTTCACAGAACACAAAGAAGTTTCTCAGAAAGCTTCTTTCTCTTTGTTATCGGAGGATATTTTCTTTGGCCCTATAGTCTTCAAAGGGATACGAAATATCTGTTCTCAGATTCCACAGAAATAAGGATAGCAAAGAGATCCCCGAAACACAGATGTAACTCTGTGAGATGAATTAACAGAACAATAAGCAGTTTCTCCAAAGCTTCTATCCAGATTTCATCTGAGGATATTTAATTTTTCACCATAGCCCTCTATGGGCTTCCAAATATCACTTTGCCAATTCCACAAGAACTGTCTTAGCGAAAGGCTTCTTGAGAGGAAAGCTGTAACTCTGTGAGATGATTTCACAGAACACAAAGAAGTTTCTCAGAAAGGTTCTTTCTCTTTGTTATCGGAGGATATTTCCTTTGGCCCTATAGTCTTCCAAGGGATCCGAAATATCTGTTCTCAGATCCCAAAGAAATAAGGATAGCAAAGAGATCCACAAAATACAGATGTAACTCTGTGAGATGAATTAACAGAACACTAAGCAGTTTCTCAGAAAGCTTCTTACCAGATTTCATCTGAGCATATTTCCTTTTTCACCATAGCCCTCTATGGGCTTCAAATATCACTTTGCCAATTCCACAAGAACTGTCTTAGCGAAAGGCTTCTTGAGATGAAAGCTGTAACACTGTGAGATGATTTCACAAGCACAATGAAGTTTCTCAGAAAGTTTCTTTCTCTTTGTTATTTTAGGATATTTCCTTTGGCCTTATAGTCTTCAGAGGGATCCGAAATATCTGTTCTCAGATTCCACAGAAATAATGCTAGCAAAGACATCCACGAAATACAGATGTAACTCTGTGAATGGAAATCACACATCACATAGCGGTTTCTCTGAAAGCATCTTTCCAGATTTCATCTGAGGATATTTCCTTTTTCACCATAGCCCTCTATGGGCTTCCAAATATCACTTTGCCAATTCCACAAGAACTGTCTTAGCGAAAGGCTTCTTGAGGGAAAATCTGTAACTCTGTGAGTTGATTCCACAGAACACAAAGAAGTTTCTCAGAAAGCTTCTTTCTCTTTGTTATCGGAGGATATTTCCTTTGGCCCTATAGGCTTCAAAGGGATCCGAAATATCTGTTCTTAGATTCCACAGAAATAAGGCTAGCAAATATATCCACGAAATACAGATGTAACTCTGTGAGTGGAAGTCACACATCACAGAGCAGTTTCTCAGAAAGCTTCTTTCCAGATTTCATCTGAGGATATTTCCTTTTTCACCATAGCCCTCTATGGGCTTCCAAATATCACTTTGCCAATTCCACAAGAACTGTCTTAGCGAAAGGCTTCTTGAGGGGAAAGCTGTAACTCTGTGAGATGATTTCACAGAACACAAAGAAGTTTCACAGAAAGCTTCTTTCTCTTTGTTATCGGAGGATATTTCCTTTGGCCTTATACTCTTCAAAGGGATCCGAAATATCTGTTCTCAGATTCCACAGAAATAAGGATAGCAAAGAGATCCACGAAACACAGATGTAACTCTTTGAGTGGAAGTCACACATCACAGAGCAGTTTGTCAGAAAGATTCTTTCCAGATTTAATCTGAGGATATTTCCTTTTTCACCATAGCCCTCTATGGGCTTCCAAATGTCACTTTTCCAATTCCACAAGAACTGTCTTAGCGAAAGGCTTTGAGGGGAAAGCTGTAACTCTGTGAGATGATTTCACAGAACACAAAGAAGTTTCTCAGAAAGCTTCTTTCTCTTTGTTATCGGAGGATATTTCCTTTGGCCCTATAGTCTTCAAAGGGAATGGAAATATCTCTTCTCAGATTCCACAGAAATAAGGATAGCAAAGAGATCCACGAAACACAGATGTAACTCTGTGAGATGAATTAACAGAACACTAAGCAGTTTCTCAGAAAGCTTCTTTCAAGATTTCATCTGAGGATATTTCCTTTTTCACCGTAGCCCTCTACGGGATTCCAAATATCACTTTGCCAATTCCACAAGAACTGTCTTAGCGAACGGCTTCTTGAGGGGAAAGCTGTAACACTGTGAGATGATTTCACAAGCACAACGAAGTTTCTCAGAAAGCGTCTTTCTCTTTGTTATTGGAGCACATTTCCTTTGGCCCTATAGGCTTCAAAGGGATCCGAAATATCTGTTCTCAGATTCCACAGAAATAAGGATAGCAAAGAGATCCACGAAACACAGATGTAACTCTGTGAGTGGAAGTCACACATCACAGAGCAGTTTCTCAGAAAGCTTCTTTCCAGATTTCATCTGAGGATATTTCCTTTTTCACCATAGCCCTCTATGGGCTTCCAAATATCACTTTGCCAATTCCACAAGAACTGTCTTAGCGAAAGGCTTCTTGAGGGGAAAGCTGTAACTCTGTGACATGATTTCACAGAACACAAAGAAGTTCCTCAGAAAGCTTCTTTCTCTTTGTTATCGTAGGATATTTTCTTTGGCCCTATAGTCTTCAAAGGGATACGAAATATCTGTTCTCAGATTCCACAGAAATAAGGATAGCAAAGAGATCCACGAAACACAGATGTAACTCTGTGAGATGAATTAACAGAACACTAAGCAGTTTCTCAGAAAGCTTCTTTCCAGATTTCATCTGAGGATATTTCCTTTTTCACCATAGCCCTCTATGGGCTTCCAAATATCACTTGGCCAATTCCACAAGAACTGTCTTAGCGAAAGGCTTCTTGAGGGGAAAGCTGTAACTCTGTGAGATGATTTCACAGAACACAAAGAAGTTTTTCAGAAAGCTTCTTTCTCTTTGTTATCGGAGGATATTTCCTTTGGCCCTATAGCCTTCAAAGGGATCCGAAATATCTGTTCTCAGATTCCACAGAAATAAGGCTAGCAAAGAGATCTAGGAAACACAGATGTAACTCGGTGAGATGAATTAACAGAACACTAAGCAGTTCCTCAGAAAGCTTCTTTCCAGATTTCATCTGAGGATATTTCCTTTTTCACCATAGCCCTCTATGGGATTCCAAATATCACTTTTCCAATTCCACAAGTACTGTCTTAGCTAAAGGCTTCTTGAGGGGAAAGCTGTAACTCTGTGAGATGATCTCACAGAACACAAAGAAGTTTCTCAGAAAGCTTCTTTCTCTTTGTTATCGGAGGATATTTCCTTTGGCCCTATAGTCTTCAAAGGGATCTGAAATATCTGTTCTCAGATTCCACAGAAATAAGGATAGCAAAGAGATCCACGAAATGCAGATGTAACTCTGTGAGTGGAAGTCACACATCACAGAGCAGTTTCTCAGAAAGCTTCCTTCCAGATTTCATCTGAGGATATTTCCTTTTTCACCGTAGCCCTCTCTGGGCTTCCAAATATCACTTTGCCAATTCCACAAGAACTGTCTTATCGAAAGGCTTCTTGAGGGGAAAGCTGTAACTCTGTGAGATGATTTCACAGAACACAAAGAAGTTTCTCAGAAAACTTCTTTCTCTTTGTTATCGGAGGATATTTCCTTTGGCCCTAAAGTCTTCAAAGGGATCCGAAATATCTGTTCTCAGATTCCAAAGAAATAAGGCTAGCAAAGAAATGCACGAAATACAGATGTAACTCTGTGAGATGAATTAACAGAACACTAAGCAGTTTCTCAGGAATCTTCTTTCCAGATTTCATCTGAGGATATTTCCTTTTTCACCATATCCCTCTATGGGCTTCCAAATATCACTTTGCCAATTCCACAAGAACTGTTTTAGCGAAAGGCTTCTGGAGGGGAAAGCTGTAACTCTGTGAGTTGATTCCACAGAACACAAAGAAGTTTCTCAGAAATCTTCTTTCTCTTTGTTATCGGAGGATATTTCCTTTGGCCCTATAGTCTTCAAAGGGATCCGAAATATCTGTTCTCAGATTCCACAGAAAGAAGGCTAGCAAAGAGATCCACCAAATACAGATGTAACTCTGTGAGATGAATTAACAGAACACTAAGCAGTTTCTCAGAAAGCTTCTTTCCAGATTTCATCTGAGGATATTTCCTTTTTCACCATAGCCCTCTAGGGGCTTCCAAATATCACTTTGCAAATTCCACAAGAACTGTCTTAGCGAAAGTCTTCTTGAGGGGAAAGCTTTAACTCTGTGAGATGATTTCAAGGAACACAAAGAAGTTTCTCAGAAAGCTTCTTTCTCTTTGTTATCGGAGGATATTTCCTTTGGCCCTATAGTCTTCAAAGGGATCCGAAATATCTGTTCTCAGATTCCACAGAAAGAAGGCTAACAAAGAGACCCTCGAAATACAGATGTAACTCTGTGAGTGGAACTCACACATCACAGAGCAGTTTCTCAGAAAGCTTCTTTCCAGATTTCATCTGAGGATATTTCCTTTTTCACCATAGCCCTCTATGGGCTTCCAAATATCACCTTGCCAATTCCACAAGAACTGTCTTAGCGAAAGGCTTCTTGAGGGGAAAGCTGTAACTCTGTGAGATGATTTCACAGAACACAAAGAAGTTTCTCAGAAAGCTTCTTTCTCTTTGTTATCGGAGGATATTTCCTTTGGCCCTATAGTCTTCAAAGGGATCCAAAATATCTGTTCTCAGATTTCACAGAAATAAGGCTAGCAAAGACATCTACGAAACACAGATGTAACTCTGTGAGATGAATTAACAGAACACTAAGCAGTTTCTCAGAAAGCTTCTTTCCAGATTTCATCTGAGGATATTTCCTTTTTCACCATAGCCCTCTATGGGCTTCCAAATATCACTTTGCCAAATACACAAGAACTGTCTTAGCGAAAGGCTTCTTGAGGTGAAAGCTGTAACTCTGTGAGATGATTTCACAGAACACAAAGAAGTTTCTCAGAAAGCTTCTTTCTCTTTGTTATCGGAGGATATTTCCTTTGGCCTTATAGTCTTCAAAGGGATCCGAAATATCTGTTCTCAGATTCCACAGAAATAAGGCTAGGAAAGAGATCCACGAAATACAGATGTAACTCTGTGAGATGAATTAACAGAACACTAAGCAGTTTCTCAGAAAGCTTCTTTCCAGATTTCTTCTGAGGATATTTCCTTTTTCACCATAGCCCTCTATGGGCTTCCAAATATCACTTTGCCAATTCCACAAGAACTGTCTTAGCGAAAGGCTTCTTGAGGAGAAAGCTGTAACTCTGTGAGATGATTTCACAGAACACAAAGAAGTTTCTCAGAAAGGTTCCTTCTCTTTGTTATCGGAGGATATTTCCTTTGGCCCTATAATCTGCAAAGGGATCCGAAATATCTGTTCTCAGATTCCACAGAAATAAGGATAGCAAAGAGATCCACGAAATACAGATGTAAATTTGTGAGATGAATTAACAGAACACTAAGCAGTTTCTCAGAAAGCTTCTTTCCAGATTTCATCTGAGGATATTTCCTTTTTCACCGTAGCCCTCTATGGGCTTCCAAATATCACTTTGCCAATTCCACAAGAACTGTCTTAGCGAAAGGCTTCTTGAGGGGAAAGCTGTAACTCTGTGAGATGATTTCACAGAACACAAAGAAGTTTCTCAGAAAGCTTCTTTCTCTTTGTTATTGGAGGATATTTCCTTTGGCCCTATAGTCTTCAGAGGGATCCGAAATATCTGTTTCCAGATTCCACAGAAATAATGCTAGCAAAGAGATCCACGAAATACAGATGTAACTCTGTGAATTCAATTCACACATCACAGAGCAGTTTCTCTGAGCATCTTTCCAGATTTCATCTGATGATATTTCCTTTTTCACCGTATACCTCTATGGGCTTCCAAATATCACTTTTCCAATTCCACAAGAACTGTCTTAGCGAAAGGCTTCTTGAGGGGAAAGCTGTAACTATGTGAGATGATTTCACAGAACACCAAGAAGTTTCTCAGAAAGCTTCTTTCTCTTTGTTATCGGAGGATATTTCCTTTGGCCCTATAGTCTTCAAAGGGATCCGAAATATCTGTTCTCAGATTCCACAGAAATGAGGATAGCAAAGAGATACACGAAACACAGATGTAATTCTGTGAGATGAATTAACAGAACACTAAGCAGTTTCTCAGAAAGGTTCTTTCCAGATTTCATCTGAGGATATTTCCTTTTTCACCATAGCCCTCTACGGGCTTCCAAATATCGCTTCGCCAATTCCACAAGAACTGTCTTAGCGAAAGGCTTCTTGAGGGGAAAGCTGTAACTCTGTGAGATGATTTCACAAACACAACGAAGTTTCTCAGAAAGCTTCTTTCTCTTTGTTATTGGAGGATATTTCCTTTGGCCCTGTAGTCTTCAGAGGGATCCGAAACATCTGTTTCCAGATTCCACAGAAATAATGCTAGCAAAGAGATCCACGAAATACAGATGTAACTCTTTGAGTTCAATTCACACATCACAGAGCAGTTTCTCTGAAAGCATCTTTCCAGATTTCACCTGAGGATATTTCCCTTTTCACCGTAGCCCTCTATGAGCTTCCAAATATCACTTTGCCAATTCCACAAGAACTGTCTCAGCGAAAGGCTTCTTGAGGGGAAAGCTGTAACGCTGTGAGATGATTTCACAGAACACAAAGAAGTTTCTCAGAAAGCTTCTTTCTCTTTGTTATCGGAGGATATTTCCTTTGGCCCTATAGTCTTCAAAGCGATCCGAAATATCTGTTCTCAGATTCCACAGAAAGAAGGCTAACAAAGAGATCTACGAAACACAGATGTAACTCTGTGAGATGAATTAAGGGAACACTAAGCAGTTTCTCAGAAAGCTTCTTTCCAGAATTCATCTTAGGATATTTCCTTTTTCACCATAGCCCTCTTTGGGCTTCCACATATCACTTTGCCAATTCCACAAGAACTCTCTTAGCCAAAGGGTTCTGACGGGAAAGCTGTAACTCTGTGAGATGATTTCACAGAACACAAAAAAGTTTCTCAGAAAGCTTCTTTCTCTTTGTTATCGGAGGATATTTCCTTTGGCCCTATAGTCTTCAAAGGCATCCGAAATATCTGTTCTCATATTCCACAGAAAGAAGGCTAGCAAAGAGATCCACGAAATGCAGATGTAACTCTGTGAGTGGAAGTCACACATCACAGAGCAGATTCTCAGAAAGCTTCTTTCCAGATTTCTTCTGAGGATATTTCCTTTTTCACCATAGCCCTCTATGGGCTTCCAAATATCACTTTTCCAATTCCACAAGAACCGTCTTAGCGAATGGCTTCTTGAGGGGAAAGCTGTAACTCTGTGAGATGATTTCACAGAACACCAAGAAGTTTCTCAGAAAGCTTCTTTCTCTTTGTTATCGGAGGATTTTTCCGTTGGCCCTATAGTCTTCAAAGGGATCCGAAATACCTGTTCTAAGATTCCACAAAAATAAGGCTAGCAAAGAGATCCACGAAATACAGATGTAACACTGTGAGATGAATTAACAGAACACTAAGCAGTTTCTCAGAATGCTTCTTTCCAGATTTCATCTGAGCATATTTCCTTTTTCACCATAGCCCTCTAGGGGCTTCCAATATCACTTTGCCAATTCCACAAGAACTGTCTTAGCTAAAACTTTCTTGAGGGGAAAGCTGTAACTCTGTGAGATGATTTCACAGAACACAAAGAAGTTTCTCAGAAACCTTGTTTCTCTTTGTTATCGGAGGGTATTTCCTTTGGCCCTATAGTCTTCAAAGGGATACGAAATATCTGTTCTCAGATTCCACAGAAATAAGGCTAGCAAAGAGATCCACGAAATACAGATGTAAGTCTGTGAGTGGAAGTCACACATCACAGAGCAGTTTCTCAGAAAACTTCTTTCCAGATTTCATCTGAGGATATTTCCTTTTTTACCATGGCTCTCTACGGGCTTTCAAATATCACTTTGCCAATTCCACAAGAACTGTCTTAGCGAAAGGCTTCTTGAGGGGAAAGCTGTAACTCTGTGAGATGATTTCACAGAACACAAAGAAGTTTCTCAGAAAGCTTCTTTCTCTTTTTTATCGGAGGATATTTCCTTTGGCCCTATAGTCTTCAAAGGGATCCGAAATATCTGTTCTCAGATTCCACAGAAATAAGGCTAGCAGAGAGATCCACGAAATACAGATGTAACTCTGTGAGTGGAAGTCACACATCACAGAGCAGATTCTCAGAAAGCGTCTTTCCAGATTTCATCTGAGGATATTTCCTTTTTCACCATAGCCCTCTATGGGCTTCCAAATATCACTTTTCCAATTCCACAAGAACTGTCTTACCGAATAGCTTCTTGAGGGGAAAGCTGTAACTCTGTGAGATGATTTCACAGAACACAAAGAAGTTTCTCAGAAAGCTTCTTTCTCTTTGTTATCGGAGGATATTTCCTTTGGCCCTATAGTCTTCAAAGGGATCCGAAATATCTGTTCTAAGATTCCACAAAAATAAGGCTAGCAAAGAGATCCACGAAATACAGATGTAACACTGTGAGATGAATTAACAGAACACTAAGCAGTTTCTCAGAAAGCTTCTTTCCAGATTTCATCTGAGGATATTTCCTTTTTCACCATAGCCCTCTAAGGGCTTCCAAATATCACTTTGCCAATTCCACAAGAACTGTCTTAGCGAAAGCCTTCTTGAGGGCAAAGCTGTAAATCTGTGAGATGATTTCACAGAACACAAAGAAGTTTCTCAGAAAGCTTCTTTCTCTTTGTTATCGGAGGATATTTCCTTTGGCCCTGTAGTCTTCAACAGGATCTGAAATATTAGTTCTCAGATTCCACAGAAATAAGGCTAGTAAAGAGATCCACGAAATACAGATGTAACTCTGTGAGATGAATTATCTGAACACTAAGCAGTCTCTCAGAAAGCTTCTTTCCAGATTTCATCTCAGGATATTTCCTTTTTCACCACAGCCCTCTATAGGCTTCCAAATATCACTTTGCCAATTCCACAAGAACTGTCTTTGCGAAAGGCTTCTTGAGGGGAAAGCTGGAAATCTGTGAGATGATTTCACAGAAAGTAATGAAGTTTCTCAGAAAGCTTCTTTCTCTTTGTTATCAGAGGTTATTTCCTTTGGCCCTAGAGTCTTCAAAGGGATCCGAAATATCTGTTCTCAGATTCCAAAGAAATAAGGCTAGCAAAGAGATGAACGAAATACAGATGTAACCCTGTGAGTGGAAATCACACATCACAGAGCAGTTTCTCAGAAAGCTTCTTTCCAGATTTCATCTGAGGATATTTCCTTTTTCACCATAGCCCTCTAGGGGCTTCCAAATATCACTTTGCCAATTCCACAAGAACTATCTTAGCGAAAGGCTTCTTGAGGGGAAAGCCGTAACTCGGTGAGATGATTTCAAAGAACACAAACAAGTTTCTCAGAAAGCTTCTTTCTCTTTGTTATTGGAGGATATTTCCGTTGGCCCTATAGTCTTCAAAGGGATCTGAAATATTTCTTCTCAGATTCCACAGAAATAAGGCTAGCAAAGAGATCCACGAAATACAGATGTAACTCTGTGAGATGAATTAACAGAATACTAAGCAGTTTCTCAGAAAGCTTCTTTCCAGATTTTATCTGAGGATATTTCCTTTTTCACCATAGCCCTCTATGGGCTTCCAAATATCACTTTGCCAATTCCACAAGAACTGTCTTAGCGAAAGGCTTCTTGAGGGGAAAGCTGTAACTCTGTGAGATGATTTCACAGAACACAAAGAAGTTTCTCAGAAAGCTTCTTTCTCTTTGTTATCGGAGGATATTTCCTTTGGCCCTATAGTCTTCAAAGGGATCCAAAATATCTGTTCTCAGATTCCACAGAAAGAAGGCTAGAAAAGAGATCTACGAACCACAGATGTAACTCTGTGAGATGAATTAACAGAACACTAAGCAGTTTCTCAGAAAGCTTCTTTGCAGATTTCATCTGAGGATACTTCCTTTTTCACCATAGCCCTCTATGGGCTTCCAAATATCACTTTACCAATTCCACAAGAACTGTCTTAGCGAATGGCTTCTTGAGGGGAAAGCTGTAACTCTGTGAGATGATTTCGCAGAACACAAAGAAGTTTCTCAGAAATCTTCTTTCTCTTTCTTATCGGAGGATATTTCCCTTGGCCCTATAGTCTTCAAAGGGATCTGAAATATCTTTTCTCAAATTCCACAGAAAGAAGGCTAGCAAAGAGATCCACGAAATACAGATGTAACTCTGTGAGTGGAAGTCACACATCACAGAGCAGTTTCTCAGAAAGCTTCTTTCCAGATTTCATCTGAGGATATTTCCTTTTTCACCATAGCCCTCTATGGGCTTCCAAATATCACTTTTCCAATTCCACAAGAACTGTCTTAGCGAAAGGCTTCTTGAGGGGAGAGCTGTAAATCTGTGAGATGATTTCACAGAACGCAAAGAAGTTTCTCAGAAAGCTTCTTTCTCTTTCTTATCGGAGGATATTTCCTTTGGCCCTATAGTCTTCAAAGGGATCCGAAATATCTGTTCTCAGATTCCAAAGAAATAAGGCTAGCAAAGAGATGCAAGAAATACAGATGTAACCCTGTGAGTGGAAGTCCCACATCACAGAGCAGTTTCTTAGAAAGCTTCTTTACAGATTTCATCTGAGGCTATTTCCTTTTTCACCATAGACCTCTATGGGCTTCCACATATCACTTTGCCAATTCCACAAGAACTGTCTTAGCGAAAGGCTTCTTGAGGGGAAAGCTGTAACTCTGTGAGATGATTTCAAAGAACACAAAGAAGTTTCTCAGAAAGCTTCTTTCTCTTTGTTATCGTAGGATATTTCCTATGGCCCTATAGTCTTCAAAGGGATCCGAAATATCTGTTCACAGATTCCACAGAAAGAAGGCTAGCAAAGAGATATACGAAACACAGATGTAACTCTGTGTGATGAATTAAGAGAACACAAAGCAGTTTCTCAGAAAGCTTCATTCCAGATTTCATCTGAGGATATTTCCTTTTTCACCATAGACCTCTATGGGCTTCCAAATATCACTTTGCCAATTCCACAAGAACTGACTTAGCGAAAGGATTCTTGAGGGGAAAGCTGTAACTCTGTGAGATGATTTCGCAGAACACAAAGAAGTTTCTCAGAAATCTTCTTTCTCTTTGTTATGGGAGGATATTTCCCTTGGCCCTATAGTCTTCAAAGGGATCCGAAATATCTGTTCTCAGATTCCACAGACAGAAGGCTAGCAAAGAGATCCACGAAATACAGATGTAACTCTGTGAGTGGAAGTCACACATCACAGAGCAGTTTCTCAGAAAGCTTCTTTCCAGATTTCATCTGAGGATATTTCCATATTCACCATAGCCCTCTAGGGGCTTCCAAATATAACTTTGCCAATTCCACAAGAACTGTCTTAGCAAAAGGCTTCTAAAGGGGAAAGCTGTAACTCTATGAGATGATTTCGCAGAACACCAAGAAGTTTCTCAGAAAGCTTCTTTCCCTTTGTTATCGGAGGATATTTGCTTTGGCCCTATAGTCTTCAAAGGGATACAAGTATCTGTTCTCAGATTCCACAGAAATAAGGCTAGCAAAGAGATCCACGAAATACAGATGTAAGACTGTGAGTGGAAGTCACACATCACAGAGCAGTGTCTCAGAAAACTTCTCTCCATATTTCATCTGAGGATATTACCTTTTTCACCATAGCCCTCTATGGGCTTCCAAATATCACTTTGCCAATTCCACAAGAACTGTCTTAGCGAAAGGCTTCTTGAGGGGAAAGCTGTAACTCTGTGAGATGATTTCACAGAACACAAAGAAGTTTCTCAGAAAGCTTCTTTCTCTTTGTTATCGGAGGATATTTCCTTTGGCCCTATAATCTTCAAAGGGATCCGAAATATTAGTTCTCAGATTCCACAGAAATAAGGCTAGTAAAGAGATCCACGAAATATAGATGTAACTCTGTGAGATGAATTAAATGAACACTAAGCAGTCTCTCAGAAAGCTTCTTTCCAGATTTCATCTGAGGATATTTCCTTTTTCACCACAGCCCTCTATAGGCTTCCAAATATCACTTTGCCAATTCCACAAGAACTGTCTTATCGAAAGGCTTCTTGAGGGGAAAGCTGAAAATCTGTGAGATGATTTCACAGAACGCAAAGAAGTTTCTCAGAAAGCTTCTTTCTCTTTGTTATCGGAGGATATTTCCTTTGGACCTAGAGTCTTCAAAGGGATCCGAAATATCTGTTCTCAGATTCCAAAGAAATAAGGCTAGCAAAGAGATGCACGAAATACCGATGTAACCCTGTGAGTGGAAGTCACACATCACAGAGCAGTTTCTCAGAAAGCTTCTTTCCAGATTTCATCTGAGGATATTTCCTTTTTCACCATAGCCCTCTAGGGGCTTCCAAATATCACTTTGCCAATTCCACAAGAACTATCTTAGCGAAAGGCTTCTTGAGGGGAAAGCCGTAACTCTGTGAGATGATTTCACAGAACACCAAGAAGTTTCTCAGAATGCTTCTTTCTCTTTGTTATCGGAGGATATTTCCTTTGGCCCTATAGTCTTCAAAGGGATCCGAAATATCTGTTCTCAGATTCCACAGAAATAACGCTAGCAAAGAGATCCACGAAATACAGATATAACTCTGTGAGATGAATTAACAGAATACTAAGCAGTTTCTCAGAAAGCTTCTTTCCAGATTTCATCTGAGGATATTTCCTTTTTCACCATAGCCCTCTAGGGGCTTCCAAATATCACTTTGCCAATTCCACAAGAACTGTCTTAGCGAAAGGCTTCTTCAGGGGAAAGCTGTAACTCTGTGAGATGTTTTCACAGAACGGAAAGAAGTTTCTCCGAAAGCTTCTTTCTCTTTGTTATCGGAGGATATTTCCTTTGACCCTACAGTCTTCAAAGGGATCCGAAATATCTGTTCTCAGATTCCACAGAAAGAAGGCTAGCAAAGAGATCCACGAAATGCAGATGTAACTCTGTGAGTGGAAGTCACACATCACAGAGCAGTTTCTCAGAAAGCTTCTTTCCAGATTTCATCTGAGGATATTTCCTTTTCCACCATAGCCCTCTAAGGGCTTCCAAATATCACTTTACCAATTCCACAAGAACTGTCTTAGCGAAAGGATTCTTGAGGGGAAAGCTGTAACTCTGTGAGATGATTTCACAGAACACAAAGAAGTTTCTCAGAAAGCTTCTTTCTTTTTGTTTTCGGAGGATACTTCCTTTGGCCCTATAGTCTTCAAAGGGATCCGAAATATCTGTTTTCAGATTCCAAAGAAATAAGGCTACTAAAGAGATCCAGGAAATACAGATGTAACTCTGTGAGATGAATTAACTGAACACTAAGCAGTCTCTCAGAAAGATTCTTTCCAGATTTCATCTGAGGATATTTCCTTTTTCACCATATCTCTCTATAGGCTTGCAAATATCACTTTGCCAATTCCACAAGAACTGTCTTAGCGAAAGGCTTCTTGAGGGGAAAGCTGTAACGCTGTGAGATGATTTCACAGAACACAAAGAAGTTTCTCAGAAAGCTTCTTTCTCTTTGTTATCGGAGGATATTTCCTTTGGACCTATAGTCTTCAAAGGGATCCGAAATATCTGTTCTCAGATTCCAAAGAAATAAGGCTAGCAAAGAGATCCACGAAATACAGATGTAACTCTGTGAGTGGAAGTCACACATCACAGAGCAGTTTCTCAGAAAGCTTCTTTCCAGATTTCATCTGAGGATATTTCCTTTTTCACCATAGCACTCTAGGGGCTTCCAAATATCACTTTGCCAATTCCACAAGAACTGTCTTAGCGAAAGGCTTCTTGAGGGGAAAGCTGTAACTCTGTGAGATGATTTCACAGAACACAAAGAAGTTTCTCAGAAAGCTTCTTTCTCTTTGTTATCGAAGGATATTTCCTTTGGCCCTATAGTCTTCAAAGGGATCCAAAATATCTGTTCTCAGATTCCACAGAAAGAAGGCTAGCAAAGAGATCTATGAAACACAGATGTAACTCTGTGAGATGAATTAACAGAACACTAAGCAGTTTCTCAGAAAGCTTCTTTCCAGATTTCATCTGAGGATATTTCCTTTTTCACCATAGCCCTCTATGGGCTTCCAAATATCACTTTGCCAGTTCCACAGGAACTGTCTTAGCGAAGGTTTCTTAAGGGGAAAGCTGTAACTCTGTGAGATGATTTCACAGAACACAAAGAAGTTTCTCAGAAAGCTTCTTTCTCTTTGTTATCGGAGGATATTTCCTTTGTCCCTATAGTCTTCAAAGGGTCCGAATTATCAGTTCTCAGATACCACAGAAATAAGGATAGTAAAGAGATCCACGAAATACAGATGTAACTCTGTGAGATGAATTAACTGAACACTAAGCAGTCTCTCAGAAAGCTTCTTTCCAGATTTCTTCTGAGGATATTTCTTTTTTCACCACAGCCCTCTATAGGCTTCCAAATATCACTTTGCCAATTCCACAAGAACTGTCTTAGCGAAAGGCTTCTTGAGGGGAAAGCTGTAACTCTGTGAGATGATTTCAAAGAACGCAAAGAAGTTTCTCAGAAAGCTTCTTTCTCTTTGTTATCGGAGGATATTTCCTTTGGCCCTATAGTCTTCAAAGGGATCCGATATATCTGTTCTCAGATTCCACAGACAGAAGGCTAGCAAAGAGATCCACGAAATACAGATGTAACTCTGTGAGATGAATTAACAGAACACTAAGCAGTTTCTCAGAAACTTCATTCCAGATTTCATCTGAGGATATTTCCTTTTTCACCATAGCCCTCTATGGGCTTCCAAATATCACTTTGCCAATTCCACAAGAACTGTCTTAGCGAATGGCTTCTTGAAGGGTAAGCTGTAACTCTGTGAGATGATTTCACAGAACACCAAGAAGGTTATCAGAAAACTTCTTTCTCTTTGTTATCGGAGGATATTTCCTTTGGCCCTGTAGTCTTCAAAGGGATCCGAAATATCTGTTCTCAGATTCCACAGAAAGAAGGCTAGCAAAGTGATCCACGAAATACAGATGTAACTCTGTAAGATGAATTAACTGAACACTAAGCAGTCTCTCAGAAAGCTTCTTTCCAGATTTCATCTGAGGATATTTCCCTTTTCACCATAGCCCTCTATAGGCTTCTAACTATCACTTTGCCAATTCCACAAGAACTGTCTTAGCGAAAGGCTTCTTGAGGGGAAAGCTGTAACTCTGTGAGATGATTTCACAGAACACAAAGAAGTTTCTCAGAAAGCTTCTTTCTCTTTGTTATCGGAGGATATTTCCTTTGGCCCTATAGTCTTCAAAGGGATCCGACGTATCTGTTCTCAGATTCCACAGACAGAAGGCTAGCAAAGAGATCCACGAAATACAGATGTAACTCTGTGAGTGGAAGTCACACATCACAGAGCAGTTTCTCAGAATGCTTCTTTCCAGATTTCATCTGAGGATCTTTCCTTTTTCACCATAGCCCTCTATGGGCTTCCAAATATCACTTTGACAATTCCACAAGAACTGTCTTAGCGAATGGCTGCTTGAGGGGAAAGCTGAAACTCTGTGAGATGATTTCAAAGAACACAAAGAAGTTTCTCAGAAAGCTTCTTTCTCTTTGTTATGGGAGGATATTTCCTTTGGCCCTATAGTCTTTAAAGGGATCCGAAATATCTGTTCTAAGATTCCACAGAAATAAGGCTAGCAAAGAGATCCACGAAATACAGATGTAACACTGTGAGATGAATCAACAGAACACTAAGCAGTTTCTCACAAAGCTTCTTTCCAGATTTCATCTGAGGATATTTCCTTTTTCACCATAGCCCTCTAGGGGCTTCCAAATATCACTTTGCCAATACCACAAGAACTGTCTTAGCGAAAGGCTTCTTGAGGGGAAAGCTGTAACTCTGTGAGATGATTTCACAGAACACAAAGAAGTTTCTCAGAAAGCTTCTTTCTCTTTGTTATCGGAGGATATTTCCTTTGGCACTATAGTCTTCAAAGGGATCCGAAATATCTGTTCTCAGATTCCACAGACAGAAGGATAGCAAAGAGATCCAAGAAATACAGATGTACGTCTGTGAGTGGAAGTCACACATCACAGAGCAGTTTCTCAGAAAACTTCTTTCTAGATTTCATCTGAGGATATTTCCTTTTTCACCATAGCCCTCTATGGGCTTCCAAATATCACTTTGCCAATTCCACAAGAACTGCCTTAGCGAAACGCTTCTTGAGGGGAAAGCTGTAACTCTGTGAGATGATTTCAGAGACACAAAGAAGTTTCTCAGAAAGCTTCTTTCTCTTTGGTATCGGAGGATATTTCCTTTGGCCCTATAGTCTTCAAAGGGATCCGAAATATCTGTTCTCAGATTCCACAGAAAGAAGGCTAGCAAAGTGATCCACGAAATACAGATGTAACTCTGTAAGATGAATAAACTGAACACTAAGCAGTCTCTCAGAAAGCTACTTTCCAGATTTCATCTGAGGATATTTCCCTTTTCACCTTAGCCCTCTATAGGCTTCTAACTATCACTTTGCCAATTCCACAAGAACTGTCTTAGCGAAAGGCTTCTTGAGGGGAAAGCTGTAAATCTGTGAGATGATTTCACAGAACACAAAGAAGTTTCTCAGAAAGCTTCTTTCTCTTTGTTATCGGAGGATATTTCCTTTGGCCCTATAGTCTTCAAAGGGATCCGACGTATCTGTTCTCAGATTCCACAGACAGAAGGCTAGCAAAGAGATCCACGAAATGCAGATGTAACTCTGTGAGTGGAAGTCACACATCACAGAGCAGTTTCTCAGAATGCTTCTTTCCAGATTTCATCTGAGGATATTTCCTTTTTCACCATAGCCCTCTATGGGCTTCCAAATATCACTTTGCCAATTCCACAAGAACTGTCTTAGCGAATGGCTGCTTGAGGGGAAAGCTGAAACTCTGTGAGATGATTTCAAAGAACACAAAGAAGTTTCTCAGAAAGCTTCTTTCTCTTTGTTATCGGAGGATATTTCCTTTGGCCCTATAGTCTTCAAAGGGATCCGAAATATCTGTTCTCAGATTACACAGAAATAAGGCTAGCAAAGAGATCCACGAAATACACATGTAACTCTGTGAGTGGAAGTCACACATCACAGAGCAGTTTCTCAGAAAACTTCTTTCTAGATTTCATCTGAGGATATTTCCTTTTTCACCGTAGCCTTCTATGGGCTTCCAAATATCACTTTGCCAATTCCACAAGAACTGTCTTAGCGAAGGTTTCTTAAGGGGATAGCTGTAACTCTGTGAGATGATTTCACAGAACACAAAGAAGTTTCTCAGAAAGCTTCTTTCTCTTTATTATCGGAGGATATTTCCTTTGTCCCTATAGACTTCAAAGGGTCCGAATTATCAGTTCTCAGATTCCACAGAAATAAGGATAGTAAAGAGATGCACGAAATACAGATGTAACTCTGTGAGATGAATTAACTGAACACTAAGCAGTCTCTCAGAAAGCTTCTTTCCAGATTTCTTTTGAGGATATTTCTTTTTTCACCACAGCCCTCTATAGGCTTCCAAATATCACTTTGCCAATTCCACAAGAACTGTCTTACCGAAAGGCTTCTTGAGGGGAAAGCTGTAACTCTGTGAGATGATTTCACAGAACACAAAGAAGTTTCTCAGAAAGCTTCTTTCTCTTTGTTATCGGAGGATATTTCCTTTGGCCCTATAGTCTTCAAAGGGATCCGAAATATCTGTTCTCAGATTCCACAGACAGAAGGCTAGCAAAGAGATCCACGAAATACAGATGTAACTCTGTGAGATGAATTAACAGAACACTAAGCAGTTTCTCAGAAACTTCATTCCAGATTTCATCTGAGGATAATTCCTTTTTCACCATAGCCCTCTATGGGCTTCCAAATATCACTTTGCCAATTCCACAAGAACTGTCTTAGCGAATGGCTTCTTGAAGGGAAAGCTGTAACTCTGTGAGCTGATTTCACAGAACACCAAGAAGGTTCTCAGAAAGCTTCTTTGTCTTTGTTATCGGAGGATATTTCCTTTGGCCCTGTAGTCTTCAAAGGGATCCGAAATATCTGTTCTCAGATTCCACAGAAAGAAGGCTAGCAAAGTGATCCACGAAATACAGATGTAACTCTGTAAGATGAATTAACTGAACACTAAGCAGTCTCTCAGAAAGCTTCTTTCCAGATTTCATCTGAGGATATTTCCCTTTTCACCATAGCCCTCTATAGGCTTCTAACTATCACTTTGCCAATTCCACAAGAACTGTCTTAGCGAAAGGCTTCTTGAGGGGAAAGCTGTAACTCTGTGAGATGATTTCACAGAACACAAAGAAGTTTCTCAGAAAGCTTCTTTCTCTTTGTTATCGGAGGATATTTCCTTTGGCCCTATAGTCTTCAAAGGGATCCGACGTATCTGTTCTCAGATTCCACAGACAGAAGGCTAGCAAAGAGATCCACGAAATACAGATGTAACTCTGTGAGTGGAAGTCACACATCACAGAGCAGTTTCTCAGAAAACTTCTTTCTAGATTTCATCTGAGGATATTTCCTTTTTCACCGTAGCCTTCTATGGGCTTCCAAATATCACTTTGCCAATTCCACAAGAACTGTCTTAGCGAAGGTTTCTTAAGGGGATAGCTGTAACTCTGTGAGATGATTTCACAGAACACAAAGAAGTTTCTCAGAAAGCTTCTTTCTCTTTATTATCGGAGGATATTTCCTTTGTCCCTATAGTCTTCAAAGGGTCCGAATTATCAGTTCTCAGATTCCACAGAAATAAGGATAGTAAAGAGATGCACGAAATACAGATGTAACTCTGTGAGATGAATTAACTGAACACTAAGCAGTCTCTCAGAAAGCTTCTTTCCAGATTTCTTCTGAGGATATTTCTTTTTTCACCACAGCCCTCTATAGGCTTCCAAATATCACTTTGCCAATTCCACAAGAACTGTCTTAGCGAAAGGCTTCTTGAGGGGAAAGCTGTAACTCTGTGAGATGATTTCACAGAACGCAAAGAAGTTTCTCAGAAAGCTTCTTTCTCTTTGTTATCGGAGGATATTTCCTTTGGCCCTATAGTCTTCAAAGGGATCCGAAATATCTGTTCTCAGATTCCACAGACAGAAGGCTAGCAAAGAGATCCACGAAATACAGATGTAACTCTGTGAGATGAATTAACAGAACACTAAGCAGTTTCTCAGAAACTTCATTCTAGATTTCATCTGAGGATATTTCCTTTTTCACCATAGCCCTCTATGGGGTTCCAAATATCACTTTGCCAATTCCACAAGAACTGTCTTAGCGAATGGCTTCTTGAACGGAAAGCTGTAACTCTGTGAGATGATTTCACAGAACACCAAGAAGGTTCTCAGAAAGCTTCTTTGTCTTTGTTATCGGAGGATATTTCCTTTGGCTCTGTAGTCTTCAAAAGGATCCGAAATATCTGTTCTCAGATTCCACAGAAAGAAGGCTAGCAAAGTGATCCACGAAATACAGATGTAACTCTGTAAGATGAATTAACTGAACACTAAGCAGTCTCTCAGAAAGCTTCTTTCCAGATTTCATCTGAGGATATTTCCCTTTTCACCATAGCCCTCTATAGGCTTCTAACTATCACTTTGCCAATTCCACAAGAACTGTCTTAGCGAAAGGCTTCTTGAGGGGAAAGCTGTAACTCTGTGAGATGATTTCACAGAACACAAAGAAGTTTCTCAGAAAGCTTCTTTCTCTTTGTTATCGGAGGATATTTCCTTTGGCCCTATAGTCTTCAAAGGGATCCGAAATATCTGTTCTCAGATTACACAGACAGAAGGCTAGCAAAGAGATCCACGAAATACAGATGTAACTCTGTGAGATGAATTAACAGAACACTAAGCAGTTTCTCAGAAACTTCATTCCAGATTTCATCTGAGGATAATTCCTTTTTCACCATAGCCCTCTATGGGCTTCCAAATATCACTTTGCCAATTCCACAAGAACTGTCTTAGCGAATGGCTTCTTGAAGGGAAAGCTGTAACTCTGTGAGCTGATTTCACAGAACACCAAGAAGGTTCTCAGAAAGCTTCTTTGTCTTTGTTATCGGAGGATATTTCCTTTGGCCCTGTAGTCTTCAAAGGGATCCGAAATATCTGTTCTCAGATTCCACAGAAAGAAGGCTAGCAAAGTGATCCACGAAATACAGATGTAACTCTGTAAGATGAATTAACTGAACACTAAGCAGTCTCTCAGAAAGCTTCTTTCCAGATTTCATCTGAGGATATTTCCCTTTTCACCATAGCCCTCTATAGGCTTCTAACTATCACTTTGCCAATTCCACAAGAACTGTCTTAGCGAAAGGCTTCTTGAGGGGAAAGCTGTAACTCTGTGAGATGATTTCACAGAACACAAAGAAGTTTCTCAGAAAGCTTCTTTCTCTTTGTTATCGGAGGATATTTCCTTTGGCCCTATAGTCTTCAAAGGGATCCGACGTATCTGTTCTCAGATTCCACAGACAGAAGGCTAGCAAAGAGATCCACGAAATACAGATGTAACTCTGTGAGTGGAAGTCACACATCACAGAGCAGTTTCTCAGAAAACTTCTTTCTAGATTTCATCTGAGGATATTTCCTTTTTCACCGTAGCCTTCTATGGGCTTCCAAATATCACTTTGCCAATTCCACAAGAACTGTCTTAGCGAAGGTTTCTTAAGGGGATAGCTGTAACTCTGTGAGATGATTTCACAGAACACAAAGAAGTTTCTCAGAAAGCTTCTTTCTCTTTATTATCGGAGGATATTTCCTTTGTCCCTATAGTCTTCAAATGGTCCGAATTATCAATTCTCAGATTCCACAGAAATAAGGATAGTAAAGAGATGCACGAAATACAGATGTAACTCTGTGAGATGAATTAACTGAACACTAAGCAGTCTCTCAGAAAGCTTCTTTCCAGATTTCTTCTGAGGATATTTCTTTTTTCACCACAGCCCTCTATAAGCTTCCAAATATCACTTTGCCAATTCCACAAGAACTGTCTTAGCGAAAGGCTTCTTGAGGGGAAAGCTGTAACTCTGTGAGATGATTTCACAGAACGCAAAGAAGTTTCTCAGAAAGCTTCTTTCTCTTTGTTATCGGAGGATATTTCCTTTGGCCCTATAGTCTTCAAAGGGATCCGAAATATCTGTTCTCAGATTCCACAGACAGAAGGCTAGCAAAGAGATCCACGAAATACAGATGTAACTCTGTGAGATGAATTAACAGAACACTAAGCAGTTTCTCAGAAACTTCATTCTAGATTTCATCTGAGGATATTTCCTTTTTCACCATAGCCCTCTATGGGGTTCCAAATATCACTTTGCCAATTCCACAAGAACTGTCTTAGCGAATGGCTTCTTGAACGGAAAGCTGTAACTCTGTGAGATGATTTCACAGAACACCAAGAAGGTTCTCAGAAAGCTTCTTTGTCTTTGTTATCAGAGGATATTTCCTTTGGCTCTGTAGTCTTCAAAAGGATCCGAAATATCTGTTCTCAGATTCCACAGAAAGAAGGCTAGCAAAGTGATCCACGAAATACAGATGTAACTCTGTAAGATGAATTAACTGAACACTAAGCAGTCTCTCAGAAAGCTTCTTTCCAGATTTCATCTGAGGATATTTCCCTTTTCACCATAGCCCTCTATAGGCTTCTAACTATCACTTTGCCAATTCCACAAGAACTGTCTTACCGAAAGGCTTCTTGAGGGGAAAGCTGTAACTCTGTGAGATGATTTCACAGAACACAAAGAAGTTTCTCAGAAAGCTTCTTCCTCTTTGTTATCGGAGGATATTTCCTTTGGCCCTATAGTCTTCAAAGGGATCCGAAATATCTGTTCTCAGATTCCACAGACAGAAGGCTAGCAAAGAGATCCACGAAATACAGATGTAACTCTGTGAGATGAATTAACAGAACACTAAGCAGTTTCTCAGAAACTTCATTCCAGATTTCATCTGAGGATAATTCCTTTTTCACCATAGCCCTCTATGGGCTTCCAAATATCACTTTGCCAATTCCACAAGAACTGTCTTAGCGAATGGCTTCTTGAAGGGAAAGCTGTAACTCTGTGAGCTGATTTCACAGAACACCAAGAAGGTTCTCAGAAAGCTTCTTTGTCTTTGTTATCGGAGGATATTTCCTTTGGCCCTGTAGTCTTCAAAGGGATCCGAAATATCTGTTCTCAGATTCCACAGAAAGAAGGCTAGCAAAGTGATCCACGAAATACAGATGTAACTCTGTAAGATGAATTAACTGAACACTAAGCAGTCTCTCAGAAAGCTTCTTTCCAGATTTCATCTGAGGATATTTCCCTTTTCACCATAGCCCTCTATAGGCTTCTAACTATCACTTTGCCAATTCCACAAGAACTGTCTTAGCGAAAGGCTTCTTGAGGGGAAAGCTGTAACTCTGTGAGATGATTTCACAGAACACAAAGAAGTTTCTCAGAAAGCTTCTTTCTCTTTGTTATCGGAGGATATTTCCTTTGGCCCTATAGTCTTCAAAGGGATCCGACGTATCTGTTCTCAGATTCCACAGACAGAAGGCTAGCAAAGAGATCCACGAAATACAGATGTAACTCTGTGAGTGGAAGTCACACATACCAGAGCAGTTTCTCAGAATGCTTCTTTCCAGATTTCATCTGAGGATATTTCCTTTTTCACCATAGCCCTCTATGGGCTTCCAAATATCACTTGGCCAATTCCACAAGAACTGTCTTAGCGAATGGCTGCTTGAGGGGAAAGCTGAAACTCTGTGAGATGATTTCAAAGAACACAAAGAAGTTTCTCAGAAAGCTTCTTTCTCTTTGTTATCGGAGGATATTTCCTTTGGCCCTATAGTCTTTAAAGGGATCCGAAATATCTGTTCTAAGATTCCACAGAAATAAGGCTAGCAAAGAGATCCACGAAATACAGATGTAACACTGTGAGATGAATTAACAGAACACTAAGCAGTTTCTCAGAAAGCTTCTTTCCAGATTTCATCTGAGGATATTTCCTTTTTCACCATAGCCCTCTAGGGGCTTCCAAATATCACTTTGCCAATACCACAAGAACTGTCTTAGCGAAAGGCTTCTTGAGGGGAAAGCTGTAACTCTGTGAGATGATTTCACAGAACACAAAGAAGTTTCTCAGAAAGCTTCTTTCTCTTTGTTATCGGAGGATATTTCCTTTGGCCCTATAGTCTTCAAAGGGATACGAAATATCTGTTCTCAGATTCCACAGACAGAAGGATAGCAAAGAGATCCAAGAAATACAGATGTACGTCTGTGAGTGGAAGTCACACATCACAGAGCAGTTTCTCAGAAAACTTCTTTCTAGATTTCATCTGAGGATATTTCCTTTTTCACCATAGCCCTCTATGGGCTTCCAAATATCACTTTGCCAATTCCACAAGAACTGTCTTAGCGAAGGTTTCCTAAGGGGAAAGCTGTAACACTGTGAGATGATTTCACAGAACACAAAGAAGTTTCTCAGAAAGCTTCTTTCTCTTTATTATCGGAGGATATTTCCTTTGTCCCTATAGTCTTCAAAGGGTCCGAATTATCAGTTCTCAGATTCCACAGAAATAAGGCTAGTAAAGAGATCCACGAAATACAGATGTAACTCTGTGAGATGAATTAACTGAACACTAAGCAGTCTCTCAGAAAGCTTCTTTCCAGATTTCTTCTGAGGATATTTCTTTTTTCACCACAGCCCTCTATAGGCTTCCAAATATCACTTTGCCAATTCCACAAGAACTGTCTTAGCAAAAGTCTTCTTGAGGGGAAAGCTGTAACTCTGTGAGATGATTTCACAGAACGCAAAGAAGTTTCTCAGAAAGCTTCTTTCTCTTTGTTATCGGAGGATATTTCCTTTGGCCCTATAGTCTTCAAAGCGATCCGAAATATCTGTTCTCAGATTCCACAGACAGAAGGCTAGCAAAGAGATCCACGAAATACAGATGTAACTCGGTGAGATGAATTAACAGAACACTAAGCAGTTTCTCAGAAACTTCATTCCAGATTTCAACTGAGGATATTTCCTTTTTCACCATAGCCCTCTATGTGTTTCCAAATATCACTTTGCCAATTCCACAAGAACTGTCTTAGCGAATGGCTTCTTGAAGGGAAAGCTGTAACTCTGTGAGATGATTTCACAGAACACCAAGAAGGTTCTCAGAAAGCTTCTTTGTCTTTGTTATCGGAGGATATTTCCTTTGGCCCTATAGTCTTCAAAGGTATCCGAAATATCTGTTCTAAGATTCCACAGAAATAAGGCTATCAAAGAGATCCACGAAATACAGATGTAACACTGTGAGATGAATTAACAGAACACTAAGCAGTTTCTCAGAAAGCTTTCCAGATTTCATCTGAGGATATTTCCTTTTTCACCATAGCCCTCCAGGGGCTTCCAAATATCACTTTACCAATTCCACAAGAACTGTCTTAGCGAAAGGCTTCTTGAGGGGAAAGCTGTAACTCTGTGAGATGATTTCACAGAACACCAAGAAGATTCTCAGAAAGCTTCTTTCTCTTTGTTATCGGAGGATATTTCCTTTGGCCCCATAGTTTCAAAGGGATCCGAAATATCTGTTCTCAGATTCCACAGAAATAAGGCTAGCAAAGTGATCCACGAAATACAGATGTAACTCTGTGAGTGGAAGTCACACATCACAGAGCAGTTTCTCAGAAAGCTTCATTCCAGATTTCACCTGAGGATATTTCCTTTTTCACCATAGCCCCCTATGGGCTTCCAAATATCACCTTGCCAATTCCACAAGAACTGTCTTAGCGAAAGGTTTCTTGAGGGGAAATCTGTACCTCTGTAAGATGATTTCACAGAACACAAAGAAGTTTCTCAGAAAGCTTCTTTCTCTTTGTTATTGGAGGATATGTCCGTTGGCCCTATAGTCTTCAAAGGGATCCGAAATATCTGTTCTCAGATTCCACAGACAGAAGGCTAGCAAAGAGATCCACGAAATACAGATGTAACTCTGTGAGTGGAAGTCACACATCACAGGGCAGTTTCTCAGAAAGCTTCTTTCCAGATTTCATCTGAGGATATTTCCTTTTTCACCATAGCCCTCCAGGTGATTCCAAATATCACTTTTCCAATTCCACAAGAACTGCCTTAGCGAAAGGCTTCTTGAGGGGAAAGCTGTAACTCTGTGAGATGATTTCAAAGAACACAAAGAAGTTTCTGAGAAAGCTTCTTTCTCTTTGTTATCGGAGGATATTTCCTTGGGCCCTGTAGTCTTCAAA
Organism: Macaca nemestrina; assembly: GCF_043159975.1. Taxonomy (NCBI): domain Eukaryota; kingdom Metazoa; phylum Chordata; class Mammalia; order Primates; family Cercopithecidae; genus Macaca; species Macaca nemestrina. The sequence goes on from NC_092134.1 coordinate 95,917,066, forward strand.
GGGATACGAAATATCTGTTCTCGGAACCCAGAGAAATAAGACTAACAAAGAGATGCACGAAATACAGATGTAACCCTGTGAGTGGAAATCCCACATCACAGAGCAGTTTCTCAGAAAGCTTCTTTCCAGATTTCATCTGAGGATATTTCCTTTTTCAACATAGCCCTCTATGGGCTTCCAAATATCTCTTTGCCAATTCCACCAGTACTGTCTTAGCGAAAGGCTTCTTGAGAGGAAAGCTGTAACTCTGTGAGATGATTTCACAGAACACAAAGAAGTTTCTCAGAAAGCTTCTTTCTCTTTGTTATCGGAGGATATTTCCTTAGGCCCTATAGTCTTCAAAGGGATCCGAAATATCTGTTCTCAGATTCCACAGAAAGAAGGCTAGCAAAGAGAACTACGAAACACAGTTGTAACTCTGTGAGATGAATTAACAGAACACTAAGCAGTTTCTCAGAAAGCTTCTTTCCAGATTTCATCTGAGGATATTTCCTTTTTCAACATAGCCCTCTATGGGCTTCCAAATATCACTTTGCCAATTCCACAAGAACTGTCTTAGCGAAAGGCTTCTTGAAGGGAAAGCTGTAACTCAGTGAGATGGTTTCACAGAACACAAAGAAGTTTCTCAGAAAGCTTCTTCCTCTTTGTTATCGGAGGATATTTCCTTTGGCCCTATAGTCTTCAAAGGGATCCGAAATATCTGTAATCAGATTCCACAGAAAGAAGGCTAGCAAAGAGATCTATGAAACACAGATGTAACTCCGTGAGATGAATTAACAGAACACTTAGCAGTTTCTCAGAAAGCTTCCTTCGAGATTTAATCTGAGGATATTTCCTTTTTCACCATAGCCCTCTATGGGCTTCCAAATATCACTTTGCCAATTCCACAAGAATTGTCTTACCGAAAGGCTTCTTGAGGGGAAAGCTGTAACTCTGTAAGATGATTTCACAGAAAACAAAGAAGTTTCTCAGAAAGCTTCTTTCTCTTTGTTATCGGAGGACATTTCCTTTGGCCCTATAGTCTTCAAAGGGATCCGAAATATCAGTTCTCAGATTCCACAGACAGAAGGCTAGCAGAGATCCACGAAATACAGATGTACCTCTGTGAGATGAATTAACAGAACACTAAGCAGTTTCTCAGAAAGCTTCTTTCCAGATTTCATCTGAGGATATTTCCTTTTTCACCGTAGGCCTCTATGGGCTTCCAAATATCACTTTGCCAATTCCACAACAACTGTCTTAGCGAAAGGATTCTTGAGGGGAAAGCTGTAACTCTCTGAGATGATTTCACAGAACACAAAGAAGTTTCTCAGAAAGCTTCTTTGTCTTTGTTATCGGAGGATATTTCCTTTGGCCCTATAGTCTTCAAAGGGATCCGAAATATCTGTTCTCAGATTCCACAGAAAGAAGGCTAGCAAAGAGATCTACGAAACACAGATGTAACTCTGTGTGATGAATTAACAGAACACTAAGCAGTTTCTCAGAAAGCTTCATTCCAGATTTCATCTGAGGATATTTCCTTTTTCACCATAGCCCTCTATGGGATTCCAAATATCACGTTGCCAATTCCAAAGAACTGTCTTAGCGAAAGGCTTCTTGAGGGGAAAGCTGTAACTCTGTGAGATGATTTCACAGAACACAAGGAAGTTTCTCAGAAAGCTTCTTTCTCTTTGTTATCGGAGGATATTTCCTTTGGCCCTATAGTCTTCAAAGGGATACGAAATATCTGTTCTCAGATTCCAAAGAAATAAGGTTAGCAAAGAGATCCACGAAATACAGATGTAAGTCTGTGAGTGGAAGTCACACATCACAGGGCAGTTTCTCAGAAAACTTCTTTCCAGATTTCATCTGAGTATATTTCCTTTGTCACCATAGCCTTCTATGGGCTTCCAAATATCACTTTGACAATTCCACAAGAACTGTCTTAGCGAAAGGCTTATTGAGGGGAAAGCTGTAACTCTGTGAGATGATTTCACAGAACACAAAGAAGTTTCTCAGAAAGCTTCTTTCTCTTTCTTATCGGAGGATATTTCCTTTGGCCCTATAGTCTTCAAAGGGATCCGAAATATCTGTTCTCAGATTCCAAAGAAATAAGGCTAGCAAAGAGATCCACGAAATACAGATGTAACTCTGTGAGTGGAAGTCACACATCACAGGGCAGTTTCTCAGAAAGCTTCTTTCCAGATTTCATCTGAGGATATTTCCTTTTTCACCATAGCCCTCTAGGGGCTTCCAAATATCACTTTGCCAATTCCACAAGAACTGTCTTAGCGAAAGACTTCTTGAGGGGAAAGCTGTAACTCTGTGAGATGGTTTCACAGAACACAAAGAAGTTTCTCAGAAAGCTTCTTACTCTTTGTTATCGGAGGATATTTCCTTTGGCCCTATAGTCTTCAAAGGGATCCGAAATATCTGTTCTCAGATTCCACAGAAAGAAGGCTAGCAAAGAGATCTACGAAACGCAGATGTAACTCTGTGAGATGAATTAACAGAACACTAAGCAGTTTCTCAGAAAGCTTCATTCCAGATTTGATCTGAGGATATTTCCTTTTTCACCATAGCCCTCTTAGGGATTCCAAATATCACTTTGCTAATTCCACAAGAAGTGTTTTAGCGAAAGGCTTCTTGAGGGGAAAGCTGTAACTCTGTGAGATGATTTCACAGAACACCAAGAAGTTTCTCAGAAAGCTTCTTTCTCTTTGTTATCGGAGGATATTTCCTTTGGCCCTATAGTCTTCAAAGGTATCCGAAATATCTGTTCTAAGATTCCACAGAAATAAGGCTATCAAAGAGATCCACGAAATACAGATGTAACACTGTGAGATGAATTAACAGAACACTAAGCAGTTTCTCAGAAAGCTTCTTTCCAGATTTCATCTGAGGATATTTCCTTTTTCACCATAGCCCTCCAGGGGCTTCCAAATATCACTTTGCCAAATCCACAAGAACTGTCTTAGCGAAAGGCTTCTTGAGGGGAAAGCTGTAACTCTGTGAGATGATTTCACAGAACACCAAGAAGATTCTCAGAAAGTTTCTTTCTCTTTGTTATCGGAGGATATTTCCTTTGGCCCCATAGTTTCAAAGGGATCCGAAATATCTGTTCTCAGATTCCACAGAAATAAGGCTAGCAAAGTGATCCACGAAATACAGATGTAACTCTGTGAGTGGAAGTCACACATCACAGAGCAGTTTCTCAGAAAGCTTCATTCCAGATTTCACCTGAGGATATTTCCTTTTTCACCATAGCCCCCTATGGGCTTCCAAATATCACCTTGCCAATTCCACAAGAACTGTCTTAGCGAAAGGTTTCTTGAGGGGAAATCTGTACCTCTGTAAGATGATTTCACAGAACACAAAGAAGTTTCTCAGAAAGCTTCTTTCTCTTTGTTATCGGAGGATATGTCCGTTGGCCCTATAGTCTTCAAAGGGATCCGAAATATCTGTTCTCAGATTCCACAGACAGAAGGCTAGCAAAGAGATCCACGAAATACAGATGTAACTCTGTGAGATGAATTAACAGAACACAAAGCAGTTTCTCAGAAAGCTTCTTTCCAGATTTCATCTGAGGATATTTCCTTTTTCACCATAGCCCTCCAGGTGATTCCAAATATCACTTTTCCAATTCCACAAGAACTGCCTTAGCGAAAGGCTTCTTGAGGGGAAAGCTGTAACTCTGTGAGATGATTTCAAAGAACACAAAGAAGTTTCTGAGAAAGCTTCTTTCTCTTTGTTATCGGAGGATATTTCCTTGGGCCCTGTAGTCTTCAAAGGGATACGAAATATCTGTTCTCGGAACCCAGAGAAATAAGACTAACAAAGAGATGCACGAAATACAGATGTAACCCTGTGAGTGGAAGTCCCACATCACAGAGCAGTTTCTCAGAAAGCTTCTTTCCAGATTTCATCTGAGGATATTTCCTTTTTCAACATAGCCCTCTATGGGCTTCCAAATATCTCTTTGCCAATTCCACCAGTACTGTCTTAGCGAAAGGCTTCTTGAGAGGAAAGCTGTAACTCTGTGAGATGATTTCACAGAACACAAAGAAGTTTCTCAGAAAGCTTCTTTCTCTTTGTTATCGGAGGATATTTCCTTAGGCCCTATAGTCTTCAAAGGGATCCGAAATATCTGTTCTCAGATTCCACAGAAAGAAGGCTAGCAAAGAGAACTACGAAACACAGTTGTAACTCTGTGAGATGAATTAACAGAACACTAAGCAGTTTCTCAGAAAGCTTCATTCCAGATTTCATCTGAGGATATTTCCTTTTTCAACATAGCCCTCTATGGGCTTCCAAATATCACTTTGCCAATTCCACAAGAACTGTCTTAGCGAAAGGCTTCTTGAGGGGAAAGCTGTAACTCTGTGAGATGATTTCACAGAACACAGCGAAGTTTCTCAGAAAGCTTCTTTCTCTTTGTTATCGGAGGATATTTCCTTTGGCCCTATAGTCTTCAAAGAGATCCGAAATATCTGTTCTCAGATTCCACAGAAATAAGGCTAGCAAAGAGATCCATGAAACACAGAGGTAACTCTGTGAGATGAATTAACAGAACACTAAGCAGTTTCTCAGAAAACTTCTTTCCAGATTTCATCTGAGGATATTTCCTTTTTCACCATAGCCCTCTATGGGCTTCCAAATATCACTTTGCCAATTCCACAAGAACTGTCTTAGCGAAAGGCTTCTTGAGGGGAAAGCTGTAACTCTGTGAGATGATTTCACAGAACACAGAGAAGTTTCTCAGAAAGCTTCTTTCTCTTTGTTATCGGAGGATATTTCCTTTGGCCCTATAGTCTTCAAAGGGATCCGAAATATCTGTTCTCAGATTCCACAGAAATAAGGCTAGCAAAGAGATCTACGAAACACAGATGTAACTCGGTGAGATGAATTAACAGAACACTAAGCAGTTTCCCAGAAAGCTTCTTTCCAGATTTCATCTGAGGATATTTCCTTTTTCACCATTGCCCTCTATGGGATTCCAAATATCACTTTTCCAATTCCACAAGAACTGTCTTAGCGAAAGGCTTCTTGAGGGGAAAGCTGTAACTCTGTGAGGTGATCTCACAGAACACAAAGAAGTTTCTCAGAAAGCTTCTTTCTCTTTGTTATCGGAGGATATTTCCTTTGGCCCTATAGTCTTCAAAGGGATCTGAAATATCTGTTCTCAGATTCCACAGAAATAAGGCTAGCAAAGAGATCCACGAAATGCAGATGTAACTCTGTGAGTGGAATTCACACATCACAGAGCAGTTTCTCAGAAAGCTTCCTTCCAGATTTCATCTGAGGATATTTCCTTTTTCACCATAGCCCTTTCTGGGCTTCCAAATATCACTTTGCCAATTCCACAAGAACTGTCTTAGCGAAAGGCTTCTTGAGGGGAAAGCTGTAACTCTGTGAGATGATTTCACAGAACACAAAGAAGTTTCTAAGAAAACTTCTTTCTCTTTGTTTTCGGAGGATATTTCCTTTGGCCCTAAAGTCTTCAAAGGGATCCGAAATATCTGTTCTCAGATTCCAAAGAAATAAGGCTAGCAAAGAGATGCAAGAAATACAGATGTAACTCTGTGAGATGAATTAACAGAACACAAAGCAGTTTCTCAGGAATCTTCTTTCCAGATTTCATCTGAGGATATTTCCTTTTTCACCATAGCCCTCTATAGGCTTCCAAATATCACTTTGCCAATTCCACAAGAACTGTCTTAGCCAAAGGCTTCTTGAGGGGAAAGCTGTAACTCTGTGAGTTGATTCCACAGAACACAAAGAAGTTTCTCAGAAAGCTTCTTTCTCTTTGTTATCGGAGGATATTTCCTTTGGCCCTACAGTCTTCAAAGGGATCCGAAATATCTGTTCTCAGATTCCAAAGAAATAAGGATAGCAAAGAGATCCACGAAACACAGATGTAACTCTGTGAGTGGAAGTCACACATCACAGAGCAGTTTCTCAGAAAGCTTCTTTCCAGATTTAATCTGAGGATATTTCCTTTTTCAAAATAGCCCTCTATGGGCTTCCAAATAACACTTTGCCAATTCCACAAGAACTGTCTTAGCGAAAGGCTCCTAGGGTAAAGCTGCAACTCTGTGAGGTGATTTCACAGAACACAAAGAAGTTTCTCAGAAAGCTTCTTTCTCTTTGTTATCGGAGCATATTTCCTTTGGCCCAATAGTCTTCACAGGGATCCGAAATATCTGTTCTCAGATTCCACAGAAATAAGGCTAGCAAAGAGATCTACGAAACGCAGATGTAGCTCTGTGAGATGAATTAACAGAACACTAAGCAGTTTCTCAGAAAGCTTCTTTCCAGATTTCATCTGAGGATATTTCCTTTTTCACCATAGCCCTCTATGGGCTTCCAAATATCACTTTGCCAATTCCACAAGAACTGTGTTAACGAACGGCTTCTTCAGGGGAAAGCTGTAACTCTGTGAGATGATTTCACAGAACAGAAAGAAGTTTCTCAGAAAGCTTCTTTCTCTTTGTTATCGGAGGATATTTCCTTTGGCCCTAAGTCTTCAAAAGGATCCGAAATATCTGTTCTCAGATTCCACAGAAATAATGCTAGCAAAGTGATCCACGAAATACAGATGTAACTCTGAGAATGAAATTCACACATCAGAGAGCAGATTCTCTGAAAGCATCTTTACAGATTTCATCTGAGGATATTTGCTTTTTCACCATTACCCTCTATTGGCTTCAAATATCACTTTGCCAATTCCACAAGAACTGTCTTAGCGAAAGGCTTCTTGAGGGGAAAGCTGTAACTCTGTGAGATGATTTCAGAGAACACAAAGAAGTTTCTCAGAAAGCTTCTTTCTCTTTGTTATCGGAGGATATTTCTTTTGGCAATACAGTCTTCAAAGGGATCCGAAATATCTGTTCTCAGATTGCACAGAAATAAGGCGAGCAAAGAGATGCACGAAATACAGATGTAACTCTGTGAGTGGAAATCACACATAACATATCAGTTTCTCCGAAAACTTCTTTCCAGATTTCATCTGAGGATATTTCCTTTTTCATCGTAGCCCTCTATGGGCTTCCAAATATCTCTTTGCCAATTCCACAAGAACTGTCTTAGCGAAACGCTTCTTGAGGGGAAAGCTGTAACTCTGTGAGATGATTTCACAGCACACGAAGAAGTTTCTCAGAAAGCTTCTTTCTCTTTGTTATTGGAGGATATTTCCTTTGGCCCTATAGTCTTCAGAGGGATCCGAAATATCTGTTTCCAGATTCCACAGAAATAATGCTAGCAAAGAGATCCACGAAATACAGATATAACTCTGTGAATTCAATTCACACATCACAGAGCAGTTTCTCTGAGCATCTTTCCAGATTTCATCTGAGGATATTTCCTTTTTCACCGTAGCCCTCTATGGGCTTCCAAATATCACTTTTCCAATTCCACAAGAACTGTCTTAGCGAAAGGCTTCTTGAGGGGAAAGCTGTAACTCTGTGAGATGATTTCACAGAACACAAAGAAGTTTCTCAGAAAGCTTCTTTCTCTTTGTTATCGGAGGATATTTCCTTTGGCCCTGTAGTCTTCAAAGGGATCCGAAATATCTGTTCTCAGATTCCACAGAAAGAAGGGTAGCAGAGAGATCCACGAAATACAGATGTAACTCTGTGAGTGGAAGTCACACATCACAGAGCAGTTTCTCAGAAAGCTTCTTTCCATATTTCATCTGAGGATACTTCCTTTTTCACCATAGCCCTCTATGGTCTTCCAAATATCACTTTGCCAATTCCACAAGAACTGCCTTAGCGAAAGGCTTCTTGAGGGGAAAGCTGTAACTCTGTGTGATGGTTTAACAGAACTCAAAGAAGTTTCTCAGAAAGTATCTTTCTCTTTGTTATCGGAGGATATTTCCTTTGGCCCTGTAGTCTTCAAAGGGATCCTAAATATCTGTTCTCAGATTCCACAGAAATAAGGATAGCAAAGACATCTACGAAACACAGAAGTAACTCTGTGAGATGAATTAACAGAACACTAAGCAGTTTCTCAGAAAGCTTCTTTCCAGATTTCATCTGAGGATATTTCCTTTTTCACCATAGCCCTCTATAGGCTTCCAAATATCACTTTGCCAATTCCACAAGAACTGTCTTAGCGAAAGGCTTCTTGACGGGAAAGCTGTAACTCTGTGAGATGATTTCACAGAACACAAAGAAGTTTCTCCGAAAGCTTCTTTCTCTTTGTTATCGTAGGATATTTCCTTTGGCCCTATAGTCTTCAAATGGATCCGAAATATCTGTTCTCAGATTCCACAGAAATAAGGCTAGCAAAGAGATCCACGAAATACAGATGTAACTCTGTGAGATGAATTAACAGAACACTAAGCAGTTTATCAGAAAGCTTCTTTCCAGATTTCATCTGAGGATATTTCCTTTTTCACCATAGACCTCTAGGGGCGTCCAAATATCACTTTGCCAATTCCACAAGAAGTGTCTTAGCGAAAGGCTTCTTGAGGGGAAAGCTGTAACTCTGTGAGATGATTTCACAGAACACAAAGAAGTTTCTCAGAAAGCTTCTTTCTCTTTGTTATCGGAGGATATTTCCTTTGGCCCTATAGTCTTCAAAGGGATCCGAAATATCTGTTCTCAGGTTCCACAGAAATAAGGATAGGAAAGAGATCCCCGAAACACAGATGTAACTCTGTGAGATGAATTAACAGAACACTTAGCAGTTTCTCAGAAAGCTTCTTTCCAGATTTCATCTGAGGATATTTCCTTTTTCAAAATAGCACTCTATGGGCTTCCAAATATCACTTTGCCAACTCCACAAGAACTGTCTTAGCGAAAGGCTTCTTGAGGCGAAAGCTGTAACTCTGTGAGATGATTTCACAGAACACAAGGATGTTTCTCAGAAAGCTTCTTTCTCTTTGTTATTGGAGGATATTTCCTTTGGCCCTATAGTCTTCAAAGGGATCCGAAATATCTGTTCTCAGATTCCACAGAAATAAGGCTAGCAAAGTGATCTACGAAACACAGATGTAACTCTGTAAGATGAATTCACAGAACACTAAGCAGTTTCTCAGAAAGGTTCTTTCCAGATTTCATCTGAGGATATTTCCTTTTTCACCATAGCCCTCTATGGGCTTCCACATATCACTTTGCCAATTCCAGAAGAACTGTCTTAGCGAAAGGCTTCTTGAGGGGAAAGCTGTAACTATGTGAGATGATTTCACAGAACACAAAGAAGTTTCTCAGAAAGCTTCTTACTCTTTGTTATCGGAGGATATTTCCTTTGGCCCTATAGTCTTCAAAGGGATCCGAAATATCTGTTCTCAGATTCCACAGAAATAAGGATAGCAAAGAGACACACGAAACACAGATGTAATTCTGTGAGATGAATTAACAGAACACTAAGCAGTTTCTCAGAACGCTTCTTTCCAGATTTCATCTGAGGATATTTCCTTTTTCACCATAGCCCTCTACGGGCTTCCAAATATCACTTCGCCAATTCCACAAGAACTGTCTTAGCGAAAGGCTTCTTGAGGGGAAAGCTGTAACTCTGTGAGATGATTTCACAAACACAACGAAGTTTCTCAGAAAGCTTCTTTCTCTTTGTTATTGGAGGATATTTCCTTTGGCCCTATAGTCTTCAGAGGGATCCGAAACATCTGTTTCCAGATTCCACAGAAATAATGCTAGCAAAGAGATCCACGAAATACAGATGTAACTCTGTGAGTTCAATTCACACATCACAGAGCAGTTTTTCTGAAAGCATCTTTCCAGATTTCACCTGAGGATATTTCCTTTTTCACCGTAGCCCTCTATGGGCTTCCAAATATCACTTTTCCAATTCCACAAGAACAGTCTTAGCGAAAGGCTTCTTGAGGGTTAAGCTGTAACTCTGTGAGATGATTTCACAGAACACAAAGAAGTTTCTCAGAAAGCTTCTTTCTCTTTGTTATCGGAGGATATTTCCTTTGGCCCTGTAGTCTTCAAAGGGATCCGAAATATCTGTTCTCAGATTCCACAGAAAGAAGGCTAGCAAAGAAATCCACGAAATACAGATGTAACTCTGTGAGTGGAAGTCACACATCACAGAGCAGTTTCTCAGAAAGCTTCTTTCCAGATGTCATCTGAGGATATTTCCTTTTACAGCATAGCCCTCTATGGGCTTCCAAATATCACTTTGCCAATTCCACAAGAACTGTCTTAGCGAAAGGCTTCTTGAGGGGAACGGTGTAACTCTGTGAGATGATTTCACAGAACACAAAGAAGTTTCTCAGAAAGCTTCTTTCTCTTTGTTATCGGAGGATATTTCCTTTGGCCCTATAGTCTTCAAAGGGATCCGAAATATCTGTTCTCAGATTCCACAGAAATAAGGATAGCAAAGAGATCCACGAAACACAGATGTAACCCTGTGAGTGGAAGTCACACATCACAGAGCAGTTTCTCAGAAAGCTTCTTTCCAGATTTCATCTGAGGATATTTCCTTTTTCACCGTAGCCCTCTATGGGCTTCCAAATATCACTTTGCCAATTCCACAAGAACTGTGTTAGCGAAAGTCTTCTTGAGGGGAAAGCTGTAACTCTGTGAGATGATTTCACAGAACACAAAGAAGTTTCTCAGAAAGCTTCTTTCTCTTTGTTATCGTAGGATATTTCCTTTGGCCCTAAGTCTTCAAAGGGATCCGAAATATCTGTTCTCAGATTCAACAGAAATAAGGATAGCAAAGAGATCCAGGAAACACGATGTAACTCTGTGATATGAATTAACAGAACACTAAGCAGTTTCTCAGAAAGCTGCTTTCCAGATTTCATCTGAGGATATTTCCTTTTTCACCATAGCCCTCTTCGGGCTTCCAAATATCACTTTGCCAATTCCACAAGAACTGTCTTTGCGAAAGGCTTCTTGAGGGGAAAGCTGTAACTCTGTGAGATGATTTCACAGAACACAAAAATGTTTCTCAGAAAGTTTCTTTCTCTTTGTTATCGGAGGATATTTCCTTTGGCCCTATAGTCAGCAAAGGGATCCGAAATATCTGTTCTCAGATCCCAAAGAAATAAGGATAGCAAAGAGATCCACGAAATACAGATGTAACTCTGTGAATGGAATTCACACATCACAGAGCAGTTTCTCAGAAAGCTTCTTTCCAGATTTCATCTGAGGATATTTCCTTTTTCACCCTAGCCCTCTATGAGCTTCCAAATATCACTTTGCCAATTCCACAAGAACTGTCTCAGCGAAAGGCTTCTTGAGGGGAAAGCTGTAACGCTGTGAGATGATTTCACAGAACACTAAGAAGTTTCTCAGAAAGCTTCTTTCTCTTTGTTATCGGAGGATATTTCCTTTGGCCCTATAGTCTTCAAAGGGATCCGAAATATCTGTTCTCAGATTCCACAGAAAGAAGGCTAACAAAGAGATCTACGAAACACAGATGTAACTCTGTGAGATGAATTAAGGGAACACTAAGCAGTTTCTCAGAAAGCTTCTTTCCAGAATTCATCTTAGGATATTTCCTTTTTCACCATAGCCCTCTTTGGGCTTCCACATGTCACCTTGCCAATTCCACAAGAACTCTCTTAGCCAAAGGGTTCTGACGGGAAAGCTGTAACTCTGTGAGATGATTTCACAGAATACAAAGAAGTTTCTCAGAAAGCTTCTTTCTCTTTGGTATCGGAGGATATTTCCTATGGCCCTATAGTCTTCAAAGGCATCCGAAATATCTGTTCTCAGATTCCACAAAAAGAAGGCTAGCAAAGAGATTCACGAAATATAGATGTAACTCTGTGAGTGGAAATCACACATCACAGAACACTTTCTCAGAAAGCTTCTTTCCATATTTCATCTGAGGATATTTCCTTTTTCACCATAGCCCTCTATGGGCTTCCAAATATCACTTTGCCAATTCCACAAGAACTGTCTTAGCGAAAGTCTTCTTGAGGGGAAAGCTGTAACTCTTTGAGATGATTTCACTGAACTCAAAGAAGTTTCTCAGAAAGTTTCTTTCTCTTTGTTATCGGAGGATATTTCCTTTGGCCCTATAGTCTTCAAAGGGATACGAAATATCTGTTCTCAGATTCCACAGAAATAAGGCTAGCAAAGAGATCCACGAAATAGAGGTGTAACTCAGTGAGATGAATTAACAGAACACTTAGAAGTTTCTCAGAAAGCTTCTTTCCAGATTTCATCTGAGGATATTTCCTTTTTCACCATAGCCCTCTATGGGCTTCCAAATATCACTTTGCCAATTCCAAAAGAACTGTCTTAGCGAAAGGATTCTTGACTGGAAAGCTGTAACTCTGTGAGATGATTTCACAGAACACCAAGAAGTTTCTCAGAAAGCTTCTTTCTCTTTGTTATCGGAGGATATTTCCTTTGGCCCTATAGTTTTCAAAGGGATCCGAAATATCTGTTCTCAGGTTCCACAGAAATAAGGATAGGAAAGAGATCCCCGAAACACAGATGTAACTCTGTGAGATGAATTAGCAGAACACTTAGCAGTTTCTCAGAAAGCTTCTTTCCAGATTTCATCTGAGGATATTTCCTTTTTCACCATAGCCCTCTATAGGCTTCCAAATATCACTTTGCCAAATCCACAAGAACTGTCTTAGCGAAAGGCTTCTTGACGGGAAAGCTGTAACTCTGTGAGATGATTTCACAGAACACAAAGAAGTTTCTCCGAAAGCTTCTTTCTCTTTGTTATCGTAGGATATTTCCTTTGGCCCTATAGTCTTCAAATGGATCCGAAATATCTGTTCTCAGATTCCACAGAAATAAGGCTAGCAAAGAGATCCACGAAATACAGATGTAACTCTGTGAGATGAATTAACAGAACACTAAGCAGTTTATCAGAAAGCTTCTTTCCATATTTCATCTGAGGATATTTCCTTTTTCACCATAGACCTCTAGGGGCGTCCAAATATCACTTTGCCAATTCCACAAGAACTGTCTTAGCGAAAGGCTTCTTGAGGGGAAAGCTGTAACTCTGTGAGATGATTTCACAGAACTCAAAGAAGTTTCTCAGAAAGCTTCTTTCTCTTTGTTATCGGAGGATATTTCCTTGGGCCCTATAGTCTTCAAAGGGATCCGAAATATCTGTTCTCAGCTTCCACAGAAAGAAGGCTAGCAAAGAGATCCAGGAAACACAGATGTAACTCTGTGAGTGGAAGTCACACATCACAGAGCAGTCTCTCAGAAAGTTTCTTTCCAGATTTCATCTGAGGATATTTCCTTTTTCACCGTAGCCCTCTATGGGCTTCCAAATATCACTTTACCAATTCCACAAGAACTGTCTAACCAAAAGCTTCTTCAGGGGGTAGCTGTAACTCTGTGAGATGATTTCACAGAACACAAAGAAGTTTCTCAGAAAGCTTCTTTCTCTTTGTTATGAGAGGATATTTCCTTTGGCCCTATAGTCTTCAAAGGGATCCGAAATATCTGTTCTCAGATTCCACAGAAATAAGGCTAGCAAAAGATCCACGAAATACAGATGTAACTCTGGGAGATGAATTAACAGAACACTAAGCAGTTTCTCAGAAATCTTCTTTCCAGATTTCATCTGAGGATATTTCCTTTTTCACCATAGCCTTCTACGGGCTTCCAAATATCACTTTGCCAATTCCACAAGAACTGTCTTAACGAAAGGCTTCTTGAGGGGAAAGCTGTAACTCTGTGAGATGATTTAACAGAACACAAAGAAGTTTCTCAGAAATCTTCTTTCTCTTTGTTATTTTAGGATATTTCCTTTGCCCCTATAGTCTTCAAAGGGATACGAAATATCTGTTCTCAGATTCCACAGAAATAAGGCTAGCAAAGAGATCCACGAAATGCAGATGTAACTCTGTGAGTGGAAGTCACACATCGCAGAGCAGTTTCTCAGAAAGCTTCTTTCCAGATTTCATCTGAGGATATTTCCTTTTTCACCATAGCCCTCTAGGGGCTTCCAAATATCACTTTTCCAATTCCACAAGAACTGTCTTAGCGAAAGCCTTCTTGAGGGGAAAGCTGTATCTCTGTGAGATGATTTCACAGAACGCAAAGAAGTTTCTCAAAAAGCTTCTTTCTCTTTGTTATCGGAGGATATTTCCTTTGGCCCTATAGTCTTCAAAGGGATCCGAAATATCTGTTCTCAGATTCCACAGAAATAAGGCTAGCAAAGAGATCCACGAAATGCAGATGTAACTCTGTGAGTGGAAGTCACACATCACAGAGCAGATTCTCAGAAAGCTTCTTTCCAGATTTCATCTGAGGATATTTCCTTTTTCACCATAGCCCTCTATGGGCTTCCAAATATCACTTGTCCAATTCCACAAGAACTGTCTTACCGAATGGCTTCTTGAGGGGAAAGCTGTAACTCTGTGAGATGATTTCACAGAACACAAAGAAGTTTCTCAGAAAGCTTCTTTCTCTTTGTTATCGGAGGATATTTCCGTTGGCCCTATAGTCTTCAAAGGGATCCGAAATACCTGTTCTAAGATTCCACAAAAATAAGGCTAGCAAAGAGATCCACGAAATATAGATGTAACACTGTGAGATGAATTAACAGAACACTAAGCAGTTTCTCAGAATGCTTCTTTCCAGATTTCATCTGAGCATATTTCCTTTTTCACCATAGCCCTCTAGGGGCTTCCAATATCACTTTGCCAATTCCACAAGAACTGTCTTAGCGAAAGCCTTCTTGAGGGGAAAGCTCTAACTCTGTGAGATGATTTCACAGAACACAAAGAAGTTTCTCAGAAAGCTTGTTTCTCTTTGTTATCGGAGGGTATTTCCTTTGGCCCTATAGTCTTCAAAGGGATACGAAATATCTGTTCTCAGATTCCACAGAAATAAGGCTAGCAAAGAGATCCACGAAATACAGATGTAAGTCTGTGAGTGGAAGTCACACATCACAGCGCAGTTTCTCAGAAAACTTCTTTCCAGATTTCATCTGAGGATATTTCCTTTTTTACCATAGCTCTCTACGGGCTTTCAAATATCACTTTGCCATTTCCACAAGAACTGTCTTAGCGAAAGGCTTCTTGAGGGGAGAGCTCTAACTCTGTGAGATGATTTCACAGAACACAAAGAAGTTTCTCAGAAAGCTTCTTTCTCTTTGTTATCGGAGGATATTTCCTTTGGCCCTATAGTCTTCAAAGGGATCCGAAATATCTGTTCTCAGATTCCACAGAAATAAGGCTAGCAAACAGATCCACGAAATGCAGATGTAACTCTGTGAGTGGAAGTCACACATCACAGAGCAGATTCTCAGAAAGCGTCTTTCCAGATTTCATCTGAGGATTTTTCCTTTTTCACCATAGCCCTCTATGGGCTTCCAAATATCACTTTTCCAATTCCACAAGAACTGTCTTACCGAATGGCTTCTTGAGGGGAAAGCTGTAACTCTGTGAGATGATTTCACAGAACACAAAGAAGTTTCTCAGAAAGCTTCTTTCTCTTTGTTATCGGAGGATATTTCCTTTGGCCCTATAGTCTTCAAAGGGATCCGAAATATCTGTTCTCAGATTCCACAGAAAGAAGGCTAACAAAGAGATCTACGAAACACAGATGTAACTCTGTGAGATGAACTAAGGGAACACTAAGCAGTTTCTCAGAAAGCTTCTTTCCAGAATTCATCTTAGGATATTTCCTTTTTCACCATAGCCCTCTTTGGGCTTCCACATGTCACTTTGCCAATTCCACAAGAACTCTCTTAGCCAAAGGGTTCTGACGGGAAAGCTGTAACTCTGTGAGATGATTTCACAGAACACAAAGAAGTTTCTCAGAAAGCTTCTTTCTCTTTGTTATCGGAGGATATTTCCTTTGGACCTATAGTCTTCAAAGGCATCCGAAATATCTGTTCTCAGATTCCACAGAAAGAAGGCCAGCAAAGAGATTCACGAAATATAGATGTAACTCTGTGAGTGGAAATCACACATCACAGAACACTTTCTCAGAAAGCTTCTTTCCATATTTCATCTGAGGATATTTCCTTTTTCACCATAGCCCTCTATGGGCTTCCAAATATCACTTTGCCAATTCCACAAGAAGTGTCTTAGCGAAAGTCTTCTTGAGGGGAAAGCTGTAACTCTTTGAGATGATTTCACTGAACTCAAAGAAGTTTCTCAGAAAGCTTCTTTCTCTTTGTTATCGGAGGATATTTCCTTTGGCCCTATAGTCTTCAAAGGGATACGAAATATCTGTTCTCAGGTTCCACAGAAATAAGGATAGGAAAGAGATCCCCGAAACACAGATGTAACTCTGTGAGATGAATTAGCAGAACACTTAGCAGTTTCTCAGAAAGCTTTTTTCCAGATTTCATCTGAGGATATTTCCTTTTTCAAAATAGCACTCTATGGTCTTCCAAATATCACTTTGCCAATTCCACAAGAAATGTCTTTGAGAAAGGCTTCTTGAGGGGAAAGCTGTAACTCTGTGAGATGATTTCACAAACCCAACGAAGTTTCTCAGAAAGCTTCTTTCTCTTTGTTATCGGAGGATATTTCCTTTGGCCCTATAGTCTTCAGAGGGATCCGAAATATCTGTTCTCAGATTTCACAGAAATAATGCTATCACAGAGATCAACGAAAAACAGATGTAACTCTGTGAATGGAATTCACACATCACAGAGCAGTTTCTCTGAAAGCATCTTTCCAGATTTCATCTGAGGATATTTCCTTTTTCACCATAGCCCTCTATGGGCTTCCAAATATCACTTCGCCAATTCCACAGGAACTGTCTTAGCGAAAGGCTTCTTTAGAGGAAACCTGTAAGTCTGTGAGATGATTCCACAGAACACAAAGAAGTTTCTCAGAAAGCTTCTTTCTCTTTGTTATCGGAGGATATTTCCTTTGGCCCTATATTCTTCAAAGGGATCCGAAATATTTATTCTCAGATTCAACAGAAATAAGGCTATCAAAGAGATCCACGAAATACAGATGTAACTCTGTGAGTGGAAGTCACACATCACAGAGCAGTTTCTCAGAAAGCTTCTTTCCATATTTCATCTGAGGATACTTCCTTTTTCACCATAGCCCTCTATGGGCTTCCAAATATCACTTTGCCAATTCCACAAGAACTGTCTTAGCGAAAGGCTTCTTGAGGGGAAAGCTGTAACTCTGTGTGATGGTTTAACAGAACTCAAAGAAGTTTCTCAGAAAGTATCTTTCTCTTTGTTATCGGAGGATATTTCCTTTGGCCCTGTAGTCTTCAAAGGGATCCTAAATATCTGTTCTCAGATTCCACAGAAATAAGGAGAGCAAAGACATCTACGAAACACAGAAGTAACTCTGTGAGATGAATTAACAGAACACTAAGCAGTTTCTCAGAAATCTTCTTTCCAGATTTCATCTGAGGATATGTCCTTTTTCACCATAGCCCTCTATAGGCTTCCAAATATCACTTTGCCAATTCCACAAGAACAGTCTTAGCGAAAGGCTTCTTGACGGGAAAGCTGTAACTCTGTGAGATGATTTCACAGAACACAAAGAAGTTTCTCCGAAAGCTTCTTTCTCTTTGTTATCGTAGGATATTTCCTTTGGCCCTACAGTCTTCAAATGGATCCGAAATATCTGTTCTCAGATTCCACAGAAATAAGGCTAGCAAAGAGATCCACGAAATACAGATGTAACTATGTGAGATGAATTAACAGAACACTAAGCAGTTTATCAGAAAGCTTCTTTCCATATTTCATCTGAGGATATTTCCTTTTTCACCATAGACCTCTAGGGGCGTCCAAATATCACTTTTCCAATTCCACAAGAAGTGTCTTAGCGAAAGGCTTCTTGAGGGGAAAGCTGTAACTCTGTGAGATGATTTCACAGAACACAAAGAAGTTTCTCAGAAAGCTTCTTTCTCTTTGTTATCGGAGGATATTTCCTTTGGCCCTATAGTCTTCAAAGGGATCTGAAATATCTGTTCTCAGGTTCCACAGAAATAAGGATAGGAAAGAGATCCAGGAAACACAGATGTAACTCTGTGAGATGACTTAACAGAACACTTAGAAGTTTCTCAGAAAGCTTCTTTCCAGATTTCATCTGAGGATATTTCCTTTTTCAAAATAGCACTCTATGGGCTTCCAAATATCACTTTGCCAATTCCACAAAAAATGTCTTTAGAAAGGCTTCTTGAGGGGAAAGCTGTAACTCTGTGAGATGATTTCACAGAACTCAAAGAAGTTTCTCAGAAAGCTTCTTTCTCTTTGTTATCGGAGGATATTTCCTTGGGCCCTATAGTCTTCAAAGGGATCCGAAATATCTGTTCTCAGATTCCACAGAAATAAGGCTAGCAAAGAGATCCAGCAAACACAGATGTAACTCTGTGAGTGGAAGTCACACATCACAGAGCAGTCTCTCAGAAAGTTTCTTTCCAGATTTCATCTGAGGATATTTCCTTTTTCACCATAGCCCTCTATGGGCTTCCAAATATCACTTTGCCAATTCCACAAGAACTGTCTTAGCGAAAGCCTTCTTGAGGGGAAAGCTGTAACTCTGTGAGATGATTTCACAGAACACAAAGAAGTTTCTCAGAAAGCTTGTTTCTCTTTGTTATCGGAGGGTATTTCCTTTGGCCCTATAGTCTTCAAAGGGATACGAAATATCTGTTCTCAGATTCCACAGAAATAAGGCTAGCAAAGAGATCCACGAAATACAGATGTAAGTCTGTGAGTGGAAGTCACACATCACAGAGCAGTTTCTCAGAAAACTTCTTTCCAGATTTCATCTGAGGATATTTCCTTTTTTACCATAGCTCTCTACGGGCTTTGAAATATCACTTTGCCAATTCCACATGAACTGTCTTAGCGAAAGGCTTCTTGAGGGGAGAGCTGTAACTCTGTGAGATGATTTCACAGAACACAAAGAAGTTTCTCAGAAAGCTTCTTTCTCTTTGTTATCGGAGGATATTTCCTTTGGCCCTATAGTCTTCAAAGGGATCCGAAATATCTGTTCTCAGATTCCACAGAAATAAGGCTAGCAAAGAGATCCACGAAATGCAGATGTAACTCTGTGAGTGGAAGTCACACATCACAGAGCAGATTCTCAGAAAGCGTCTTTCCAGATTTCATCTGAGGATATTTCCTTTTTCACCATAGCCCTCTATGGGCTTCCAAATATCACTTTTCCAATTCCACAAGAACTGTCTTACCGAATGGCTTCTTGAGAGGAAAGCTGTAACTCTGTGAGATGATTTCACAGAACACAAAGTAGTTTCTCAGAAAGCTTCTTTCTCTTTGTTATCGGAGGATATTTCCTTTGGCCCTATAGTCTTCAAAGGGATCCGAAATATCTGCTCTCAGATTCCACAGAAAAAAGGCTAACAAAGAGATCTACGAAACACAGATGTAGCTCTGTGAGATGAATTAAGGGAACACTAAGCAGTTTCTCAGAAAGCTTCTTTCCAGAATTCATCTTAGGATATTTCCTTTTTCACCATAGCCCTCTTTGGGCTTCCACATGTCACTTTGCCAATTCCACAAGAACTCTCTTAGCCAAAGGGTTCTGACGGGAAAGCTGTAACTCTGTGAGATGATTTCACAGAACACAAAGAAGTTTCTCAGAAAGCTTCTTTCTCTTTGTTATCGGAGGATATTTCCTTTGGCCCTATAGTCTTCAAAGGCATCCGAAATATCTGTTCTCAGATTCCACAGAAAGAAGGCTAGCAAAGAGATTCACGAAATATAGATGTAACTCTGTGAGTGGAAATCACACATCACAGAACACTTTCTCAGAAAGCTTCTTTCCAGATTTCATCTGAGGATATTTCCTTTTTCACCGTAGCCCTCTATGGGCTTCCAAATATCACTTTGCCAATTCCACAAGAACTGTCTTAGCGAAAGGCTTCCTGAGGGGAAAGCTGTAACTCTTTGAGATGATTTCACTGAACTCAGAGAAGTTTCTCAGAAAGCTTCTTTCTCTTTGTTATCGGAGGATATTTCCTTTGGCCCTATAGTCTTCAAAGGGATACGAAATATCTGTTCTCAGGTTCCACAGAAATAAGGATAGGAAAGAGATCCCCGAAACACAGATGTAACTCTGTGAGATGAATTAGCAGAACACTTAGCAGTTTCTCAGAAAGCTTCTTTCCAGATTTCATCTGAGGATATTTCCTTTTTCAAAATAGCACTCTATGGGCTTCCAAATATCACTTTGCCAATTCCACAAGAAATGTCTTTGAGAAAGGCTTCTTGAGGGGAAAGCTGTAACTCTGTGAGATGATTTCACAAACCCAACGAAGTTTCTCAGAAAGCTTCTTTCTCTTTGTTATCGGAGGATATTTCCTTTGGCCCTATAGTCTTCAGAGGGATCCGAAATATCTGTTCTCAGATTTCACAGAAATAATGCTATCAAAGAGATCAACGAAAAACAGATGTAACTCTGTGAATGGAATTCACACATCACAGAGCAGTTTCTCTGAAAGCATCTTTCCAGATTTCATTTGAGGATATTTCCTTTTTCACCATAGCCCTCTATGGGCTTCCAAATATCACTTCGCCAATTCCACAGGAACTGTCTTAGCGAAAGGCTTCTTTAGAGGAAACCTGTAAGTCTGTGAGATGATTTCACAGAACACAAAGAAGTTTCTCAGAAAGCTTCTTTCTCTTTGTTATCGGAGGATATTTCCTTTGGCCCTATATTCTTCAAAGGGATCCGAAATATTTATTCTCAGATTCCACAGAAATAAGGCTATCAAAGAGATCCACGAAATACAGATATAACTCTGTGAGTGGAAGTCACACATCACAGAGCAGTTTCTCAGAAAGCTTCATTCCATATTTCATCTGAGGATACTTCCTTTTTCACCATAGCCCTCTATGGTCTTCCAAATATCACTTTGCCAATTCCACAAGAACTGTCTTAGCGAAAGGCTTCTTGAGGGGAAAGCTGTAACTCTGTGTGATGGTTTAACAGAACTCAAAGAAGTTTCTCAGAAAGTATCTTTCTCTTTGTTATCGGAGGATATTTCCTTTGGCCCTGTAGTCTTCAAAGGGATCCTAAATATCTGTTCTCAGATTCCACAGAAATAAGGATTGCAAAGACATCTACGAAACACATAAGTAACTCTGTGAGATGAATTAACAGAACACTAAGCAGTTTCTCAGAAAGCTTCTTTCCAGATTTCATCTGAGGATATTTCCTTTTTCACCATAGCCCTCTATAGGCTTCCAAATATCACTTTGCCAATTCCAAAAGAACTGTCTTAGCGAAAGGCTTCTTGACGGGAAAGCTGTAACTCTGTGAGATGATTTCACAGAACACAAAGAAGTTTCTCCGAAAGCTTCTTTCTCTTTGTTATCGTAGGATATTTCATTTGGCCCAATAGTCTTCAAATGGATCCGAAATATCTGTTCTCAGATTCCACAGAAATAAGGCTAGCAAAGAGATCCACGAAATACAGATGTAACTCTGTGAGATGAATTAACAGAACACTAAGCAGTTTATCAGAAAGCTTCTTTCCATATTTCATCTGAGGATATTTCCTTTTTCAAAATAGCACTCTATGGGCTTCCAAATATCACTTTGCCAATTCCACAAAAAATGTCTTTGAGAAAGGCTTCTTGAGGTGAAAGCTGTAACTCTGTGAGATGATTTCACAGAACTCAAAGAAGTTTCTCAGAAAGCTTCTTTCTCTTTGTTATCGGAGGATATTTCCTTGGGCCCTATAGTCTTCAAAGGGATCCGAAATATCTGTTCTCAGATTCCACAGAAATAAGGCTAGCAAAGAGATCCAGGAAACACAGATGTAACTCTGTGAGTGGAAGTCACACATCACAGAGCAGTCTCTCAGAAAGTTTCTTTCCAGATTTCATCTGAGGATATTTCCTTTTTCACCATAGCCCTCTATGGGCTTCCAAATATCACTTTGCCAATTCCACAAGAACTGTCTAACCAAAAGCTTCTTCAGGGGGAAGCTGTAACTCTGTGAGATGATTTCACAGAACACAAAGAAGATTCTCAGAAAGCTTCTTTCTCTTTGTTATGAGAGCATATTTCCTTTGGCCCTATAGTCTTCAAAGGGATCCGAAATATCTGTTCTCAGATTCCACAGAAATAAGGCTAGCAAAAGATCCACGAAACACAGATGTAACTCTGGGAGATGAATTAACAGAACACTAAGCAGTTTCTCAGAAATCTTCTTTCCAGATTTCATCTGAGGATATTTCCTTTTTCACCATAGCCTTCTATGGGCTTCCAAATATCACTTTGCCAATTCCACAAGAACTGTCTTAGCGAAAGGCTTCTTGAGGGGAAAGCTGTAACTCTGTGAGATGATTTAACAGAACACAAAGAAGTTTCTCAGAAATCTTCTTTCTCTTTGTTATTTTAGGATATTTCCTTTGCCCCTATAGTCTTCAAAGGGATACGAAATATCTGTTCTCAGATTCCACAGAAATAAGGCTAGCAAAGAGATCCACGAAATGCAGATGTAACTCTGTGAGTGGAAGTCACACATCGCAGAGCAGTTTATCAGAAAGCTTCTTTCCAGATTTCATCTGAGGATATTTCCTTTTTCACCATAGCCCTCTAGGGGCTTCCAAATATCACTTTTCCAATTCCACAAGAACTGTCTTAGCGAAAGCCTTCTTGAGGGTAAAGCTGTATCTCTGTGAGATGATTTCACAGAACACAAAGAAGTTTCTCAAAAAGCTTCTTTCTCTTTGTTATCGGAGGATATTTCCTTTAGCCCTATAGTCTTCAAAGGGATCCGAAATATCTGTTCTCAGATTCCACAGAAAGAAGGCTAGCAAAGAGATCCACGAAATGCAGATGTAACTCTGTGAGTGGAAGTCACACATCACAGAGCAGATTCTCAGAAAGCTTCTTTCCAGATTTCATCTGAGGATATTTCCTTTTTCACCATAGCCCTCTATGGGCTTCCAAATATCACTTGTCCAATTCCACAAGAACTGTCTTACCGAATGGCTTCTTGAGGGGAAAACTGTAACTCTGTGAGATGATTTCACAGAACACAAAGAAGTTTCTCAGAAAGCTTCTTTCTCTTTGTTATCGGAGGATATTTCCGTTGGCCCTATAGTCTTCAAAGGGATCCGAAATACCTGTTCTAAGATTCCACAAAAATAAGGCTAGCAAAGAGATCCACGAAATACAGATGTAGCACTGTGAGATGAATTAACAGAACACTAAGCAGTTTCTCAGAATGCTTCTTTCCAGATTTCATCTGAGCATATTTCCTTTTTCACCATAGCCCTCTAGGGGCTTCCAATATCACTTTGCCAATTCCACAAGAACTGTCTTAGCGAAAGCCTTCTTGAGGGGAAAGCTGTAACTCTGTGAGATGATTTCACAGAACACAAAGAAGTTTTTCAGAAAGCTTGTTTCTCTTTGTTATCGGAGGGTATTTCCTTTGGCCCTATAGTCTTCAAAGGGATACGAAATATCTGTTCTCAGATTCCACAGAAATAAGGCTAGCAAAGAGATCCACGAAATACAGATGTAAGTCTGTGAGTGGAAGTCACACATCACAGCGCAGTTTCTCAGAAAACTTCTTTCCAGATTTCATCTGAGGATATTTCCTTTTTTACCATAGCTCTCTACGGGCTTTCAAATATCACTTTGCCAATTCCACAAGAACTGTCTTAGCGAAAGGCTTCTTGAGGGGAGAGCTGTAACTCTGTGAGATGATTTCACAGAACACAAAGAAGTTTCCCAGAAAGCTTCTTTCTCTTTGTTATCGGAGGATATTTCCTTTGGCCCTATAGTCTTCAAAGGGATCCGAAATATCTGTTCGAAGATTCCACAGAAATAAGGCTAGCAAAGAGATCCACGAAATGCAGATGTAACTCTGTGAGTGGAAGTCACACATCACAGAGCAGATTCTCAGAAAGCGTCTTTCCAGATTTCATCTGAGGATATTTCCTTTTTCACCATAGCCCTCTATGGGCTTCCAAATATCACTTTGCCAATTCCACAAGAACTGTCTTACCGAATGGCTTCTTGAGGGGAAAGCTGTAACTCTGTGAGATGATTTCACAGAACACAAAGAAGTTTCTCAGAAAGCTTCTTTCTCTTTGTTATCGGAGGATATTTCCTTTGGCCCTATAGTCTTCAAAGGGATCCGAAATATCTGTTCTCAGATTCCACAGAAATAAGGATAGCAAAGAGATCCACGAAATACAGATGTAACACTGTGAGATGAATTAACAGAACACTAAGCAGTTTCTCAGAAAGCTTCTTTCCAGATTTCATCTGAGGATATTTCCTTTTTCATGATAGCCCTATAGGGGCTTCCAAATATCACTTTGCCAATTCCACAAGATCTGTCTTAGCGAAAGCCTTCTTGAGGCAAAGCTGTAAATCTGTGAGATGATTTCACAGAACACAAAGAAGTTTCTCAGAAAGCTTCTTTCTCTTTGTTATCGGAGAATATTTCCTTTGGCCCTATAGTCTTCAAAGGGATACGAAATATCTGTTCTCAGATTCCACAGAAATAAGTCTAGCAAAGAGATCCACGAAATACAGATGTAAGTCTGTGAGTGGAAGTCACACATCACAGAGCAGTTTCTCAGAAAACTTCTTTCCAGATTTCATCTGAGGATATTTCCTTTTTCACCATAGCCCTCTACGGGCTTTCAAATATCACTTTGCCAATTCCACAAGAACTGTCTTAACGAAAGGCTTCTTGAGGGGAAAGCTGTAACTCTGTGAGATGATTTCACAGAACAAAAAGAAGTTTCTCAGAAACCTTCTTTCTCTTTGTTAACGGAGGATATTTCCTTTGGCCTTATAGTCTTCAAAGGGATCCGAAATATCAGTTCTCAGATTCCACAGAAATAAGGCTAGTAAAGAGATCCAGGAAATACAGATGTAACTCTGTGAGATGAATTTACAGAACACTAAGCAGTCTCTCAGAAAGCTTCTTTCCAGATTTCATCTGAGGATATTTACTTTTTCACCATAGCCCTCTATAGGCTTCCAAATATCACTTTGCCAATTCCACAAGAACTGTCTTAGCGAAAGGCTTCTTGAGGGGAAAGCTATAACTCTGTGAGATGATTTCACGGAACACAAAGAAGTTTCTCAGAAAGCTTCTTTCTCTTTGTTATCGGAGGATATTTCCTTTGGCCCTATAGTCTTCAACGGGATCCGAAATATCTGTTCTCAGATTCCACAGAAATAAGGCTAGCAAAGAGCTCCACGAAATGCAGATGTAACTCTTTGAGTGGAAGTCACACATCACAGAGCAGATTCTCAGAAAGCTTCTTTCCAGATTTCATCTGAGGATATTTCCTTTTTCACCGTAGCCCTCTATGGGCTTCCAAATATCACTTTGCCAATTCCACAAGAACTGTCTTAGCGAAAGGCTTCTTGAGGGGAAAGCTGTAACTCTGTGAGATGATTTCACAGAACACCAAGAAGTTTCTCAGAAAGCTTCTTTCTCTTTGTTATCGGAGGATATTTCCTGGGGACCTACATTCGTCAAAGGGATCCGAAATATCTGTTCTGAGATTCCACAGAAATAAGGCTAGCAAAGAGATCCACGAAATACAGATGTAACTCTGTGAGATGAATTAACTGAACACTAAGCAGTCTCACAGAAAGCTTCTTTCCAGATTTCATCTGAGGATATTTCCCTTTTCACCGTAGCCCTCTATAGGCTTCCAAATATCACTTTGCCAATTCCACAAGAACTGTCTTAGCGAAAGGCTTCTTGAGGGGAAAGCTGTAACTCTGTGAGATGATTTCACAGAACACCAAGAAGTTTCTCAGAAAGCTTCTTTCTCTTTGTTATCGGAGGATATTTCCGTGGACCCTATAGTCTTCAAAGGGATCCGAAATATCTGTTCTAACATTCCACAGAAAGAAGGCTAGCAAAGAGATCCACGAAATACAGATGTAACACTGTGAGACGAATTAACAGAACACTACGCAGTTTCTCAGAAAGCTTCTTTCCAGATTTCATCTGAGGATATTTCCTTTTTCATCATAGCCCTCTCGGGGCTTCCAAATATCACTTTGCAAATTCCACAAGAACTGTCTTAGCGAAAGGCTTCTTGAGGGGAAAGCTGTAACTCTGTGAGATGATTTCACAGAACACAAAGAAGTTTCTCAGAAAGCTTCTTTCTCTTAGTTATCGGAGGATTTTTCTTTTGGCCCTATAGTTTTCAAAGGGATCCGAAATATCTGTTCTCAGATTCCAAAGAAATAAGGCAAGCAAAGAGATCCACGAAATACAGATGTAACTCTGTGAGTGGAAGTCACACATCACAGAGCAGTTTCTCAGAAAGCTTCTTTCCAGATTTCATCTGAGGATATTTCCTTTTTCACCATAGACCTCTATGGGCTTCCAAATATCACTTTGCCAATTCCACAAGAACTGTCTTAGCGAAAGTCTTCTTGAGGGGAAAGCTGTAACTCTGTGAGATGATTTCACAGAACACAAAGAAGTTTCTCAGAAAGCTTCTTTCTCTTTGTTATCGGAGGATATTTCCTATGGCCCTATAGTCTTCAAAGGGATCCGAAATATCTGTTCTCAGATTCCTCAGAAAGAAGGCTAGCAAAGAGATGTACGAAACACAGATGTAACTCTGTGAGATGAATTAACAGAACCCTAAGCAGTTTCTCAGAAAGCTTCATTCCAGATTTCATCTGAGGATATTTCCTTTTTCACCATAGACCTCTAGGGGCTTCCAAATATCACTTTGCCAATTCCCCAAGAACTGTCTTAGCGAAAGGCTTCTTGAGGGGAAAGCTGTAACTCTATGAGATGATTTCGCAGAACACCAA
This sequence comes from Macaca nemestrina, assembly GCF_043159975.1. Lineage (NCBI taxonomy): Eukaryota > Metazoa > Chordata > Mammalia > Primates > Cercopithecidae > Macaca > Macaca nemestrina. Next base: position 95,943,725 of record NC_092134.1, read on the forward strand.
GAAGTTTCTCAGAAAGCTTCTTTCTGTTTGTTATCGGAGGATATTTGCTTTGGCCCTATAGTCTTAAAAGGGATACAAGTATCTGTTCTCAGATTCCACAGAAATAAGGCTAGCAAAGAGATCCACGAAATACAGATGTAAGTCTGTGATTGGAAGTCACACATCACAGAGCAGTTTCTCAGAAAACTTCTCTCCAGATTTCATCTGAGGATATTACCTTTTTCACCATAGCCCTCTATGGGCTTCCAAATATCTCTTTGCCAATTCCAAAAGAACTGTCTTAGCGAAAGGCTTCTTGAGGGGAAAGGTGTAACTGTGTGAGATGATTTCACAGAACACAAAGAAGTTTCTCAGAAAGCTTCTTTCTCTTTGTTATCGGAGGATATTTCCTTTGGCCCCATAGTCTTCAACGGGATCCGAAATATTAGTTCTCAGATTCCACAGAAGTAAGGCTAGTAAAGAGATCCACGAAATACAGATGTAACTCTGTGAGATGAATTAACTGAACACTAAGCAGTCTCTCAGAAAGCTTCTTTCCAGATTTCATCTCAGGATATTTCCTTTTTCACCACAGCCCTCTATAGGCTTCCAAATATCACTTTGCCAATTCCACAAGAACTGTCTTAGCGAAAGGCTTCTTGAGGTGAAAGCTGTAAATCTGTGAGATGATTTCACAGAACGTAAAGAAGTTTCTCAGAAAGCTTCTTTCTCTTTGTTATCGGAGGTTATTTCCTTTGGCCCTAGAGTCTTCAAAGAGATCCGAAATATCTGTTCTCAGATTCCAAAGAAATAAGACTAGCAAAGAGATCCACGAAATACAGATGTAACCCTGTGAGTGGAAGTCACACATCACAGAGCAGATTCTCAGAAAGCTTCTTTCCAGATTTCATCTGAGGATATTTCCTTTTTCACCATAGCCCACTAGGGGCTTCCAAATATCACTTTGCCAATTCCACAAGAACTATCTTAGCGAAAGGCTTCTTGAGGGGAAAGCCGTAAATCTGTGAGATGATTTCACAGAACACAAAGAAGTTTCTCAGAAAGCTTCTTTCTCTTTGTTATTGGAGGATATTTCCTTTGGCCCTATAGTCTTCAAAGGGATCCGAAATATTTCTTCTCAGATTCCACAGAAATAAGGCTAGCAAAGAGATCCACGAAATACAGATGTAACTCTGTGAGATGAATTAACAGAACACTAAGCAGTTTCTCAGAAAGCTTCTTTCCAGATTTCATCTGAGGATATTTCCTTTTTCACCATAGACCTCTAGGGGCTTCCAAATATCACTTTGCCAATTCCACAAGAACTGTCTTAGCGAAAGTCTTCTTGAGGGGAAAGCTGTAACTCTGTGAGATGATTTCACAGAACACCAAGAAGTTTCTCAGAAAGCTTCTTTCTCTTTGTTATCGGAGGATATTTCCTATGGCCCTATAGTCTTCAAAGGGATCCGAAATATCTGTTCACAGATTCCTCAGAAAGAAGGCTAGCAAAGAGATGTACGAAACACAGATGTAACTCTGTGAGATGAATTAACAGAACCCTAAGCAGTTTCTCAGAAAGCTTCATTCCAGATTTCATCTGAGGATATTTCCTTTTTCACCATAGACCTCTAGGGGCTTCCAAATATCACTTTGCCAATTCCCCAAGAACTGTCTTAGCGAAAGGCTTCTTGAGGGGAAAGCTGTAACTCTATGAGATGATTTCGCAGAACACCAAGAAGTTTCTCAGAAAGCTTCTTTCTGTTTGTTATCGGAGGATATTTGCTTTGGCCCTATAGTCTTAAAAGGGATACAAGTATCTGTTCTCAGATTCCACAGAAATAAGGCTAGCAAAGAGATCCACGAAATACAGATGTAAGTCTGTGATTGGAAGTCACACATCACAGAGCAGTTTCTCAGAAAACTTCTCTCCAGATTTCATCTGAGGATATTACCTTTTTCACCATAGCCCTCTTTGGGCTTCCAAATATCTCTTTGCCAATTCCAAAAGAACTGTCTTAGCGAAAGGCTTCTTGAGGGGAAAGGTGTAACTGTGTGAGATGATTTCACAGAACATAAAGAAGTTTCTCAGAAAGCTTCTTTCTCTTTGTTATCGGAGGATATTTCCTTTGGCCCTATAGTCTTCAACGGGATCCGAAATATTAGTTCTCCGATTCCACAGAAGTAAGGCTAGTAAAGAGATCCACGAAATACAGATGTAACTCTGTGAGATGAATTAACTGAACACTAAGCAGTCTCTCAGAAAGCTTCTTTCCAGATTTCATCTCAGGATATTTCCTTTTTCACCACAGCCCTCTATAGGCTTCCAAATATCACTTTGCCAATTCCACAAGAACTGTCTTAGCGAAAGGCTTCTTGAGGTGAAAGCTGTAAATCTGTGAGATGATTTCACAGAACGTAAAGAAGTTTCTCAGAAAGCTTCTTTCTCTTTGTTATCGGAGGTTATTTCCTTTGGCCCTAGAGTCTTCAAAGAGATCCGAAATATCTGTTCTCAGATTCCAAAGAAATAAGACTAGCAAAGAGATCCACGAAATACAGATGTAACCCTGTGAGTGGAAGTCACACATCACAGAGCAGATTCTCAGAAAGCTTCTTTCCAGATTTCATCTGAGGATATTTCCTTTTTCACCATAGCCCACTAGGGGCTTCCAAATATCACTTTGCCAATTCCACAAGAACTATCTTAGCGAAAGGCTTCTTGAGGGGAAAGCCGTAAATCTGTGAGATGATTTCACAGAACACAAAGAAGTTTCTCAGAAAGCTTCTTTCTCTTTGTTATTGGAGGATATTTCCTTTGGCCCTATAGTCTTCAAAGGGATCCGAAATATTTCTTCTCAGATTCCACAGAAATAAGGCTAGCAAAGAGATCCACGAAATACAGATGTAACTCTGTGAGATGAATTAACAGAACACTAAGCAGTTTCTCAGAAAGCTTCTTTCCAGATTTCATCTGAGGATATTTCCTTTTTCACCATAGACCTCTATGGGCTTCCAAATATCACTTTGCCAATTCCACAAGAACTGTCTTAGCGAAAGTCTTCTTGAGGGGAAAGCTGTAACTCTGTGAGATGATTTCACAGAACACAAAGAAGTTTCTCAGAAAGCTTCTTTCTCTTTGTTATCGGAGGATATTTCCTATGGCCCTATAGTCTTCAAAGGGATCCGAAATATCTGTTCTCAGATTCCTCAGAAAGAAGGCTAGCAAAGAGATGTACGAAACACAGATGTAACTCTGTGAGATGAATTAACAGAACCCTAAGCAGTTTCTCAGAAAGCTTCATTCCAGATTTCATCTGAGGATATTTCCTTTTTCACCATAGACCTCTAGGGGCTTCCAAATATCACTTTGCCAATTCCCCAAGAACTGTCTTAGCGAAAGGCTTCTTGAGGGGAAAGCTGTAACTCTATGAGATGATTTCGCAGAACACCAAGAAGTTTCTCAGAAAGCTTCTTTCTGTTTTTTATCGGAGGATATTTGCTTTGGCCCTATAGTCTTAAAAGGGATACAAGTATCTGTTCTCAGATTCCACAGAAATAAGGCTAGCAAAGAGATCCACGAAATACAGATGTAAGTCTGTGATTGGAAGTCACACATCACAGAGCAGTTTCTCAGAAAACTTCTCTCCAGATTTCATCTGAGGATATTACCTTTTTCACCATAGCCCTCTATGGGCTTCCAAATATCTCTTTGCCAATTCCAAAAGAACTGTCTTAGCGAAAGGCTTCTTGAGGGGAAAGGTGTAACTGTGTGAGATGATTTCACAGAACATAAAGAAGTTTCTCAGAAAGCTTCTTTCTCTTTGTTATCGGAGGATATTTCCTTTGGCCCTATAGTCTTCAACGGGATCCGAAATATTAGTTCTCAGATTCCACAGAAGTAAGGCTAGTAAAGAGATCCACGAAATACAGATGTAACTCTGTGAGATGAATTAACTGAACACTAAGCAGTCTCTCAGAAAGCTTCTTTCCAGATTTCATCTCAGGATATTTCCTTTTTCACCACAGCCCTCTATAGGCTTCCAAATATCACTTTGCCAATTCCACAAGAACTGTCTTAGCGAAAGGCTTCTTGAGGTGAAAGCTGTAAATCTGTGAGATGATTTCACAGAACGTAAAGAAGTTTCTCAGAAAGCTTCTTTCTCTTTGTTATCGGAGGTTATTTCCTTTGGCCCTAGAGTCTTCAAAGTGATCCGAAATATCTGTTCTCAGATTCCAAAGAAATAAGACTAGCAAAGAGATCCACGAAATACAGATGTAACCCTGTGAGTGGAAGTCACACATCACAGAGCAGATTCTCAGAAAGCTTCTTTCCAGATTTCATCTGAGGATATTTCCTTTTTCACCATAGCCCACTAGGGGCTTCCAAATATCACTTTGCCAATTCCACAAGAACTATCTTAGCGAAAGGCTTCTTGAGGGGAAAGCCGTAAATCTGTGAGATGATTTCACAGAACACAAAGAAGTTTCTCAGAAAGCTTCTTTCTCTTTGTTATTGGAGGATATTTCCTTTGGCCCTATAGTCTTCAAAGGGATCCGAAATATTTCTTCTCAGATTCCACAGAAATAAGGCTAGCAAAGAGATCCACGAAATACAGATGTAACTCTGTGAGATGAATTAACAGAATACTAAGCAGTTTCTCAGAAAGCTTCTTTCCAGATTTCATCTGAGGATATTTCCTTTTTCACCATAGCACTCTATGGGCTTCCAAATATCACTTTGCCAATTCCACAAGAACTGTCTTAGCGAAAGGCTTCTTGAGGGGAAAGCTGTAACTCTGTGAGATGATTTCACAGAACACAAAGAAGTTTCTCAGAAAGCTTCTTTCTCTTTGTTATCAGAGGATATTTCCTTTGGCCCTATAGTCTTCAAAGGGATCCTAAATATCTGTTCTCAGATTCCACAGAAAGAAGGCTAGCAAAAAGATCTACGAACCACAGATGTAACTCTGTGAGATGAATTAACAGAACACTAAGCAGTTTCTCAGAAAGCTTCTTTCCAGATTTCATCTGAGGATATTTCCCTTTTCACCATAGCCCTCTATGGGCTTCCAAATATCACTTTTCCAATTCCACAAGAACTGTCTTAGCGAATGGCTTCTTGAGGGGAAAGCTGTAACTCTGTGAGATGATTTCGCAGAACACAAAGAAGTTTCTCAGAAATCTTCTTTCTCTTTCTTATCGGAGGATATTTCCCTTGGCCCTATAGTCTTCAAAGGGATCTGAAATATCTGTTCTCAGATTCCACAGAAAGAAGGCTAGCAAAGAAATCCACGAAATACAGATGTAACTCTGTGAGTGGAAGTCACACATCACAGAGCAGTTTCTCAGAAAGCTTCTTTCCATATTTCATCTGAGGATACTTCCTTTTTCACCATAGCCCTCTATGGGATTCCAAATATCACTTTGCCAATTCCACAAGAACTGTCTTAGCGAAAGGCTTCTTGAGGGGAGAGGTGTAAATCTGTGAGATGATTTCACAGAACGCAAAGAAGTTTCTCAGAAAGCTTCTTTCTCTTTCTTATCGGAGGATATTTCCTTTGGCCCTATAGTCTTCAAAGGTATCCGAAATATCTGTTCTCAGATTCCAAAGAAATAAGGCTAGCAAAGAGATCCACGAAATACAGATGTAACCCGGTGAGTGGAAGTCCCACATCACAGAGCAGTTTCTTAGAAAGCTTCTTTCCAGATTTCATCTGAGGATATTTCCTTTTTCACCATAGACCTCTATGGGCTTCCACATATCACTTTACCAATTCCACAAGAACTGTCTTAGCGAAAGGCTTCTTGAGGGGAAAGCTGTAACTCTGTGAGATGATTTCACAGAACACAAAGAAGTTTCTCAGAAAGCTTCTTTCTCTTTGTTATCGGAGGATATTTCGTATGGCCCTATAGTCTTCAAAGGGATCCGAAATATCTGTTCACAGATTCCACAGAAAGAAGGCTAGCAAAGAGATGTACGAAACACAGATGTAACTCTGTGTGATGAATTAAGAGAACACTAAGCAGTTTCTCAGAAAGCTTCATTCCAGATTTCATCTGAGGATATTTCCTTTTTCACCATAGACCTCTATGGGCTTCCAAATATCACTTTGCCAATTCCACAAAACTGTCTTAGCGAAAGGCTTCTTGAGGGGAAAGCTGTCACTCTTTGAGATGATTTCGCAGAACAGAAAGAAGTTTCTCAGAAAGCTTCTTTCCCTTTGTTATCGGAGGATATTTGCTTTGGCCCTATAGTCTTCAAAGGGATACAAGTATCTGTTCTCAGATTCCACAGAAACAAGGCTAGCAAAGAGATCCACGAAATACAGATGTAAGACTGTGAGTGGAAGTCACACATCACAGAGCAGTGTCTCAGAAAACTTCTCTCCATATTTCATCTGAGGATATTACCTTTTTCACCATAGCCCTCTATGGGCTTCCAAATATCACTTTGCCAATTCCACAAGAACTGTCTTAGCGAAAGGCTTCTTGAGGGGAAAGCTGTAACTCTGTGAGATGATTTCACAGAACACAAAGAAGTTTCTCAGAAAGCTTCTTTCTCTTTGTTATCGGAGGATATTTCCTTTGGCCCTATAGTCTTCAACGGGATCCGAAATACTAGTTCTCAGATTCCACAGAAATAAGGCTAGTAAAGAGATCCACGAAATATAGATATAACTCTGTGAGATGAATTAACTGAACACTAAGCAGTCTCTCAGAGAGCTTCTTTCCAGATTTCATCTGAGGATATTTCCTTTTTCACCACAGCCCTCTATAGGCTTCCAAATATCACTTTGCCAATTCCACAAGAACTGTCTTAGCGAAAGGCTTCTTGAGGGGAAAGCTGTAAATCTGTGAGATGATTTCACAGAACGCAAAGAAGTTTCTCAGAAAGCTTCTTTCTCTTTGTTATCGGAGGATATTTCCTTTGGACCTAGAGTCTTCAAAGGGATCCGAAATATCTGTTCTCAGATTCCAAAGAAATAAGGCTAGCAAAGAGATGCACGAAATACCGATGTAACCCTGTGAGTGGAAGTCACACATCACAGAGCAGTTTCTCAGAAAGCTTCTTTCCAGATTTCATCTGAGGATATTTCCTTTTTCACCATAGCCCTCAAGGGGCTTCCAAATATCACTTTGCCAATTCCACAAGAACTATCTTAGCGAAAGGCTTCTTGAGGGGAAAGCCGTAACTCTGTGAGATGATTTCACAGAACACCAAGAAGTTTCTCAGAATGCTTCTTTCTCTTTGTTATCGGAGGATATTTCCTTTGGCCCTATGGTCTTCAAAGGGATCCGAAATATCTGTTCTCAGATTCCACAGAAATAACGCTAGCAAAGAGATCCACGAAATACAGATATAACTCTGTGAGATGAATTAACAGAATACTAAGCAGTTTCTCAGAAAGCTTCTTTCCAGATTTCATCTGAGGATATTTCCTTTTTCACCATAGCCCTCTAGGGGCTTCCAAATATCACTTTGCCAATTCCACAAGAACTGTCTTAGCGAAAGGCTTCTTCAGGGGAAAGCTGTAACTCTGTGAGATGATTTCACAGAACACAAAGAAGATTCTCCGAAAGCTTCTTTCTCTTTGTTATCGGAGGATATTTCCTTTGGCCCTATAGACTTCAAAGGGATCCGAAATATCTGTTCTCAGATTCCACAGAAAGAAGGCTAGCAAAGAGATCCACGAAACACAGATGTAACTCTGTGAGTGGAAGTCACACATCACAGAGCAGTTTCTCAGAAAGCTTCTTTCCAGATTTCATCTGAGGATATTTCCTTTTCCACCATAGCCCTCTATGGGCTTCCAAATATCACTTTACCAATTCCACAAGAACTGTCTTAGCGAAAGGCTTCTTGAGGGGAAAGCTGTAACTCTGTGAGATGATTTCACAGAATACAAAGAAGTTTCTCAGAAAGCTTCTTTCTCTTTGTTATCGGAGGATATTTCCTTTGGCCCTATAGTACTCAAAGGGATGCGAAATATCTGTTTTCAGATTCCAAAGAAATAAGGCTAGTAAAGAGATCCAGGAAATACAGATGTAACTCTGTGAGATGAATTAACTGAACACTAAGCAGTCTCTCAGAAAGCTTCTTTCCAGATTTCATCTGAGGATATATCCTTTTTCACCATACCCCTCTATAGGCTTCCAAATATCACTTTGCCAATTCCACAAGAACTGTCTTAGCGAAAGGCTTCTTGAGGGGAAAGCTGTATCTCTGTGAGATGATTTCACAGAACACCAAGAAGTTTCTCAAAAAGCTTCTTTGTCTTTGTTATCGGAGGATATTTCCTTTGGCCCTATAGTCTTCAAAGGTATCCGAAATATCTGTTCTAAGATTCCACAGAAATAAGGCTAGCAAAGAGATCCACGAAATACAGATGTAACACTGTGAGATGAATTAACAGAACACTAAGCAGTTTCTCAGAAAGCTTCTTTCCAGATTTCATCTGAGGATATTTCCTTTTTCACCATAGCCCTCCAGGGGCTTCCAAATATCACTTTGCCAATTCCACAAGAACTGTCTTAGCGAAAGGTTTCTTTAGGGGAAAGCTGTAACTCTGTGAGATGATTTCACAGAACACCAAGAAGATTCTCAGAAAGCTTCTTTCTCTTTGTTATCGGAGGATATTTCCTTTGGCCCTATAGTTTCAAAGGGATCCGAAATATCTGTTTTCAGATTCCACAGAAATAAGGCTACCAAAGAGATCCACGAAATACAGATGTAACTCTGTGAGTGGAAGTCACACATCACAGAGCAGTTTCTCAGAAAGCTTCATTCCAGATTTCACCTGAGGATATTTCCTTTTTCACCATAGCCCCCAATGGGCTTCCAAATATCACCTTGCCAATTCCACAAGAACTGTCTTAGCGAAAGGTTTCTTGAGGGGAAAGCTGTACCTCTGTAAGATGATTTCACAGAACACAAAGAGGTTTCTCAGAAAGCTTCTTTCTCTTTGTTATCGGAGGGTATGTCCTTTGGCCCTATAGTCTTCAAAGGGATCCGAAATATCTGTTCTCAGATTCCACAGACAGAAGGCTAGCAAAGAGATCCACGAAATACAGATGTAACTCTGTGAGATGAATTAACAGATCACAAAGCAGTTTCTCAGAAAGCTTCTTTCCAGATTTCATCTGAGGATATTTCCTTTTTCACCATAGCCCTCCAGGGGATTCCAAATATCACTTTGCCAATTCCACAAGAACTGCCTTAGCGAAAGGCTTCTTGAGGGGAAAGCTGTAACTCTGTGAGATGATTTCGCAGAACACAAAGAAGTTTCTCAGAAAGCTTCTTTCTCTTTGTTATCGGAGGATATTTCCTTGGCCCTGTAGTCTTCAAAGGGATACGAAATATCTGTTCTCGGAACCCACAGAAATAAGACTAACAAAGAGATGCACGAAATACAGATGTAACACTGTGAGTGGAAGTCCCACATCACAGAGCAGTTTCTCAGAAACTTCTTTCCAGATTTCATCTGAGGATATTTCCTTTTTCAACATAGCCCTCTATGGCTTCCAAATATCTCTTTGCCAATTTCACCAGTACTGTCTTAGCGAAAGGCTTCTTGAGAGGAAAGCTGTAACTCTGTGAGATGATTTCACAGAACACAAAGAAGTTTCTCAGAAAGCTTCTTTCTCTTTGTTATCGGAGGATATTTCCTTAGGCCCTATAGTCTTCAAAGGGATCCGAAATATCTGTTCTCAGATTCCACAGAAAGAAGGCTAGCAAAGAGAACTACGAAACACAGATGTACCTCTGTGAGATGAATTAACAGAACACTAAGCAGTTTCTCAGAAAGCTTCTTTCCAGATTTCATCTGAGGATATTTCCTTTTTCACCGTAGCCCTCTATTGGCTTCCAAATATCACTTTGCCAATTCCACAAGAACTCTCTTAGCGAAAGGCTTCTTGAGGGGAAAGCTGTAACTCTGTGAGATGATTTCACAGAACACAAAGAAGTTTCTCAGAAAGCTTCTTTGTCTTTGTCATCGGAGGATATTTCCTTTGGCCCTATAGTCTTCAAAGGGATCCGAAATATCTGTTCTCAGATTCCACAGAAATAAGGCTAGCAAAGAGATCTACGAAACACAGATGTAACTCTGTGAGAAGAATTAACAGAACACTAAGCAGTTTCTCAGAAAGTTTCTTTCCAGATCTCATCTGAGGATATTTCCTTTTTCACCATAGCCCTCTAAGGGCTTCCAAATATCACTTTGCCAATTCCACAAGAACTGTCTTAGCGAAAGGCTACTCGAGGGGAAAGCTGTAACTCTGTGAGATGATTTCACAGAACACAAAGAAGCTTCTCAGAAAGCTTCTTTCTCTTTGTTATCGGAGGATATTTACTTTGGCCCTATAGTCTTCAAAGGGATCCGAAATATCTGTTCTCAGATTCCACAGAAAGAAGGCTAGCAAAGAGATCCAGGAAATACAGATGTAACTCTGTGAGTGGAAGTCACACATCACAGAGCAGTTTCTCAGAAAGCTTCTTTCCAGATTTCATCTGAGGATATTTCCTTTTTCACCATAGCCCTTTATGGGCTTCCAAATATCACTTTGTCAATTCCACAAGAACTGACTTAGCGAAAGGCTTCTTGAGGGGAAAGCTGTAACTCTGTGAGATGATTTCAAAGAATACAAAGAGGTTTCTCAGAAAGCTACTTTGTCTTTGTTATCGGAGGATATTTCCTTTGGCCCTATACTCTTCAAAGGGATCCGAAATATCTGTTCTCAGATTCCACAGAAATTAGGCTAGCAAAGAGATCTACGAAACTCAGATGTAACTCTGTGAGATGAATTAACAGAACACTAAGCAGTTTCTCAGAAAGCTTCATTCCAGATTTCATCTGAGGATATTTCCTTTTTCACCATAGCCCTCTTAGGGATTCCAAATACCACTTAGCCAATTCCACAAGAACTCTCTTATCGAAAGGCTTCTTGAGGGGAAAGCTGTAACTCCGTGAGATGATTTCACAGAACGCAAAGAAGTTTCTCAGAAAGTTCTCTCTCTTTGTTATCGGAGGATATTTCCTTTGGCCCTATAGTCTTCAAAGGGATCCGAAATATCTGTTCTCAGATTCCAAAGAAATAAGGCTAGCAAAGAGATGCACGAAATACAGATGTAACCCTGTGAGTGGAAGTCACACATCACAGAGCAGTTTCTCAGAAAGCTTCTTTCCAGATTTCATCTGAGGATATTTCCTTTTTCACCATAGCCCTCTATGGGCTTCCAAATATCACTTTGCCAGTTCCACAAGAACTGTCTTAGCGAAAGGCTTCTTGAGGGGAAAGCTGTAACTCTGTGAGATGATTTCACAGAACACAAAGAGGTTTCTAAGAAAGATACTTTCTCTTTGTTATCGGAGGATATTTCCTTTGGCCCTATAGTCTTCAAAGGGATCCGAAATATCTGTTCTCAGATTCCACAGAAAGAAGGCTAGCAAAGAGATCTACGAAACACAGATGTAACACTGTGAGATGAATTAACAGAACACTAAGCAGTTTCTCAGAAAGCTTCATTCCAGATTTCATCTGAGGATATTTCCTTTTTCACCATAGCGCTCTATGGGATTCCATATATCACTTGGCCAATTCCACAAGAATTGTCTTAGCGAAACGCTTCTTGAGGGGAAAGCTGTAACTCTGTAAGATAATTTCACAGAACACAAAGAAGTTTCTCAGAAAGCTTCTTTCTCTTTGTTATCGGAGGATATTTCCTTTGGCCCTATAGTCTTCAAAGGGATACGAAATATCTGTTCTCAGATTCCACAGAAAGAAGGCTAGCAAAGAGATCTACGAAACACAGATGTAACTCTGTGAGATGAATTAACAGAACACTAAGCAGTTTCTCAGAAAGCTTCTTTCCAGATTTCATCTGAGGATATTTCCTTTTTCACCATAGCCCTCTAGAGGCTTCCAAATATCACTTTGCCAATTCCACATGAACTGTCTTAGCGAAAGGCTTCTTGAGGGGAAAGCTGTAACTCTGTGAGATGATTTCGCAGAACACCAAGAAGTTTCTCAGAAAGCTTCTTTCTCTTTGTTATCGGAGGATATTTCCTTTGGCCCTATAGTCTTCAAAGGGATACAAAATATCTGTTCTCAGATCCCACAGAAATAAGGCTAAGAAAGAGATCCACGAAATGCAGATGTAACTCTGTGAGTGGAAGTCACACATCACAGAGCAGTTTCTCAGAAAGCTTCTTTCCAGATTTCATCTGAGGATATTTCCTTTTTCACCATAGCCTTCTATGGGCTTCCAAATATCACTTTGCCAATTCCTCAAGAACTGTCTTAGCGAATGGCTTCTTGAGGGGAAAGCTTTAACTCTGTGAGATGATTTCACAGAACACCAAGAAGTTTCTCAGAAAGCTTCTTTCTCTTTGTTATCGGAGGATATTTCCTTTGGCCCTATAGTCTTCAAAGGGATCCGAAATATCTGTTCTAAGATTCCAAAGAAATAAGGCTAGCAAAGATATCCACGAAATACAGATGTAATACTGTGAGATGAATTAACAGAACACTAAGCAGTTTCTCAGAAAGCTTCTTTCCAGATTTCATCTGAGGATATTTCCTTTTTCACCATAGCCCTCTAGGGGCTTCCAAATATCACTTTGCCAATTCCACAAGAACTGTCTTAGCGAAAGGCTTCTTGAAGGGAAAGCTGTAACTCTGTGAGATGATTTCACAGAACACAAAGAAGTTTCTCTGAAAGCTTCTTTCTCTTTGATATCGGAGGATATTTCCTTTGGCCCTATAGTCTTCAAAGGGATACGAAATATCTGTTCTCAGATTCCACAGAAATAAGGCTAGCAAAGAGATCCACGAAATACAGACGTAAGTCTGTGAGTGGAAGTCACACATCACAGAGCAGTTTCTCAGAAAACTTCTTTCCAGATTTTATCTGAGGCTATTTCATTTTTCACCATAACCCCCTATGGGCTTCCAAATATCACTTTGCCAATTCCACAAGAACTGTCTTAGCGAAAGGCTTCTTGAGGGGAAAGCTGTAACTCTGTGGGATGATTTCACAGAACACAAAGAAGTTTCTCAGAAAGCTTCTTTCTCTTTTTTATCGGAGGATATTTCCTTTGGCCCTATAGTCTTCAAAGGGATCCGAAATATCTGTTCTCAGATTCCACAGAAAGAAGGCTAGCGAAGAGAATTACGAAACACAGATGTAACTCTGTGAGATGAATTAACAGAACACTAAGCAGTTTATCGGAAAGCTTCTTTCCAGATTTCATCTCAGGATACTTCCTTTTTCAACATAGCCCTCTATGGGCTTCCAAATATCACTTTGCCAATTCCACAACAACTGTCTTAGCGAAAGGCTTCTTGAGGGGAAAGCTGTAACTCTGTGAGATGATTTCACATAACACAAAGAGGTTTCTCAGAAAGCTACTTTCTCTTTGTTATCGGAGGATATTTCCTTTGGCCCTATATTCTTCAAAGTGATCCGAAATATCTGTTCTCAGATTCCTCAGAAAGAAGGCTAGCAAAGAGATCTACGAAACACAGATGTAACACTGTGAGATGAATTAACAGAACACTAAGCAGTTTCTCAGAAAGCTTCCTTCCAGATTTCATCAGAGGATATATCCTTTTTCACCTTAGACCTCTATGGGATTCCAAATATCACTTGGCCAATTCCACAAGAACTGTCTTAGCGAAAGGCTTCTTGAGGGAAAAGCTGTAACTCTGTGAGCTGATTTCGCAGAACACAAAGAAGTTTCTCAGAAAGCTTCTTTCTCTTTGTTATCGGAGGATATTTCCTTTGGCCCTATAGTCTTCAAAGGGATACAAAATATCTGTTCTCAGATCCCAGAGAAATAAGGTTAGCAAAGAGATCCATGAAATACAGATGTAACCCTGTGAGTTTTAGTCACACATCACAGAGCAGTTTCACAGAAAGGTTCTTTCCAGATTTCATCTGAGGATATTTCCTTTTTCACCATAGCCTTCTATGGGCTTCCAAATATCACTTTGCCAATTCCACAAGAACTGTCTTAGGGAATGGCTTCTTGAGGGGAAAGCTGTAACTCTGTGAGATGATTTCACAGAACACGAAGAAGTTTCTCAGAAAGCTTCTTTCTCTTTGATATCGGAGGATATTTCCTTTGGCCCTATAGACATCAAAGGGATCCGAAATATCTGCTCTAAGATTCCAAAGAAATAAGGCTAGCAAAGAGATCCACGAAATAGAGATGTAATACTGTGAGATGAATTAACAGAACACTAAGCAGTTTCTCAGAAAGTTTCTTTCCAGATTTCATCTGAGGATATTTCCTTTTTCACCATATCCTTCTAGGGGCTTCCAAATATCACTTTGCCAATTCCACAAGAACTGTCTTAGCCAAAGGCTTCTTGTGGGGAAAGCTGTAACTCTGTGAGATGATTTCGCAGAACACAAAGAAGTTTCTCAGAAAGCTTCTTTCTCTTTGTTATCGGAGGATATTTCCTTTGGCCCTATAGTTTTCAAAGGGATTCGAAATATCTGTTCTCAGATACCACAGAAATAAGGCTAGCAAAGAGATCCAGGAAATACAGATGTAACTCTGTGAGTGGAAGTCACACATCACACAGCAGTTTCTCAGAAAGCTTCTTTCCAGATTTCATCTGAGGATATTTCCTTTTTCACCATAGCCCTCTATGGGCTTCCAAATATCACTTTGCCAATTCCACAAGAACTGTCTTAGCGAAAGGCTTCTTGAGGGGAAAGCTGTAACTCTGTGAGATGATTTCACAGAACACAAAGAAGTTTCTCAGAAAGCTTCTTTCTCTTTGTTATCGGAGGATATTTCCTTTGTCCCTATAGTCTTCAAAGGGATCCGTAATATCAGTTCTCAGATTCCACAGAAATAAGGCTAGTAAAGAGATCCACGAAATACAGATGTACCTCTGTGAGATGAATTAACAGAACACTAAGCAGTTTCTCAGAAAGCTTCTTTCCAGATTTCATCTGAGGATACTTCCTTTTTCACCATAGCCCTCTATGGGATTCCAAATATCACTTTGCCAATTCCACAAGAACTGTCTTAGCGAAAGGCTTCTTGAGGGGAGAGGTGTAAATCTGTGAGATGATTTCACAGAACGCAAAGAAGTTTCTCAGAAAGCTTCTTTCTCTTTCTTATCGGAGGATATTTCCTTTGGCCCTATAGTCTTCAAAGGTATCCGAAATATCTGTTCTCAGATTCCAAAGAAATAAGGCTAGCAAAGAGATGCAAGAAATACAGATGTAACCCGGTGAGTGGAAGTCCCACATCACAGAGCAGTTTCTTAGAAAGCTTCTTTCCAGATTTCATCTGAGGATATTTCCTTTTTCACCATAGACCTCTATGGGCTTCCACATATCACTTTACCAATTCCACAAGAACTGTCTTAGCGAAAGGCTTCTTGAGGGGAAAGCTGTAACTCTGTGAGATGATTTCACAGAACACAAAGAAGTTTCTCAGAAAGCTTCTTTCTCTTTGTTATCGGAGGATATTTCGTATGGCCCTATAGTCTTCAAAGGGATCCGAAATATCTGTTCACAGATTCCACAGAAAGAAGGCTAGCAAAGAGATGTACGAAACACAGATGTAACTCTGTGTGATGAATTAAGAGAACACTGAGCAGTTTCTCAGAAAGCTTCATTCCAGATTTCATCTGAGGATATTTCCTTTTTCACCATAGACCTCTATGGGCTTCCAAATATCACTTTGCCAATTCCACAAAACTGTCTTAGCGAAAGGCTTCTTGAGGGGAAAGCTGTCACTCTTTGAGATGATTTCGCAGAACAGAAAGAAGTTTCTCAGAATGCTTCTTTCCCTTTGTTATCGGAGGATATTTGCTTTGGCCCTATAGTCTTCAAAGGGATACAAGTATCTGTTCTCAGATTCCACAGAAACAAGGCTAGCAAAGAGATCCACGAAATACAGATGTAAGACTGTGAGTGGAAGTCACACATCACAGAGCAGTGTCTCAGAAAACTTCTCTCCATATTTCATCTGAGGATATTACCTTTTTCACCATAGCCCTCTATGGGCTTCCAAATATCACTTTGCCAATTCCACAAGAACTGTCTTAGCGAAAGGCTTCTTGAGGGGAAAGCTGTAACTCTGTGAGATGATTTCACAGAACACAAAGAAGTTTCTCAGAAAGCTTCTTTCTCTTTGTTATCGGAGGATATTTCCTTTGGCCCTATAGTCTTCAACGGGATCCGAAATATTAGTTCTCAGATTCCACAGAAATAAGGCTAGTAAAGAGATCCACGAAATATAGATATAACTCTGTGAGATGAATTAACTGAACACTAAGCAGTCTCTCAGAAAGCTTCTTTCCAGATTTCATCTGAGGATATTTCCTTTTTCACCACAGCCCTCTATAGGCTTCCAAATATCACTTTGCCAATTCCACAAGAACTGTCTTAGCGAAAGGCTTCTTGAGGGGAAAGCTGTAAATCTGTGAGATGATTTCACAGAACGCAAAGAAGTTTCTCAGAAAGCTTCTTTCTCTTTGTTATCGGAGGATATTTCCTTTGGACCTAGAGTCTTCAAAGGGATCCGAAATATCTGTTCTCAGATTCCAAAGAAATAAGGCTAGCAAAGAGATGCACGAAATACCGATGTAACCCTGTGAGTGGAAGTCACACATCACAGAGCAGTTTCTCAGAAAGCTTCTTTCCAGATTTCATCTGAGGATATTTCCTTTTTCACCATAGCCCTCTAGGGGCTTCCAAATATCACTTTGCCAATTCCACAAGAACTATCTTAGCGAAAGGCTTCTTGAGGGGAAAGCCGTAACTCTGTGAGATGATTTCACAGAACACCAAGAAGTTTCTCAGAATGCTTCTTTCTCTTTGTTATCGGAGAATATTTCCTTTGGCCCTATAGTCTTCAAAGGGATCCGAAATATCTGTTCTCAGATTCCACAGAAATAACGCTAGCAAAGAGATCCACGAAATACAGATATAACTCTGTGAGATGAATTAACAGAATACTAAGCAGTTTCTCAGAAAGCTTCTTTCCAGATTTCATCTGAGGATATTTCCTTTTTCACCATAGCCCTCTAGGGGCTTCCAAATATCACTTTGCCAATTCCACAAGAACTGTCTTAGCGAAAGGCTTCTTCAGGGGAAAGCTGTAACTCTGTGAGATGATTTCACAGAACACAAAGAAGATTCTCCGAAAGCTTCTTTCTCTTTGTTATCGGAGGATATTTCCTTTGGCCCTATAGACTTCAAAGGGATCCGAAATATCTGTTCTCAGATTCCACAGAAAGAAGGCTAGCAAAGAGATCCACGAAACACAGATGTAACTCTGTGAGTGGAAGTCACACATCACAGAGCAGTTTCTCAGAAAGCTTCTTTCCAGATTTCATCTGAGGATATTTCCTTTTCCACCATAGCCCTCTATGGGCTTCCAAATATCACTTTACCAATTCCACAAGAACTGTCTTAGCGAAAGGCTTCTTGAGGGGAAAGCTGTAACTCTGTGAGATGATTTCACAGAATACAAAGAAGTTTCTCAGAAAGCTTCTTTCTCTTTGTTATCGGAGGATATTTCCTTTGGCCCTATAGTACTCAAAGGGATGCGAAATATCTGTTTTCAGATTCCAAAGAAATAAGGCTAGTAAAGAGATCCAGGAAATACAGATGTAACTCTGTGAGATGAATTAACTGAACACTAAGCAGTCTCTCAGAAAGCTTCTTTCCAGATTTCATCTGAGGATATATCCTTTTTCACCATACCCCTCTATAGGCTTCCAAATATCACTTTGCCAATTCCACAAGAACTGTCTTAGCGAAAGGCTTCTTGAGGGGAAAGCTGTATCTCTGTGAGATGATTTCACAGAACACAAAGAAGTTTCTCAGAAAGCTTCTTTCTCTTTGTTATCGGAGGATATTTCCTTTGGACCTATAGTCTTCAAAGGGATCCGAAATATCTGCTCTCAGATTCCAAAGAAATAAGGCTAGCAAAGAGATCCACGAAATACAGATGTAACTCTGTGAGTGGAAGTCACACATCACAGAGCAGTTTCTCAGAAAGCTTCTTTCCAGATTTCATCTGAGGATATTTCCTTTTTCACCATAGCCCTCTATGGGCTTCCAAATATCACTTTGCCAATTCCACAAGAACTGTCTTAGCGAATGGCTGCTTGAGGGGAAAGCTGAAACTCCGTGAGATGATTTCAAAGAACACAAAGAAGTTTCTCAGAAAGCTTCTTTCTCTTTGTTATCGGAGGATATTTCCTTTGGCCCTATAGTCTTTAAAGGGATCCGAAATATCTGTTCTAAGATTCCACAGAAATAAGGCTAGCAAAGAGATCCACGAAATACAGATGTAACACTGTGAGATGAATTAACAGAACACTAAGCAGTTTCTCAGAAAGCTTCTTTCCAGATTTCATCTGAGGATATTTCCTTTTTCACCATAGCCCTCTAGGGGCTTCCAAATATCACTTTGCCAATACCACAAGAAATGTCTTAGCGAAAGGCTTCTTGAGGGGAAAGCTGTAACTCTGTGAGATGATTTCACAGAACACAAAGAAGTTTCTCTGAAAGCTTCTTTCTCTTTGTTATCGGAGGATATTTCCTTTGGCCCTATAGTCTTCAAAGGGATACGAAATATCTGTTCTCAGATTCCACAGACAGAAGGATAGCAAAGAGATCCAAGAAATACAGATGTACGTCTGTGAGTGGAAGTCACACATCACAGAGCAGTTTCTCAGAAAACTTCTTTCTAGATTTCATCTGAGGATATTTCCTTTTTCACCATAGCCCTCTATGGGCTTCCAAATATCACTTTGCCAATTCCACAAGAACTGTCTTAGCGAAGGTTTCTTAAGGGGAAAGCTGTAACTCTGTGAGATGATTTCACAGAACACAAAGAAGTTTCTCAGAAAGCTTCTTTCTCTTTATTATCGGAGGATATTTCCTGTGTCCCTATAATCTTCAAAGGGTCCGAATTATCAGTTCTCAGATTCCACAGAAATAAGGCTAGTAAAGAGATCCACGAAATACAGATGTAACTCTGTGAGATGAATTAACAGAACACTAAGCAGTTTCTCAGAAACTTCATTCCAGATTTCATCTGAGGATATTTTCTTTTTCACCATAGCCCTCTATGGGGTTCCAAATTTCACTTTGCCAATTCCACAAGAACTGTCTTAGCGAATGGCTTCTTGAAGGGAAAGCTGTAACTCTGTGAGATGATTTCACAGAACACCAAGAAGGTTCTCAAAAAGCTTCTTTGTCTTTGTTATCGGAGGATATTTCCTTTGGCCCTATAGTCTTCAAAGGTATCCGAAATATCTGTTCTAAGATTCCACAGAAATAAGGCTAGCAAAGAGATCCACGAAATACAGATGTAACACTGTGAGATGAATTAACAGAACACTAAGCAGTTTCTCAGAAAGCTTCTTTCCAGATTTCATCTGAGGATATTTCCTTTTTCACCATAGCCCTCCAGGGGCTTCCAAATATCACTTTGCCAATTCCACAAGAACTGTCTTAGCGAAAGGTTTCTTTAGGGGAAAGCTGTAACTCTGTGAGATGATTTCACAGAACACCAAGAAGATTCTCAGAAAGCTTCTTTCTCTTTGTTATCGGAGGATATTTCCTTTGGCCCTATAGTTTCAAAGGGATCCGAAATATCTGTTTTCAGATTCCACAGAAATAAGGCTACCAAAGAGATCCACGAAATACAGATGTAACTCTGTGAGTGGAAGTCACACATCACAGAGCAGTTTCTCAGAAAGCTTCATTCCAGATTTCACCTGAGGATATTTCCTTTTTCACCATAGCCCCCAATGGGCTTCCAAATATCACCTTGCCAATTCCACAAGAACTGTCTTAGCGAAAGGTTTCTTGAGGGGAAAGCTGTACCTCTGTAAGATGATTTCACAGAACACAAAGAGGTTTCTCAGAAAGCTTCTTTCTCTTTGTTATCGGAGGGTATGTCCTTTGGCCCTATAGTCTTCAAAGGGATCCGAAATATCTGTTCTCAGATTCCACAGACAGAAGGCTAGCAAAGAGATCCACGAAATACAGATGTAACTCTGTGAGATGAATTAACAGATCACAAAGCAGTTTCTCAGAAAGCTTCTTTCCAGATTTCATCTGAGGATATTTCCTTTTTCACCATAGCCCTCCAGGGGATTCCAAATATCACTTTGCCAATTCCACAAGAACTGCCTTAGCGAAAGGCTTCTTGAGGGGAAAGCTGTAACTCTGTGAGATGATTTCGCAGAACACAAAGAAGTTTCTCAGAAAGCTTCTTTCTCTTTGTTATCGGAGGATATTTCCTTGGCCCTGTAGTCTTCAAAGGGATACGAAATATCTGTTCTCGGAACCCACAGAAATAAGACTAACAAAGAGATGCACGAAATACAGATGTAACCCTGTGAGTGGAAGTCCCACATCACAGAGCAGTTTCTCAGAAACTTCTTTCCAGATTTCATCTGAGGATATTTCCTTTTTCACCATAGCCCTCTATGGCTTCCAAATATCTCTTTGCCAATTTCACCAGTACTGTCTTAGCGAAAGGCTTCTTGAGAGGAAAGCTGTAACTCTGTGAGATGATTTCACAGAACACAAAGAAGTTTCTCAGAAAGCTTCTTTCTCTTTGTTATCGGAGGATATTTCCTTAGGCCCTATAGTCTTCAAAGGGATCCGAAATATCTGTTCTCAGATTCCACAGAAAGAAGGCTAGCAAAGAGAACTACGAAACACAGATGTACCTCTGTGAGATGAATTAACAGAACACTAAGCAGTTTCTCAGAAAGCTTCTTTCCAGATTTCATCTGAGGATATTTCCTTTTTCACCGTAGCCCTCTATTGGCTTCCAAATATCACTTTGCCAATTCCACAAGAACTCTCTTTGCGAAAGGCTTCTTGAGGGGAAAGCTGTAACTCTGTGAGATGATTTCACAGAACACAAAGAAGTTTCTCAGAAAGCTTCTTTGTCTTTGTCATCGGAGGATATTTCCTTTGGCCCTATAGTCTTCAAAGGGATCCGAAATATCTGTTCTCAGATTCCACAGAAATAAGGCTAGCAAAGAGATCTACGAAACACAGATGTAACTCTGTGAGAAGAATTAACAGAACACTAAGCAGTTTCTCAGAAAGTTTCTTTCCAGATCTCATCTGAGGATATTTCCTTTTTCACCATAGCCCTCTAAGGGCTTCCAAATATCACTTTGCCAATTCCACAAGAACTGTCTTAGCGAAAGGCTACTCGAGGGGAAAGCTGTAACTCTGTGAGATGATTTCACAGAACACAAAGAAGCTTCTCAGAAAGCTTCTTTCTCTTTGTTATCGGAGGATATTTACTTTGGCCCTATAGTCTTCAAAGGGATCCGAAATATCTGTTCTCAGATTCCACAGAAAGAAGGCTAGCAAAGAGATCCAGGAAATACAGATGTAACTCTGTGAGTGGAAGTCACACATCACAGAGCAGTTTCTCAGAAAGCTTCTTTCCAGATTTCATCTGAGGATATTTCCTTTTTCACCATAGCCCTTTATGGGCTTCCAAATATCACTTTGCCAATTCCACAAGAACTGACTTAGCGAAAGGCTTCTTGAGGGGAAAGCTGTAACTCTGTGAGATGATTTCAAAGAATACAAAGAGGTTTCTCAGAAAGCTACTTTGTCTTTGTTATCGGAGGATATTTCCTTTGGCCCTATACTCTTCAAAGGGATCCGAAATATCTGTTCTCAGATTCCACAGAAATTAGGCTAGCAAAGAGATCTACGAAACTCAGATGTAACTCTGTGAGATGAATTAACAGAACACTAAGCAGTTTCTCAGAAAGCTTCATTCCAGATTTCATCTGAGGATATTTCCTTTTTCACCATAGCCCTCTTAGGGATTCCAAATACCACTTAGCCAATTCCACAAGAACTCTCTTATCGAAGGGCTTCTTGAGGGGAAAGCTGTAACTCCGTGAGATGATTTCACAGAACGCAAAGAAGTTTCTCAGAAAGTTCTCTCTCTTTGTTATCGGAGGATATTTCCTTTGGCCCTATAGTCTTCAAAGGGATCCGAAATATCTGTTCTCAGATTCCAAAGAAATAAGGCTAGCAAAGAGATGCACGAAATACAGATGTAACCCTGTGAGTGGAAGTCACACATCACAGAGCAGTTTCTCAGAAAGCTTCTTTCCAGATTTCATCTGAGGATATTTCCTTTTTCACCATAGCCCTCTATGGGCTTCCAAATATCACTTTGCCAGTTCCACAAGAACTGTCTTAGCGAAAGGCTTCTTGAGGGGAAAGCTGTAACTCTGTGAGATGATTTCACAGAACACAAAGAGGTTTCTAAGAAAGATACTTTCTCTTTGTTATCGGAGGATATTTCCTTTGGCCCTATAGTCTTCAAAGGGATCCGAAATATCTGTTCTCAGATTCCACAGAAAGAAGGCTAGCAAAGAGATCTACGAAACACAGATGTAACACTGTGAGATGAATTAACAGAACACTAAGCAGTTTCTCAGAAAGCTTCATTCCAGATTTCATCTGAGGATATTTCCTTTTTCACCATAGCGCTCTATGGGATTCCATATATCACTTGGCCAATTCCACAAGAATTGTCTTAGCGAAACGCTTCTTGAGGGGAAAGCTGTAACTCTGTAAGATAATTTCACAGAACACAAAGAAGTTTCTCAGAAAGCTTCTTTCTCTTTGTTATCGGAGGATATTTCCTTTGGCCCTATAGTCTTCAAAGGGATACGAAATATCTGTTCTCAGATTCCACAGAAAGAAGGCTAGCAAAGAGATCTACGAAACACAGATGTAACTCTGTGAGATGAATTAACAGAACACTAAGCAGTTTCTCAGAAAGCTTCTTTCCAGATTTCATCTGAGGATATTTCCTTTTTCACCATAGCCCTCTAGAGGCTTCCAAATATCACTTTGCCAATTCCACATGAACTGTCTTAGCGAAAGGCTTCTTGAGGGGAAAGCTGTAACTCTGTGAGATGATTTCGCAGAACACCAAGAAGTTTCTCAGAAAGCTTCTTTCTCTTTGTTATCGGAGGATATTTCCTTTGGCCCTATAGTCTTCAAAGGGATACAAAATATCTGTTCTCAGATCCCACAGAAATAAGGCTAAGAAAGAGATCCACGAAATGCAGATGTAACTCTGTGAGTGGAAGTCACACATCACAGAGCAGTTTCTCAGAAAGCTTCTTTCCAGATTTCATCTGAGGATATTTCCTTTTTCACCATAGCCTTCTATGGGCTTCCAAATATCACTTTGCCAATTCCTCAAGAACTGTCTTAGCGAATGGCTTCTTGAGGGGAAAGCTTTAACTCTGTGAGATGATTTCACAGAACACCAAGAAGTTTCTCAGAAAGCTTCTTTCTCTTTGTTATCGGAGGATATTTCCTTTGGCCCTATAGTCTTCAAAGGGATCCGAAATATCTGTTCTAAGATTCCAAAGAAATAAGGCTAGCAAAGATATCCACGAAATACAGATGTAATACTGTGAGATGAATTAACAGAACACTAAGCAGTTTCTCAGAAAGCTTCTTTCCAGATTTCATCTGAGGATATTTCCTTTTTCACCATAGCCCTCTAGGGGCTTCCAAATATCACTTTGCCAATTCCACAAGAACTGTCTTAGCGAAAGGCTTCTTGAAGGGAAAGCTGTAACTCTGTGAGATGATTTCACAGAACACAAAGAAGTTTCTCTGAAAGCTTCTTTCTCTTTGATATCGGAGGATATTTCCTTTGGCCCTATAGTCTTCAAAGGGATACGAAATATCTGTTCTCAGATTCCACAGAAATAAGGCTAGCAAAGAGATCCACGAAATACAGACGTAAGTCTGTGAGTGGAAGTCACACATCACAGAGCAGTTTCTCAGAAAACTTCTTTCCAGATTTCATCTGAGGCTATTTCATTTTTCACCATAACCCCCTATGGGCTTCCAAATATCACTTTGCCAATTCCACAAGAACTGTCTTAGCGAAAGGCTTCTTGAGGGGAAAGCTGTAACTCTGTGGGATGATTTCACAGAACACAAAGAAGTTTCTCAGAAAGCTTCTTTCTCTTTTTTATCGGAGGATATTTCCTTTGGCCCTATAGTCTTCAAAGGGATCCGAAATATCTGTTCTCAGATTCCACAGAAAGAAGGCTAGCGAAGAGAACTACGAAACACAGATGTAACTCTGTGAGATGAATTAACAGAACACTAAGCAGTTTATCGGAAAGCTTCTTTCCAGATTTCATCTCAGGATACTTCCTTTTTCAACATAGCCCTCTATGGGCTTCCAAATATCACTTTGCCAATTCCACAACAAGTGTCTTAGCGAAAGGCTTCTTGAGGGGAAAGCTGTAACTCTGTGAGATGATTTCACATAACACAAAGAGGTTTCTCAGAAAGCTACTTTCTCTTTGTTATCGGAGGATATTTCCTTTGGCCCTATATTCTTCAAAGTGATCCGAAATATCTGTTCTCAGATTCCTCAGAAAGAAGGCTAGCAAAGAGATCTACGAAACACAGATGTAACACTGTGAGATGAATTAACAGAACACTAAGCAGTTTCTCAGAAAGCTTCCTTCCAGATTTCATCAGAGGATATATCCTTTTTCACCTTAGACCTCTATGGGATTCCAAATATCACTTGGCCAATTCCACAAGAACTGTCTTAGCGAAAGGCTTCTTGAGGGGAAAGCTGTAACTCTGTGAGCTGATTTCGCAGAACACAAAGAAGTTTCTCAGAAAGCTTCTTTCTCTTTGTTATCGGAGGATATTTCCTTTGGCCCTATAGTCTTCAAAGGGATACAAAATATCTGTTCTCAGATCCCAGAGAAATAAGGTTAGCAAAGAGATCCATGAAATACAGATGTAACCCTGTGAGTTTTAGTCACACATCACAGAGCAGTTTCACAGAAAGGTTCTTTCCAGATTTCATCTGAGGATATTTCCTTTTTCACCATAGCCTTCTATGGGCTTCCAAATATCACTTTGCCAATTCCACAAGAACTGTCTTAGCGAATGGCTTCTTGAGGGGAAAGCTGTAACTCTGTGAGATGATTTCACAGAACACGAAGAAGTTTCTCAGAAAGCTTCTTTCTCTTTGATATCGGAGGATATTTCCTTTGGCCCTATAGACATCAAAGGGATCCGAAATATCTGCTCTAAGATTCCAAAGAAATAAGGCTAGCAAAGAGATCCACGAAATAGAGATGTAATACTGTGAGATGAATTAACAGAACACTAAGCAGTTTCTCAGAAAGCTTCTTTCCAGATTTCATGTGAGGATATTTCCTTTTTCACCATATCCTTCTAGGGGCTTCCAAATATCACTTTGCCAATTCCACAAGAACTGTCTTAGCCAAAGGCTTCTTGTGGGGAAAGCTGTAACTCTGTGAGATGATTTCGCAGAACACAAAGAAGTTTCTCAGAAAGCTTCTTTCTCTTTGTTATCGGAGGATATTTCCTTTGGCCCTATAGTCTTCAAAGGGATTCGAAATATCTGTTCTCAGATACCACAGAAATAAGGCTAGCAAAGAGATCCAGGAAATACAGATGTAACTCTGTGAGTGGAAGTCACACATCACAGAGCAGTTTCTCAGAAAGCTTCTTTCCAGATTTCATCTGAGGATATTTCCTTTTTCACCATAGCCCTCTATGGGCTTCCAAATATCACTTTGCCAATTCCACAAGAACTGTCTTATCGAATGGCTGCTTGAGAGGAAAGCTGTAACTCTGTGAGATGATTTCACAGAACACCAAGAAGTTTCTCAGAAAGCTTCTTTCACTTTGTTATCAGAGGATATTTCCTTTGGCCCTATAGTCTTCAAAGGGATCCGAAATATCTGTTCAAAGATTCCACAGAAATAAGACTAGCAAAGAGATCCACGAAATACAGATGTAAGTCTGTGAGTGGAAGTCATACATCACAGAGCAGTTTCTCAGAAAACTTATTTCCAGATTTCATCTGAGGCTATTTCCTTTTTCACCATAGCCCTCTAAGGGCTTCCAAATATCACTTTGCCAATTCCACAAGAACTGTCTTAGCGAAAGGCTTCTTGAGGGGAAAGCTGTAACTCTGTGAGATGATTTCACAAAACACAAAGAAGTTTCTCAGAAAGCTTCTTTCTCTTTGTTATCGGAGGATATTTCCTTTGTCCCTATAGTCTTCAAAGGGATCCGTAATATCAGTTCTCAGATTCCACAGAAATAAGGCTAGTAAAGAGATCCACGAAATACAGATGTACCTCTGTGAGATGAATTAACTGAACACTAAGCAGTCTCTCAGAAAGCTTCTTTCCAGATTTCATCTGAGGATATTTCCTTTTTCACCATAGCCCTCTAGGGGCTTAAAAATACCACTTTGCCAGTTCCACAAGAACTGTCTTAGCATAAGGCTTCTTGAGGGGAAAGCTGTAACTCTGTGAGATGCTTTCGCAGAACACAAAGAAGTTTCTCAGAAAGCTTCTTTCTCTTTGTTATCGGAGGATATTTCCCTTGGCCCTATAGTCTTCAAAGGGATCCGAAATATCTGTTCTCAGATTCCACAGAAATAAGGCTCGCAAAGAGATCTACGAAACACAGATGTAACTCTGTGAGATGAATTAACAGAACACTACGCAGTTTCTCAGAAAGCTTCTTTCCAGATTTCATCTGAGGATATTTCCTTTTTCACCATTTCCCTCTATGGGCTTCCAAATATCACTTTGCCAATTCCAAAAGAACTGTCTTAGAGAAAGGCTTTTTGAGGGGAAATCTGTATCTCTGTGAAATGATTTCACAGAACACAAAGATGTTTCTCAGAAAGCTTTTTTCTCTTTCTTATCGGAGGATATTTCCTTTGGCCCTATAGTCTTCAAAGGGATCCGAAATATCTGTTCCAAGATTCCACAGAAAGAAGGCGAGCAAAGAGATCCACGAAATACAGATATACCTCTGTGACATGAATTAATTGAAGACTAAGCTGTCTCTCAGAAAGCTTCTTTCCAGATTTCATCTGAGGATATTTCCGTTTTCACCATAGCCCTCTAGCGGCTTCCAAATATCACTTTGTCAGTTCCACAACAACTGTCTTAGCGAATGGCTTCTTGAGGGGAAAGCTGTAACTCTGTGAGATGATTTTACAGAACACAAAGAAGTTTCTCAGAAAGCTTCTTTCTCTTTGTTATCGGAGGATATTTCCGTGGGCCCTATAGTCTTCAAAGGGATCCGAAATATCTGTTCTCAGATTCCACAGAAATAAGGCTAGCAAAGAGATCCACGAAATACAGATGTAACTCTGTGAGATGAATTAACTGAGCACTAAGCAGTCTCTCAGAAAGCTTCTTTCCAGATTTCATCTGAGGATATTTCCTTTTTCACCATAGCCCTCTACAGGCTTCCAAATATCACTTTGCCAATTCCACAAGAACTGTCTTAGCGAAAGGCTTCTTGAGGGGAAAGCTGTAACTCTGTGAGATGATTTCATAGAACACAAAGAGGTTTCTCAGAAAGCTTCTTTCTCTTTGTTATCGGAGGATATTTCCTTTGGCACTGTAGTCGGCAAAGGGATCCGAAATATCTGTTCTCAGATTCCACAGAAAGAAGGCTAGCAAAGAGATCCACGAAATACAGATGTAACTCTGTGAGTGGAAATCACACATCACAGAGCAGTTTCTCAGAAAGCTTCTTTCCAGATTTCATCTGAGGATATTTCCTTTTTCACCATAGCCCTCTATGGGCTTCCAAATATCACTTTGCCAATTCGAAAACAACTGTCTTAGCGAAAGTCTTCTTGAGGGGAAAGCTGTAACTCTGTGAGATGATTTCACAGAACACAAAGAAATTTCTCAGAAAGCTTCTTTCTCTTTGTTATCGGAGGATATTTCCTTTGGCCCTATAGTCTTCAAAGGGATCCGAAATATCTCTTCTCAGATTCCACAGAAATAAGGCTAGCAAAGAGATCCACGAAATACAGATGTAACTCTGTGAGATGAATTAACAGAACACTAAGCAGTTTCTCAGAAATCTTCTTTCCAGATTTCATCTGAGGATATTTCCTTTTTCACCATAGCCCTCTATGGGCTTCCAAATATCACTTTGCCAATTCCACAAGAACTGTCTTAGCCAAAGGTTTCTTGAGGGGAAAGCTGTAACTCTGTGAGATGATTTCACAGAACACAAAGTAGTTTCTCAGAAAGCTTCTTTCTCTTTGTTATCGGAGGATATTTCCTTTGGCCCTATAGTCTTCAAAGGGATCCGAAATATCTGTTCTCAGATTCCCCAGAAATAAGGCTAGTAAAGAGATCCACGAAATACAGATGTAACTCTGTGAGATGAATTAACTGAAGACTAAGCAGTCTCTCAGAAAGCTTCTTTCCATATTTCATCTGAGGATATTTTCTTTTTCACCATAGCCCTCTATAGGCTTCCAAATATCACTTTGCCAATACCACAAGAACTGTCTTAGCGAAAGACTTCTTGAGGGGAAAGCTGTAACTCTGTGAGATGATTTCACAGAACACAAAGAAGTTTCTCAGAAAGCTTCTTTCTCTTTGTTATCGGAGGATATTTCCTTTGGCCCTATAGTCTTCAAAGGGATCCGAAATATCTGTTCTCAGATTCCACAGAAAGAAGGCTAGCAAAGAGATCCACGAAATACAGATGTAACTCTGTGAGTGGAAGTCAGACATCACAGAGCAGTTTCTCAGAAAGCTTCTTTCCAGATTTCATCTGAGGATATTTCCTTTTTCACCATAGCCCTCTATGGGCTTCCAAATATCACTTTGCCAATTCCTCAAGAACTGTCTTAGCGAAAGGCTTCTTGAGGGGAAAGCTGTAACTCTGTGAGATGATTTCACAGAACACAAAGAAGTTTCTAAGAAAGCTTCTTTCTCCTTGTTATCGGAGGATATTTTCTTTGGCCCTAAAGTCTTCAAAGGGATCCGAAATATCTGTTCTCAGATTCCACAGAAATAAGGCTAGCAAAGAGAAATACGAAACACAGATGTAACTCTGTGAGTGGAAGTCACACATCACAGAGCAGTTTCTCAGAAAGCTTCTTTCCAGATTTCATCTGAGTATATTTCCTTTTTCACCATAGCCCTCTATGGGCTTCCAAATATCACTTTGCCAATTCCACAAGAACTGTCTTAGCGAAAGGCTTCTTGAGGGGAAAGCTGTAACTCTGTGAGATGATTCCACAGAACACAAAGAAGTTTCTCAGAAAGCTTCTTTCTCTTTGTTATCCGAGGACATTTCCTTTGGCCCTATAGTCTTCAAAGGGATCCGAAATATCTCTTCTCAGATTCCACAGAAATAAGGCTAGCAAAGAGTTCCACGAAATACAGATGTAACTCTGTGAGATGAATTAACTGAACACTAAGCAGTCTCTCAGAAAGCTTCTTTCCAGATTTCATCTGAGGATATTTCCTTTTTCACCAGAGCCCTCTATGGGCTTCCAAATATCACTTTGCCAATTCCACAAGAACTGTCTTAGCGAAAGGCTTCTTGAGGGGAAAGCTGTAACTCTGTGAGATGATTTCATAGAACACAAAGAGGTTTCTCAGAAAGCTTCTTTCTCTTTGTTATCGGAGGATATTTCCTTTGGCACTATAGTCGGCAAAGGGTTCCGAAATATCTGTTCTCAGATTCCACAGAAAGAAGGCTAGCAAAGAGATCCACGAAATACAGATGTAACTCTGTGAGTGGAAATCACACATCACAGAGCAGTTTCTCAGAAAGCTTCTTTCCAGATTTCATCTGAGGATATTTCCTTTTTCACCATAGCCCTCTATGGGCTTCCAAATATCACTTTGCCAATTCCACAAGAACTGTCTTAGCGAAAGGCTTCTTGAGGGGAAAGCTGTAATCTGTGAGATGATTCCACAGAACACAAAGAAGTTTCTCAGAAAGCTTCTTTCTCTTTGTTATCCGAGGACATTTCCTTTGGCCCTATAGTCTTCAAAGGGATCCGAAATATCTGTTCTCAGATTCCACAGAAATAAGGCTAGCAAAGAGATCTACGAAACACAGATGTAACTCTGTGAGATGAATTAACAGAACACTACGCAGTTTCTCAGAAAGCTTCTTTCCAGATTTCATCTGAGGATATTTCCTTTTTCACCATTTCCCTCTATGGGCTTCCAAATATCACTTTGCCAATTCCAAAAGAACTGTCTTAGAGAAAGGCTTCTTGAGGGGAAAGCTGTAACTCTGTGAAATGATTTCACAGAACACAAAGATGTTTCTCAGAAAGCTTTTTTCTCTTTGTTATCAGAGGATATTTCCTTTGGCCCTATAGTCTTCAAAGGGATCCGAAATATCTGTTCCAAGATTCCACAGAAAGAAGGCGAGCAAAGAGATCCACGAAATACAGATGTACCTCTGTGACATGAATTAACTGAAGACTAAGCTGTCTCTCAGAAAACTTCTTTCCAGATTTCATCTGAGGATATTTCCTTTTTCACCATAGCCCTCTAGCGGCTTCCAAATATCACTTTGTCAGTTCCACAACAACTGTCTTAGCGAATGGCTTCTTGAGGCGAAAGCTGTAACTCTGTGAGATGATTTTACCGAACACAAAGAAGTTTCTCAGAAAGCTTCTTTCTCTTTGTTATCGGAGGATATTTCCGTGGGCCCTATAGTCTTCAAAGGGATCCGAAATATCTGTTCTCAGATTCCACAAAATAAGGCTAGCAAAGAGATCCACGAAATACAGATGTAACTCTGTGAGATGAATTAACTGAGCACTAAGCAGTCTCTCAGAAAGCTTCTTTCCAGATTTCATCTGAGGATATTTCCTTTTTCACCATAGCCCTCTACAGGCTTCCAAATATCACTTTGCCAATTCCACAAGAACTGTCTTAGCGAAAGGCTTCTTGAGGGGAAAGCTGTAACTCTGTGAGATGATTTCATAGAACACAAAGAGGTTTCTCAGAAAGCTTCTTTCTCTTTGTTATCGGAGGATATTTCCTTTGGCACTGTAGTCGGCAAAGGGATCCGAAATATCTGTTCTCAGATTCCACAGAAAGAAGGCTAGCAAAGAGATCCACGAAATACAGATGTAACTCTGTGAGTGGAAATCACGCATCACAGAGCAGTTTCTCAGAAAGCTTCTTTCCAGATTTCATCTGAGGATATTTCCTTTTTCACCATAGCCCTCTATGGGCTTCCAAATATCACTTTGCCAATTCGAAAACAACTGTCTTAGCGAAAGTCTTCTTGAGGGGAAAGCTGTAACTCTGTGAGATGATTTCACAGAACACAAAGAAATTTCTCAGAAAGCTTCTTTCTCTTTGTTATCGGAGGATATTTCCTTTGGCCCTATAGTCTTCAAAGGGATCCGAAATATCTCTTCTCAGATTCCACAGAAATAAGGCTAGCAAAGAGATCCACGAAATACAGATGTAACTCTGTGAGATGAATTAACAGAACACTAAGCAGTTTCTCAGAAAGCTTCTTTCCAGATTTCATCTGAGGATATTTCCTTTTTCACCATAGCCCTCTATGGGCTTCCAAATATCACTTTGCCAATTCCACAAGAACTGTCTTAGCCGAAAGTTTCTTGAGGGGAAAGCTGTAACTCTGTGAGATGATTTCACAGAACACAAAGAAGTTTCTCAGAAAGCTTCTTTCTCTTTGTTATCGGAGGATATTTCCTTTGGCCCTATAGTCTTCAAAGGGATCCGAAATATCTGTTCTCAGATTCCCCAGAAATAAGGCAAGTAAAGAGATCCACGAAATACAGATGTAACTCTGTGAGATGAATTAACTGAAGACTAAGCAGTCTCTCAGAAAGCTTCTTTCCATATTTCATCTGAGGATATTTCCTTTTTCACCATAGCCCTCTTTAGGCTTCCAAATATCACTTTGCCAATTCCACAAGAACTGTCTTAGCGAAAGGCTTCTTGAGGGGAAAGCTGTAACTCTGTGAGATGATTTCACAGAACACCAAGAAGTTTCTCAGAAAGCTTCTTTCTCTTTGTTATCGGTGGATATTTCCTTTGGCCCTATAGTCTTCAAAGGGATCCGAAATATCTGTTCTCAGATTCCACAGAAAGAAGGCTAGCAAAGAGATCCACGAAATACAGATGTAACTCTGTGAGTGGAAGTCACACATCACAGAGCAGTTTCTCAGAAAGCTTCTTTCCAGATTTCATCTGAGGATATTTCCTTTTTCACCATAGCCCTCTATGGGCTTCCAAATATCACTTTTCCAATTCCTCAAGAACTGTCTTAGCGAAAGGCTTCTTGAGGGGAAAGCTGTAACTCTGTGAGATGATTTCACAGAACACAAAGAAGTTTCTAAGAAAGCTTCTTTCTCCTTGTTATCGGAGGATATTTCCTTTGGCCCTATAGTCTTCAAAGGGATCCGAAATATCTGTTCTCAGATTCCACAGAAATAAGGCTAGCAAAGAGAAATACGAAACACAGATGTAACTCTGTGAGTGGAAGTCACACATCAGAGAGCAGTTTCTCAGAAAGCTTCTTTCCAGATTTCATCTGAGGATATTTCCTTTTTCACCATAGCCCTCTATGGGCTTCCAAATATCACTTTGCCAATTCCACAAGAACTGTCTTAGCGAAAGGCTTCTTGAGGGGAAAGCTGTAACTCTGTGAGATGATTCCACAGAACACAAAGAAGTTTCTCAGAAAGCTTCTTTCTCTTTGTTATCCGAGGACATTTCCTTTGGCCCTATAGTCTTCAAAGGGATCCGAAATATCTCTTCTCAGATTCCACAGAAATAAGGCTAGCAAAGGGTTCCACGAAATACAGATGTAACTCTGTGAGATGAATTCACACAACACTAAGCAGTCTCTCAGAAAGCTTCTTTCCAGATTTCATCTGAGGATATTTCCTTTTTCACCATAGCCCTCTATGGGCTTCCAAATATCACTTTGTCAGTTCCACAACAACTGTCTTAGTGAATGGCTTCTTGAGAGGAAAGGTGTAACTCTGTGAGATGATTTCACAGAACACAAAGAAGTTTCTCACAAAGCTTCTTTCTCTTTGTTATCGGAGGATATTTTTTGGCCTATAGTCTTCAAAGGGATCCGAAATATCTGTTCTCAGATTCCACAGAAATAAGGCTAGCAAAGAGTTCCACGAAATACAGATGTAACTCTGTGAGATGAATTAACTGAACACTAAGCAGTCTCTCAGAAAGCTTCTTTCCAGATTTCATCTGAGTATATTTCCTTTTTCACCATAGCCCTCTACAGGCTTCCAAATATCACTTTGCCAATTCCACAAGAACTGTCTTAGCGAAAGGCTTCTTGAGGGGAAAGCTGTAACTCTGTGAGATGATTTCATAGAACACAAAGAAGTTTCTCAGAAAGCTTCTTTCTCTTTGTTATCGGAGGATATTTCCTTTGGCACTATCGTCGGCAAAGGGATCCTAAATATCTGTTCTCAGATTCCACAGAAAGAAGGCTAGCAAAGAGATCCACGAAATACAGATGTAACTCTGTGAGTGGAAATCACACATCACAGAGCAGTTTCTCAGAAAGCTTCTTTCCAGATTTCATCAGAGGATATTTCCATTTTCACCATAGCCCTCTATGGGCTTCCAAATATCACTTTGCCAATTCCACAAGAACTGTCTTAGCGAAAGGCTTCTTCAGGTGAAAGCTGTAACTCTGTGAGATGATTTCACAGAACACAAAGAAGTTTCTCAGAAAGCTTCTTTCTCTTTGTTATCGGAGTATATTTCCTTTGGCCCTATAGTCTTCAAAGGGATCCGAAATATCTGTTCTCAGTTTCCACAGAAATAAGGCTAGCAAATAGAACTACGAAACACAGATGTAACTCGGTGAGATGAATTTACAGAACACTAAGTAGTTTCTCAGAAATCTTCATTCCAGATTTCATCTGTGGAAATTTCCTTTTTCACCATAGCCCTCTATGGGCTTCCAAATATCACTTTACCAATTCCACAAGGACTGTCCTCGCCAAAGGATTCTTGAATGGAAAGCTGTAACTCTGTGAGATGATTTCACAGAACACAAAGAAGTTTCTCAGAAAGCTTCTTTCTCTTTGTTATCGGAGGATATTTCCTTTGGCCCTATAGTCTTCAAAAGGATCCGAAATATCTGTTCGCAGATTCCACAGAACGAAGGCTAGCAAAGAGATCCACGAAATACAGATGTAACCCTGTGAGATGAATTAACAGAACACTAAGCAGTTTCTCAGAAAGCTTCTTTCCAGATTTCATCTGAGGATATTTCCTTTTTCAACATAGCCCCCTTTGGGCTTCCAAATATCACTTTGCCAATTCCAAAAGAGCTGTCTTATCCAAAGGCTTCTTGAGGGGAAAGCTGTAACTCTGTGAGATGATTTCACAGATCACCAAGAAGTTTCTCAGAAAGCTTCTTTCTCTTTGTTATCGGAGGATATTTCCTTTGGCCCTCTAGTCTTCAAAGGGATCGGAAATATCTGTCCTCAGATTCCACAGAAATAAGGCTAGCAAAGAGATCTACGAAACACAGATGTAACTCTGTGAGATGAATTCACAGAACACTAAGCAGTTTCTCAGAAAGCTGCTTTCCAGATTTCATCTGAGGATATTTCCTTTTTCATCATAGCCCTCTATGGACTTCCAATTATCACTTTGCCAATTCCAGAACAACCGAATTAGCGAAAGGCTTCCTGAGGGGAAAGCTGTAACTCTGTGAGATGATTTCACAGAACACAAAGAAGTTTCTCAGAAAGCTTCTTTCTCTTTGTTATCGGAGGATATTTCCTTTGGCCCTATAGTCTTCAAAGGGATCCGAAATATCTGTTCTCAGATTCCACAGAAAGAAGGCTAGCAAAGAGATCTACGAAACTCAGATGTAACTCTGTGAGATGAATTCACAGAACACTAAGCAGTTTCTCAGAAAGCTTCTTTCCAGATTTCATCTGAGGATATTTCCTTTTTCACCATAGCCCTCTATGGGCTTCCAAATATCACTTTGCCAATTCCACAAGAACTGTCTTAGCGAAAGGCTTCTTGAGGGGAAAGCTGTAACTCTGTGAGATGATTTCACAGAACACAAAGAAGTTTCTCAGACATCTTCTTTCTCTTTGTTATCGGAGGATATTTCCTTTGGCCCTATAGTCTTCAAAGGGATCCGAAATATCTGTTCTCAGATTCCACAGAAAGAAGGCCAGCAAAGAGATCTACGAAACACAGATGTATCTCTGTGAGATGAATTCACAGAAAAATAAGCAGTTTCTCAGAAAGCTTCTTTCCAGATTTCATCTGAGGATATTTCCTTTTTCACCATAGCACTCTATGGGCTTCCAAATATCACTTTGCCAATTCCACAAGAACTGTCTTAGCGAAAGGCTTCATGAGGGGAAAGCTGTAACTCTGTGAGATGATTTCACAGAACACAAAGAAGTTTCTCAGAAAGCTTCTTTCTCTTTGTTATCGGAAGATATTTCCTTTGGCCCTATAGTCTTCAAAGGGATCCGAAATATCTGTTCTCAGATTCCACAGAAATAAGGCTAGCAAAGAGATCTACGAAACACAGATGTAACTCTGTGAGATGAATTCACAGAACACTAAGCAGTTTCTCAGAAAGCTTCTTTCCAGATTTCATCTGAGGATATTTCCTTTTTCACCATAGCCCTCTATGGGCTTCCAAATATCACTTTGCCAATTCCACAAGAACTGTCTTAGCGAAAGGCTTCTTGAGGGGAAAGCTGTAACTCTGTGAGATGATTTCACAGAACACAAAGACGTTTCACAGAAAGCTTCTTTCTCTTTGTTATCGGAGGATATTTCCTTTGGCCCTATAGTCTTCAAAGGAATCCGAAATATCTGTTCTCAGATTCCACAGAAAGAAGGCTAGCAAAGAGATCCACGAAATACAGATGTAACTCGGTGAGTGGAAGTCACACATCACAAAGCAGTTTCTCAGAAAGCTTCTTTCCAGATTTCATCTGAGGATATTTCCTTTTTCACCATAGCCCTCTATTTGCTTCCAAATATCACTTTGCCAATTCCACAAGAACTGTCTTAGCGAATGGCTTCTTGAGTGGAAAGCTGTAACTCTGTGAGATGATTTCACAGAACCCAAAGAAGTTTCTCAGAAAGCTTCCTTCTCTTTGTTATCAGAGGATATTTCCTCTGGCCCTATAGTCTTCAAAGGGATCCGAAATATCTGTTCTCAGATTCCACAGAAATAAGGCTAGCAAAGAGATTCAGGAAATACAGATGTAACTCTGTGAGATGAATTAACAGAACAGTAAGCAGTTTCTCAGAAAGCTTCTTTCCAGATTTCATCTGAGGATATTTCCTTTTTCACCATAGCACTCTATGGGCTTCCAAATATCACTTTGCCAATTCCACAAGAACTGCTCTTAGCGAAAGGCTTCTTGAGGGGAAAGCGGTAACTCTGTGAGATGATTTCACAGAACACAAAGAAGTTTCTCAGAAAGCTTCTTTCTCTTTGTTATCGGAGGATATTTCCTTTGGCCCTATAGTCTTCAATGGGATCCGAAATATCTGTTCTCAGTTTCCACAGAAAGAAGGCTAGCAAAGAGATCCACGAAATACAGATGTAACTCCGTGAGATGAATTAACAGAACACTAAGCAGTTTCTCAGAAAGCTTCTTTCCAGATTTCATCTGAGGATATTTCCTTTTTCACCATAGCCCTCTATTTGCTTCCAAATATCACTTTGCCAATTCCAGAACAACCGAATTAGCGAAAGGCTTCTTGAGGGGAAAGCTGTTACTCTGTGAGATGATTTCACAGAACACAAAGAAGTTTCTCAGAAAGCTTCTTTCTCTTTGTTATCGTAGGATATTTCCTTTGGCTCTATAGTCATCAAAGGGATCCGAAATATCTGTTCTCAGATTCCACAGAAAGAAGGCTAGCAAAGAGATCTACGAAACACAGATGTAACTCTGTGAGATGAATTCACAGAACACTAAGCAGTTTCTCAGAAAGCTTCTTTCCAGATTTCATCTGAGGATATTTCCCTTTTCACCATAGACCTCTATGGGCTTCCAAATATCACTTTGAAAATTCCAGAAGAACTATCTTATCGAAAGGCTCCTTGAGGGGAAAGCTGTAACTCTGTGAGATGATTTCACAGAACACAAAGAAGTTTCTCACAAAGCTTTTTTCTCTTTTTTATCGGAGGATATTTCCTTTGGCCCTATAGTCTTCAAAGGGATCCGAAATATCTGTTCTCAGATTCCACAGAAATAAGGCTAGCAAAGAGATCTACGAAACACAGATGTAACTCAGTGAGATGAATTAACAGAACACTAAGCAGTTTCTCAGAAAGCTGCTTTCCAGATTTCATCTGAGGATATTTCCTTTTTCACCATAGCCCTCTACGGGCTTCCAAATATCACTTTGCCAATTCCACAAGAACTGTCTTAGCGAAAGGCTTCTTGAGGGGAAAGCTGAAACTCTGTGAGATGATTTCACAGAACACAAAGAAGTTTCTCAGAAAGCTTCTTTCTCTTTGTTATCGGAGGATATTTCCTTTTTCCCTACAGTCTTCAAAGGGATCTGAAATATCTGTTCTCACATTACACAGAAAGAAGGCTAGCAAAGAGATCTACGAAACACAGATGTAACTCTGTGAGATGAATTCACAGAACACTAAGCAGTTTCTCAGAAAGCTTCGTTCCACATTTCATCTGAGGATATTTCCTTTTTCACCATAGCCCTCTATGGGCTTCCAAATATCACTTTGCCAATTCCACAAGAACTGTCTTTGCGAAAGGCTTCTTCAGGGGAAAGCTGTAACTCTGTGAGATGATTTCACAGAACACAAAGAAGTTTCTCAGAAATCTTCTTTCTCTTTGTTATCGGAGGATATTTCCTTTGGCCCTATAGTCTTCAAAGGGATCCGAAATATCTGTTCTCAGATTCCACAGAAAGAAGGCTAGCAAAGAGATCTACGAAACACAGATGTATCTCTGTGAGATGAATTCACAGAAAAATAAGCAGTTTCTCAGAAAGCTTCTTTCCAGATTTCATCTGAGGATATTTCCTTTTTCACCATAGCACTCTATGGGCTTCCAAATATCACTTTGCCAATTCCACAAGAACTGTCTTAACGAAAGGCTTCATGAGGGGAAAGCTGTAACTCTGTGAGATGATTTCACAGAACACAAAGAAGTTTCTCAGAAAGCTTCTTTCTCTTTGTTATCGGAAGATATTTCCTTTGGCCCTATAGTCTTCAAAGGGATCCGAAATATCTGTTCTCAGATTCCACAGAAAGAAGGCTAGCAAAGAGATCTACGAAACACAGATGTAACTCTGTGAGATGAATTCGCAGAACACTAAGCAGTTTCTCAGAAAGCTTCTTTCCAGATTTCATCTGAGGATATTTCCTTTTTCACCATAGCCCTCTATGGGCTTCCAAATATCACTTTGCCAATTCCACAAGAACTGTCTTAGCGAAAGGCTTCTTCAGGGGAAAGCTGTAACTCTGTGAGATGATTTCACAGAACACAAAGAAGTTTCTCAGAAAGCTTCTTTCTCTTTGTTATCGGAGGATATTTCCTTTGGCCCTATAATCTTCTAAGGGATCCGAAATATCTGTTCTCAGATTCCACAGAAAGAAGGCTAGCAAAGAGATCCACGAAATAGAGATGTAACTCTGTGAGATGAATTCACAGAACACTAAGCAGTTTCTCAAAAAGCTTCTTTCCAGATTTCATCTGAGGATATTTCCTTTTTCACAATAGCCCTCTAAGGACTTCCAAATATCACTTTGCCAATTCCACAAGAACCGTCTTAGCGAAAGGCTTCTTGAGGGGAAAGCTGTAACTCTGTGAGATGATTTCACAGAACACAAAGAAGTTTCACAGAAAGCTTCTTTCTCTTTGTTATCGGAGGATATTTCCTTTGGCCCTATAGTCTTCAAAGGGATCCGAAATATCTGTTCTCAGATTCCACAGAAAGATGGCTAGCAAAGAGATCCACGAAATACAGATGTAACTCTGTGAGTGGAAGTCACACATCACAAAGCAGTTTTCAGAAAGCTTCTTTCCAGATTTCATCTGAGGATATTTCCTTTTTCACCATAGCCCTCTATTTGCTTCCAAATATCACTTTGCCAATTCCACAAGAACTGTCTTAGCGAATGGCTTCTTGAGTGGAAAGCTGTAACTCTGTGAGATGATTTCACAGAACCCAAAGAAGTTTCTCAGAAAGCTTCTTTCTCTTGGTTATCGGAGGATATTTTCTTCGGTCCTATAGTCTTCAAAGGGATCCGAAATATCTGATCTCAGATTCCACAGAAAGAAGGCTAGCAAAGAGATCTACGAAACACAGATGTAACTTTGTGAGATGAATTAACAGAACACTAAGCAGTTTCTCAGAAAGCTTCTTTCCAGATGTCATCTGAGGATATTTCCTTTTTCACCATAGCCCTCTATGGGCTTCCAAATATCACTTTGCCAATTCCACAAGAACCGTCTTAGCGAAAGGCTTCTTGAGGAGAAAGCTGTAACTCTGTGAGATGATTTCACAGAACACAAAGAAGTTTCTCAGAAAGCTTCTTTCTCTTTGTTATCGGAGGATATTTCCCTTGGCCCTATAGTCTTCAAAGGGATCCGAAATATCTGTCCTCAGATTCCACAGAAAGAAGGCTAGCAAAGAGATCTACGAAACACAGATGTAACTCTCTGAGATGAATTCACAGAACACTAAGCAGTTTCTCTGAAAGCTTCTTTCCAGATTTCATCTGAGGATATTTCCCTTTTCACCATAGCCCTCTATGGGCTTCCAAATATCACTTTGCCAATTCCACAAGAACTGCTCTTAGCGAAAGGCTTCTTGAGGGGAAAGCTGTAACTCTGTGAGATGATTTCACAGAACACAAAGAAGTTTCTCAGAAAGCTTCTTTCTCTTTGTTATCGGAGGATATTTCCTTTGGCCCTATAGTCTTCAAAGGGATCCGAAATATCTGTTCTCAGATTCCACAGAAATAAGGCTCGCAAAGAGATCTACGAAACACAGATGTAACTCTGTGAGATGAATTCACAGAACACTAAGCAGTTTCTCAGAAAGCTTCATTCCAGATTTCATCTGAGGATATTTCCTTTTTCACCATAGCCCTCTAAGGGCTTCCAAATATCACTTTGCCAATTCCACAAGAACTGTCTTAGCGAAAGGCTTCTTGAGGGGAAAGCTGTAACTCTGTGAGATGATTTCACAGAACACAAAGAAGTTTCTCAGAGAGCTTCTTTCTCTTTGTTATCGGAGGATATTTCCTTTGGCCCTATAGTCTTCAAAGGGATCCGAAATATCTGTTCTCAGATTCCACAGAAATAAGGCTAGCAAAGAGATCTACGAAACACAGATGTATCTCTGTGAGATGAATTCAAAGAACACTAAGCAGTTAGTCAGAAAGCTTCTTTACAGATTTCATCAGAGGATATTTCCTTTTACACCATAGCCGTCTATGGGCTTCCAAATATCTCGTTGCCAATTCCACAAGAACTGTCTTAGCGAAAGGCTTCTTGAGGGGAAAGTTGTAACTCTGTGAGATGATTTCACAGAACACAAAGAAGTTTCTCAGAAAGCTTCTTTCTCTTTGTTATCGGAGGATATTTCCTTTGGCCCTATAGTCTTCAAAGGGATCCGAAATATCTGTTCTCAGATTCCACAGAAATAAGGCTAGCAAAGAGATCTACGAAACACAGATGTAACTCTGTGAGATGAATTCACAGAACACTAAGCAGTTTCTCAGAAAGCTGCTTTCCAGATTTCATCTGAGGATATTTCCTTTTTCACCATAGCCCTCTACGGGCTTCCAAATATCACTTTGCCAATTCCACAAGAACTGTCTTAGCGAAAGGCTTCTTGAGGGGAAAGCTGTAACTCTGTGAGATGATTTCACAGAACACAAAGAAGTTTCTCAGAAATCTTCTTTCTCTTTGTTATCGGAGGATATTTCCTTTGGCCCTATAGTCTTCAAAGGGATCCGCAATATCTGTTCTCAGATTCCACAGAAAAAGGCTAGCAAAGAGATCTACGAAACACAGATGTATCTCTGTGAGATGAATTCACAGAAAAATAAGCAGTTTCTCAGAAAGCTTCTTTCCAGATTTCATCTGAGGATATTTCCTTTTTCACCATAGCACTCTTTGGGCTTCCAAATATCACTTTGCCAATTCCAAAAGAACTGTCTTAGCGAAAGGCTTCATGAGGGGAAAGCTGTAACTCTGTGAGATGATTTCACAGAACACAAAGAAGTTTCTCAGAAAGCTTCTTTCTCTTTGTTATCGGAAGATATTTCCTTTGGCCCTATAGTCTTCAAAGGGA
Source organism: Macaca nemestrina (assembly GCF_043159975.1). Classification (NCBI taxonomy): domain Eukaryota; kingdom Metazoa; phylum Chordata; class Mammalia; order Primates; family Cercopithecidae; genus Macaca; species Macaca nemestrina. The sequence goes on from NC_092134.1 coordinate 95,984,933, forward strand.
TCCGAAATATCTGTTCTCAGATTCCACAGAAAGAAGGCTAGCAAAGAGATCTACGAAACACAGATGTAACTCTGTGAGATGAATTCGCAGAACACTAAGCAGTTTCTCAGAAAGCTTCTTTCCAGATTTCATCTGAGGATATTTCCTTTTTCAACATAGCCCTCTATGGGCTTCCAAATATCACTTTGCCAATTTCACAAGAACTGTCTTAGCGAAAGGCTTCTTCAGGGGAAAGCTGTAACTCTGTGAAATGATTTCACAGAACACAAAGAAGTTTCTCAGAAAGCTTCTTTCTCTTTCTTATCGGAGGATATTTCCTTTGGCCCTATAATCTTCTAAGGGATCCGATATATCTGTTCTCAGATTCCACAGAAAGAAGGCTAGCAAAGAGATCCACGAAATAGAGATGTAACTCTGTGAGATGAATTAACAGAACACTAAGCAGTTTCTCAGAAAGCTTCTTTCCAGATTTCATCTGAGGATATTTCCTTTTTCACCATAGCCCTCTAAGGACTTCCAAATATCACTTTGCCAATTCCACAAGAACCGTCTTAGCTAAAGGCTTCTTGAGGGGAAAGCTGTAACTCTGTGAGATGATTTCACAGAACACAAAGAAGTTTCTCAGAAAGCTTCTTTCTCTTTGTTACCGGAGGATATTTCCTTTGGCCCTATAGTCTTCAATGGGATCCGAAATATCTGTTCTCAGTTTCCACAGAAAGAAGGCTAGCAAAGAGATCCACGAAATACAGATGTAACTCCGTGAGATGAATTAACAGAACACTAAGCAGTTTCTCAGAAAGCTTCTTTCCAGATTTCATCTGAGGATATTTCCTTTTTCACCATAGCCCTCTATTTGCTTCCAAATATCACTTTGCCAATTCCAGAACAACCGAATTAGCGAAAGGCTTCTTGAGGGGAAAGCTGTTACTCTGTGAGATGATTTCACAGAACACAAAGAAGTTTCTCAGAAAGCTTCTTTCTCTTTGTTATCGTAGGATATTTCCTTTGGCTCTATAGTCATCAAAGGGATCCGAAATATCTGTTCTCAGATTCCACAGAAAGAAGGCTAGCAAAGAGATCTACGAAACACAGATGTAACTCTGTGAAATGAATTCACAGAACACTAAGCAGTTTCTCAGAAAGCTTCTTTCCAGATTTCATCTGAGGATATTTCCCTTTTCACCATAGACCTCTATGGGCTTCCAAATATCACTTTGAAAATTCCAGAAGAACTATCTTATCGAAAGGCTTCTTGAGGGGAAAGCTGTAACTCTGTGAGATGATTTCACAGAACACAAAGAAGTTTCTCACAAAGCTTCTTTCTCTTTTTTATCGGAGGATATTTCCTTTGGCCCTATAGTCTTCAAAGGGATCCGAAATATCTGTTCTCAGATTCCACAGAAATAAGGCTAGCAAAGAGATCTACGAAACACAGATGTAACTCAGTGAGATGAATTAACAGAACACTAAGCAGTTTCTCAGAAAGCTGCTTTCCAGATTTCATCTGAGGATATTTCCTTTTTCACCATAGCCCTCTACGGGCTTCCAAATATCACTTTGCCAATTCCACAAGAACTGTCTTAGCGAAAGGCTTCTTGAGGGGAAAGCTGAAACTCTGTGAGATGATTTCACAGAACACAAAGAAGTTTCTCAGAAAGCTTCTTTCTCTTTGTTATCGGAGGATATTTCCTTTGGCCCTACAGTCTTCAAAGGGATCTGAAATATCTGTTCTCACATTCCACAGAAAGAAGGCTAGCAAAGAGATCTACGAAACACAGATGTAACCCTGTGAGATGAATTCACAGAACACTAAGCAGTTTCTCAGAAAGCTTCTTTCCACATTTCATCTGAGGATATTTCCTTTTTCACCATAGCCCTCTATGGGCTTCCAAATATCACTTTGCCAATTCCACAAGAACTGTCTTTGCGAAAGGCTTCTTCAGGGGAAAGCTGTAACTCTGTGAGATGATTTCACAGAACACAAAGAAGTTTCTCAGAAATCTTCTTTCTCTTTGTTATCGGAGGATATTTCCTTTGGCCCTATAGTCTTCAAAGGGATCCGAAATATCTGTTCTCAGATTCCACAGAAAGAAGGCTAGCAAAGAGATCTACGAAACACAGATGTATCTCTGTGAGATGAATTCACAGAAAAATAAGCAGTTTCTCAGAAAGATTCTTTCCAGATTTCATCTGAGGATATTTCCTTTTTCAACATACCACTCTATGGGCTTCCAAATATCACTTTGCCAATTCCACAAGAACTGTCTTAGCGAAAGGCTTCATGAGGGGAAAGCTGTAACTCTGTGAGATGATTTCACAGAACACAAAGAAGTTTCTCAGAAAGCTTCTTTCACTTTGTTATCGGAAGATATTTCCTTTGGCCCTATAGTCTTCAAAGGGATCCGAAATATCTGTTCTCAGATTCCACAGAAAGAAGGCTAGCAAAGAGATCTACGAAACACAGATGTAACTCTGTGAGATGAATTCGCAGAACACTAAGCAGTTTCTCAGAAAGCTTCTTTCCAGATTTCATCTGAGGATATTTCCTTTTTCACCATAGCCCTCTATGGGCTTCCAAATATCACTTTGCCAATTCCACAAGAACTGTCTTAGCGAAAGGCTTCTTCAGGGGAAAGCTGTAACTCTGTGAAATGATTTCACAGAACACAAAGAAGTTTCTCAGAAAGCTTCTTTCTCTTTGTTATCGGAGGATATTTCCTTTGGCCCTATAATCTTCTAAGGGATCCGAAATATCTGTTCTCAGATTCCACAGAAAGAAGGCTAGCAAAGAGATCCACGAAATAGAGATGTAACTCTGTGAGATGAATTCACAGAACACTAAGCAGTTTCTCAGAAAGCTTCTTTCCAGATTTCATCTGAGGATATTTCCTTTTTCACAATAGCCCTCTAAGGACTTCCAAATATCACTTTGCCAATTCCACAAGAACCGTCTTAGCGAAAGGCTTATTGAGGGGAAAGCTGTAACTCTGTGAGATGATTTCACAGAACACAAAGAAGTTTCACAGAAAGCTTCTTTCTCTTTGTTATCGGAGGATATTTCCTTTGGCCCTATAGTCTTCAAAGGGATCCGAAATATCTGTTCTCAGATTCCACAGAAAGATGGCTAGCAAAGAGATCCACGAAATGCAGATGTAACTCTGTGAGTGGAAGTCACACATCACAAAGCAGTTTTCAGAAAGCTTCTTTCCAGATTTCATCTGAGGATATTTCCTTTTTCACCATAGCCCTCTATTTGCTTCCAAATATCACTTTGCCAATTCCACAAGAACTGTCTTAGCGAATGGCTTCTTGAGTGGAAAGCTGTAACTCTGTGAGATGATTTCACAGAACCCAAAGAAGTTTCTCAGAAAGCTTCTTTCTCTTGGTTATCGGAGGATATTTTCTTCGGTCCTATAGTCTTCAAAGGGATCCGAAATATCTGATCTCAGATTCCACAGAAAGAAGGCTAGCAAAGAGATCTACGAAACACAGATGTAACTTTGTGAGATGAATTAACAGAACACTAAGCAGTTTCTCAGAAAGCTTCTTTCCAGATGTCATCTGAGGATATTTCCTTTTTCACCATAGCCCTCTATGGGCTTCCAAATATCACTTTGCCAATTCCACAAGAACTGTCTTAGCGAAAGGCTTCTTGAGGAGAAAGCTGTAACTCTGTGAGATGATTTCACAGAACACAAAGAAGTTTCTCAGAAAGCTTCTTTCTCTTTGTTATCGGAGGATATTTCCCTTGGCCCTATAGTCTTCAAAGGGATCCGAAATATCTGTCCTCAGATTCCACAGAAAGAAGGCTAGCAAAGAGATCTACGAAACACAGATGTAACTCTCTGAGATGAATTCACAGAACACTAAGCAGTTTCTCTGAAAGCTTCTTTCCAGATTTCATCTGAGGATATTTCCCTTTTCACCATAGACCTCTATGGGCTTCCAAATATCACTTTGCCAATTCCAGAAGAACTATCTTAGCAAAAGACTTCTTGAGGGGAAAGCTGTAACTCTGTCAGATGATTTCACAGAACACAAAGAAGATTCTCAGAAAGCTTCTTTCTCTTTGTTATCGGAGGATATTTCCTTTGACCCTATAGTCTTCAAATGGAACCGAAATATCTGTTCTCAGATTCCACAGAAATAAGGCTTGCAAAGAGATCTACGAAACACACATGTAACCCTGTGAGATGAATTCACAGAACACTAAGCAGTTTCTCAGAAAGCTTCTTTCCAGATTTAATCTGAGGATATTTCCATTTTCACCATATCCCTCTATGGTCTTCCAAATATCACTTTGCCAATTCCACAAGTACTGTATTAGCGAAAGGCTTCTTGAGGGGAAAGCTGAAACTCTGTGAGATGATTTCACAGAACACAAAGAAGTTTCACAGAAAGCTTCTTTCTCTTTGTTATCGGAGGATATTTCCTTTGGCCCTATAGTCTTCAAAGGGATCCGAAATATCTGTTTTCAGTTTCCACAGAAAGAAGGCGAGCAAAGAGATCCACGAAATACAGATGTAACTCTGTGAGATGAATTAACAGAACACTAAGCAGTTTCTCAGAAAGCTTCTTTCCAGCTTTCATCTGAGGATATTTCCTTTTTCACCATAGCACTCTATGGGCTTCCAAATATCACTTTGCCAATTCCACAAGAACTGCTCTTAGCGAAAGGCTTCTTGAGGGGAAAGCTGTAACTCTGTGAGATGATTTCACAGAACACAAAGAAGTTTCTCAGAAAGCTTCTTTCTCTTTGTTATCGGAGGATATTTCCTTTGGCCCTATAGTCTTCAAAGGGATCCGAAATATCTGTTCTCAGATTCCACAGAAATAAGGCTCGCAAAGAGATCTACGAAACACAGATGTAACTCTGTGAGATGAATTCACAGAACACTAAGCAGTTTCTCAGAAAGCTTCATTCCAGATTTCATCTGAGGATATTTCCTTTTTCACCATAGCCCTCTAAGGGCTTCCAAATATCACTTTGCCAATTCCACAAGAACTGTCTTAGCGAAAGGCTTCTTGAGGGGAAAGCTGTAACTCTGTGAGATGATTTCACAGAACACAAAGAAGTTTCTCAGAGAGCTTCTTTCTCTTTGTTATCGGAGGATATTTCCTTTGGCCCTATAGTCTTCAAAGGGATCCGAAATATCTGTTCTCAGATTCCACAGAAATAAGGCTAGCAAAGAGATCTACGAAACACAGATGTATCTCTGTGAGATGAATTCAAAGAACACTAAGCAGTTAGTCAGAAAGCTTCTTTACAGATTTCATCAGAGGATATTTCCTTTTACACCATAGCCGTCTATGGGCTTCCAAATATCTCGTTGCCAATTCCACAAGAACTGTCTTAGCGAAAGGCTTCTTGAGGGGAAAGTTGTAACTCTGTGAGATGATTTCACAGAACACAAAGAAGTTTCTCAGAAAGCTTCTTTCTCTTTGTTATCGGAGGATATTTCCTTTGGCCCTATAGTCTTCAAAGGGATCCGAAATATCTGTTCTCAGATTCCACAGAAATAAGGCTAGCAAAGAGATCTACGAAACACAGATGTAACTCTGTGAGATGAATTCACAGAACACTAAGCAGTTTCTCAGAAAGCTGCTTTCCAGATTTCATCTGAGGATATTTCCTTTTTCACCATAGCCCTCTACGGGCTTCCAAATATCCCTTTGCCAATTCCACAAGAACTGTCTTAGCGAAAGGCTTCTTGAGGGGAAAGCTGTAACTCTGTGAGATGATTTCACAGAACACAAAGAAGTTTCTCAGAAATCTTCTTTCTCTTTGTTATCGGAGGATATTTCCTTTGGCCCTATAGTCTTCAAAGGGATCCGAAATATCTCTTCTCAGATTCCACAGAAAAAGGCTAGCAAAGAGATCTACGAAACACAGATGTATCTCTGTGAGATGAATTCACAGAAAAATAAGCAGTTTCTCAGAAAGCTTCTTTCCAGATTTCATCTGAGGATATTTCCTTTTTCACCATAGCACTCTTTGGGCTTCCAAATATCACTTTGCCAATTCCACAAGAACTGTCTTAGCGAAAGGCTTCATGAGGGGAAAGCTGTAACTCTGTGAGATGATTTCACAGAACACAAAGAAGTTTCTCAGAAAGCTTCTTTCTCTTTGTTATCGGAAGATATTTCCTTTGGCCCTATAGTCTTCAAAGGGATCCGAAATATCTGTTCTCAGATTCCACAGAAAGAAGGCTAGCAAAGAGATCTACGAAACACAGATGTAACTCTGTGAGATGAATTCGCAGAACACTAAGCAGTTTCTCAGAAAGCTTCTTTCCAGATTTCATCTGAGGATATTTCCTTTTTCAACATAGCCCTCTATGGGCTTCCAAATATCACTTTGCCAATTTCACAAGAACTGTCTTAGCGAAAGGCTTCTTCAGGGGAAAGCTGTAACTCTGTGAAATGATTTCACAGAACACAAAGAAGTTTCTCAGAAAGCTTCTTTCTCTTTCTTATCGGAGGATATTTCCTTTGGCCCTATAATCTTCTAAGGGATCCGATATATCTGTTCTCAGATTCCACAGAAAGAAGGCTAGCAAAGAGATCCACGAAATACAGATGTAACTCTGTGAGATGAATTAACAGAACACTAAGCAGTTTCTCAGAAAGCTTCTTTCCAGATTTCATCTGAGGATATTTCCTTTTTCACCATAGCCCTCTAAGGACTTCCAAATATCACTTTGCCAATTCCACAAGAACCGTCTTAGCGAAAGGCTTCTTGAGGGGAAAGCTGTAACTCTGTGAGATGATTTCACAGAACACAAAGAAGTTTCACAGAAAGCTTCTTTCTCTCTGTTATCGGAGGATATTTCCTTTGGCCCTAGAGTCTTCAAAGGGATCCGAAATATCTGTGCTCAGATTCCACAGAAAGATGGCTAGCAAAGAGATCCACGAAATACACATGTAACTCTGTGAGTGGAAGTCACACATCACAAAGCAGTTTCTCAGAAAGCTTCTTTCCAGATTTCATCTGAGGATATTTCCTTTTTCACCATAGCCCTCTATTTGCTTCCAAATATCACTTTGCCAATTCCACAAGAACTGTCATAGCGAACGGCTTCTTGAGTGGAAAGCTGTAACTCTGTGAGATGATTTCACAGAACCCAAAGAAGTTTCTCAGAAAGCTTCTTTCTCTTTGTTATCGGAGGATATTTCCTTTGGTCCTATAGTCTTCAAAGGGATCCGAAATATCTGATCTCAGATTCCACAGAAAGAAGGCTAGCAAAGAGATCTACGAAACACAGATGTAACTTTGTGAGATGAATTAACAGAACACTAAGCAGTTTCTCAGAAAGCTTCTTTCCAGATGTCATCTGAGGATATTTCCTTTTTCACCATAGCCCTCTATGGGCTTCCAAATATCACTTTTCCAATTCCACAAGAACTGTCTTAGCGAAAGGCTTGTTGAGGAGAAAGCTGTAACTCTGTGAGATGATTTCACAGAACCCAAAGAAGTTTCTCAGAAAGCTTCTTTCTCTTTGTTATCGGAGGATATTTCCTTTGGCCCTATAGTCTTCAAAGGGATCCGAAATATCTGTTTTCAGATTCCACAGAAATAAGGATAGCGAAGAGATCTACGAAACAGAGATGTAACTCTGTGAGATGAATTCACAGAACACTAAGCAGTTTCTCAGAAAGCTTCTTTCCAGATTTCATCTGAGGATATTTCCCTTTTAACCATAGACCTCTATGGGCTTCCAAATATCACTTTGCCATTTCCAGAAGAACTATCTTAGCAAAAGGCTTCTTGAGGGGAAAACTGTAACTCTGTCAGATGATTTCACAGAACACAAAGAAGTTTCTCTGAAAGCTTCTTTCTCTTTGTTATCAGAGGATATTTCCTCTGGCCCTATAGTCTTCAAAGGGATACGAAATATCTGTTCTCAGATTCCACAGAAATAAGGCTAGCAAAGAGATTCACGAAATACAGATGTAACTCTGTGAGATGAATTAACAGAACACTAAGCAGTTTCTCAGAAAGCTTCTTTCCAGATTTCATCTGAGGATATTTCCTTTTTCACCATAGCACTCTATGGGCTTCCAAATATCACTTTGCCAATTCCACAAGAACTGCTCTTAGCAAAAGGCTTCTTGAAGGGAAAGCTGTAACTCTGTGAGATGATTTCACAGAACACAAAGAAGTTTCTCAGAAAGCTTCTTTCTCTTTGTTATCGGAGGATATTTCCTTTGGCCCTATAGTCTTCAAAGGGATCCGAAATATCTGTTCTCAGTTTCCACAGAAAGAAGGCTAGCAAAGAGATCCACGAAATACAGATGTAACTCTGTGAGATGAATTCACAGAACACTAAGCAGTTTCTCAGAAAGCTTCTTTCCAGATTTCATCTGAGGATATTTCCTTTTTCACCATAGCACTCTATGGGCTTCCAAATATCACTTTGCCAATTCCACAAGAACTGTCTTATCGAAAGGCTTTTTGAGGGGAAAGCGGTAACTCTGTGAGATGATTTCACAGAACACAAAGAAGTTTCTCAGAAAGCTTCTTTCTCTTTGTTATCGGAGGATATTTCCTTTGGCCCTATAGTCTTCAAAGGGATCCGAAATATCTGTTCTCAGATTCCACAGAAAGAAGGCTAGCAAAGAGATATACGAAACACAGATGTATCTCTGTGAGATGAATTCACAGAAAAATAAGCAGTTTCTCAGAAAGCTTCTTTCCAGATTTCATCTGAGGATATTTCCTTTTTCACCATAGCCCTCTAAGGGCTTCCAAATATCACTTTGCCTATTCCACAAGAACTGTCTTAACGAAAGGCTTCTTGAGGGGAAAGCTGTAACTCTGTGAGATGATTTCACAGAACACAAAGAAGTTTCTCAGAAAGCTTCTTTCTCTTTGTTATCGGAAGATATTTCCTTTGGCCCTATAGTCTTCAAAGGGATCCGAAATATCTGATCTCAGATTCAACAGAAAGAATGCTAGCAAAGAGATCTACGAAACACACATGTAACCCTGTGAGATGAATTCACAGAACACTAAGCAGTTTCTCAGAAAGCTTCTTTCTCTTTGTTATCGGAGTATATTTCCTTCGGCCCTATAGTCTTCAAAGGGATCCGAAATATCTGTTCTCAGATTCCACAGAAAGAAGGCTAGCAAAGCGATCCACGAAATACAGATGTAATTCTGTGAGATGAATTAACAGAACACTAAGCAGTTTCTCAGAAAGCTTCTTTCCAGATTTCATCTGAGGATATTTCCTTTTTCACCATAGCCCTCTATGGGCTTCCAAATATCACTTTGCCAATTCCACAAGAACTGTCTTAGCGAAAGGCTTCTTGAGAGGAAAGCTGTAACTCTGTGAGATGATTTCAAAGAACACAAAGAAGTTTCTCAGAAAGCTTCTTTCTCTTTGTTATCGGAGGATATTTCCTTTGGCCATATAGTCTTCAAAGGGATCCGAAATATCTGTTCTCAGATTCCACAGGAAGAAGGCTAGCAAAGAGATTTACGAAACACAGATGTAACTCTGTGAGATGAATTCACAGAACACTAAGCAGTTTCTCAGAAAGCTTCTTTCCAGATTTCATCTGAGGATATTTGCTTTTTCACCATCGCCCTCTATTGTCTTCCAAATATCACTTTGCCAATTCCACAAGAACTGTGTTAGCGAAAGGCTTCTTGAGGGAAAGCTGTAACTCTGTGAAATGATTTCACAGAACACAAAGAAGTTTCTCAGAAAGCTTCTTTCTCTTTGTTATCGGAGGATATTTCCTTTGGCCATATAGTCTTCAAAGGGATCCGAAATATCTGTTCTCAGATTCCACAGAAAGAAGGCTAGCAAAGAGATCTACGAAACACAGATGTAACTCTGTGCGATGAATTCACAGAACACTAAGCAGGTTCTCAGAAAGCTTCTTTCCAGATTTCATCTGAGGATATTTCCTTTTTCACCATAGCCCTTTATGGGCTTCCAAATATCACTTTGCCAATTCCACAAGAACTGTCTTAGCGAAAGGCGTCTTGAGGCGAAAGCTGTAACTCTGTGAGATGATTTCACCAAACACAAAGAAGTTTCTCAGAAAGCTTCTTTCTCTTTGTTATCGGAGGATATTTCCTTTGGCCCTATAGTCTTCAAAGGGATCCGAAATATCTGTTTTCAGATTCCACAGAAATAAGGATAGCGAAGAGATCTACGAAACAGAGATGTAACTCTGTGAGATGAATTCACAGAACACTAAGCAGTTTCTCAGAAAGCTTCTTTCCAGATTTCATCTGAGGATATTTCCCTTTTAACCATAGACCTCTATGGGCTTCCAAATATCACTTTGCCATTTCCAGAAGAACTATCTTAGCAAAAGGCTTCTTGAGGGGAATACTGTAACTCTGTCAGATGATTTCACAGAACACAAAGAAGTTTCTCTGAAAGCTTCTTTCTCTTTGTTATCTGAGGATATTTCCTCTGGCCCTATAGTCTTCAAAGGGATCCGAAATATCTGTTCTCAGATTCCACAGAAATAAGGATAGCAAAGAGATTCACGAAATACAGATGTAACTCTGTGAGATGAATTAACAGAACACTAAGCAGTTTCTCAGAAATCTTCTTTCCAGATTTCATCTGAGGATATTTCCTTTTTCACCATAGCACTCTATGGGCTTCCAAATATCACTTTGCCAATTCCACAAGAACTGCTCTTAGCAAAAGGCTTCTTGAAGGGAAAGCTGTAACTCTGTGAGATGATTTCACAGAACACAAAGAAGTTTCTCAGAAAGCTTCTTTCTCTTTGTTATCGGAGGATATTTCCTTTGGCCCTATAGTCTTCAAAGGGATCCGAAATATCTGTTCTCAGTTTCCACAGAAAGAAGGCTAGCAAAGAGATCCACGAAATACAGATGTAACTCTGTGAGATGAATTCACAGAACACTGAGCAGTTTCTCAGAAAGCTTCTTTCCAGATTTCATCTGAGGATATTTCCTTTTTCACCATAGCACTCTATGGGCTTCCAAATATCACTTTGCCAATTCCACAAGAACTGTCTTATCGAAAGGCTTCTTGAGGGGAAAGCTGTAACTCTGTGAGATGATTTCACAGAACACAAAGAAGTTTCTCAGAAAGCTTCTTTCTCTTTGTTGTCGGAGGATATTTCCTTTGGCCCTATAGTCTTCAAAGGGATCCGAAATATCTGTTCTCAGATTCCACAGAAAGAAGGCTAGCAAAGAGATATACGAAACACAGATGTATCTCTGTGAGATGAATTCACAGAAAAATAAGCAGTTTCTCAGAAAGCTTCTTTCCAGATTTCATCAGAGGATATTTCCTTTTTCACCATAGCCCTCTATGGGCTTCCAAATATCACTTTGCCTATTCCACAAGAACTGTCTTAGCGAAAGGCTTCTTGAGGGGAAAGCTGTAACTCTGTGAGATGATTTCACAGAACACAAAGAAGTTTCTCAGAAAGCTTCTTTCTCTTTGTTATCGGAAGATATTTCCTTTGGCCCTATAGTCTTCAAAGGGATCCGAAATATCTGTTCTCAGATTCCACAGAAAGAATGCTAGCAAAGAGATCTACGAAACACACATGTAACCCTGTGAGATGAATTCACAGAACACTAAGCAGTTTCTCAGAAAGCTTCTTTCTCTTTGTTGTCGGAGTATATTTCCTTTGGCCCTATAGTCTTCAAAGGGATCCGAAATATCTGTTCTCAGATTCCACAGAAAGAAGGCTAGCAAAGCGATCCACGAAATACAGATGTAACTCTGTGAGATGAATTAACAGAACACTAAGCAGTTTCTCAGAAAGCTTCTTTCCAGATTTCATCTGAGGATATTTCCTTTTTCACCATAGCCTTCTATGGGCTTCCAAATATCACTTTGCCAATTCCACAAGAACTGTCTTAGCGAAAGGCTTCTTGAGAGGAAAGCTGTAACTCTGTGAGATGATTTCACAGAACACAAAGAAGTTTCTCAGAAAGCTTCTTTCTCCTTGTTATCGGAGGATATTTCCTTTGGCCCTGTAGTCTTCAAAGGGATCCGAAATATCTGTTCTCAGATTCCACAGAAAGAAGGCTAGCAAAGAGATCTACGAAACATAGATGTAACTCTGTGCGATGAATTCACAGAACACTAAGCAGGTTCTCAGAAAGCTTCTTTCCAGATTTCATCTGAGTATATTTCCTTTTTCACCATTGCCCTTTACGGGCTTCCAAATATCACTTTGCCAATTCCACAAGAACTGTCTTAGCGAAAGGCTTCTTGAGGCGATAGCTGTAATTCTGTGAGATGATTTCACAGAACACAAAGAAGTTTCTCTGAAAGCTTCTTTCTCTTTGTTATCGGAGGATATTTCCTTTGGCCCTATAGTCTTCAAAGGGATCCGAAATATCTGTTTTCAGATTCCACAGAAATAAGGATAGCGAAGAGATCTACGAAACACAGATGTAACTCTGTGAGATGAATTAACAAAACACTAAGCAGTTTCTCAGAAAGCTTCTTTCCAGATTTCATCTGAGGATATTTCCTTTTTCACCATAGCCCTCTATGGGCTTCCAAATCTCACTTTGCCAATTCCACAAGAACTGTCTTAGCGAAAGGCTTCTTGAGGGAAAGCTGTAACTCTGTGAAATGATTTCACAGAACACAAAGAAGTTTCTCTGAAAGCTTCTTTCTCTTTGTTATCGGAGGATATTTCCTTTGGCCCTATAGTCTTCAAAGGGATCCGAAATATCTGTTTTCAGATTCCACAGAAATAAGGATAGCGAAGAGATCTACGAAACACAGATGTAACTCTGTGAGATGAATTCACAGAACACTAAGCAGTTTCTCAGAAAGCATCTTTCCAGATTTCATCTGAGGATATTTCCTTTTTCACCATAGCCCTCTATGGGCTTCCAAATCTCACTTTGCCAATTCCACAAGAACTGTCTTAGCGAAAGGCTTCTTGAGCGGAAAGGTGTAACTCTGTGAGATGATTTCACAGAACACTAAGAAGTTTCTCAGAAAGCTTCTTTCTCTTTGTTATCGGAGGATATTTCCTTTGACCCTATAGTCTTCAAAGGGATCCGAAATATCTGTTCTCAGATTCCACAGAAATAAGGCTAGAAAGAGATCCACGAAATACAGATGTAACTCTGTGAGATGAATTCACAGAACACTAAGCCGTTTTCAGAAAGCTTCTTTCAAGATTTCATCTGAGGATATTTCCTTTTTCACCATAGCCCTCTATGGGCTTCCAAATATCACTTTGCCAATTCCACAAGAACTGTCTTAGCGAAAGACTTCTTCAGGGGAAAGCTGTAACTCTGTGAGATGATTTCACAGAACACAAAGAAGTTTCTCAGAAAGCTTCTTTCTCTTTGTTATCGGAGGATATTTCCTTTGGCCCTATAGTCTTCAAAGGGATCCGAAATATCTGTTCTCAGATTCCACAGAAAGAAGGCTAGCAAAGAGATCTACGAAACACAGATGTATCTCTGTGAGATGAATTCACAGAAAAATAAGCAGTTTCTCAGAAAGCTTCTTTCCAGATTTCATCTGAGGATATTTCCTTTTTCACCATAGCCCTCTATGGGCTTCCAAATATCACTTTGCCAATTCCACAAGAACTGTCTTAGCGAAAGGCTTCTTGAGGGGAAAGCTGTAACTCTGTGAGATGATTTCACAGAACACAAAGAAGTTTCTCAGAAAGCTTCTTTCTCTTTGTTATCGGAGGATATTTCCTTTGGCCCTAGAGTCTTCAAAGGGATCCGAAATATCTGTTCTCAGATTCCACAGAAAGAAGGCTAGCAAAGAGATCTACGAAACACAGATGTATCTCTGTGAGATGAATTCACAGAACATTAAGCAGTTTCTCAGAAAGCTTCTTTCCAGATTTCATCTGAGGATATTTCCTTTTTCACCATAGCCCTCTATTGGCTTCCAAATATCACTTTGCCAATTCCACAAGAACTGTCTTAGCGAAAGGCTTCTTGAGGGGAACGCTGAAACTCTGTGAGATGATTTCACAGAACACAAAGAAGTTTCCCAGAAAGCTTCTTTCTCTTTGTTATCGGAGGATATTTCCTTTGGCCCTATAGTCTTCAAAGGGATCCGAAATATCTGTTCTCAGATTCCACAGAAAGAAGGCTAGCAAAGAGATCTACGAAACACAGATGTAACTCTGTGAGATGAATTCACAGAACACTAAGCAGTTTCTCAGAAAGCTTCTTTCCAGATTTCATCTGAGGATATTTCCTTTTTCACCATAGCCCTCTAGGGGCTTCCAAATATCACTTTGCCAATTCCTCAAGAACTGTCTTACCGAAAGGCTTCTTGAGGGGAAAGCTGTAACTCTGTGAGATGATTTCACAGAACACAAAGAAGTTTCTCAGAAAGCTTCTTTCTCTTTGTTATCGGATGATATTTCCTTTGGCCCTATAGTCTTCAAAGCGATCCGAAATATCTGTTCTCAGATTCCACAGAAAGAAGGCTAGCAAAGTGATCCACGAAATACAGATGTACTTTGTGAGATGAATTCACAGAACACTAAGCAGTTTCTCAGAAAGCTTCTTTCCAGATTTCATCTGAGGATATTTCCTTTTTCACCATCGCCCTCTATGGGCTTCCAAATATCACTTTGACAATTCCACAAGAACTGTCTTAGCGAAAGGCTTCTTGAGGGGAAAGCTGTAACTCTGTGAGATGATTTCACAGAACACAAAGAAGTTTCTCAGAAAGCTTCTTTCTTTTTGTTATTGGAGGATATTTCCTTTGGCTCTATAGTCTTCAAAGGGATCCGAAATATCTGTTCTCAGATTCCACAGAAAGAAGGCTAGCAAAGAGATCTACGAAACACAGATGTATCTCTGTGAGATGAATTCACAGAAAAATAAGCAGTTTCTCAGAAAACTTCTTTCCAGATTTCATCTGAGGATATTTCCTTTTTTACCATAGCCTTCTATGGGCTTCCAAATATCACTTTGCCAATTCCACAAGAACTGTCTTAGCGAAAGGCTTCTTGAGGGGAAAGCTGAAACTCTGTGAGATGATTTCACAGAACACAAAGAAGTTTCACAGAAAGCTTCTTTCTCTTTGTTATTGGAGGATATTTCCTTTGTCCCTATAGTCTTCAAAGGGATCCGAAATATCTGTTCTCAGATTCCACAGGAAGAAGGCTAGCAAAGAGATCCACGAAATGCAGAAGTAACTCTGTGAGATGAATTCACAGAACACTAAGCAGTTTCTCAGAAAGCTTCTTTCCAGATTTCATCTGAGGATATTTCCTTTTTCACCATAGCCCTCTATGGGCTTCCAAACATCACTTTGCCAATTCCACAAGAACTGTCTTAGCGAAAGGCTGCTTCAGGGGAAAGCTGTAACTCTGTGAGATGATTTCACAGAACACAAAGAAGTTTCTCAGAAAGCTTCTTTCTCGTTGTTATCGGAGGATATTTCCTTTGGCCCTATAGTCTTCAAAGGGATCCGAAATATCTGTTCTCAGATTCCACAGAAAGAAGGCTAGCAAAGAGATATACGAAACACAGATGTATCTCTGTGAGATGAATTCACAGAAAAATAAGCAGTTTCTCAGAAAGCTTCTTTCCAGATTTCATCTGAGGATATTTCCTTTTTCACCATAGCCCTCTATGGGCTTCCAAATATCACTTTGCCTATTCCACAAGAACTGTCTTAGCGAAAGGCTTCTTGAGGGGAAAGCTGTAACTCTGTGAGATGATTTCACAGAACACAAAGAAGTTTCTCAGAAAGCTTCTTTCTCTTTGTTATCGGAAGATATTTCCTTTGGCCCTATAGTCTTCAACGGGATCCGAAATATCTGTTCTCAGATTCAACAGAAAGAATGCTAGCAAAGAGATCTACGAAACACACATGTAACTCTGTGAGATGAATTCACAGAACACTAAGCAGTTTCTCAGAAAGCTTCTTTCTCTTTGTTATCGGAGGATATTTCCTTTGGCCCTATAGTCTTCAAAGGGATCCGAAATATCTGTTCTCAGATTCCACAGAAAGAAGGCTAGCAAAGCGATCCACGAAATACAGATGTAACTCTGTGAGATGAATTCACAGAACACTAAGCAGTTTCTCAGAAAGCTTCTTTCCAGATTTCATCTGAGGATATTTCCTTTTTCACCATAGCCCTCTATGGGCTTCCAAATATCACTTTGCCAATTCCACAAGAACTGTCTTAGCGAAAGGCTTCTTGAGGGGAAAGCTGTAACTCTGTGAGATGATTTCACAGAACACAAAAAAGTTTCTCAGAAAGCTTCTTTCTCTTTGTTATCAGAGGATATTTCCTTTGGCCCTATAGTCTTCAAAGGGATCCGAAATATCTGTTCTCAGATTCCACAGAAAGAAGGCTAGCAAAGAGATCTACGAAACACAGATGTAACTCTGTGAGATGAATTCACAGAACACTAAGCCGTTTCTCAGAAAGCTTCTTTCCAGATTTCATCTGAGGATATTTGCTTTTTCACCATCGCCCTCTATTGTCTTCCAAATATCACTTTGCCAATTCCACAAGAACTGTGTTAGCGAAAGGCTTCTTGAGGGAAAGCTGTAACTCTGTGAAATGATTTCACAGAACACAAAGAAGTTTCTCAGAAAGCTTCTTTCTCTTTGTTATCGGAGGATATTTCCTTTGGCCCTATAGTCTTCAAAGGGATCCGAAATATCTGTTTTCAGATTCCACAGAAATAAGGATAGCGAAGAGATCTACGAAACACAGATGTAACTCTGTGAGATGAATTAACAAAACACTAAGCAGTTTCTCAGAAAGCTTCTTTCCAGATTTCATCTGAGGATATTTCCTTTTTCACCATAGCCCTCTATGGGCTTCCAAATCTCACTTTGCCAATTCCACAAGAACTGTCTTAGGGAAAGGCTTCTTGAGGGGAAAGCTGTAACTCTGTGAAATGATTTCACAGAACACAAAGAAGTTTCTCAGAAAGCTCCTTTCTTTTTGTTATCGGAGGATATTTCCTTTGGCCCTATAGTCTTCAAAGGGATCCGAAATATCTGTTCTCAGATTCCACAGAAAGAAGGCTAGCAAAGAGATCTACGAAATACAGATGTAACTCTGTGCGATGAATTCACAGAACACTAAGCAGTTTCTCAGAAAGCTTCTTTCCAGATTTCATCTGAGGATATTTCCTTTTTCACCATAGCCCTCTATGGGCTTCCAAATATCACTTTGCCAATTCCACAAGAACTGTCTTAGCGAAAGGCTTCTTGAGGCGAAAGCTCTAACTCTGTGAGATGATTTCACAGAACACAAAGAAGTTTCTCAGAAAGCTTCTTTCTCTTTGTTATCGGAGGATATTTCCTTTGGCCCTATAGTCTTCAAAGGGATCCGAAATATCTGTTCTCAGATTCCACAGAAAGAAGGCTAGCAAAGAGATCTACCAAACACAGATTTATCTCTGTGAGATGAATTCACAGAAAAATAAGCAGTTTCTCAGAATGCTTCTTTCCAGATTTCATCTGAGGATATTTCCTTTTTCACCATAGCCCTCTATGGGCTTCCAAATATCACTTTGCCAATTCCACAAGAACTGTCTTAGCGAAAGGCTTCTTGAGGGGAAAGCTGTAACTCTGTGAGATGATTTCACAGAACACAAAGAAGTTTCTCAGAAAGCTTCTTTCTCTTTGTTATCGGAGGATATTTCCTTTGGCCCTATAGTCTTCAAAGGGATCCGAAATATCTGTTCTCAGATACCACAGAAATAAGGCTAGCAAAGAGATCTACGAAATACAGATGTATCTCTGTGAGATGAATTCACAGAACACTAAGCAGTTTCTCGGAAAGCTTCTTTCCAGATTTCATCTGAGGATATTTGCTTTTTCACCATAGCCCTCTATGGGCTTCCAAATATCTCTTTGCCAATTCCACAAGAACTGTCTTAGGGAAAGGCTTCCTGAGGGGAAAGCTGTAACTCTGTGAAATGATTTCACAGAACACAAAGACGTTTCTCAGAAAGCTTCTTTCTCTTTGTTATCGGAGGATATTTCCTTTGGCCCTATAATCTTCAAAGGGATCCGAAATATCTGTTCTCAGATTCCACAGAAAGAAGGCTAGCAAAGAGATCTACGAAACACAGATGTATCTCTGTGAGATGAATTCACAGAAAAATAAGCAGTTTCTCAGAAAGCTTCTTTCCAGATTTCATCTGAGGATATTTCCTTTTTCACCATAGCCCTCTATGGGCTTCCAAATATCACTTTGCCTATTCCACAAGAACTGTCTTAGCGAAAGGCTTCTTGAGGGGAAAGCTGTAACTCTGTGAGATGATTTCACAGAACACAAAGAAGTTTCTCAGAAAGCTTCTTTCTCTTTGTTATCGGAAGATATTTCCTTTGGCCCTATAGTCTTCAAAGGGATCCGAAATATCTGTTCTCAGATTCAACAGAAAGAATGCTAGCAAAGAGATCTACGAAACACACATGTAACTCTGTGAGATGAATTCACAGAACACTAAGCAGTTTCTCAGAAAGCTTCTTTCTCTTTGTTATCGGAGGATATTTCCTTTGGCCCTATTGTCTTCAAAGGGATCCGAAATATCTGTTCTCAGATTCCACAGAAAGAAGGCTAGCAAAGCGATCCACGAAATACAGATGTAACTCTGTGAGATGAATTCACAGAACACTAAGCAGTTTCTCAGAAAGCTTCTTTCCAGATTTCATCTGAGGATATTTCCTTTTTCACCATAGCCCTCTATGGGCTTCCAAATATCACTTTGCCAATTCCACAAGAACTGTCTTAGCGAAAGGCTTCTTGAGGGGAAAGCTGTAACTCTGTGAGATGATTTCACAGAACACCAAAAAGTTTCTCAGAAAGCTTCTTTCTCTTTGTTATCGGAGGATATTTCCTTTGGCCCTATAGTCTTCAAAGGGATCCGAAATATCTGTTCTCAGATTCCACAGAAAGAAGGCTAGCAAAGAGATCTACGAAACACAGATATAACTCTGTGAGATGAATTCACAGTACACTAAGCCGTTTCTCAGAAAGCTTCTTTCCAGATTTCATCTGAGGATATTTGCTTTTTCACCATCGCCCTCTATTGTCTTCCAAATATCACTTTGCCAATTCCACAAGAACTGTGTTAGCGAAAGGCTTCTTGAGGGAAAGCTGTAACTCTGTGAAATGATTTCACAGAACACAAAGAAGTTTCTCAGAAAGCTTCTTTCTCTTTGTTATCGGAGGATATTTCCTTTGGCCCTATAGTCTTCAAAGGATCCGAAATATCTGTTTTCAGATTCCACAGAAATAAGGATAGCGAAGAGATCTACGAAACACAGATGTAACTCTGTGAGATGAATTAACAAAACACTAAGCAGTTTCTCAGAAAGCTTCTTTCCAGATTTCATCTGAGGATATTTCCTTTTTCACCATAGCCCTCTAGGGGCTTCCAAATCTCACTTTGCCAATTCCACAAGAACTGTCTTAGCGAAAGACTTCTTGAGGGAAAGCTGTAACTCTGTGAAATGATTTCACAGAACACAAAGAAGTTTCTCAGAAAGCTTCTTTCTCTTTGTTATCGGAGGATATTTCCTTTGGCCATATAGTCTTCAAAGGGATCCGAAATATCTGTTCTCAGATACCACAGAAATAATGCTAGCAAAGAGATCTACGAAATACAGATGTAACTCTGTGAGATGAATTCACAGAACACTAAGCAGTTTCTCAGAAAGCTTCTTTCCAGATTTCATCTCAGGATATTTGCTTTTTCACCATAGCCCTCTATGGGCTTCCAAATATCACTTTGCCAATTCCACAAGAACTGTTTTAGGGAAAGGCTTCTTGAGGGGAAAGCTGTAACTCTGTGAAATGATTTCACAGAACACAAAGAAGTTTCTCAGAAAGCTCCTTTCTCTTTGTTATCGGAGGATATTTCCTTTGGCCCTATAGTCTTCAAAGGGATCCGAAATATCTGTTCTCAGATTCCACAGAAAGAAGGCTAGCAAAGAGATCTACGAAACACAGATGTAACTCTGTGCGATGAATTCACAGAACACTAAGCAGTTTCTCAGAAAGCTTCTTTCCAGATTTCATCTGAGGATATTTCCTTTTTCACCATAGCCCTCTATGGGCTTCCAAATATCACTTTCCCAATTCCACAAGAACTGTCTTAGCGAAAGGCTTCTTGAGGCGAAAGCTGTAACTCTGTGAGATGATTTCACAGAACACAAAGAAGTTTCTCAGAAAGCTTCTTTCTCTTTGTTATCGGAGGATATTTCCTTTGTCCCTATAGTCTTCAAAGGGATCCGAAATATCTGTTTTCAGATTCCACAGAAATAAGGATAGCGAAGAGATCTACGAAACACAGATGTAACTCTGTGAGATGAATTAACAAAACACTAAGCAGTTTCTCAGAAAGCTTCTTTCCAGATTTCATCTGAGGATATTTCCTTTTTCACCATAGCCCTCTATGGGCTTCCAAATCTCACTTTGCCAATTCCACAAGAACTGTCTTAGCGAAAGGCTTCTTGAGCGGAAAGGTGTAACTCTGTGAGATGATTTCACAGAACACTAAGAAGTTTCTCAGAAAGCTTCTTTCTCTTTATTATCGGAGGATATTTCCTTTGGCCCTATAGTCTTCAAAGGGATCCGAAATATCTGTTCTCAGATTCCACAGAAAGAAGGCTAGAAAGAGATCCACGAAATACAGATGTAACTCTGTGAGATGAATTCACAGAACACTAAGCCGTTTCTCAGAAAGCTTCTTTCCAGATTTCATCTGAGGATATTTCCTTTTTCACCATAGCCCTCTATGGGCTTCCAAATATCACTTTGCCAATTCCACAAGAACTGTCTTAGCGAAAGACTTCTTCAGGGGAAAGCTGTAACTCTGTGAGATGATTTCACAGAACACAAAGAAGTTTCTCAGAAAGCTTCTTTCTCTTTGTTATCGGAGGATATTTCCTTTGGCCCTATAGTCTTCAAAGGGATCCGAAATATCTGTTCTCTGATTCCACAGAAAGAAGGCTAGCAAAGAGATCTACCAAACACATATTTATCTCTGTGAGATGAATTCACAGAAAAATAAGCAGTTTCTCAGAAAGCTTCTTTCCAGATTTCATTTGAGGATATTTCCTTTTTCACCATAGCCCTCTATGGTCTTCCAAATAACACTTTGCCAATTCCACAAGAACTGTCTTAGCGAAAGGCTTTTTCAGGGGAAAGCTGTAACTCTGTGAGATGATTTCACAGAACACAAAGAAGTTTCTCAGAAAGCTTCTTTCTCTTTGTTATCGGAGGATATTTCCTTTGGCCCTATAGTCTTCAAAGGGATCCGAAATATCTGTTCTCAGATTCCACAGAAAGATGGCTAGTAAAGAGATCTACGAAATACAGATGTAACTGTGTGAGATGAATTCACAGAAGACTAAGCAGTTTCTCAGAAAGCTTCTTTCCAGATTTCATCTGAGGATATTTGCTTTTTCACCGTAGCCCTCTATGGGCTTCCAAATATCTCTTTGCCAATTCCACAAGAACTGTCTTAGGGAAAGGCTTCCTGAGGGGAAAGCTGTAACTCTGTGAAATGATTTCACAGAACACAAAGAAGTTTCTCAGAAAGCTTCTTTCTCTTTGTTATCGGAGGATATTTCCTTTGGCCCTATAGTCTTCAAAGGGATCCGAAATATCTGTTCTCAGATTCCACAGAAAGAAGGCTAGCAAAGAGATCTACGAAACACAGATGTAATTCTGTGCGATGAATTCACAGAACACTAAGCAGTTTCTCAGAAAGCTTCTTTCCAGATTTCATCTGAGGATATTTCCTTTTTCACCATAGCCCTCTATGGGCTTCCAAATATCACTTTGCCAATTCCACAAGAACTGTCTTAGCGAAAGGCTTCTTGAGGCGAAAGCTGTAACTCTGTGAGATGATTTCACAGAACACAAAGAAGTTTGTCAGAAAGCTTCTTTCTCTTTGTTATCGGAGGATATTTCCTTTGGCCCTATAGTCTTCAAAGGGATCCGAAATATCTGTTTTCAGATTCCACAGAAATAAGGATAGCGAAAAGATCTACGAAACACAGATGTAACTCTGTGAGATGAATTCACAGAACACTAAGCAGTTTCTCAGAAAGCTTCTTTCCAGATTTCATCTGAGGATATTTCCTTTTTCACCATAGCCCTCTATGGGTTTCCAAATATCACTCTGCCAATTCCACAAGAACTGTCTTAGCGAAACGCTTCTTGAGCGGAAAGGTGTAACTCTGTGAGATGATTTCACAGAACACTAAGAAGTTTCTCAGAAAGCTTCTTTCTCTTTGTTATCGGAGGATATTTCCTTTGGCCCTAGAGTCTTCAAAGGGATCCGAAATATCTGTTCTCAGTTTCCACAGAAAGAAGGCTAGAAAGAGATCCACGAAATACAGATGTAACTCTGTGAGATGAATTCACAGAACACTAAGCCGTTTCTCAGAAAGCTTCTTTCCAGATTTCATCTGAGGATATTTCCTTTTTCACCATAGCCCTCTATTGGCTTCCAAATATCACTTTGCCAATTCCACAAGAACTGTCTTAGCGAAAGGCTTCTTGAGGGGAAAGCTGAATCTCTCTGAGATGATTTCACAGAACACAAAGAAGTTTCCCAGAAAGCTTCTTTCTCTTTGTTATCGGAGGATATTTCCTTTGGCCCTATAGTCTTCAAAGTGATCCGAAATATCTGTTCTCAGATTCCACAGAAAGAAGGCTAGAAAGAGATCCACGAAATACAGATGTAACTCTGTGAGATGAATTCACAGAACACTAAGCAGTTTCTCAGAAAGCTTCTTTCCAGATTTCATCTGAGGATATTTCCTTTTTCACCATAGCCCTCTATGGGCTTCCAAATATCACTTTGCCAATTCCACAACAACTGTCTTAGCGAAAGGCTTCTTCAGGGGAAAGCTGTAACTCTGTGAGATGATTTCACAGAACACAAAGAAGTTTCTCAGAAAGCTTCTTTCTCTTTGTTATCGGAGGATATTTCCTTTGGCCCTATAGTCTTCAAAGGGATCCGAAATATCTGTTCTCAGATTCCACAGAAAGAAGGCTAGCAAAGAGATCTACGAAACACAGATGTATCTCTGTGAGATGAATTCACAGAACACTAAGCAGTTTCTCAGAAAGCTTCTTTCTCTTTTTTATCGGAGGATATTTTCTTTGGCCCGATAGTCTTCAAAGGGATCCGAAATATCTGTTCTCAGATTCCACAGAAAGAAGGCTAGCAAAGCGACCCACGAAATACAGATGTAACTCTGTGAGATGAATTAACAGAACACTAAGCAGTTTCTCAGAAAGCTTCTTTCCAGATTTCATCTGAGGATATTTGCTTTTTCACCATCGCCTTCTACTGGCTTCCAAATATCACTTTGCCAATTCCACAAGAACTGTCTTAGCGAAAGGATTCTTGAGGGAAAGCTGTAACTCTGTGAAATGATATCACAGAACACAAAGAAGTTTCTCAGAAAGCTTCTTTCTTTTTGTTATCGGAGGATATTTCCTTTGCCCCTATAGTCTTCAAAGGGATCCGAAATATCTGTTTTCAGATTCCACAGAAATAAGGATAGCGAAGAGATCTACGAAACACAGATGTAACTCTGTGAGATGAATTAACAAAACACTAAGCAGTTTCTCAGAAAGCTTCTTTCCAGGTTTCATCTGAGGATATTTCCTTTTTCACCATAGCCCTCTATGGGCTTCCAAATCTCACTTTGCCAATTCCACAAGAACTGTCTTATCGAAAGGCTTCTTGAGGAAAAGCTGTAACTCTGTGAAATGATTTCACAGAACACAAAGAAGTTTCCCAGAAAGCTTCTTTCTCTTTGTTATCGGAGGATATTTCCTTGGGCCATATAGTCTTCAAAGGGATCCGAAATATCTGTTCTCAGATTCCACAGAAATAAGGCTAGCAAAGAGATCTACGAAATAGAGATGTAACTCTGTGAGATGAATTCACAGAACACTAAGCAGTATCTCAGAAAGCTTCTTTCCAGATTTCATCTCAGGATATTTGCTTTTTCACCATAGCCCTCTATGGGATTCCAAATATCACTTTGCCAATTCCACAAGAACTGTCTTAGGGAAAGGCTTCTTGAGGGGAAAGCTGTAACTCTGTGACATGATTTCACAGAACAGAAAGAAGTTTCTCAGAAAGCTCCTTTCTCTTTGTTATCGGAGGATATTTCCTTTGGCCCTATAGTCTTCAAAGGGTTCCGAAATATCTGTTCTCAGATTCCACAGAAAGAAGGCTAGCAAAGAGATCTACGAAACACAGATGTAACTCTGTGCGATGAATTCACAGAACACTAAGCAGTTTCTCAGAAAGCTTCTTTCCAGATTTCATCTGAGGATATTTCCTTTTTCACCATAGCCCTGTATGGGCTTCCAAATATCACTTTGCCAATTCCACAAGAACTGTCTTAGCGAAAGGCTTCTTGAGGCGAAAGCTGTAACTCTGTGAGATGATTTCACAGAACACAAAGAAGTTTCTCAGAAAGCTTCTTTCTCTTTCTTATCGGAGGATATTTACTTTGGCCCTATAGTCTTCAAAGGGATCCGAAATATCTGTTTTCAGATTCCACAGAAATAAGGATAGCGAAGAGATCTACGAAACACAAATGTAACTCTGTGTGATGAATTCACAGAACACTAAGCCGTTTCTCAGAAAGCTTCTTTCCAGATTTCATCTGAGGATATTTCCTTTTTCACCATAGCCCTCTATGGGCTTCCAAATATCACTTTGCCAATTCCACAAGAACTGTCTTAGCGAAAGACTTCTTCAGGGGAAAGATGTAACTCTGTGAGATGATTTCACAGAACACAAAGAAGTTTCTCAGAAAGCTTCTTTCTCTTTGTTATCGGAGGATATTTCCTTTGGCCCTATAGTCTTCAAAGGGATCCGAAATATCTGTTCTCAGATTCCACAGAAAGAAGGCTAGCAAAGATATCCACGAAACACAGATGTAACTCTGTGAGATGAATTCACAGAACACTAAGCAGTTTCTCAGAAAGCTTCTTTCCAGATTTCATCTGAGGATATTTCCTTTTTCACCGTAGCCCTCTATGGGCTTCCAAATATCACTTTGCCAATTCCACAAGAACTGTCTTAGCGAAAGGCTTCTTGAGGTGAAAGCTGTAACTCTGTGAGATGATTTCACAGAACACAAAGAAGTTTCTCAGAAAGCTTCTTTCTCTTTGTTATCGGAGGATATTTCCTTTGGCCCTATAGTCTTCAAAGGGATCCGAAATATCTGTTCTCAGATTCCACAGAAATAAGGCTAGCAAAGAGATCTACGAAACACAGATGTAACTCTGTGAGATGAATTCACAGAACACTAAGCAGTTTCTCAGAAAGCTTCTTTCCAGATTTCATCTGAGGATATTTCCTTTCTCACCATAGCCTTCTAAGGGCTTCCAAATATCACTTTGCCAATTCCACAAGAACTGTCTTAGCGAAAGGCTTCTTCAGGGGAAAGCTGTAACTCTGTGAAATGATTTCACAGAACGCAAAGAAGTTTCTCAGAAAGCTTCTTTCTCTTTGTTATGGGAGGATATTGCCTTTGGCCCTATAGTCTTCAAAGGGATCCGAAATATCTGTTCTCAGATTCCACAGAAAGAATGCCAGCAAAGAGATCCACGAAATACAGATGTAACTCTGTGAGATGAATTCACAGAACACTAAGCAGTTTCTCAGAAAGCTTCTTTCCAGATTTCATCTGAGGATATTTCCTTTTTCACCATAGCCCTCTATGGACTTCCAAATATCACTTTGCCAATTCCACAAGAACCGTCTTAGCGAAAGGCTTCTTGAGGGGAATGCTGTAACTCTGTGAGATGATTTCACAGAACACAAAGAAGTTTCTCAGAAAGCTTCTTTCTCTTTGTTATCGGAAGATATTTCCTTTGGCCCTATAGTCTTCAAAGGTATCCGAAATATCTGTTCTCAGATTCCACAGAAATAAGGCTAGCAAAGAGATCTACGAAACACAGATGTAACTCTGTGAGATGAATTCACAGAACACTAAGCAGTTTCTCAGAAAGCTTCTTTCCAGATTTCATCTGAGGATATTTCCTTTTTCACCATAGCCCTCTAGGGGCTTCCAAATATCACTTTGCCAATTCCTCAAGAACTGTCTTACCGAAAGGCTGATTGAGGGGAAAGCTGTAACTCTGTGAGATGATTTCACAGAACACAAAGAAGTTTCTCAGAAAGCTTCTTTCTCTTTGTTATCGGAGGATATTTCCTTTGGCCCTATAGTCTTCAAAGAGATCCGAAATATCTGTTCTCAGATTCCACAGAAAGAAGGCTAGCAAAGAGATCTACGAAACACAGATGTATCTCTGTGAGATGAATTCACAGAAAAATAAGCAGTTTCTCAGAAAGCTTCTTTCCAGATTTCATCTGAGGATATTTCCTTTTTCACCATAGCCTTCTATGGGCTTCCAAATATCACTTTGCCAATTCCACAAGAACTTTCTTAGCGAAAGGCTTCTTGAGGGTAAAGCTGAAACTCTGTGAGATGATTTCACAGAACACAAAGAAGTTTCTCAGAAAGCTTCTTTCTCTTTGTTATCGGAGGATATTTCCTTTGGCCCTATAGTCTTCAAAGGGATCCGAAATATCTGTTTTCAGAATCCACAGAAATAAGGATAGTGAAGAGATCTACGAAACACAGATGTAACTCTGTGAGATGAATTAACAAAACACTAAGCAGTTTCTCAGAAAGCTTCTTTCCAGATTTCATCTGAGGATATTTCCTTTTTCACCATAGCCCTCTAAGGGCTTCCAAATCACACTTTGCCAATTCCACAAGAACTGTCTTAGCGAAAGGCTTCTTGAGGGAAAGCTGTAACTCTGTGAGATGATTTCACAGAACACAAAGAAGTTTCTCAGAAAGCTTCTTTCTCTTTGTTATCGGAGGATATTTCCTTTGGCCCTATAGTCTTCAAAGGGATCCGAAATATCTGTTCTCAGATACCACAGAAATAAGGCTAGCAAAGAGATCTACGAAATACAGATGTAACTCTGTGAGATGAAATCACAGAACACTAAGCAGTTTCTCAGAAAGCTTCTTTCCAGATTTCATCTGAGGATATTTGCTTTTTTACCATAGCCCTCTATGGGCTTCCAAATATCACTTTGCCAATTCCACAAGAACTGTCTTAGGGAAAGGCTTCTTGAGGGGAAAGCTGTAACTCTGTGAAATGATTTCACAGAACACAAAGAAGTTTCTCAGAATGTTCCTTTCTCTTTGTTATCGGAGGATATTTCCTTTGGCCCTATAGTCTTCAAAGGGATCCGAAATATCTGTTCTCAGATTCCACAGAAAGAAGGCTAGCAAAGAGATCTACGAAACACAGATGTAACTCTGTGCGATGAATTCACAGAACACTAAGCAGTTTCTCAGAAAGCTTCTTTCCAGATTTCATCTGAGGATATTTCCTTTTTCACCATAGCCCTCTATGGGCTTCCAAATATCACTTTGCCAATTCCACAAGAACTGTCTTAGCGAAAGGCTTCTTGAGGCGAAAGCTGTAACTCTGTGAGATGATTTCACAGAACACAAAGAAGTTTCTCAGAAAGCTTCTTTCTCTTTGTTATCGGAGGATATTTACTTTGGACCTGTAGTCTTCAAAGGGATCCGAAATATCTGTTTTCAGATTCCACAGAAATAAGGATAGCGAAGAGATCTACGAAACACAGATGTAACTCTGTGAGATGAATTAACAAAACACTAAGCAGTTTCTCAGGAAGCTTCTTTCCAGATTTCATCTGAGGATATTTCCTTTTTCACCATAGCCCTCTATGGGCTTCCAAATATCAGTTTGCCAATTCCACAAGAACTGTCTTACCGAAAGGCTTCTTGAGCGGAAAGGTGTAACTCTGTGAGATGATTTCACAGAACACTAAGAAGTTTCTCAGAAAGCTTCTTTCTCTTTATTATCGGAGGATATTTCCTTTGGCCCTATAGTCTTCAAAGGGATCCGAAATATCTGTTCTCAGATTCCACAGAAAGAAGGCTAGCAAAGAGATCTACGAAACACAGATATATCTCTGTGAGATGAATTCACAGAAAAATAAGCAGTTTCTCAGAAAGCTTCTTTCCAGATTTCATCTGAGGATATTTCCTTTTTCACCATAGCCCTCTATGGGCTTCCAAATATCACTTTGCCAATTCCACAAGAACTGTCTTAGCGAAAGGCTTCTTGAGGGGAAAGCTGTAACTCTGTGAGATGATTTCACAGAACACAAAGAAGTTTCTCAGAAAGCTTCTTTCTCTTTGTTATCGGAGGATATTTCCTTTGGCCCTATAGTCTTCAAAGGGATCCGAAATATCTGTTCTCAGATTACACAGAAATAAGGCTAGCAAAGAGATCTACGAAACACAGATATAACTCTGTGAGATGAATTATCAGAACACTAAGCAGTTTCTCAGAAAGCTTCTTTCCAGATTTCATCTGAGGATATTTCCTTTTTCACCATACACCTCTATGGGCTTCCAAATATCACTTTGCCAATTCCACAAGAACTGTCTCAGCGAAAGGCTTCCTGAGGGGAAAGCTGTAACTCTGTGAGATGATTTCACAGAACACAAAGAAGTTTCTCAGAAAGCTTCTTTCTCTTTCTTATCGGAGGATATTTCCTTTTTCCCTATAGTCTTCAAAGGGATCCGAAATATCTGTTCTCAGATTCCACAGAAATAAGGCTACCGACGAGGTCTACGAAACACAGATGTAACTCTGTGCGATGAATTCACAGAACACTAAGCAGTTTCTCAGAAAGCTTCTTTCCAGATTTCATCTGAGGATATTTCCTTTTTCACCATAGCCCTCTAGGGGCTTCCAAATATCACTTTGCCAATTCCTCAAGAACTGTCTTACCGAAAGGCTTCTTGAGGGGAAAGCTGTAACTCTGTGAGATGATTTCACAGAACACAAAGAAGTTTCTCAGAAAGCTTCTTTCTCTTTGTTATCGGATGATATTTCCTTTGGCCCTATAGTCTTCAAAGCGATCCGAAATATCTGTTCTCAGATTCCACAGAAAGAAGGCTAGCAAAGTGATCCACGAAATACAGATGTACTTTGTGAGATGAATTCACAGAACACTAAGCAGTTTCTCAGAAAGCTTCTTTCCAGATTTCATCTGAGGATATTTCCTTTTTCACCATCGCCCTCTATGGGCTTCCAAATATCACTTTGACAATTCCACAAGAACTGTCTTAGCGAAAGGCTTCTTGAGGGGAAAGCTGTAACTCTGTGAGATGATTTCACAGAACACAAAGAAGTTTCTCAGAAAGCTTCTTTCTTTTTGTTATTGGAGGATATTTCCTTTGGCTCTATAGTCTTCAAAGGGATCCGAAATATCTGTTCTCAGATTCCACAGAAAGAAGGCTAGCAAAGAGATCTACGAAACACAGATGTATCTCTGTGAGATGAATTCACAGAAAAATAAGCAGTTTCTCAGAAAACTTCTTTCCAGATTTCATCTGAGGATATTTCCTTTTTTACCATAGCCTTCTATGGGCTTTCAAATATCACTTTGCCAATTCCACAAGAACTGTCTTAGCGAAAGGCTTCTTGAGGGGAAAGCTGAAACTCTGTGAGATGATTTCACAGAACACAAAGAAGTTTCACAGAAAGCTTCTTTCTCTTTGTTATTGGAGGATATTTCCTTTGTCCCTATAGTCTTCAAAGGGATCCGAAATATCTGTTCTCAGATTCCACAGGAAGAAGGCTAGCAAAGAGATCCACGAAATGCAGAAGTAACTCTGTGAGATGAATTCACAGAACACTAAGAAGTTTCTCAGAAAGCTTCTTTCCAGATTTCATCTGAGGATATTTCCTTTTTCACCATAGCCCTCTATGGGCTTCCAAACATCACTTTGCCAATTCCACAAGAACTGTCTTAGCGAAAGGCTGCTTCAGGGGAAAGCTGTAACTCTGTGAGATGATTTCACAGAACACAAAGAAGTTTCTCAGAAAGCTTCTTTCTCGTTGTTATCGGAGGATATTTCCTTTGGCCCTATAGTCTTCAAAGGGATCCGAAATATCTGTTCTCAGATTCCACAGAAAGAAGGCTAGCAAAGAGATATACGAAACACAGATGTATCTCTGTGAGATGAATTCACAGAAAAATAAGCAGTTTCTCAGAAAGCTTCTTTCCAGATTTCATCTGAGGATATTTCCTTTTTCACCATAGCCCTCTATGGGCTTCCAAATATCACTTTGCCTATTCCACAAGAACTGTCTTAGCGAAAGGCTTCTTGAGGGGAAAGCTGTAACTCTGTGAGATGATTTCACAGAACACAAAGAAGTTTCTCAGAAAGCTTCTTTCTCTTTGTTATCGGAAGATATTTCCTTTGGCCCTATAGTCTTCAACGGGATCCGAAATATCTGTTCTCAGATTCAACAGAAAGAATGCTAGCAAAGAGATCTACGAAACACACATGTAACTCTGTGAGATGAATTCACAGAACACTAAGCAGTTTCTCAGAAAGCTTCTTTCTCTTTGTTATCGGAGGATATTTCCTTTGGCCCTATAGTCTTCAAAGGGATCCGAAATATCTGTTCTCAGATTCCACAGAAAGAAGGCTAGCAAAGCGATCCACGAAATACAGATGTAACTCTGTGAGATGAATTCACAGAACACTAAGCAGTTTCTCAGAAAGCTTCTTTCCAGATTTCATCTGAGGATATTTCCTTTTTCACCATCGCCCTCTATGGGCTTCCAAATATCACTTTGACAATTCCACAAGAACTGTCTTAGCGAAAGGCTTCTTGAGGGGAAAGCTGTAACTCTGTGAGATGATTTCACAGAACACAAAGAAGTTTCTCAGAAAGCTTCTTTCTTTTTGTTATTGGAGGATATTTCCTTTGGCTCTATAGTCTTCAAAGGGATCCGAAATATCTGTTCTCAGATTCCACAGAAAGAAGGCTAGCAAAGAGATCTACGAAACACAGATGTATCTCTGTGAGATGAATTCACAGAAAAATAAGCAGTTTCTCAGAAAACTTCTTTCCAGATTTCATCTGAGGATATTTCCTTTTTTACCATAGCCTTCTATGGGCTTTCAAATATCACTTTGCCAATTCCACAAGAACTGTCTTAGCGAAAGGCTTCTTGAGGGGAAAGCTGAAACTCTGTGAGATGATTTCACAGAACACAAAGAAGTTTCACAGAAAGCTTCTTTCTCTTTGTTATTGGAGGATATTTCCTTTGTCCCTATAGTCTTCAAAGGGATCCGAAATATCTGTTCTCAGATTCCACAGGAAGAAGGCTAGCAAAGAGATCCACGAAATGCAGAAGTAACTCTGTGAGATGAATTCACAGAACACTAAGAAGTTTCTCAGAAAGCTTCTTTCCAGATTTCATCTGAGGATATTTCCTTTTTCACCATAGCCCTCTATGGGCTTCCAAACATCACTTTGCCAATTCCACAAGAACTGTCTTAGCGAAAGGCTGCTTCAGGGGAAAGCTGTAACTCTGTGAGATGATTTCACAGAACACAAAGAAGTTTCTCAGAAAGCTTCTTTCTCGTTGTTATCGGAGGATATTTCCTTTGGCCCTATAGTCTTCAAAGGGATCCGAAATATCTGTTCTCAGATTCCACAGAAAGAAGGCTAGCAAAGAGATATACGAAACACAGATGTATCTCTGTGAGATGAATTCACAGAAAAATAAGCAGTTTCTCAGAAAGCTTCTTTCCAGATTTCATCTGAGGATATTTCCTTTTTCACCATAGCCCTCTATGGGCTTCCAAATATCACTTTGCCTATTCCACAAGAACTGTCTTAGCGAAAGGCTTCTTGAGGGGAAAGCTGTAACTCTGTGAGATGATTTCACAGAACACAAAGAAGTTTCTCAGAAAGCTTCTTTCTCTTTGTTATCGGAGGATATTTCCTTTGGCCCTATAGTCTTCAAAGGGATCCGAAATATCTGTTCTCAGATTACACAGAAATAAGGCTAGCAAAGAGATCTACGAAACACAGATATAACTCTGTGAGATGAATTATCAGAACACTAAGCAGTTTCTCAGAAAGCTTCTTTCCAGATTTCATCTGAGGATATTTCCTTTTTCACCATACACCTCTATGGGCTTCCAAATATCACTTTGCCAATTCCACAAGAACTGTCTCAGCGAAAGGCTTCCTGAGGGGAAAGCTGTAACTCTGTGAGATGATTTCACAGAACACAAAGAAGTTTCTCAGAAAGCTTCTTTCTCTTTCTTATCGGAGGATATTTCCTTTTTCCCTATAGTCTTCAAAGGGATCCGAAATATCTGTTCTCAGATTCCACAGAAATAAGGCTACCGACGAGGTCTACGAAACACAGATGTAACTCTGTGCGATGAATTCACAGAACACTAAGCAGTTTCTCAGAAAGCTTCTTTCCAGATTTCATCTGAGGATATTTCCTTTTTCACCATAGCCCTCTAGGGGCTTCCAAATATCACTTTGCCAATTCCTCAAGAACTGTCTTACCGAAAGGCTTCTTGAGGGGAAAGCTGTAACTCTGTGAGATGATTTCACAGAACACAAAGAAGTTTCTCAGAAAGCTTCTTTCTCTTTGTTATCGGATGATATTTCCTTTGGCCCTATAGTCTTCAAAGCGATCCGAAATATCTGTTCTCAGATTCCACAGAAAGAAGGCTAGCAAAGTGATCCACGAAATACAGATGTACTTTGTGAGATGAATTCACAGAACACTAAGCAGTTTCTCAGAAAGCTTCTTTCCAGATTTCATCTGAGGATATTTCCTTTTTCACCATCGCCCTCTATGGGCTTCCAAATATCACTTTGACAATTCCACAAGAACTGTCTTAGCGAAAGGCTTCTTGAGGGGAAAGCTGTAACTCTGTGAGATGATTTCACAGAACACAAAGAAGTTTCTCAGAAAGCTTCTTTCTTTTTGTTATTGGAGGATATTTCCTTTGGCTCTATAGTCTTCAAAGGGATCCGAAATATCTGTTCTCAGATTCCACAGAAAGAAGGCTAGCAAAGAGATCTACGAAACACAGATGTATCTCTGTGAGATGAATTCACAGAAAAATAAGCAGTTTCTCAGAAAACTTCTTTCCAGATTTCATCTGAGGATATTTCCTTTTTTACCATAGCCTTCTATGGGCTTTCAAATATCACTTTGCCAATTCCACAAGAACTGTCTTAGCGAAAGGCTTCTTGAGGGGAAAGCTGAAACTCTGTGAGATGATTTCACAGAACACAAAGAAGTTTCACAGAAAGCTTCTTTCTCTTTGTTATTGGAGGATATTTCCTTTGTCCCTATAGTCTTCAAAGGGATCCGAAATATCTGTTCTCAGATTCCACAGGAAGAAGGCTAGCAAAGAGATCCACGAAATGCAGAAGTAACTCTGTGAGATGAATTCACAGAACACTAAGAAGTTTCTCAGAAAGCTTCTTTCCAGATTTCATCTGAGGATATTTCCTTTTTCACCATAGCCCTCTATGGGCTTCCAAACATCACTTTGCCAATTCCACAAGAACTGTCTTAGCGAAAGGCTGCTTCAGGGGAAAGCTGTAACTCTGTGAGATGATTTCACAGAACACAAAGAAGTTTCTCAGAAAGCTTCTTTCTCGTTGTTATCGGAGGATATTTCCTTTGGCCCTATAGTCTTCAAAGGGATCCGAAATATCTGTTCTCAGATTCCACAGAAAGAAGGCTAGCAAAGAGATATACGAAACACAGATGTATCTCTGTGAGATGAATTCACAGAAAAATAAGCAGTTTCTCAGAAAGCTTCTTTCCAGATTTCATCTGAGGATATTTCCTTTTTCACCATAGCCCTCTATGGGCTTCCAAATATCACTTTGCCTATTCCACAAGAACTGTCTTAGCGAAAGGCTTCTTGAGGGGAAAGCTGTAACTCTGTGAGATGATTTCACAGAACACAAAGAAGTTTCTCAGAAAGCTTCTTTCTCTTTGTTATCGGAAGATATTTCCTTTGGCCCTATAGTCTTCAACGGGATCCGAAATATCTGTTCTCAGATTCAACAGAAAGAATGCTAGCAAAGAGATCTACGAAACACACATGTAACTCTGTGAGATGAATTCACAGAACACTAAGCAGTTTCTCAGAAAGCTTCTTTCTCTTTGTTATCGGAGGATATTTCCTTTGGCCCTATAGTCTTCAAAGGGATCCGAAATATCTGTTCTCAGATTCCACAGAAAGAAGGCTAGCAAAGCGATCCACGAAATACAGATGTAACTCTGTGAGATGAATTCACAGAACACTAAGCAGTTTCTCAGAAAGCTTCTTTCCAGATTTCATCTGAGGATATTTCCTTTTTCACCATCGCCCTCTATGGGCTTCCAAATATCACTTTGACAATTCCACAAGAACTGTCTTAGCGAAAGGCTTCTTGAGGGGAAAGCTGTAACTCTGTGAGATGATTTCACAGAACACAAAGAAGTTTCTCAGAAAGCTTCTTTCTTTTTGTTATTGGAGGATATTTCCTTTGGCTCTATAGTCTTCAAAGGGATCCGAAATATCTGTTCTCAGATTCCACAGAAAGAAGGCTAGCAAAGAGATCTACGAAACACAGATGTATCTCTGTGAGATGAATTCACAGAAAAATAAGCAGTTTCTCAGAAAACTTCTTTCCAGATTTCATCTGAGGATATTTCCTTTTTTACCATAGCCTTCTATGGGCTTTCAAATATCACTTTGCCAATTCCACAAGAACTGTCTTAGCGAAAGGCTTCTTGAGGGGAAAGCTGAAACTCTGTGAGATGATTTCACAGAACACAAAGAAGTTTCACAGAAAGCTTCTTTCTCTTTGTTATTGGAGGATATTTCCTTTGTCCCTATAGTCTTCAAAGGGATCCGAAATATCTGTTCTCAGATTCCACAGGAAGAAGGCTAGCAAAGAGATCCACGAAATGCAGAAGTAACTCTGTGAGATGAATTCACAGAACACTAAGAAGTTTCTCAGAAAGCTTCTTTCCAGATTTCATCTGAGGATATTTCCTTTTTCACCATAGCCCTCTATGGGCTTCCAAACATCACTTTGCCAATTCCACAAGAACTGTCTTAGCGAAAGGCTGCTTCAGGGGAAAGCTGTAACTCTGTGAGATGATTTCACAGAACACAAAGAAGTTTCTCAGAAAGCTTCTTTCTCGTTGTTATCGGAGGATATTTCCTTTGGCCCTATAGTCTTCAAAGGGATCCGAAATATCTGTTCTCAGATTCCACAGAAAGAAGGCTAGCAAAGAGATATACGAAACACAGATGTATCTCTGTGAGATGAATTCACAGAAAAATAAGCAGTTTCTCAGAAAGCTTCTTTCCAGATTTCATCTGAGGATATTTCCTTTTTCACCATAGCCCTCTATGGGCTTCCAAATATCACTTTGCCTATTCCACAAGAACTGTCTTAGCGAAAGGCTTCTTGAGGGGAAAGCTGTAACTCTGTGAGATGATTTCACAGAACACAAAGAAGTTTCTCAGAAAGCTTCTTTCTCTTTGTTATCGGAAGATATTTCCTTTGGCCCTATAGTCTTCAACGGGATCCGAAATATCTGTTCTCAGATTCAACAGAAAGAATGCTAGCAAAGAGATCTACGAAACACACATGTAACTCTGTGAGATGAATTCACAGAACACTAAGCAGTTTCTCAGAAAGCTTCTTTCTCTTTGTTATCGGAGGATATTTCCTTTGGCCCTATAGTCTTCAAAGGGATCCGAAATATCTGTTCTCAGATTCCACAGAAAGAAGGCTAGCAAAGCGATCCACGAAATACAGATGTAACTCTGTGAGATGAATTCACAGAACACTAAGCAGTTTCTCAGAAAGCTTCTTTCCAGATTTCATCTGAGGATATTTCCTTTTTCACCATAGCCCTCTATGGGCTTCCAAATATCACTTTGCCAATTCCACAAGAACTGTCTTAGCGAAAGACTTCTTGAGGGGAAAGCTGTAACTCTGTGAGATGATTTCACAGAACACAAAAAAGTTTCTCAGAAAGCTTCTTTCTCTTTGTTATCAGAGGATATTTCCTTTGGCCCTA
This sequence comes from Macaca nemestrina, assembly GCF_043159975.1. Taxonomy (NCBI): domain Eukaryota; kingdom Metazoa; phylum Chordata; class Mammalia; order Primates; family Cercopithecidae; genus Macaca; species Macaca nemestrina. The sequence continues at coordinate 96,020,913 of NC_092134.1, forward strand.
TAGTCTTCAAAGGGATCCGAAATATCTGTTCTCAGATTCCACAGAAAGAAGGCTAGCAAAGAGATCTACGAAACACAGATGTAACTCTGTGAGATGAATTCACAGAACACTAAGCCGTTTCTCAGAAAGCTTCTTTCCAGATTTCATCTGCGGATATTTGCTTTTTCACCATCGCCCTCTATTGTCTTCCAAATATCACTTTGCCAATTCCACAAGAACTGTGTTAGCGAAAGGCTTCTTGAGGGAAAGCTGTAACTCTGTGAAATGATTTCACAGAACACAAAGAAGTTTCTCAGAAAGCTTCTTTCTCTTTGTTATCGGAGGATATTTCCTTTGGCCCTATAGTCTTCAAAGGGATCCGAAATATCTGTTTTCAGATTCCACAGAAATAAGGATAGCGAAGAGATCTACGAAACACAGATGTAACTCTGTGAGATGAATTAACAAAACACTAAGCAGTTTCTCAGAAAGCTTCTTTCCAGATTTCATCTGAGGATATTTCCTTTTTCACCATAGCCCTCTATGGGCTTCCAAATCTCACTTTGCCAATTCCACAAGAACTGTCTTAGGGAAAGGCTTCTTGAGGGGAAAGCTGTAACTCTGTGAAATGATTTCACAGAACACAAAGAAGTTTCTCAGAAAGCTCCTTTCTTTTTGTTATCGGAGGATATTTCCTTTGGCCCTATAGTCTTCAAAGGGATCCGAAATATCTGTTCTCAGATTCCACAGAAAGAAGGCTAGCAAAGAGATCTACGAAATACAGATGTAACTCTGTGCGATGAATTCACAGAACACTAAGCAGTTTCTCAGAAAGCTTCTTTCCAGATTTCATCTGAGGATATTTCCTTTTTCACCATAGCCCTCTATGGGCTTCCAAATATCACTTTGCCAATTCCACAAGAACTGTCTTAGCGAAAGGCTTCTTGAGGCGAAAGCTCTAACTCTGTGAGATGATTTCACAGAACACAAAGAAGTTTCTCAGAAAGCTTCTTTCTCTTTGTTATCGGAGGATATTTCCTTTGGCCCTATAGTCTTCAAAGGGATCCGAAATATCTGTTCTCAGATTCCACAGAAAGAAGGCTAGCAAAGAGATCTACCAAACACAGATTTATCTCTGTGAGATGAATTCACAGAAAAATAAGCAGTTTCTCAGAAAGCTTCTTTCCAGATTTCATCTGAGGATATTTCCTTTTTCACCATAGCCCTCTATGGGCTTCCAAATATCACTTTGCCAATTCCACAAGAACTGTCTTAGCGAAAGGCTTCTTGAGGGGAAAGCTGTAACTCTGTGAGATGATTTCACAGAACACAAAGAAGTTTCTCAGAAAGCTTCTTTCTCTTTGTTATCGGAGGATATTTCCTTTGGCCCTATAGTCTTCAAAGGGATCCGAAATATCTGTTCTCAGATACCACAGAAATAAGGCTAGCAAAGAGATCTACGAAATACAGATGTAACTCTGTGAGATGAATTCACAGAACACTAAGCAGTTTCTCGGAAAGCTTCTTTCCAGATTTCATCTGAGGATATTTGCTTTTTCACCATAGCCCTCTATGGGCTTCCAAATATCTCTTTGCCAATTCCACAAGAACTGTCTTAGGGAAAGGCTTCCTGAGGGGAAAGCTGTAACTCTGTGAAATGATTTCACAGAACACAAAGACGTTTCTCAGAAAGCTTCTTTCTCTTTGTTATCGGAGGATATTTCCTTTGGCCCTATAATCTTCAAAGGGATCCGAAATATCTGTTCTCAGATTCCACAGAAAGAAGGCTAGCAAAGAGATCTACGAAACACAGATGTATCTCTGTGAGATGAATTCACAGAAAAATAAGCAGTTTCTCAGAAAGCTTCTTTCCAGATTTCATCTGAGGATATTTCCTTTTTCACCATAGCCCTCTATGGGCTTCCAAATATCACTTTGCCTATTCCACAAGAACTGTCTTAGCGAAAGGCTTCTTGAGGGGAAAGCTGTAACTCTGTGAGATGATTTCACAGAACACAAAGAAGTTTCTCAGAAAGCTTCTTTCTCTTTGTTATCGGAAGATATTTCCTTTGGCCCTATAGTCTTCAAAGGGATCCGAAATATCTGTTCTCAGATTCAACAGAAAGAATGCTAGCAAAGAGATCTACGAAACACACATGTAACTCTGTGAGATGAATTCACAGAACACTAAGCAGTTTCTCAGAAAGCTTCTTTCTCTTTGTTATCGGAGGATATTTCCTTTGGCCCTATTGTCTTCAAAGGGATCCGAAATATCTGTTCTCAGATTCCACAGAAAGAAGGCTAGCAAAGCGATCCACGAAATACAGATGTAACTCTGTGAGATGAATTCACAGAACACTAAGCAGTTTCTCAGAAAGCTTCTTTCCAGATTTCATCTGAGGATATTTCCTTTTTCACCATAGCCCTCTATGGGCTTCCAAATATCACTTTGCCAATTCCACAAGAACTGTCTTAGCGAAAGGCTTCTTGAGGGGAAAGCTGTAACTCTGTGAGATGATTTCACAGAACACAAAAAAGTTTCTCAGAAAGCTTCTTTCTCTTTGTTATCGGAGGATATTTCCTTTGGCCCTATAGTCTTCAAAGGGATCCGAAATATCTGTTCTCAGATTCCACAGAAAGAAGGCTAGCAAAGAGATCTACGAAACACAGATATAACTCTGTGAGATGAATTCACAGTACACTAAGCCGTTTCTCAGAAAGCTTCTTTCCAGATTTCATCTGAGGATATTTGCTTTTTCACCATCGCCCTCTATTGTCTTCCAAATATCACTTTGCCAATTCCACAAGAACTGTGTTAGCGAAAGGCTTCTTGAGGGAAAGCTGTAACTCTGTGAAATGATTTCACAGAACACAAAGAAGTTTCTCAGAAAGCTTCTTTCTCTTTGTTATCGGAGGATATTTCCATTGGCCCTATAGTCTTCAAAGGGATCCGAAATATCTGTTCTCAGATACCACAGAAATAAGGCTAGCAAAGAGATCTACGAAATACAGATGTAACTCTGTGAGATGAATTCACAGAACACTAAGCAGTTTCTCGGAAAGCTTCTTTCCAGATTTCATCTGAGGATATTTGCTTTTTCACCATAGCCCTCTAAGGGCTTCCAAATATCTCTTTGCCAATTCCACAAGAACTGTCTTAGGGAAAGGCTTCCTGAGGGGAAAGCTGTAACTCTGTGAAATGATTTCACAGAACACAAAGACGTTTCTCAGAAAGCTTCTTTCTCTTTGTTATCGGAGGATATTTCCTTTGGCCCTATAATCTTCAAAGGGATCCGAAATATCTGTTCTCAGATTCCACAGAAAGAAGGCTAGCAAAGAGATCTACGAAACACAGATGTATCTCTGTGAGATGAATTCACAGAAAAATAAGCAGTTTCTCAGAAAGCTTCTTTCCAGATTTCATCTGAGGATATTTCCTTTTTCACCATAGCCCTCTATGGGCTTCCAAATATCACTTTGCCTATTCCACAAGAACTGTCTTAGCGAAAGGCTTCTTGAGGGGAAAGCTGTAACTCTGTGAGATGATTTCACAGAACACAAAGAAGTTTCTCAGAAAGCTTCTTTCTCTTTGTTATCGGAAGATATTTCCTTTGGCCCTATAGTCTTCAAAGGGATCCGAAATATCTGTTCTCAGATTCAACAGAAAGAATGCTAGCAAAGAGATCTACGAAACACACATGTAACTCTGTGAGATGAATTCACAGAACACTAAGCAGTTTCTCAGAAAGCTTCTTACTCTTTGTTATCGGAGGATATTTCCTTTGGCCCTATTGTCTTCAAAGGGATCCGAAATATCTGTTCTCAGATTCCACAGAAAGAAGGCTAGCAAAGCGATCCACGAAATACAGATGTAACTCTGTGAGATGAATTCACAGAACACTAAGCAGTTTCTCAGAAAGCTTCTTTCCAGATTTCATCTGAGGATATTTCCTTTTTCACCATAGCCCTCTATGGGCTTCCAAATATCACTTTGCCAATTCCACAAGAACTGTCTTAGCGAAAGGCTTCTTGAGGGGAAAGCTGTAACTCTGTGAGATGATTTCACAGAACACAAAAAAGTTTCTCAGAAAGCTTCTTTCTCTTTGTAATCGGAGGATATTTCCTTTGGCCCTATAGTCTTCAAAGGGATCCGAAATATCTGTTCTCAGATTCCACAGAAAGAAGGCTAGCAAAGAGATCTACGAAACACAGATATAACTCTGTGAGATGAATTCACAGTACACTAAGCCGTTTCTCAGAAAGCTTCTTTCCAGATTTCATCTGAGGATATTTGCTTTTTCACCATCGCCCTCTATTGTCTTCCAAATATCACTTTGCCAATTCCACAAGAACTGTGTTAGCGAAAGGCTTCTTGAGGGAAAGCTGTAACTCTGTGAAATGATTTCACAGAACACAAAGAAGTTTCTCAGAAAGCTTCTTTCTCTTTGTTATCGGAGGATATTTCCTTTGGCCCTATAGTCTTCAAAGGATCCGAAATATCTGTTTTCAGATTCCACAGAAATAAGGATAGCGAAGAGATCTACGAAACACAGATGTAACTCTGTGAGATGAATTAACAAAACACTAAGCAGTTTCTCAGAAAGCTTCTTTCCAGATTTCATCTGAGGATATTTCCTTTTTCACCATAGCCCTCTAGGGGCTTCCAAATCTCACTTTGCCAATTCCACAAGAACTGTCTTAGCGAAAGACTTCTTGAGGGAAAGCTGTAACTCTGTGAAATGATTTCACAGAACACAAAGAAGTTTCTCAGAAAGCTTCTTTCTCTTTGTTATCGGAGGATATTTCCTTTGGCCATATAGTCTTCAAAGGGATCCGAAATATCTGTTCTCAGATACCACAGAAATAAGGCTAGCAAAGAGATCTACGAAATACAGATGTAACTCTGTGAGATGAATTCACAGAACACTAAGCAGTTTCTCAGAAAGCTTCTTTCCAGATTTCATCTGAGGATATTTGCTTTTTCACCATCGCCCTCTATTGTCTTCCAAATATCACTTTGCCAATTCCACAAGAACTGTGTTAGCGAAAGGCTTCTTGAGGGAAAGCTGTAACTCTGTGAAATGATTTCACAGAACACAAAGAAGTTTCTCAGAAAGCTTCTTTCTCTTTGTTATCGGAGGATATTTCCATTGGCCCTATAGTCTTCAAAGGGATCCGAAATATCTGTTCTCAGATACCACAGAAATAAGGCTAGCAAAGAGATCTACGAAATACAGATGTAACTCTGTGAGATGAATTCACAGAACACTAAGCAGTTTCTCGGAAAGCTTCTTTCCAGATTTCATCTGAGGATATTTGCTTTTTCACCATAGCCCTCTAAGGGCTTCCAAATATCTCTTTGCCAATTCCACAAGAACTGTCTTAGGGAAAGGCTTCCTGAGGGGAAAGCTGTAACTCTGTGAAATGATTTCACAGAACACAAAGACGTTTCTCAGAAAGCTTCTTTCTCTTTGTTATCGGAGGATATTTCCTTTGGCCCTATAATCTTCAAAGGGATCCGAAATATCTGTTCTCAGATTCCACAGAAAGAAGGCTAGCAAAGAGATCTACGAAACACAGATGTATCTCTGTGAGATGAATTCACAGAAAAATAAGCAGTTTCTCAGAAAGCTTCTTTCCAGATTTCATCTGAGGATATTTCCTTTTTCACCATAGCCCTCTATGGGCTTCCAAATATCACTTTGCCTATTCCACAAGAACTGTCTTAGCGAAAGGCTTCTTGAGGGGAAAGCTGTAACTCTGTGAGATGATTTCACAGAACACAAAGAAGTTTCTCAGAAAGCTTCTTTCTCTTTGTTATCGGAAGATATTTCCTTTGGCCCTATAGTCTTCAAAGGGATCCGAAATATCTGTTCTCAGATTCAACAGAAAGAATGCTAGCAAAGAGATCTACGAAACACACATGTAACTCTGTGAGATGAATTCACAGAACACTAAGCAGTTTCTCAGAAAGCTTCTTACTCTTTGTTATCGGAGGATATTTCCTTTGGCCCTATTGTCTTCAAAGGGATCCGAAATATCTGTTCTCAGATTCCACAGAAAGAAGGCTAGCAAAGCGATCCACGAAATACAGATGTAACTCTGTGAGATGAATTCACAGAACACTAAGCAGTTTCTCAGAAAGCTTCTTTCCAGATTTCATCTGAGGATATTTCCTTTTTCACCATAGCCCTCTATGGGCTTCCAAATATCACTTTGCCAATTCCACAAGAACTGTCTTAGCGAAAGGCTTCTTGAGGGGAAAGCTGTAACTCTGTGAGATGATTTCACAGAACACAAAAAAGTTTCTCAGAAAGCTTCTTTCTCTTTGTAATCGGAGGATATTTCCTTTGGCCCTATAGTCTTCAAAGGGATCCGAAATATCTGTTCTCAGATTCCACAGAAAGAAGGCTAGCAAAGAGATCTACGAAACACAGATATAACTCTGTGAGATGAATTCACAGTACACTAAGCCGTTTCTCAGAAAGCTTCTTTCCAGATTTCATCTGAGGATATTTGCTTTTTCACCATCGCCCTCTATTGTCTTCCAAATATCACTTTGCCAATTCCACAAGAACTGTGTTAGCGAAAGGCTTCTTGAGGGAAAGCTGTAACTCTGTGAAATGATTTCACAGAACACAAAGAAGTTTCTCAGAAAGCTTCTTTCTCTTTGTTATCGGAGGATATTTCCTTTGGCCCTATAGTCTTCAAAGGATCCGAAATATCTGTTTTCAGATTCCACAGAAATAAGGATAGCGAAGAGATCTACGAAACACAGATGTAACTCTGTGAGATGAATTAACAAAACACTAAGCAGTTTCTCAGAAAGCTTCTTTCCAGATTTCATCTGAGGATATTTCCTTTTTCACCATAGCCCTCTAGGGGCTTCCAAATCTCACTTTGCCAATTCCACAAGAACTGTCTTAGCGAAAGACTTCTTGAGGGAAAGCTGTAACTCTGTGAAATGATTTCACAGAACACAAAGAAGTTTCTCAGAAAGCTTCTTTCTCTTTGTTATCGGAGGATATTTCCTTTGGCCATATAGTCTTCAAAGGGATCCGAAATATCTGTTCTCAGATACCACAGAAATAAGGCTAGCAAAGAGATCTACGAAATACAGATGTAACTCTGTGAGATGAATTCACAGAACACTAAGCAGTTTCTCAGAAAGCTTCTTTCCAGATTTCATCTCAGGATATTTGCTTTTTCACCATAGCCCTCTATGGGCTTCCAAATATCACTTTGCCAATTCCACAAGAACTGTTTTAGGGAAAGGCTTCTTGAGGGGAAAGCTGTAACTCTGTGAGATGATTTCACAGAACACAAAAAAGTTTCTCAGAAAGCTTCTTTCTCTTTGTAATCGGAGGATATTTCCTTTGGCCCTATAGTCTTCAAAGGGATCCGAAATATCTGTTCTCAGATTCCACAGAAAGAAGGCTAGCAAAGAGATCTACGAAACACAGATATAACTCTGTGAGATGAATTCACAGTACACTAAGCCGTTTCTCAGAAAGCTTCTTTCCAGATTTCATCTGAGGATATTTGCTTTTTCACCATCGCCCTCTATTGTCTTCCAAATATCACTTTGCCAATTCCACAAGAACTGTGTTAGCGAAAGGCTTCTTGAGGGAAAGCTGTAACTCTGTGAAATGATTTCACAGAACACAAAGAAGTTTCTCAGAAAGCTTCTTTCTCTTTGTTATCGGAGGATATTTCCTTTGGCCCTATAGTCTTCAAATGATCCGAAATATCTGTTTTCAGATTCCACAGAAATAAGGATAGCGAAGAGATCTACGAAACACAGATGTAACTCTGTGAGATGAATTAACAAAACACTAAGCAGTTTCTCAGAAAGCTTCTTTCCAGATTTCATCTGAGGATATTTCCTTTTTCACCATAGCCCTCTAGGGGCTTCCAAATCTCACTTTGCCAATTCCACAAGAACTGTCTTAGCGAAAGACTTCTTGAGGGAAAGCTGTAACTCTGTGAAATGATTTCACAGAACACAAAGAAGTTTCTCAGAAAGCTTCTTTCTCTTTGTTATCGGAGGATATTTCCTTTGGCCATATAGTCTTCAAAGGGATCCGAAATATCTGTTCTCAGATACCACAGAAATAAGGCTAGCAAAGAGATCTACGAAATACAGATGTAACTCTGTGAGATGAATTCACAGAACACTAAGCAGTTTCTCAGAAAGCTTCTTTCCAGATTTCATCTCAGGATATTTGCTTTTTCACCATAGCCCTCTATGGGCTTCCAAATATCACTTTGCCAATTCCACAAGAACTGTTTTAGGGAAAGGCTTCTTGAGGGGAAAGCTGTAACTCTGTGAAATGATTTCACAGAACACAAAGAAGTTTCTCAGAAAGCTCCTTTCTCTTTGTTATCGGAGGATATTTCCTTTGGCCCTATAGTCTTCAAAGGGATCCGAAATATCTGTTCTCAGATTCCACAGAAAGAAGGCTAGCAAAGAGATCTACGAAACACAGATGTAACTCTGTGCGATGAATTCACAGAACACTAAGCAGTTTCTCAGAAAGCTTCTTTCCAGATTTCATCTGAGGATATTTCCTTTTTCACCATAGCCCTCTATGGGCTTCCAAATATCACTTTCCCAATTCCACAAGAACTGTCTTAGCGAAAGGCTTCTTGAGGCGAAAGCTGTAACTCTGTGAGATGATTTCACAGAACACAAAGAAGTTTCTCAGAAAGCTTCTTTCTCTTTGTTATCGGAGGATATTTCCTTTGGCCCTATAGTCTTCAAAGGGATCCGAAATATCTGTTTTCAGATTCCACAGAAATAAGGATAGCGAAGAGATCTACGAAACACAGATGTAACTCTGTGAGATGAATTAACAAAACACTAAGCAGTTTCTCAGAAAGCTTCTTTCCAGATTTCATCTGAGGATATTTCCTTTTTCACCATAGCCCTCTATGGGCTTCCAAATCTCACTTTGCCAATTCCACAAGAACTGTCTTAGCGAAAGGCTTCTTGAGCGGAAAGGTGTAACTCTGTGAGATGATTTCACAGAACACTAAGAAGTTTCTCAGAAAGCTTCTTTCTCTTTATTATCGGAGGATATTTCCTTTGGCCCTATAGTCTTCAAAGGGATCCGAAATATCTGTTCTCAGATTCCACAGAAAGAAGGCTAGAAAGAGATCCACGAAATACAGATGTAACTCTGTGAGATGAATTCACAGAACACTAAGCCGTTTCTCAGAAAGCTTCTTTCCAGATTTCATCTGAGGATATTTCCTTTTTCACCATAGCCCTCTATGGGCTTCCAAATATCACTTTGCCAATTCCACAAGAACTGTCTTAGCGAAAGACTTCTTCAGGGGAAAGCTGTAACTCTGTGAGATGATTTCACAGAACACAAAGAAGTTTCTCAGAAAGCTTCTTTCTCTTTGTTATCGGAGGATATTTCCTTTGGCCCTATAGTCTTCAAAGGGATCCGAAATATCTGTTCTCTGATTCCACAGAAAGAAGGCTAGCAAAGAGATCTACCAAACACATATTTATCTCTGTGAGATGAATTCACAGAAAAATAAGCAGTTTCTCAGAAAGCTTCTTTCCAGATTTCATTTGAGGATATTTCCTTTTTCACCATAGCCCTCTATGGTCTTCCAAATAACACTTTGCCAATTCCACAAGAACTGTCTTAGCGAAAGGCTTTTTCAGGGGAAAGCTGTAACTCTGTGAGATGATTTCACAGAACACAAAGAAGTTTCTCAGAAAGCTTCTTTCTCTTTGTTATCGGAGGATATTTCCTTTGGCCCTATAGTCTTCAAAGGGATCCGAAATATCTGTTCTCAGATTCCACAGAAAGATGGCTAGTAAAGAGATCTACGAAATACAGATGTAACTGTGTGAGATGAATTCACAGAAGACTAAGCAGTTTCTCAGAAAGCTTCTTTCCAGATTTCATCTGAGGATATTTGCTTTTTCACCGTAGCCCTCTATGGGCTTCCAAATATCTCTTTGCCAATTCCACAAGAACTGTCTTAGGGAAAGGCTTCCTGAGGGGAAAGCTGTAACTCTGTGAAATGATTTCACAGAACACAAAGAAGTTTCTCAGAAAGCTTCTTTCTCTTTGTTATCGGAGGATATTTCCTTTGGCCCTATAGTCTTCAAAGGGATCCGAAATATCTGTTCTCAGATTCCACAGAAAGAAGGCTAGAAAGAGATCCACGAAATACAGATGTAACTCTGTGAGATGAATTCACAGAACACTAAGCAGTTTCTCAGAAAGCTTCTTTCCAGATTTCATCTGAGGATATTTCCTTTTTCACCATAGCCCTCTATGGGCTTCCAAATATCACTTTGCCAATTCCACAACAACTGTCTTAGCGAAAGGCTTCTTCAGGGGAAAGCTGTAACTCTGTGAGATGATTTCACAGAACACAAAGAAGTTTCTCAGAAAGCTTCTTTCTCTTTGTTATCGGAGGATATTTCCTTTGGCCCTATAGTCTTCAAAGGGATCCGAAATATCTGTTCTCAGATTCCACAGAAAGAAGGCTAGCAAAGAGATCTACGAAACACAGATGTATCTCTGTGAGATGAATTCACAGAACACTAAGCAGTTTCTCAGAAAGCTTCTTTCTCTTTTTTATCGGAGGATATTTTCTTTGGCCCGATAGTCTTCAAAGGGATCCGAAATATCTGTTCTCAGATTCCACAGAAAGAAGGCTAGCAAAGCGACCCACGAAATACAGATGTAACTCTGTGAGATGAATTCACAGAACACTAAGCAGTTTCTCAGAAAGCTTCTTTCCAGATTTCATCTGAGGATATTTCCTTTTTCACCGTAGCCCTCTATGGGCTTCCAAATATCACTTTGCCAATTCCACAAGAACTGTCTTAGCGAAAGGCTTATTGAGGTGAAAGCTGTAACTCTGTGAGATGATTTCACAGAACACAAAGAAGTTTCTCAGAAAGCTTCTTTCTCTTTGTTATCGGAGGATATTTCCTTTGGCCCTATAGTCTTCAAAGGGATCCGAAATATCTGTTCTCAGATTCCACAGAAATAAGGCTAGCAAAGAGATCTACGAAACACAGATGTAACTCTGTGAGATGAATTCACAGAACACTAAGCAGTTTCTCAGAAAGCTTCTTTCCAGATTTCATCTGAGGATATTTCCTTTCTCACCATAGCCTTCTAAGGGCTTCCAAATATCACTTTGCCAATTCCACAAGAACTGTCTTAGCGAAAGGCTTCTTCAGGGGAAAGCTGTAACTCTGTGAAATGATTTCACAGAACGCAAAGAAGTTTCTCAGAAAGCTTCTTTCTCTTTGTTATGGGAGGATATTGCCTTTGGCCCTATAGTCTTCAAAGGGATCCGAAATATCTGTTCTCAGATTCCACAGAAAGAATGCCAGCAAAGAGATCCACGAAATACAGATGTAACTCTGTGAGATGAATTCACAGAACACTAAGCAGTTTCTCAGAAAGCTTCTTTCCAGATTTCATCTGAGGATATTTCCTTTTTCACCATAGCCCTCTATGGACTTCCAAATATCACTTTCCCAATTCCACAAGAACCGTCTTAGCGAAAGGCTTCTTGAGGGGAATGCTGTAACTCTGTGAGATGATTTCACAGAACACAAAGAAGTTTCTCAGAAAGCTTCTTTCTCTTTGTTATCGGAAGATATTTCCTTTGGCCCTATAGTCTTCAAAGGTATCCGAAATATCTGTTCTCAGATTCCACAGAAATAAGGCTAGCAAAGAGATCTACGAAACACAGATGTAACTCTGTGAGATGAATTCACAGAACACTAAGCAGTTTCTCAGAAAGCTTCTTTCCAGATTTCATCTGAGGATATTTCCTTTTTCACCATAGCCCTCTAGGGGCTTCCAAATATCACTTTGCCAATTCCTCAAGAACTGTCTTACCGAAAGGCTGATTGAGTGGAAAGCTGTAACTCTGTGAGATGATTTCACAGAACACAAAGAAGTTTCTCAGAAAGCTTCTTTCTCTTTGTTATCGGAGGATATTTCCTTTGGCCCTATAGTCTTCAAAGAGATCCGAAATATCTGTTCTCAGATTCCACAGAAAGAAGGCTAGCAAAGAGATCTACGAAACACAGATGTATCTCTGTGAGATGAATTCACAGAAAAATAAGCAGTTTCTCAGAAAGCTTCTTTCCAGATTTCATCTGAGGATATTTCCTTTTTCACCATAGCCTTCTATGGGCTTCCAAATATCACTTTGCCAATTCCACGAGAACTTTCTTAGCGAAAGGCTTCTTGAGGGTAAAGCTGAAACTCTGTGAGATGATTTCACAGAACACAAAGAAGTTTCTCAGAAAGCTTCTTTCTCTTTGTTATCGGAGGATATTTCCTTTGGCCCTATAGTCTTCAAAGGGATCCGAAATATCTGTTTTCAGAATCCACAGAAATAAGGATAGTGAAGAGATCTACGAAACACAGATGTAACTCTGTGAGATGAATTAACAAAACACTAAGCAGTTTCTCAGAAAGCTTCTTTCCAGATTTCATCTGAGGATATTTCCTTTTTCACCATAGCCCTCTAAGGGCTTCCAAATCACACTTTGCCAATTCCACAAGAACTGTCTTAGCGAAAGGCTTCTTGAGGGAAAGCTGTAACTCTGTGAGATGATTTCACAGAACACAAAGAAGTTTCTCAGAAAGCTTCTTTCTCTTTGTTATCGGAGGATATTTCCTTTGGCCCTATAGTCTTCAAAGGGATCCGAAATATCTGTTCTCAGATACCACAGAAATAAGGCTAGCGAAGAGATCTACGAAATACAGATGTAACTCTGTGAGATGAAATCACAGAACACTAAGCAGTTTCTCAGAAAGCTTCTTTCCAGATTTCATCTGAGGATATTTGCTTTTTCACCATAGCCCTCTATGGGCTTCCAAATATCACTTTGCCAATTCCACAAGAACTGTCTTAGGGAAAGGCTTCTTGAGGGGAAAGCTGTAACTCTGTGAAATGATTTCACAGAACACAAAGAAGTTTCTCAGAAAGTTCCTTTCTCTTTGTTATCGGAGGATATTTCCTTTGGCCCTATAGTCTTCAAAGGGATCCGAAATATCTGTTCTCAGATTCCACAGAAAGAAGGCTAGCAAAGAGATCTACGAAACACAGATGTAACTCTGTGCGATGAATTCACAGAACACTAAGCAGTTTCTCAGAAAGCTTCTTTCCAGATTTCATCTGAGGATATTTCCTTTTTCACCATAGCCCTCTATGGGCTTCCAAATATCACTTTGCCAATTCCACAAGAACTGTCTTAGCGAAAGGCTTCTTGAGGCGAAAGCTGTAACTCTGTGAGATGATTTCACAGAACACAAAGAAGTTTCTCAGAAAGCTTCTTTCTCTTTGTTATCGGAAGATATTTCCTTTGGCCCTATAGTCTTCAACGGGATCCGAAATATCTGTTCTCAGATTCAACAGAAAGAATGCTAGCAAAGAGATCTACGAAACACACATGTAACTCTGTGAGATGAATTCACAGAACACTAAGCAGTTTCTCAGAAAGCTTCTTTCTCTTTGTTATCGGAGGATATTTCCTTTGGCCCTATAGTCTTCAAAGGGATCCGAAATATCTGTTCTCAGATTCCACAGAAAGAAGGCTAGCAAAGCGATCCACGAAATACAGATGTAACTCTGTGAGATGAATTCACAGAACACTAAGCAGTTTCTCAGAAAGCTTCTTTCCAGATTTCATCTGAGGATATTTCCTTTTTCACCATCGCCCTCTATGGGCTTCCAAATATCACTTTGACAATTCCACAAGAACTGTCTTAGCGAAAGGCTTCTTGAGGGGAAAGCTGTAACTCTGTGAGATGATTTCACAGAACACAAAGAAGTTTCTCAGAAAGCTTCTTTCTTTTTGTTATTGGAGGATATTTCCTTTGGCTCTATAGTCTTCAAAGGGATCCGAAATATCTGTTCTCAGATTCCACAGAAAGAAGGCTAGCAAAGAGATCTACGAAACACAGATGTATCTCTGTGAGATGAATTCACAGAAAAATAAGCAGTTTCTCAGAAAACTTCTTTCCAGATTTCATCTGAGGATATTTCCTTTTTTACCATGGCCTTCTATGGGCTTTCAAATATCACTTTGCCAATTCCACAAGAACTGTCTTAGCGAAAGGCTTCTTGAGGGGAAAGCTGAAACTCTGTGAGATGATTTCACAGAACACAAAGAAGTTTCACAGAAAGCTTCTTTCTCTTTGTTATTGGAGGATATTTCCTTTGGCCCTATAGTCTTCAAAGGGATCCGAAATATCTGTTCTCAGATTCCACAGGAAGAAGGCTAGCAAAGAGATCCACGAAATGCAGAAGTAACTCTGTGAGATGAATTCACAGAACACTAAGAAGTTTCTCAGAAAGCTTCTTTCCAGATTTCATCTGAGGATATTTCCTTTTTCACCATAGCCCTCTATGGGCTTCCAAACATCACTTTGCCAATTCCACAAGAACTGTCTTAGCGAAAGGCTGCTTCAGGGGAAAGCTGTAACTCTGTGAGATGATTTCACAGAACACAAAGAAGTTTCTCAGAAAGCTTCTTTCTCGTTGTTATCGGAGGATATTTCCTTTGGCCCTATAGTCTTCAAAGGGATCCGAAATATCTGTTCTCAGATTCCACAGAAAGAAGGCTAGCAAAGAGATATACGAAACACAGATGTATCTCTGTGAGATGAATTCACAGAAAAATAAGCAGTTTCTCAGAAAGCTTCTTTCCAGATTTCATCTGAGGATATTTCCTTTTTCACCATAGCCCTCTATGGGCTTCCAAATATCACTTTGCCTATTCCACAAGAACTGTCTTAGCGAAAGGCTTCTTGAGGGGAAAGCTGTAACTCTGTGAGATGATTTCACAGAACACAAAGAAGTTTCTCAGAAAGCTTCTTTCTCTTTGTTATCGGAAGATATTTCCTTTGGCCCTATAGTCTTCAACGGGATCCGAAATATCTGTTCTCAGATTCAACAGAAAGAATGCTAGCAAAGAGATCTACGAAACACACATGTAACTCTGTGAGATGAATTCACAGAACACTAAGCAGTTTCTCAGAAAGCTTCTTTCTCTTTGTTATCGGAGGATATTTCCTTTGGCCCTATAGTCTTCAAAGGGATCCGAAATATCTGTTCTCAGATTCCACAGAAAGAAGGCTAGCAAAGCGATCCACGAAATACAGATGTAACTCTGTGAGATGAATTCACAGAACACTAAGCAGTTTCTCAGAAAGCTTCTTTCCAGATTTCATCTGAGGATATTTCCTTTTTCACCATAGCCCTCTATGGGCTTCCAAATATCACTTTGCCAATTCCACAAGAACTGTCTTAGCGAAAGACTTCTTGAGGGGAAAGCTGTAACTCTGTGAGATGATTTCACAGAACACAAAAAAGTTTCTCAGAAAGCTTCTTTCTCTTTGTTATCAGAGGATATTTCCTTTGGCCCTATAGTCTTCAAAGGGATCCGAAATATCTGTTCTCAGATTCCACAGAAAGAAGGCTAGCAAAGAGATCTACGAAACACAGATGTAACTCTGTGAGATGAATTCACAGAACACTAAGCCGTTTCTCAGAAAGCTTCTTTCCAGATTTCATCTGCGGATATTTGCTTTTTCACCATCGCCCTCTATTGTCTTCCAAATATCACTTTGCCAATTCCACAAGAACTGTGTTAGCGAAAGGCTTCTTGAGGGAAAGCTGTAACTCTGTGAAATGATTTCACAGAACACAAAGAAGTTTCTCAGAAAGCTTCTTTCTCTTTGTTATCGGAGGATATTTCCTTTGGCCCTATAGTCTTCAAAGGGATCCGAAATATCTGTTTTCAGATTCCACAGAAATAAGGATAGCGAAGAGATCTACGAAACACAGATGTAACTCTGTGAGATGAATTAACAAAACACTAAGCAGTTTCTCAGAAAGCTTCTTTCCAGATTTCATCTGAGGATATTTCCTTTTTCACCATAGCCCTCTATGGGCTTCCAAATCTCACTTTGCCAATTCCACAAGAACTGTCTTAGGGAAAGGCTTCTTGAGGGGAAAGCTGTAACTCTGTGAAATGATTTCACAGAACACAAAGAAGTTTCTCAGAAAGCTCCTTTCTTTTTGTTATCGGAGGATATTTCCTTTGGCCCTATAGTCTTCAAAGGGATCCGAAATATCTGTTCTCAGATTCCACAGAAAGAAGGCTAGCAAAGAGATCTACGAAATACAGATGTAACTCTGTGCGATGAATTCACAGAACACTAAGCAGTTTCTCAGAAAGCTTCTTTCCAGATTTCATCTGAGGATATTTCCTTTTTCACCATAGCCCTCTATGGGCTTCCAAATATCACTTTGCCAATTCCACAAGAACTGTCTTAGCGAAAGGCTTCTTGAGGCGAAAGCTCTAACTCTGTGAGATGATTTCACAGAACACAAAGAAGTTTCTCAGAAAGCTTCTTTCTCTTTGTTATCGGAGGATATTTCCTTTGGCCCTATAGTCTTCAAAGGGATCCGAAATATCTGTTCTCAGATTCCACAGAAAGAAGGCTAGCAAAGAGATCTACCAAACACAGATTTATCTCTGTGAGATGAATTCACAGAAAAATAAGCAGTTTCTCAGAAAGCTTCTTTCCAGATTTCATCTGAGGATATTTCCTTTTTCACCATAGCCCTCTATGGGCTTCCAAATATCACTTTGCCAATTCCACAAGAACTGTCTTAGCGAAAGGCTTCTTGAGGGGAAAGCTGTAACTCTGTGAGATGATTTCACAGAACACAAAGAAGTTTCTCAGAAAGCTTCTTTCTCTTTGTTATCGGAGGATATTTCCTTTGGCCCTATAGTCTTCAAAGGGATCCGAAATATCTGTTCTCAGATACCACAGAAATAAGGCTAGCAAAGAGATCTACGAAATACAGATGTAACTCTGTGAGATGAATTCACAGAACACTAAGCAGTTTCTCGGAAAGCTTCTTTCCAGATTTCATCTGAGGATATTTGCTTTTTCACCATAGCCCTCTATGGGCTTCCAAATATCTCTTTGCCAATTCCACAAGAACTGTCTTAGGGAAAGGCTTCCTGAGGGGAAAGCTGTAACTCTGTGAAATGATTTCACAGAACACAAAGACGTTTCTCAGAAAGCTTCTTTCTCTTTGTTATCGGAGGATATTTCCTTTGGCCCTATAATCTTCAAAGGGATCCGAAATATCTGTTCTCAGATTCCACAGAAAGAAGGCTAGCAAAGAGATCTACGAAACACAGATGTATCTCTGTGAGATGAATTCACAGAAAAATAAGCAGTTTCTCAGAAAGCTTCTTTCCAGATTTCATCTGAGGATATTTCCTTTTTCACCATAGCCCTCTATGGGCTTCCAAATATCACTTTGCCTATTCCACAAGAACTGTCTTAGCGAAAGGCTTCTTGAGGGGAAAGCTGTAACTCTGTGAGATGATTTCACAGAACACAAAGAAGTTTCTCAGAAAGCTTCTTTCTCTTTGTTATCGGAAGATATTTCCTTTGGCCCTATAGTCTTCAAAGGGATCCGAAATATCTGTTCTCAGATTCAACAGAAAGAATGCTAGCAAAGAGATCTACGAAACACACATGTAACTCTGTGAGATGAATTCACAGAACACTAAGCAGTTTCTCAGAAAGCTTCTTTCTCTTTGTTATCGGAGGATATTTCCTTTGGCCCTATTGTCTTCAAAGGGATCCGAAATATCTGTTCTCAGATTCCACAGAAAGAAGGCTAGCAAAGCGATCCACGAAATACAGATGTAACTCTGTGAGATGAATTCACAGAACACTAAGCAGTTTCTCAGAAAGCTTCTTTCCAGATTTCATCTGAGGATATTTCCTTTTTCACCATAGCCCTCTATGGGCTTCCAAATATCACTTTGCCAATTCCACAAGAACTGTCTTAGCGAAAGGCTTCTTGAGGGGAAAGCTGTAACTCTGTGAGATGATTTCACAGAACACAAAAAAGTTTCTCAGAAAGCTTCTTTCTCTTTGTTATCGGAGGATATTTCCTTTGGCCCTATAGTCTTCAAAGGGATCCGAAATATCTGTTCTCAGATTCCACAGAAAGAAGGCTAGCAAAGAGATCTACGAAACACAGATATAACTCTGTGAGATGAATTCACAGTACACTAAGCCGTTTCTCAGAAAGCTTCTTTCCAGATTTCATCTGAGGATATTTGCTTTTTCACCATCGCCCTCTATTGTCTTCCAAATATCACTTTGCCAATTCCACAAGAACTGTGTTAGCGAAAGGCTTCTTGAGGGAAAGCTGTAACTCTGTGAAATGATTTCACAGAACACAAAGAAGTTTCTCAGAAAGCTTCTTTCTCTTTGTTATCGGAGGATATTTCCATTGGCCCTATAGTCTTCAAAGGGATCCGAAATATCTGTTCTCAGATACCACAGAAATAAGGCTAGCAAAGAGATCTACGAAATACAGATGTAACTCTGTGAGATGAATTCACAGAACACTAAGCAGTTTCTCGGAAAGCTTCTTTCCAGATTTCATCTGAGGATATTTGCTTTTTCACCATAGACCTCTAAGGGCTTCCAAATATCTCTTTGCCAATTCCACAAGAACTGTCTTAGGGAAAGGCTTCCTGAGGGGAAAGCTGTAACTCTGTGAAATGATTTCACAGAACACAAAGACGTTTCTCAGAAAGCTTCTTTCTCTTTGTTATCGGAGGATATTTCCTTTGGCCCTATAATCTTCAAAGGGATCCGAAATATCTGTTCTCAGATTCCACAGAAAGAAGGCTAGCAAAGAGATCTACGAAACACAGATGTATCTCTGTGAGATGAATTCACAGAAAAATAAGCAGTTTCTCAGAAAGCTTCTTTCCAGATTTCATCTGAGGATATTTCCTTTTTCACCATAGCCCTCTATGGGCTTCCAAATATCACTTTGCCTATTCCACAAGAACTGTCTTAGCGAAAGGCTTCTTGAGGGGAAAGCTGTAACTCTGTGAGATGATTTCACAGAACACAAAGAAGTTTCTCAGAAAGCTTCTTTCTCTTTGTTATCGGAAGATATTTCCTTTGGCCCTATAGTCTTCAAAGGGATCCGAAATATCTGTTCTCAGATTCAACAGAAAGAATGCTAGCAAAGAGATCTACGAAACACACATGTAACTCTGTGAGATGAATTCACAGAACACTAAGCAGTTTCTCAGAAAGCTTCTTACTCTTTGTTATCGGAGGATATTTCCTTTGGCCCTATTGTCTTCAAAGGGATCCGAAATATCTGTTCTCAGATTCCACAGAAAGAAGGCTAGCAAAGCGATCCACGAAATACAGATGTAACTCTGTGAGATGAATTCACAGAACACTAAGCAGTTTCTCAGAAAGCTTCTTTCCAGATTTCATCTGAGGATATTTCCTTTTTCACCATAGCCCTCTATGGGCTTCCAAATATCACTTTGCCAATTCCACAAGAACTGTCTTAGCGAAAGGCTTCTTGAGGGGAAAGCTGTAACTCTGTGAGATGATTTCACAGAACACAAAAAAGTTTCTCAGAAAGCTTCTTTCTCTTTGTAATCGGAGGATATTTCCTTTGGCCCTATAGTCTTCAAAGGGATCCGAAATATCTGTTCTCAGATTCCACAGAAAGAAGGCTAGCAAAGAGATCTACGAAACACAGATATAACTCTGTGAGATGAATTCACAGTACACTAAGCCGTTTCTCAGAAAGCTTCTTTCCAGATTTCATCTGAGGATATTTGCTTTTTCACCATCGCCCTCTATTGTCTTCCAAATATCACTTTGCCAATTCCACAAGAACTGTGTTAGCGAAAGGCTTCTTGAGGGAAAGCTGTAACTCTGTGAAATGATTTCACAGAACACAAAGAAGTTTCTCAGAAAGCTTCTTTCTCTTTGTTATCGGAGGATATTTCCTTTGGCCCTATAGTCTTCAAAGGATCCGAAATATCTGTTTTCAGATTCCACAGAAATAAGGATAGCGAAGAGATCTACGAAACACAGATGTAACTCTGTGAGATGAATTAACAAAACACTAAGCAGTTTCTCAGAAAGCTTCTTTCCAGATTTCATCTGAGGATATTTCCTTTTTCACCATAGCCCTCTAGGGGCTTCCAAATCTCACTTTGCCAATTCCACAAGAACTGTCTTAGCGAAAGACTTCTTGAGGGAAAGCTGTAACTCTGTGAAATGATTTCACAGAACACAAAGAAGTTTCTCAGAAAGCTTCTTTCTCTTTGTTATCGGAGGATATTTCCTTTGGCCATATAGTCTTCAAAGGGATCCGAAATATCTGTTCTCAGATACCACAGAAATAAGGCTAGCAAAGAGATCTACGAAATACAGATGTAACTCTGTGAGATGAATTCACAGAACACTAAGCAGTTTCTCAGAAAGCTTCTTTCCAGATTTCATCTCAGGATATTTGCTTTTTCACCATAGCCCTCTATGGGCTTCCAAATATCACTTTGCCAATTCCACAAGAACTGTTTTAGGGAAAGGCTTCTTGAGGGGAAAGCTGTAACTCTGTGAGATGATTTCACAGAACACAAAAAAGTTTCTCAGAAAGCTTCTTTCTCTTTGTAATCGGAGGATATTTCCTTTGGCCCTATAGTCTTCAAAGGGATCCGAAATATCTGTTCTCAGATTCCACAGAAAGAAGGCTAGCAAAGAGATCTACGAAACACAGATATAACTCTGTGAGATGAATTCACAGTACACTAAGCCGTTTCTCAGAAAGCTTCTTTCCAGATTTCATCTGAGGATATTTGCTTTTTCACCATCGCCCTCTATTGTCTTCCAAATATCACTTTGCCAATTCCACAAGAACTGTGTTAGCGAAAGGCTTCTTGAGGGAAAGCTGTAACTCTGTGAAATGATTTCACAGAACACAAAGAAGTTTCTCAGAAAGCTTCTTTCTCTTTGTTATCGGAGGATATTTCCTTTGGCCCTATAGTCTTCAAAGGATCCGAAATATCTGTTTTCAGATTCCACAGAAATAAGGATAGCGAAGAGATCTACGAAACACAGATGTAACTCTGTGAGATGAATTAACAAAACACTAAGCAGTTTCTCAGAAAGCTTCTTTCCAGATTTCATCTGAGGATATTTCCTTTTTCACCATAGCCCTCTAGGGGCTTCCAAATCTCACTTTGCCAATTCCACAAGAACTGTCTTAGCGAAAGACTTCTTGAGGGAAAGCTGTAACTCTGTGAAATGATTTCACAGAACACAAAGAAGTTTCTCAGAAAGCTTCTTTCTCTTTGTTATCGGAGGATATTTCCTTTGGCCATATAGTCTTCAAAGGGATCCGAAATATCTGTTCTCAGATACCACAGAAATAAGGCTAGCAAAGAGATCTACGAAATACAGATGTAACTCTGTGAGATGAATTCACAGAACACTAAGCAGTTTCTCAGAAAGCTTCTTTCCAGATTTCATCTCAGGATATTTGCTTTTTCACCATAGCCCTCTATGGGCTTCCAAATATCACTTTGCCAATTCCACAAGAACTGTTTTAGGGAAAGGCTTCTTGAGGGGAAAGCTGTAACTCTGTGAAATGATTTCACAGAACACAAAGAAGTTTCTCAGAAAGCTCCTTTCTCTTTGTTATCGGAGGATATTTCCTTTGGCCCTATAGTCTTCAAAGGGATCCGAAATATCTGTTCTCAGATTCCACAGAAAGAAGGCTAGCAAAGAGATCTACGAAACACAGATGTAACTCTGTGCGATGAATTCACAGAACACTAAGCAGTTTCTCAGAAAGCTTCTTTCCAGATTTCATCTGAGGATATTTCCTTTTTCACCATAGCCCTCTATGGGCTTCCAAATATCACTTTCCCAATTCCACAAGAACTGTCTTAGCGAAAGGCTTCTTGAGGCGAAAGCTGTAACTCTGTGAGATGATTTCACAGAACACAAAGAAGTTTCTCAGAAAGCTTCTTTCTCTTTGTTATCGGAGGATATTTCCTTTGGCCCTATAGTCTTCAAAGGGATCCGAAATATCTGTTTTCAGATTCCACAGAAATAAGGATAGCGAAGAGATCTACGAAACACAGATGTAACTCTGTGAGATGAATTAACAAAACACTAAGCAGTTTCTCAGAAAGCTTCTTTCCAGATTTCATCTGAGGATATTTCCTTTTTCACCATAGCCCTCTATGGGCTTCCAAATCTCACTTTGCCAATTCCACAAGAACTGTCTTAGCGAAAGGCTTCTTGAGCGGAAAGGTGTAACTCTGTGAGATGATTTCACAGAACACTAAGAAGTTTCTCAGAAAGCTTCTTTCTCTTTATTATCGGAGGATATTTCCTTTGGCCCTATAGTCTTCAAAGGGATCCGAAATATCTGTTCTCAGATTCCACAGAAAGAAGGCTAGAAAGAGATCCACGAAATACAGATGTAACTCTGTGAGATGAATTCACAGAACACTAAGCCGTTTCTCAGAAAGCTTCTTTCCAGATTTCATCTGAGGATATTTCCTTTTTCACCATAGCCCTCTATGGGCTTCCAAATATCACTTTGCCAATTCCACAAGAACTGTCTTAGCGAAAGACTTCTTCAGGGGAAAGCTGTAACTCTGTGAGATGATTTCACAGAACACAAAGAAGTTTCTCAGAAAGCTTCTTTCTCTTTGTTATCGGAGGATATTTCCTTTGGCCCTATAGTCTT
Source organism: Macaca nemestrina (assembly GCF_043159975.1). Classification (NCBI taxonomy): domain Eukaryota; kingdom Metazoa; phylum Chordata; class Mammalia; order Primates; family Cercopithecidae; genus Macaca; species Macaca nemestrina. Next base: position 96,043,530 of record NC_092134.1, read on the forward strand.
CAAAGGGATCCGAAATATCTGTTCTCTGATTCCACAGAAAGAAGGCTAGCAAAGAGATCTACCAAACACATATTTATCTCTGTGAGATGAATTCACAGAAAAATAAGCAGTTTCTCAGAAAGCTTCTTTCCAGATTTCATTTGAGGATATTTCCTTTTTCACCATAGCCCTCTATGGTCTTCCAAATAACACTTTGCCAATTCCACAAGAACTGTCTTAGCGAAAGGCTTTTTCAGGGGAAAGCTGTAACTCTGTGAGATGATTTCACAGAACACAAAGAAGTTTCTCAGAAAGCTTCTTTCTCTTTGTTATCGGAGGATATTTCCTTTGGCCCTATAGTCTTCAAAGGGATCCGAAATATCTGTTCTCAGATTCCACAGAAAGATGGCTAGTAAAGAGATCTACGAAATACAGATGTAACTGTGTGAGATGAATTCACAGAAGACTAAGCAGTTTCTCAGAAAGCTTCTTTCCAGATTTCATCTGAGGATATTTGCTTTTTCACCGTAGCCCTCTATGGGCTTCCAAATATCTCTTTGCCAATTCCACAAGAACTGTCTTAGGGAAAGGCTTCCTGAGGGGAAAGCTGTAACTCTGTGAAATGATTTCACAGAACACAAAGAAGTTTCTCAGAAAGCTTCTTTCTCTTTGTTATCGGAGGATATTTCCTTTGGCCCTATAGTCTTCAAAGGGATCCGAAATATCTGTTCTCAGATTCCACAGAAAGAAGGCTAGAAAGAGATCCACGAAATACAGATGTAACTCTGTGAGATGAATTCACAGAACACTAAGCAGTTTCTCAGAAAGCTTCTTTCCAGATTTCATCTGAGGATATTTCCTTTTTCACCATAGCCCTCTATGGGCTTCCAAATATCACTTTGCCAATTCCACAACAACTGTCTTAGCGAAAGGCTTCTTCAGGGGAAAGCTGTAACTCTGTGAGATGATTTCACAGAACACAAAGAAGTTTCTCAGAAAGCTTCTTTCTCTTTGTTATCGGAGGATATTTCCTTTGGCCCTATAGTCTTCAAAGGGATCCGAAATATCTGTTCTCAGATTCCACAGAAAGAAGGCTAGCAAAGAGATCTACGAAACACAGATGTATCTCTGTGAGATGAATTCACAGAACACTAAGCAGTTTCTCAGAAAGCTTCTTTCTCTTTTTTATCGGAGGATATTTTCTTTGGCCCGATAGTCTTCAAAGGGATCCGAAATATCTGTTCTCAGATTCCACAGAAAGAAGGCTAGCAAAGCGACCCACGAAATACAGATGTAACTCTGTGAGATGAATTCACAGAACACTAAGCAGTTTCTCAGAAAGCTTCTTTCCAGATTTCATCTGAGGATATTTCCTTTTTCACCGTAGCCCTCTATGGGCTTCCAAATATCACTTTGCCAATTCCACAAGAACTGTCTTAGCGAAAGGCTTATTGAGGTGAAAGCTGTAACTCTGTGAGATGATTTCACAGAACACAAAGAAGTTTCTCAGAAAGCTTCTTTCTCTTTGTTATCGGAGGATATTTCCTTTGGCCCTATAGTCTTCAAAGGGATCCGAAATATCTGTTCTCAGATTCCACAGAAATAAGGCTAGCAAAGAGATCTACGAAACACAGATGTAACTCTGTGAGATGAATTCACAGAACACTAAGCAGTTTCTCAGAAAGCTTCTTTCCAGATTTCATCTGAGGATATTTCCTTTCTCACCATAGCCTTCTAAGGGCTTCCAAATATCACTTTGCCAATTCCACAAGAACTGTCTTAGCGAAAGGCTTCTTCAGGGGAAAGCTGTAACTCTGTGAAATGATTTCACAGAACGCAAAGAAGTTTCTCAGAAAGCTTCTTTCTCTTTGTTATGGGAGGATATTGCCTTTGGCCCTATAGTCTTCAAAGGGATCCGAAATATCTGTTCTCAGATTCCACAGAAAGAATGCCAGCAAAGAGATCCACGAAATACAGATGTAACTCTGTGAGATGAATTCACAGAACACTAAGCAGTTTCTCAGAAAGCTTCTTTCCAGATTTCATCTGAGGATATTTCCTTTTTCACCATAGCCCTCTATGGACTTCCAAATATCACTTTCCCAATTCCACAAGAACCGTCTTAGCGAAAGGCTTCTTGAGGGGAATGCTGTAACTCTGTGAGATGATTTCACAGAACACAAAGAAGTTTCTCAGAAAGCTTCTTTCTCTTTGTTATCGGAAGATATTTCCTTTGGCCCTATAGTCTTCAAAGGTATCCGAAATATCTGTTCTCAGATTCCACAGAAATAAGGCTAGCAAAGAGATCTACGAAACACAGATGTAACTCTGTGAGATGAATTCACAGAACACTAAGCAGTTTCTCAGAAAGCTTCTTTCCAGATTTCATCTGAGGATATTTCCTTTTTCACCATAGCCCTCTAGGGGCTTCCAAATATCACTTTGCCAATTCCTCAAGAACTGTCTTACCGAAAGGCTGATTGAGGGGAAAGCTGTAACTCTGTGAGATGATTTCACAGAACACAAAGAAGTTTCTCAGAAAGCTTCTTTCTCTTTGTTATCGGAGGATATTTCCTTTGGCCCTATAGTCTTCAAAGAGATCCGAAATATCTGTTCTCAGATTCCACAGAAAGAAGGCTAGCAAAGAGATCTACGAAACACAGATGTATCTCTGTGAGATGAATTCACAGAAAAATAAGCAGTTTCTCAGAAAGCTTCTTTCCAGATTTCATCTGAGGATATTTCCTTTTTCACCATAGCCTTCTATGGGCTTCCAAATATCACTTTGCCAATTCCACGAGAACTTTCTTAGCGAAAGGCTTCTTGAGGGTAAAGCTGAAACTCTGTGAGATGATTTCACAGAACACAAAGAAGTTTCTCAGAAAGCTTCTTTCTCTTTGTTATCGGAGGATATTTCCTTTGGCCCTATAGTCTTCAAAGGGATCCGAAATATCTGTTTTCAGAATCCACAGAAATAAGGATAGTGAAGAGATCTACGAAACACAGATGTAACTCTGTGAGATGAATTAACAAAACACTAAGCAGTTTCTCAGAAAGCTTCTTTCCAGATTTCATCTGAGGATATTTCCTTTTTCACCATAGCCCTCTAAGGGCTTCCAAATCACACTTTGCCAATTCCACAAGAACTGTCTTAGCGAAAGGCTTCTTGAGGGAAAGCTGTAACTCTGTGAGATGATTTCACAGAACACAAAGAAGTTTCTCAGAAAGCTTCTTTCTCTTTGTTATCGGAGGATATTTCCTTTGGCCCTATAGTCTTCAAAGGGATCCGAAATATCTGTTCTCAGATACCACAGAAATAAGGCTAGCGAAGAGATCTACGAAATACAGATGTAACTCTGTGAGATGAAATCACAGAACACTAAGCAGTTTCTCAGAAAGCTTCTTTCCAGATTTCATCTGAGGATATTTGCTTTTTCACCATAGCCCTCTATGGGCTTCCAAATATCACTTTGCCAATTCCACAAGAACTGTCTTAGGGAAAGGCTTCTTGAGGGGAAAGCTGTAACTCTGTGAAATGATTTCACAGAACACAAAGAAGTTTCTCAGAAAGTTCCTTTCTCTTTGTTATCGGAGGATATTTCCTTTGGCCCTATAGTCTTCAAAGGGATCCGAAATATCTGTTCTCAGATTCCACAGAAAGAAGGCTAGCAAAGAGATCTACGAAACACAGATGTAACTCTGTGCGATGAATTCACAGAACACTAAGCAGTTTCTCAGAAAGCTTCTTTCCAGATTTCATCTGAGGATATTTCCTTTTTCACCATAGCCCTCTATGGGCTTCCAAATATCACTTTGCCAATTCCACAAGAACTGTCTTAGCGAAAGGCTTCTTGAGGCGAAAGCTGTAACTCTGTGAGATGATTTCACAGAACACAAAGAAGTTTCTCAGAAAGCTTCTTTCTCTTTGTTATCGGAGGATATTTCCTTTGGACCTGTAGTCTTCAAAGGGATCCGAAATATCTGTTTTCAGATTCCACAGAAATAAGGATAGCGAAGAGATCTACGAAACACAGATGTAACTCTGTGAGATGAATTCACAGAAAAATAAGCAGTTTCTCAGAAAGCTTCTTTCCAGATTTCATCTGAGGATATTTCCTTTTTCACCATAGCCCTCTATGGGCTTCCAAATATCACTTTGCCAATTCCACAAGAACTGTCTTAGCGAAAGGCTTCTTGAGGGGAAAGCTGTAACTCTGTGAGATGATTTCACAGAACACAAAGAAGTTTCTCAGAAAGCTTCTTTCTCTTTGTTATCGGAGGATATTTCCTTTGGCCCTATAGTCTTCAACGGGATCCGAAATATCTGTTCTCAGATTACACAGAAATAAGGCTAGCAAAGAGATCTACGAAACACAGATATAACTCTGTGAGATGAATTATCAGAACACTAAGCAGTTTCTCAGAAAGCTTCTTTCCAGATTTCATCTGAGGATATTTCCTTTTTCACCATACCCCTCTATGGGCTTCCAAATATCACTTTGCCAATTCCACAAGAACTGTCTCAGCGAAAGGCTTCCTGAGGGGAAAGCTGTAACTCTGTGAGATGATTTCACAGAACACAAAGAAGTTTCTCAGAAAGCTTCTTTCTCTTTCTTATCGGAGGATATTTCCTTTTTCCCTATAGTCTTCAAAGGGATCCGAAATATCTGTTCTCACATTCCACAGAAATAAGGCTACCGACGAGGTCTACGAAACACAGATGTAACTCTGTGAGATGAATTCACAGAACACTAAGCAGTTTCTCAGAAAGCTTCTTTCCAGATTTCATCTGAGGATATTTCCTTTTTCACCATAGCCCTCTATGGGCTTCCAAATATCACTTTGCCAATTCCACAAGAACTGTCTTAGCGAAAGGCTTCTTCAGGGGAAAGCTGTAACTCTGTGAGATGATTTCACAGAACACAAAGAAGTTTCTCAGAAAGCTTCTTTCTCTTTGTTATCGGAAGATATTTCCTTTGACCCTATAGTCTTCAAAGGGATCCGAAATATCTGTTCTCAGATTCCACAGAAAGAATGCTAGCAAAGAGATCTACGAAACACACATGTAACTCTGTGAGATGAATTCACAGAACACTAAGCAGTTTCTCAGAAAGCTTCTTTCTCTTTGTTATCGGAGGATATTTCCTTTGGCCCTATAATCTTCAAAGGGATCCGAAATATCTGTTCTCAGATTCCACAGAAAGAAGGCTAGCAAAGCGATCCACGAAATACAGATGTAACTCTGTGAGATGAATTAACAGAACACTAAGCAGTTTCTCAGAAAGCTTCTTTCCAGATTTCATCTGAGGATATTTCCTTTTTCACCATAGCCCTCTATGGGCTTCCAAATATCACTTTGCCAATTCCACAAGAACTGTCTTAGCGAAAGGCTTCCTGAGGGGAAAGCTGTAACTCTGTGAGATGATTTCACAGAACACAAAGAAGTTTCTCAGAAAGCTTCTTTCTCTTTGTTATCGGAGGATATTTCCTTTGGACCTATAGTCTTCAAAGTGATCCGAAATATCTGTTCTCAGATAATACAGAAATAAGGCTAGCAAAGAGATCTACGAAACACAGATGTAACTCTGTGAGATGAATTCACAGAACACTAAGCAGTTTCTCAGAAAGCTTCTTTCCAGATTTCATCTGAGGATATTTCCTTTTTCACCATAGCCCTCTATGGGCTTTCAAATATCACTTTGCCAATTCCACAAGAACTGTCTTAGCGAAAGGCTTCTTGGGGGAAAGCTGTAACTCTGTGAGATGATTTCACAGAACACAAAGAAGTTTCTCAGAAAGCTTCTTTCTCTTTGTTATCGGAGGATATTTCCTTTGGCCCTATAGTCGTCAAAGGGATCTGAAATATCTGTTCTCAGATTCCACACAAATAAGGCTACCAAAAAGATCTACGAAACACAGATGTAACTCTGTGAGATGAATTCACAGAACACTAAGCAGTTTCTCAGAAAGCTTCTTTCCAGATTTCATCTGAGGATATTTCCTTTTTCACCATAGCCCTCTATGGGCTTCCAAATATCACTTTGCCAATTCCACAAGAACTGTCTTAGCGAAAGGCTTCTTGAGGGGAAAGCTGTAACTCTGTGAGATGATTTCACAGAACACAAAGAAGTTTCTCAGAAAGCTTCTTTCTCTTTGTTATCGGAGGATATTTCCTTTGGCCCTATATTCTTCAAAGGGATCCGAAATATCTGTTCTCAGATTCCACAGAAAGAAGGCTAGCAAAGAGATCTACGAAACACAGATGTATCTCTGTGAGATGAATTCACAGAACACTAAGCAGTTTCTCAGAAAGCTTCTTTCCAGATTTCATCTGTGGATATTTCCTTTTTCACCATAGCCCTCTATGGGCTTCCAAATCTCACTTTGCCAATTCCACAAGAACTGTCTTAGCGAAAGGCTTCTTGAGGGGAAAGCTGTAACTCTGTGAGATGATTTCACAGAACACAAAGAAGTTTCTCAGAAAGCTTCTTTCTCTTTGTTATCGGAGGATATTTCCTTTGGACCTATAGTCTTCAAAGTGATCCGAAATATCTGTTCTCAGATAATACAGAAATAAGGCTAGCAAAGAGATCTACGAAACACAGATGTAACTCTGTGAGATGAATTCACAGAACACTAAGCAGTTTCTCAGAAATCTTCTTTCCAGATTTCATCTGAGGATATTTCCTTTTTCACCATAGCCCTCTATGGGCTTCCAAATATCACTTTGCCAATTCCACAAGAACTGTCTTAGCGAAAGGCTTCTTGAGGGGAAAGCTGTAACTCTCTGAGATGATTTCACAGAACACAAAGAAGTTTCTCAGAAAGCTTCTTTCTCTTTGTTATCGGAGGATATTACCTTTGGCCCTATAGTCGTCAAAGGGGTCCGAAATATCTGTTCTCAGATTCCACACAAATAAGGCTACAAAAAAGATCTACGAAACACAGATGTAACTCTGTGAGATGAATTCACAGAACACTAAGCAGTTTCTCAGAAAGCTTCTTTCGAGATTTCATCTGAGGATATTTGCTTTTTCACCATAGCACTCTATGAGCTTCAAAATATCACTTTGCCAATTCCACTGAAGTGTCTTAGCGAAAGGCTTCTTGAGGGGAAAGCTGTAACTCTGTGAGATGATTTCACAGAACACAAAGAAGTTTCTCAGAAAGCTTCTTTCTCTTTGTTATCAGAGGATATTTCCTTTGGCCCTATAGTCTTCAAAGGGATCCGAAATATCTGTTCTCAGATTCCACAGAAAGAAGGCTAGCAAAGAGATCCACGAAATACAGATGTAACTCTGTGAGATGAATTCACAGAACACTAAGCAGTTTCTCAGAAAACTTCTTTCCAGATTTCATCTGAGGATATTTCCTTTTTCACCATAGCCCTCTATGGGCTTCCAAATATCACTTTGCCAATTCCACAAGTACCGTCTTAGCGAAAGGCTTCTTGAGGGGAAAGCTGTAACTCTGTGAGATGATTTCACAGAACACAAAGAAGTTTCTCAGAAAGCTTCTTTCTCTTTGTTATCGGAGGATATTTCCGTTGGCCCTATAGTCTTCAAAGGGATCCGAAATATCTGTTCTCAGATTCCACAGAAATAAGGCTAGCAAAGAGATCTACGAAACACAGATGTAACTCTGTGAGATGAATTCACAGAAAAATAAGCAGTTTCTCAGAAAGCTTCTTTCTAGATTTCATCTAAGGATATTTCCTTTTTCACCATAGCCCACTATGGGCTTCCAAATATCACTTTGCCAATTCCACAAGAACTGTCTTAGCGAAAGGCTTCTTCAGGGGAAAGCTGTAACTCTGTGAGATGATTTCACAGAACACAAAGAAGTTTCTCAGAAAGCTTCTTTCTCTTTGTTATCGGAGGATATTTCCTTTGGCCCTATAGTCTTCAAAGGGATCCGAAATATCTGTTCTCAGATTCCACAGAAAGAAGGCTAGCAAAGAGATCTACAAAACACAGATGTATCTCTGTGAGATGAATTCACAGAAAAATAAGCAGTTTCTCAGAGAGCTTCTTTCCAGATTTCATCTGAGGATATTTCCTTTTTCACCATAGCCCTCTATGGGCTTCCAAATATCACTTTGCCAATTCCACAAGAACTGTCTTAGCGAAAGGCTTCTTGAGGGGAAAGCTGTAACTCAGTGAGATGATTTCACAGAACACAAAGAAGTTTCTCAGAAAGCTTCTTTCTCTTTGTTATCGGAGGATATTTCCTTTGGCCCTATAGTCTTCAAAGGGATCCGAAATATCTGTTCTCAGATTCCACAGAAAGAAGGCTAGCAAAGATATCCACGAAACACAGATGTAACTCTGTGAGATGAATTCACAGAACACTAAGCAGTTTCTCAGAAAGCTTCTTTCCAGATTTCATCTGAGGATATTTCCTTTTTCACCGTAGCCCTCTATGGGCTTCCAAATATCACTTTGCCAATTCCACAAGAACTGTCTTAGCGAAAGGCTTCTTGAGGGGAAAGCTGTAACTCTGTGAGATGATTTCACAGAACACAAAGAAGTTTCTCAGAAAGCTTCCTTCTCTTTGTTATCGGAGGATATTTCCTTTGGCCCTATAGTCTTCAAAGGGATCCGAAATATCTGTTCTCAGATTCCACAGAAATAAGGCTAGCAAAGAGATCTACGAAACACAGATGTAACTCTGTGAGATGAATTCACAGAACACTAAGCAGTTTCTCAGAAAGCTTCTTTCCAGATTTCATCTGAGGATATTTCCTTTTTCACCATAGCCCTCTATGGGCTTCCAAATATCACTTTGCCTATTCCACAAGAACTGTCTTAGCGAAAGGCTTCTTGAGGGGAAAGCTGTAACTCTGTGAGATGATTTCACAGAACACAAAGAAGTTTCTCAGAAAGCTTCTTTCTCTTTGTTATCGGAAGATATTTCCTTTGACCCTATAGTCTTCAAAGGGATCCGAAATATCTGTTCTCAGATTCCACAGAAAGAATGCTAGCAAAGAGATCTACGAAACACAGATGTAACTCTGTGAGATGAATTCACAGAACACTAAGCAGTTTCTCAGAAAGCTTCTTTGCAGATTTCATCTGAGGATATTTCCTTTTTCACCATAGCCCTCTAGGGGCTTCCAAATATCACTTTGCCAATTCCTCAAGAACTGTCTTACCGAAAGGCTGATTGAGGGGAAAGCTGTAACTCTGTGAGATGATTTCACAGAACACAAAGAAGTTTCTCAGAAAGCTTCTTTCTCTTTGTTATCGGAGGATATTTCCTTTGGCCCTATAGTCTTCAAAGGGATCCGAAATATCTGTTCTCAGATTCCACAGAAAGAAGGCTAGCAAAGAGATCTACGAAACACAGATGTATCTCTGTGAGATGAATTCACAGAAAAATAAGCAGTTTCTCAGAAAGCTTCTTTCCAGATTTCATCTGAGGATATTTCCTTTTTCACCATAGCCTTCTATGGGCTTCCAAATATCACTTTGCCAATTCCACAAGAACTTTCTTAGCGAAAGGCTTCTTGAGGGTAAAGCTGAAACTCTGTGAGATGATTTCACAGAACACAAAGAAGTTTCTCAGAAAGCTTCTTTCTCTTTGTTATCGGAGGATATTTCCTTTGGCCCTATAGTCTTCAAAGGGATCCGAAATATCTGTTTTCAGAATCCACAGAAATAAGGATAGTGAAGAGATCTACGAAACACAGATGTAACTCTGTGAGATGAATTAACAAAACACTAAGCAGTTTCTCAGAAAGCTTCTTTCCAGATTTCATCTGAGGATATTTCCTTTTTCACCATAGCCCTCTAAGGGCTTCCAAATCACACTTTGCCAATTCCACAAGAACTGTCTTAGCGAAAGGCTTCTTGAGGGAAAGCTGTAACTCTGTGAGATGATTTCACAGAACACAAAGAAGTTTCTCAGAAAGCTTCTTTCTCTTTGTTATCGGAGGATATTTCCTTTGGCCATATAGTCTTCAAAGGGATCCGAAATATCTGTTCTCAGATACCACAGAAATAAGGCTAACAAAGAGATCTACGAAATACAGATGTAACTCTGTGAGATGAATTCACAGAACACTAAGCAGTTTCTCAGAAAGCTTCTTTCCAGATTTCATCTGAGGATATTTGCTTTTTCACCATAGCCCTCTATGGGCTTCCAAATATCACTTTGCCAATTCCACAAGAACTGTCTTAGGGAAAGGCTTCTTGAGGGGAAAGCTGTAACTCTGTGAAATGATTTCACAGAACACAAAGAAGTTTCTCAGAAAGTTCCTTTCTCTTTGTTATCGGAGGATATTTCCTTTGGCCCTATAGTCTTCAAAGGGATCCGAAATATCTGTTCTCAGATTCCACAGAAAGAAGGCTAGCAAAGAGATCTACGAAACACAGATGTAACTCTGTGCGATGAATTCACAGAACACTAAGCAGTTTCTCAGAAAGCTTCTTTCCAGATTTCATCTGAGGATATTTCCTTTTTCACCATAGCCCTCTATGGGCTTCCAAATATCACTTTGCCAATTCCACAAGAACTGTCTTAGCGAAAGGCTTCTTGAGGCGAAAGCTGTAACTCTGTGAGATGATTTCACAGAACACAAAGAAGTTTCTCAGAAAGCTTCTTTCTCTTTGTTATCGGAGGATATTTCCTTTGGACCTATAGTCTTCAAAGGGATCCGAAATATCTGTTTTCAGATTCCACAGAAATAAGGATAGCGAAGAGATCTACGAAACACAGATGTAACTCTGTGAGATGAATTAACAAAACACTAAGCAGTTTCTCAGGAAGCTTCTTTCCAGATTTCATCTGAGGATATTTCCTTTTTCACCATAGCCCTCTATGGGCTTCTAAATATCAGTTTGCCAATTCCACAAGAACTGTCTTACCGAAAGGCTTCTTGAGCGGAAAGGTGTAACTCTGTGAGATGATTTCACAGAACACTAAGAAGTTTCTCAGAAAGCTTCTTTCTCTTTATTATCGGAGGATATTTCCTTTGGCCCTATAGTCTTCAAAGGGATCCGAAATATCTGTTCTCAGATTCCACAGAAAGAAGGCTAGCAAAGAGATCTACGAAACACAGATATATCTCTGTGAGATGAATTCACAGAAAAATAAGCAGTTTCTCAGAAAGCTTCTTTCCAGATTTCATCTGAGGATATTTCCTTTTTCACCATAGCCCTCTATGGGCTTCCAAATATCACTTTGCCAATTCCACAAGAACTGTCTTAGCGAAAGGCTTCTTGAGGGGAAAGCTGTAACTCTGTGAGATGATTTCACAGAACACAAAGAAGTTTCTCAGAAAGCTTCTTTCTCTTTGTTATCGGAGGATATTTCCTTTGGCCCTATAGTCTTCAAAGGGATCCGAAATATCTGTTCTCAGATTACACAGAAATAAGGCTAGCAAAGAGATCTACGAAACACAGATATAACTCTGTGAGATGAATTATCAGAACACTAAGCAGTTTCTCAGAAAGCTTCTTTCCAGATTTCATCTGAGGATATTTCCTTTTTCACCATACCCCTCTATGGGCTTCCAAATATCACTTTGCCAATTCCACAAGAACTGTCTCAGCGAAAGGCTTCTTGAGGGGAAAGCTGTAACTCTGTGAGATGATTTCACAGAACACAAAGAAGTTTCTCAGAAAGCTTCTTTCTCTTTCTTATCGGAGGATATTTCCTTTGTCCCTATAGTCTTCAAAGGGATCCGAAATATCTGTTCTCAGATTCCACAGAAATAAGGCTACCGACGAGGTCTACGAAACACAGATGTAACTCTGTGAGATGAATTCACAGAACACTAAGCAGTTTCTCAGAAAGCTTCTTTCCAGATTTCATCTGAGGATATTTCCTTTTTCACCATAGCCCTCTATGGGCTTCCAAATATCACTTTGCCAATTCCACAAGAACTGTCTTAGCGAAAGGCTTCTTCAGGGGAAAGCTCTAACTCTGTGAGATGATTTCACAGAACACAAAGAAGTTTCTCAGAAAGCTTCTTTCTCTTTGTTATCGGAAGATATTTCCTTTGACCCTATAGTCTTCAAAGGGATCCGAAATATCTGTTCTCAGATTCCACAGAAAGAATGCTAGCAAAGAGATCTACGAAACACACATGTAACTCTGTGAGATGAATTCACAGAACACTAAGCAGTTTCTCAGAAAGCTTCTTTCTCTTTGTTATCGGAGGATATTTCCTTTGGCCCTATAGTCTTCAAAGGGATCCGAAATATCTGTTCTCAGATTCCACAGAAAGAAGGCTAGCAAAGCGATCCACGAAATACAGATGTAACTCTGTGAGATGAATTAACAGAACACTAAGCAGTTTCTCAGAAAGCTTCTTTCCAGATTTCATCTGAGGATATTTCCTTTTTCACCATAGCCCTCTATGGGCTTCCAAATATCACTTTGCCAATGCCACAAGAACTGTCTTAGCGAAAGGCTTCTTGAGGGGAAAGCTGTAACTCTGTGAGATGATTTCACAGAACACAAAGAAGTTTCTCAGAAAGCTTCTTTCTCTTTGTTATCGGAGGATATTTCCTTTGGACCTATAGTCTTCAAAGTGATCCGAAATATCTGTTCTCAGATAATACAGAAATAAGGCTAGCAAAGAGATCTACGAAACACAGATGTAACTCTGTGAGATGAATTCACAGAACACTAAGCAGTTTCTCAGAAAGCTTCTTTCCAGATTTCATCTGAGGATATTTCCTTTTTCACCATAGCCGTCTATGGGCTTTCAAATATCACTTTGCCAATTCCACAAGAACTGTCTTAGCGAAAGGCTTCTTGAGGGAAAGCTGTAACTCTGTGAGATGATTTCACAGAACACAAAGAAGTTTCTCAGAAAGCTTCTTTCTCTTTGTTATCGGAGGATATTTCCTTTGGCCCTATAGTCGTCAAAGGGATCTGAAATATCTGTTCTCAGATTCCACACAAATAAGGCTACCAAAAAGATCTACGAAACACAGATGTAACTCTGTGAGATGAATTCACAGAACACTAAGCAGTTTCTCAGAAAGCTTCTTTCCAGATTTCATCTGAGGATATTTCCTTTTTCACCATAGCCCTCTATGGGCTTCCAAATATCACTTTGCCAATTCCACAAGAACTGTCTTAGCGAAAGGCTTCTTCAGCGGAAAGCTGTAACTCTGTGAGATGATTTCACAGAACACAAAGAAGTTTCTCAGAAAGCTTCTTTCTCTTTGTTATCGGAGGATATTTCCTTTGGCCCTATATTCTTCAAAGGGATCCGAAATATCTGTTCTCAGATTCCACAGAAAGAAGGCTAGCAAAGAGATCTACGAAACACAGATGTATCTCTGTGAGATGAATTCACAGAAAAATAAGCAGTTTCTCAGAAAGCTTCTTTCCAGATTTCATGTGAGGATATTTCCTTTTTCACCATAGCCCTCTATGGGCTTCCAAATATCACTTTGCCTATTCCACAAGAACTGTCTTAGCGAAAGGCTTCTTGAGGGGAAAGCTGTAACTCTGTGAGATGATTTCACAGAACACAAAGAAGTTTCTCAGAAAGCTTCTTTCTCTTTGTTATCGGAAGATATTTCCTTTGACCCTATAGTCTTCAAAGGGATCCGAAATATCTGTTCTCAGATTCCACAGAAAGAATGCTAGCAAAGAGATCTACGAAACACACATGTAACTCTGTGAGATGAATTCACAGAACACTAAGCAGTTTCTCAGAAAGCTTCTTTCCAGATTTCATCTGTGGATATTTCCTTTTTCACCATAGCCCTCTATGGGCTTCCAAATATCACTTTGCCAATTCCACAAGAACTGTCTTAGCGAAAGGCTTCTTGAAGGGAAAGCTATAACTCAGTGAGATGATTTCACAGAACACAAAGAAGTTTCTCAGAAAGCTTCTTTCTCTTTCTTATCGGAGGATATTTCCTTTGGACCTATAGTCTTCAAAGTGATCCGAAATATCTGTTCTCAGATTATACAGAAATAAGGCTAGCAAAAAGATCTACGAAACACAGATGTAACTCTGTGAGATGAATTCACAGAACACTAAGCAGTTTCTCAGAAAGCTTCTTTCCAGATTTCATCTGAGGATATTTCCTTTTTCACCATAGCCCTCTATGGGCTTCCAAATATCACTTTGCCAATTCCACAAGAACTGTCTTAGCGAAAGGCTTCTTGAGGGGAAAGCTGTAACTCTCTGAGATGATTTCACAGAACACAAAGAAGTTTCTCAGAAAGCTTCTTTCTCTTTGTTATCGGAGGATATTACCTTTGGCCCTATAGTCGTCAAAGGGATCCGAAATATCTGTTCTCAGATTCCACACAAATAAGGCTACAAAAAAGATCTACGAAACACAGATGTAACTCTGTGAGATGAATTCACAGAACACTAAGCAGTTTCTCAGAAAGCTTCTTTCCAGATTTCATCTGAGGATATTTGCTTTTTCACCATAGCACTCTATGAGCTTCCAAATATCACTTTGCCAATTCCACTGAAGTGTCTTAGCGAAAGGCTTCTTGAGGGGAATGCTGTAACTCTGTGAGATGATTTCACAGAACACAAAGAAGTTTCTCAGAAAGCTTCTTTCTCTTTGTTATCCGAGGATATTTCCTTTGGCCCTATAGTCTTCAAAGGGATCCGAAATATCTGTTCTCAGATTCCACAGAAAGAAGGCTAGCAAAGAGATCCACGAAATACAGATGTAACTCTGTGAGATGAATTCACAGAACACTAAGCAGTTTCTCAGAAAACTTCTTTCCAGATTTCATCTGAGGATATTTCCTTTTTCACCATAGCCCTCTATGGGCTTCCAAATATCACTTTGCCAATTCCACAAGTACCGTCTTAGCGAAAGGCTTCTTGAGGGGAAAGCTGTAACTCTGTGAGATGATTTCACAGAACACAAAGAAGTTTCTCAGAAAGCTTCTTTCTCTTTGTTATCGGAGGATATTTCCGTTGGCCCTATAGTCTTCAAAGGGATCCGAAATATCTGTTCTCAGATTCCACAGAAATAAGGCTAGCAAAGAGATCTACGAAACACAGATGTAACTCTGTGAGATGAATTCACAGAAAAATAAGCAGTTTCTCAGAAATCTTCTTTCCAGATTTCATCTAAGGATATTTCCTTTTTCACCATAGCCCACTATGGGCTTCCAAATATCACTTTGCCAATTCCACAAGAACTGTCTTAGCGAAAGGCTTCTTCAGGGGAAAGCTGTAACTCTGTGAGATGATTTCACAGAACACAAAGAAGTTTCTCAGAAAGCTTCTTTCTCTTTGATATCGGAGGATATTTCCTTTGGCCCTATAGTCTTCAAAGGGATCCGAAATATCTGTTCTCAGATTCCACAGAAAGAAGGCTAGCAAAGAGATCTACGAAACACAGATGTATCTCTGTGAGATGAATTCACAGAAAAATAAGCAGTTTCTCAGAGAGCTTCTTTCCAGATTTCATCTGAGGATATTTCCTTTTTCACCATAGCCCTCTATGGGCTTCCAAATATCACTTTGCCAATTCCACAAGAACTGTCTTAGCGAAAGGCTTCTTGAGGGGAAAGCTGTAACTCAGTGAGATGATTTCACAGAACACAAAGAAGTTTCTCAGAAATGTTCTTTCTCTTTGTTATCGGAGGATATTTCCTTTGGCCCTATAGTCTTCAAAGGGATCCGAAATATCTGTTCTCAGATTCCACAGAAAGAAGGCTAGCAAAGATATCCACGAAACACAGATGTAACTCTGTGAGATGAATTCACAGAACACTAAGCAGTTTCTCAGAAAGCTTCTTTCCAGATTTCATCTGAGGATATTTCCTTTTTCACCGTAGCCCTCTATGGGCTTCCAAATATCACTTTGCCAATTCCACAAGAACTGTCTTAGCGAAAGGCTTCTTGAGGGGAAAGCTGTAACTCTGTGAGATGATTTCACAGAACACAAAGAAGTTTCTCAGAAAGCTTCCTTCTCTTTGTTATCGGAGGATATTTCCTTTGGCCCTATAGTCTTCAAAGGGATCCGAAATATCTGTTCTCAGATTCCACAGAAATAAGGCTAGCAAAGAGATCTACGAAACACAGATGTAACTCTGTGAGATGAATTCACAGAACACTAAGCAGTTTCTCAGAAAGCTTCTTTCCAGATTTCATCTGAGGATATTTCCTTTTTCACCATAGCCCTCTATGTGCTTCCAAATATCACTTTGCCTATTCCACAAGAACTGTCTTAGCGAAAGGCTTCTTGAGGGGAAAGCTGTAACTCTGTGAGATGATTTCACAGAACACAAAGAAGTTTCTCAGAAAGCTTCTTTCTCTTTGTTATCGGAAGATATTTCCTTTGACCCTATAGTCTTCAAAGGGATCCGAAATATCTGTTCTCAGATTCCACAGAAAGAATGCTAGCAAAGAGATCTACGAAACACACATGTAACTCTGTGAGATGAATTCACAGAACACTAAGCAGTTTTTCAGAAAGCTTCTTTCTCTTTGTTATCCGAGGATATTTCCTTTGGCCCTATAGTCTTCAAAGGGATCCGAAATATCTGTTCTCAGATTCCACAGAAAGAAGGCTAGCAAAGCGATCAACGAAATACAGATGTAACTCTGTGAGATGAATTAACAAAACACTAAGCAGTTTCTCAGAAAGCTTCTTTCCAGATTTCATCTGAGGATATTTCCCTTTTCACCATAGCCCTCTATGGGCTTCCAAATATCACTTTGCCAATTCCACAAGAACTGTCTTAGCGAAAGGCTTCTTGAGGGGAAAGCTGTAACTCTGTGAGATGATTTCACAGAACAAAAAGAAGTTTCTCAGAAAGCTTCTTTCTCTTTGTTATCGGAGGATATTTCCTTTGGACCTATAGTCTTCAAAGTGATCCGAAATATCTGTTCTCAGATAATACAGAAACAAGGCTAGCAAAGAGATCTACGAAACACAGATGTAACTCTGTGAGATGAATTCACAGAACACTAAGCAGTTTCTCAGAAAGCTTCTTTCCAGATTTCATCTGAGGATATTTCCTTTTTCACCATAGCCCTCTATGGGCTTCCAAATATCACTTTGCCAATTCCACAAGAACTGTCTTAGCGAAAGGCTTCTTGAGGGAAAGCTGTAACTCTGTGAGATGATTTCACAGAACACAAAGAAGTTTCTCAGAAAGCTTCTTTCTCTTTGTTATCGGAGGATATTACCTTTGGCCCTATAGTCGTCAAAGGGATCTGAAATATCTGTTCTCAGATTCCACACAAATAAGGCTACCAAAAAGATCTACGAAACACAGATGTAACTCTGTGAGTTGAATTCAGAGAACACTAAGCAGTTTCTCAGAAAGCTTCTTTCCAGATTTCATCTGAGGATATTTCCTTTTTCACCATAGCCCTCTATGGGCTTCCAAATATCACTTTGCCAATTCCACAAGAACTGTCTTAGCGAAAGGCTTCTTCAGGGGAAAGCTGTAACTCTGTGAGATGATTTCACAGAACACAAAGAAGTTTCTCAGAAAGCTTCTTTCTCTTTGTTATCGGAGGATATTTCCTTTGGCCCTATATTCTTCAAAGGGATCCGAAATATCTGTTCTCAGATTCCACAGAAAGAAGGCTAGCAAAGAGATCTACGAAACACAGATGTATCTCTGTGATATGAATTCACAGAAAAATAAGCAGTTTCTCAGAAAGCTTCTTTCCAGATTTCATCTGAGGATATTTCCTTTTTCACCATAGCCCTCTATGGGCTTCCAAATATCACTTTGCCTATTCCACAAGAACTGTCTTAGCGAAAGGCTTCTTGAGGGGAAAGCTGTAACTCTGTGAGATGATTTCACAGAACACAAAGAAGTTTCTCAGAAAGCTTCTTTCTCTTTGTTATCGGAAGATATTTCCTTTGACCCTATAGTCTTCAAAGGGATCCGAAATATCTGTTCTCAGATTCCACAGAAAGAATGCTAGCAAAGAGATCTACGAAACACACATGTAACTCTGTGAGATGAATTCACAGAACACTAAGCATTTTCTCAGAAATCTTCTTTCTCTTTGTTATCGGGGGATATTACCTTTGGCCCTATAGTCGTCAAAGGGATCCGAAATATCTGTTCTCAGATTCCACACAAATAAGGCTACCAAAAAGATCTACGAAACACAGATGTAACTCTGTGAGATGAATTCACAGAACACTAAGCAGTTTCTCAGAAAGCTTCTTTCCAGATTTCATCTGAGGATATTTGCTTTTTCACCATAGCCCTCTATGAGCTTCCAAATATCACTTTGCCAATTCCACTGAAGTGTCTTAGCGAAAGGCTTCTTGAGGGGAAAGCTGTAACTCTGTTAGATGATTTCACAGAACACAAAGAAGTTTCTCAGAAAGCTTCTTTCTCTTTGTTATCAGAGGATATTTCCTTTGGCCCTATAGTCTTCAAAGGGATCCGAAATATCTGTTCTCAGATTCCACAGAAAGAAGGCTAGCAAAGAGATCCACGAAATACAGATGTAACTCTGTGAGATGAATTAACAGAACACTAAGCAGTTTCTCAGAAAACTTCTTTCCAGATTTCATCTGAGGATATTTCCTTTTTCACCATAGCCCTCTATGGGCTTCCAAATTTCACTTTGCCAATTCCACAAGTACCGTCTTAGCGAAAGGCTTCTTGAGGGGAAAGCTGTAACTCTGTGAGATGATTTCACAGAACACAAAGAAGTTTCTCAGAAAGCTTCTTTCTCTTTGTTATCGGAGGATATTTCCGTTGGCCCTATAGTCTTCAAAGGGATCCGAAATATCTGTTCTCAGATTCCACAGAAATAAGGCTAGCAAAGAGATCTACGAAACACAGATGTAACTCTGTGAGATGAATTCAC
Organism: Macaca nemestrina; assembly: GCF_043159975.1. Taxonomy (NCBI): domain Eukaryota; kingdom Metazoa; phylum Chordata; class Mammalia; order Primates; family Cercopithecidae; genus Macaca; species Macaca nemestrina. The sequence goes on from NC_092134.1 coordinate 96,062,308, forward strand.
AGAAAAATAAGCAGTTTCTCAGATAGCTTCTTTCCAGATTTCATCTGAGGATATTTCCTTTTTCACCATAGCCCTCTATGGGCTTCCAAATATCACTTTGCCAATTCCACAAGAACTGTCTTAGCGAAAGGCTTCTTGAGGGGAAAGCTGTAACTCAGTGAGATGATTTCACAGAACACAAAGAAGTTTCTCAGAAAGCTTCTTTCTCTTTGTTATCGGAGGATATTTCCTTTGGCCCTATAGTCTTCAAAGGGATCCGAAATATCTGTTCTCAGATTCCACAGAAAGAAGGCTAGCAAAGATATCCACGAAACACAGATGTAACTCTGTGAGATGAATTCACAGAACACTAAGCAGTTTCTCAGAAAGCTTCTTTCCAGATTTCATCTGAGGATATTTCCTTTTTCACCATAGCCTTCTATGGGCTTCCAAATATCACTTTGCCAATTCCACGAGAACTTTCTTAGCGAAAGGCTTCTTGAGGGTAAAGCTGAAACTCTGTGAGATGATTTCACAGAACACAAAGAAGTTTCTCAGAAAGCTTCTTTCTCTTTGTTATCGGAGGATATTTCCTTTGGCCCTATAGTCTTCAAAGGGATCCGAAATATCTGTTTTCAGAATCCACAGAAATAAGGATAGTGAAGAGATCTACGAAACACAGATGTAACTCTGTGAGATGAATTAACAAAACACTAAGCAGTTTCTCAGAAAGCTTCTTTCCAGATTTCATCTGAGGATATTTCCTTTTTCACCATAGCCCTCTAAGGGCTTCCAAATCACACTTTGCCAATTCCACAAGAACTGTCTTAGCGAAAGGCTTCTTGAGGGAAAGCTGTAACTCTGTGAGATGATTTCACAGAACACAAAGAAGTTTCTCAGAAAGCTTCTTTCTCTTTGTTATCGGAGGATATTTCCTTTGGCCCTATAGTCTTCAAAGGGATCCGAAATATCTGTTCTCAGATACCACAGAAATAAGGCTAGCGAAGAGATCTACGAAATACAGATGTAACTCTGTGAGATGAAATCACAGAACACTAAGCAGTTTCTCAGAAAGCTTCTTTCCAGATTTCATCTGAGGATATTTGCTTTTTCACCATAGCCCTCTATGGGCTTCCAAATATCACTTTGCCAATTCCACAAGAACTGTCTTAGGGAAAGGCTTCTTGAGGGGAAAGCTGTAACTCTGTGAAATGATTTCACAGAACACAAAGAAGTTTCTCAGAAAGTTCCTTTCTCTTTGTTATCGGAGGATATTTCCTTTGGCCCTATAGTCTTCAAAGGGATCCGAAATATCTGTTCTCAGATTCCACAGAAAGAAGGCTAGCAAAGAGATCTACGAAACACAGATGTAACTCTGTGCGATGAATTCACAGAACACTAAGCAGTTTCTCAGAAAGCTTCTTTCCAGATTTCATCTGAGGATATTTCCTTTTTCACCATAGCCCTCTATGGGCTTCCAAATATCACTTTGCCAATTCCACAAGAACTGTCTTAGCGAAAGGCTTCTTGAGGCGAAAGCTGTAACTCTGTGAGATGATTTCACAGAACACAAAGAAGTTTCTCAGAAAGCTTCTTTCTCTTTGTTATCGGAGGATATTTCCTTTGGACCTGTAGTCTTCAAAGGGATCCGAAATATCTGTTTTCAGATTCCACAGAAATAAGGATAGCGAAGAGATCTACGAAACACAGATGTAACTCTGTGAGATGAATTCACAGAAAAATAAGCAGTTTCTCAGAAAGCTTCTTTCCAGATTTCATCTGAGGATATTTCCTTTTTCACCATAGCCCTCTATGGGCTTCCAAATATCACTTTGCCAATTCCACAAGAACTGTCTTAGCGAAAGGCTTCTTGAGGGGAAAGCTGTAACTCTGTGAGATGATTTCACAGAACACAAAGAAGTTTCTCAGAAAGCTTCTTTCTCTTTGTTATCGGAGGATATTTCCTTTGGCCCTATAGTCTTCAAAGGGATCCGAAATATCTGTTCTCAGATTACACAGAAATAAGGCTAGCAAAGAGATCTACGAAACACAGATATAACTCTGTGAGATGAATTATCAGAACACTAAGCAGTTTCTCAGAAAGCTTCTTTCCAGATTTCATCTGAGGATATTTCCTTTTTCACCATACCCCTCTATGGGCTTCCAAATATCACTTTGCCAATTCCACAAGAACTGTCTCAGCGAAAGGCTTCCTGAGGGGAAAGCTGTAACTCTGTGAGATGATTTCACAGAACACAAAGAAGTTTCTCAGAAAGCTTCTTTCTCTTTCTTATCGGAGGATATTTCCTTTTTCCCTATAGTCTTCAAAGGGATCCGAAATATCTGTTCTCACATTCCACAGAAATAAGGCTACCGACGAGGTCTACGAAACACAGATGTAACTCTGTGAGATGAATTCACAGAACACTAAGCAGTTTCTCAGAAAGCTTCTTTCCAGATTTCATCTGAGGATATTTCCTTTTTCACCATAGCCCTCTATGGGCTTCCAAATATCACTTTGCCAATTCCACAAGAACTGTCTTAGCGAAAGGCTTCTTCAGGGGAAAGCTGTAACTCTGTGAGATGATTTCACAGAACACAAAGAAGTTTCTCAGAAAGCTTCTTTCTCTTTGTTATCGGAAGATATTTCCTTTGACCCTATAGTCTTCAAAGGGATCCGAAATATCTGTTCTCAGATTCCACAGAAAGAATGCTAGCAAAGAGATCTACGAAACACACATGTAACTCTGTGAGATGAATTCACAGAACACTAAGCAGTTTCTCAGAAAGCTTCTTTCTCTTTGTTATCGGAGGATATTTCCTTTGGCCCTATAATCTTCAAAGGGATCCGAAATATCTGTTCTCAGATTCCACAGAAAGAAGGCTAGCAAAGCGATCCACGAAATACAGATGTAACTCTGTGAGATGAATTAACAGAACACTAAGCAGTTTCTCAGAAAGCTTCTTTCCAGATTTCATCTGAGGATATTTCCTTTTTCACCATAGCCCTCTATGGGCTTCCAAATATCACTTTGCCAATTCCACAAGAACTGTCTTAGCGAAAGGCTTCTTGAGGGGAAAGCTGTAACTCTGTGAGATGATTTCACAGAACACAAAGAAGTTTCTCAGAAAGCTTCTTTCTCTTTGTTATCGGAGGATATTTCCTTTGGACCTATAGTCTTCAAAGTGATCCGAAATATCTGTTCTCAGATAATACAGAAATAAGGCTAGCAAAGAGATCTACGAAACACAGATGTAACTCTGTGAGATGAATTCACAGAACACTAAGCAGTTTCTCAGAAAGCTTCTTTCCAGATTTCATCTGAGGATATTTCCTTTTTCACCATAGCCCTCTATGGGCTTTCAAATATCACTTTGCCAATTCCACAAGAACTGTCTTAGCGAAAGGCTTCTTGGGGGAAAGCTGTAACTCTGTGAGATGATTTCACAGAACACAAAGAAGTTTCTCAGAAAGCTTCTTTCTCTTTGTTATCGGAGGATATTTCCTTTGGCCCTATAGTCGTCAAAGGGATCTGAAATATCTGTTCTCAGATTCCACACAAATAAGGCTACCAAAAAGATCTACGAAACACAGATGTAACTCTGTGAGATGAATTCACAGAACACTAAGCAGTTTCTCAGAAAGCTTCTTTCCAGATTTCATCTGAGGATATTTCCTTTTTCACCATAGCCCTCTATGGGCTTCCAAATATCACTTTGCCAATTCCACAAGAACTGTCTTAGCGAAAGGCTTCTTGAGGGGAAAGCTGTAACTCTGTGAGATGATTTCACAGAACACAAAGAAGTTTCTCAGAAAGCTTCTTTCTCTTTGTTATCGGAGGATATTTCCTTTGGCCCTATATTCTTCAAAGGGATCCGAAATATCTGTTCTCAGATTCCACAGAAAGAAGGCTAGCAAAGAGATCTACGAAACACAGATGTATCTCTGTGAGATGAATTCACAGAACACTAAGCAGTTTCTCAGAAAGCTTCTTTCCAGATTTCATCTGTGGATATTTCCTTTTTCACCATAGCCCTCTATGGGCTTCCAAATCTCACTTTGCCAATTCCACAAGAACTGTCTTAGCGAAAGGCTTCTTGAGGGGAAAGCTGTAACTCTGTGAGATGATTTCACAGAACACAAAGAAGTTTCTCAGAAAGCTTCTTTCTCTTTGTTATCGGAGGATATTTCCTTTGGACCTATAGTCTTCAAAGTGATCCGAAATATCTGTTCTCAGATAATACAGAAATAAGGCTAGCAAAGAGATCTACGAAACACAGATGTAACTCTGTGAGATGAATTCACAGAACACTAAGCAGTTTCTCAGAAATCTTCTTTCCAGATTTCATCTGAGGATATTTCCTTTTTCACCATAGCCCTCTATGGGCTTCCAAATATCACTTTGCCAATTCCACAAGAACTGTCTTAGCGAAAGGCTTCTTGAGGGGAAAGCTGTAACTCTCTGAGATGATTTCACAGAACACAAAGAAGTTTCTCAGAAAGCTTCTTTCTCTTTGTTATCGGAGGATATTACCTTTGGCCCTATAGTCGTCAAAGGGGTCCGAAATATCTGTTCTCAGATTCCACACAAATAAGGCTACAAAAAAGATCTACGAAACACAGATGTAACTCTGTGAGATGAATTCACAGAACACTAAGCAGTTTCTCAGAAAGCTTCTTTCGAGATTTCATCTGAGGATATTTGCTTTTTCACCATAGCACTCTATGAGCTTCAAAATATCACTTTGCCAATTCCACTGAAGTGTCTTAGCGAAAGGCTTCTTGAGGGGAAAGCTGTAACTCTGTGAGATGATTTCACAGAACACAAAGAAGTTTCTCAGAAAGCTTCTTTCTCTTTGTTATCAGAGGATATTTCCTTTGGCCCTATAGTCTTCAAAGGGATCCGAAATATCTGTTCTCAGATTCCACAGAAAGAAGGCTAGCAAAGAGATCCACGAAATACAGATGTAACTCTGTGAGATGAATTCACAGAACACTAAGCAGTTTCTCAGAAAACTTCTTTCCAGATTTCATCTGAGGATATTTCCTTTTTCACCATAGCCCTCTATGGGCTTCCAAATATCACTTTGCCAATTCCACAAGTACCGTCTTAGCGAAAGGCTTCTTGAGGGGAAAGCTGTAACTCTGTGAGATGATTTCACAGAACACAAAGAAGTTTCTCAGAAAGCTTCTTTCTCTTTGTTATCGGAGGATATTTCCGTTGGCCCTATAGTCTTCAAAGGGATCCGAAATATCTGTTCTCAGATTCCACAGAAATAAGGCTAGCAAAGAGATCTACGAAACACAGATGTAACTCTGTGAGATGAATTCACAGAAAAATAAGCAGTTTCTCAGAAAGCTTCTTTCTAGATTTCATCTAAGGATATTTCCTTTTTCACCATAGCCCACTATGGGCTTCCAAATATCACTTTGCCAATTCCACAAGAACTGTCTTAGCGAAAGGCTTCTTCAGGGGAAAGCTGTAACTCTGTGAGATGATTTCACAGAACACAAAGAAGTTTCTCAGAAAGCTTCTTTCTCTTTGTTATCGGAGGATATTTCCTTTGGCCCTATAGTCTTCAAAGGGATCCGAAATATCTGTTCTCAGATTCCACAGAAAGAAGGCTAGCAAAGAGATCTACAAAACACAGATGTATCTCTGTGAGATGAATTCACAGAAAAATAAGCAGTTTCTCAGAGAGCTTCTTTCCAGATTTCATCTGAGGATATTTCCTTTTTCACCATAGCCCTCTATGGGCTTCCAAATATCACTTTGCCAATTCCACAAGAACTGTCTTAGCGAAAGGCTTCTTGAGGGGAAAGCTGTAACTCAGTGAGATGATTTCACAGAACACAAAGAAGTTTCTCAGAAAGCTTCTTTCTCTTTGTTATCGGAGGATATTTCCTTTGGCCCTATAGTCTTCAAAGGGATCCGAAATATCTGTTCTCAGATTCCACAGAAAGAAGGCTAGCAAAGATATCCACGAAACACAGATGTAACTCTGTGAGATGAATTCACAGAACACTAAGCAGTTTCTCAGAAAGCTTCTTTCCAGATTTCATCTGAGGATATTTCCTTTTTCACCGTAGCCCTCTATGGGCTTCCAAATATCACTTTGCCAATTCCACAAGAACTGTCTTAGCGAAAGGCTTCTTGAGGGGAAAGCTGTAACTCTGTGAGATGATTTCACAGAACACAAAGAAGTTTCTCAGAAAGCTTCCTTCTCTTTGTTATCGGAGGATATTTCCTTTGGCCCTATAGTCTTCAAAGGGATCCGAAATATCTGTTCTCAGATTCCACAGAAATAAGGCTAGCAAAGAGATCTACGAAACACAGATGTAACTCTGTGAGATGAATTCACAGAACACTAAGCAGTTTCTCAGAAAGCTTCTTTCCAGATTTCATCTGAGGATATTTCCTTTTTCACCATAGCCCTCTATGGGCTTCCAAATATCACTTTGCCTATTCCACAAGAACTGTCTTAGCGAAAGGCTTCTTGAGGGGAAAGCTGTAACTCTGTGAGATGATTTCACAGAACACAAAGAAGTTTCTCAGAAAGCTTCTTTCTCTTTGTTATCGGAAGATATTTCCTTTGACCCTATAGTCTTCAAAGGGATCCGAAATATCTGTTCTCAGATTCCACAGAAAGAATGCTAGCAAAGAGATCTACGAAACACAGATGTAACTCTGTGAGATGAATTCACAGAACACTAAGCAGTTTCTCAGAAAGCTTCTTTGCAGATTTCATCTGAGGATATTTCCTTTTTCACCATAGCCCTCTAGGGGCTTCCAAATATCACTTTGCCAATTCCTCAAGAACTGTCTTACCGAAAGGCTGATTGAGGGGAAAGCTGTAACTCTGTGAGATGATTTCACAGAACACAAAGAAGTTTCTCAGAAAGCTTCTTTCTCTTTGTTATCGGAGGATATTTCCTTTGGCCCTATAGTCTTCAAAGGGATCCGAAATATCTGTTCTCAGATTCCACAGAAAGAAGGCTAGCAAAGAGATCTACGAAACACAGATGTATCTCTGTGAGATGAATTCACAGAAAAATAAGCAGTTTCTCAGAAAGCTTCTTTCCAGATTTCATCTGAGGATATTTCCTTTTTCACCGTAGCCTTCTATGGGCTTCCAAATATCACTTTGCCAATTCCACAAGAACTTTCTTAGCGAAAGGCTTCTTGAGGGTAAAGCTGAAACTCTGTGAGATGATTTCACAGAACACAAAGAAGTTTCTCAGAAAGCTTCTTTCTCTTTGTTATCGGAGGATATTTCCTTTGGCCCTATAGTCTTCAAAGGGATCCGAAATATCTGTTTTCAGAATCCACAGAAATAAGGATAGTGAAGAGATCTACGAAACACAGATGTAACTCTGTGAGATGAATTAACAAAACACTAAGCAGTTTCTCAGAAAGCTTCTTTCCAGATTTCATCTGAGGATATTTCCTTTTTCACCATAGCCCTCTAAGGGCTTCCAAATCACACTTTGCCAATTCCACAAGAACTGTCTTAGCGAAAGGCTTCTTGAGGGAAAGCTGTAACTCTGTGAGATGATTTCACAGAACACAAAGAAGTTTCTCAGAAAGCTTCTTTCTCTTTGTTATCGGAGGATATTTCCTTTGGCCATATAGTCTTCAAAGGGATCCGAAATATCTGTTCTCAGATACCACAGAAATAAGGCTAACAAAGAGATCTACGAAATACAGATGTAACTCTGTGAGATGAATTCACAGAACACTAAGCAGTTTCTCAGAAAGCTTCTTTCCAGATTTCATCTGAGGATATTTGCTTTTTCACCATAGCCCTCTATGGGCTTCCAAATATCACTTTGCCAATTCCACAAGAACTGTCTTAGGGAAAGGCTTCTTGAGGGGAAAGCTGTAACTCTGTGAAATGATTTCACAGAACACAAAGAAGTTTCTCAGAAAGTTCCTTTCTCTTTGTTATCGGAGGATATTTCCTTTGGCCCTATAGTCTTCAAAGGGATCCGAAATATCTGTTCTCAGATTCCACAGAAAGAAGGCTAGCAAAGAGATCTACGAAACACAGATGTAACTCTGTGCGATGAATTCACAGAACACTAAGCAGTTTCTCAGAAAGCTTCTTTCCAGATTTCATCTGAGGATATTTCCTTTTTCACCATAGCCCTCTATGGGCTTCCAAATATCACTTTGCCAATTCCACAAGAACTGTCTTAGCGAAAGGCTTCTTGAGGCGAAAGCTGTAACTCTGTGAGATGATTTCACAGAACACAAAGAAGTTTCTCAGAAAGCTTCTTTCTCTTTGTTATCGGAGGATATTTCCTTTGGACCTATAGTCTTCAAAGGGATCCGAAATATCTGTTTTCAGATTCCACAGAAATAAGGATAGCGAAGAGATCTACGAAACACAGATGTAACTCTGTGAGATGAATTAACAAAACACTAAGCAGTTTCTCAGGAAGCTTCTTTCCAGATTTCATCTGAGGATATTTCCTTTTTCACCATAGCCCTCTATGGGCTTCTAAATATCAGTTTGCCAATTCCACAAGAACTGTCTTACCGAAAGGCTTCTTGAGCGGAAAGGTGTAACTCTGTGAGATGATTTCACAGAACACTAAGAAGTTTCTCAGAAAGCTTCTTTCTCTTTATTATCGGAGGATATTTCCTTTGGCCCTATAGTCTTCAAAGGGATCCGAAATATCTGTTCTCAGATTCCACAGAAAGAAGGCTAGCAAAGAGATCTACGAAACACAGATATATCTCTGTGAGATGAATTCACAGAAAAATAAGCAGTTTCTCAGAAAGCTTCTTTCCAGATTTCATCTGAGGATATTTCCTTTTTCACCATAGCCCTCTATGGGCTTCCAAATATCACTTTGCCAATTCCACAAGAACTGTCTTAGCGAAAGGCTTCTTGAGGGGAAAGCTGTAACTCTGTGAGATGATTTCACAGAACACAAAGAAGTTTCTCAGAAAGCTTCTTTCTCTTTGTTATCGGAGGATATTTCCTTTGGCCCTATAGTCTTCAAAGGGATCCGAAATATCTGTTCTCAGATTACACAGAAATAAGGCTAGCAAAGAGATCTACGAAACACAGATATAACTCTGTGAGATGAATTATCAGAACACTAAGCAGTTTCTCAGAAAGCTTCTTTCCAGATTTCATCTGAGGATATTTCCTTTTTCACCATACCCCTCTATGGGCTTCCAAATATCACTTTGCCAATTCCACAAGAACTGTCTCAGCGAAAGGCTTCTTGAGGGGAAAGCTGTAACTCTGTGAGATGATTTCACAGAACACAAAGAAGTTTCTCAGAAAGCTTCTTTCTCTTTCTTATCGGAGGATATTTCCTTTGTCCCTATAGTCTTCAAAGGGATCCGAAATATCTGTTCTCAGATTCCACAGAAATAAGGCTACCGACGAGGTCTACGAAACACAGATGTAACTCTGTGAGATGAATTCACAGAACACTAAGCAGTTTCTCAGAAAGCTTCTTTCCAGATTTCATCTGAGGATATTTCCTTTTTCACCATAGCCCTCTATGGGCTTCCAAATATCACTTTGCCAATTCCACAAGAACTGTCTTAGCGAAAGGCTTCTTCAGGGGAAAGCTCTAACTCTGTGAGATGATTTCACAGAACACAAAGAAGTTTCTCAGAAAGCTTCTTTCTCTTTGTTATCGGAAGATATTTCCTTTGACCCTATAGTCTTCAAAGGGATCCGAAATATCTGTTCTCAGATTCCACAGAAAGAATGCTAGCAAAGAGATCTACGAAACACACATGTAACTCTGTGAGATGAATTCACAGAACACTAAGCAGTTTCTCAGAAAGCTTCTTTCTCTTTGTTATCGGAGGATATTTCCTTTGGCCCTATAGTCTTCAAAGGGATCCGAAATATCTGTTCTCAGATTCCACAGAAAGAAGGCTAGCAAAGCGATCCACGAAATACAGATGTAACTCTGTGAGATGAATTAACAGAACACTAAGCAGTTTCTCAGAAAGCTTCTTTCCAGATTTCATCTGAGGATATTTCCTTTTTCACCATAGCCCTCTATGGGCTTCCAAATATCACTTTGCCAATGCCACAAGAACTGTCTTAGCGAAAGGCTTCTTGAGGGGAAAGCTGTAACTCTGTGAGATGATTTCACAGAACACAAAGAAGTTTCTCAGAAAGCTTCTTTCTCTTTGTTATCGGAGGATATTTCCTTTGGACCTATAGTCTTCAAAGTGATCCGAAATATCTGTTCTCAGATAATACAGAAATAAGGCTAGCAAAGAGATCTACGAAACACAGATGTAACTCTGTGAGATGAATTCACAGAACACTAAGCAGTTTCTCAGAAAGCTTCTTTCCAGATTTCATCTGAGGATATTTCCTTTTTCACCATAGCCGTCTATGGGCTTTCAAATATCACTTTGCCAATTCCACAAGAACTGTCTTAGCGAAAGGCTTCTTGAGGGAAAGCTGTAACTCTGTGAGATGATTTCACAGAACACAAAGAAGTTTCTCAGAAAGCTTCTTTCTCTTTGTTATCGGAGGATATTTCCTTTGGCCCTATAGTCGTCAAAGGGATCTGAAATATCTGTTCTCAGATTCCACACAAATAAGGCTACCAAAAAGATCTACGAAACACAGATGTAACTCTGTGAGATGAATTCACAGAACACTAAGCAGTTTCTCAGAAAGCTTCTTTCCAGATTTCATCTGAGGATATTTCCTTTTTCACCATAGCCCTCTATGGGCTTCCAAATATCACTTTGCCAATTCCACAAGAACTGTCTTAGCGAAAGGCTTCTTCAGCGGAAAGCTGTAACTCTGTGAGATGATTTCACAGAACACAAAGAAGTTTCTCAGAAAGCTTCTTTCTCTTTGTTATCGGAGGATATTTCCTTTGGCCCTATATTCTTCAAAGGGATCCGAAATATCTGTTCTCAGATTCCACAGAAAGAAGGCTAGCAAAGAGATCTACGAAACACAGATGTATCTCTGTGAGATGAATTCACAGAAAAATAAGCAGTTTCTCAGAAAGCTTCTTTCCAGATTTCATGTGAGGATATTTCCTTTTTCACCATAGCCCTCTATGGGCTTCCAAATATCACTTTGCCTATTCCACAAGAACTGTCTTAGCGAAAGGCTTCTTGAGGGGAAAGCTGTAACTCTGTGAGATGATTTCACAGAACACAAAGAAGTTTCTCAGAAAGCTTCTTTCTCTTTGTTATCGGAAGATATTTCCTTTGACCCTATAGTCTTCAAAGGGATCCGAAATATCTGTTCTCAGATTCCACAGAAAGAATGCTAGCAAAGAGATCTACGAAACACACATGTAACTCTGTGAGATGAATTCACAGAACACTAAGCAGTTTCTCAGAAAGCTTCTTTCCAGATTTCATCTGTGGATATTTCCTTTTTCACCATAGCCCTCTATGGGCTTCCAAATATCACTTTGCCAATTCCACAAGAACTGTCTTAGCGAAAGGCTTCTTGAAGGGAAAGCTATAACTCAGTCAGATGATTTCACAGAACACAAAGAAGTTTCTCAGAAAGCTTCTTTCTCTTTCTTATCGGAGGATATTTCCTTTGGACCTATAGTCTTCAAAGTGATCCGAAATATCTGTTCTCAGATTATACAGAAATAAGGCTAGCAAAGAGATCTACGAAACACAGATGTAACTCTGTGAGATGAATTCACAGAACACTAAGCAGTTTCTCAGAAAGCTTCTTTCCAGATTTCATCTGAGGATATTTCCTTTTTCACCATAGCCCTCTATGGGCTTCCAAATATCACTTTGCCAATTCCACAAGAACTGTCTTAGCGAAAGGCTTCTTGAGGGGAAAGCTGTAACTCTCTGAGATGATTTCATAGAACACAAAGAAGTTTCTCAGAAAGCTTCTTTCTCTTTGTTATCGGAGGATATTACCTTTGGCCCTATAGTCGTCAAAGGGATCCGAAATATCTGTTCTCAGATTCCACACAAATAAGGCTACAAAAAAGATCTACGAAACACAGATGTAACTCTGTGAGATGAATTCACAGAACACTAAGCAGTTTCTCAGAAAGCTTCTTTCCAGATTTCATCTGAGGATATTTGCTTTTTCACCATAGCACTCTATGAGCTTCCAAATATCACTTTGCCAATTCCACTGAAGTGTCTTAGCGAAAGGCTTCTTGAGGGGAATGCTGTAACTCTGTGAGATGATTTCACAGAACACAAAGAAGTTTCTCAGAAAGCTTCTTTCTCTTTGTTATCCGAGGATATTTCCTTTGGCCCTATAGTCTTCAAAGGGATCCGAAATATCTGTTCTCAGATTCCACAGAAAGAAGGCTAGCAAAGAGATCCACGAAATACAGATGTAACTCTGTGAGATGAATTCACAGAACACTAAGCAGTTTCTCAGAAAACTTCTTTCCAGATTTCATCTGAGGATATTTCCTTTTTCACCATAGCCCTCTATGGGCTTCCAAATATCACTTTGCCAATTCCACAAGTACCGTCTTAGCGAAAGGCTTCTTGAGGGGAAAGCTGTAACTCTGTGAGATGATTTCACAGAACACAAAGAAGTTTCTCAGAAAGCTTCTTTCTCTTTGTTATCGGAGGATATTTCCGTTGGCCCTATAGTCTTCAAAGGGATCCGAAATATCTGTTCTCAGATTCCACAGAAATAAGGCTAGCAAAGAGATCTACGAAACACAGATGTAACTCTGTGAGATGAATTCACAGAAAAATAAGCAGTTTCTCAGAAATCTTCTTTCCAGATTTCATCTAAGGATATTTCCTTTTTCACCATAGCCCACTATGGGCTTCCAAATATCACTTTGCCAATTCCACAAGAACTGTCTTAGCGAAAGGCTTCTTCAGGGGAAAGCTGTAACTCTGTGAGATGATTTCACAGAACACAAAGAAGTTTCTCAGAAAGCTTCTTTCTCTTTGATATCGGAGGATATTTCCTTTGGCCCTATAGTCTTCAAAGGGATCCGAAATATCTGTTCTCAGATTCCACAGAAAGAAGGCTAGCAAAGAGATCTACGAAACACAGATGTATCTCTGTGAGATGAATTCACAGAAAAATAAGCAGTTTCTCAGAGAGCTTCTTTCCAGATTTCATCTGAGGATATTTCCTTTTTCACCATAGCCCTCTATGGGCTTCCAAATATCACTTTGCCAATTCCACAAGAACTGTCTTAGCGAAAGGCTTCTTGAGGGGAAAGCTGTAACTCAGTGAGATGATTTCACAGAACACAAAGAAGTTTCTCAGAAATGTTCTTTCTCTTTGTTATCGGAGGATATTTCCTTTGGCCCTATAGTCTTCAAAGGGATCCGAAATATCTGTTCTCAGATTCCACAGAAAGAAGGCTAGCAAAGATATCCACGAAACACAGATGTAACTCTGTGAGATGAATTCACAGAACACTAAGCAGTTTCTCAGAAAGCTTCTTTCCAGATTTCATCTGAGGATATTTCCTTTTTCACCGTAGCCCTCTATGGGCTTCCAAATATCACTTTGCCAATTCCACAAGAACTGTCTTAGCGAAAGGCTTCTTGAGGGGAAAGCTGTAACTCTGTGAGATGATTTCACAGAACACAAAGAAGTTTCTCAGAAAGCTTCCTTCTCTTTGTTATCGGAGGATATTTCCTTTGGCCCTATAGTCTTCAAAGGGATCCGAAATATCTGTTCTCAGATTCCACAGAAATAAGGCTAGCAAAGAGATCTACGAAACACAGATGTAACTCTGTGAGATGAATTCACAGAACACTAAGCAGTTTCTCAGAAAGCTTCTTTCCAGATTTCATCTGAGGATATTTCCTTTTTCACCATAGCCCTCTATGTGCTTCCAAATATCACTTTGCCTATTCCACAAGAACTGTCTTAGCGAAAGGCTTCTTGAGGGGAAAGCTGTAACTCTGTGAGATGATTTCACAGAACACAAAGAAGTTTCTCAGAAAGCTTCTTTCTCTTTGTTATCGGAAGATATTTCCTTTGACCCTATAGTCTTCAAAGGGATCCGAAATATCTGTTCTCAGATTCCACAGAAAGAATGCTAGCAAAGAGATCTACGAAACACACATGTAACTCTGTGAGATGAATTCACAGAACACTAAGCAGTTTTTCAGAAAGCTTCTTTCTCTTTGTTATCCGAGGATATTTCCTTTGGCCCTATAGTCTTCAAAGGGATCCGAAATATCTGTTCTCAGATTCCACAGAAAGAAGGCTAGCAAAGCGATCAACGAAATACAGATGTAACTCTGTGAGATGAATTAACAAAACACTAAGCAGTTTCTCAGAAAGCTTCTTTCCAGATTTCATCTGAGGATATTTCCCTTTTCACCATAGCCCTCTATGGGCTTCCAAATATCACTTTGCCAATTCCACAAGAACTGTCTTAGCGAAAGGCTTCTTGAGGGGAAAGCTGTAACTCTGTGAGATGATTTCACAGAACAAAAAGAAGTTTCTCAGAAAGCTTCTTTCTCTTTGTTATCGGAGGATATTTCCTTTGGACCTATAGTCTTCAAAGTGATCCGAAATATCTGTTCTCAGATAATACAGAAACAAGGCTAGCAAAGAGATCTACGAAACACAGATGTAACTCTGTGAGATGAATTCACAGAACACTAAGCAGTTTCTCAGAAAGCTTCTTTCCAGATTTCATCTGAGGATATTTCCTTTTTCACCATAGCCCTCTATGGGCTTCCAAATATCACTTTGCCAATTCCACAAGAACTGTCTTAGCGAAAGGCTTCTTGAGGGAAAGCTGTAACTCTGTGAGATGATTTCACAGAACACAAAGAAGTTTCTCAGAAAGCTTCTTTCTCTTTGTTATCGGAGGATATTACCTTTGGCCCTATAGTCGTCAAAGGGATCTGAAATATCTGTTCTCAGATTCCACACAAATAAGGCTACCAAAAAGATCTACGAAACACAGATGTAACTCTGTGAGTTGAATTCAGAGAACACTAAGCAGTTTCTCAGAAAGCTTCTTTCCAGATTTCATCTGAGGATATTTCCTTTTTCACCATAGCCCTCTATGGGCTTCCAAATATCACTTTGCCAATTCCACAAGAACTGTCTTAGCGAAAGGCTTCTTCAGGGGAAAGCTGTAACTCTGTGAGATGATTTCACAGAACACAAAGAAGTTTCTCAGAAAGCTTCTTTCTCTTTGTTATCGGAGGATATTTCCTTTGGCCCTATATTCTTCAAAGGGATCCGAAATATCTGTTCTCAGATTCCACAGAAAGAAGGCTAGCAAAGAGATCTACGAAACACAGATGTATCTCTGTGATATGAATTCACAGAAAAATAAGCAGTTTCTCAGAAAGCTTCTTTCCAGATTTCATCTGAGGATATTTCCTTTTTCACCATAGCCCTCTATGGGCTTCCAAATATCACTTTGCCTATTCCACAAGAACTGTCTTAGCGAAAGGCTTCTTGAGGGGAAAGCTGTAACTCTGTGAGATGATTTCACAGAACACAAAGAAGTTTCTCAGAAAGCTTCTTTCTCTTTGTTATCGGAAGATATTTCCTTTGACCCTATAGTCTTCAAAGGGATCCGAAATATCTGTTCTCAGATTCCACAGAAAGAATGCTAGCAAAGAGATCTACGAAACACACATGTAACTCTGTGAGATGAATTCACAGAACACTAAGCATTTTCTCAGAAATCTTCTTTCTCTTTGTTATCGGGGGATATTACCTTTGGCCCTATAGTCGTCAAAGGGATCCGAAATATCTGTTCTCAGATTCCACACAAATAAGGCTACCAAAAAGATCTACGAAACACAGATGTAACTCTGTGAGATGAATTCACAGAACACTAAGCAGTTTCTCAGAAAGCTTCTTTCCAGATTTCATCTGAGGATATTTGCTTTTTCACCATAGCCCTCTATGAGCTTCCAAATATCACTTTGCCAATTCCACTGAAGTGTCTTAGCGAAAGGCTTCTTGAGGGGAAAGCTGTAACTCTGTTAGATGATTTCACAGAACACAAAGAAGTTTCTCAGAAAGCTTCTTTCTCTTTGTTATCAGAGGATATTTCCTTTGGCCCTATAGTCTTCAAAGGGATCCGAAATATCTGTTCTCAGATTCCACAGAAAGAAGGCTAGCAAAGAGATCCACGAAATACAGATGTAACTCTGTGAGATGAATTAACAGAACACTAAGCAGTTTCTCAGAAAACTTCTTTCCAGATTTCATCTGAGGATATTTCCTTTTTCACCATAGCCCTCTATGGGCTTCCAAATTTCACTTTGCCAATTCCACAAGTACCGTCTTAGCGAAAGGCTTCTTGAGGGGAAAGCTGTAACTCTGTGAGATGATTTCACAGAACACAAAGAAGTTTCTCAGAAAGCTTCTTTCTCTTTGTTATCGGAGGATATTTCCGTTGGCCCTATAGTCTTCAAAGGGATCCGAAATATCTGTTCTCAGATTCCACAGAAATAAGGCTAGCAAAGAGATCTACGAAACACAGATGTAACTCTGTGAGATGAATTCACAGAAAAATAAGCAGTTTCTCAGATAGCTTCTTTCCAGATTTCATCTGAGGATATTTCCTTTTTCACCATAGCCCTCTATGGGCTTCCAAATATCACTTTGCCAATTCCACAAGAACTGTCTTAGCGAAAGGCTTCTTGAGGGGAAAGCTGTAACTCAGTGAGATGATTTCACAGAACACAAAGAAGTTTCTCAGAAAGCTTCTTTCTCTTTGTTATCGGAGGATATTTCCTTTGGCCCTATAGTCTTCAAAGGGATCCGAAATATCTGTTCTCAGATTCCACAGAAAGAAGGCTAGCAAAGATATCCACGAAACACAGATGTAACTCTGTGAGATGAATTCACAGAACACTAAGCAGTTTCTCAGAAAGCTTCTTTCCAGATTTCATCTGAGGATATTTCCTTTTTCACCGTAGCCCACTATGGGCTTCCAAATATCACTTTGCCAATTCCACAAGAACTGTCTTCGCGAAAGGCTTCTTGAGGGGAAAGCTGTAACTCTGTGAGATGATTTCACAGAACACAAAGAAGTTTCTCAGAAAGCTTCTTTCTCTTTGTTATCGGAGGATATTTCCTTTGGCCCCATAGTCTTCAAAGGGATCCGAAATATCTGTTCTCAGATTCCACAGAAATAAGGCTAGCAAAGAGATCTACGAAACACAGATGTAACTCTGTGAGATGAATTCACAGAACACTAAGCAGTTTCTCAGAAAGCTTCTTTCCAGATTTCATCTGAGGATATTTCCTTTTTCACCATAGCCCTCTATGTGCTTCCAAATATCACTTTGCCTATTCCACAAGAACTGTCTTAGCGAAAGGCTTCTTGAGGGGAAAGCTGTAACTCTGTGAGATGATCTCACAGAACACAAAGAAGTTTCTCAGAAAGCTTCTTTCTCTTTGTTATCGGAAGATATTTCCTTTGACCCTATTGTCTTCAAAGGGATCCGAAATATCTGTTCTCAGATTCCACAGAAAGAATGCTAGCAAAGAGATCTACGAAACACACATGTAATTCAGTGAGATGAATTCACAGAACACTAAGCAGTTTTTCAGAAAGCTTCTTTCTCTTTGTTATCGGAGGATATTTCCTTTGGCCCTATAGTCTTCAAAGGGATCCGAAATATCTGTTCTCATATTCCACAGAAAGAAGGCTAGCAAAGCGATCCACGAAATACAGATGTAACTCTGTGAGATGAATTAACAGAACACTAAGCAGTTTCTCAGAAAGCTTCTTTCCAGATTTCATCTGAGGATATTTCCTTTTTCACCATAGCCCTCTATGGGCTTCCAAATATCACTTTGCCAATTCCACAAGAACTGTCTTAGCGAAAGGCTTCTTCAGGGGAAGCTGTAACTCTGTGAGATGATTTCACAGAACACAAAGAAGTTTCTCAGAAAGCTTCTTTCTCTTTGTTATCGGAGGATATTTCCTTTGGCCCTATAGTCTTCAAAGGGATCCGAAATATCTGTTCTCAGATTCCACAGAAAGAAGGCTAGCAAAGAGATCTACGAAACACAGATGTATCTCTGTGAGATGAATTCACAGAAAAATAAGCAGTTTCTCAGAAAGCTTCTTTCCAGATTTCATCTGAGGATATTTCCTTTTTCACCATAGCCCTCTATGGGCTTCCAAATATCACTTTGCCAATTCCACAAGAACTGTCTTAGCGAAAGGCTTCTTGAGGGGAAAGCTGTAACTCAGTGAGATGATTTCACAGAACACAAAGAAGTTTCTCAGAAAGCTTCTTTCTCTTTGTTATCGGAGGATATTTCCTTTGGCCCTATAGTCTTCAAAGGGATCCGAAATATCTGTTCTCAGATTCCACAGAAAGAAGGCTAGCAAAGATATCCACGAAACACAGATGTAACTCTGTGAGATGAATTCACAGAACACTAAGCAGTTTCTCAGAAAGCTTCTTTCCAGATTTCATCTGAGGATATTTCCTTTTTCACCGTAGCCCTCTATGGGCTTCCAAATATCACTTTGCCAATTCCACAAGAACTGTCTTAGCGAAAGGCTTCTTGAGCGGAAAGCTGTAACTCTGTGAGATGATTTCACAGAACACAAAGAAGTTTCTCAGAAAGCTTCTTTCTCTTTGTTATCGGAGGATATTTCCTTTGGCCCTATAGTCTTCAAAGGGATCCGAAATATCTGTTCTCAGATTCCACAGAAATAAGGCTAGCAAAGAGATCTACGAAACACAGATGTAACTCTGTGAGATGAATTCACAGAACACTAAGCAGTTTCTCAGAAAGCTTCTTTCCAGATTTCATCTGAGGATATTTCCTTTTTCACCATAGCCCTCTATGGGCTACCAAATATCACTTTGCCTATTCCACAAGAACTGTCTTAGCGAAAGGCTTCTTGAGGGGAAAGCTGTAACTCTGTGAGATGATTTCACAGAACACAAAGAAGTTTCTCAGAAAGTTTCTTTCTCTTTGTTATCGGAAGATATTTCCTTTGACCCTATAGTCTTCAAAGGGATCCGAAATATCTGTTCTCAGATTCCACAGAAAGAATGCTAGCAAAGAGATCTACGAAACACACATGTAACTCTGTGAGATGAATTCACAGAACACTAAGCAGTTTCTCAGTAAGCTTCTTTCTCTTTGTTATCGGAGGATATTTCCTTTGGCCTTATAGTCTTCAAAGGGATCCGAAATATCTGTTCTCAGATTCCACAGAAAGAAGGCTAGCAAAGCGATCCACGAAATACAGATGTAACTCTGTGAGATGAATTAACAGAACACTAAGCAGTTTCTCAGAAAGCTTCTTTCCAGATTTCATCTGAGGATATTTCCTTTTTCACCATAGCCCTCTATGGGCTTCCAAATATCACTTTGCCAATTCCACAAGAACTGTCTCAGCGAAAGGCTTCTTGAGGGAAAGCTGTAACTCTGTGAGATGATTTCACAGAACACAAAGAAGTTTCTCAGAAAGCTTCTTTCTCTTTGTTGTCGGAGGATATTACCTTTGGCCCTATAGTCGTCAAAGGGATCTGAAATATCTGTTCTCAGATTCCACACAAATAAGGCTACCCAAAAGATCTACGAAACACAGATGTAACTCTGTGAGATGAATTCACAGAACACTAAGCAGTTTCTCAGAAAGCTTCTTTCCAGATTTCATCTGAGGATATTTCCTTTTTCACCGTAGCCCTCTATGGGCTTCCAAATATCACTTTGCCAATTCCACAAGAACTGTCTTAGCGAAAGGCTTCTTCAGGGGAAAGCTGTAACTCTGTGAGATGATTTCACAGAACACAAAGAAGTTTCTCAGAAAGCTTCTTTCTCTTTGTTATCGGAGGATATTTCCTTTGGCCCTATATTCTTCAAAGGGATCCGAAATATCAGTTCTCAGATTCCACAGAAAGAAGTCTAGCAAAGAGATCTACGAAACACAGATGTATCTCTGTGATATGAATTCACAGAAAAATAAGTAGTTTCTCAGAAAGCTTCTTTCCAGATTTCATCTGAGGATATTTCCTTTTTCACCATAGCCCTCTATGGGCTTCCAAATATCACTTTGCCTATTCCACAAGAACTGTCTTAGCGAAAGGCTTCTTGAGGGGAAAGCTGTAACTCTGTGAGATGATTTCACAGAACACAAAGAAGTTTCTCAGAAAGCTTCTTTCTCTTTGTTATCGGAGGATATTTCCTTTGGCCCTATAGTCTTCAAAGGGATCCGAAATATCTGTTCTCAGATTCCACAGAAAGAAGGCTAGCAAAGAGATCTACGAAACACAGATGTATCTCTGTGAGATGAATTCACAGAAAAATAAGCAGTTTCTCAGAAAGCTTCTTTCCAGATTTCATCTGAGGATATTTCCTTTTTCACCATAGCCCTCTATGGGCTTCCAAATATCACTTTGCCAATTCCACAAGAACTGTCTTAGCGAAAGGCTTCTTGAGGGGAAAGCTGTAACTCAGTGAGATGATTTCACAGAACACAAAGAAGTTTCTCAGAAAGCTTCTTTCTCTTTGTTATCGGAGGATATTTCCTTTGGCCCTATAGTCTTCAAAGGGATCCGAAATATCTGTTCTCAGATTCCACAGAAAGAAGGCTAGCAAAGATATCCACGAAACACAGATGTAACTCTGTGAGATGAATTCACAGAACACTAAGCAGTTTCTCAGAAAGCTTCTTTCCAGATTTCATCTGAGGATATTTCCTTTTTCACCGTAGCCCTCTATGGGCTTCCAAATATCACTTTGCCAATTCCACAAGAACTGTCTTAGCGAAAGGCTTCTTGAGGGGAAAGGTGTAACTCTGAGAGATGATTTCACAGAACACAAAGAAGTTTCTCAGAAAGCTTCTTTCTCTTTGTTATCGGAAGATATTTCCTTTGACCCTATAGTCTTCAAAGGGATCCGAAATATCTGTTCTCAGATTCCACAGAAAGAATGCTAGCAAAGAGATCTACGAAACACACATGTAACTCTGTGAGATGAATTCACAGAACACTAAGCAGTTTCTCAAAAAGCTTCTTTCTCTTTGTTATCGGAGGATATTTCCTTTGGCCCTATAGTCTTCAAAGGAATCCGAAATATCTGTTCTCAGATTCCACAGAAAGAAGGCTAGCAAAGCGATCCACGAAATACAGATGTAACTCTGTGAGATGAATTAACAGAACACTAAGCAGTTTCTCAGAAAGCTTCTTTCCAGATTTCATCTGAGGATATTTCCTTTTTCACCATAGCCCTCTATGGGCTTCCAAATATCACTTTGCCAATTCCACAAGAACTGTCTTAGCGAAAGGCTTCTTGAGGGGAAAGCTGTAACTCTGTGAGATGATTTCACAGAACACAAAGAAGTTTCTCAGAAAGCTTCTTTCTCTTTGTTATCGGAGGATATTTCCTTTGGCCCTATAGTCTTCAAAGTGATCCGAAATATCTGTTCTCAGATAATACAGAAATAAGGCTAGCAAAGAGATCTACGAAACACAGATGTAACTCTGTGAGATGAATTCACAGAACACTAAGCAGTTTCTCAGAAAGCTTCTTTCCAGATTTCATCTGAGGATATTTCCTTTTTCACCATAGCCCTCTATGGGCTTCCAAATATCACTTTGCCAATTCCACAAGAACTGTCTTAGCGAAAGGCTTCTTGAGGGAAAGCTGTAACTCTGTGAGATGATTTCACAGAACACAAAGAAGTTTCTCAGAAAGCTTCTTTCTCTTTGTTATCGAAGGATATTACCTTTGGCCCTATAGTCGTCAAAGGGATCTGAAATATCAGTTCTCAGATTCCACACAAATAAGGCTACCAAAAAGATCTACGAAACACAGATGTAACTCTGTGAGATGAATTCACAGAACACTAAGCAGTTTCTCAGAAAGCTTCTTTCCAGATTTCATCTGAGGATATTTCCTTTTTCACCATAGCCCTTTATGGGCTTCCAAATATCACTTTGCCAATTCCACAAGAACTGTCTTAGCGAAAGGCTTCTTCAGGGGAAAGCTGTAACTCTGTGAGATGATTTCACAGAACACAAAGAAGTTTCTCAGAAAGCTTCTTTCTCTTTGTTATCGGAGGATATTTCCTTTGGCCCTATATTCTTCAAAGGGATCCGAAATATCTGTTCTCAGATTCCACAAAAAGAAGGCTAGCAAAGAGATCTACGAAACACAGATGTATCTCTGTGATATGAATTCACAGAAAAATAAGCAGTTTCTCAGAAAGCTTCTTTCCAGATTTCATCTGAGGATATTTCCTTTTTCACCATAGCCCTCTATGGGCTTCCAAATATCACTTTGCCTATTCCAAAAGAACTGTCTTAGCGAAAGGCTTCTTGAGGGGAAAGCTGTAACTCTGTGAGATGATTTCACAGAACACAAAGAAGTTTCTCAGAAAGCTTCTTTCTCTTTGTTATCGGAAGATATTTCCTTTGACCCTATAGTCTTCAAAGGGATCCGAAATATCTGTTCTCAGATTCCACAGAAAGAATGCTAGCAAAGAGATCTACGAAACACACATGTAACTCTGTGAGATGAATTCACAGAACACTAAGCAGTTTCTCAGAAAGCTTCTTTCTCTTTGTTATCGGAGGATATTTCCTTTGGCCCTAGAGTCTTCAAAGGGATCCGAAATATCTGTTCTCAGATTCCACAGAAAGAAGGCTAGCAAAGCGATCCACGAAATACAGATGTAACTCTGTGAGATGAATTAACAGAACACTAAGCAGTTTCTCAGAAAGCTTCTTTCCAGATTTCATCTGAGGATGTTTCCTTTTTCACCATAGCCCTCTATGGGCTTCCAAATATCACTTTGCCAATTCCACAAGAACTGTCTTAGCGAAAGGCTTCTTGAGGGAAAGCTGTAACTCTGTGAGATGATTTCACAGAACACAAAGAAGTTTCTCAGAAAGCTTCTTTCTCTTTGTTATCGGAGGATATTACCTTTGGCCCTATAGTCGTCAAAGGGATCTGAAATATCTGTTCTCAGATTCCACACAAATAAGGCTACCAAAAAGATCTACGAAACACAGATGTAACTCTGTGAGATGAATTCACAGAACACTAAGCAGTTTCTCAGAAAGCTTCTTTCCAGATTTCATCTGAGGATATTTCCTTTTTCACCATAGCCCTCTATGGGCTTCCAAATATCACTTTGCCAATTCCACAAGAACTGTCTTAGCGAAAGGATTCTTCAGGGGAAAGCTGTAACTCTGTGAGATGATTTCACAGAACACAAAGAAGTTTCTCAGAAAGCTTCTTTCTCTTTGTTATCGGAGGATATTTCCTTTGGCCCTATATTCTTCAAAGGGATCCGAAATATCTGTTCTCAGATTCCACAGAAAGAAGGCTAGCAAAGAGATCTACGAAACACAGATGTATCTCTGTGAGATGAATTCACAGAAAAATAAGCAGTTTCTCAGAAAGCTTCTTTCCAGATTTCATCTGAGGATATTTCCTTTTTCACCATAGCCCTCTATGGGCTTCCAAATATCACTTTGCCTATTCCACAAGAACTGTCTTAGCGAAAGGCTTCTTGAGGGGAAAGCTGTAACTCTGTGAGATGATTTCACAGAACACAAAGAAGTTTCTCAGAAATCTTCTTTCTCTTTGTTATCGGAAGATATTTCCTTTGACCCTATAGTCTTCAAAGGGATCCGAAATATCTGTTCTCAGATTCCACAGAAAGAATGCTAGCAAAGAGATCTACGAAACACACATGTAACTCTGTGAGATGAATTCACAGAACACTAAGCAGTTTCTCAGAAAGCTTCTTTCTCTTTGTTATCGGAGGATATTTCCTTTGGCCCTAGAGTCTTCAAAGGGATCCGAAATATCTGTTCTCAGATTCCACAGAAAGAAGGCTAGCAAAGCGATCCACGAAATACAGATGTAACTCTGTGAGATGAATTAACAGAACACTAAGCAGTTTCTCAGAAAGCTTCTTTCCAGATTTCATCTGAGGAAATTTCCTTTTTCACCTTAGCCCTCTATGGGCTTCCAAATATCACTTTGCCAATTCCACAAGAACTGTCTTAGCGAAAGGCTTCTTGAGGGGAAAGCTGTAACTCTGTGAGATGATTTCACAGAACACAAAGAAGTTTCTCAGAAATCTTCTTTCTCTTTGTTATCGGAGGATATTTCCTTTGGACCTATAGTCTTCAAAGTGATCCGAAATATCTGTTCTCAGATTATACAGAAATAAGGCTAGCAAAGAGATCTACGAAACACAGATGTAACTCTGTGAGATGAATTCACAGAACCCTAAGCAGTTTCTCAGAAAGCTTCTTTCCAGATTTCATCTGAGGATATTTCCTTTTTCACCATAGCCCTCTATGGGCTTCCAAATATCACTTTGCCAATTCCACAAGAACTGTCTTAGCGAAAGGCTTCTTGAGGGGAAAGCTGTAACTCTGTGAGATGATTTCACAGAACACAAAGAAGTTTCTCAGAAAGCTTCTTTCTCTTTGTTATCGGAGGATATTACCTTTGGCCCTATAGTCGTCAAAGGGGTCCGAAATATCTGTTCTCAGATTCCACACAAATAAGGCTACCAAAAAGATCTACGAAACACAGATGTAACTCTGTGAGATGAATTCACAGAACACTAAGCAGTTTCTCAGAAAGCTTCTTTCCAGATTTCATCTGAGGATATTTGCTTTTTCACCATAGCCCTCTATGGGCTTCCAAATATCACTTTGCCAATTCCACAAGTACCGTCTTAGCGAAAGGCTTCTTGAGGGGAAAGCTGTAACTCTGTGAGATGATTTCACAGAACACAAAGAAGTTTCTCAGAAAGCTTCTTTCTCTTTGTTATCGGAGGATATTTCCTTTGGCCCTATAGTCTTCAAAGGGATCCGAAATATCTGTTCTCAGATTCCACTGAAATAAGGCTAGCAAAGAGATCTATACGAAACACAGATGTAACTCTGTGAGATGAATTCACAGAAAAATAAGCAGTTTCTCAGAAAGCTTCTTTCCAGATTTCATCTAAGGATATTTCCTTTTTCACCATAGCCCACTATGGGCTTCCAAATATCACTTTGCCAATTCCACAAGAACTGTCTTAGCGAAAGGCTTCTTGAGGGGAAAGCTGTAACTCTGTGAGATGATTTCACAGAACACAAAGAAGTTTCTCAGAAAGCTTCTTTCTCTTTGTTATCGGAGGATATTTCCTTTGGCCCTATAGTCTTCAAAGGGATCCGAAATATCTGTTCTCAGATTCCACAGAAAGAGGGCTAGCAAAGAGATCTACGAAACACAGATGTATCTCTGTGAGATGAATTCACAGAACACTAAGCAGTTTCTCAGAAAGCTTCTTTCCAGATTTCATCTGAGGATATTTCCTTTTTCACCATAGCCCTCTATTGGCTTCCAAATATCACTTTGCCAATTCCACAAGAACTGTCTTAGCGAAAGGCTTCTTGAGGGGAAAGCTGAAACTCTCTGAGATGATTTCACAGAACACAAAGAAGTTTCCCAGAAAGCTTCTTTCTCTTTGTTATCGGAGGATATTTCCTTTCGCCCTATAGTCTTCAAAGGGATCCGAAATATCTGTTCTCAGATTCCACAGAAAGAAGGCTAGAAAGAGATCCACGAAATACAGATGTAACTCTGTGAGATGAATTCACAGAACACTAAGCAGTTTCTCAGAAAGCTTCTTTCCAGATTTCATCTGAGGATATTTCCTTTTTCACCATAGCCCTCTATGGGCTTCCAAATCTCACTTTGCCAATTCCAGAAGAACTGTCTTAGCGAAAGGCTTCTTGAGGGGAAAGCTGTAACTCAGTGAGATGATTTCACAGAACACAAAGAAGTTTCCCAGAAAGCTTCTTTCTCTTTGTTATCGGAGGATATTTCCTTTGGCCCTATAGTCTTCAAAGGGATCCGAAATATCTGTTCTCAGATTCCACAGAAAGAAGGCTAGCAAAGATATCCACGAAACACAGATGTAACTCTGTGAGATGAATTCACAGAACACTAAGCAGTTTCTCAGAAAGCTTCTTTCCAGATTTCATCTGAGGATATTTCCTTTTTCACCGTAGCCCTCTATGGGCTTCCAAATATCACTTTGCCAATTCCACAAGAACTGTCTTAGCGAAAGGCTTCTTGAGGGGAAAGCTGTAACTCTGTGAGATGATTTCACAGAACACAAAGAAGTTTCTCAGAAAGCTTCTTTCTCTTTGTTATCGGAGGATATTTCCTTTGGCCCTATAGTCTTCAAAGGGATCCGAAATATCTGTTCTCAGATTCCACAGAAATAAGGCTAGCAAAGAGATCTACGAAACACAGATGTAACTCTGTGAGATGAATTCACAGAACACTAAGCAGTTTCTCAGAAAGCTTCTTTCCAGATTTCATCTGAGGATATTTCCTTTCTCACCATAGCCTTCTATGGGCTTCCAAATATCACTTTGCCAATTCCACAAGAACTGTCTTAGCGAAAGGCTTCTTCAGGGGAAAGCTGTAACTCCGTGAAATGATTTCACAGAACACAAAGAAGTTTCTCCAAAAGCTTCTTTCTCTTCGTTATGGGAGGATATTTCCTTTGGCCCTATAGTCTTCAAAGGGATCCGAAATATCTGTTCTCAGATTCCACAGAAAGAATGCTAGCAAAGAGATCCACGAAATACAGATGTAACTCTGTGAGATGAATTCACAGAACACTAAGCAGTTTCTCAGAAAGCTTCTTTCCAGATTTCATCTGAGGATATTTCCTTTTTCACCATAGCCCTCTATGGACTTCCAAATATCACTTTGCCAATTCCACAAGAACCGTCTTAGCGATAGGCTTCTTGAGGGGAATGCTGTAACTCTGTGAGATGATTTCACAGAACACAAAGAAGTTTCTCAGAAAGCTTCTTTCTCTTTGTTATCGGAAGATATATCCTTTGGCCCTATAGTCTTCAAAGGTATCCGAAATATCTGTTCTCAGATTCCACAGAAATAAGGCTAGCAAAGAGATCTACGAAACACAGATGTAACTCTGTGAGATGAATTCACAGAACACTAAGCAGTTTCTCAGAAAGCTTCTTTCCAGATTTCATCTGAGGATATTTCCTTTTTCACCATAGCCCTCTAGGGGCTTCCAAATATCACATTGCCAATTCCTCAAGAACTGTCTTAGCGAAAGGCTGCTTGAGGGGAAAGCTGTAACTCTGTGAGATGATTTCACAGAACACAAAGAAGTTTCTCAGAAAGCTTCTTTCTCTTTGTTATCGGAGGATATTTCCTTTGGCCCTATAGTCTTCAAAGGGATCCGAAATATCTGTTCTCAGATTCCACAGAAAGAAGGCTAGCAAAGCGATCCACGAAATACAGATGTAACTCTGTGAGATGAATTCACAGAACACTAAGCAGTTTCTCAGAAAGCTTCTTTCCAGATTTCATCTGAGGATATTTGCTTTTTCACCATAGCCCTCTATGGGCTTCCAAATATCACTTTGCCAATGCCACAAGAATTGTCTTAGCGAAAGGCTTCTTGAGGGGAAAGCTGTAACTCTGTTTGATGATTTCACAGAACACAAAGAAGTTTCTCAGAAAGCTTCTTTCTTTTTGTTATCGGAGGATATTTCCTCTGGCTCTATAGTCTTCAAAGGGATCCGAAATATCTGTTCTCAGATTCCACAGAAAGAAGGCTAGCAAAGAGAACTACGAAACACAGATGTATCTCTGTGAGATGAATTCACAGAAAAATAAGCAATTTCTCAGAAAGCTTCTTTCCAGATTTCATCTGAGGATATTTCCTTTTTCACCATAGCCTTCTATGGGCTTCCAAATATCACTTTGCCAATTCCACAAGAACTGTCTTAGCGAAAGGCTTCTTGAGGGGAAAGCTGAAACTCTGTGCGATGATTTCACAGAACACAAAGAAGTTTCACAGAAAGCTTCTTTCTCTTTGTTATCGGAGGATATTTCCTTTGGCCCTATAGTCTTCAAAGGGATCCGAAATATCTGTTCTCAGATTCCACAGGAAGAAGGCTAGCAAAGAGATCCACGAAATGCAGATGTAACTCTGTGAGATGAATTAACAGAACACTAAGCAGTTTCTCAGAAAGCTTCTTTCCAGATTTCATCTGAGGATATTTCCTTTTTCACCATAGCCCTCTATGGGCTTCCAAACATCACTTTGCCAATTCCACAAGAACTGTCTTAGCGAAAGGCTTCTTCAGGGGAAAGCTGTAACTCTGTGAGATGATTTCACAGAACACAAAGAAGTTTCTCAGAAAGCTTCTTTCTCTTTGTTATCGGAAGATATTTCCTTTGGCCCTATAGTCTTCAAAGGGATCCGAAATATCTGTTCTCAGATTCCACAGAAAGATGGCTAGCAAAGAGATCTACGAAACACAGATGTATCTCTGTGAGATGAATTCACAGAAAAATAAGCAGTTTCTCAGAAAGCTTCTTTCCAGATTTCATCTGAGGATATTTCCTTTTTCACCATAGCCCTCTATGGGCTTCCAAATATCACTTTGCCTATTCCACAAGAACTGTCTTAGCGAAAGGCTTCTTGAGGGGAAAGCTGTAACTCTGTGAGATGATTTCACAGAACTCAAAGAAGTTTCTCAAAAAGCTTCTTTCTCTTTGTTATCGGAAGATATTTCCTTTGGCCCTATAGTCTTCAAAGGGATCCGAAATATCTGTTCTCAGATTCCACAGAAAGAATGCTAGCAAAGAGATCCACGAAACACACATGTAACTCTGTGAGATGAATTCACAGAACAATAAGCAGTTTCTCAGAAAGCTTCTTTCCAGATTTCATCTGAGGATATTTCCTTTTTCACCATAGCCCTCTATGGGCTTCCAAATATCACTTTGCCAATTCCACAAGAACTGTCTTAGCGAAAGGCTTCTTGAAGGGAAAGCTGATACTCTGTGAGATGATTTCACAGAACACAAAGAAGTTTCTCAGAAAGCTTCTTTCTCTTTGTTATCGGAGGATATTTCCTTTGGCCCTATAGTCTTCAAAGGGATCCGATATATCTGTTCTCAGATTCCACAGAAAGAAGGCTAGCAAAGAGATCCACGAAATACAGATGTAACTCTGTGAGATGAATTAACAGAACACTAAGCAGTTTCTCAGAAAACTTCTTTCCAGATTTCATCTGAGGATATTTCCTTTTTCACCATAGCCCTCTACGGGCTTCCAAATATCACTTTGCCAATTCCACAAGTACCGTCTTAGCGAAAGGCTTCTTGAGGGGAAAGCTGTAACTCTGTGAGATGATTTCACAGAACACAAAGAAGTTTCTCAGAAAGCTTCTTTCTCTTTGTTATCGGAGGATATTTCCTTTGGCCCTATAGTCTTCAAAGGGATCCGAAATATCTGTTCTCAATTCCACAGAAATAAGGCTAGCAAAGAGATCTACGAAACACAGATGTAACTCTGTGAGATGAATTATCAGAACACTAAGCAGTTTCTCAGAAAGCTTCTTTCCAGATTTCATCTGAGGATATTTCCTTTTTCACCATAGCCCTCGATGGGCTTCCAAATATCACTTTGCCAATTCCACAAGAACTGTCTCAGCGAAAGGCTTCTTGAGGGGAAAGCTGTAACTCTGTGAGATGATTTCACAGAACACTAAGCAGTTTCTCAGAAAGCTTCTTTCCAGATTTCATCTGAGGATATTTCCTTTTTCACCATAGCCCTTTATGGGCTTCCAAATATCACTTTGCCAATTCCACAAGAACTGTCTTAGCGAAAGGCTTCTTCAGGGGAAAGCTGTAACTCTGTGAGATGATTTCACAGAACACAAAGAAGTTTCTCAGAAAGCTTCTTTCTCTTTGTTATCGGAGGATATTTCCTTTGGCCCTATATTCTTCAAAGGGATCCGAAATATCTGTTCTCAGATTCCACAAAAAGAAGGCTAGCAAAGAGATCTACGAAACACAGATGTATCTCTGTGATATGAATTCACAGAAAAATAAGCAGTTTCTCAGAAAGCTTCTTTCCAGATTTCATCTGAGGATATTTCCTTTTTCACCATAGCCCTCTATGGGCTTCCAAATATCACTTTGCCTATTCCAAAAGAACTGTCTTAGCGAAAGGCTTCTTGAGGGGAAAGCTGTAACTCTGTGAGATGATTTCACAGAACACAAAGAAGTTTCTCAGAAAGCTTCTTTCTCTTTGTTATCGGAAGATATTTCCTTTGACCCTATAGTCTTCAAAGGGATCCGAAATATCTGTTCTCAGATTCCACAGAAAGAATGCTAGCAAAGAGATCTACGAAACACACATGTAACTCTGTGAGATGAATTCACAGAACACTAAGCAGTTTCTCAGAAAGCTTCTTTCTCTTTGTTATCGGAGGATATTTCCTTTGGCCCTAGAGTCTTCAAAGGGATCCGAAATATCTGTTCTCAGATTCCACAGAAAGAAGGCTAGCAAAGCGATCCACGAAATACAGATGTAACTCTGTGAGATGAATTAACAGAACACTAAGCAGTTTCTCAGAAAGCTTCTTTCCAGATTTCATCTGAGGATGTTTCCTTTTTCACCATAGCCCTCTATGGGCTTCCAAATATCACTTTGCCAATTCCACAAGAACTGTCTTAGCGAAAGGCTTCTTGAGGGAAAGCTGTAACTCTGTGAGATGATTTCACAGAACACAAAGAAGTTTCTCAGAAAGCTTCTTTCTCTTTGTTATCGGAGGATATTACCTTTGGCCCTATAGTCGTCAAAGGGATCTGAAATATCTGTTCTCAGATTCCACACAAATAAGGCTACCAAAAAGATCTACGAAACACAGATGTAACTCTGTGAGATGAATTCACAGAACACTAAGCAGTTTCTCAGAAAGCTTCTTTCCAGATTTCATCTGAGGATATTTCCTTTTTCACCATAGCCCTCTATGGGCTTCCAAATATCACTTTGCCAATTCCACAAGAACTGTCTTAGCGAAAGGATTCTTCAGGGGAAAGCTGTAACTCTGTGAGATGATTTCACAGAACACAAAGAAGTTTCTCAGAAAGCTTCTTTCTCTTTGTTATCGGAGGATATTTCCTTTGGCCCTATATTCTTCAAAGGGATCCGAAATATCTGTTCTCAGATTCCACAGAAAGAAGGCTAGCAAAGAGATCTACGAAACACAGATGTATCTCTGTGAGATGAATTCACAGAAAAATAAGCAGTTTCTCAGAAAGCTTCTTTCCAGATTTCATCTGAGGATATTTCCTTTTTCACCATAGTTCTCTATGGGCTTCCAAATATCACTTTGCCTATTCCACAAGAACTGTCTTAGCGAAAGGCTTCTTGAGGGGAAAGCTGTAACTCTGTGAGATGATTTCACAGAACACAAAGAAGTTTCTCAGAAAGCTTCTTTCTCTTTGTTATCGGAAGATATTTCCTTTGACCCTATAGTCTTCAAAGGGATCCGAAATATCTGTTCTCAGATTCCACAGAAAGAATGCTAGCAAAGAGATCTACGAAACACACATGTAACTCTGTGAGATGAATTCACAGAACACTAAGCAGTTTCTCAGAAAGCTTCT
Source organism: Macaca nemestrina (assembly GCF_043159975.1). Lineage (NCBI taxonomy): Eukaryota > Metazoa > Chordata > Mammalia > Primates > Cercopithecidae > Macaca > Macaca nemestrina. The sequence continues at coordinate 96,093,706 of NC_092134.1, forward strand.
TTCTCTTTGTTATCGGAGGATATTTCCTTTGGCCCTATAGTCTTCAAAGGGATCCGAAATATCTGTTCTCAGATTCCACAGAAAGAAGGCTAGCAAAGCGATCCACGAAATACAGATGTAACTCTGTGAGATGAATTAACAGAACACTAAGCAGTTTCTCAGAAAGCTTCTTTCCAGATTTCATCTGAGGAAATTTCCTTTTTCACCATAGCCCTCTATGGGCTTCCAAATATCACTTTGCCAATTCCACAAGAACTGTCTTAGCGAAAGGCTTCTTGAGGGGAAAGCTGTAACTCTGTGAGATGATTTCACAGAACACAAAGAAGTTTCTCAGAAATCTTCTTTCTCTTTGTTATCGGAGGATATTTCCTTTGGACCTATAGTCTTCAAAGTGATCCGAAATATCTGTTCTCAGATTATACAGAAATAAGGCTAGCAAAGAGATCTACGAAACACAGATGTAACTCTGTGAGATGAATTCACAGAACCCTAAGCAGTTTCTCAGAAAGCTTCTTTCCAGATTTCATCTGAGGATATTTCCTTTTTCACCATAGCCCTCTATGGGCTTCCAAATATCACTTTGCCAATTCCACAAGAACTGTCTTAGCGAAAGGCTTCTTGAGGGGAAAGCTGTAACTCTGTGAGATGATTTCACAGAACACAAAGAAGTTTCTCAGAAAGCTTCTTTCTCTTTGTTATCGGAGGATATTACCTTTGGCCCTATAGTCGTCAAAGGGGTCCGAAATATCTGTTCTCAGATTCCACACAAATAAGGCTACCAAAAAGATCTACGAAACACAGATGTAACTCTGTGAGATGAATTCACAGAACACTAAGCAGTTTCTCAGAAAGCTTCTTTCCAGATTTCATCTGAGGATATTTGCTTTTTCACCATAGCCCTCTATGGGCTTCCAAATATCACTTTGCCAATTCCACAAGTACCGTCTTAGCGAAAGGCTTCTTGAGGGGAAAGCTGTAACTCTGTGAGATGATTTCACAGAACACAAAGAAGTTTCTCAGAAAGCTTCTTTCTCTTTGTTATCGGAGGATATTTCCTTTGGCCCTATAGTCTTCAAAGGGATCCGAAATATCTGTTCTCAGATTCCACTGAAATAAGGCTAGCAAAGAGATCTACGAAACACAGATGTAACTCTGTGAGATGAATTCACAGAAAAATAAGCAGTTTCTCAGAAAGCTTCTTTCCAGATTTCATTTAAGGATATTTCCTTTTTCACCATAGCCCACTATGGGCTTCCAAATATCACTTTGCCAATTCCACAAGAACTGTCTTAGCGAAAGGCTTCTTGAGGGGAAAGCTGTAACTCTGTGAGATGATTTCACAGAACACAAAGAAGTTTCTCAGAAAGCTTCTTTCTCTTTGTTATCGGAGGATATTTCCTTTGGCCCTATAGTCTTCAAAGGGATCCGAAATATCTGTTCTCAGATTCCACAGAAAGAGGGCTAGCAAAGAGATCTACGAAACACAGATGTATCTCTGTGAGATGAATTCACAGAACACTAAGCAGTTTCTCAGAAAGCTTCCTTCCAGATTTTATCTGAGGATATTTCCTTTTTCACCATAGCCCTCTATTGGCTTCCAAATATCAGTTTGCCAATTCCACAAGAACTGTCTTAGCGAAAGGCTTCTTGAGGGGAAAGCTGAAACTCTCTGAGATGATTTCACAGAACACAAAGAAGTTTCCCAGAAAGCTTCTTTCTCTTTGTTATCGGAGGATATTTCCTTTCGCCCTATAGTCTTCAAAAGGATCCGAAATATCTGTTCTCAGATTCCACAGAAAGAAGGCTAGAAAGAGATCCACGAAATACAGATGTAACTCTGTGAGATGAATTCACAGAACACTAAGCAGTTTCTCAGAAAGCTTCTTTCCAGATTTCATCTGAGGATATTTCCTTTTTCACCATAGCCCTCTATGGGCTTCCAAATCTCACTTTGCCAATTCCAGAAGAACTGTCTTAGCGAAAGGTTTCTTGAGGGGAAAGCTGTAACTCAGTGAGATGATTTCACAGAACACAAAGAAGTTTCCCAGAAAGCTTCTTTCTCTTTGTTATCGGAGGATATTTCCTTTGGCCCTATAGTCTTCAAAGGGATCCGAAATATCTGTTCTCAGATTCCACAGAAAGAAGGCTAGCAAAGATATCCACGAAACACAGATGTAACTCTGTGAGATGAATTCACAGAACACTAAGCAGTTTCTCAGAAAGCTTCTTTCCAGATTTCATCTGAGGATATTTCCTTTTTCACCGTAGCCCTCTATGGGCTTCCAAATATCACTTTGCCAATTCCACAAGAACTGTCTTAGCGAAAGGCTTCTTGAGGGGAAAGCTGTAACTCTGTGAGATGATTTCACAGAACACAAAGAAGTTTCTCAGAAAGCTTCTTTCTCTTTGTTATCGGAGGATATTTCCTTTGGCCCTATAGTCTTCAAAGGGATCCGAAATATCTGTTCTCAGATTCCACAGAAATAAGGCTAGCAAAGAGATCTACGAAACACAGATGTAACTCTGTGAGATGAATTCACAGAACACTAAGCAGTTTCTCAGAAAGCTTCTTTCCAGATTTCATCTGAGGATATTTCCTTTCTCACCATAGCCTTCTATGGGCTTCCAAATATCACATTGCCAATTCCACAAGAACTGTCTTAGCGAAAGGCTTCTTCAGGGGAAAGCTGTAACTCCGTGAAATGATTTCACAGAACACAAAGAAGTTTCTCCAAAAGCTTCTTTCTCTTCGTTATGGGAGGATATTTCCTTTGGCCCTATAGTCTTCAAAGGGATCCGAAATATCTGTTCTCAGATTCCACAGAAAGAATGCTAGCAAAGAGATCCACGAAATACAGATGTAACTCTGTGAGATGAATTCACAGAACACTAAGCAGTTTCTCAGAAAGCTTCTTTCCAGATTTCATCTGAGGATATTTCCTTTTTCACCATAGCCCTCTATGGACTTCCAAATATCACTTTGCCAATTCCACAAGAACCGTCTTAGCGATAGGCTTCTTGAGGGGAATGCTGTAACTCTGTGAGATGATTTCACAGAACACAAAGAAGTTTCTCAGAAAGCTTCTTTCTCTTTGTTATCGGAAGATATATCCTTTGGCCCTATAGTCTTCAAAGGTATCCGAAATATCTGTTCTCAGATTCCACAGAAATAAGGCTAGCAAAGAGATCTACGAAACACAGATGTAACTCTGTGAGATGAATTCACAGAACACTAAGCAGTTTCTCAGAAAGCTTCTTTCCAGATTTCATCTGAGGATATTTCCTTTTTCACCATAGCCCTCTAGGGGCTTCCAAATATCACATTGCCAATTCCTCAAGAACTGTCTTAGCGAAAGGCTGCTTGAGGGGAAAGCTGTAACTCTGTGAGATGATTTCACAGAACACAAAGAAGTTTCTCAGAAAGCTTCTTTCTCTTTGTTATCGGAGGATATTTCCTTTGGCCCTATAGTCTTCAAAGGGATCCGAAATATCTGTTCTCAGATTCCACAGAAAGAAGGCTAGCAAAGCGATCCACGAAATACAGATGTAACTCTGTGAGATGAATTCACAGAACACTAAGCAGTTTCTCAGAAAGCTTCTTTCCAGATTTCATCTGAGGATATTTGCTTTTTCACCATAGATCTCTATGGGCTTCCAAATATCACTTTGCCAATTCCACAAGAATTGTCTTAGCGAAAGGCTTCTTGAGGGGAAAGCTGTAACTCTGTTTGATGATTTCACAGAACACAAAGAAGTTTCTCAGAAAGCTTCTTTCTTTTTGTTATCGGAGGATATTTCCTCTGGCTCTATAGTCTTCAAAGGGATCCGAAATATCTGTTCTCAGATTCCACAGAAAGAAGGCTAGCAAAGAGAACTACGAAACACAGATGTATCTCTGTGAGATGAATTCACAGAAAAATAAGCAATTTCTCAGAAAGCTTCTTTCCAGATTTCATCTGAGGATATTTCCTTTTTCACCATAGCCTTCTATGGGCTTCCAAATATCACTTTGCCAATTCCACAAGAACTGTCTTAGCGAAAGGCTTCTTGAGGGGAAAGCTGAAACTCTGTGCGATGATTTCACAGAACACAAAGAAGTTTCACAGAAAGCTTCTTTCTCTTTGTTATCGGAGGATATTTCCTTTGGCCCTATAGTCTTCAAAGGGATCCGAAATATCTGTTCTCAGATTCCACAGGAAGAAGGCTAGCAAAGAGATCCACGAAATGCAGATGTAACTCTGTGAGATGAATTAACAGAACACTAAGCAGTTTCTCAGAAAGCTTCTTTCCAGATTTCATCTGAGGATATTTCCTTTTTCACCATAGCCCTCTATGGGCTTCCAAACATCACTTTGCCAATTTCACAAGAACTGTCTTAGCGAAAGGCTTCTTCAGGGGAAAGCTGTAACTCTGTGAGATGATTTCACAGAACACAAAGAAGTTTCTCAGAAAGCTTCTTTCTCTTTGTTATCGGAAGATATTTCCTTTGGCCCTATAGTCTTCAAAGGGATCCGAAATATCTGTTCTCAGATTCCACAGAAAGATGGCTAGCAAAGAGATCTACGAAACACAGATGTATCTCTGTGAGATGAATTCACAGAAAAATAAGCAGTTTCTCAGAAAGCTTCTTTCCAGATTTCATCTGAGGATATTTCCTTTTTCACCATAGCCCTCTATGGGCTTCCAAATATCACTTTGCCTATTCCACAAGAACTGTCTTAGCGAAAGGCTTCTTGAGGGGAAAGCTGTAACTCTGTGAGATGATTTCACAGAACTCAAAGAAGTTTCTCAAAAAGCTTCTTTCTCTTTGTTATCGGAAGATATTTCCTTTGGCCCTATAGTCTTCAAAGGGATCCGAAATATCTGTTCTCAGATTCCACAGAAAGAATGCTAGCAAAGAGATCCACGAAACACACATGTAACTCTGTGAGATGAATTCACAGAACACTAAGCAGTTTCTCAGAAAGCTTCTTTCCAGATTTCATCTGAGGATATTTCCTTTTTCACCATAGCCCTCTATGGGCTTCCAAATATCACTTTGCCAATTCCACAAGAACTGTCTTAGCGAAAGGCTTCTTGAAGGGAAAGCTGATACTCTGTGAGATGATTTCACAGAACACAAAGAAGTTTCTCAGAAAGCTTCTTTCTCTTTGTTATCGGAGGATATTTCCTTTGGCCCTATAGTCTTCAAAGGGATCCGATATATCTGTTCTCAGATTCCACAGAAAGAAGGCTAGCAAAGAGATCCACGAAATACAGATGTAACTCTGTGAGATGAATTAACAGAACACTAAGCAGTTTCTCAGAAAACTTCTTTCCAGATTTCATCTGAGGATATTTCCTTTTTCACCATAGCCCTCTACGGGCTTCCAAATATCACTTTGCCAATTCCACAAGTACCGTCTTAGCGAAAGGCTTCTTGAGGGGAAAGCTGTAACTCTGTGAGATGATTTCACAGAACACAAAGAAGTTTCTCAGAAAGCTTCTTTCTCTTTGTTATCGGAGGATATTTCCTTTGGCCCTATAGTCTTCAAAGGGATCCGAAATATCTGTTCTCAATTCCACAGAAATAAGGCTAGCAAAGAGATCTACGAAACACAGATGTAACTCTGTGAGATGAATTATCAGAACACTAAGCAGTTTCTCAGAAAGCTTCTTTCCAGATTTCATCTGAGGATATTTCCTTTTTCACCATAGCCCTCGATGGGCTTCCAAATATCACTTTGCCAATTCCACAAGAACTGTCTCAGCGAAAGGCTTCTTGAGGGGAAAGCTGTAACTCGGTGAGATGATTTCACAGAACACCAAGAAGTTTCTCAGAAAGCTTCTTTCTCTTTGTTATCGAAGGATATTTCCTTTGGCCCTATAGTCTTCAAAGGGATCCGAAATATCTGTTCTCAGATTCCACAGAAATAAGGCTACCAAAGAGGTCTACGAAACACAGATGTAACTCTGTGAGATGAATTCACAGAACACTAAGCAGTTTCTCAGAAAGCTTCTTTCCAGATTTCATCTGAGGATATTTCCTTTTTCACCATAGCCCTATAGGGGTTTCCAAATATCAGTTTGCCAATTCCACAAGAACTGTCTTAGCGAAAGGCTTCTTGAGGGGAAAGCTGTAACTCTGTGAGATGATTTCACAGAACACTAAGCAGTTTCTCAGAAAGCTTCTTTCCAGATTTCATCTGAGGATATTTCCTTTTTCACCATAGCCCTCTATGGGCTTCCAAATCTCACTTTGCCAATTCCACAAGAACTGTCTTAGCGAAAGGCTTCTTGAGGGAAAGCTGTAACTCTGTGACATGATTTCACAGAACACAAAGAAGTTTCTCAGAAAGCTTCTTTCTCTTTGTTATCGGAGGATATTTCCTTTGGCCATATAGTCTTCAAAGGGATCCGAAATATCTGTTCTCAGATACCACAGAAATAAGGCTAGCAAAGAGATCTACGAAATACAGATGTAATTCTGTGAGATGAATTCACAGAACACTAAGCAGTTTCTCAGAAAGCTTCTTTCCAGATTTCATCTGAGGATATTTGCTTTTTCACCATAGCCCTCTATGGGCTTCCAAATATCACTTTGCCAATTCCACAAGAACTGTCTTAGGGAAAGGCTTCTTGAGGGGAAAGCTGTAACTCTGCGAAATGATTTCACAGAACACAAGGAAGTTTCTCAGAAAGCTCCTTTCTCTTTGTTATCGGAGGATATTTCCTTTGGCCCTATAGTCTTCAAAGGGATCCGAAATATCTGTTCTCAGATACCACAAAAAGAAGGCTAGCAAAGAGATATACGAAACACAGATGTAACTCTGTGCGATGAATTCAAAGAACACTAAGCAGTTTCTCAGAAAGCTTCTTTCCAGATTTCATCTGAGGATATTTCCTTTTTCACCATAGCCCTCTATGGGCTTCCAAATATCACTTTGCCAATTCCACAAGAACTGTCTTAGCGAAAGGCTTCTTGAGGCGAAAGCTGTAACTCTGTGAGATGATTTCACAGAACACAAAGAAGTTTCTCAGAAAGCTTCTTTCACTTTGTTATCGGAGGATATTTCCTTTGGCCCTATAGTCTTCAAAGGGATCCGAAATATCTGTTTTCAGATTCCACAGAAATAAGGATAGCGAAGAGATCTACGAAACACAGATGTAACTCGGTGGATGAATTAACAAAACACTAAGCAGTTTCTCAGAAAGCTTCTTTCCAGATTTCATCTGAGGATATTTCCTTTTTCACCATAGCCCTCTATGGGCTTCCAAATCTCCCTTTGCCAATTCCACAAGAACTGTCTTAGAGAAAGGCTTCTTGAGCGGAAAGGTGTAACTCTGTGAGATGATTTCACAGAACACTAAGAAGTTTCTCAGAAAGCTTCTTTCTCTTTATTATCGGAGGATATTTCCTTTGGCCCTATATTCTTCAAAGGGATCCGAAATATCTGTTCTCAGATTCCACAGAAAGAAGGCTAGAAAGAGATCCACGAAATACAGATGTAACTCTGTGAGATGAATTCACAGAACACTAAGCCTTTTCTCAGAAAGCTTCTTTCCAGATTTCATCTGAGGATATTTCCTTTTTCACCATAGCCCTCTATGGGCTTCCAAATATCACTTTGCCAATTCCACAAGAACTGTCTTAGCGAAAGACTTCTTCAGGGGAAAGCTGTAACTCTGTGAGATGATTTCACAGAACACAAAGAAGTTTCTCAGAAAGCTTCTTTCTCTTTGTTATCGGAGGATAATTCCTTTGGCCCTATAGTCTTCAAAGGGATCCGAAATATCTGTTCTCAGATTCCACAGAAAGTAGGCTAGCAAAGACATCTACGAAAAACAGATTTCTCTCTGTGAGATGAATTCACAGAAAAATAAGCAGTTTCTCAGAAAGCTTCTTTCCAGATTTCATCTGAGGATATTTCCTTTTTCACCATAGCCCTGTATGGGCTTCCAAATATCACTTTGCCAATTCCACAAGAACTGTCTTAGCGAAAGGCTTCTTGAGGGGAAAGCTGTAACTCTGTGAGATGATTTCACAGAACACAAAGAAGTTTCTCAGAAAGCTTCTTTCTCTTTGTTATCGGAGGATATTTCCTTTGGCCCTAGAGTCTTCAAAGGGATCCGAAATATCTGTTCTCAGATTCCACAGAAAGAAGGCTAGCAAAGAGATCTACGAAACACAGATGTAACTCTGTGAGATGAATTCACAGAACACTAAGCAGTTTCTCAGAAAGCTTCTTTCCAGATTTCATCTGAGGATATTTCCTTTTTCACCATAGCCCTCTAGGGGCTTCCAAATATCACTTTGCCAATTCCACAAGAACTGTCTTACCGAAAGGCTTCTTGAGGGGAAAGCTGTAACTCTGTGAGATGATTTCACAGAACACAAAGAAGTTTCTCAGAAAGCTTCTTTCTCTTTTTTATCGGAAGATATTTCCTTTGGCCCTATAGTCTTCAAAGGGATCCGAAATATCTGTTCTCAGATTCCACAGAAAGAATGCTAGCAAAGAGATCTACGAAACACACATGTAACTCTGTGAGATGAATTCACAGAACACTAAGCAGTTTCTCAGAAAGCTTCTTTCCAGATTTCATCTGAGGATATTTCCTTTTTCACCATAGCCCTCTATGGGCTTCCAAATATCACTTTGCCAATTCCAGAAGAACTGTCTTAGCGAAAGGCTTCTTGAGGGGAAAGCTGTAACTCTGTGAGATGATTTCACAGAACACAAAAAAGTTTCTCAGAAAGCTTCTTTCTCTTTGTTATCGGAGGATATTTCCTTTGGCCCTATAGTCTTCAAAGGGATACGAAATATCTGTTCTCAGATTCCACAGAAAGAAGGCTACCAAAGAGATCTACGAAACACAGATGTAACTCTGTGAGATGAATTCACAGAACACTAAGCAGTTTCTCAGAAAGCTTCTTTCCAGATTTCATCTGAGGATATTTGCTTTTTCACCATCGCCCTCTATTGGCTTCCAAATATCACTTTGCCAATTCCACAAGAACTGTCTTAGCGAAAGGCTTCTTGAGGGAAAGCTGTAACTCTGTGAAATGATTTGACAGAACACAAAGAAATTTCTCAGAAAGCTTCTTTCTCTTTGTTATCGGAGGATATTTCCTTTGGCCCTATAGTCTTCAAAGGGATCCGAAATATCTGTTTTCAGATTCCACAGAAATAAGGATAGCGAAGAGATCTACGAAACACAGATGTAACTCTGTGAGATGAATTAACAAAACACTAAACAGTTTCTCAGAAAGCTTCTTTCCAGATTTCATCTGAGGATATTTCCTTTTTCACCATAGCCCTCTAAGGGCTTCCAAATCTCACTTTGCCAATTCCACAAGAACTGTCTTAGCGAAAGGCTTCTTGAGGGAAAGCTGTAACTCTGTGAAATGATTTCACAGAACACAAAGAAGTTTCTCAGAAAGCTTCTTTCTCTTTGTTATCGGAGGATATTTCGTTTGGCCATATAGTCTTCAAAGGGATCCGAAATATCTGTTCTCAGATAAAACAGAAATAAGGCTAGCAAAGAGATCTACGAAATACAGATGTAACTCTGTGAGATGAATTCACAGAACACTAAGCAGTTTCTCAGAAAGCTTCTTTCCAGATTTCATCTGAGGATATTTCCTTTTTCACCATAGCCCTCTATGGGCTTCCAAATATCACTTTGCCAATTCCACAAGAACTGTCTTAGGGAAAGGCTTCTTGAGGGGAAAGCTGTAACTCTGTGAAATGATTTCACAGAACACAAAGAAGTTTCTCAGAAAGCTTCTTTCTCTTTCTTATCGGAGGATATTTCCTTTGGCCCTATAGTCTTCAAAGGGATCCGAAATATCTGTTCTCAGATTCCACAGAAAGAAGGCTAGCAAAGAGATCTACGAAACACAGATGTAACTCTGTGAGATGAATTCACAGAACACTAAGCAGTTTCTCAGAAAGCTTCTTTCCAGATTTCATCTGAGGATATTTCCTTTTTCACCATAGCCCTCTATGGGCTTCCAAACATCACTTTGCCAATTTCACAAGAACTGTCTTAGCGAAAGGCTTCTTCAGGGGAAAGCTGTAACTCTGTGAGATGATTTCACAGAACACAAAGAAGTTTCTCAGAAAGCTTCTTTCTCTTTGTTATCGGAAGATATTTCCTTTGGCCCTATAGTCTTCAAAGGGATCCGAAATATCTGTTCTCAGATTCCACAGAAAGATGGCTAGCAAAGAGATCTACGAAACACAGATGTATCTCTGTGAGATGAATTCACAGAAAAATAAGCAGTTTCTCAGAAAGCTTCTTTCCAGATTTCATCTGAGGATATTTCCTTTTTCACCATAGCCCTCTATGGGCTTCCAAATATCACTTTGCCTATTCCACAAGAACTGTCTTAGCGAAAGGCTTCTTGAGGGGAAAGCTGTAACTCTGTGAGATGATTTCACAGAACTCAAAGAAGTTTCTCAAAAAGCTTCTTTCTCTTTGTTATCGGAAGATATTTCCTTTGGCCCTATAGTCTTCAAAGGGATCCGAAATATCTGTTCTCAGATTCCACAGAAAGAATGCTAGCAAAGAGATCCACGAAACACACATGTAACTCTGTGAGATGAATTCACAGAACACTAAGCAGTTTCTCAGAAAGCTTCTTTCCAGATTTCATCTGAGGATATTTCCTTTTTCACCATAGCCCTCTATGGGCTTCCAAATATCACTTTGCCAATTCCACAAGAACTGTCTTAGCGAAAGGCTTCTTGAAGGGAAAGCTGATACTCTGTGAGATGATTTCACAGAACACAAAGAAGTTTCTCAGAAAGCTTCTTTCTCTTTGTTATCGGAGGATATTTCCTTTGGCCCTATAGTCTTCAAAGGGATCCGATATATCTGTTCTCAGATTCCACAGAAAGAAGGCTAGCAAAGAGATCCACGAAATACAGATGTAACTCTGTGAGATGAATTAACAGAACACTAAGCAGTTTCTCAGAAAACTTCTTTCCAGATTTCATCTGAGGATATTTCCTTTTTCACCATAGCCCTCTACGGGCTTCCAAATATCACTTTGCCAATTCCACAAGTACCGTCTTAGCGAAAGGCTTCTTGAGGGGAAAGCTGTAACTCTGTGAGATGATTTCACAGAACACAAAGAAGTTTCTCAGAAAGCTTCTTTCTCTTTGTTATCGGAGGATATTTCCTTTGGCCCTATAGTCTTCAAAGGGATCCGAAATATCTGTTCTCAATTCCACAGAAATAAGGCTAGCAAAGAGATCTACGAAACACAGATGTAACTCTGTGAGATGAATTATCAGAACACTAAGCAGTTTCTCAGAAAGCTTCTTTCCAGATTTCATCTGAGGATATTTCCTTTTTCACCATAGCCCTCGATGGGCTTCCAAATATCACTTTGCCAATTCCACAAGAACTGTCTCAGCGAAAGGCTTCTTGAGGGGAAAGCTGTAACTCGGTGAGATGATTTCACAGAACACCAAGAAGTTTCTCAGAAAGCTTCTTTCTCTTTGTTATCGAAGGATATTTCCTTTGGCCCTATAGTCTTCAAAGGGATCCGAAATATCTGTTCTCAGATTCCACAGAAATAAGGCTACCAAAGAGGTCTACGAAACACAGATGTAACTCTGTGAGATGAATTCACAGAACACTAAGCAGTTTCTCAGAAAGCTTCTTTCCAGATTTCATCTGAGGATATTTCCTTTTTCACCATAGCCCTATAGGGGTTTCCAAATATCAGTTTGCCAATTCCACAAGAACTGTCTTAGCGAAAGGCTTCTTGAGGGGAAAGCTGTAACTCTGTGAGATGATTTCACAGAACACTAAGCAGTTTCTCAGAAAGCTTCTTTCCAGATTTCATCTGAGGATATTTCCTTTTTCACCATAGCCCTCTATGGGCTTCCAAATCTCACTTTGCCAATTCCACAAGAACTGTCTTAGCGAAAGGCTTCTTGAGGGAAAGCTGTAACTCTGTGACATGATTTCACAGAACACAAAGAAGTTTCTCAGAAAGCTTCTTTCTCTTTGTTATCGGAGGATATTTCCTTTGGCCATATAGTCTTCAAAGGGATCCGAAATATCTGTTCTCAGATACCACAGAAATAAGGCTAGCAAAGAGATCTACGAAATACAGATGTAATTCTGTGAGATGAATTCACAGAACACTAAGCAGTTTCTCAGAAAGCTTCTTTCCAGATTTCATCTGAGGATATTTGCTTTTTCACCATAGCCCTCTATGGGCTTCCAAATATCACTTTGCCAATTCCACAAGAACTGTCTTAGGGAAAGGCTTCTTGAGGGGAAAGCTGTAACTCTGCGAAATGATTTCACAGAACACAAGGAAGTTTCTCAGAAAGCTCCTTTCTCTTTGTTATCGGAGGATATTTCCTTTGGCCCTATAGTCTTCAAAGGGATCCGAAATATCTGTTCTCAGATACCACAAAAAGAAGGCTAGCAAAGAGATATACGAAACACAGATGTAACTCTGTGCGATGAATTCAAAGAACACTAAGCAGTTTCTCAGAAAGCTTCTTTCCAGATTTCATCTGAGGATATTTCCTTTTTCACCATAGCCCTCTATGGGCTTCCAAATATCACTTTGCCAATTCCACAAGAACTGTCTTAGCGAAAGGCTTCTTGAGGCGAAAGCTGTAACTCTGTGAGATGATTTGACAGAACACAAAGAAGTTTCTCAGAAAGCTTCTTTCACTTTGTTATCGGAGGATATTTCCTTTGGCCCTATAGTCTTCAAAGGGATCCGAAATATCTGTTTTCAGATTCCACAGAAATAAGGATAGCGAAGAGATCTACGAAACACAGATGTAACTCGGTGGATGAATTAACAAAACACTAAGCAGTTTCTCAGAAAGCTTCTTTCCAGATTTCATCTGAGGATATTTCCTTTTTCACCATAGCCCTCTATGGGCTTCCAAATCTCCCTTTGCCAATTCCACAAGAACTGTCTTAGAGAAAGGCTTCTTGAGCGGAAAGGTGTAACTCTGTGAGATGATTTCACAGAACACTAAGAAGTTTCTCAGAAAGCTTCTTTCTCTTTATTATCGGAGGATATTTCCTTTGGCCCTATATTCTTCAAAGGGATCCGAAATATCTGTTCTCAGATTCCACAGAAAGAAGGCTAGAAAGAGATCCACGAAATACAGATGTAACTCTGTGAGATGAATTCACAGAACACTAAGCCTTTTCTCAGAAAGCTTCTTTCCAGATTTCATCTGAGGATATTTCCTTTTTCACCATAGCCCTCTATGGGCTTCCAAATATCACTTTGCCAATTCCACAAGAACTGTCTTAGCGAAAGACTTCTTCAGGGGAAAGCTGTAACTCTGTGAGATGATTTCACAGAACACAAAGAAGTTTCTCAGAAAGCTTCTTTCTCTTTGTTATCGGAGGATAATTCCTTTGGCCCTATAGTCTTCAAAGGGATCCGAAATATCTGTTCTCAGATTCCACAGAAAGTAGGCTAGCAAAGACATCTACGAAAAACAGATTTCTCTCTGTGAGATGAATTCACAGAAAAATAAGCAGTTTCTCAGAAAGCTTCTTTCCAGATTTCATCTGAGGATATTTCCTTTTTCACCATAGCCCTGTATGGGCTTCCAAATATCACTTTGCCAATTCCACAAGAACTGTCTTAGCGAAAGGCTTCTTGAGGGGAAAGCTGTAACTCTGTGAGATGATTTCACAGAACACAAAGAAGTTTCTCAGAAAGCTTCTTTCTCTTTGTTATCGGAGGATATTTCCTTTGGCCCTAGAGTCTTCAAAGGGATCCGAAATATCTGTTCTCAGATTCCACAGAAAGAAGGCTAGCAAAGAGATCTACGAAACACAGATGTAACTCTGTGAGATGAATTCACAGAACACTAAGCAGTTTCTCAGAAAGCTTCTTTCCAGATTTCATCTGAGGATATTTCCTTTTTCACCATAGCCCTCTAGGGGCTTCCAAATATCACTTTGCCAATTCCACAAGAACTGTCTTACCGAAAGGCTTCTTGAGGGGAAAGCTGTAACTCTGTGAGATGATTTCACAGAACACAAAGAAGTTTCTCAGAAAGCTTCTTTCTCTTTTTTATCGGAAGATATTTCCTTTGGCCCTATAGTCTTCAAAGGGATCCGAAATATCTGTTCTCAGATTCCACAGAAAGAATGCTAGCAAAGAGATCTACGAAACACACATGTAACTCTGTGAGATGAATTCACGGAACACTAAGCAGTTTCTCAGAAAGCTTCTTTCCAGATTTCATCTGAGGATATTTCCTTTTTCACCATAGCCCTCTATGGGCTTCCAAATATCACTTTGCCAATTCCAGAAGAACTGTCTTAGCGAAAGGCTTCTTGAGGGGAAAGCTGTAACTCTGTGAGATGATTTCACAGAACACAAAAAAGTTTCTCAGAAAGCTTCTTTCTCTTTGTTATCGGAGGATATTTCCTTTGGCCCTATAGTCTTCAAAGGGATACGAAATATCTGTTCTCAGATTCCACAGAAAGAAGGCTACCAAAGAGATCTACGAAACACAGATGTAACTCTGTGAGATGAATTCACAGAACACTAAGCAGTTTCTCAGAAAGCTTCTTTCCAGATTTCATCTGAGGATATTTGCTTTTTCACCATCGCCCTCTATTGGCTTCCAAATATCACTTTGCCAATTCCACAAGAACTGTCTTAGCGAAAGGCTTCTTGAGGGAAAGCTGTAACTCTGTGAAATGATTTGACAGAACACAAAGAAATTTCTCAGAAAGCTTCTTTCTCTTTGTTATCGGAGGATATTTCCTTTGGCCCTATAGTCTTCAAAGGGATCCGAAATATCTGTTTTCAGATTCCACAGAAATAAGGATAGCGAAGAGATCTACGAAACACAGATGTAACTCTGTGAGATGAATTAACAAAACACTAAACAGTTTCTCAGAAAGCTTCTTTCCAGATTTCATCTGAGGATATTTCCTTTTTCACCATAGCCCTCTAAGGGCTTCCAAATCTCACTTTGCCAATTCCACAAGAACTGTCTTAGCGAAAGGCTTCTTGAGGGAAAGCTGTAACTCTGTGAAATGATTTCACAGAACACAAAGAAGTTTCTCAGAAAGCTTCTTTCTCTTTGTTATCGGAGGATATTTCGTTTGGCCATATAGTCTTCAAAGGGATCCGAAATATCTGTTCTCAGATAAAACAGAAATAAGGCTAGCAAAGAGATCTACGAAATACAGATGTAACTCTGTGAGATGAATTCACAGAACACTAAGCAGTTTCTCAGAAAGCTTCTTTCCAGATTTCATCTGAGGATATTTCCTTTTTCACCATAGCCCTCTATGGGCTTCCAAATATCACTTTGCCAATTCCACAAGAACTGTCTTAGGGAAAGGCTTCTTGAGGGGAAAGCTGTAACTCTGTGAAATGATTTCACAGAACACAAAGAAGTTTCTCAGAAAGCTTCTTTCTCTTTCTTATCGGAGGATATTTCCTTTGGCCCTATAGTCTTCAAAGGGATCCGAAATATCTGTTCTCAGATTCCACAGAAAGAAGGCTAGCAAAGAGATCTACGAAACACAGATGTAACTCTGTGAGATGAATTCACAGAACACTAAGCAGTTTCTCAGAAAGCTTCTTTCCAGATTTCATCTGAGGATATTTCCTTTTTCACCATAGCCCTCTATGGGCTTCCAAATATCACTTTGCCAATTCCACAAGAACTGTCTTAGCGAAAGGCTTCTTGAGGGGAAAGCTGTAACTCTGTGAGATGATTTCACAGAACACAAAAAAGTTTCTCAGAAAGCTTCTTTCTCTTTGTTATCGGAGGATATTTCCTTTGGCCCTATAGTCTTCAAAGGGATACGAAATATCTGTTCTCAGATTCCACAGAAAGAAGGCTACCAAAGAGATCTACGAAACACAGATGTAACTCTGTGAGATGAATTCACAGAACACTAAGCAGTTTCTCAGAAAGCTTCTTTCCAGATTTCATCTGAGGATATTTGCTTTTTCACCATCGCCCTCTATTGGCTTCCAAATATCACTTTGCCAATTCCACAAGAACTGTCTTAGCGAAAGGCTTCTTGAGGGAAAGCTGTAACTCTGTGAAATGATTTGACAGAACACAAAGAAATTTCTCAGAAAGCTTCTTTCTCTTTGTTATCGGAGGATATTTCCTTTGGCCCTATAGTCTTCAAAGGGATCCGAAATATCTGTTTTCAGATTCCACAGAAATAAGGATAGCGAAGAGATCTACGAAACACAGATGTAACTCTGTGAGATGAATTAACAAAACACTAAGCAGTTTCTCAGAAAGCTTCTTTCCAGATTTCATCTGAGGATATTTCCTTTTTCACCATAGCCCTCTAAGGGCTTCCAAATCTCACTTTGCCAATTCCACAAGAACTGTCTTAGCGAAAGGCTTCTTGAGGGAAAGCTGTAACTCTGTGAAATGATTTCACAGAACACAAAGAAGTTTCTCAGAAAGCTTCTTTCTCTTTGTTATCGGAGGATATTTCGTTTGGCCATATAGTCTTCAAAGGGATCCGAAATATCTGTTCTCAGTTAAAACAGAAATAAGGCTAGCAAAGAGATCTACGAAATACAGATGTAACTCTGTGAGATGAATTCACAGAACACTAAGCAGTTTCTCAGAAAGCTTCTTTCCAGATTTCATCTGAGGATATTTCCTTTTTCACCATAGCCCTCTATGGGCTTCCAAATATCACTTTGCCAATTCCACAAGAACTGTCTTAGGGAAAGGCTTCTTGAGGGGAAAGCTGTAACTCTGTGAAATGATTTCACAGAACACAAAGAAGTTTCTCAGAAAGCTTCTTTCTCTTTCTTATCGGAGGATATTTCCTTTGGCCCTATAGTCTTCAAAGGGATCCGAAATATCTGTTCTCAGATTCCACAGAAAGAAGGCTAGCAAAGAGATCTACGAAACACAGATGTAACTCTGTGAGATGAATTCACAGAACACTAAGCAGTTTCTCAGAAAGCTTCTTTCCAGATTTCATCTGAGGATATTTTCTTTTTCACCATAGCCCTCTAGGGGCTTCCAAATATCACTTTGCCAATTCCACAAGAACTGTCTTACCGAAAGGCTTCTTGAGGGGAAAGCTGTAACTCTGTGAGATGATTTCACAGAACACAAAGAAGTTTCTCAGAAAGCTTCTTTCTCTTTGTTATCGGAAGATATTTCCTTTGGCCCTATAGTCTGCAAAGGGATCCGAAATATCTGTTCTCAGATTCCACAGAAAGAATGCTAGCAAAGAGATCTACGAAACACACATGTAACTCTGTGAGATGAATTCACAGAACACTAAGCAGTTTCTCAGAAAGCTTCTTTCCAGATTTCATCTGAGGATATTTCCTTTTTCACCATAGCCCTCTATGGGCTTCCAAATATCACTTTGCCAATTCCACAAGAACTGTCTTAGCGAAAGGCTTCTTGAGGGGAAAGCTGTAACTCTGTGAGATGATTTCACAGAACACAAAAAAGTTTCTCAGAAAGCTTCTTTCTCTTTGTTATCGGATGATATTTCCTTTGGCCCTATAGTCTTCAAAGGGATACGAAATATCTGTTCTCAGATTCCACAGAAAGAAGGCTACCAAAGAGATCTACGAAACACAGATGTAACTCTGTGAGATGAATTCACAGAACACTAAGCAGTTTCTCAGAAAGCTTCTTTCCAGATTTCATCTGAGGATATTTGCTTTTTCACCATCGCCCTCTATTGGCTTCCAAATATCACTTTGCCAATTCCACAAGAACTGTCTTAGCGAAAGGCTTCTTGAGGGAAAGCTGTAACTCTGTGAAATGATTTGACAGAACACAAAGAAATTTCTCAGAAAGCTTCTTTCTCTTTGTTATCGGAGGATATTTCCTTTGGCCCTATAGTCTTCAAAGGGATCCGAAATATCTGTTTTCAGATTCCACAGAAATAAGGATAGCGAAGAGATCTACGAAACACAGATGTAACTCTGTGAGATGAATTAACAAAACACTAAGCAGTTTCTCAGAAAGCTTCTTTCCAGATTTCATCTGAGGATATTTCCTTTTTCACCATAGCCCTCTAAGGGCTTCCAAATCTCACTTTGCCAATTCCACAAGAACTGTCTCAGCGAAAGGCTTCTTGAGGGAAAGCTGTAACTCTGTGAAATGATTTCACAGAACACAAAGAAGTTTCTCAGAAAGCTTCTTTCTCTTTGTTATCGGAGGATATTTCCTTTGGCCATATAGTCTTCAAAGGGATCCGAAATATCTGTTCTCAGATACCACAGAAATAAGGCTAGCAAAGAGATCTACGAAATACAGATGTAACTCTGTGAGATGAATTCACAGAACACTAAGCAGTTTCTCAGAAAGCTTCTTTCCAGATTTCATCTGAGGATATTTCCTTTTTCACCATAGCCCTCTATGGGCTTCCAAATATCACTTTGCCAATTCCACAAGAACTGTCTTAGGGAAAGGCTTCTTGAGGGGAAAGCTGTAACTCTGTGAAATGATTTCACAGAACACAAAGAAGTTTCTCAGAAAGCTTCTTTCTCTTTCTTATCGGAGGATATTTCCTTTGGCCCTATAGTCTTCAAAGGGATCCGAAATATCTGTTCTCAGATTCCACAGAAAGAAGGCTAGCAAAGAGATCTACGAAACACACATGTAACTCTGTGCGATGAATTAACAAAACACTAAGCAGTTTCTCAGAAAGCTTCTTTCCAGATTTCATCTGAGGATATTTCCTTTTTCACCATAGCGCTCTATGGGCTTCCAAATCTCACTTTGCCAATTCCACAAGAACTGTCTTAGCGAAAGGCTTCTTGAGCGGAAAGGTGTAACTCTGTGAGATGATTTCACAGAACACTAAGAAGTTTCTCAGAAAGCTTCTTTCTCTTTATTATCGGAGGATATTTCCTATGGCCCTATAGTCTTCAAAGGGATCCGAAATATCTGTTCTCAGTTTCCACAGAAAGAAGGCTAGAAAGAGATCCAGGAAATACAGATGTAACTCTGTGAGATGAATTCACAGAACACTAAGCCGTTTCTCAGAAAGCTTCTTTCCAGATTTCATCTGAGGATATTTCCTTTTTCACCATAGCCCTCTATGGGCTTCCAAATATCACTTTGCCAATTCCACAAGAACTGTCTTAGCGAAAGACTTCTTCAGGGGAAAGCTGTAACTCTGTGAGATGATTTCACAGAACACAAAGAAGTTTCTCAGAAAGCTTGTTTCTCTTTGTTATCGGAAGATATTTCCTTTGGCCCTATAGTCTTCAAAGGGATCCGAAATATCTGTTCTCAGATTTCACAGAAAGAAGGCTAGCAAAGAGATCTACGAAACACAGATTTATCTCTGTGAGATGAATTCACAGAAAAATAAGCAGTTTCTCAGAAAGCTTCTTTCCAGATTTCATCTGAGGATATTTCCTTTTTCACCATCGCCCTCTAAGGGCTTCCAAATATCACTTTGCCAATTCCACAAGAACTGTCTTAGCGAAAGGCTTCTTGAGGGGAAAGCTGTAACTCTGTGAGATGATTTCACAGAACACAAAGAAGTTTCTCAGAAAGCTTCTTTCTCTTTGTTATCGGAGGATATTTCCTTTGGACCTATAGTCTTCAAAGGGATCCGAAATATCTGTTCTCAGATTCCACAGAAAGAAGGCTAGCAAAGAGATCCACGAAATACAGATGTAACTCTGTGAGATGAATTCACAGAACACTAAGCAGTTTCTCAGAAAGCTTCTTTCCAGATTTCATCTGAGGATATTTCCTTTTTCACCATAGCCCTCTATGGACTTCCAAATATCACTTTGCCAATTCCACAAGAACCGTCTTAGCGAAAGGCTTCTTGAGGGGAAAGCTGTAACTCTGTGAGATGATTTCACAGAACACAAAGAAGTTTCTCAGAAAGCTTCTTTCTCTTTGTTATCGGAAGATATTTCCTTTGGCCCTATAGTCTTCAAAGGGATCCGAAATATCTGTTCTCAGATTCCACAGAAAGAATGCTAGCAAAGAGATCTACGAAACACACATGTAACTCTGTGAGATGAATTCACAGAACACTAAGCAGTTTCTCAGAAAGCTTCTTTCCAGATTTCATCTGAGGATATTTCCTTTTTCACCATAGCCCTCTATGGGCTTCCAAATATCACTTTGCCAATTCCAGAAGAACTGTCTTAGCGAAAGGCTTCTTGAGGGGAAAGCTGTAACTCTGTGAGATGATTTCACAGAACACAAAAAAGTTTCTCAGAAAGCTTCTTTCTCTTTGTTATCGGAGGATATTTCCTTTGGCCCTATAGTCTTCAAAGGGATACGAAATATCTGTTCTCAGATTCCACAGAAAGAAGGCTACCAAAGAGATCTACGAAACACAGATGTAACTCTGTGAGATGAATTCACAGAACACTAAGCAGTTTCTCAGAAAGCTTCTTTCCACATTTCATCTGAGGATATTTGCTTTTTCACCATCGCCCTCTATTGGCTTCCAAATATCACTTTGCCAATTCCACAAGAACTGTCTTAGCGAAAGGCTTCTTGAGGGAAAGCTGTAACTCTGTGAGATGATTTCACAGAACACAAAGAAGTTTCTCAGAAAGCTTCTTTCTCTTTGTTATCGGAGGATATTACCTTTGGCCCTATAGTCGTCAAAGGGATCTGAAATATCTGTTCTCAGATTCCACACAAATAAGGCTACCAAAAAGATCTACGAAACACAGATGTAACTCTGTGAGTTGAATTCAGAGAACACTAAGCAGTTTCTCAGAAAGCTTCTTTCCAGATTTCATCTGAGGATATTTCCTTTTTCACCATAGCCCTCTATGGGCTTCCAAATATCACTTTGCCAATTCCACAAGAACTGTCTTAGCGAAAGGCTTCTTCAGGGGAAAGCTGTAACTCTGTGAGATGATTTCACAGAACACAAAGAAGTTTCTCAGAAAGCTTCTTTCTCTTTGTTATCGGAGGATATTTCCTTTGGCCCTATATTCTTCAAAGGGATCCGAAATATCTGTTCTCAGATTCCACAGAAAGAAGGCTAGCAAAGAGATCTACGAAACACAGATGTATCTCTGTGATATGAATTCACAGAAAAATAAGCAGTTTCTCAGAAAGCTTCTTTCCAGATTTCATCTGAGGATATTTCCTTTTTCACCATAGCCCTCTATGGGCTTCCAAATATCACTTTGCCTATTCCACAAGAACTGTCTTAGCGAAAGGCTTCTTGAGGGGAAAGCTGTAACTCTGTGAGATGATTTCACAGAACACAAAGAAGTTTCTCAGAAAGCTTCTTTCTCTTTGTTATCGGAAGATATTTCCTTTGACCCTATAGTCTTCAAAGGGATCCGAAATATCTGTTCTCAGATTCCACAGAAAGAATGCTAGCAAAGAGATCTACGAAACACACATGTAACTCTGTGAGATGAATTCACAGAACACTAAGCATTTTCTCAGAAATCTTCTTTCTCTTTGTTATCGGGGGATATTACCTTTGGCCCTATAGTCGTCAAAGGGATCCGAAATATCTGTTCTCAGATTCCACACAAATAAGGCTACCAAAAAGATCTACGAAACACAGATGTAACTCTGTGAGATGAATTCACAGAACACTAAGCAGTTTCTCAGAAAGCTTCTTTCCAGATTTCATCTGAGGATATTTGCTTTTTCACCATAGCCCTCTATGAGCTTCCAAATATCACTTTGCCAATTCCACTGAAGTGTCTTAGCGAAAGGCTTCTTGAGGGGAAAGCTGTAACTCTGTTAGATGATTTCACAGAACACAAAGAAGTTTCTCAGAAAGCTTCTTTCTCTTTGTTATCAGAGGATATTTCCTTTGGCCCTATAGTCTTCAAAGGGATCCGAAATATCTGTTCTCAGATTCCACAGAAAGAAGGCTAGCAAAGAGATCCACGAAATACAGATGTAACTCTGTGAGATGAATTAACAGAACACTAAGCAGTTTCTCAGAAAACTTCTTTCCAGATTTCATCTGAGGATATTTCCTTTTTCACCATAGCCCTCTATGGGCTTCCAAATTTCACTTTGCCAATTCCACAAGTACCGTCTTAGCGAAAGGCTTCTTGAGGGGAAAGCTGTAACTCTGTGAGATGATTTCACAGAACACAAAGAAGTTTCTCAGAAAGCTTCTTTCTCTTTGTTATCGGAGGATATTTCCGTTGGCCCTATAGTCTTCAAAGGGATCCGAAATATCTGTTCTCAGATTCCACAGAAATAAGGCTAGCAAAGAGATCTACGAAACACAGATGTAACTCTGTGAGATGAATTCACAGAAAAATAAGCAGTTTCTCAGATAGCTTCTTTCCAGATTTCATCTGAGGATATTTCCTTTTTCACCATAGCCCTCTATGGGCTTCCAAATATCACTTTGCCAATTCCACAAGAACTGTCTTAGCGAAAGGCTTCTTGAGGGGAAAGCTGTAACTCAGTGAGATGATTTCACAGAACACAAAGAAGTTTCTCAGAAAGCTTCTTTCTCTTTGTTATCGGAGGATATTTCCTTTGGCCCTATAGTCTTCAAAGGGATCCGAAATATCTGTTCTCAGATTCCACAGAAAGAAGGCTAGCAAAGATATCCACGAAACACAGATGTAACTCTGTGAGATGAATTCACAGAACACTAAGCAGTTTCTCAGAAAGCTTCTTTCCAGATTTCATCTGAGGATATTTCCTTTTTCACCGTAGCCCACTATGGGCTTCCAAATATCACTTTGCCAATTCCACAAGAACTGTCTTAGCGAAAGGCTTCTTGAGGGGAAAGCTGTAACTCTGTGAGATGATTTCACAGAACACAAAGAAGTTTCTCAGAAAGCTTCTTTCTCTTTGTTATCGGAGGATATTTCCTTTGGCCCCATAGTCTTCAAAGGGATCCGAAATATCTGTTCTCAGATTCCACAGAAATAAGGCTAGCAAAGAGATCTACGAAACACAGATGTAACTCTGTGAGATGAATTCACAGAACACTAAGCAGTTTCTCAGAAAGCTTCTTTCCAGATTTCATCTGAGGATATTTCCTTTTTCACCATAGCCCTCTATGTGCTTCCAAATATCACTTTGCCTATTCCACAAGAACTGTCTTAGCGAAAGGCTTCTTGAGGGGAAAGCTGTAACTCTGTGAGATGATCTCACAGAACACAAAGAAGTTTCTCAGAAAGCTTCTTTCTCTTTGTTATCGGAAGATATTTCCTTTGACCCTATTGTCTTCAAAGGGATCCGAAATATCTGTTCTCAGATTCCACAGAAAGAATGCTAGCAAAGAGATCTACGAAACACACATGTAATTCAGTGAGATGAATTCACAGAACACTAAGCAGTTTTTCAGAAAGCTTCTTTCTCTTTGTTATCGGAGGATATTTCCTTTGGCCCTATAGTCTTCAAAGGGATCCGAAATATCTGTTCTCATATTCCACAGAAAGAAGGCTAGCAAAGCGATCCACGAAACACAGATGTAACTCTGTGAGATGAATTAACAGAACACTAAGCAGTTTCTCAGAAAGCTTCTTTCCAGATTTCATCTGAGGATATTTCCTTTTTCACCATAGCCCTCTATGGGCTTCCAAATATCACTTTGCCAATTCCACAAGAACTGTCTTAGCGAAAGGCTTCTTCAGGGGAAGCTGTAACTCTGTGAGATGATTTCACAGAACACAAAGAAGTTTCTCAGAAAGCTTCTTTCTCTTTGTTATCGGAGGATATTTCCTTTGGCCCTATATTCTTCAAAGGGATCCGAAATATCTGTTCTCAGATTCCACAGAAATAAGGCTAGCAAAGAGATCTACGAAACACAGATGTATCTCTGTGATATGAATTCACAGAAAAATAAGCAGTTTCTCAGAAAGCTTCTTTCCAGATTTCATCTGAGGATATTTCCTTTTTCACCATAGCCCTCTATGGGCTTCCAAATATCACTTTGCCTATTCCACAAGAACTGTCTTAGCGAAAGGCTTCTTGAGGGGAAAGCTGTAACTCTGGGAGATGATTTCACAGAACACAAAGAAGTTTCTCAGAAAGCTTCTTTCTCTTTGTTATCGGAAGATATTTCCTTTGACCCTATAGTCTTCAAAGGGATCCGAAATATCTGTTCTCAGATTCCACAGAAAGAATGCTAGCAAAGAGATCTACGAAACACACATGTAACTCTGTGAGATGAATTCACAGAACACTAAGCAGTTTCTCAGAAAGCTTCTTTCTCTTTGTTATCGGGGGATATTACCTTTGGCCCTATAGTCGTCAAAGGGATCCGAAATATCTGTTCTCAGATTCCACAGAAATAAGGCTACCAAAAAGATCTACGAAACACAGATGTAACTCTGTGAGATGAATTCACAGAACACTAAGCAGTTTCTCAGAAAGCTTCTTTCCAGATTTCATCTGAGGATATTTGCTTTTTCACCATAGCCCTCTATGAGCTTCCAAATATCACTTTGCCAATTCCACTGAAGTGTCTTAGCGAAAGGCTTCTTGAGGGGAAAGCTGTAACTCTGTGAGATGATTTCACAGAACACAAAGAAGTTTCTCAGAAAGCTTCTTTCTCTTTGTTATCAGAGGATATTTCCTTTGGCCCTATAGTCTTCAAAGGGATCCGAAATATCTGTTCTCAGATTCCACAGAAAGAAGGCTAGCAAAGAGATCCACGAAATACAGATGTAACTCTGTGAGATGAATTAACAGAACACTAAGCAGTTTCTCAGAAAACTTCTTTCCAGATTTCATCTGAGGATATTTCCTTTTTCACCATAGCCCTCTAGGGGCTTCCAAATATCACTTTGCCAATTCCACAAGAACCGTCTTAGCGAAAGGCTTCTTGAGGGGAAAGCTGTAACTCTGTGAGATGATTTCACAGAACACAAAGAAGTTTCTCAGAAAGCTTCTTTCTCTTTGTTATCGGAGGATATTTCCGTTGGCCCTATAGTCTTCAAAGGGATCCGAAATATCTGTTCTCAGATTCCACAGAAATAAGGCTAGCAAAGAGATCTACGAAACACAGATGTAACTCTGTGAGATGAATTCACAGAAAACTAAGCAGTTTCTCAGAAAGCTTCTTTCCAGATTTCATCTAAGGATATTTCCTTTTTCACCATAGCCCACTATGGGCTTCCAAATATCACTTTGCCAATTCCACAAGAACTGTCTTAGCGAAAGGCTTCTTCAGGGGAAAGCTGTAACTCTGTGAGATGATTTCACAGAACACAAAGAAGTTTCTCAGAAAGCTTCTTTCTCTTTGTTATCGGAGGATATTTCCTTTGGCCCTATAGTCTTCAAAGGGATCCGAAATATCTGTTCTCAGATTCCACAGAAAGAAGGCTAGCAAAGAGATCTACGAAACACAGATGTATCTCTGTGAGATGAATTCACAGAAAAATAAGCAGTTTCTCAGAAAGCTTCTTTCCAGATTTCATCTGAGGATATTTCCTTTTTCACCATAGCCCTCTATGGGCTTCCAAATATCACTTTGCCAATTCCACAAGAACTGTCTTAGCGAAAGGCTTCTTGAGGGGAAAGCTGTAACTCAGTGAGATGATTTCACAGAACACAAAGAAGTTTCTCAGAAAGCTTCTTTCTCTTTGTTATCGGAGGATATTTCCTTTGGCCCTATAGTCTTCAAAGGGATCCGAAATATCTGTTCTCAGATTCCACAGAAAGAAGGCTAGCAAAGATATCCACGAAACACAGATGTAACTCTGTGAGATGAATTCACAGAACACTAAGCAGTTTCTCAGAAAGCTTCTTTCCAGATTTCATCTGAGGATATTTCCTTTTTCACCGTAGCCCTCTATGGGCTTCCAAATATCACTTTGCCAATTCCACAAGAACTGTCTTAGCGAAAGGCTTCTTGAGCGGAAAGCTGTAACTCTGTGAGATGATTTCACAGAACACAAAGAAGTTTCTCAGAAAGCTTCTTTCTCTTTGTTATCGGAGGATATTTCCTTTGGCCCTATAGTCTTCAAAGGGATCCGAAATATCTGTTCTCAGATTCCACAGAAATAAGGCTAGCAAAGAGATCTACGAAACACAGATGTAACTCTGTGAGATGAATTCACAGAACACTAAGCAGTTTCTCAGAAAGCTTCTTTCCAGATTTCATCTGAGGATATTTCCTTTTTCACCATAGCCCTCTATGGGCTACCAAATATCACTTTGCCTATTCCACAAGAACTGTCTTAGCGAAAGGCTTCTTGAGGGGAAAGCTGTAACTCTGTGAGATGATTTCACAGAACACAAAGAAGTTTCTCAGAAAGTTTCTTTCTCTTTGTTATCGGAAGATATTTCCTTTGACCCTATAGTCTTCAAAGGGATCCGAAATATCTGTTCTCAGATTCCACAGAAAGAATGCTAGCAAAGAGATCTACGAAACACACATGTAACTCTGTGAGATGAATTCACAGAACACTAAGCAGTTTCTCAGTAAGCTTCTTTCTCTTTGTTATCGGAGGATATTTCCTTTGGCCTTATAGTCTTCAAAGGGATCCGAAATATCTGTTCTCAGATTCCACAGAAAGAAGGCTAGCAAAGCGATCCACGAAATACAGATGTAACTCTGTGAGATGAATTAACAGAACACTAAGCAGTTTCTCAGAAAGCTTCTTTCCAGATTTCATCTGAGGATATTTCCTTTTTCACCATAGCCCTCTATGGGCTTCCAAATATCACTTTGCCAATTCCACAAGAACTGTCTCAGCGAAAGGCTTCTTGAGGGAAAGCTGTAACTCTGTGAGATGATTTCACAGAACACAAAGAAGTTTCTCAGAAAGCTTCTTTCTCTTTGTTGTCGGAGGATATTACCTTTGGCCCTATAGTCGTCAAAGGGATCTGAAATATCTGTTCTCAGATTCCACACAAATAAGGCTACCCAAAAGATCTACGAAACACAGATGTAACTCTGTGAGATGAATTCACAGAACACTAAGCAGTTTCTCAGAAAGCTTCTTTCCAGATTTCATCTGAGGATATTTCCTTTTTCACCGTAGCCCTCTATGGGCTTCCAAATATCACTTTGCCAATTCCACAAGAACTGTCTTAGCGAAAGGCTTCTTCAGGGGAAAGCTGTAACTCTGTGAGATGATTTCACAGAACACAAAGAAGTTTCTCAGAAAGCTTCTTTCTCTTTGTTATCGGAGGATATTTCCTTTGGCCCTATATTCTTCAAAGGGATCCGAAATATCAGTTCTCAGATTCCACAGAAAGAAGTCTAGCAAAGAGATCTACGAAACACAGATGTATCTCTGTGATATGAATTCACAGAAAAATAAGTAGTTTCTCAGAAAGCTTCTTTCCAGATTTCATCTGAGGATATTTCCTTTTTCACCATAGCCCTCTATGGGCTTCCAAATATCACTTTGCCTATTCCACAAGAACTGTCTTAGCGAAAGGCTTCTTGAGGGGAAAGCTGTAACTCTGTGAGATGATTTCACAGAACACAAAGAAGTTTCTCAGAAAGCTTCTTTCTCTTTGTTATCGGAGGATATTTCCTTTGGCCCTATAGTCTTCAAAGGGATCCGAAATATCTGTTCTCAGATTCCACAGAAAGAAGGCTAGCAAAGAGATCTACGAAACACAGATGTATCTCTGTGAGATGAATTCACAGAAAAATAAGCAGTTTCTCAGAAAGCTTCTTTCCAGATTTCATCTGAGGTTATTTCCTTTTTCACCATAGCCCTCTATGGGCTTCCAAATATCACTTTGCCAATTCCACAAGAACTGTCTTAGCGAAAGGCTTCTTGAGGGGAAAGCTGTAACTCAGTGAGATGATTTCACAGAACACAAAGAAGTTTCTCAGAAAGCTTCTTTCTCTTTGTTATCGGAGGATATTTCCTTTGGCCCTATAGTCTTCAAAGGGATCCGAAATATCTGTTCTCAGATTCCACAGAAAGAAGGCTAGCAAAGATATCCACGAAACACAGATGTAACTCTGTGAGATGAATTCACAGAACACTAAGCAGTTTCTCAGAAAGCTTCTTTCCAGATTTCATCTGAGGATATTTCCTTTTTCACCGTAGCCCTCTATGGGCTTCCAAATATCACTTTGCCAATTCCACAAGAACTGTCTTAGCGAAAGGCTTCTTGAGGGGAAAGGTGTAACTCTGAGAGATGATTTCACAGAACACAAAGAAGTTTCTCAGAAAGCTTCTTTCTCTTTGTTATCGGAAGATATTTCCTTTGACCCTATAGTCTTCAAAGGGATCCGAAATATCTGTTCTCAGATTCCACAGAAAGAATGCTAGCAAAGAGATCTACGAAACACACATGTAACTCTGTGAGATGAATTCACAGAACACTAAGCAGTTTCTCAAAAAGCTTCTTTCTCTTTGTTATCGGAGGATATTTCCTTTGGCCCTATAGTCTTCAAAGGAATCCGAAATATCTGTTCTCAGATTCCACAGAAAGAAGGCTAGCAAAGCGATCCACGAAATACAGATGTAACTCTGTGAGATGAATTAACAGAACACTAAGCAGTTTCTCAGAAAGCTTCTTTCCAGATTTCATCTGAGGATATTTCCTTTTTCACCATAGCCCTCTATGGGCTTCCAAATATCACTTTGCCAATTCCACAAGAACTGTCTTAGCGAAAGGCTTCTTGAGGGGAAAGCTGTAACTCTGTGAGATGATTTCACAGAACACAAAGAAGTTTCTCAGAAAGCTTCTTTCTCTTTGTTATCGGAGGATATTTCCTTTGGCCCTATAGTCTTCAAAGTGATCCGAAATATCTGTTCTCAGATAATACAGAAATAAGGCTAGCAAAGAGATCTACGAAACACAGATGTAACTCTGTGAGATGAATTCACAGAACACTAAGCAGTTTCTCAGAAAGCTTCTTTCCAGATTTCATCTGAGGATATTTCCTTTTTCACCATAGCCCTCTATGGGCTTCCAAATATCACTTTGCCAATTCCACAAGAACTGTCTTAGCGAAAGGCTTCTTGAGGGAAAGCTGTAACTCTGTGAGATGATTTCACAGAACACAAAGAAGTTTCTCAGAAAGCTTCTTTCTCTTTGTTATCGAAGGATATTACCTTTTGCCCTATAGTCGTCAAAGGGATCTGAAATATCAGTTCTCAGATTCCACACAAATAAGGCTACAAAAAGATCTACGAAACACAGATGTAACTCTGTGAGATGAATTCACAGAACACTAAGCAGTTTCTCAGAAAGCTTCTTTCCAGATTTCATCTGAGGATATTTCCTTTTTCACCATAGCCCTTTATGGGCTTCCAAATATCACTTTGCCAATTCCACAAGAACTGTCTTAGCGAAAGGCTTCTTCAGGGGAAAGCTGTAACTCTGTGAGATGATTTCACAGAACACAAAGAAGTTTCTCAGAAAGCTTCTTTCTCTTTGTTATCGGAGGATATTTCCTTTGGCCCTATATTCTTCAAAGGGATCCGAAATATCTGTTCTCAGATTCCACAAAAAGAAGGCTAGCAAAGAGATCTACGAAACACAGATGTATCTCTGTGATATGAATTCACAGAAAAATAAGCAGTTTCTCAGAAAGCTTCTTTCCAGATTTCATCTGAGGATATTTCCTTTTTCACCATAGCCCTCTATGGGCTTCCAAATATCACTTTGCCTATTCCAAAAGAACTGTCTTAGCGAAAGGCTTCTTGAGGGGAAAGCTGTAACTCTGTGAGATGATTTCACAGAACACAAAGAAGTTTCTCAGAAAGCTTCTTTCTCTTTGTTATCGGAAGATATTTCCTTTGACCCTATAGTCTTCAAAGGGATCCGAAATATCTGTTCTCAGATTCCACAGAAAGAATGCTAGCAAAGAGATCTACGAAACACACATGTAACTCTGTGAGATGAATTCACAGAACACTAAGCAGTTTCTCAGAAAGCTTCTTTCTCTTTGTTATCGGAGGATATTTCCTTTGGCCCTAGAGTCTTCAAAGGGATCCGAAATATCTGTTCTCAGATTCCACAGAAAGAAGGCTAGCAAAGCGATCCACGAAATACAGATGTAACTCTGTGAGATGAATTAACAGAACACTAAGCAGTTTCTCAGAAAGCTTCTTTCCAGATTTCATCTGAGGATGTTTCCTTTTTCACCATAGCCCTCTATGGGCTTCCAAATATCACTTTGCCAATTCCACAAGAACTGTCTTAGCGAAAGGCTTCTTGAGGGAAAGCTGTAACTCTGTGAGATGATTTCACAGAACACAAAGAAGTTTCTCAGAAAGCTTCTTTCTCTTTGTTATCGGAGGATATTACCTTTGGCCCTATAGTCGTCAAAGGGATCTGAAATATCTGTTCTCAGATTCCACACAAATAAGGCTACCAAAAAGATCTACGAAACACAGATGTAACTCTGTGAGATGAATTCACAGAACACTAAGCAGTTTCTCAGAAAGCTTCTTTCCAGATTTCATCTGAGGATATTTCCTTTTTCACCATAGCCCTCTATGGGCTTCCAAATATCACTTTGCCAATTCCACAAGAACTGTCTTAGCGAAAGGATTCTTCAGGGGAAAGCTGTAACTCTGTGAGATGATTTCACAGAACACAAAGAAGTTTCTCAGAAAGCTTCTTTCTCTTTGTTATCGGAGGATATTTCCTTTGGCCCTATATTCTTCAAAGGGATCCGAAATATCTGTTCTCAGATTCCACAGAAAGAAGGCTAGCAAAGAGATCTACGAAACACAGATGTATCTCTGTGAGATGAATTCACAGAAAAATAAGCAGTTTCTCAGAAAGCTTCTTTCCAGATTTCATCTGAGGATATTTCCTTTTTCACCATAGCCCTCTATGGGCTTCCAAATATCACTTTGCCTATTCCACAAGAACTGTCTTAGCGAAAGGCTTCTTGAGGGGAAAGCTGTAACTCTGTGAGATGATTTCACAGAACACAAAGAAGTTTCTCAGAAATCTTCTTTCTCTTTGTTATCGGAAGATATTTCCTTTGACCCTATAGTCTTCAAAGGGATCCGAAATATCTGTTCTCAGATTCCACAGAAAGAATGCTAGCAAAGAGATCTACGAAACACACATGTAACTCTGTGAGATGAATTCACAGAACACTAAGCAGTTTCTCAGAAAGCTTCTTTCTCTTTGTTATCGGAGGATATTTCCTTTGGCCCTATAGTCTTCAAAGGGATCCGAAATATCTGTTCTCAGATTCCACAGAAAGAAGGCTAGCAAAGCGATCCACGAAATACAGATGTAACTCTGTGAGATGAATTAACAGAACACTAAGCAGTTTCTCAGAAAGCTTCTTTCCAGATTTCATCTGAGGAAATTTCCTTTTTCACCTTAGCCCTCTATGGGCTTCCAAATATCACTTTGCCAATTCCACAAGAACTGTCTTAGCGAAAGGCTTCTTGAGGGGAAAGCTGTAACTCTGTGAGATGATTTCACAGAACACAAAGAAGTTTCTCAGAAATCTTCTTTCTCTTTGTTATCGGAGGATATTTCCTTTGGACCTATAGTCTTCAAAGTGATCCGAAATATCTGTTCTCAGATTATACAGAAATAAGGCTAGCAAAGAGATCTACGAAACACAGATGTAACTCTGTGAGATGAATTCACAGAACCCTAAGCAGTTTCTCAGAAAGCTTCTTTCCAGATTTCATCTGAGGATATTTCCTTTTTCACCATAGCCCTCTATGGGCTTCCAAATATCACTTTGCCAATTCCACAAGAACTGTCTTAGCGAA
Organism: Macaca nemestrina; assembly: GCF_043159975.1. Classification (NCBI taxonomy): domain Eukaryota; kingdom Metazoa; phylum Chordata; class Mammalia; order Primates; family Cercopithecidae; genus Macaca; species Macaca nemestrina. The sequence continues at coordinate 96,125,330 of NC_092134.1, forward strand.
AGGCTTCTTGAGGGGAAAGCTGTAACTCTGTGAGATGATTTCACAGAACACAAAGAAGTTTCTCAGAAAGCTTCTTTCTCTTTGTTATCGGAGGATATTACCTTTGGCCCTATAGTCGTCAAAGGGGTCCGAAATATCTGTTCTCAGATTCCACACAAATAAGGCTACCAAAAAGATCTACGAAACACAGATGTAACTCTGTGAGATGAATTCACAGAACACTAAGCAGTTTCTCAGAAAGCTTCTTTCCAGATTTCATCTGAGGATATTTGCTTTTTCACCATAGCCCTCTATGGGCTTCCAAATATCACTTTGCCAATTCCACAAGTACCGTCTTAGCGAAAGGCTTCTTGAGGGGAAAGCTGTAACTCTGTGAGATGATTTCACAGAACACAAAGAAGTTTCTCAGAAAGCTTCTTTCTCTTTGTTATCGGAGGATATTTCCTTTGGCCCTATAGTCTTCAAAGGGATCCGAAATATCTGTTCTCAGATTCCACTGAAATAAGGCTAGCAAAGAGATCTACGAAACACAGATGTAACTCTGTGAGATGAATTCACAGAAAAATAAGCAGTTTCTCAGAAAGCTTCTTTCCAGATTTCATCTAAGGATATTTCCTTTTTCACCATAGCCCACTATGGGCTTCCAAATATCACTTTGCCAATTCCACAAGAACTGTCTTAGCGAAAGGCTTCTTGAGGGGAAAGCTGTAACTCTGTGAGATGATTTCACAGAACACAAAGAAGTTTCTCAGAAAGCTTCTTTCTCTTTGTTATCGGAGGATATTTCCTTTGGCCCTATAGTCTTCAAAGGGATCCGAAATATCTGTTCTCAGATTCCACAGAAAGAGGGCTAGCAAAGAGATCTACGAAACACAGATGTATCTCTGTGAGATGAATTCACAGAACACTAAGCAGTTTCTCAGAAAGCTTCTTTCCAGATTTCATCTGAGGATATTTCCTTTTTCACCATAGCCCTCTATTGGCTTCCAAATATCACTTTGCCAATTCCACAAGAACTGTCTTAGCGAAAGGCTTCTTGAGGGGAAAGCTGAAACTCTCTGAGATGATTTCACAGAACACAAAGAAGTTTCCCAGAAAGCTTCTTTCTCTTTGTTATCGGAGGATATTTCCTTTCGCCCTATAGTCTTCAAAGGGATCCGAAATATCTGTTCTCAGATTCCACAGAAAGAAGGCTAGAAAGAGATCCACGAAATACAGATGTAACTCTGTGAGATGAATTCACAGAACACTAAGCAGTTTCTCAGAAAGCTTCTTTCCAGATTTCATCTGAGGATATTTCCTTTTTCACCATAGCCCTCTATGGGCTTCCAAATCTCACTTTGCCAATTCCAGAAGAACTGTCTTAGCGAAAGGCTTCTTGAGGGGAAAGCTGTAACTCAGTGAGATGATTTCACAGAACACAAAGAAGTTTCCCAGAAAGCTTCTTTCTCTTTGTTATCGGAGGATATTTCCTTTGGCCCTATAGTCTTCAAAGGGATCCGAAATATCTGTTCTCAGATTCCACAGAAAGAAGGCTAGCAAAGATATCCACGAAACACAGATGTAACTCTGTGAGATGAATTCACAGAACACTAAGCAGTTTCTCAGAAAGCTTCTTTCCAGATTTCATCTGAGGATATTTCCTTTTTCACCGTAGCCCTCTATGGGCTTCCAAATATCACTTTGCCAATTCCACAAGAACTGTCTTAGCGAAAGGCTTCTTGAGGGGAAAGCTGTAACTCTGTGAGATGATTTCACAGAACACAAAGAAGTTTCTCAGAAAGCTTCTTTCTCTTTGTTATCGGAGGATATTTCCTTTGGCCCTATAGTCTTCAAAGGGATCCGAAATATCTGTTCTCAGATTCCACAGAAATAAGGCTAGCAAAGAGATCTACGAAACACAGATGTAACTCTGTGAGATGAATTCACAGAACACTAAGCAGTTTCTCAGAAAGCTTCTTTCCAGATTTCATCTGAGGATATTTCCTTTCTCACCATAGCCTTCTATGGGCTTCCAAATATCACTTTGCCAATTCCACAAGAACTGTCTTAGCGAAAGGCTTCTTCAGGGGAAAGCTGTAACTCCGTGAAATGATTTCACAGAACACAAAGAAGTTTCTCCAAAAGCTTCTTTCTCTTCGTTATGGGAGGATATTTCCTTTGGCCCTATAGTCTTCAAAGGGATCCGAAATATCTGTTCTCAGATTCCACAGAAAGAATGCTAGCAAAGAGATCCACGAAATACAGATGTAACTCTGTGAGATGAATTCACAGAACACTAAGCAGTTTCTCAGAAAGCTTCTTTCCAGATTTCATCTGAGGATATTTCCTTTTTCACCATAGCCCTCTATGGACTTCCAAATATCACTTTGCCAATTCCACAAGAACCGTCTTAGCGATAGGCTTCTTGAGGGGAATGCTGTAACTCTGTGAGATGATTTCACAGAACACAAAGAAGTTTCTCAGAAAGCTTCTTTCTCTTTGTTATCGGAAGATATATCCTTTGGCCATATAGTCTTCAAAGGTATCCGAAATATCTGTTCTCAGATTCCACAGAAATAAGGCTAGCAAAGAGATCTACGAAACACAGATGTAACTCTGTGAGATGAATTCACAGAACACTAAGCAGTTTCTCAGAAAGCTTCTTTCCAGATTTCATCTGAGGATATTTCCTTTTTCACCATAGCCCTCTAGGGGCTTCCAAATATCACATTGCCAATTCCTCAAGAACTGTCTTAGCGAAAGGCTGCTTGAGGGGAAAGCTGTAACTCTGTGAGATGATTTCACAGAACACAAAGAAGTTTCTCAGAAAGCTTCTTTCTCTTTGTTATCGGAGGATATTTCCTTTGGCCCTATAGTCTTCAAAGGGATCCGAAATATCTGTTCTCAGATTCCACAGAAAGAAGGCTAGCAAAGCGATCCACGAAATACAGATGTAACTCTGTGAGATGAATTCACAGAACACTAAGCAGTTTCTCAGAAAGCTTCTTTCCAGATTTCATCTGAGGATATTTGCTTTTTCACCATAGCCCTCTATGGGCTTCCAAATATCACTTTGCCAATGCCACAAGAATTGTCTTAGCGAAAGGCTTCTTGAGGGGAAAGCTGTAACTCTGTTTGATGATTTCACAGAACACAAAGAAGTTTCTCAGAAAGCTTCTTTCTTTTTGTTATCGGAGGATATTTCCTCTGGCTCTATAGTCTTCAAAGGGATCCGAAATATCTGTTCTCAGATTCCACAGAAAGAAGGCTAGCAAAGAGAACTACGAAACACAGATGTATCTCTGTGAGATGAATTCACAGAAAAATAAGCAATTTCTCAGAAAGCTTCTTTCCAGATTTCATCTGAGGATATTTCCTTTTTCACCATAGCCTTCTATGGGCTTCCAAATATCACTTTGCCAATTCCACAAGAACTGTCTTAGCGAAAGGCTTCTTGAGGGGAAAGCTGAAACTCTGTGCGATGATTTCACAGAACACAAAGAAGTTTCACAGAAAGCTTCTTTCTCTTTGTTATCGGAGGATATTTCCTTTGGCCCTATAGTCTTCAAAGGGATCCGAAATATCTGTTCTCAGATTCCACAGGAAGAAGGCTAGCAAAGAGATCCACGAAATGCAGATGTAACTCTGTGAGATGAATTAACAGAACACTAAGCAGTTTCTCAGAAAGCTTCTTTCCAGATTTCATCTGAGGATATTTCCTTTTTCACCATAGCCCTCTATGGGCTTCCAAACATCACTTTGCCAATTCCACAAGAACTGTCTTAGCGAAAGGCTTCTTCAGGGGAAAGCTGTAACTCTGTGAGATGATTTCACAGAACACAAAGAAGTTTCTCAGAAAGCTTCTTTCTCTTTGTTATCGGAAGATATTTCCTTTGGCCCTATAGTCTTCAAAGGGATCCGAAATATCTGTTCTCAGATTCCACAGAAAGATGGCTAGCAAAGAGATCTACGAAACACAGATGTATCTCTGTGAGATGAATTCACAGAAAAATAAGCAGTTTCTCAGAAAGCTTCTTTCCAGATTTCATCTGAGGATATTTCCTTTTTCACCATAGCCCTCTATGGGCTTCCAAATATCACTTTGCCTATTCCACAAGAACTGTCTTAGCGAAAGGCTTCTTGAGGGGAAAGCTGTAACTCTGTGAGATGATTTCACAGAACTCAAAGAAGTTTCTCAAAAAGCTTCTTTCTCTTTGTTATCGGAAGATATTTCCTTTGGCCCTATAGTCTTCAAAGGGATCCGAAATATCTGTTCTCAGATTCCACAGAAAGAATGCTAGCAAAGAGATCCACGAAACACACATGTAACTCTGTGAGATGAATTCACAGAACAATAAGCAGTTTCTCAGAAAGCTTCTTTCCAGATTTCATCTGAGGATATTTCCTTTTTCACCATAGCCCTCTATGGGCTTCCAAATATCACTTTGCCAATTCCACAAGAACTGTCTTAGCGAAAGGCTTCTTGAAGGGAAAGCTGATACTCTGTGAGATGATTTCACAGAACACAAAGAAGTTTCTCAGAAAGCTTCTTTCTCTTTGTTATCGGAGGATATTTCCTTTGGCCCTATAGTCTTCAAAGGGATCCGATATATCTGTTCTCAGATTCCACAGAAAGAAGGCTAGCAAAGAGATCCACGAAATACAGATGTAACTCTGTGAGATGAATTAACAGAACACTAAGCAGTTTCTCAGAAAACTTCTTTCCAGATTTCATCTGAGGATATTTCCTTTTTCACCATAGCCCTCTACGGGCTTCCAAATATCACTTTGCCAATTCCACAAGTACCGTCTTAGCGAAAGGCTTCTTGAGGGGAAAGCTGTAACTCTGTGAGATGATTTCACAGAACACAAAGAAGTTTCTCAGAAAGCTTCTTTCTCTTTGTTATCGGAGGATATTTCCTTTGGCCCTATAGTCTTCAAAGGGATCCGAAATATCTGTTCTCAATTCCACAGAAATAAGGCTAGCAAAGAGATCTACGAAACACAGATGTAACTCTGTGAGATGAATTATCAGAACACTAAGCAGTTTCTCAGAAAGCTTCTTTCCAGATTTCATCTGAGGATATTTCCTTTTTCACCATAGCCCTCGATGGGCTTCCAAATATCACTTTGCCAATTCCACAAGAACTGTCTCAGCGAAAGGCTTCTTGAGGGGAAAGCTGTAACTCTGTGAGATGATTTCACAGAACACTAAGCAGTTTCTCAGAAAGCTTCTTTCCAGATTTCATCTGAGGATATTTCCTTTTTCACCATAGCCCTTTATGGGCTTCCAAATATCACTTTGCCAATTCCACAAGAACTGTCTTAGCGAAAGGCTTCTTCAGGGGAAAGCTGTAACTCTGTGAGATGATTTCACAGAACACAAAGAAGTTTCTCAGAAAGCTTCTTTCTCTTTGTTATCGGAGGATATTTCCTTTGGCCCTATATTCTTCAAAGGGATCCGAAATATCTGTTCTCAGATTCCACAAAAAGAAGGCTAGCAAAGAGATCTACGAAACACAGATGTATCTCTGTGATATGAATTCACAGAAAAATAAGCAGTTTCTCAGAAAGCTTCTTTCCAGATTTCATCTGAGGATATTTCCTTTTTCACCATAGCCCTCTATGGGCTTCCAAATATCACTTTGCCTATTCCAAAAGAACTGTCTTAGCGAAAGGCTTCTTGAGGGGAAAGCTGTAACTCTGTGAGATGATTTCACAGAACACAAAGAAGTTTCTCAGAAAGCTTCTTTCTCTTTGTTATCGGAAGATATTTCCTTTGACCCTATAGTCTTCAAAGGGATCCGAAATATCTGTTCTCAGATTCCACAGAAAGAATGCTAGCAAAGAGATCTACGAAACACACATGTAACTCTGTGAGATGAATTCACAGAACACTAAGCAGTTTCTCAGAAAGCTTCTTTCTCTTTGTTATCGGAGGATATTTCCTTTGGCCCTAGAGTCTTCAAAGGGATCCGAAATATCTGTTCTCAGATTCCACAGAAAGAAGGCTAGCAAAGCGATCCACGAAATACAGATGTAACTCTGTGAGATGAATTAACAGAACACTAAGCAGTTTCTCAGAAAGCTTCTTTCCAGATTTCATCTGAGGATGTTTCCTTTTTCACCATAGCCCTCTATGGGCTTCCAAATATCACTTTGCCAATTCCACAAGAACTGTCTTAGCGAAAGGCTTCTTGAGGGAAAGCTGTAACTCTGTGAGATGATTTCACAGAACACAAAGAAGTTTCTCAGAAAGCTTCTTTCTCTTTGTTATCGGAGGATATTACCTTTGGCCCTATAGTCGTCAAAGGGATCTGAAATATCTGTTCTCAGATTCCACACAAATAAGGCTACCAAAAAGATCTACGAAACACAGATGTAACTCTGTGAGATGAATTCACAGAACACTAAGCAGTTTCTCAGAAAGCTTCTTTCCAGATTTCATCTGAGGATATTTCCTTTTTCACCATAGCCCTCTATGGGCTTCCAAATATCACTTTGCCAATTCCACAAGAACTGTCTTAGCGAAAGGATTCTTCAGGGGAAAGCTGTAACTCTGTGAGATGATTTCACAGAACACAAAGAAGTTTCTCAGAAAGCTTCTTTCTCTTTGTTATCGGAGGATATTTCCTTTGGCCCTATATTCTTCAAAGGGATCCGAAATATCTGTTCTCAGATTCCACAGAAAGAAGGCTAGCAAAGAGATCTACGAAACACAGATGTATCTCTGTGAGATGAATTCACAGAAAAATAAGCAGTTTCTCAGAAAGCTTCTTTCCAGATTTCATCTGAGGATATTTCCTTTTTCACCATAGTTCTCTATGGGCTTCCAAATATCACTTTGCCTATTCCACAAGAACTGTCTTAGCGAAAGGCTTCTTGAGGGGAAAGCTGTAACTCTGTGAGATGATTTCACAGAACACAAAGAAGTTTCTCAGAAAGCTTCTTTCTCTTTGTTATCGGAAGATATTTCCTTTGACCCTATAGTCTTCAAAGGGATCCGAAATATCTGTTCTCAGATTCCACAGAAAGAATGCTAGCAAAGAGATCTACGAAACACACATGTAACTCTGTGAGATGAATTCACAGAACACTAAGCAGTTTCTCAGAAAGCTTCTTTCTCTTTGTTATCGGAGGATATTTCCTTTGGCCCTATAGTCTTCAAAGGGATCCGAAATATCTGTTCTCAGATTCCACAGAAAGAAGGCTAGCAAAGCGATCCACGAAATACAGATGTAACTCTGTGAGATGAATTAACAGAACACTAAGCAGTTTCTCAGAAAGCTTCTTTCCAGATTTCATCTGAGGAAATTTCCTTTTTCACCATAGCCCTCTATGGGCTTCCAAATATCACTTTGCCAATTCCACAAGAACTGTCTTAGCGAAAGGCTTCTTGAGGGGAAAGCTGTAACTCTGTGAGATGATTTCACAGAACACAAAGAAGTTTCTCAGAAATCTTCTTTCTCTTTGTTATCGGAGGATATTTCCTTTGGACCTATAGTCTTCAAAGTGATCCGAAATATCTGTTCTCAGATTATACAGAAATAAGGCTAGCAAAGAGATCTACGAAACACAGATGTAACTCTGTGAGATGAATTCACAGAACCCTAAGCAGTTTCTCAGAAAGCTTCTTTCCAGATTTCATCTGAGGATATTTCCTTTTTCACCATAGCCCTCTATGGGCTTCCAAATATCACTTTGCCAATTCCACAAGAACTGTCTTAGCGAAAGGCTTCTTGAGGGGAAAGCTGTAACTCTGTGAGATGATTTCACAGAACACAAAGAAGTTTCTCAGAAAGCTTCTTTCTCTTTGTTATCGGAGGATATTACCTTTGGCCCTATAGTCGTCAAAGGGGTCCGAAATATCTGTTCTCAGATTCCACACAAATAAGGCTACCAAAAAGATCTACGAAACACAGATGTAACTCTGTGAGATGAATTCACAGAACACTAAGCAGTTTCTCAGAAAGCTTCTTTCCAGATTTCATCTGAGGATATTTGCTTTTTCACCATAGCCCTCTATGGGCTTCCAAATATCACTTTGCCAATTCCACAAGTACCGTCTTAGCGAAAGGCTTTTTGAGGGGAAAGCTGTAACTCTGTGAGATGATTTCACAGAACACAAAGAAGTTTCTCAGAAAGCTTCTTTCTCTTTGTTATCGGAGGATATTTCCTTTGGCCCTATAGTCTTCAAAGGGATCCGAAATATCTGTTCTCAGATTCCACTGAAATAAGGCTAGCAAAGAGATCTACGAAACACAGATGTAACTCTGTGAGATGAATTCACAGAAAAATAAGCAGTTTCTCAGAAAGCTTCTTTCCAGATTTCATCTAAGGATATTTCCTTTTTCACCATAGCCCACTATGGGCTTCCAAATATCACTTTGCCAATTCCACAAGAACTGTCTTAGCGAAAGGCTTCTTGAGGGGAAAGCTGTAACTCTGTGAGATGATTTCACAGAACACAAAGAAGTTTCTCAGAAAGCTTCTTTCTCTTTGTTATCGGAGGATATTTCCTTTGGCCCTATAGTCTTCAAAGGGATCCGAAATATCTGTTCTCAGATTCCACAGAAAGAGGGCTAGCAAAGAGATCTACGAAACACAGATGTATCTCTGTGAGATGAATTCACAGAACACTAAGCAGTTTCTCAGAAAGCTTCTTTCCAGATTTCATCTGAGGATATTTCCTTTTTCACCATAGCCCTCTATTGGCTTCCAAATATCAGTTTGCCAATTCCACAAGAACTGTCTTAGCGAAAGGCTTCTTGAGGGGAAAGCTGAAACTCTCTGAGATGATTTCACAGAACACAAAGAAGTTTCCCAGAAAGCTTCTTTCTCTTTGTTATCGGAGGATATTTCCTTTCGCCCTATAGTCTTCAAAAGGATCCGAAATATCTGTTCTCAGATTCCACAGAAAGAAGGCTAGAAAGAGATCCACGAAATACAGATGTAACTCTGTGAGATGAATTCACAGAACACTAAGCAGTTTCTCAGAAAGCTTCTTTCCAGATTTCATCTGAGGATATTTCCTTTTTCACCATAGCCCTCTATGGGCTTCCAAATCTCACTTTGCCAATTCCAGAAGAACTGTCTTAGCGAAAGGCTTCTTGAGGGGAAAGCTGTAACTCAGTGAGATGATTTCACAGAACACAAAGAAGTTTCCCAGAAAGCTTCTTTCTCTTTGTTATCGGAGGATATTTCCTTTGGCCCTATAGTCTTCAAAGGGATCCGAAATATCTGTTCTCAGATTCCACAGAAAGAAGGCTAGCAAAGATATCCACGAAACACAGATGTAACTCTGTGAGATGAATTCACAGAACACTAAGCAGTTTCTCAGAAAGCTTCTTTCCAGATTTCATCTGAGGATATTTCCTTTTTCACCGTAGCCCTCTATGGGCTTCCAAATATCACTTTGCCAATTCCACAAGAACTGTCTTAGCGAAAGGCTTCTTGAGGGGAAAGCTGTAACTCTGTGAGATGATTTCACAGAACACAAAGAAGTTTCTCAGAAAGCTTCTTTCTCTTTGTTATCGGAGGATATTTCCTTTGGCCCTATAGTCTTCAAAGGGATCCGAAATATCTGTTCTCAGATTCCACAGAAATAAGGCTAGCAAAGAGATCTACGAAACACAGATGTAACTCTGTGAGATGAATTCACAGAACACTAAGCAGTTTCTCAGAAAGCTTCTTTCCAGATTTCATCTGAGGATATTTCCTTTCTCACCATAGCCTTCTATGGGCTTCCAAATATCACATTGCCAATTCCACAAGAACTGTCTTAGCGAAAGGCTTCTTCAGGGGAAAGCTGTAACTCCGTGAAATGATTTCACAGAACACAAAGAAGTTTCTCCAAAAGCTTCTTTCTCTTCGTTATGGGAGGATATTTCCTTTGGCCCTATAGTCTTCAAAGGGATCCGAAATATCTGTTCTCAGATTCCACAGAAAGAATGCTAGCAAAGAGATCCACGAAATACAGATGTAACTCTGTGAGATGAATTCACAGAACACTAAGCAGTTTCTCAGAAAGCTTCTTTCCAGATTTCATCTGAGGATATTTCCTTTTTCACCATAGCCCTCTATGGACTTCCAAATATCACTTTGCCAATTCCACAAGAACCGTCTTAGCGATAGGCTTCTTGAGGGGAATGCTGTAACTCTGTGAGATGATTTCACAGAACACAAAGAAGTTTCTCAGAAAGCTTCTTTCTCTTTGTTATCGGAAGATATATCCTTTGGCCCTATAGTCTTCAAAGGTATCCGAAATATCTGTTCTCAGATTCCACAGAAATAAGGCTAGCAAAGAGATCTACGAAACACAGATGTAACTCTGTGAGATGAATTCACAGAACACTAAGCAGTTTCTCAGAAAGCTTCTTTCCAGATTTCATCTGAGGATATTTCCTTTTTCACCATAGCCCTCTAGGGGCTTCCAAATATCACATTGCCAATTCCTCAAGAACTGTCTTAGCGAAAGGCTGCTTGAGGGGAAAGCTGTAACTCTGTGAGATGATTTCACAGAACACAAAGAAGTTTCTCAGAAAGCTTCTTTCTCTTTGTTATCGGAGGATATTTCCTTTGGCCCTATAGTCTTCAAAGGGATCCGAAATATCTGTTCTCAGATTCCACAGAAAGAAGGCTAGCAAAGCGATCCACGAAATACAGATGTAACTCTGTGAGATGAATTCACAGAACACTAAGCAGTTTCTCAGAAAGCTTCTTTCCAGATTTCATCTGAGGATATTTGCTTTTTCACCATAGCCCTCTATGGGCTTCCAAATATCACTTTGCCAATTCCACAAGAATTGTCTTAGCGAAAGGCTTCTTGAGGGGAAAGCTGTAACTCTGTTTGATGATTTCACAGAACACAAAGAAGTTTCTCAGAAAGCTTCTTTCTTTTTGTTATCGGAGGATATTTCCTCTGGCTCTATAGTCTTCAAAGGGATCCGAAATATCTGTTCTCAGATTCCACAGAAAGAAGGCTAGCAAAGAGAACTACGAAACACAGATGTATCTCTGTGAGATGAATTCACAGAAAAATAAGCAATTTCTCAGAAAGCTTCTTTCCAGATTTCATCTGAGGATATTTCCTTTTTCACCATAGCCTTCTATGGGCTTCCAAATATCACTTTGCCAATTCCACAAGAACTGTCTTAGCGAAAGGCTTCTTGAGGGGAAAGCTGAAACTCTGTGCGATGATTTCACAGAACACAAAGAAGTTTCACAGAAAGCTTCTTTCTCTTTGTTATCGGAGGATATTTCCTTTGGCCCTATAGTCTTCAAAGGGATCCGAAATATCTGTTCTCAGATTCCACAGGAAGAAGGCTAGCAAAGAGATCCACGAAATGCAGATGTAACTCTGTGAGATGAATTAACAGAACACTAAGCAGTTTCTCAGAAAGCTTCTTTCCAGATTTCATCTGAGGATATTTCCTTTTTCACCATAGCCCTCTATGGGCTTCCAAACATCACTTTGCCAATTTCACAAGAACTGTCTTAGCGAAAGGCTTCTTCAGGGGAAAGCTGTAACTCTGTGAGATGATTTCACAGAACACAAAGAAGTTTCTCAGAAAGCTTCTTTCTCTTTGTTATCGGAAGATATTTCCTTTGGCCCTATAGTCTTCAAAGGGATCCGAAATATCTGTTCTCAGATTCCACAGAAAGATGGCTAGCAAAGAGATCTACGAAACACAGATGTATCTCTGTGAGATGAATTCACAGAAAAATAAGCAGTTTCTCAGAAAGCTTCTTTCCAGATTTCATCTGAGGATATTTCCTTTTTCACCATAGCCCTCTATGGGCTTCCAAATATCACTTTGCCTATTCCACAAGAACTGTCTTAGCGAAAGGCTTCTTGAGGGGAAAGCTGTAACTCTGTGAGATGATTTCACAGAACTCAAAGAAGTTTCTCAAAAAGCTTCTTTCTCTTTGTTATCGGAAGATATTTCCTTTGGCCCTATAGTCTTCAAAGGGATCCGAAATATCTGTTCTCAGATTCCACAGAAAGAATGCTAGCAAAGAGATCCACGAAACACACATGTAACTCTGTGAGATGAATTCACAGAACACTAAGCAGTTTCTCAGAAAGCTTCTTTCCAGATTTCATCTGAGGATATTTCCTTTTTCACCATAGCCCTCTATGGGCTTCCAAATATCACTTTGCCAATTCCACAAGAACTGTCTTAGCGAAAGGCTTCTTGAAGGGAAAGCTGATACTCTGTGAGATGATTTCACAGAACACAAAGAAGTTTCTCAGAAAGCTTCTTTCTCTTTGTTATCGGAGGATATTTCCTTTGGCCCTATAGTCTTCAAAGGGATCCGATATATCTGTTCTCAGATTCCACAGAAAGAAGGCTAGCAAAGAGATCCACGAAATACAGATGTAACTCTGTGAGATGAATTAACAGAACACTAAGCAGTTTCTCAGAAAACTTCTTTCCAGATTTCATCTGAGGATATTTCCTTTTTCACCATAGCCCTCTACGGGCTTCCAAATATCACTTTGCCAATTCCACAAGTACCGTCTTAGCGAAAGGCTTCTTGAGGGGAAAGCTGTAACTCTGTGAGATGATTTCACAGAACACAAAGAAGTTTCTCAGAAAGCTTCTTTCTCTTTGTTATCGGAGGATATTTCCTTTGGCCCTATAGTCTTCAAAGGGATCCGAAATATCTGTTCTCAATTCCACAGAAATAAGGCTAGCAAAGAGATCTACGAAACACAGATGTAACTCTGTGAGATGAATTATCAGAACACTAAGCAGTTTCTCAGAAAGCTTCTTTCCAGATTTCATCTGAGGATATTTCCTTTTTCACCATAGCCCTCGATGGGCTTCCAAATATCACTTTGCCAATTCCACAAGAACTGTCTCAGCGAAAGGCTTCTTGAGGGGAAAGCTGTAACTCGGTGAGATGATTTCACAGAACACCAAGAAGTTTCTCAGAAAGCTTCTTTCTCTTTGTTATCGAAGGATATTTCCTTTGGCCCTATAGTCTTCAAAGGGATCCGAAATATCTGTTCTCAGATTCCACAGAAATAAGGCTACCAAAGAGGTCTACGAAACACAGATGTAACTCTGTGAGATGAATTCACAGAACACTAAGCAGTTTCTCAGAAAGCTTCTTTCCAGATTTCATCTGAGGATATTTCCTTTTTCACCATAGCCCTATAGGGGTTTCCAAATATCAGTTTGCCAATTCCACAAGAACTGTCTTAGCGAAAGGCTTCTTGAGGGGAAAGCTGTAACTCTGTGAGATGATTTCACAGAACACTAAGCAGTTTCTCAGAAAGCTTCTTTCCAGATTTCATCTGAGGATATTTCCTTTTTCACCATAGCCCTCTATGGGCTTCCAAATCTCACTTTGCCAATTCCACAAGAACTGTCTTAGCGAAAGGCTTCTTGAGGGAAAGCTGTAACTCTGTGACATGATTTCACAGAACACAAAGAAGTTTCTCAGAAAGCTTCTTTCTCTTTGTTATCGGAGGATATTTCCTTTGGCCATATAGTCTTCAAAGGGATCCGAAATATCTGTTCTCAGATACCACAGAAATAAGGCTAGCAAAGAGATCTACGAAATACAGATGTAATTCTGTGAGATGAATTCACAGAACACTAAGCAGTTTCTCAGAAAGCTTCTTTCCAGATTTCATCTGAGGATATTTGCTTTTTCACCATAGCCCTCTATGGGCTTCCAAATATCACTTTGCCAATTCCACAAGAACTGTCTTAGGGAAAGGCTTCTTGAGGGGAAAGCTGTAACTCTGCGAAATGATTTCACAGAACACAAGGAAGTTTCTCAGAAAGCTCCTTTCTCTTTGTTATCGGAGGATATTTCCTTTGGCCCTATAGTCTTCAAAGGGATCCGAAATATCTGTTCTCAGATACCACAAAAAGAAGGCTAGCAAAGAGATATACGAAACACAGATGTAACTCTGTGCGATGAATTCAAAGAACACTAAGCAGTTTCTCAGAAAGCTTCTTTCCAGATTTCATCTGAGGATATTTCCTTTTTCACCATAGCCCTCTATGGGCTTCCAAATATCACTTTGCCAATTCCACAAGAACTGTCTTAGCGAAAGGCTTCTTGAGGCGAAAGCTGTAACTCTGTGAGATGATTTCACAGAACACAAAGAAGTTTCTCAGAAAGCTTCTTTCACTTTGTTATCGGAGGATATTTCCTTTGGCCCTATAGTCTTCAAAGGGATCCGAAATATCTGTTTTCAGATTCCACAGAAATAAGGATAGCGAAGAGATCTACGAAACACAGATGTAACTCGGTGGATGAATTAACAAAACACTAAGCAGTTTCTCAGAAAGCTTCTTTCCAGATTTCATCTGAGGATATTTCCTTTTTCACCATAGCCCTCTATGGGCTTCCAAATCTCCCTTTGCCAATTCCACAAGAACTGTCTTAGAGAAAGGCTTCTTGAGCGGAAAGGTGTAACTCTGTGAGATGATTTCACAGAACACTAAGAAGTTTCTCAGAAAGCTTCTTTCTCTTTATTATCGGAGGATATTTCCTTTGGCCCTATATTCTTCAAAGGGATCCGAAATATCTGTTCTCAGATTCCACAGAAAGAAGGCTAGAAAGAGATCCACGAAATACAGATGTAACTCTGTGAGATGAATTCACAGAACACTAAGCCTTTTCTCAGAAAGCTTCTTTCCAGATTTCATCTGAGGATATTTCCTTTTTCACCATAGCCCTCTATGGGCTTCCAAATATCACTTTGCCAATTCCACAAGAACTGTCTTAGCGAAAGACTTCTTCAGGGGAAAGCTGTAACTCTGTGAGATGATTTCACAGAACACAAAGAAGTTTCTCAGAAAGCTTCTTTCTCTTTGTTATCGGAGGATAATTCCTTTGGCCCTATAGTCTTCAAAGGGATCCGAAATATCTGTTCTCAGATTCCACAGAAAGTAGGCTAGCAAAGACATCTACGAAAAACAGATTTCTCTCTGTGAGATGAATTCACAGAAAAATAAGCAGTTTCTCAGAAAGCTTCTTTCCAGATTTCATCTGAGGATATTTCCTTTTTCACCATAGCCCTGTATGGGCTTCCAAATATCACTTTGCCAATTCCACAAGAACTGTCTTAGCGAAAGGCTTCTTGAGGGGAAAGCTGTAACTCTGTGAGATGATTTCACAGAACACAAAGAAGTTTCTCAGAAAGCTTCTTTCTCTTTGTTATCGGAGGATATTTCCTTTGGCCCTAGAGTCTTCAAAGGGATCCGAAATATCTGTTCTCAGATTCCACAGAAAGAAGGCTAGCAAAGAGATCTACGAAACACAGATGTAACTCTGTGAGATGAATTCACAGAACACTAAGCAGTTTCTCAGAAAGCTTCTTTCCAGATTTCATCTGAGGATATTTCCTTTTTCACCATAGCCCTCTAGGGGCTTCCAAATATCACTTTGCCAATTCCACAAGAACTGTCTTACCGAAAGGCTTCTTGAGGGGAAAGCTGTAACTCTGTGAGATGATTTCACAGAACACAAAGAAGTTTCTCAGAAAGCTTCTTTCTCTTTTTTATCGGAAGATATTTCCTTTGGCCCTATAGTCTTCAAAGGGATCCGAAATATCTGTTCTCAGATTCCACAGAAAGAATGCTAGCAAAGAGATCTACGAAACACACATGTAACTCTGTGAGATGAATTCACAGAACACTAAGCAGTTTCTCAGAAAGCTTCTTTCCAGATTTCATCTGAGGATATTTCCTTTTTCACCATAGCCCTCTATGGGCTTCCAAATATCACTTTGCCAATTCCAGAAGAACTGTCTTAGCGAAAGGCTTCTTGAGGGGAAAGCTGTAACTCTGTGAGATGATTTCACAGAACACAAAAAAGTTTCTCAGAAAGCTTCTTTCTCTTTGTTATCGGAGGATATTTCCTTTGGCCCTATAGTCTTCAAAGGGATACGAAATATCTGTTCTCAGATTCCACAGAAAGAAGGCTACCAAAGAGATCTACGAAACACAGATGTAACTCTGTGAGATGAATTCACAGAACACTAAGCAGTTTCTCAGAAAGCTTCTTTCCAGATTTCATCTGAGGATATTTGCTTTTTCACCATCGCCCTCTATTGGCTTCCAAATATCACTTTGCCAATTCCACAAGAACTGTCTTAGCGAAAGGCTTCTTGAGGGAAAGCTGTAACTCTGTGAAATGATTTGACAGAACACAAAGAAATTTCTCAGAAAGCTTCTTTCTCTTTGTTATCGGAGGATATTTCCTTTGGCCCTATAGTCTTCAAAGGGATCCGAAATATCTGTTTTCAGATTCCACAGAAATAAGGATAGCGAAGAGATCTACGAAACACAGATGTAACTCTGTGAGATGAATTAACAAAACACTAAACAGTTTCTCAGAAAGCTTCTTTCCAGATTTCATCTGAGGATATTTCCTTTTTCACCATAGCCCTCTAAGGGCTTCCAAATCTCACTTTGCCAATTCCACAAGAACTGTCTTAGCGAAAGGCTTCTTGAGGGAAAGCTGTAACTCTGTGAAATGATTTCACAGAACACAAAGAAGTTTCTCAGAAAGCTTCTTTCTCTTTGTTATCGGAGGATATTTCGTTTGGCCATATAGTCTTCAAAGGGATCCGAAATATCTGTTCTCAGATAAAACAGAAATAAGGCTAGCAAAGAGATCTACGAAATACAGATGTAACTCTGTGAGATGAATTCACAGAACACTAAGCAGTTTCTCAGAAAGCTTCTTTCCAGATTTCATCTGAGGATATTTCCTTTTTCACCATAGCCCTCTATGGGCTTCCAAATATCACTTTGCCAATTCCACAAGAACTGTCTTAGCGAAAGGCTTCTTGAGGCGAAAGCTGTAACTCTGTGAGATGATTTCACAGAACACAAAGAAGTTTCTCAGAAAGCTTCTTTCACTTTGTTATCGGAGGATATTTCCTTTGGCCCTATAGTCTTCAAAGGGATCCGAAATATCTGTTTTCAGATTCCACAGAAATAAGGATAGCGAAGAGATCTACGAAACACAGATGTAACTCGGTGGATGAATTAACAAAACACTAAGCAGTTTCTCAGAAAGCTTCTTTCCAGATTTCATCTGAGGATATTTCCTTTTTCACCATAGCCCTCTATGGGCTTCCAAATCTCCCTTTGCCAATTCCACAAGAACTGTCTTAGAGAAAGGCTTCTTGAGCGGAAAGGTGTAACTCTGTGAGATGATTTCACAGAACACTAAGAAGTTTCTCAGAAAGCTTCTTTCTCTTTATTATCGGAGGATATTTCCTTTGGCCCTATATTCTTCAAAGGGATCCGAAATATCTGTTCTCAGATTCCACAGAAAGAAGGCTAGAAAGAGATCCACGAAATACAGATGTAACTCTGTGAGATGAATTCACAGAACACTAAGCCTTTTCTCAGAAAGCTTCTTTCCAGATTTCATCTGAGGATATTTCCTTTTTCACCATAGCCCTCTATGGGCTTCCAAATATCACTTTGCCAATTCCACAAGAACTGTCTTAGCGAAAGACTTCTTCAGGGGAAAGCTGTAACTCTGTGAGATGATTTCACAGAACACAAAGAAGTTTCTCAGAAAGCTTCTTTCTCTTTGTTATCGGAGGATAATTCCTTTGGCCCTATAGTCTTCAAAGGGATCCGAAATATCTGTTCTCAGATTCCACAGAAAGTAGGCTAGCAAAGACATCTACGAAAAACAGATTTCTCTCTGTGAGATGAATTCACAGAAAAATAAGCAGTTTCTCAGAAAGCTTCTTTCCAGATTTCATCTGAGGATATTTCCTTTTTCACCATAGCCCTCTATGGGCTTCCAAATATCACTTTGCCAATTCCACAAGAACTGTCTTAGCGAAAGGCTTCTTGAGGGGAAAGCTGTAACTCTGTGAGATGATTTCACAGAACACAAAGAAGTTTCTCAGAAAGCTTCTTTCTCTTTGTTATCGGAGGATATTTCCTTTGGCCCTAGAGTCTTCAAAGGGATCCGAAATATCTGTTCTCAGATTCCACAGAAAGAAGGCTAGCAAAGAGATCTACGAAACACAGATGTAACTCTGTGAGATGAATTCACAGAACACTAAGCAGTTTCTCAGAAAGCTTCTTTCCAGATTTCATCTGAGGATATTTCCTTTTTCACCATAGCCCTCTAGGGGCTTCCAAATATCACTTTGCCAATTCCACAAGAACTGTCTTACCGAAAGGCTTCTTGAGGGGAAAGCTGTAACTCTGTGAGATGATTTCACAGAACACAAAGAAGTTTCTCAGAAAGCTTCTTTCTCTTTTTTATCGGAAGATATTTCCTTTGGCCCTATAGTCTTCAAAGGGATCCGAAATATCTGTTCTCAGATTCCACAGAAAGAATGCTAGCAAAGAGATCTACGAAACACACATGTAACTCTGTGAGATGAATTCACAGAACACTAAGCAGTTTCTCAGAAAGCTTCTTTCCAGATTTCATCTGAGGATATTTCCTTTTTCACCATAGCCCTCTATGGGCTTCCAAATATCACTTTGCCAATTCCAGAAGAACTGTCTTAGCGAAAGGCTTCTTGAGGGGAAAGCTGTAACTCTGTGAGATGATTTCACAGAACACAAAAAAGTTTCTCAGAAAGCTTCTTTCTCTTTGTTATCGGAGGATATTTCCTTTGGCCCTATAGTCTTCAAAGGGATACGAAATATCTGTTCTCAGATTCCACAGAAAGAAGGCTACCAAAGAGATCTACGAAACACAGATGTAACTCTGTGAGATGAATTCACAGAACACTAAGCAGTTTCTCAGAAAGCTTCTTTCCAGATTTCATCTGAGGATATTTGCTTTTTCACCATCGCCCTCTATTGGCTTCCAAATATCACTTTGCCAATTCCACAAGAACTGTCTTAGCGAAAGGCTTCTTGAGGGAAAGCTGTAACTCTGTGAAATGATTTGACAGAACACAAAGAAATTTCTCAGAAAGCTTCTTTCTCTTTGTTATCGGAGGATATTTCCTTTGGCCCTATAGTCTTCAAAGGGATCCGAAATATCTGTTTTCAGATTCCACAGAAATAAGGATAGCGAAGAGATCTACGAAACACAGATGTAACTCTGTGAGATGAATTAACAAAACACTAAGCAGTTTCTCAGAAAGCTTCTTTCCAGATTTCATCTGAGGATATTTCCTTTTTCACCATAGCCCTCTAAGGGCTTCCAAATCTCACTTTGCCAATTCCACAAGAACTGTCTTAGCGAAAGGCTTCTTGAGGGAAAGCTGTAACTCTGTGAAATGATTTCACAGAACACAAAGAAGTTTCTCAGAAAGCTTCTTTCTCTTTGTTATCGGAGGATATTTCGTTTGGCCATATAGTCTTCAAAGGGATCCGAAATATCTGTTCTCAGATAAAACAGAAATAAGGCTAGCAAAGAGATCTACGAAATACAGATGTAACTCTGTGAGATGAATTCACAGAACACTAAGCAGTTTCTCAGAAAGCTTCTTTCCAGATTTCATCTGAGGATATTTCCTTTTTCACCATAGCCCTCTATGGGCTTCCAAATATCACTTTGCCAATTCCACAAGAACTGTCTTAGGGAAAGGCTTCTTGAGGGGAAAGCTGTAACTCTGTGAAATGATTTCACAGAACACAAAGAAGTTTCTCAGAAAGCTTCTTTCTCTTTCTTATCGGAGGATATTTCCTTTGGCCCTATAGTCTTCAAAGGGATCCGAAATATCTGTTCTCAGATTCCACAGAAAGAAGGCTAGCAAAGAGATCTACGAAACACAGATGTAACTCTGTGAGATGAATTCACAGAACACTAAGCAGTTTCTCAGAAAGCTTCTTTCCAGATTTCATCTGAGGATATTTTCTTTTTCACCATAGCCCTCTAGGGGCTTCCAAATATCACTTTGCCAATTCCACAAGAACTGTCTTACCGAAAGGCTTCTTGAGGGGAAAGCTGTAACTCTGTGAGATGATTTCACAGAACACAAAGAAGTTTCTCAGAAAGCTTCTTTCTCTTTGTTATCGGAAGATATTTCCTTTGGCCCTATAGTCTGCAAAGGGATCCGAAATATCTGTTCTCAGATTCCACAGAAAGAATGCTAGCAAAGAGATCTACGAAACACACATGTAACTCTGTGAGATGAATTCACAGAACACTAAGCAGTTTCTCAGAAAGCTTCTTTCCAGATTTCATCTGAGGATATTTCCTTTTTCACCATAGCCCTCTATGGGCTTCCAAATATCACTTTGCCAATTCCACAAGAACTGTCTTAGCGAAAGGCTTCTTGAGGGGAAAGCTGTAACTCTGTGAGATGATTTCACAGAACACAAAAAAGTTTCTCAGAAAGCTTCTTTCTCTTTGTTATCGGAGGATATTTCCTTTGGCCCTATAGTCTTCAAAGGGATACGAAATATCTGTTCTCAGATTCCACAGAAAGAAGGCTACCAAAGAGATCTACGAAACACAGATGTAACTCTGTGAGATGAATTCACAGAACACTAAGCAGTTTCTCAGAAAGCTTCTTTCCAGATTTCATCTGAGGATATTTGCTTTTTCACCATCGCCCTCTATTGGCTTCCAAATATCACTTTGCCAATTCCACAAGAACTGTCTTAGCGAAAGGCTTCTTGAGGGAAAGCTGTAACTCTGTGAAATGATTTGACAGAACACAAAGAAATTTCTCAGAAAGCTTCTTTCTCTTTGTTATCGGAGGATATTTCCTTTGGCCCTATAGTCTTCAAAGGGATCCGAAATATCTGTTTTCAGATTCCACAGAAATAAGGATAGCGAAGAGATCTACGAAACACAGATGTAACTCTGTGAGATGAATTAACAAAACACTAAGCAGTTTCTCAGAAAGCTTCTTTCCAGATTTCATCTGAGGATATTTCCTTTTTCACCATAGCCCTCTAAGGGCTTCCAAATCTCACTTTGCCAATTCCACAAGAACTGTCTTAGCGAAAGGCTTCTTGAGGGAAAGCTGTAACTCTGTGAAATGATTTCACAGAACACAAAGAAGTTTCTCAGAAAGCTTCTTTCTCTTTGTTATCGGAGGATATTTCGTTTGGCCATATAGTCTTCAAAGGGATCCGAAATATCTGTTCTCAGTTAAAACAGAAATAAGGCTAGCAAAGAGATCTACGAAATACAGATGTAACTCTGTGAGATGAATTCACAGAACACAAAGCAGTTTCTCAGAAAGCTTCTTTCCAGATTTCATCTGAGGATATTTCCTTTTTCACCATAGCCCTCTATGGGCTTCCAAATATCACTTTGCCAATTCCACAAGAACTGTCTTAGGGAAAGGCTTCTTGAGGGGAAAGCTGTAACTCTGTGAAATGATTTCACAGAACACAAAGAAGTTTCTCAGAAAGCTTCTTTCTCTTTCTTATCGGAGGATATTTCCTTTGGCCCTATAGTCTTCAAAGGGATCCGAAATATCTGTTCTCAGATTCCACAGAAAGAAGGCTAGCAAAGAGATCTACGAAACACAGATGTAACTCTGTGAGATGAATTCACAGAACACTAAGCAGTTTCTCAGAAAGCTTCTTTCCAGATTTCATCTGAGGATATTTTCTTTTTCACCATAGCCCTCTAGGGGCTTCCAAATATCACTTTGCCAATTCCACAAGAACTGTCTTACCGAAAGGCTTCTTGAGGGGAAAGCTGTAACTCTGTGAGATGATTTCACAGAACACAAAGAAGTTTCTCAGAAAGCTTCTTTCTCTTTGTTATCGGAAGATATTTCCTTTGGCCCTATAGTCTGCAAAGGGATCCGAAATATCTGTTCTCAGATTCCACAGAAAGAATGCTAGCAAAGAGATCTACGAAACACACATGTAACTCTGTGAGATGAATTCACAGAACACTAAGCAGTTTCTCAGAAAGCTTCTTTCCAGATTTCATCTGAGGATATTTCCTTTTTCACCATAGCCCTCTATGGGCTTCCAAATATCACTTTGCCAATTCCACAAGAACTGTCTTAGCGAAAGGCTTCTTGAGGGGAAAGCTGTAACTCTGTGAGATGATTTCACAGAACACAAAAAAGTTTCTCAGAAAGCTTCTTTCTCTTTGTTATCGGATGATATTTCCTTTGGCCCTATAGTCTTCAAAGGGATACGAAATATCTGTTCTCAGATTCCACAGAAAGAAGGCTACCAAAGAGATCTACGAAACACAGATGTAACTCTGTGAGATGAATTCACAGAACACTAAGCAGTTTCTCAGAAAGCTTCTTTCCAGATTTCATCTGAGGATATTTGCTTTTTCACCATCGCCCTCTATTGGCTTCCAAATATCACTTTGCCAATTCCACAAGAACTGTCTTAGCGAAAGGCTTCTTGAGGGAAAGCTGTAACTCTGTGAAATGATTTGACAGAACACAAAGAAATTTCTCAGAAAGCTTCTTTCTCTTTGTTATCGGAGGATATTTCCTTTGGCCCTATAGTCTTCAAAGGGATCCGAAATATCTGTTCTCAGATTCCACAGAAAGAAGGCTAGCAAAGAGATCCACGAAATACAGATGTAACTCTGTGAGATGAATTCACAGAACACTAAGCAGTTTCTCAGAAAGCTTCTTTCCAGATTTCATCTGAGGATATTTCCTTTTTCACCATAGCCCTCTATGGACTTCCAAATATCACTTTGCCAATTCCACAAGAACCGTCTTAGCGAAAGGCTTCTTGAGGGGAAAGCTGTAACTCTGTGAGATGATTTCACAGAACACAAAGAAGTTTCTCAGAAAGCTTCTTTCTCTTTGTTATCGGAAGATATTTCCTTTGGCCCTATAGTCTTCAAAGGGATCCGAAATATCTGTTCTCAGATTCCACAGAAAGAATGCTAGCAAAGAGATCTACGAAACACACATGTAACTCTGTGAGATGAATTCACAGAACACTAAGCAGTTTCTCAGAAAGCTTCTTTCCAGATTTCATCTGAGGATATTTCCTTTTTCACCATAGCCCTCTATGGGCTTCCAAATATCACTTTGCCAATTCCAGAAGAACTGTCTTAGCGAAAGGCTTCTTGAGGGGAAAGCTGTAACTCTGTGAGATGATTTCACAGAACACAAAAAAGTTTCTCAGAAAGCTTCTTTCTCTTTGTTATCGGAGGATATTTCCTTTGGCCCTATAGTCTTCAAAGGGATACGAAATATCTGTTCTCAGATTCCACAGAAAGAAGGCTACCAAAGAGATCTACGAAACACAGATGTAACTCTGTGAGATGAATTCACAGAACACTAAGCAGTTTCTCAGAAAGCTTCTTTCCACATTTCATCTGAGGATATTTGCTTTTTCACCATCGCCCTCTATTGGCTTCCAAATATCACTTTGCCAATTCCACAAGAACTGTCTTAGCGAAAGGCTTCTTGAGGGAAAGCTGTAACTCTGTGAAATGATTTGACAGAACACAAAGAAATTTCTCAGAAAGCTTCTTTCTCTTTGTTATCGGAGGATATTTCCTTTGGCCCTATAGTCTTCAAAGGGATCCGAAATATCTGTTTTCAGATTCCACAGAAATAAGGATAGCGAAGAGATCTACGAAACACAGATGTAACTCTGTGAGATGAATTAACAAAACACTAAGCAGTTTCTCAGAAAGCTTCTTTCCAGATTTCATCTGAGGATATTTCCTTTTTCACCATAGCCCTCTAAGGGCTTCCAAATCTCACTTTGCCAATTCCACAAGAACTGTCTTAGCGAAAGGCTTCTTGAGGGAAAGCTGTAACTCTGTGAAATGATTTCACAGAACACAAAGAAGTTTCTCAGAAAGCTTCTTTCTCTTTGTTATCGGAGGATATTTCCTTTGGCCATATAGTCTTCAAAGGGATCCGAAATATCTGTTCTCAGATACCACAGAAATAAGGCTAGCAAAGAGATCTACGAAATACAGATGTAACTCTGTGAGATGAATTCACAGAACACTAAGCAGTTTCTCAGAAAGCTTCTTTCCAGATTTCATCTGAGGATATTTCCTTTTTCACCATAGCCCTCTATGGGCTTCCAAATATCACTTTGCCAATTCCACAAGAACTGTCTTAGGGAAAGGCTTCTTGAGGGGAAAGCTGTAACTCTGTGAAATGATTTCACAGAACACAAAGAAGTTTCTCAGAAAGCTTCTTTCTCTTTCTTATCGGAGGATATTTCCTTTGGCCCTATAGTCTTCAAAGGGATCCGAAATATCTGTTCTCAGATTCCACAGAAAGAAGGCTAGCAAAGAGATATACGAAACACAGATGTAACTCTGTGAGATGAATTCACAGAACACTAAGCAGTTTCTCAGAAAGCTTCTTTCCAGATTTCATCTGAGGATATTTTCTTTTTCACCATAGCCCTCTAGGGGCTTCCAAATATCACTTTGCCAATTCCACAAGAAATGTCTTACCGAAAGGCTTCTTGAGGGGAAAGCTGTAACTCTGTGAGATGATTTCACAGAACACAAAGAAGTTTCTCAGAAAGCTTCTTTCTCTTTGTTATCGGAAGATATTTCCTTTGGCCCTATAGTCTGCAAAGGGATCCGAAATATCTGTTCTCAGATTCCACAGAAAGAATGCTAGCAAAGAGATCTACGAAACACACATGTAACTCTGTGAGATGAATTCACAGAACACTAAGCAGTTTCTCAGAAAGCTTCTTTCCAGATTTCATCTGAGGATATTTCCTTTTTCACCATAGCCCTCTATGGGCTTCCAAATATCACTTTGCCAATTCCACAAGAACTGTCTTAGCGAAAGGCTTCTTGAGGGGAAAGCTGTAACTCTGTGAGATGATTTCACAGAACACAAAAAAGTTTCTCAGAAAGCTTCTTTCTCTTTGTTATCGGAGGATATTTCCTTTGGCCCTATAGTCTTCAAAGGGATACGAAATATCTGTTCTCAGATTCCACAGAAAGAAGGCTACCAAAGAGATCTACGAAACACAGATGTAACTCTGTGAGATGAATTCACAGAACACTAAGCAGTTTCTCAGAAAGCTTCTTTCCAGATTTCATCTGAGGATATTTGCTTTTTCACCATCGCCCTCTATTGGCTTCCAAATATCACTTTGCCAATTCCACAAGAACTGTCTTAGCGAAAGGCTTCTTGAGGGAAAGCTGTAACTCTGTGAAATGATTTGACAGAACACAAAGAAATTTCTCAGAAAGCTTCTTTCTCTTTGTTATCGGAGGATATTTCCTTTGGCCCTATAGTCTTCAAAGGGATCCGAAATATCTGTTTTCAGATTCCACAGAAATAAGGATAGCGAAGAGATCTACGAAACACAGATGTAACTCTGTGAGATGAATTAACAAAACACTAAGCAGTTTCTCAGAAAGCTTCTTTCCAGATTTCATCTGAGGATATTTCCTTTTTCACCATAGCCCTCTAAGGGCTTCCAAATCTCACTTTGCCAATTCCACAAGAACTGTCTTAGCGAAAGGCTTCTTGAGGGAAAGCTGTAACTCTGTGAAATGATTTCACAGAACACAAAGAAGTTTCTCAGAAAGCTTCTTTCTCTTTGTTATCGGAGGATATTTCCTTTGGCCATATAGTCTTCAAAGGGATCCGAAATATCTGTTCTCAGATACCACAGAAATAAGGCTAGCAAAGAGATCTACGAAATACAGATGTAACTCTGTGAGATGAATTCACAGAACACTAAGCAGTTTCTCAGAAAGCTTCTTTCCAGATTTCATCTGAGGATATTTCCTTTTTCACCATAGCCCTCTATGGGCTTCCAAATATCACTTTGCCAATTCCACAAGAACTGTCTTAGGGAAAGGCTTCTTGAGGGGAAAGCTGTAACTCTGTGAAATGATTTCACAGAACACAAAGAAGTTTCTCAGAAAGCTTCTTTCTCTTTCTTATCGGAGGATATTTCCTTTGGCCCTATAGTCTTCAAAGGGATCCGAAATATCTGTTCTCAGATTCCACAGAAAGAAGGCTAGCAAAGAGATCTACGAAACACAGATGTAACTCTGTGAGATGAATTCACAGAACACTAAGCACTTTCTCAGAAAGCTTCTTTACAGATTTCATCTGAGGATATTTCCTTTTTCACCATAGCCCTCTAGGGGCTTCCAAATATCACTTTGCCAATTCCACAAGAACTGTCTTACCGAAAGGCTTCTTGAGGGGAAAGCTGTAACTCTGTGAGATGATTTCACAGAACACAAAGAAGTTTCTCAGAAAGCTTCTTTCTCTTTGTTATCGGAGGATATTTCCTTTGGCCCTATAGTCTTCAAAGGGATCCGAAATATCTGTTTTGAGATTCCACAGAAATAAGGATAGCGAAGAGATCTACGAAACACAGATGTAACTCTGTGAGATGAATTAACAAAACACTAAGCAGTTTCTCAGAAAGCTTCTTTCCAGATTTCATCTGAGGATATTTCCTTTTTCACCATAGCGCTCTATGGGCTTCCAAATCTCACTTTGCCAATTCCACAAGAACTGTCTTAGCGAAAGGCTTCTTGAGCGGAAAGGTGTAACTCTGTGAGATGATTTCACAGAACACTAAGAAGTTTCTCAGAAAGCTTCTTTCTCTTTATTATCGGAGGATATTTCCTATGGCCCTATAGTCTTCAAAGGGATCCGAAATATCTGTTCTCAGTTTCCACAGAAAGAAGGCTAGAAAGAGATCCAGGAAATACAGATGTAACTCTGTGAGATGAATTCACAGAACACTAAGCCGTTTCTCAGAAAGCTTCTTTCCAGATTTCATCTGAGGATATTTCCTTTTTCACCATAGCCCTCTATGGGCTTCCAAATATCACTTTGCCAATTCCACAAGAACTGTCTTAGCGAAAGACTTCTTCAGGGGAAAGCTGTAACTCTGTGAGATGATTTCACAGAACACAAAGAAGTTTCTCAGAAAGCTTGTTTCTCTTTGTTATCGGAAGATATTTCCTTTGGCCCTATAGTCTTCAAAGGGATCCGAAATATCTGTTCTCAGATTCCACAGAAAGAAGGCTAGCAAAGAGATCTACGAAACACAGATTTATCTCTGTGAGATGAATTCACAGAAAAATAAGCAGTTTCTCAGAAAGCTTCTTTCCAGATTTCATCTGAGGATATTTCCTTTTTCACCATCGCCCTCTAAGGGCTTCCAAATATCACTTTGCCAATTCCACAAGAACTGTCTTAGCGAAAGGCTTCTTGAGGGGAAAGCTGTAACTCTGTGAGATGATTTCACAGAACACAAAGAAGTTTCTCAGAAAGCTTCTTTCTCTTTGTTATCGGAGGATATTTCCTTTGGCCCTATAGTCTTCAAAGGGATCCGAAATATCTGTTCTCAGATTCCACAGAAAGAAGGCTAGCAAAGAGATCCACGAAATACAGATGTAACTCTGTGAGATGAATTCACAGAACACTAAGCAGTTTCTCAGAAAGCTTCTTTCCAGATTTCATCTGAGGATATTTCCTTTTTCACCATAGCCCTCTATGGACTTCCAAATATCACTTTGAAAATTCCACAAGAACTGTCTTAGCGAAAGGCTTCTTGAGGGGAATGCTGTAACTCTGTGAGATGATTTCACAGAACACAAAGAAGTTTCTCAGAAAGCTTCTTTCTCTTTCTTATCGGAGGATATTTCCTTTGGCCATATAGTCTTCAAAGGGATCCGAAATATCTGTTCTCAGATTCCACAGAAAGAAGGCTAGCAAAGAGATCTACGAAACACAGATGTAACTCTGTGAGATGAATTCACAGAACACTAAGCAGTTTCTCAGAAAGCTTCTTTACAGATTTCATCTGAGGATATTTCCTTTTTCACCATAGCCCTCTAGGGGCTTCCAAATATCACTTTGCCAATTCCACAAGAACTGTCTTACCGAAAGGCTTCTTGAGGGGAAAGCTGTAACTCTGTGAGATGATTTCACAGAACACAAAGAAGTTTCTCAGAAAGCTTCTTTCTCTTTGTTATCGGAGGATATTTCCTTTGGCCCTATAGTCTTCAAAGGGATCCGAAATATCTGTTCTCAGATTCCACAGAAAGAAGGCTAGCAAAGCGACCCACGAAATACAGATTTAACTCTGTGAGATGAATTCACAGAACACTAAGCAGTTTCTCAGAAAGCTTCTTTCCAGATTTCATCTGAGGATATTTCCTTTTTCACCATAGCCCTCTATGGGCTTCCAAATATCATTTTGCCAATTCCACAAGAACTGTCTTAGCGAAAGGCTTCTTGAGGGGAAAGCTGTAACTCTGTGAGATGATTTCACAGAACACAAAGAAGTTTCTCAGAAAGCTTCTTTCTCTTTGTTATCGGAAGATATTTCCTTTGGCCCTATAGTCTTCAAAGGGATCCGAAATATCTGTTCTCAGATTCCACAGAAAGAATGCTAGCAAAGAGATCTACGAAACACACATGTAACTCTGTGAGATGAATTCACAGAACACTAAGCAGTTTCTCAGAAAGCTTCTTTCCAGATTTCATCTGAGGATATTTCCTTTTTCACCATAGCCCTCTAGGGGCTTCCAAATATCACTTTGCCAATTCCACAAGAACTGTCTTAGCGAAAGGCTTCTTGAGGGGAAAGCTGATACTCTGTGAGATGATTTCACAGAACACAAAGAAGTTTCTCAGAAAGCTTCTTTCTCTTTGTTATCGGAGGATATTTCCTTTGGCCCTATAGTCTTCAAAGGGATCCGATATATCTGTTCTCAGATTCCACAGAAAGAAGGCTAGCAAAGAGATCCACGAAATACAGATGTAACTCTGTGAGATGAATTAACAGAACACTAAGCAGTTTCTCAGAAAGCTTCTTTCCAGATTTCATCTGAGGATATTTCCTTTTTCACCATAGCCCTCTAAGGGCTTCCAAATATCACTTTGCCAATTCCACAAGAACTGTCTTAGCGGAAGGCTTCTTGAGGGGAAAGCTGTAACTCTGTGAGATGATTTCACAGAACACAAAGAAGTTTCTCAGAAAGCTTTTTTCTCTTTGTTATCGGAGGATATTTCCTTTGGCCCTATAGTCTTCAAAGTGATCCGAAATATCTGTTCTCAGATTCTACAGAAATAAGGCTAGAAAAGAGATCTACGAAAGACAGATGTAACTCTGTGAGATGAATTCACAGAACACTAAGCAGTTTCTCAGAAAGCTTCTTTCCAGATTTCATCTGAGGATATTTCCTTTTTCACCATAGCCCTCTATGGGCTTCCAAATATCACTTTGCCAATTCCACAAGAACTGTCTTAGCGAAAGGCTTCTTGAGGGGAAAGGTGTAACTCTGTGAGATGATTTCACAGAACACAAAGAAGTTTCTCAGAAAGCTTCTTTCTCTTTGTTATCGGAGGATATTACCTTTGGCCCTATAGTCTTCAAAGGGATCCGAAATATCTGTTCTCAGATTCCACAGAAAGAAGGCTAGCAAAGAGATCCACGAAATACAGATGTAACTCTGTGAGATGAATTAACAGAACACTAAGCAGTTTCTCAGAAAACTTCTTTCCAGATTTCATCTGAGGATATTTCCTTTTTCACCATAGCCCTCTACGGACTTCCAAATATCACTTTGCCAATTCCACAAGTACCTTCTTAGCGAAAGGCTTCTTGAGGGGAAAGCTGTAACTCTGTGAGATGATTTCACAGAACACAAAGAAGTTTCTCAGAAAGCTTCTTTCTCTTTGTTATCGGAGGATATTTCCTTTGGCCCTATAGTCTTCAAAGGGATCCGAAATATCTGTTCTCAGATTCCACAGAAAGAAGGCTAGAAAGAGATCCACGAAACACAGATGTATCTCTGTGAGATGAATTCACAGAACACTAAGCAGTTTCTCAGAAAGCTTCTTTCCAGATTTCATCTGAGGATATTTCCTTTTTCACCATAGCCCTCTATGGGCTTCCAAATATCACTTTGCCAATTCCACAAGAACCGTCTTAGCGAAAGGCTTCTTGAGGGGAATGCTGTAACTCTGTGAGATGATTTCACAGAACACAAAGAAGTTTCTCAGAAAGCTTCTTTCTCTTTCTTATCGGAGGATATTTCCTTTGGCCCTATAGTCTTCAAAGGGATCCGAAATATCTGTTCTCAGATTCCACAGAAAGAAGGCTAGCAAAGAGATCTACGAAACACAGATGTAACTCTGTGAGATGAATTCACAGAACACTAAGCAGTTTCTCAGAAAGCTTCTTTCCAGATTTCATCTGAGGATATTTCCTTTTTCACCATAGCCCTCTAAGGGCTTCCAAATATCACTTTGCCAATTCCACAAGAACTGTCTTACCGAAAGGCTTCTTGAGGGGAAAGCTGTAACTCTGTGAGATGATTTCACAGAACACAAAGAAGTTTCTCAGAAAGCTTCTTTCTCTTTGTTATCGGAAGATATTTCCTTTGGCCCTATAGTCTTCAAAGGGATCCGAAATATCTGTTCTCAGATTCCACAGAAAGAATGCTAGCAAAGAGATCTACGAAACACACATGTAACTCTGTGAGATGAATTCACAGAACACTAAGCAGTTTCTCAGAAAGCTTCTTTCCAGATTTCATCTGAGGATATTTCCTTTTTCACCATAGCCCTCTATGGGCTTCCAAATATCACTTTGCCAATTCCACAAGAACTGTCTTAGCGAAAGGCTTCTTGAGGGGAAAGCTGTAACTCTGTGAGATGATTTCACAGAACACAAAAAAGTTTCTCAGAAAGCTTCTTTCTCTTTGTTATCGGAGGATATTTCCTTTGGCCCTATAGTCTTCAAAGGGATACGAAATATCTGTTCTCAGATTCCACAGAAAGAAGGCTACCAAAGAGATCTACGAAACACAGATGTAACTCTGTGAGATGAATTCACAGAACACTAAGCAGTTTCTCAGAAAGCTTCTTTCCAGATTTCATCTGAGGATATTTGCTTTTTCACCATCGCCCTCTATTGGCTTCCAAATATCACTTTGCCAATTCCACAAGAACTGTCTTAGCGAAAGGCTTCTTGAGGGAAAGCTGTAACTCTGTGAAATGATTTGACAGAACACAAAGAAATTTCTCAGAAAGCTTCTTTCTCTTTGTTATCGGAGGATATTTCCTTTGGCCCTATAGTCTTCAAAGGGATCCGAAATATCTGTTTTCAGATTCCACAGAAATAAGGATAGCGAAGAGATCTACGAAACACAGATGTAACTCTGTGAGATGAATTAACAAAACACTAAGCAGTTTCTCAGAAAGCTTCTTTCCAGATTTCATCTGAGGATATTTCCTTTTTCACCATAGCCCTCTAAGGGCTTCCAAATCTCACTTTGCCAATTCCACAAGAACTGTCTTAGCGAAAGGCTTCTTGAGGGAAAGCTGTAACTCTGTGAAATGATTTCACAGAACACAAAGAAGTTTCTCAGAAAGCTTCCTTCTCTTTGTTATCGGAGGATATTTCCTTTGGCCATATAGTCTTCAAAGGGATCCGAAATATCTGTTCTCAGATACCACAGAAATAAGGCTAGCAAAGAGATCTACGAAATACAGATGTAACTCTGTGAGATGAATTCACAGAACACTAAGCAGTTTCTCAGAAAGCTTCTTTCCAGATTTCATCTGAGGATATTTCCTTTTTCACCATAGCCCTCTAGGGGCTTCCAAATATCACTTTGCCAATTCCACAAGAACTGTCTTAGCGAAAGGCTTCTTGAGGGGAAAGCTGATACTCTGTGAGATGATTTCACAGAACACAAAGAAGTTTCTCAGAAAACTTCTTTCTCTTTGTTATCGGAGGATATTTCCTTTGGCCCTATAGTCTTCAAAGGGATCCGAAATATCTGTTCTCAGATTCCACAGATATAAGGCTAGCAAAGAGATCTACGAAACACAGATGTAACTCTGTGAGATAAATTATCAGAACACTAAGCAGTTTCTCAGAAAGCTTCTTTCCAGATTTCATCTGAGGATATTTCCTTTTTCACCATAGACCTCTATGGGCTTCCAAATATCACATTGCCAATTCCACAAGAACTGTCTCAGCGAAAGGCTTCTTGAGGGGAAAGCTGTAACTCTGTGAGATAATTTCACAGAACACAAATAAGTTTCTCAGAAAACTTCTTTCTCTTTGTTATCGGAGGATATTTCCTTTGGCCCTATAGTCTTCAAAGGGATCCGAAATATCTGTTCTCAGATTCCACAGAAATAAGGCTACCAAAGAGATCTACGAAACACATATGTAACTCTGTGAGATGAATTCACAGAACACTAAGCAGTTTCTCAGAAAGCTTCTTTCCAGATTTCATCTGAGGATATTTGCTTTTTCACCATAGCCCTCTATGGGCTTCCAAATATCACTTTGCCAGTTCCACAAGAACTGTCTTAGCGAAAGGCTTCTTGAGGGGAAAGCTGTAACTCTGTGAGATGATTTCACAGAACACAAAGAAGTTTCTCAGAAAGCTTCTTTCTCTTTGTTATCGGAGGATATTTCCTTTGGCCCTACAGTCTTCAAAGGGATCCGAAATATCTGTTCTCAGATTCCACAAAAAGAAGGCTAGCAAAGAGATCCACGAAATACAGATGTAACTCTGTGAGATGAATTCACAGAACACTAAGCAGTTTCTCAGAAAGCTTCTTTCCAGATTTCATCTGAGGATATTTCCTTTTTCACCATAGCCCTCTATGGACTTCCAAATATCACTTTGCCAATTCCACAAGAACCGTCTTAGCGAAAGGCTTCTTGAGGGGAATGCTGTAACTCTGTGAGATGATTTCACAGAACACAAAGAAGTTTCTCAGAAAGCTTCTTTCTCTTTGTTATCGGAGGATATTTCCTTTGGCCCTATAGTCTTCAAAGGGATCCGAAATATCTGTTCTCAGATTCCACAGAAAAAAGGCTAGCAAAGAGGTCTACGAAACACAGATGTAACTCTGTGAGATGAATTCACAGAACACTAAGCAGTTTCTCAGAAAGCTTCTTTCCAGATTTCATCTGAAGATATTTCCTTTTTCACCATAGCCCTCTAGGGGCTTCCAAATATCACTTTGCCAATTCCACAAGAACTGTCTTACCGAAAGGCTTCTTGAGGGGAAAGCTGTAACTCTGTGAGATGATTTCACAGAACACAAAGAAGTTTCTCAGAAAGCTTCTTTCTCTTTGTTATCGGAGGATATTTCCTTTGGCCCTATAGTCTTCAAAGAGATCCGATATATCTGTTCTCAGATTCCACAGAAAGAAGGCTAGCAAAGAGATCCACGAAATACAGATGTAACTCTGTGAGATGAATTAACAGAACACTAAGCAGTTTCTCAGAAAGCTTCTTTCCAGATTTCATCTGAGGATATTTCCTTTTTCACCATAGCCCTCTAAGGGCTTCCAAATATCACTTTGCCAATTCCACAAGAACTGTCTTAGCGGAAGGCTTCTTGAGGGGAAAGCTGTAACTCTGTGAGATGATTTCACAGAACACAAAGAAGTTTCTCAGAAAGCTTCTTTCTCTTTGTTATCGGAGGATATTTCCTTTGGACCTATAGTCTTCAAAGTGACCCGAAATATCTGTTCTCAGATTCTACAGAAATAAGGCTAGAAAAGAGATCTACGAAACACAGATATAACTCTGTGAGATGAATTCACAGAACACTAAGCAGTTTCTCAGAAAGCTTCTTTCCAGATTTCATCTGAGGATATTTCCTTTTTCACCATAGCCCTCTATGGGCTTCCAAATATCACCTTGCCAATTCCACAAGAACTGTCTTAGCGAAAGGCTTCTTGAGGGGAAAGCTGTAACTCTGTGAGATGATTTCACAGAACACAAAGAAGTTTCTCAGAAAGCTTCTTTCTCTTTCTTATCGGAGAATATTACCTTTGGCCCTATAGTCTTCAAAGGGATCCGAAATATCTGTTCTCAGATTCCACAGAAAGAAGGCTAGCAAAGAGATCCACGAAATACAGATGTAACTCTGTGAGATGAATTAACAGAACACTAAGCAGTTTCTCAGAAATCTTCTTTCCAGATTTCATCTGAGGATATTTCCTTTTTCACCATAGCCCTCTACGGACTTCCAAATATCACTTTGCCAATTCCACAAGTACCTTCTTAGCGAAAGGCTTCTTGAGGGGAAAGCTGTAACTCTGTGAGATGATTTCACAGAACACAAAGAAGTTTCTCAGAAAGCTTCTTTCTCTTTGTTATCGGAGGATATTTCCTTTGGCCCTATAGTCTTCAAAGGGATCCGAAATATCTGTTCTCAGATTCCACAGAAATAAGGCTAGCAAAGAGATCTACGAAACACAGATGTAACTCTGTGAGATAAATTATCAGAACACTAAGCAGTTTCTCAGAAAGCTTCTTTCCAGATTTCATCTGAGGATATTTCCTTTTTCACCATAGACCTCTATGGGCTTCCAAATATCACATTGCCAATTCCACAAGAACTGTCTCAGCGAAAGGCTTCTGAGGGGAAAGCTGTAACTCTGTGAGATAATTTCACAGAACACAAAGAAGTTTCTCAGAAAACTTCTTTCTCTTTGTTATCGGAGGATATTTCCTTTGGCCCTATAGTCTTCAAAGGGATCCGAAATATCTGTTCTCAGATTCCACAGAAATAAGGCTACCAAAGAGATCTACGAAACACATATGTAACTCTGTGAGATAAATTCACAGAACACTAAGCAGTTTCTCAGAAAGCTTCTTTCCAGATTTCATCTGAGGATATTTGCTTTTTCACCATAGCCCTCTATGGGCTTCCAAATATCACTTTGCCAGTTCCACAAGAACTGTCTTAGCGAAAGGCTTCTTAAGGGGAAAGCTGTAACTCTGTGAGATGATTTCACAGAACACAAAGAAGTTTCTCAGAAAGCTTCTTTCTCTTTGTTATCGGAGGATATTTCCTTTGGCCCTACAGTCTTCAAAGGGATCCGAAATATCTGTTCTCAGATTCCACAAAAAGAAGGCTAGCAAAGAGATCCACGAAATACAGATGTAACTCTGTGAGATGAATTCACAGAACACTAAGCAGTTTCTCAGAAAGCTTCTTTCCAGATTTCATCTGAGGATATTTCCTTTTTCACCATAGCCCTCTATGGACTTCCAAATATCACTTTGCCAATTCCACAAGAACCGTCTTAGCGAAAGGCTTCTTGAGGGGAATGCTGTAACTCTGTGAGATGATTTCACAGAACACGAAGAAGTTTCTCAGAAAGCTTCTTTCTCTTTGTTATCGGAGGATATTTCCTTTGGCCCTATAGTCTTCAAAGGGATCCGAAATATCTGTTCTCAGATTCCACAGAAAGAAGGCTAGCAAAGAGATCTACGAAACACAGATGTAACTCTGTGAGATGAATTCACAGAACACTAAGCAGTTTCTCAGAAAGCTTCTTTCCAAATTTCATCTGAGGATATTTCCTTTTTCACCATAGCCCTCTAGGGGCTTCCAAATATCACTTTGCCAATTCCACAAGAACTGTCTTACCGAAAGTCTTCTTGAGGGGAAAGCTGTAACTCTGTGAGATGATTTCACAGAACACAAAGAAGTTTCTCAGAAAGCTTCTTTCTCTTTGTTATCGGAGGATATTTCCTTTGGCCCTATAGTCTTCAAAGGGATCCGAAATATCTGTTCTCAGATTCCACAGAAAGAAGGCTAGCAAAGCGACCCACGAAATACAGATGTAACTCTGTGAGATGAATTCACAGAACACTAAGCAGTTTCTCAGAAAGCTTCTTTCCAGATTTCATCTGAGGATATTTCCTTTTTCACCATAGCCCTCTATGGGCTTCCATATATCACTTTGCCAATTCCACAAGAACTGTCTTAGCGAAAGGCTTCTTGAGGGGAAAGCTGTAACTCTGTGAGATGATTTCACAGAACACAAAGAAGTTTCTCAGAAAGCTTCTTTCTTTTTGTTATCGGAGGATATTTCCTTTGGCCCTATGGTCTTCAAAGGGATCCGAAATATCTGTTCTCAGATTCCACAGAAAGAAGGCTAGGAAAGAGATCTACGAAACACAGATGTATCTCTGTGAGATGAATTCACAGAAAAATAAGCAGTTTCTCAGAAAGCTTCTTTCCAGATTTCATCTGAGGATATTTCCTTTTTCACCATAGCCTTCTATGGGCTTCCAAATATAACTTTGCCAATTCCACAAGAACTGTCTTTCCGAAAGGCTTCTTGAGGGGAAAGCTGAAATTCTGTGAGATGATTTCACAGAACACAAAGAAGTTTCACAGAAAGCTTCTTTCTCTTTGTTATCGGAAGATATTTCCTTTGGCCCTATAGTCTTCAAAGGGATCCGAAATATCTGTTCTCAGATTCCACAGGAAGAAGGCTAGCAAAGAGATCCACGGAATACAGATGTAACTCTGTGAGATGAACTCACAGAACACTAAACAGTTTCTCAGAAAGCTTCTTTCCAGATTTCATCTGAGGATATTTCCTTTTTCACCATAGCCCTCTATGGGCTTCCAAATATCACTTTGCCAGTTCCACAAGAACTGTCTTAGCGAAAGGCTTCTTAAGGGGAAAGCTGTAACTCTGTGAGATGATTTCACAGAACACAAAGAAGTTTCTCAGAAAGCTTCTTTCTCTTTGTTATCGGAGGATATTTCCTTTGGCCCTACAGTCTTCAAAGGGATCCGAAATATCTGTTCTCAGATTCCACAAAAAGAAGGCTAGCAAAGAGATCCACGAAATACAGATGTAACTCTGTGAGATGAATTCACAGAACACTAAGCAGTTTCTCAGAAAGCTTCTTTACAGATTTCATCTGAGGATATTTCCTTTTTCACCATAGCCCTCTATGGACTTCCAAATATCACTTTGCCAATTCCACAAGAACCGTCTTAGCGAAAGGCTTCTTGAGGGGAATGCTGTAACTCTGTGAGATGATTTCACAGAACACAAAGAAGTTTCTCAGAAAGCTTCTTTCTCTTTGTTATCGGAGGATATTTCCTTTGGCCCTATAGTCTTCAAAGGGATCCGAAATATCTGTTCTCAGATTCCACAGAAAGAAGGCTAGCAAAGAGATCTACGAAACACAGATGTAACTCTGTGAGATGAATTCACAGAACACTAAGCAGTTTCTCAGAAAGCTTCTTTCCAGATTTCATCTGAGGATATTTCCTTTTTCACCATAGCCCTCTGTGGGCTTCCAAATATCACTTTGGCAATTCCACAAGAACTGTCTTAGCGAAAGACTTCTTGAGGGGAAAGCTGTAACTCTGTGAGATGATTTCACAGAACACAAAGAAGTTTCTCAGAAAGTTTCTTTCTCTTTGTTATCGGAGGATATTTCCTTTGGCCCTATAGTCTTAAAAGGGATCCGAAATATCTGTTCTCAGATTCCACAGAAAGAAGGCTAGCAAAGAGATCCACGAAATACAGATGTAACTCTGTGAGATGAATTAACAGAACACTAAGCAGTTTCTCAGAAAGCTTCTTTCCAGATTTCATCTGAGGATATTTCCTTTTTCACCATAGCCCTCTAAAGGCTTCCAAATATCACTTTGCCAATTCCACAAGAACTGTCTTAGCGGAAGGCTTCTTGAGGGGAAAACTGTAACTCTGTGAGATGATTTCACAGAACACAAAGAAGTTTCTCAGAAAGCTTCTTTCTCTTTGTTATCGGAGGATATTTCCTTTGGACCTATAGTCTTCAAAGTGATCCGAAATATCTGTTCTCAGATTCTACAGAAATAAGGCTAGCAAAGAGATCTACGAAACACAGATGTAACTCTGTGAGATGAATTCACAGAACACTAAGCAGTTTCTCAGAAAGCTTCTTTCCAGATTTCATCTGAGGATATTTCCTTTTTCACCATAGCCCTCTATGGGCTTCCAAATATCACTTTGCCAATTCCACAAGAACTGTCTTAGCGAAAGGCTTCTTGAGGGGAAAGCTGTAACTCTGTGAGATGATTTCACAGAACACAAAGAAGTTTCTCAGAAAGCTTCTTTCTCTTTCTTATCGGAGGATATTACCTTTGGCCCTATAGTCTTCAAAGGGATCCGAAATATCTGTTCTCAGATTCCACAGAAAGAAGGCTAGCAAAGAGATCCACGAAATACAGATGTAACTCTGTGAGATGAATTAACAGAACACTAAGCAGTTTCTCAGAAAACTTCTTTCCAGATTTCATCTGAGGATATTTCCTTTTTCACCATAGCCCTCTACGGACTTCCAAATATCACTTTGCCAATTCCACAAGTAACGTCTTAGCGAAAGGCTTCTTGAGGGGAAAGCTGTAACTCTGTGAGATGATTTCACAGAACACAAAGAAGTTTCTCAGAAAGCTTCTTTCTCTTTGTTATCGGAGGATATTTCCTTTGGCCCTATAGTCTTCAAAGGGATCCGAAATATCTGTTCTCAGATTCCACAGAAATAAGGCCAGCAAAGAGATCTACGAAACACAGATGTAACTCTGTGAGATAAATTATCAGAACACTAAGCAGTTTCTCAGAAAGCTTCTTTCCAGATTTCATCTGAGGATATTTCCTTTTTCACCATAGACCTCTATGGGCTTCCAAATATCACATTGCCAATTCCACAAGAACTGTCTCAGCGAAAGGCTTCTTGAGGGGAAAGCTGTAACTCTGTGAGATAATTTCACAGAACACAAAGAAGTTTCTCAGAAAACTTCTTTCTCTTTGTTATCGGAGGATATTTCCTTTGGCCCTATAGTCTTCAAAGGGATCCGAAATATCTGTTCTCAGATTCCACAGAAATAAGGCTACCAAAGAGATCTACGAAACACATATGTAACTCTGTGAGATGAATTCACAGAACACTAAGCAGTTTCTCAGAAAGCTTCTTTCCAGATTTCATCTGAGGATATTAGCTTTTTCACCATAGCCCACTATGGGCTTCCAAATATCACTTTGCCAGTTCCACAAGAACTGTCTTAGCGAAAGGCTTTTTGCGGGGAAAGCTGTAACTCTGTGAGATGATTTCACAGAACACAAAGAAGTTTCTCAGAAAGCTTCTTTCTCTTTGTTATCGGAGGATATTTCCTTTGGCCCTACAGTCTTCAAAGGGATCCGAAATATCTGTTCTCAGATTCCACAAAAAGAAGGCTAGCAAAGAGATCCACGAAATACAGATGTAACTCTGTGAGATGAATTCACAGAACACTAAGCAGTTTCTCAGAAAGCTTCTTTCCAGATTTCATCTGAGGATATTTCCTTTTTCACCATAGCCCTCTATGGACTTCCAAATATCACTTTGCCAATTCCACAAGAACCGTCTTAGCGAAAGGCTTCTTGAGGGGAATGCTGTAACTCTGTGAGATGATTTCACAGAACACAAAGAAGTTTCTCAGAAAGCTTCTTTCTCTTTGTTATCGGAGGATATTTCCTTTGGCCCTATAGTCTTCAAAGGGATCCGAAATATCTGTTCTCAGATTCCACAGAAATAAGGCTAGCAAAGAGATCTACGAAACACAGATGTAACTCTGTGAGATGAATTCACAGAACACTAAGCAGTTTCTCAGAAAGCTTCTTTCCAGATTTCATCTGAGGATATTTCCTTTTTCACCATAGCCCTCTAGGGGCTTCCAAATATCACTTTGCCAATTCCACAAGAACTGTGTTACCGAAAGGCTTCTTGAGGGGAAAGCTGTAACTCTGTGAGATGATTTCACAGAACACAAAGAAGTTTCTCAGAAAGCTTCTTTCTCTTTGTTATCGGAGGATATTTCCTTTGGCCCTATAGTCTTCAAAGGGATCCGATATATCTGTTCTCAGATTCCACAGAAAGAAGGCTAGCAAAGAGATCCACGAAATACAGATGTAACTCTGTGAGATGAATTAACAGAACACTAAGCAGTTTCTCAGAAAGCTTCTTTCCAGATTTCATCTGAGGATATTTCCTTTTTCACCATAGCCCTCTAAGGGCTTCCAAATATCACTTTGCCAATTCCACAAGAACTGTCTTAGTGGAAGGCTTCTTGAGGGGAAAGCTGTAACTCTGTGAGATGATTTCACAGAACACAAAGAAGTTTCTCAGAAAGCTTCTTTCTCTTTGTTATCGGAGGATATTTCCTTTGGACCTATAGTCTTCAAAGTGATCCGAAATATCTGTTCTCAGATTCTACAGAAATAAGGCTAGAAAAGAGATCTACGAAACACAGATGTAACTCTGTGAGATGAATTCACAGAACACTAAGCAGTTTCTCAGAAAGCTTCTTTCCAGATTTCATCTGAGGATATTTCCTTTTTCACCATAGCCCTCTATGGGCTTCCAAATATCACTTTGCCAATTCCACAAGAACTGTCTTAGCGAAAGGCTTCTTGAGGGGAAAGCTGTAACTCTGTGAGATGATTTCACAGAACACAAAGAAGTTTCTCAGAAAGCTTCTTTCTCTTTGTTATCGGAGGATATTTCCTTTGGCCCTATAGTCTTCAAAGGGATCCGAAATATCTGTTCTCAGATTCCACAGAAATAAGGCTACCAAAGAGATCTACGAAACACATATGTAACTCTGTGAGATGAATTCACAGAACACTAAGCAGTTTCTCAGAAAGCTTCTTTCCAGATTTCATCTGAGGATATTTGCTTTTTCACCATAGCCCTCTATGGGCTTCCAAATATCACTTTGCCAGTTCCACAAGAACTGTCTTAGCGAAAGGCTTCTTGAGGGGAAAGCTGTAACTCTGTGAGATGATTTCACAGAACACAAAGAAGTTTCTCAGAAAGCTTCTTTCTCTTTGTTATCGGAGGATATTTCCTTTGGCCCTACAGTCTTCAAAGGGATCCGAAATATCTGTTCTCAGATTCCACAAAAAGAAGGCTAGCAAAGAGATCCACGAAATACAGATGTAACTCTGTGAGATGAATTCACAGAACACTAAGCAGTTTCTCAGAAAGCTTCTTTCCAGATTGCATCTGAGGATATTTCCTTTTTCACCATAGCCCTCTATGGACTTCCAAATATCACTTTGCCAATTCCACAAGAACCGTCTTAGCGAAAGGCTTCTTGAGGGGAATGCTGTAACTCTGTGAGATGATTTCACAGAACACAAAGAAGTTTCTCAGAAAGCTTCTTTCTCTTTGTTATCGGAGCATATTTCCTTTGGCCCTATACTCTTCAAAGGGATCCGAAATATCTGTTCTCAGATTCCACAGAAAGAAGGCTAGCAAAGAGATCTACGAAACACAGATGTAACTCTGTGAGATGAATTCACAGAACACTAAGCAGTTTCTCAGAAAGCTTCTTTCCAAATTTCATCTGAGGATATTTCCTTTTTCACCATAGCCCTCTAGGGGCTTCCAAATATCACTTTACCAGTTCCACAAGAACTGTCTTACCGAAAGGCTTCTTGAGGGGAAAGCTGTAACTCTGTGAGATGATTTCACAGAACACAAAGAAGTTTCTCAGAAAGCTTCTTTCTCTTTGTTATCGGGGGATATTTCCTTTGGCCCTATAGTCTTCAAAGGGATCCGAAATATCTGTTCTCAGATTCCACAGAAAGAAGGCTAGCAAAGCGACCCACGAAATACAGATGTAACTCTGTGAGATGAATTCACAGAACACTAAGCAGTTTCTCAGAAAGCTTCATTCCAGATTTCATCTGAGGATATTTCCTTTTTCACCATAGCCCTCTATGGGCTTCCATATATCACTTTGCCAATTCCACAAGAACTGTCTTAGCGAAAGGCTTCTTCAGGGGAAAGCTGTAACTCTGTGAGATGATTTCACAGAACACAAAGAAGTTTCTCAGAAAGCTTCTTTCTTTTTGTTATCGGAGGATATTTCCTTTGGCCCTATGGTCTTCAAAGGGATCCGAAATATCTGTTCTCAGATTCCACAGAAAGAAGGCTAGGAAAGAGATCTACGAAACACAGATGTATCTCTGTGAGATGAATTCACAGAAAAATACGCAGTTTCTCAGAAAGCTTCTTTCCAGATTTCATCTGAGGATATTTCCTTTTTCACCATAGCCTTCTATGGGCTTCCAAATATCACTTTGCCAATTCCACAAGAACTGTCTTTCCGAAAGGCTTCTTGAGGGGAAAGCTGAAATTCTGTGAGATGATTTCACAGAACACAAAGAAGTTTTACAGAAAGCTTCTTTCTCTTCGTTATCGTAAGATATTTCCTTTGGCCCTATAGTCTTCAAAGGGATCCGAAATATCTGTTCTCAGATTCCACAGGAAGAAGGCTAGCAAAGAGATCCACGAAATACAGATGTAACTCTGTGAGATGAATTCACAGAACACTAAGCAGTTTCTCAGAAATCTTCTTTCCAGATTTCATCTGAGGATATTTCCTTTTTCACCATAGCCTTCTATGGGCTTCCAAACATCACTTTGCCAATTCCACAAGAACTGTCTTAGCGAAAGGCTTCTTGAGGGGAAAGCTGAAATTCTGTGAGATGATTTCACAGAACACAAAGAAGTTTCACAGAAAGCTTCTTTCTCTTTGTTATCGGAAGATATTTCCTTTGGCCCTATAGTCTTCAAAGGGATCCGAAATATCTGTTCTCAGATTCCACAGGAAGAAGGCTAGCAAAGAGATCCACGGAATACAGATGTAACTCTGTGAGATGAATTCACAGAACACTAAGCACTTTCTCAGAAAGCTTCTTTCCAGATTTCATCTGAGGATATTTCCTTTTTCACCATAGCCCTCTATGGGTTTCAAAATATCACTTTGCCAATTCCACAAGAACTGTCTTAGCGAAAGGCTTCTTCAGGGGAAAGCTGTAACTCTGTGAGATGATTTCACAGAACACAAAGAAGTTTCTCAGAAAGCTTCTTTCTTTTTGTTATCGGAGGATATTTCCTTTGGCCCTATAGTCTTCAAAGGGATCCGAAATATCTGTTATCAGATTCCACAGAAAGAAGGCTAGAAAAGAGATCTACGAAACACAGATGTATCTCTGTGAGATGAATTCACAGAAAAATAAGCAGTT
The DNA here is from genome assembly GCF_043159975.1 of Macaca nemestrina. Taxonomy (NCBI): domain Eukaryota; kingdom Metazoa; phylum Chordata; class Mammalia; order Primates; family Cercopithecidae; genus Macaca; species Macaca nemestrina. The sequence continues at coordinate 96,168,067 of NC_092134.1, forward strand.
TCTCAGAAAGCTTCTTTCCAGATTTCATCTGAGGATATTTCCATTTTCACCATAGCCTTCTATGGGCTTCCAAATATCACTTTGCCAATTCCACAAGAACTGTCTTAGCGAAAGTCTTCTTGAGGGGAAAGCTGAAATTCTGTGAGATGATTTCACAGAATACAAAGAAGTTTCACAGAAAGCTTCTTTCTCTTTGTTATCGGAAGATATTTCCTTTGGCCCTATAGTCTTCAAAGGGATCCGAAATATCTGTTCTCAGATTCCACAGGAAGAAGGCTAGCAAAGAGATCCACGGAATACAGATGTAACGCTGTGAGATGAATTCACAGAACACTAAGCAGTTTCTCAGAAAGCTTCTTTCTCTTTGTTATCGGAGGATATTTCCTTTGGCCCTATAGTCTTCAAAGGGATCCGAAATATCTGTTCTCAGATTCCACAGAAAGAAGGCTAGCAAAGCGATCCACGAAATACAGATGTAACTCTGTGAGATGAATTAGCAGAACACTAAGCAGTTTCTCAGAAAGCTTCTTTCCAGATTTCATCTGAGGATATTTCCTTTTTCACCATAGCCCTCTATGGGCTTCCAAATATCACTTTGGCAATTCCACAAGAACTGTCTTAGCGAAAGACTTCTTGAGGGGAAATCTGTAACTCTGTGAGATGATTTCACAGAACACAAAGAAGTTTCTCAGAAAGTTTCTTTCTCTTTGTTATCGGAGGATATTTCCTTTGGCCCTATAGTCTTAAAAGGGATCCGAAATATCTGTTCTCAGATTCCACAGAAAGAAGGCTAGCAAAGAGATCTACGAAACACAGATGTATCTCTGTGTGATGAATTCACAGAAAAATAAGCAGTTTCTCAGAAAGCTTCTTTCCAGATTTCATCTGAGGATATTTCCTTTTTCACCATAGCCCTCTATGGGCTTCCAAATATCATTTTTCCAATTCCACAAGAACTGTCTTAGCGAAAGGCTTCTTGAGGGGAAAGCTGTAACTCTGTGAGATGATTTCACAGAACACAAAGAAGTTTCTCAGAAAGCTTCTTTCTCTTTGTTATCGGAAGATATTTCCTTTGGCCCTATAGTCTTCAAAGGGATCCGAAATATCTGTTCTCAGATTCCACAGAAAGAATGCTAGCAAAGAGATCTACGAAACACACATGTAACTCTGTGAGATGAATTCACAGAACACTAAGCAGTTTCTCAGAAAGCTTTTTTCCAGATTTCATCTGAGGATATTTCCTTTTTCACCATAGCCCTCTAGGGGCTTCCAAATATCACTTTGCCAATTCCACAAGAACTGTCTTAGCGAAAGGCTTCTTGAGGGGAAAGCTGATACTCTGTGAGATGATTTCACAGAACACAAAGAAGTTTCTCAGAAAGCTTCTTTCTCTTTGTTATCGGAGGATATTTCCTTTGGCCCTATAGTCTTCAAAGGGATCCGATATATCTGTTCTCAGATTCCACAGAAAGAAGGCTAGCAAAGAGATCCACGAAATACAGATGTAACTCTGTGAGATGAATTAACAGAACACTAAGCAGTTTCTCAGAAAGCTTCTTTCCAGATTTCATCTGAGGATATTTCCTTTTTCACCATAGCCCTCTAAGGGCTTCCTAATATCACTTTGCCAATTCCACAAGAACTGTCTTAGCGGAAGGCTTCTTGAGGGGAAAGCTGTAACTCTGTGAGATGATTTCACAGAACACAAAGAAGTTTCTCAGAAAGCTTCTTTCTCTTTGTTATCGGAGGATATTTCCTTTGGACCTATAGTCTTCAAAGTGATCCGAAATATCTGTTCTCAGATTCTACAGAAATAAGGCTAGAAAAGAGATCTAGGAAACACAGATGTAACTCTGTGAGATGAATTCACAGAACACTAAGCAGTTTCTCAGAAAGCTTCTTTCCAGATTTCATCTGAGGATATTTCCTTTTTCACCATAGCCCTCTATGGGCTTCCAAATATCACTTTGCCAATTCCACAAGAACTGTCTTAGCGAAAGGCTTCTTGAGGGGAAAGCTGTAACTCTGTGAGATGATTTCACAGAACACAAAGAAGTTTCTCAGAAAGCTTCTTTCTCTTTCTTATCGGAGGATATTACCTTTGGCCCTATAGTCTTCAAAGGGATCCGAAATATCTGTTCTCAGATTCCACAGAAAGAAGGCTAGCAAAGAGATCCACGAAATACAGATGTAACTCTGTGAGATGAATTAACAGAACACTAAGCAGTTTCTCAGAAAACTTCTTTCCAGATTTCATCTGAGGATATTTCCTTTTTCACCATAGCCCTCTACGGACTTCCAAATATCACTTTGCCAATTCCACAAGTACCGTCTTAGCGAAAGGCTTTTTGAGGGGAAAGCTGTAACTCTGTGAGATGATTTCACAGAACACAAAGAAGTTTCTCAGAAAGCTTCTTTCTCTTTGTTATCGGAGGATATTTCCTTTGGCCCTATAGTCTTCAAAGGGATCCGAAATATCTGTTCTCAGATTCCACAGAAAGAAGGCTACCAAAGAGATCTACGAAACACATATGTAACTCTGTGAGATGAATTCACAGAACACTAAGCAGTTTCTCAGAAAGCTTCTTTCCAGATTTCATCTGAGGATATTTGCTTTTTCACCATAGCCCTCTATGGGCTTCCAAATATCTCTTTGCCAGTTCCACAAGAACTGTCTTAGCGAAAGGCTTCTTGAGGGGAAAGCTGTAACTCTGTGAGATGATTTCACAGAACACAAAGAAGTTTCTCAGAAAGCTTCTTTCTCTTTGTTATCGGAGGATATTTCCTTTGGCCCTACAGTCTTCAAAGGGATCCGAAATATCTGTTCTCAGATTCCACAAAAAGAAGGCTAGCAAAGAGATCCACGAAATACAGATGTAACTCTGTGAGATGAATTCACAGAACACTAAGCAGTTTCTCAGAAAGCTTCTTTCCAGATTTCATCTGAGGATATTTCCTTTTTCACCATAGCCCTCTATGGACTTCCAAATATCACTTTGCCAATTCCACAAGAACCGTCTTAGCGAAAGGCTTCTTGAGGGGAATGCTGTAACTCTGTGAGATGATTTCACAGAACACAAAGAAGTTTCTCAGAAAGCTTCTTTCTCTTTGTTATCGGAGGATATTTCCTTTGGCCCTATAGTCTTCAAAGGGATCCGAAATATCTGTTCTCAGATTCCACAGAAAGAAGGCTAGCAAAGAGATCTACGAAACACAGATGTAACTCTGTGAGATGAATTCACAGAACACTAAGCAGTTTCTCAGAAAGCTTCTTTCCAGATTTCATCTGAGGATATTTCCTTTTTCACCATAGCCCTCTAGGGGCTTCCAAATATCACTTTGCCAATTCCACAAGAACTGTCTTAGCGAAAGGCTTCTTGAGGGGAAAGCTGTAACTCTGTGAGATGATTTCACAGAACACAAAGAAGTTTCTCAGAAAGCTTCTTTCTCTTTGTTATCGTAAGATATTTCCTTTGGCCCTATAGTCTTCAAAGGGATCCGATATATCTGTTCTCAGATTCCACAGAAAGAAGGCTAGCAAAGAGATCCACGAAATACAGATGTAACTCTGTGAGATGAATTAACAGAACACTAAGCAGTTTCTCAGAAAGCTTCTTTCCAGATTTCATCTGAGGATATTTCCTTTTTCACCATAGCCCTCTAAGGGCTTCCAAATATCACTTTGCCAATTCCACAAGAACTGTCTTAGCGGAAGGCTTCTTGAGGGGAAAGCTGTAACTCTGTGAGATGATTTCACAGAACACAAAGAAGTTTCTCAGAAAGCTTCTTTCTCTTTGTTATCGGAGTATATTTCCTTTGGACCTATAGTCTTCAAAGTGATCCGAAATATCTGTTCTCAGATTCTACAGAAATAAGGCTAGAAAAGAGATCTACGAAACACAGATGTAACTCTGTGAGATGAATTCACAGAACACTAAGCAGTTTCTCAGAAAGCTTCTTTCCAGATTTCATCTGAGGATATTTCCTTTTTCACCATAGCCCTCTATGGGCTTCCAAATATCACTTTGCCAATTCCACAAGAACTGTCTTAGCGAAAGGCTTCTTGAGGGGAAAGCTGTAACTCTGTGAGATGATTTCACAGAACACAAAGAAGTTTCTCAGAAAGCTTCTTTCTCTTTCTTATCGGAGGATATTACCTTTGGCCCTATAGTCTTCAAAGGGATCCGTAATATCTGTTCTCAGATTCCACAGAAAGAAGGCTAGCAAAGAGATCCACGAAATACAGATGTAACTCTGTGAGATGAATTAACAGAACACTAAGCAGTTTCTCAGAAAACTTCTTTCCAGATTTCATCTGAGGATATTTCCTTTTTCACCATAGCCCTCTACGGACTTCCAAATATCACTTTGCCAATTCCACAAGTACCTTCTTAGAGAAAGGCTTCTTGAGGGGAAAGCTGTAACACTGTGAGATGATTTCACAGAACACAAAGAAGTTTCTCAGAAAGCTTCTTTCTCTTTGTTATCGGAGGATATTTCCTTTGGCCCTATAGTCTTCAAAGGGATCCGAAATATCTGTTCTCAGATTCCACAGAAATAAGGCTAGCAAAGAGATCTACGAAACACAGATGTAACTCTGTGAGATAAATTATCAGAACACTGAGCAGTTTCTCAGAAAGCTTCTTTCCAGATTTCATCTGAGGATATTTCCTTTTTCACCATAGACCTCTATGGGCTTCCAAATATCACATTGCCAATTCCACAAGAACTGTCTCAGCGAAAGGCTTCTTGAGGGGAAAGCTGTAACTCTGAGAGATAATTTCACAGAACACAAAGAAGTTTCTCAGAAAACTTCTTTCTCTTTGTTATCGGAGGATATTTCCTTTAGCTCTATAGTCTTCAAAGGGATCCGAAATATCTGTTCTCAGATTCCACAGAAATAAGGCTACCAAAGAGATCTACGAAACACATATGTAACTCTGTGAGATGAATTCACAGAACACTAAGCAGTTTCTCAGAAAGCTTCTTTCCAGATTTCATCTGAGGATATTTGCATTTTCACCATAGCCCTCTATGGGCTTCCAAATATCACTTTGCCAGTTCCACAAGAACTGTCTTAGCGAAAGGCTTCTTGAGGGGAAAGCTGTACTCTGTGAGATGATTTCACAGAACACAAAGAAGTTTCTCAGAAAGCTTCTTTCTCTTTGTTATCGGAGGATATTTCCTTTGGACCTATAGTCTTCAAAGTGATCCGAAATATCTGTTCTCAGATTCTACAGAAATAAGGCTAGAAAAGAGATCTACGAAACACAGATGTAACTCTGTGAGATGAATTCACAGAACACTAAGCAGTTTCTCAGAAAGCTTCTTTCCAGATTTCATCTGAGGATATTTGCTTTTTCACCATAGCCCTCTATGGGCTTCCAAATATCACTTTGCCAATTCCACAAGAACTGTCTTAGGGAAAGGCTTCTTGAGGGGAACGCTGTAACTCTGTGAAATGATTTCACAGAACACAAAGAAGTTTCTCAGAAAGCTTCTTTCTCTTTGTTATCGGAGGATATTTCCTTTGGCCCTATAGTCTTCAAACGGATCCGAAATATCTGTTCTCAGATTCCACAGAAAGAAGGCTAGCAAAGAGATCTACGAAACCTAGATGTAACTCTGTGCGATGAATTCACAGAACACTAAGCAGTTTCTCAGAAATCTTCTTTCCAGATTTCATCTGAGGATATTTCCTTTTTCACCATAGCCCTCTATGGGCTTCCAAATATCACTTTGCCAATTCCACAAGAACTGTCTTAGCGAAAGGCTTCTTGAGGCGAAAGCTGTAACTCTGTGAGATGATTTCACAGAACACAAAGAAGTTTCTCAGAAAGCTTCTTTCTCTTTGTTATCGGAGGATATTTCCTTTGGCCCTATAGTCTTCAAAGGGATCCGAAATAACTCTTTTCAGATTCCACAGAAATAAGGATAGCGAAGAGATCTACGAAACACAGATGTAACTCTGTGAGATGAATTAACAAAACACTAAGCAGTTTCTCAGAAAGCTTCTTTCCAGATTTCATCTGAGGATATTTCCTTTTTCACCATAGCCCTCTATGGGCTTCCAAATATCACTTTGCCAATTGCACAAGAACTGTTTTAGCGAAAGGCTTCGTGAGCGGAAAGGTGTAACTGTGTGAGATGATTTCACAGAACACTAAGAAGTTTCTCAGAAAGCTTCTTTCTCTTTGTTATCGGAGGATATTTCCTTTGACCCTATAGTCTTCAAAGGGATCCGAAATATCTGTTTTCAGATTACACAGAAATAAGGCTAGCAAAGAGTTCCACGAAATACACATGTAATTCTGTGAGTGGAAGTCACACATCACAGAGCAGTTTCTCAGAAAGCTTCTTTCCAGCTTTCATCTGAGGATATTTCCTTTTTCACCATAGCCCTCTATGGGCTTCCAAATATCACTTTGCCAATTCCACAAGAACTGTCTTAGCGGAAGGCTTCTTGAGGGGAAAGCTGTAACTCTGTGAGATGATTTCACAGAACACAAAGAAGTTTCTCAGAAAGCTTCTTTCTCTTTGTTATCGGAGGATATTTCCTTTGGACCTATAGTCTTCAAAGTGATCCGAAATATCTGTTCTCAGATTCTACAGAAATAAGGCTAGAAAAGAGATCTACGAAACACAGATGTAACTCTGTGAGATGAATTCACAGAACACTAAGCAGTTTCTCAGAAAGCTTCTTTCCAGATTTCATCTGAGGATATTTCCTTTTTCACCATAGCCCTCTATGGGCTTCCAAATATCACTTTGCCAATTCCACAAGAACTGTCTTAGCGAAAGGCTTCTTGAGGGGAAAGCTGTAACTCTGTGAGATGATTTCACAGAACACAAAGAAGTTTCTCAGAAAGCTTCTTTCTCTTTCTTATCGGAGGATATTACCTTTGGCCCTATAGTCTTCAAAGGGATCCGAAATATCTGTTCTCAGATTCCACAGAAAGAAGGCTAGCAAAGAGATCCACGAAATACAGATGTAACTCTGTGAGATGAATTAACAGAACACTAAGCAGTTTCTCAGAAAGCTTCTTTCCAGATTTCATCTGAGGATATTTCCTTTTTCACCATAGCCCTCTACGGACTTCCAAATATCACTTTGCCAATTCCACAAGTACCGTCTTAGCGAAAGGCTTCTTGAGGGGAAAGCTGTAACTCTGTGAGATGATTTCACAGAACACAAAGAAGTTTCTCAGAAAGCTTCTTTCTCTTTGTTATCGGAGGATATTTCCTTTGGCCCTATAGTCTTCAAAGGGATCCGAAATATCTGTTCTCAGATTCCACAGAAAGAAGGCTACCAAAGAGATCTACGAAACACATATGTAACTCTGTGAGATGAATTCACAGAACACTAAGCAGTTTCTCAGAAAGCTTCTTTCCAGATTTCATCTGAGGATATTTGCTTTTTCACCATAGCCCTCTATGGGCTTCCAAATATCTCTTTGCCAGTTCCACAAGAACTGTCTTAGCGAAAGGCTTCTTGAGGGGAAAGCTGTAACTCTGTGAGATGATTTCACAGAACACAAAGAAGTTTCTCAGAAAGCTTCTTTCTCTTTGTTATCGGAGGATATTTCCTTTGGCCCTACAGTCTTCAAAGGGATCCGAAATATCTGTTCTCAGATTCCACAAAAAGAAGGCTAGCAAAGAGATCCACGAAATACAGATGTAACTCTGTGAGATGAATTCACAGAACACTAAGCAGTTTCTCAGAAAGCTTCTTTCCAGATTTCATCTGAGGATATTTCCTTTTTCACCATAGCCCTCTATGGACTTCCAAATATCACTTTGCCAATTCCACAAGAACCGTCTTAGCGAAAGGCTTCTTGAGGGGAATGCTGTAACTCTGTGAGATGATTTCACAGAACACAAAGAAGTTTCTCAGAAAGCTTCTTTCTCTTTGTTATCGGAGGATATTTCCTTTGGCCCTATAGTCTTCAAAGGGATCCGAAATATCTGTTCTCAGATTCCACAGAAAGAAGGCTAGCAAAGAGATCTACGAAACACAGATGTAACTCTGTGAGATGAATTCACAGAACACTAAGCAGTTTCTCAGAAAGCTTCTTTCCAGATTTCATCTGAGGATATTTCCTTTTTCACCATAGCCCTCTAGGGGCTTCCAAATATCACTTTGCCAATTCCACAAGAACTGTCTTACCGAAAGGCTTCTTGAGGGGAAAGCTGTAACTCTGTGAGATGATTTCACAGAACACAAAGAAGTTTCTCAGAAAGCTTCTTTCTCTTTGTTATCGTAAGATATTTCCTTTGGCCCTATAGTCTTCAAAGGGATCTGATATATCTGTTCTCAGATTCCACAGAAAGAAGGCTAGCAAAGAGATCCACGAAATACAGATGTAACTCTGTGAGATGAATTAACAGAACACTAAGCAGTTTCTCAGAAAGCTTCTTTCCAGATTTCATCTGAGGATATTTCCTTTTTCACCATAGCCCTCTAAGGGCTTCCAAATATCACTTTGCCAATTCCACAAGAACTGTCTTAGCGGAAGGCTTCTTGAGGGGAAAGCTGTAACTCTGTGAGATGATTTCACAGAACACAAAGAAGTTTCTCAGAAAGCTTCTTTCTCTTTGTTATCGGAGTATATTTCCTTTGGACCTATAGTCTTCAAAGTGATCCGAAATATCTGTTCTCAGATTCTACAGAAATAAGGCTAGAAAAGAGATCTACGAAACACAGATGTAACTCTGTGAGATGAATTCACAGAACACTAAGCAGTTTCTCAGAAAGCTTCTTTCCAGATTTCATCTGAGGATATTTCCTTTTTCACCATAGCCCTCTATGGGCTTCCAAATATCACTTTGCCAATTCCACAAGAACTGTCTTAGCGAAAGGCTTCTTGAGGGGAAAGCTGTAACTCTGTGAGATGATTTCACAGAACACAAAGAAGTTTCTCAGAAAGCTTCTTTCTCTTTCTTATCGGAGGATATTACCTTTGGCCCTATAGTCTTCAAAGGGATCCGTAATATCTGTTCTCAGATTCCACAGAAAGAAGGCTAGCAAAGAGATCCACGAAATACAGATGTAACTCTGTGAGATGAATTAACATAACACTAAGCAGTTTCTCAGAAAACTTCTTTCCAGATTTCATCTGAGGATATTTCCTTTTTCACCATAGCCCTCTACGGACTTCCAAATATCACTTTGCCAATTCCACAAGTACCTTCTTAGAGAAAGGCTTCTTGAGGGGAAAGCTGTAACACTGTGAGATGATTTCACAGAACACAAAGAAGTTTCTCAGAAAGCTTCTTTCTCTTTGTTATCGGAGGATATTTCCTTTGGCCCTATAGTCTTCAAAGGGATCCGAAATATCTGTTCTCAGATTCCACAGAAATAAGGCTAGCAAAGAGATCTACGAAACACAGATGTAACTCTGTGAGATAAATTATCAGAACACTGAGCAGTTTCTCAGAAAGCTTCTTTCCAGATTTCATCTGAGGATATTTCCTTTTTCACCATAGACCTCTATGGGCTTCCAAATATCACATTGCCAATTCCACAAGAACTGTCTCAGCGAAAGGCTTCTTGAGGGGAAAGCTGTAACTCTGAGAGATAATTTCACAGAACACAAAGAAGTTTCTCAGAAAACTTCTTTCTCTTTGTTATCGGAGGATATTTCCTTTGGCCCTATAGTCTTCAAAGGGATCCGAAATATCTGTTCTCAGATTCCACAGAAATAAGGCTACCAAAGAGATCTACGAAACACATATGTAACTCTGTGAGATGAATTCACAGAACACTAAGCAGTTTCTCAGAAAGCTTCTTTCCAGATTTCATCTGAGGATATTTGCTTTTTCACCATAGCCCTCTATGGGCTTCCAAATATCACTTTGCCAGTTCCACAAGAACTGTCTTAGCGAAAGGCTTCTTGAGGGGAAAGCTGTACTCTGTGAGATGATTTCACAGAACACAAAGAAGTTTCTCAGAAAGCTTCTTTCTCTTTGTTATCGGAGGATATTTCCTTTGGACCTATAGTCTTCAAAGTGATCCGAAATATCTGTTCTCAGATTCTACAGAAATAAGGCTAGAAAAGAGATCTACGAAACACAGATGTAACTCTGTGAGATGAATTCACAGAACACTAAGCAGTTTCTCAGAAAGCTTCTTTCCAGATTTCATCTGAGGATATTTGCTTTTTCACCATAGCCCTCTATGGGCTTCCAAATATCACTTTGCCAATTCCACAAGAACTGTCTTAGGGAAAGGCTTCTTGAGGGGAACGCTGTAACTCTGTGAAATGATTTCACAGAACACAAAGAAGTTTCTCAGAAATCTTCTTTCTCTTTGTTATCGGAGGATATTTCCTTTGGCCCTATAGTCTTCAAACGGATCCGAAATATCTGTTCTCAGATTCCACAGAAAGAAGGCTAGCAAAGAGATCTACGAAACCTAGATGTAACTCTGTGCGATGAATTCACAGAACACTAAGCAGTTTCTCAGAAATCTTCTTTCCAGATTTCATCTGAGGATATTTCCTTTTTCACCATAGCCCTCTATGGGCTTCCAAATATCACTTTGCCAATTCCACAAGAACTGTCTTAGCGAAAGGCTTCTTGAGGCGAAAGCTGTAACTCTGTGAGATGATTTCACAGAACACAAAGAAGTTTCTCAGAAAGCTTCTTTCTCTTTGTTATCGGAGGATATTTCCTTTGGCCCTATAGTCTTCAAAGGGATCCGAAATAACTCTTTTCAGATTCCACAGAAATAAGGATAGCGAAGAGATCTACGAAACACAGATGTAACTCTGTGAGATGAATTAACAAAACACTAAGCAGTTTCTCAGAAAGCTTCTTTCCAGATTTCATCTGAGGATATTTCCTTTTTCACCATAGCCCTCTATGGGCTTCCAAATATCACTTTGCCAATTGCACAAGAACTGTTTTAGCGAAAGGCTTCTTGAGCGGAAAGGTGTAACTGTGTGAGATGATTTCACAGAACACTAAGAAGTTTCTCAGAAAGCTTCTTTCTCTTTGTTATCGGAGGATATTTCCTTTGACCCTATAGTCTTCAAAGGGATCCGAAATATCTGTTTTCAGATTACACAGAAATAAGGCTAGCAAAGAGTTCCACGAAATACACATGTAACTCTGTGAGTGGAAGTCACACATCACAGAGCAGTTTCTCAGAAAGCTTCTTTCCAGCTTTCATCTGAGGATATTTCCTTTTTCACCATAGCCCTCTATGGGCTTCCAAATATCACTTTGCCAATTCCACGAGAACTGTCTTAGCGAAAGGCTTCTTGAGGGGAAAGCTGTAACTCTGTTAGATGATTTCACAGAACACAAAGAAGTTTCTCAGAAAGCTTCTTTCTCTTTGTTATCGGAGGATATTTCCTTTGGCCCTATAGTCTTCAAAGGGATCCGAAATATCTGTTCTCAGATTCCACAAAAAGAAGGCTAGCAAAGAGATACACGAAATACAGATGTAACTCTGTGAGATGAATTCACAGAACACTAAGCAGTTTCTCAGAAAGCTTCTTTCCAGATTTCATCTGAGGATATTTCCTTTTTCACCATAGCCCTCTATGGGCTTCCAAATATCACTTTGCCAATTCCACAAGAACTGTCTTAGCGAAAGCCTTCTTGAGGGGAAAGCTGTAACTCTGTTAGATGATTTCACAAAACACAAAGAAGTTTCTCAGAAAGCTTCTTTCTCTTTGTTATCGGAGGATATTTCCTTTGGCCCTATAGTCTTCAAAGGGATCCGAAATATCTGTTCTCACATTCCACAGAAAGAAGGCTATCAAAGAAATCCACGAAACACAGATGTAACTCTGTGAGATGAATTCACAGTACACTAAGCAGTTTCTCAGAAAGCTTCTTTCCAGATTTCATCTGAGGATATTTCCTTTTTCACCATAGCCCTCTATGGGCTTCCAAATATCACTTTGCCAATTCCACAAGAACTGTCTTAGCGAAAGGCTTCTTGAGGGGAAAGCTGTAACTCTGTGAGATGATTTCAAAGAACACAAAGAAGTTTCTCAGAAAACTCTTTCTCTTTGTTATCGGAGGTTATTTCCTTTGGCCCTATAATCTTCAAAGGGATCCGAAATATCTGTTCTCAGATTCCACAGAAAGAAGGCTAGCAAAGAGATCCAGGAAATACAGATGTAACTCTGTGAGATGAATTAACAAAACACTAAGCAGTTTCTCAGAAAGCTTCTTTCCAGATTTCATCTGAGGATATTTCCTTTTTCACCATAGCCCTCTATGGGCTTCCAAATATCACTTTTCCAATTCCACAAGAACTGTCTAAGCGAAAGGCTTCTTCAGGTGAAAGCTGTAACTCTGTGAGATGATTTCACAGAACACAAAGAAGTTTCTCAGAAAGCTTCTTTCTCTTTGTTATCGGAGGATATTTCCTTTGGCCCTATAGTCTTCAAAGGGATCCGAAATATCTGTTCTCAGATTCCACATAAAGAAGGCTAGCAAATAGATCTGCGAAACACAGATGTAACTCTGTGCGATGAATTCACAGAACACTAAGCAGTTTCTCAGAAAGCTTCTTTCCAGATTTCATCTGAGGATATTTCCTTTTTCAACATAGCAGTCTATGGACTTCCAAATATCACTTTGCCAATTCCACAAGAACTGATTTAGCGAAAGGCTTCTTGAGGCGAAAGCTGTAACTCTGTGAGATGATTTCACAGAACACAAAGAAGTTTCTCAGAAAGCTTCTTTCTCTTTGTAATCGGAGGATATTTCCTTTGGCCCTATAGTCTTCAAAGGGATCTGAAATATCTGTTTTCAGATTCCACAGAAATAAGGATAGCGAAGAGATCTACGAAACACAGATGTAACTCTGTGAAATGAATTAACAAAACACTAAGCAGTTTCTCAGAAAGCTTCTTTCCAGATTTCATCTGAGGATATTTCCTTTTTCACCATAGCCCTCTATGGGCTTCCAAATTTCACTTTGCTAATTCCACAAGAACTGTCTTAGCGAAAGGCTTCTTGAGCGGAAAGGTGTAACTCTGTGAGATGATTTCACAGAACACTAAGAAGTTTCTTAGAAAGCTTCTTTCTCTTTGTTATCGGAGGATATTTCCTTTGGCCCTATAGTCTTCAAAGGGATCCGAAATATCTGTTCTCAGATTACACAGAAATAAGGCTAGCAAAGAGATCCACGAAATGCACATGTAACTCTGTGAGTGGAAGTCACACATCACAGAGCAGTTTCTCAGAAAGCTTCTTTCCAGCTTTCATCTGAGGATATTTCCTTTTTCACCATAGCCCTCTATGGGCTTCCAAATATCACTTTGCCAATTCCACAAGAACTGTCTTGGCGAAAGGCTTCTTGAGGCGAAAGCTGTAACTCTGTGAGATGAATTCACAGAACACAAAGAAGTTTCTCAGAAAGCTTCTTTCTCTTTGTTATCGGAGGATATTTCCCTTGGCCCTATAGTCTTCAAAGGGATCCGAAATATCTGTTTTCAGATTCCACAGAAATAAGGATAGCGAAGGGATCTCCGAAACACAGATGTAACTCTGTGAGATGAATTAACAAAACACTAAGCAGTTTCTGAGAAAGCTTCTTTCCAGATTTCATCTGAGGATATTTCCTTTTTCACCATAGCCCTCTATGGGCTTCCATATCTCACTTTGCCAATTTCACAAGAACTGTCTTAGCGAAAGGCTTCTTGAGCGGAAAGGTGTAACTCTGTGAGATGATTTCACAGAAGACTAAGAAGTTTCTTAGAAAGCTTCTTTCTCTTTGTTATCGGAGGATATTTCCTTTGGCCCTATACTCTTCAAAGGGATCAGAAATATCAGTTCTCAGATTACACAGAAATAAGGCTAGCAAAGAGATCCACGAAATACACATGTAACTCTGTGAGTGGAAGTCACACATCACAGAGCAGTTTCTTAGAAAGCTTCTTTCCAGCTTTCATCTGAGGATATTTCCTTTTTCACCATAGCCCTCTATGGGCTTCCAAATATCACTTTGCCAATTCCACAAGAACTGTCTTAGCGAAAGGCTTCTTGATGGGAAAGCTGTAACTCTGTGAGATGATTTCACAGAACACAAAGAAGTTTCTCAGAATGCTTCTTTCCCTTTGTTATCGGAGGATATTTCCTTTGGCCCTATAGTCTTCAAAGGGATCCGAAATATCTGTTCTCAGATTCCACAGAAAGAAGGCTAGCAAAGAGATACACGAAATACAGATGTAACTCTGTGAGATGAATTCACAGAACACTAAGCAGTTTCTCAGATAGCTTTTTTCCAGATTTCATCTGAGGATATTTCCTTTTTCACCATAGCCCTCTATGGGCTTCCAAATATCACTTTGCCAATTCCACAAGAACTGTCTTAGCGAAAGGCTTCTTAAGGGGAAAGCTGTAACTCTGTGAGATGATTTCACAGAACACAAAGAAGTTTCTCAGAAAGCTCTTTCTCTTTGTTATCGGAGGATATTTCCTTTGGCCCTATAGTCTTCAAAGGGATCCGACATATCTGTTCTCAGATACCACAGAAAGAAAGCTAGCAAAGAGATCCAGGAAATACAGATGTAACTCTGTGAGATGAATTAACAGAACACTAAGCAGTTTCTCAGAAAGCTTCTTTCCAGATTTCATCTGAGGATATTTCCTTTTTCACCATAGCCCTCTATGGGCTTCCAAATATCACTTTTCCAATTCCACAAGAACTGTCTAAGCGAAAGGCTTCTTCAGGGGAAAGCTGTAACTCTGTGAGATGATTTCACAGAACACAAAGAAGTTTCTCAGAAAACTTCTTTCTCTTTGTTATCGGAGGATATTTCCTTTGGCCCTATAGTCTTCAAAGGGATCCGAAATATCTGTTCTCAGATTCCACATAAAGAAGGCTAGCAAAGCGACCCACGAAATACAGATGTAACTCTGTGAGATGAATTCACAGAACACTAAGCAGTTTCTCAGAAAGCTTCTTTCCAGATTTCATCTGAGGATATTTCCTTTTTCACCATAGCCCTCTATGGGCTTCCAAATCTCACTTTGCCAATTCCACAAGAACTGTCTTAGCGAAAGGCTTCTTCAGGGGAAAGCTGTAACTCTGTGAGATGATTTCACAGAACACAAAGAAGTTTCTCAGAAAGCTTCTTTCTTTTTGTTATCGGAGGATATTTCCTTTGGCCCTATGGTCTTCAAAGGGATCCGAAATATCTGTTCTCAGATTCCACAGAAAGAAGGCTAGGAAAGAGATCTACGAAACACAGATGTATCTCTGTGAGATGAATTCACAGAAAAATAAGCAGTTTCTCAGAAAGCTTCTTTCCAGATTTCATCTGAGGATATTTCCTTTTTCACCATAGCCTTCTATGGGCTTCCAAATATCACTTTGCCAATTCCACAAGAACTGTCTTTCCGAAAGGCTTCTTGAGGGGAAAGCTGAAATTCTGTGAGATGATTTCACAGAACACAAAGAAGTTTTACAGAAAGCTTCTTTCTCTTTGTTATCGGAAGATATTTCCTTTGGCCCTATAGTCTTCAAAGGGATCCGAAATATCTGTTCTCAGATTCCACAGGAAGAAGGCTAGCAAAGAGATCCACGAAATACAGATGTAACTCTGTGAGATGAATTCACAGAACACTAAGCAGTTTCTCAGAAATCTTCTTTCCAGATTTCATCTGAGGATATTTCCTTTTTCACCATAGCCTTCTATGGGCTTCCAAACATCACTTTGCCAATTCCACAAGAACTTTCTTAGCGAAAGGCTTCTTGAGGGGAAAGCTGCAATTCTGTGAGATGATTTCACAGAACACAAAGAAGTTTCACAGAAAGCTTCTTTCTCTTTGTTATCGGAAGATATTTCCTTTGGCCCTATAGTCTTCAAAGGGATCCGAAATATCTGTTCTCAGATTCCACAGGAAGAAGGCTAGCAAAGAGATCCACGGAATACAGATGTAACGCTGTGAGATGAATTCACAGAACACTAAGCAGTTTCTCAGAAAGCTTCTTTCTCTTTGTTATCGGAGGATATTTCCTTTGGCCCTATAGTCTTCAAAGGGATCCGAAATATCTGTTCTCAGATTCCACAGAAAGAAGGCTAGCAAAGCGATCCACGAAATACAGATGTAACTCTGTGAGATGAATTAACAGAACACTAAGCAGTTTCTCAGAAAGCTTCTTTCCAGATTTCATCTGAGGATATTTCCTTTTTCACCATAGCCCTCTATGGGCTTCCAAATATCACTTTGGCAATTCCACAAGAACTGTCTTAGCGAAAGACTTCTTGAGGGGAAAGCTGTAACTCTGTGCGATGATTTCACAGAACACAAAGAAGTTTCTCAGAAAGTTTCTTTCTCTTTGTTATCGGAGGATATTTCCTTTGGCCCTATAGTCTTAAAAGGGATCCGAAATATCTGTTCTCAGATTCCACAGAAAGAAGGATAGCAAAGAGATCTACGAAACACAGATGTATCTCTGTGAGATGAATTCACAGAAAAATAAGCAGTTTCTCAGAAAGCTTCTTTCCAGATTTCATCTGAGGATATTTCCTTTTTCACCATAGCCCTCTATGGGCTTCCAAATATCATTTTGCCAATTCCACAAGAACTGTCTTAGCGAAAGGCTTCTTGAGGGGAAAGCTGTAACTCTGTGAGATGATTTCACAGAACACAAAGAAGTTTCTCAGAAAGCTTCTTTCTCTTTGTTATCGGAAGATATTTCCTTTGGCCCTATAGTCTTCAAAGGGATCCGAAATATCTGTTCTCAGATTCCACAGAAAGAATGCTAGCAAAGAGATCTACGAAACACACATGTAACTCTGTGAGATGAATTCACAGAACACTAAGCAGTTTCTCAGAAAGCTTCTTTCCAGATTTCATCTGAGGATATTTCCTTTTTCACCATAGCCCTCTAGGGGCTTCCAAATATCACTTTGCCAATTCCACAAGAACTGTCTTAGCGAAAGGCTTCTTGAGGGGAAAGCTGATACTCTGTGAGATGATTTCACAGAACACAAAGAAGTTTCTCAGAAAGCTTCTTTCTCTTTGTTATCGGAGGATATTTCCTTTGGCCCTATAGTCTTCAAAGGGATCCGATATATCTGTTCTCAGATTCCACAGAAAGAAGGCTAGCAAAGAGATCCACGAAATACAGATGTAACTCTGTGAGATGAATTAACAGAACACTAAGCAGTTTCTCAGAAAGCTTCTTTCCAGATTTCATCTGAGGATATTTCCTTTTTCACCATAGCCCTCTAAGGGCTTCCAAATATCACTTTGCCAATTCCACAAGAACTGTCTTAGCGGAAGGCTTCTTGAGGGGAAAGCTGTAACTCTGTGAGATGATTTCACAGAACACAAAGAAGTTTCTCAGAAAGCTTCTTTCTCTTTCTTATCGGAGGATATTACCTTTGGCCCTATAGTCTTCAAAGGGATCCGAAATATCTGTTCTCAGATTCCACAGAAAGAAGGCTAGCAAAGAGATCCACGAAATACAGATGTAACTCTGTGAGATGAATTTACAGAACACTAAGCAGTTTCTCAAAAAACTTCTTTCCAGATTTCATCTGAGGATATTTCCTTTTTCACCATAGCCCTCTACGGACTTCCAAATATCACTTTGCCAATTCCACAAGTACCGTCTTAGCGAAAGGCTTCTTGAGGGGAAAGCTGTAACTCTGTGAGATGATTTCACAGAACACAAAGAAGTTTCTCAGAAAGCTTCTTTCTCTTTGTTATCGGAGGATATTTCCTTTGGCCCTATAGTCTTCAAAGGGATCCGAAATATCTGTTCTCAGATTCCACAGAAAGAAGGCTACCAAAGAGATCTACGAAACACATATGTAACTCTGTGAGATGAATTCACAGAACACTAAGCAGTTTCTCAGAAAGCTTCTTTCCAGATTTCATCTGAGGATATTTGCTTTTTCACCATAGCCCTCTATTGGCTTCCAAATATCTCTTTGCCAGTTCCACAAGAACTGTCTTAGCGAAAGGCTTCTTGAGGGGAAAGCTGTAACTCTGTGAGATGATTTCACAGAACACAAAGAAGTTTCTCAGAAAGCTTCTTTCTCTTTGTTATCGGAGGATATTTACTTTGGCCCTACAGTCTTCAAAGGGATCCGAAATATCTGTTCTCAGATTCCACAAAAAGAAGGCTAGCAAAGAGATCCACGAAATACAGATGTAACTCTGTGAGATGAATTCACAGAACACTAAGCAGTTTCTCAGAAAGCTTCTTTCCAGATTTCATCTGAGGATATTTTCTTTTTCACCATAGCCCTCTATGGACTTCCAAATATCACTTTGCCAATTCCACAAGAACCGTCTTAGCGAAAGGCTTCTTGAGGGGAATGCTGTAACTCTGTGAGATGATTTCACAGAACACAAAGAAGTTTCTCAGAAAGCTTCTTTCTCTTTGTTATCGGAGGATATTTCCTTTGGCCCTATAGTCTTCAAAGGGATCCGAAATATCTGTTCTCAGATTCCACAGAAAGAAGGCTAGCAAAGAGATCTACGAAACACAGATGTAACTCTGTGAGATGAATTCACAGAACACTAAGCAGTTTCTCAGAAAGCTTCTTTCCAGATTTCATCTGAGGATATTTCCTTTTTCACCATAGCCCTCTAGGGGCTTCCAAATATCACTTTGCCAATTCCACAAGAACTGTCTTACCGAAAGGCTTCTTGAGGGGAAAGCTGTAACTCTGTGAGATGATTTCACAGAACACAAAGAAGTTTCTCAGAAAGCTTCTTTCTCTTTGTTATCGGAGGATATTTCCTTTGGCCCTATAGTCTTCAAAGGGATCCGATATATCTGTTCTCAGATTCCACAGAAAGAAGGCTAGCAAAGAGATCCACGAAACACAGATGTAACTCTGTGAGATGAATTAACAGAACACTAAGCAGTTTCTCAGAAAGCTTCTTTCCAGATTTCATCTGAGGATATTTCCTTTTTCACCATAGCCCTCTAAGGGCTTCCAAATATCACTTTGCCAATTCCACAAGAACTGTCTTAGCGGAAGGCTTCTTGAGGGGAAAGCTGTAACTCTGTGAGATGATTTCACAGAACACAAAGAAGTTTCTCAGAAAGCTTCTTTCTCTTTGTTATCGGAGGATATTTCCTTTGGACCTATAGTCTTCAAAGTGATCCGAAATATCTGTTCTCAGATTCTACAGAAATAAGGCTAGAAAAGAGATCTACGAAACACAGATGTAACTCTGTGAGATGAATTCACAGAACACTAAGCAGTTTCTCAGAAAGCTTCTTTCCAGATTTCATCTGAGGATATTTCCTTTTTCACCATAGCCCTCTATGGGCTTCCAAATATCACTTTGCCAATTCCACAAGAACTGTCTTAGCGAAAGGCTTCTTGAGGGGAAAGCTGTAACTCTGTGAGATGATTTCACAGAACACAAAGAAGTTTCTCAGAAAGCTTCTTTCTCTTTGTTATCGGAGGATATTTCCTTTGGCCCTATAGTCTTCAAAGGGATCCGAAATATCTGTTCTCAGATTCCACAGAAATAAGGCTAGCAAAGAGATCTACGAAACACAGATGTAACTCTGTGAGATAAATTATCAGAACACTGGGCAGTTTCTCAGAAAGCTTCTTTCCAGATTTCATCTGAGGATATTTCCTTTTTCACCATAGACCTCTATGGGCTTCCAAATATCACATTGCCAATTCCACAAGAACTGTCTCAGCGAAAGGCTTCTTGAGGGGAAAGCTGTAACTCTGAGAGATAATTTCACAGAACACAAAGAAGTTTCTCAGAAAACTTCTTTCTCTTTGTTATCGGAGGATATTTCCTTTGGCCCCATAGTCTTCAAAGGGATCCGAAATATCTGTTCTCAGATTACACAGAAATAAGGCTAGCAAAGAGTTCCACGAAATACACATGTAACTCTGTGAGTGGAAGTCACACATCACAGAGCAGTTTCTCAGAAAGCTTCTTTCCAGCTTTCATCTGAGGATATTTCCTTTTTCACCATAGCCCTCTATGGGCTTCCAAATATCACTTTGCCAATTCCACGAGAACAGTCTTAGCGAAAGGCTTCTTGAGGGGAAAGCTGTAACTCTGTGAGATGATTTCACAGAACACAAAGAAGTTTCTCAGAAAGCTTCTTTCTCTTTGTTATCGGAGGATATTTCCTTTGGCCCTATAGTCTTCAAAGGGATCCGAAATATCTGTTCTCAGATTCCACAAAAAGAAGGCTAGCAAAGAGATACACGAAATACAGATGTAACTCTGTGAGATGAATTCACAGAACACTAAGCAGTTTCTCAGAAAGCTTTTTTCCAGATTTCATCTGAGGATATTTCCTTTTTCACCATAGCCCTCTATGGGCTTCCAAATATCACTTTGCCAATTCCACAAGAACTGTCTTAGCGAAAGCCTTCTTGAGGGGAAAGCTGTAACTCTGTTAGATGATTTCACAAAACACAAAGAAGTTTCTCAGAAAGCTTCTTTCTCTTTGTTATCGGAGGATATTTCCTTTGGCCCTATAGTCTTCAAAGGGATCCGAAATATCTGTTCTCACATTCCACAGAAAGAAGGCTAGCAAAGAGATCCACGAAACACAGATGTAACTCTGTGAGATGAATTCACAGAACACTAAGCAGTTTCTCAGAAAGCTTCTTTCCAGATTTCATCTGAGGATATTTCCTTTTTCACCATAGCCCTCTATGGGCTTCCAAATATCACTTTGCCAGTTCCACAAGAACTGTCTTAGCGAAAGGCTTCTTGAGGGGAAAGCTGTAACTCTGTGAGATGATTTCACAGAACACAAAGAAGTTTCTCAGAAAGCTTCTTTCTCTTTGTTATCGGAGGATATTTCCTTTGGCCCTATAGTCTTCAAAGGGATCCGAAATATCTGTTCTCAGATTCCACAGAAAGAAGGCTAGCAAAGAGATACACGAAATACAGATGTAACACTGTGAGATGAATTCACAGAACACTAAGCAGTTTCTCAGAAAGCTTTTTTCCAGATTTCATCTGAGGATATTTCCTTTTTCACCATAGCCCTCTATGGGCTTCCAAATATCACTTTGCCAATTCCACAAGAACTGCCTTAGCGAAAGGCTTCTTGAGGGGAAAACTGTAACTCTGTTAGATGATTTCACAGAACACAAAGAAGTTTCTCAGAAAGCTCTTTCTCTTTGTTATCGGAGGATATTTCCTTTGGCCCCATAGTCTTCAAAGGGATCCGACATATCTGTTCTCAGACCACAGAAAGAAGGCTAGCAAAGAGATCCAGGAAATGCAGATGTAACTCAGTGAGATGAATTAACAGAACACTAAGCAGTTTCTCAGAAAGCTTCTTTCCAGATTTTATCTGAGGATATTTCCTTTTTCACCATAGCCCTCTATGGGCTTCCAAATATCACTTTGCCAATTCCACAAGAACTGTCTTAGCGAAAGGCTTCTTGAGGGGAAAGCTGTAACTCTGTGAGATGATTTCACAGAACACAAAGAAGTTTCTCAGAAAGTTTCTTTCTCTTTGTTATCGGAGGATATTTCCTTTGGCCCTATAGTCTTCAAAGGGATCCGACATATCTGTTCTCAGATTCCACAGAAATAAGGCTAGCAAAGAGATCTACGAAACACAGATGTATTTCTGTGAGATGAATTCACAGAACACTAAGCAGTTTCTCAGAAAGCTTCTTTCCAGATTTCATCTGAGGATATTTCCTTTTTCACCATAGCCCTCTATGGGCTTCCAAATATCACTTTTCCAATTCCACAGGAACTGTCTTAGCGAAAGGCTTCTTGAGGGGAAAGCTGTATCTCTGTGAGATGATTTCACAGAACACAAAGAAGTTTCTCAGAAAGCTTCTTTCTCTTTCTTATCGGAGGATATTTCTTTTGGCCCTATAGTCTTCAAAGGGATCCGAAATATCTGTTCTCAGATTCCACAGAAAAGAGGCTAGCAAAGAGATCTACGAAACACAGATGTAACTCTGTGCGATGAATTCACAGAACACTAAGCAGTTTCTCAGAAAGCTTCTTTCCAGATTTCATCTGAGGATATTTCCTTTTTCACCATAGCCCTCTATGGGCTTCCAAATATCACTTTGCCAATTCCACAAGAACTGTCTTAGCGAAAGGCTTCTTGAGGCGAAAGCTGTAACTCTGTGAGATGATTTCACAGAACACAAAGAAGTTTCTCAGAAAGCTTCTTTCTCTTTGTTATCGGAGGATATTTCCCTTGGCCCTATAGTCTTCAAAGGGATCCGAAATATCTGTTTTCAGATTCCACAGAAATAAGGATAGCGAAGGGATCTACGAAACACAGATGTAACTCTGTGAGATGAATTAACAAAACACTAAGCAGTTTCTCAGAAAGCTTCTTTCCAGATTTCATCTGAGGATATTTCCTTTTTCACCATAGCCCTCTATGGGCTTCCATATCTCACATTGCCAATTTCACAAGAACTGTCTTAGCGAAAGGCTTCTTGAGCGGAAAGGTGTAACTCTGTGAGATGATTTCACAGAAGACTAAGAAGTTTCTTAGAAAGCTTCTTTCTCTTTGTTATCGGAGGATATTTCCTTTGGCCCTATACTCTTCAAAGGGATCAGAAATATCTGTTCTCAGATTACACAGAAATAAGGCTAGCAAAGAGATCCACGAAATACACATGTAACTCTGTGAGTGGAAGTCACACATCACAGAGCAGTTTCTCAGAAAGCTTCTTTCCAGCTTTCATCTGAGGATATTTCCTTTTTCACCATAGCCCTCTATGGGCTTCCAAATATCACTTTGCCAATTCCACAAGAACTGTCTTAGCGAAAGGCTTCTTGATGGGAAAGCTGTAACTCTGTGAGATGATTTCACAGAACACAAAGAAGTTTCTCAGAATGCATCTTTCCCTTTGTTATCGGAGGATATTTCCTTTGGCCCTATAGTCTTCAAAGGGATCCGAAATATCTGTTCTCAGATTCCACAGAAAGAAGGCTAGCAAAGAGATACACGAAATACAGATGTAACTCTGTGAGATGAATTCACAGAACACTAAGCAGTTTCTCAGATAGCTTTTTTCCAGATTTCATCTGAGGATATTTCCTTTTTCACCATAGCCCTCTATGGGCTTCCAAATATCACTTTGCCAATTCCACAAGAACTGTCTTAGCGAAAGGCTTCTTGAGGGGAAAGCTGTAACTCTGTGAGATGATTTCACAGAACACAAAGAAGTTTCTCAGAAAGCTCTTTCTCTTTGTTATCGGAGGATATTTCCTTTGGCCCTATAGTCTTCAAAGGGATCCGACATATCTGTTCTCAGAAACCACAGAAAGAAAGCTAGCAAAGAGATCCAGGAAATACAGATGTAACTCTGTGAGATGAATTAACAGAACACTAAGCAGTTTCTCAGAAAGCTTCTTTCCAGATTTCATCTGAGGATATTTCCTTTTTCACCATAGCCCTCTATGGGCTTCCAAATATCACTTTTCCAATTCCACAAGAACTGTCTAAGCGAAAGGCTTCTTCAGGGGAAAGCTGTAACTCTGTGAGATGATTTCACAGAAGACTAAGAAGTTTCTCAGAAAGCTCTTTCTCTTTGTTATCGGAGGATATTTCCTTTGGCCCTATAGTCTTCAAAGGGATCCGACATATCTGTTCTCAGATACCACAGAAAGAAGGCTAGCAAAGAGATCCAGGAAATGCAGATGTAACTCAGTGAGATGAATTAACAGAACACTAAGCAGTTTCTCAGAAAGCTTCTTTCCAGATTTTATCTGAGGATATTTCCTTTTTCACCATAGCCCTCTATGGGCTTCCAAATATCACTTTTCCAATTCCACAGGAACTGTCTTAGCGAAAGGCTTCTTGAGGGGAAAGCTGTAACTCTGTGAGATGATTTCACAGAACACAAAGAAGTTTCTCAGAAAGCTTCTTTCTCTTTGTTATCGGAGGATATTTCTTTTGGCCCTATAGTCTTCAAAGGGATCCGTAATATCTGTTCTCAGATTCCACAGAAAAGAGGCTAGCAAAGAGATCTACGAAACACAGATGTAACTCTGTGCGATGAATTCACAGAACACTAAGCAGTTTCTCAGAAAGCTTCTTTCCAGATTTCATCTGAGGATATTTCCTTTTTCACCATAGCCCTCTATGGGCTTCCAAATATCACTTTGCCAATTCCACAAGAACTGTCTTAGCGAAAGGCTTCTTCAGGCGAAAGCTGTAACTCTGTGAGATGATTTCACAGAACACAAAGAAGTTTCTCAGAAAGCTTCTTTCTCTTTGTTATCGGAGGATATTTCCCTTGGCCCTATAGTCTTCAAAGGGATCCGAAATATCTGTTTTCAGATTCCACAGAAATAAGGATAGCGAAGGGATCTACGAAACACAGATGTAACTCTGTGAGATGAATTAACAAAACACTAAGCAGTTTCTCAGAAAGCTTCTTTCCAGATTTCATCTGAGGATATTTCCTTTTTCACCATAGCCCTCTATGGGCTTCCATATCTCACTTTGCCAATTTCACAAGAACTGTCTTAGCGAAAGGCTTCTTGAGCGGAAAGGTGTAACTCTGTGAGATGATTTCACAGAAGACTAAGAAGTTTCTTAGAAAGCTTCTTTCTCTTTGTTATCGGAGGATATTTCCTTTGGCCCTATAGTCTTCAAAGGGATCCGAAATATCTGTTCTCAGATTACACAGAAATAAGGCTAGCAAAGAGATCCACGAAATACACATGTAACTCTGTGAGTGGAAGTCACACATCACAGAGCAGTTTCTCAGAAAGCTTCTTTCCAGCTTTCATCTGAGGATATTTCCTTTTTCACCATAGCCCTCTATGGGCTTCCAAATATCACTTTGCCAATTCCACAAGAACTGTCTTAGCGAAAGGCTTCTTGATGGGAAAGCTGTAACTCTGTGAGATGATTTCACAGAACACAAAGAAGTTTCTCAGAATGCTTCTTTCCCTTTGTTATCGGAGGATATTTCCTTTGGCCCTATAGTCTTCAAAGGGATCCGAAATATCTGTTCTCAGATTCCACAGAAAGAAGGCTAGCAAAGAGATACACGAAATACAGATGTAACTCTGTGAGATGAATTCACAGAACACTAAGCAGTTTCTCAGATCTCTTTTTTCCAGATTTCATCTGAGGATATTTCCTTTTTCACCATAGCCCTCTATGGGCTTCCAAATATCACTTTGCCAATTCCACAAGAACTGTCTTAGCGAAAGGCTTCTTGAGGGGAAAGCTGTAACTCTGTGAGATGATTTCACAGAACACAAAGAAGTTTCTCAGAAAGCTCTTTCTCTTTGTTATCGGAGGATATTTCCTTTGGCCCTATAGTCTTCAAAGGGATCCGACATATCTGTTCTCAGATACCACAGAAAGAAAGCTAGCAAAGAGATCCAGGAAATACAGATGTAACTGTGTGATGAATTAACAGAACACTAAGCAGTTTCTCAGAAAGCTTCTTTCCAGATTTCATCTGAGGATATTTCCTTTTTCACCATAGCCCTCTATGGGCTTCCATATATCACTTTGCCAATTCCACAAGAACTGTCATAGCGAAAGGCTTCTTCAGGGGAAAGCTGTAACTCTGTGAGATGATTTCACAGAACACAAAGAAGTTTCTCAGAAAGCTTCTTTCTCTTTGTTATCGGAGGATATTTCCTTTGGCCCTATAGTCTTCAAAGGGATCCGAAATATCTGTTCTCACATTCCACAGAAATAAGGCTAGCAAAGAGATCCACGAAATACAGATGTAACTCTGTGAGATGAATTAACAGAACACTAAGCAGTTTCTCAGAAAGCTTCTTTCCAGATTTCATCTGAGGATATTTCCTTTTTCACCATAGCCCTCTATGGGCTTCCAAATATCACTTTGCCAATTCCACAAGAACTGTCTTAGCGAAAGGTTTCTTGAGGGGAAAGCTGTAACTCTGTGAGATGATTTCACTTAACAAAAGAAGCTTCTCAGAAAGCTTCTTTCTCTTTGTTATCGGAGGATGTTTCCTTTAGCCCTATACTCTTCAATGGGATCCGAAATATCTGTTCTCAGATTCCACAGAAATAAGGCTAGCAAAGAGATCTACGAAACACAGATGTAACTGTGTGAGATGAATTCACAGAACACTAAGCAGTTTCTCAGAAAGCTTCTTTCCAGATTTCATCTGAGGATAATTCCTTTTTCACCATAGCCCTCTAGGGGTTTCAAAATATCACTTTGCCAATTCCCAAAGAACTGTCTTAGCGAAAGGCTTCTTCAGGGGAAAGCTGTAACTCTGTGAGATGATTTCACAGAACACTAAGCAGTTTCTCAGAAAGCTTCTTTCCAGGTTTCATCTGAGGATATTTCCTTTTTCACCATAGCCCTCTAAGGGCTTCCAAATATCACTTTGCCAAATCCACAACAACTGTCTTAGCGAAAGGCTTCTTGAGGGGAAACCTGTAACTCTGTGAGATGATTTCACAGAACACAAAGAAGTTCCTCAGAAAGCTCTTTCTCTTTGTTATTGGAGGATATTTCCTTTGGCCCTATAGTCTTCAAAGGGATCTTACATATCTGTTCTCAGATTCAACCGAAAGAAGGCTAGCAAAGAGATCCAGGAAATACAGATGTAACTCTGTGAGATGAATTAACAGAACACTAAGCAGTTTCTCAGAAAGCTTCTTTCCAGATTTCATCTGAGGATATTTCCTTTTTCACCATAGCCCTCTATGGGCTTCCAAATATCACTTTTCCAATTCCACAGGAACTGTCTAGGCGAAAGGCTTCTTGAGGGGAAAGCTGTAACAATGTGAGATGATTTCACAGAACACAAAGAAGTCTCTCAGAAAGCTTCTTTCTCTTTGTTATCGGAGGATATTTCTTTTGGCCCTATAGTCTTCAAAGGGATCCGAAATATCTGTTCTCAGATTCCACAGAAAGAAGGCCAGCAAAGAGATCTACGAAACACAGATGTAACTCTGTGCGATGAATTCACAGAACACTAAGCAGTTTCTCAGAAAGCTTCTTTCCAGATTTCATCTGAGGATATTTCCTTTTTCACCATAGCCCTCTATGGGCTTCCAAATATCATTTTGCCAATTCCACAAGAACTATCTTAGCGAAAGGCTTCTTGAGGGGAAAGCTGTAACTCGGTGAGATGATTTCACAGAACACAAAGAAGTTTCTCAGAAAGCTTCTTTCTCTTTGTTATCGGAAGATATTTCCTTTGGCCCTATAGTCTTCAAAGGGATCCGAAATATCTGTTCTCAGATTCCACAGAAAGAAGGCTAGCAAAGAGATCCACGAAATACAGATGTAACTCTGCGAGATGAATTCACAGAACACTAATCAGTTTCTCAGAAAGCTTCTTTCCAGATTTCATCTGAGGATATTTGCTTTTTCACCATAGCCCTCTATGGGCTTCCAAATATCACTTTGCCAATTCCACAAGAACTGTCTTAGCGAAAGGCTTCTTGAGGGGAAAGCTGTAACTCTGTGAGATGATTTCACAGAACACAAAGCAGTTTCTCAGAAAGCTTCTTTCTCTTTGTAATCGGAGGATATTTCCTTTGGCCCTATAGTCTTCAAAGGGATCCGAAATATCTGTTCTCAGATTCCACAAAAAGAAGGCTAGCAAAGTGATCCACGAAATACAGATGTAACTCTGTGAGATGAATTCACAGAACACTAAGCAGTTTCTCAGAAAGCTTCTTTCCAGATTTCATCTGAGGATATTTCCTTTTTCACCATAGCCCTCTAGGGGCTTCCAAATATCACTTTGCCAATTCCACAAGAACTGTCTTAGCGAAAGGCTTCTTGAGGGGAAAGCTGTAACTCTGTGAGATGATTTCACTGAACAAAAGAAGTTTCTCAGAAATCTTCTTTCTCTTTGTTATCGGAGGATATTTCCTTTAGCCCTATACTCTTCAGTGGGATCCGAAATATCTGTTCTCATATTCCACAGAAATAAGGCTAGCAAAGAGATCTACGAAACACAGATGTAACTCTGTGCGATGAATTTACAGAACACTAAGCAGTTTCTCAGAAAGCTTCTTTCCAGATTTCATCTGAGGATATTTCCTTTTTCACCATAGCCCTCTACGGGTTTGAAAATATCACTTTGCCAATTCCACAAGAACTGCCTTAGCGAAAGGCTTCTTGAGGGGAAAGCTGTAACTCTGTGAGATGATTTCACAGAACACAAAGGAGTTTCCCAGAAAGCTTCTTTCTCTTTATTATGGAAGGATATTTCCTTTGGCCCTATAGTCTTCAAAGGGATCCGAAATATCTGTTCTCAGATTCCACAGAAATAAGGCTAGCAAAGAGATCTAGGAAACACAGATGTAACTCTGTGAGATGAATTCACAGAACACTAAGCAGTTTCTCAGAAAGCTTCTTTCCAGATTTCATCTGAGGATATTTCCTTTTTCACCCTAGGCCTCTATGGGCTTCCAAATATCACTTTGCCAATTCCACAAGAACTGTCTTAGCGAAAGGCTTCTTCAGGGGAAAGCTGTAACTCTGTGAGATGATTTCACAGAACACAAAGAAGTTTCTCAGAAAGCTTCTTTCTCTTTGTTATCGGAGGATATTTCCTTTGGCCCTATAGTCTTCAAAGGGATCCGAAATATCTGTTCTCAGATTCCACACAAATAAGGCGAGCAAAGAGATCCACGAAACACAGATGTAACTCTGTGAGATGAATTCACAGAAAAATAAGCAGTTTCTCAGAAAGCTTCTTTCCAGATTTCATCTGAGGATATTTCCTTTTTCACCATAGCCTTCTATGGGCTTCCAAATATCCCTTTGCCAATTCCACAAGAACTGTGTTAGCGAAAGTCTTCTTGAGGGGAAAGCTGAAATTCTGTGAGATGATTTCACAGAACACAAAGAAGTTTCACAGAAAGCTTCTTTCTCTTTGTTATCGGAAGATATTTCCTTTGGCCCTATAGTCTTCAAAGGGATCGGAAATATCTGTACTCAGATTCCACAGGAAGAAGGCTAGCAAAGAGATCCACGGAATACAGATGTAACTCTGTGAGATGAATTCACAGAACACTAAGCAGTTTCTCAGAAAGCTTCTTTCCAGATTTCATCTGAGGATATTTCCTTTTTCAACCTAGCCCTCTAGGGGCTTCCAAATATCACTTTTCCAATTCCACAAGAACTGTCTTAGCGAAAGGCTTCTTCAGGGGAAAGCTGTAACTCTGTGAGATGATTTCACAGAACACAAAGAAGTTTCTCAGAAAGCTTCTTTCTCTTTGTTATCGGAGGATATTTCCTTTGGCCCTATAGTCTTCAAAGGGATCCGAAATATCTGTTCTCAGATTCCACAGAAAGAAGGCTAGCAAAGAGATCTACGAAACACAGATGTATCTCTGTGAGATGAATTCACAGAAAAATAAGCAGTTTCTCAGAAAGCTTCTTTCCAGATTTCATCTGAGGATATTTCCTTTTTCACCATAGCCCTCTAGGGGCTTCCAAATATCACTTTGCCAATTCCACAAGAACTGTCTTACCGAAAGGCTTCTTGAGGGGAAAGCTGTAACTCTGTGAGAAGATTTCACAGAACACAGAGAAGTTTCTCAGAAAGCTTCTTTCTCTTTGTTATCGGAGGATATTTCCTTTGGCCCTATAGTCTTCAAAGGGATCCGAAATATCTGTTCTCGGATTCCACAGAAAGAAGGCTAGCAAATCGACCCACGAAATACAGATGTAACTCTGTGAGATGAATTCACAGAAACCTAAGCAGTTTCTCAGAAAGCTTCTTTCCAGATTTCATCTGAGGATATTTCCTTTTTCACCATAGCCCTCTAAGGGCTTCCAAATATCACTTTGCCAATTCCACAAGAACTGTCTTAGCGGAAGGCTTCTTGAGGGGAAAGCTGTAACTCTGTGAGATGATTTCACAGAACACAAAGAAGTTTCTCAGAAAGCTTCTTTCTCTTTGTTATCGGAGGATATTTCCTTTGGCCCTATAGTCTTCAAAGGGATCCGAAATATCTGTTCCCAGATTCCACAGAAAGAAGGCTAGCAAAGAGATCCACGAAATACAGATGTAACTCTGTGAGATGAATTCACAGAACACTAAGCAGTTTCTCAGAAAACTTCTTTCCAGATTTCATCTGAGGATATTTCCTTTTTCACCATAGCCCTCTATGGGCTACCAAATATCACTTTGCCAATTCCACAAGTACCGTCGTAGCGAAAGGCTTCTTGAGGGGAAAGCTGTAACTCTGTGAGATAATTTCACAGAACACAAAGAAGTTTCTCCGAAAGCTTCTTTCTCTTTGTTATCGGAGGATATTTCCTTTGGCCCTATAGTCTTCAAAGGGATCCGAAATATCTGTTCTCAGATTCCACAGAAAAAAGGCTAGCAAAGAGATCTACGAAACACAGATGTAACTCTGTGAGATGAATTATCAGAACACTAAGCAGTTTCTCAGAAAGCTTCTTTCCAGATTTCATCTGAGGATATTTCCTTTTTCACCATAGCCCTCTATGGGCTTCCAAATATCACTTTGCCAATTCCACAAGAACTGTCTCAGCGAAAGGCTTCTTGAGGGGAAAGCTGTAACTCTGTGAGATGATTTCACAGAACACAAAGAAGTTTCTCAGAAAACTTCTTTCTCTTTGTTATCGGAGGATATTTCCTTTGGCCCTATAGTCTTCAAAGGGATCCGAAATATCTGTTCTCAGATTCCACAGAAATAAGGCTACCAAAGAGGTCTACGAAACACAGATGTAACTCTGTGAGATGAATTCACAGAACACTAAGCAGTTTCTCAGAAAGCTTCTTTCCAGATTTCATCTGAGGATATTTGCTTTTTCACCATCGCCCTCTATTGGCTTCCAAATATCACTTTGCCAATTCCACAAGAACTGTCTGAGCGAAAGGCTTCTTGAGGGGAAAGCTGTAACTCTGTGAAATGATTTCACAGAACACAAAGAAGTTTCTCAGAAAGCTTCTTTCTCTTTGTTATCGGAGGATATTTCCTTTGGCCCTATAGTCTTCAAAGGGATCCGAAATATCTGTTCTCAGATACCACAGAAATAAGGCTAGCAAAGAGATCTACGAAATACAGATGTAACTCTGTGAGATGAATTCACAGAACACTAAGCAGTTTCTCAGAAAGCTTCTTTCCAGATTTCATCTGAGGATATTTCCTTTTTCACCATAGCCCTCTATGGGCTTCCAAATATCACTTTGCCAATTCCACAAGAACTGTCTTAGGGAAAGGCTTCTTGAGGGGAAAGCTGTAACTCTGTGAAATGATTTCACAGAACACAAAGAAGTTTCTCAGAAATCTTCTTTCTCTTTGTTATCGGAGGATATTTCCTTTGGCCCTATAGTCTTCAAAGGGATCCGAAATATCTGTTCTCAGATTCCACAGAAAGAAGGCTAGCAAAGAGATCTACGAAACCTAGATGTAACTCTGTGCGATGAATTCACAGAACACTAAGCAGTTTCTCAGAAAGCTTCTTTCCAGATTTCATCTGAGGATATTTCCTTTTTCACCATAGCCCTCTATGGGCTTCCAAATATCACTTTGCCAATTCCACAAGAACTGTCTTAGCGAAAGGCTTCTTGAGGGGAAAACTGTAACTCTGTTAGATGATTTCACAAAACACAAAGAAGTTTCTCAGAAAGCTTCTTTCTCTTTGTTATTGGAGGATATTTCCTTTGGCCCTATAGTCTTCAAAGGGATCCGAAATATCTGTTCTCACATTCCACAGAAAGAAGGCTACCAAAGAGATCCACGAATATACAGATGTAACTCTGTGAGATGAATTCACAGAACACTAAGCAGTTTCTCAGAAAGCTTCTTTCCAGATTTCATCTGAGGATATTTCCTTTTTCACCATAGCCCTCTAGGGGCTTCCAAATATCACTTTGCCAATTCCACAAGAACTGTCTTAGCGAAAGGCTTCTTGAGGTGAAAGCTGTAACTCTGAGAGATGATTTCACAGAACACAAAGAAGTTTCTCAGAAAGCTCTTTCTCTTTGTTATCGGAGGATATTTCCTTTGGCCCTATAATCTTCAAAGGGATCCGAAATATCTGTTCTCAGATTCCACAGAAAGAAGGCTAGCAAATAGATCTGCGAAACACAGATGTAACTCTGTGCGATGAATTCACAGAACACTAAGCAGTTTCTCAGAAAGCTTCTTTCCAGATTTCATCTGAGGATATTTCCTTTTTCACCATAGCCCTCTATGGGCTTCCAAATATCACTTTGCCAATTCCACAAGAACTGATTTAGCGAAAGGCTTCTTGAGGCGAAAGCTGTAACTCTGTGAGATGATTTCACAGAACACAAAGAAGTTTCTCAGAAAGCTTCTTTCTCTTTGTTATCGGAGGATATTTCCCTTGGCCCTATAGTCTTCAAAGGGATCCGAAATATCTGTTTTCAGATTCCACAGAAATAAGGATAGCGAAGAGATCTACGAAACACAGATGTAGCTCTGTGAGATGAATTAACAAAACACTAATCAGTTTCTCAGAAACCTTCTTTCCAGATTTCATCTGAGGATATTTCCTTTTTCACCATAGCCCTCTATGGGCTTCCAAATTTCACTTTGCCAATTCCACAAGAACTGTCTTAGCGAAAGGATTCTTGAGCGGAAAGGTGTAACTCTGTGAGATGATTTCACAGAACACTAAGAAGTTTCTTAGAAAGCTTCTTTCTCTTTGTTATCGGAGGATATTTCCTTTGGCCCTATAGTCTTCAAAGGGATCCGAAATATCTGTTCTCAGATTACACAGAAATAAGGCTAGCAAAGAGATCCACGAAATGCACATGTAACTCTGTGAGTGGAAGTCACACATCACAGAGCAGTTTCTCAGAAAGCTTCTTTCCAGCTTTCATCTGAGGATATTTCCTTTTTCACCATAGCCCTCTATGGGCTTCCAAATATCACTTTGCCAATTCCACAAGAACTGTCTTAGCGAAAGGCTTCTTGAGGGGAAAGCTGTAACTCTGTGAGATGATTTCACAGAACACAAAGAAGTTTCTCAGAAAGCTTCTTTCTCTTTGTTATCGGAGGATATTTCCTTTGGCCCTATAGTCTTCAAAGGGATCCGAAATATCTGTTCTCAGATTCCACAGAAAGAAGGCTAGCAAAGAGATACACGAAATACAGATGTAACTCTGTGAGATGAATTCACAGAACACTAAGCAGTTTCTCAGAAAGCTTTTTTCCAGATTTCATCTGAGGATATTTCCTTTTTCACCATAGCCCTCTATGGGCTTCCAAATATCACTTTGCCAATTCCACAAGAACTGCCTTAGCGAAAGGCTTCTTGAGGGGAAAACTGTAACTCTGTTAGATGATTTCACAGAACACAAAGAAGTTTCTCAGAAAGCTCTTTCTCTTTGTTATCGGAGGATATTTCCTTTGGCCCTATAGTCTTCAAAGGGATCCGATATATCTGTTCTCAGATACCACAGAAAGAAGGCTAGCAAGGAGATCCAGGAAATACAGATGTAACTCAGTGAGATGAATTAACAGAACACTAAGCAGTTTCTCAGAAAGCTTCTTTCCAGATTTTATCTGAGGATATTTCCTTTTTCACCATAGCCCTCTATGGGCTTCCAAATATCACTTTGCCAATTCCACAAGAACTGTCTTAGCGAAAGGCTTCTTCAGGGGAAAGCTGTAACTCTGTGAGATGATTTCACAGAACACAAAGAAGTTTCTCAGAAAGCTTCTTTCTCTTTGTTATCGGAGGATATTTCCTTTGGCCCTATAGTCTTCAAAGGGATCCGAAATATCTGTTCTCAGATTCCACAGAAAGAAGGCTAGCAAAGAGATCTACGAAACACAGATGTATCTCTGTGAGATGAATTCACAGAACACTAAGCAGTTTCTCAGAAAGCTTCTTTCCAGATTTCATCTGAGGATATTTCCTTTTTCACCATAGCCCTCTATGGGCTTCCAAATATCACTTTGCCAATTCCACAAGAACTGTCTTAGCGAAAGGCTTCTTGAGGGGAAAGCTGTAACTCTGTGAGATGATTTCACAGAACACAAAGAAGTTTCTCAGAAAGCTCTTTCTCTTTGTTATCGGAGGATATTTCCTTTGGCCCTATAGTCTTCAAAGGGATCCGACATATCTGTTCTCAGATACCACAGAAAGAAAGCTAGCAAAGAGATCCAGGAAATACAGATGTAACTCTGTGAGATGAATTAACAGAACACTAAGCAGTTTCTCAGAAAGCTTCTTTACAGATTTCATCTGAGGATATTTCCTTTTTCACTATAGCCCTCTATGGGCTTCCAAATATCACTTTGCCAATTACACAAGAACTGTCTTAGCGAAAGGCTTCTGGGGGGAAAGCTGTAACTCTGTGAGATGATTTCACAGAACACAAAGAAGTTTCTCAGAAAGCTTCTTTCTCTTTGTTATCGGAGGATATTTCCTTTGGCCCTATAGTCTTCAAAGGGATCCGAAATATCTGTTCTCAGATTCCACAGAAATAAGGCTAGCAAAGAGATCTACGAAACACAGATGTAACTCTGTGAGATGAATTCACAGTACACTAAGCAGTTTCTCAGAAAGCTTCTTTACAGATTTCATCTGAGGATATTTCCATTTTCACCATAGCCCTCTATGGGCTTCCAAATATCACTTTGCCAATTCCACAAGAACTGTCTTAGCGAAAGGCTTCTTGAGGGGAAAGCTGTAACTCTGTGAGATGATTTCACTGAACAAAAGAAGTTACTCAGAAAGCTTCTTTCTCTTTGTTATCGGAGGATATTTCCTTTAGCCCTATACTCTTCAATGGGATCCGAAATATCTGTTCTCAGATTCCACAGAAATAAGGCTAGCAAAGAGATCTACGAAACACAGATGTAACTCTGTGAGATGAATTCACAGAACACTAAGCAGTTTCTCAGAAAGCTTCTTTCCAGATTTCATCTGAGGATATTTCCTTTTTCACCATAGCCCTCTACGGGTTTGAAAATATCACTTTCCCAATACCAGAAGAACTGTCTTAGCGAAAGGCTTCTTGAGGGGAAAGCTGTAACTCTGTGAGATGATTTCACAGAACACAAAGAAGTTTCTCAGAAAGCTTCTTTCTCTTTGTTATCGGAGGATATTTCCTTTGGCCCTATAGTCTTCAAAGGGATCCGAAATATCTGTTCTCAGATTCCACAGAAATAAGGCTAGCAAAGAGATCTACGAAACACAGATGTAACTCTGTGAGATGAATTCACAGAACACTTAGCAGTTTCTCAGAAAGCTTCTTTCCAAATTTCATCTGAGAATATTTCCTATTTCACCATAGCCCTCTATGGGCTTCCAAATATCACTTTGCCAATTCCACAAGAACTTTCTTAGCGAAAGGCTTCTTGAGGGGAAAGCTGTAACTCTGTGAGATGATTTCACAGAACCCAAAGAAGTTTCTCAGAAAGCTTCTTTCTCTTTGTTATCGGAGGATATTTCCTTTGGCCCTATAGTCTTCAAAGGGATCCGAAATATCTGTTCTCAGATTCCACAGAAAGAAGGCTAGCAAAGAGATCCACGAAATACAGATGTAACTCTGTGAGATGAATTCACATAACACTAAGCAGTTTCTCAGAAAGCTTCTTTCCAGATTTCATCTGAGGATATTTCCTTTTTCACCATAGCCCTCAATGGGCTTCCAAATATCACTTTGCCAATTCCACAAGAACTGTCTTAGCGAAAGGCTTTTTGAGGTGAAAGCTGTAACTCTGTGAGATGATTTCACAGAACACAAAGGAGTTTCCCAGAAAGCTTCTTTCTCTTTGTTATTGAAGGATATTTCCTTTGGCCCTGTAGTCTTCAAAGGTATCCGAAATATCTGTTCTCAGATTCCACAGAAAGAAGGCTAGCAAAGAGATACACGAAATACAGATGTAACTCTGTGAGATGAATTAACAGAACACTAAGCAGTTTCTCAGAAAGCTTCTTTCGAGATTTCCTCTGAGGATATTTCCATTTTCACCATAGACCTCTATGGGCTTCCAAATATCACTTTGCCAATTCCACAAGAACTGTCTTAGCGAAAGGCTTCTTGAGGGGAAAGCTGTAACTCTGTGAGATGATTTCACTTAACAAAAGAAGTTTCTCAGAAAGCTTCTTTCTCTTTGTTATCGGAGGATATTTCCTTTGGCCCTATAGTCTTCAAAGGGATCCGACATATCTGTTCTCAGATTCCACAGAAAGAAGGCTAGCAAAGAGATCTACGAAACACAGATGTAACTCTGTGAGATGAATTCACAGAACACTAAGCAGTTTCTCAGAAAGCTTCTTTCCAGATTTCATCTGAGGATATTTCCTTTTTCACCATAGCCCTCTATGGGCTTCCAAATATCACTTTGCCAATTCCACAAGAACTGTCTTAGCGAAAGGCTTCTGGGGGGAAAGCTGTAACTCTGTGAGATGATTTCACTTAACAAAAGAAGCTTCTCAGAAAGCTTCTTTCTCTTTGTTATCGGAGGATGTTTCCTTTAGCCCTATACTCTTCAATGGGATCCGAAATATCTGTTCTCAGATTCCACAGAAATAAGGCTAGCAAAGAGATCTACGAAACACAGATGTAACTGTGTGAGATGAATTCACAGAACACTAAGCAGTTTCTCAGAAAGCTTCTTTCCAGATTTCATCTGAGGATATTTCCTTTTTCACCATAGCCCTCTAGGGGTTTCAAAATATCACTTTGCCAATTCCCAAAGAACTGTCTTAGCGAAAGGCTTCTTCACGGGAAAGCTGTAACTCTGTGAGATGATTTCACAGAACACTAAGCAGTTTCTCAGAAAGCTTCTTTCCAGATTTCATCTGAGGATATTTCCTTTTTCACCATAGCCCTCTATGGGCTTCCAAATATCAGTTTGCCAAATCCACAAGAACTGTCTTAGCGAAAGGCTTCTTGAGGGGAAACTTGTAACTCTGTGAGATGATTTCACAGAACACAAAGAAGTTTCTCAGAAAGCTCTTTCTCTTTGTTATCGGAGGATATTTCCTTTGGCCCTATAGTCTTCAAAGGGATCTGACATATCTGTTCTCAGATTCCACAGAAAGAAGGCTAGCAAAGAGATCCAGGAAATACAGATGTAACTCTGTGAGATGAATTAACAGAACACTAAGCAGTTTCTCAGAAAGCTTCTTTCCAGATTTCATCTGAGGATATTTCCTTTTTCACCATAGCCCTCTATGGGCTTCCAAATATCACTTTGCCAATTCCACAGGAACTGTCTTAGCGAAAGGCTTCTTGAGCGGAAAGCTGTAACAATGTGAGATGATTTCACAGAACACAAAGAAGTTTCTCAGAAAGCTTCTTTCTCTTTGTTATCGGAGGATATTTCTTTTGGCCCTATAGTCTTAAAAGGGATCCGAAATATCTGTTCTCAGATTCCACAGAAAGAAGGCTAGCAAAGAGATCTACGAAACACAGATGTAACTCTGTGCGATGAATTCACAGAACACTAAGCAGTTTCTCAGAAAGCTTCTTTCCAGATTTCATCTGAGGATATTTCCTTTTTCACCATAGCCCTCTATGGACTTCCAAATATCACTTTGCCAATTCCACAAGAACTGTCTTAGCGAAAGGCTTCTTGAGGCGAAAGCTGTAACTCTGTGAGATGATTTCACAGAACACAAAGAAGTTTCTCAGAAAGCTTCTTTCTCTTTGTTATCGGAGGATATTTCCCTTGGCCCTATAGTCTTCAAAGGGATCCGAAATATCTGCTTTCAGATTCCACAGAAATAAGGATAGCGAAGCGATCTACGAAACACAGATGTAACTCTGTGAGATGAATTAACAAAACACTAAGCCGTTTCTCAGAAAGCTTCTTTCCAGATTTCATCTGAGGATATTTCCTTTTTCACCATAGCCCTCTAAGGGATTCCATATCTCACTTTGCCAATTTCACAAGAACTGTCTTAGCGAAAGGCTTCTTGAGCGGAAAGGTGTAACTCTGTGAGATGATTTCACAGAACACTAAGAAGTTTCTTGGAAAGCTTCTTTCTCTTTGTTATCGGAGGATATTTCCTTTGGCCCTATAGTCTTCAAAGGGATCCGAAATATCTGTTCTCAGATTACACAGAAATAAGGCTAGCAAAGAGATCCACGAAATACACATGTAACTCTGTGAGTGGAAGTCACACATCACAGAGCAGTTTCTCAGAAAGCTTCTTTCCAGCTTTCATCTGAGGATATTTCCTTTTTCACCATAGACCTCTATGGGCTTCCAAATATCACTTTGCCAATTCCACAAGACCTGTCTTAGCGAAAGGCTTCTTGATGGGAAAGCTGTAACTCTGTGAGATGATTTCACAGAACACAAAGAAGTTTCTCAGAAAGCTTCTTTCTCTTTGTTATCGGAGGATATTTCCTTTGGCCCTATAGTCTTCAAAGGGATCCGAAATATCTGTTCTCAGATTCCACAGAAAGAAGGCTAGCAAAGAGATACACGAAATACAGATGTAACTCTGTGAGATGAATTCACAGAACACTAAGCAGTTTCTCAGAAAGCTTCTTTCCAGATTTCATCTGAGGATATTTCCTTTTTCACCATAGCCCTCTATGGGCTTCCAAATATCACTTTGCCAATTCCACAAGAACTGTCTTAGCGAAAGGCTTCTTGAGGGGAAAGCTGTAACTCTGTGAGATGATTTCACTGAACCAAAGAAGTTTCTCAGAAAGCTTCTTTCTCTTTGTTATCGGAGTATATTTCCTTTAGCCCTATACTCTTCAATGGGATCCGAAATATCTGTTCTCATATTCCACAGAAATAAGGCTAGCAAAGAGATCTACGAAACACAGATGTAACTCTGTGCGATGAATTTACAGAACACTAAGCAGTTTCTCAGAAAGCTTCTTTCCAGATTTCATCTGAGGATATTTCCTTTTTCACCATAGCCCTCTACGGGTTTGAAAATATCACTTTGCCAATTCCACCAGAACTGTCTTAGCGAAAGGCTTCTTGAGGGGAAAGCTGTAACTCTGTGAGATGATTTCACAGAACACAAAGAAGTTTCTCAGAAAGCTTCTTTCTCTTTGTTATCGGAGGATATTTCCTTTGGCCCTATAGTCTTCAAAGGGATCCGAAATATCTGTTCTCAGATTCCACAGAAATAAGGCTAGCAAAGAGATCTACGAAACACAGATGTAACTCTGTGAGATGAATTCACAGAACACTAAGCAGTTTCTCAGAAAGCTTCTTTCCAGATTTCATCTGAGGATATTTCCTATTTCACCCTAGCCCTCTATGGGCTTCCAAATATCACTTTGCCAATTCCACAAGAACTGTCTTAGCGAAAGGCTTCTTCAGGGGAAAGCTGTAACTCTTTGAGATGATTTCACAGAACACAAAGAAGTTTCTCAGAAAGCTTCTTTCTCTTTGTTATCGAAGGATATTTCCTTTGGCCCTATAGTCTTCAAAGGGATCCGAAATATCTGTTCTCAGATTCCACACAAATAAGGCTAGCAAAGAGATCCACGAAACACAGATGTAACTCTGTGAGATGAATTCACAGAACACTAAGCAGTTTCTCAGAAAGCTTCTTTCCAGATTTCATCTGAGGATATTTCCTTTTTCACCATAGCCCTCTATGGGCTTCCAAATCTCACTTTGCCAATTCCACAAGAACTGTCTTAGTGAAAGGCTTCTTGAGGTGAAAGCTGTAACCCTGTGTGATGATTTCACAGAAGACAAAGAAGTTTCTCAGAAAGCTTCTTTCTCTTTGTTATCGGAGGATATTTCCTTTGGCCCTATAGTCTTCAAAGGGATCCGAAATATCTGTTATCAGATTCCACAGAAATAGGGATAGCAAAGAGATCTACGAAACATAGATGTAACACTGTGAGATGAATTTACAGAACACTAAGCAGTTTCTCAGAAAGCTTCTTTCGAGATTTCCTCTGAGGATATTTCCATTTTCACCATAGACCTCTATGGGCTCCCAAATATCACTTTGCCAATTCCACAAGAACTGTCTTAGCGAAAGGCTTCTTGAGGGGAAAGCTGTAACTCTGTGAGATGATTTCACTTAACAAAAGAAGCTTCTCAGAAAGCATCTTTCTCTTTGTTATCGGAGGATGTTTCCTTTAGCCCTATACTCTTCAATGGGATCCGAAATATCTGTTCTCAGATTCCACAGAAATAAGGCTAGCAAAGAGATCCAGGAAATACAGATGTAACCCTGTGATATGAATTCACAGAACACTAAGCAGTTTCTCAGAAAGCTTCTTTCCAGATTTCATCTGAGGATATTTCCTTTTTCACCATAGCCCTCTAGGGGTTTCAAAATATCACTTTGCCAATTCCCAAAGAACTGTCTTAGCGAAAGGCTTCTTCACGGGAAAGCTGTAACTCTGTGAGATGATTTCAAAGAACACTAAGCAATTTCTCAGAAAGCTTCTTTCCAGGTTTCATCTGAGGATATTTCCTTTTTCACCATAGCCCTCTATGGGCTTCCAAATATCACTTTGCCAAATCCACAAGAACTGTCTTAGCGAAAGGCTTCTTGAGGGGAAACTTGTAACTCTGTGAGATGATTTCACAGAACACAAAGAAGTTTCTCAGAAAGCTCTTTCTCTTTGTTATCGGAGGATATTTCCTTTGGCCCTATAGTCTTCAAAGGTATCTGACATATCTGTTCTCAGATTCCACAGAAAGAAGGCTAGCAAAGAGATCCAGGAAATACAGATGTAACTCTGTGAGATGAATTAACAGAACACTAAGCAGTTTCTCAGAAAGCTTCATTCCAGATTTCATCTGAGGATATTTCCTTTTTCACCATAGCCCTCTATGGGCTTCCAAATATCACTTTGCCAATTCCACAGGAACTGTCTTAGCGAAAGGCTTCTTGAGGGGAAAGCTGTAACTCTGTGAGATGATTTCACAGAACACAAAGAAGTTTCTCAGAAAGCTTCTTTCTCTTTGTTATCGGAGGATATTTCTTTTGGCCCTATAGTCTTCAAAGGGATCCGAAATATCTGTTCTCAGATTCCACAGAAAGAAGGCTAGCAAAGAGATCTACGAAACACAGATGTAACTCTGTGCGATGAATTCACAGAACACTAAGCAGTTTCTAAGAAAGCTTCTTTCCAGATTTCATCTGAGGATATTTCCTTTTTCACCATAGCCCTCTATGGGCTTCCAAATATCACTTTGCCAATTCCACAAGAACTGTCTTAGCGAAAGGCTTCTGGGGGGAAAGCTGTAACTCTGTGAGATGATTTCACAGAACACAAAGAAGTTTCTCAGAAAGCTTCTTTCTCTTTGTTATCGGAGGATATTTCCTTTGGCCCTATAGTCTTCAAAGGGATCCGAAATATCTGTTCTCAGATTCCACAGAAATAAGGCTA
Organism: Macaca nemestrina; assembly: GCF_043159975.1. NCBI lineage: Eukaryota > Metazoa > Chordata > Mammalia > Primates > Cercopithecidae > Macaca > Macaca nemestrina. The sequence goes on from NC_092134.1 coordinate 96,209,308, forward strand.
GCAAAGAGATCTACGAAACACAGATGTAACTCTGTGAGATGAATTCACAGTACACTAAGCAGTTTCTCAGAAAGCTTCTTTCCAGATTTCATCTGAGGATATTTCCTTTTTCACCATAGCCCTCTATGGGCTTCCAAATATCACTTTGCCAATTACACAAGAACTGTCTTAGCGAAAGGCTTCTTGAGGGGAAAGCTGTAACTCTGTGAGTTGATTTCACTGAACAAAAGAAGTTTCTCAGAAAGCTTCTTTCTCTTTGTTATCGGAGTATATTTCCTTTAGCCCTATACTCTTCAATGGGATCCGAAATATCTGTTCTCATATTCCACAGAAATAAGGCTAGCAAAGAGATCTACGAAACACAGATGTAACTCTGTGCGATGAATTTACAGAACACTAAGCAGTTTCTCAGAAAGCTTCTTTCCAGATTTCATCTGAGGATATTTCCTTTTTCACCATAGCCCTCTACGGGTTTGAAAATATCACTTTGCCAATTCCACCAGAACTGTCTTAGCGAAAGCCTTCTTGAGGGGAAAGCTGTAACTCTGTGAGATGATTTCACAGAACACAAAGAAGTTTCTCAGAAAGCTTCTTTCTCTTTGTTATCGGAGGATATTTCCTTTGGCCCTGTAGTCTTCAAAGGGATCCGAAATATCTGTTCTCAGATTCCACAGAAAGAAGGCTAGCAAAGAGATCTACGAAACACAGATGTAACTCTGTGAGATGAATTCACAGAACACTAAGCAGTTTCTCAGAAAGCTTCTTTCCACGTTTCATCTGAGAATATTTCCTATTTCACCATAGCCCTCTATGGGCTTCCAAATATCACTTTGCCAATTCCACAAGAACTGCCTTAGCGAAAGGCTTCTTGAGGGGAAAGCTGTAACTCTGTGAGATGATTTCACAGAACACAAAGGAGTTTCCCAGAAAGCTTCTTTCTCTTTGTTATTGAAGGATATTTCCTTTGGCCCTATAGTCTTCAAAGGGATCCGAAATATCTGTTCTCAGATTCCACAGAAATAAGGCTAGCAAAGAGATCTACGAAACACAGATGTAACTCTGTGAGATGAATTCACAGAACACTAAGCAGTTTCTCAGAAAGCTTCTTTCCAGATTTCATCTGAGGATATTTCCTATTTCACCCTAGCCCTCTATGGGCTTCCAAATATCACTTTGCCAATTCCACAAGAACTGTCTTAGCGAAAGGCTTCTTCAGGGAAAAGCTGTAACTCTTTGAGATGATTTCACAGAACACAAAGAAGTTTCTCAGAAAGCTTCTTTCTCTTTGTTATCGGAGGATATTTCCTTTGGCCTTATAGTCTTCAAAGGGATCCGAAATATCTGTTCTCAGATTCCACACAAATAAGGCTAGCAAAGAGATCCACGAAACACAGATGTAACTCTGTGAGATGAATTCACAGAACACTAAGCAGTTTCTCAGAAAGCTTCTTTCCAGATTTCATCTGAGGATATTTCCTTTTTCACCATAGGCCTCTATGGGCTTCCAAATCTCACTTTGCCAATTCCACAAGAACTGTCTTAGTGAAAGGCTTCTTGAGGTGAAAGCTGTAACTCTGTGAGATGATTTCACAGAAGACAAAGAAGTTTCTCAGAAAGCTTCTTTCTCTTTGTTATCGGAGGATATTTCCTTTGGCCCTATACTCTTCAAAGGGATCCGAAATATCTGTTCTCAGATTCCACAGAAATAGGGCTAGCAAAGAGATCTACGAAACATAGATGTAACACTGTGAGATGAATTCACAGAACACTAAGCAGTTTCTCAGAAAGCTTCTTTCGAGATTTCCTCTGAGGATATTTCCATTTTCACCGTAGACCTCTATGGGCTTCCAAATATCACTTTGCCAATTCCACAAGAACTGTCTTAGCGAAAGGCTTCTTGAGGGGAAAGCTGTAACTCTGTGAGATGATTTCACTTAACAAAAGAAGCTTCTCAGAAAGCTTCTTTCTCTTTGTTATCGGAGGATGTTTCCTTTAGCCCTATACTCTTCAATGGGATCCGAAATATCTGTTCTCAGATTCCACAGAAATAAGGCTAGCAAAGAGATCTACGAAACACAGATGTAACTGTGTGAGATGAATTCACAGAACACTAAGCAGTTTCTCAGAAAGCTTCTTTCCAGATTTCATCTGAGGATGTTTCCTTTTTCACCATAGCCCTCTAGGGGTTTCAAAATATCACTTTGCCAATTCCCAAAGAACTGTCTAAGCGAAAGGCTTCTTCAGTGGAAAGCTGTAACTCTGTGAGGTGATTTCACAGAACACTAAGCAGTTTCTCAGATAGCTTCTTTCCAGATTTCATCTGAGGATATTTGCTTTTTCACCATAGCCCTCTATGGGCTTCCAAATATCAGTTTGCCAAATCCACAAGAACTGTCTTAGCGAAAGGCTTCTTGAAGGGAAACCTGTAACTCTGTGAGATGATTTCACAGAACACAAAGAAGTTTCTCAGAAAGCTCTTTCTCTTTGTTATCGGAGGATATTTCCTTTGGCCCTATAGTCTTCAAAGGGATCTGACATATCTGTTCTCAGATTCCACAGAAAGAAGGCTAGCAAAGAGATCCAGGAAATACAGATGTAACTCTGTGAGATGAATTAACAGAACACTAAGCAGTTTCTCAGAAAGCTTCTTTCCAGATTTCATCTGAGGATATTTCCTTTTTCACCATAGCCCTCTATGGGCTTCCAAATATCACTTTTCCAATTCCACAGGAACTGTCTTAGCGAAAGGCTTCTTGAGGGGAAATCTGTAACAATGTGAGATGATTTCACAGAACACAAAGAAGTTTCTCAGAAAGCTTCTTTCTCTTTGTTATCGGAGGATATTTCCTTTGGCCCTATAGTCTTCAAAGGGATCTGACATATCTGTTCTCAGATTCCACAGAAAGAAGGCTAGCAAAGAGATCTACGAAACAAAGATGTAACTCTGTGCGATGAATTCACAGAACACTAAGCAGTTTCTCAGAAAGCTTCTTTCCAGATTTCATCTGAGGATATTTCCTTTTTCACCATAGCCCTCTATGGGCTTCCAAATATCACTTTGCCAATTCCACAAGAACTGTCTTAGCGAAAGGCTTCTTGAGGCGAAAGCTGTAACTCTGTGAGATGATTTCACAGAACACAAAGAAGTTTCTCAGAAAGCTTCTTTCTCTTTGTTATCGGAGGATATTTCCCTTGGCCCTATAGTCTTCAAAGGGATCCGAAATATCTGTTTTCAGATTCCACAGAAATTAGGATAGCGAAGCGATCTACGAAACACAGATGTAACTCTGTGAGATGAATTCACAGAACACTAAGCAGTTTCTCAGAAAGCTTCTTTCCAGATTTCATCTGAGGATATTTCCTTTTTCACCATAGCCCTCTATGGGCTTCCAAATATCACTTTGCCAATTCCACAAGAACTGTCTTAGCGAAAGGATTCTTGAGCGGAAAGGTGTAACTCTGTGAGATGATTTCACAGAACACTAAGAATTTTCTTAGAAAGCTTCTTTCTCTTTGTTGTCGGAGGATATTTCCTTTGGCCCTATAGTCTTCAAAGGGATCCGAAATATCTGTTCTCAGATTACACAGAAATAAGGCTAGCAAAGAGATACACGAAATGCACATGTAACTCTGTGAGTGGAAGTCACACATCACAGAGCAGTTTCTCAGAAAGCTTCTTTCCAGCTTTCATCTGAGGATATTTCCTTTTTCACCATAGCTCTCTATGGGCTTCCAAATATCACTTTGCCAATTCCACAAGAACTGTCTTAGCGAAAGGCTTCTTGAGGGGAAAGCTGTAACTCTGTGAGATGATTTCACAGAACACAAAGAAGTTTCTCAGAAAGCTTCTTTCTCTTTGTTATCGGAGGATGTTTCCTTTAGCCCTATACTCTTCAATGGGATCCGAAATATCTGTTCTCAGATTCCACAGAAATAAGGCTAGCAAAGAGATCTACGAAACACAGATGTAACTGTGTGAGATGAATTCACAGAACACTAAGCAGTTTCTCAGAAAGCTTCTTTCCAGATTTCATCTGAGGATATTTCCTTTTTCACCATAGCCCTCTAGGGGTTTCAAAATATCACTTTGCCAATTCCCAAAGAACTGTCTTAGCGAAAGGCTTCTTCAGGGGAAAGCTGTAACTCTGTGAGATGATTTCACAGAACACTAAGCAGTTTCTCAGAAAGCTTCTTTCCAGATTTCATCTGAGGATATTTCCTTTTTCACCATAGCCCTCTATGGGCTTCCAAATATCACTTTGCCAATTCCACAAGAACTGTCTTAGCGAAAGGCTTCTTGAGGGGAAAGCTGTAACTCTGTGAGATGATTTCACAGAACACAAAGAAGTTTCTCAGAAAGCTTCCTTCTCTTTGTTATCGGAGGATATTTCCTTTGGCCCTATAGTCTTCAAAGGGATCCGAAATATCTGTTCTCAGATTCCACAGAAAGAAAGCTAGCAAAGAGATACACGAAATACAGATGTAACTCTGTGAGATGAATTCACAGAACACTAAGCAGTTTCTCAGAAAGCTTTTTTCCAGATTTCATCTGAGGATATTTCCTTTTTCACCATAGCCCTCTATGGGCTTCCAAATATCACTTTGCCAATTCCACAAGAACTGCCTTAGCGAAAGGCTTCTTGAGGGGAAAGCTGTAACTCTGTTAGATGATTTCACAGAACACAAAGAAGTTTCTCAGAAAGCTCTTTCTCTTTGTTATCGGAGGATATTTCCTTTGGCCCTATAGTCTTCAAAGGGATCCGAAATATCTGTTCTCAGATTCCACAGAAAGAAGGCTAGCAAAGAGATCTACGAAACATAGATGTAACACTGTGAGATGAATTCACAGAACACTAAGCAGTTTCTCAGAAAGCTTCTTTCGAGATTTCCTCTGAGGATATTTCCATTTTCACCATAGACCTCTATGGGCTTCCAAATATCACTTTGCCAATTCCACAAGAACTGTCTTAGCGAAAGGCTTCTTGAGGGGAAAGCTGTAACTCTGTGAGATGATTTCACTTAACAAAAGAAGCTTCTCAGAAAGCTTCTTTCTCTTTGTTATCGGAGGATGTTTCCTTTAGCCCTATACTCTTCAATGGGATCCGAAATATCTGTTCTCAGATTCCACAGAAAGAAGGCTAGCAAAGAGATCTACGAAACACATGTGTAACTGTGTGAGATGAATTCACAGAACACTAAGCAGTTTCTCAGAAAGCTTCTTTCCAGATTTCATCTGCGGATATTTCCTTTTTCACCATAGCCCTCTAGGGGTTTCAAAATATCACTTTGCCAATTCCCAAAGAACTGTCTTAGCGAAAGGCTTCTTCACGGGAAAGCTGTAACTCTGTGAGATGATTTCACAGAACACTAAGCAGTTTCTCAGAAAGCTTCTTTCCAGATTTCATCTGAGGATATTTCCTTTTTCAGCATAGCCCTCTATGGGCTTCCAAATATCACTTTGCCAAATCCACAAGAACTGTCTTAGCGAAAGGCTTCTTGAGGGGAAACTTGTAACTCCGTGAGATGATTTCACAGAACACAAAGAAGTTTCTCAGAAAGCTCTTTCTCTTTGTTATCGGAGGATATTTCCTTTGGCCCTATAGTCTTCAAAGAGATCCGAAATATCTGTTCTCAGATTCCACAGAAATAAGGCTAGCAAAGAGATCTACGAAACACAGATGTAACTCTGTGAGATGAATTCACAGTACACTAAGCAGTTTCTCAGAAAGCTTCTTTCCAGATTTCATCTGAGGATATTTCCTTTTTCACCATAGCCCTCTATGGGCTTCCAAATATCACTTTGCCAATTCCACAAGAACTGTCTTAGCGAAAGGCTTCTTGAGGGGAAAGCTGTAACTCTGTGAGATGATTTCACTGAACAAGGAAGTTTCTCAGAAAGCTTCTTTCTCTTTGTTATCGGAGGATATTTCCTTTAGCCCTATACTCTTCAATGGGATCCGAAATATCTGTTCTCATATTCCACAGAAATAAGGCTAGCAAAGAGATCTACGAAACACAGATGTAACTCTGTGCGATGAATTTACAGAACACTAAGCAGTTTCTCAGAAATCTTCTTTCCAGATTTCATCTGAGGATATTTCCTTTTTCACCATAGCCCTCTACGGGTTTGAAAATATCACTTTGCCATTTCCACCAGAACTGTCTTAGCGAAAGGCTTCTTGAGGGAAAAGCTGTAACTCTTTGAGATGATTTCACAGAACACAAAGAAGTTTCTCAGAAAGCTTCTTTCTCTTTGTTATCGGAGGATATTTCCTTTGGCCCTATAGTCTTCAAAGGGATCCGAAATATCTCTTCTCAGATTCCACACAAATAAGGCTAGCAAAGAGATCCACGAAACACAGATGTAACTCTGTGAGATGAATTCACAGAACACTAAGCAGTTTCTCAGAAAGCTTCTTTCCAGATTTCATCTGAGGATATTTCCTTTTTCACCATAGCCCTCTATGGGCTTCCAAATCTCACTTTTCCAATTCCACAAGAACTGTCTTAGTGAATGGCTTCTTGAGGGGAAAGCTGTAACTCTGTGAGATGATTTCACAGAACACAAAGAAGTTTCTCAGAAAGCTTCTTTCTCTTTGTTATCGGAGGATATTTCCTTTGGCCCTATAGTCTTCAAAGGGATCCGAAATATATGTTCTCAGATTCCACACAAATAAGGCTAGCAAAGAGATCTACGAAACATAGATGTAACACTGTGAGATGAATTCACAGAACACTAAGCAGTTTCTCAGAAAGCTTCTTTCGAGATTTCCTCTGAGGATATTTCCATTTTCACCATAGACCTCTATGGGCTTCCAAATATCACTTTGCCAATTCCACAAGAACTGTCTTAGCGAAAGGCTTCTTGAGGGGAAAGCTGTAACCCTGTGAGATGATTTCACTGAACAAAAGAAGTTTCTCAGAAAGCTTCTTTCTCTTTGTTTTCGGAGGATATTTCCTTTGGCCCTATACTCTTCAAAGGGATCCGAAATATCTGTTCTCAGATTCCACAGAAATAGGGCTAGCAAAGAGATCTACGAAACATAGATGTAACACTGTGAGATGAATTCACAGAACACTAAGCAGTTTCTCAGAAAGCTTCTTTCGAGATTTCCTCTGAGGATATTTCCATTTTCACCATAGACCTCTAGGGGCTTCCAAATATCACTTTGCCAATTCCACAAGAACTGTCTTAGCGAAAGGCTTCTTGAGGGGAAAGCTGTAACTCTGTGAGATGATTTCACTTAACAAAAGAAGCTTCTCAGAAAGCTTCTTTCTCTTTGTTATCGGAGGATGTTTCCTTTAGCCCTATACTCTTCAATGGGATCCGAAATATCTGTTCTCAGATTCCACAGAAATAAGGCTAGCAAAGAGATCTACGAAACACAGATGTAACTGTGTGAGATGAATTCACAGAACACTAAGCAGTTTCTCAGAAAGCTTCTTTCCAGATTTCATCTGAGGATATTTCCTTTTTCACCATAGCCCTCTAGGGGTTTCAAAATATCACTTTGCAAATTCCCAAAGAACTGTCTTAGCGAAAGGCTTCTTCAGGGGAAAGCTGTAACTCTATGAGATGATTTCACAGAACACTAAGCAGTTTCTCAGAAAGCTTCTTTCCAGCTTTCATCTGAGGATATTTCCTTTTTCACCATAGACCTCTGTGGGCTTCCATATATCACTTTGCCAATTCCACAAGAACTGTCTTAGCGAAAGGCTTCTTGATGGGAAAGCTGTAACTCTGTGAGATGATTTCACAGAACACAAAGAAGTTTCTCTGAAAGCTTCTTTCTCTTTGTTATCGGAGGATATTTCCTTTGGCCCTATAGTCTTCAAAGGGATCCGAAATATCTGTTCTCAGATTCCACAGAAAGAAGGCTAGCAAAGATATACACGAAATAAAGATGTAACTCTGTGAGATGAATTCACAGAACACTAAGCAGTTTCTCAGAAAGCTTTTTTCCAGATTTCATCTGAGGATATTTCCTTTTTCACCATAGCCCTCTATGGGCTTCCAAATATCACTTTGCCAATTCCACAAGAACTGCCTTAGCGAAAGGCTTCTTGAGGGGAAAACTGTAACTCTGTTAGATAATTTCACAAAACACAAAGAAGTTTCTCAGAAAGCCTCTTTCTCTTTGTTATCGGAGGATATTTCCTTTGGCCCTATAGTCTTCAAAGGGATCCGAAATATCTGTTCTCACATTCCACAGAAAGAAGGCTAGCAAAGAGATCCACGAAATACAGATGTAACTCTGTGAGATGAATTCACAGAACACTAAGCAGTTTCTCAGAAAGCTTCTTTCCAGATTTCATCTGAGGATATTTGCTTTTTCACCATAGCCCTCTATGGGCTTCCAAATATCACTTTGCCAATTCCACAAGAACTGTCTTAGCGAAAGGCTTCTTGGGGGGAAAGCTGTAACTCTGTGAGATGATTTCACAGAACACAAAGGAGTTTCCCAGAAAGCTTCTTTCTCTTTGTTATTGAAGGATATTTCCTTTGGCCCTATAGTCTTCAAAGGGATCCGAAATATCTGTTCTCAGATTCCACAGAAATAAGGCTAGCAAAGAGATCTACGAAACACAGATGTAACTCTGTGAGATGAATTCACAGAACACTAAGCAGTTTCTCAGAAAGCTTCTTTCCAGATTTCATCTGAGGATATTTGCTTTTTCACCATAGCCCTCTATGGGCTTCCAAATATCACTTTGCCAATTCCACAAGAACTGTCTTAGCGAAAGGCTTCTTCAGGGGAAAGCTGTAACTCTGTGAGATGATTTCACAGAACACAAAGAAGTTTCTCAGAAAGCTTCTTTCTCTTTGTTATCGGAGGATATTTCCTTTGGCCCTATAGTCTTCAAAGGGATCCGAAATATCTGTTCTCAGATTCCACACAAATAAGGCTAGCAAAGAGATCCACGAAACACAGATGTAACTCTGTGAGATGAATTCACAGAACACTAAGCAGTTTCTCAGAAAGCTTCTTTCCAGATTTCATCTGAGGATATTTCCTTTTTCACCATAGCCCTCTATGGGCTTCCAAATCTCACTTTTCCAATTCCACAAGAACTGTCTTAGCGAAAGGCTTCTTGAGGGGAAAGCTGTAACTCTGTGAGATGATTTCACAGAACACAAAGAAGTTTCTCAGAAAGCTTCTTTCTCTTTGTTATCGGAGGATATTTCCTTTGGCCCTATAGTCTTCAAAGGGATCCGAAATATATGTTCTCAGATTCCACACAAATAAGGCTAGCAAAGAGATCTACGAAACATAGATGTAACACTGTGAGATGAATTCACAGAACACTAAGCAGTTTCTCAGAAAGCTTCTTTCGAGATTTCCTCTGAGGATATTTCCATTTTCACCATAGACCTCTATGGGCTTCCAAATATCACTTTGCCAATTCCACAAGAACTGTCTTAGCGAAAGGCTTCTTGAGGGGAAAGCTGTAACCCTGTGAGATGATTTCACTGAACAAAAGAAGTTTCTCAGAAAGCTTCTTTCTCTTTGTTTTCGGAGGATATTTCCTTTGGCCCTATACTCTTCAAAGGGATCCGAAATATCTGTTCTCAGATTCCACAGAAATAGGGCTAGCAAAGAGATCTACGAAACATAGATGTAACACTGTGATATGAATTCACAGAACACTAAGCAGTTTCTCAGAAAGCTTCTTTCGAGATTTCCTCTGAGGATATTTCCATTTTCACCATAGACCTCTATGGGCTTCCAAATATCACTTTGCCAATTCCACAAGAACTGTCTTAGCGAAAGGCTTCTTGAGGGGAAAGCTGTAACTCTGTGAGATGATTTCACTTAACAAAAGAAGCTTCTCAGAAAGCTTCTTTCTCTTTGTTTTCGGAGGATGTTTCCTTTAGCCCTATACTCTTCAATGGGATCCGAAATATCTGTTCTCAGATTCCACAGAAATAAGGCTAGCAAAGAGATCTACGAAACACAGATGTAACTGTGTGAGATGAATTCACAGAACACTAAGCAGTTTCTCAGAAAGCTTCTTTCCAGATTTCATCTGAGGATATTTCCTTTTTCACCATAGCCCTCTAGGGGTTTCAAAATATCACTTTGCCAATTCCCAAAGAACTGTCTTAGCGAAAGGCTTCTTCAGGGGAAAGCTGTAACTCTGTGAGATGATTTCACAGAACACTAAGCAGTTTCTCAGAAAGCTTCTTTCCAGCTTTCATCTGAGGATATTTCCTTTTTCACCATAGACCTCTATGGGCTTCCATATATCACTTTGCCAATTCCACAAGAACTGTCTTAGCGAAAGGCTTCTTGATGGGAAAGCTGTAACTCTGTGAGATGATTTCACAGAACACAAAGAAGTTTCTCAGAAAGCTTCTTTCTCTTTGTTATCGGAGGATATTTCCTTTGGCCCTATAGTCTTCAAAGGGATCCGAAATATCTGTTCTCAGATTCCACAGAAAGAAGGCTAGCAAAGATATACACGAAATACAGATGTAACTCTGTGAGATGAATTCACAGAACACTAAGCAGTTTCTCAGAAAGCTTTTTTCCAGATTTCATCTGAGGATATTTCCTTTTTCACCATAGCCCTCTATGGGCTTCCAAATATCACTTTGCCAATTCCACAAGAACTGCCTTAGCGAAAGGCTTCTTGAGGGGAAAACTGTAACTCTGTTAGATAATTTCACAAAACACTAAGAAGTTTCTCAGAAAGCCTCTTTCTCTTTGTTATCGGAGGATATTTCCTTAGGCCCTATAGTCTTCAAAGGGATCCGAAATATCTGTTCTCACATTCCACAGAAAGAAGGCTAGCAAAGAGATCCACGAAATACAGATGTAACTCGGTGAGATGAATTCACAGAACACTAAGCAGTTTCTCAGAAAGCTTCTTTCCAGATTTCATCTGAGGATATTTGCTTTTTCACCATAGCCCTCTATGGGCTTCCAAATATCAATTTGCCAATTCCACAAGAACTGTCTTAGCGAAAGGCTTCTGGGGGGAAAGCTGTAACTCTGTGAGATGATTTCACAGAACACAAAGAAGTTTCTCAGAAAGCTTCTTTCTCTTTGTTATCGGAGGATATTTCCTTTGGCCCTATAGTCTTCAAAGGGATCCGAAATATCTGTTCTCAGATTCCACAGAAATAAGGCTAGCAAAGAGATCTACGAAACACAGATGTAACTCTGTGAGATGAATTCACAGAACACTAAGCAGTTTCTCAGAAAGCTTCTTTCCAAATTTCATCTGAGAATATTTCCTATTTCACCATAGCCCTCTATGGGCTTCCAAATATCACTTTGCCAATTCCACAAGAACTGTCTTAGCGAAAGGCTTCTTGAGGGGAAAGCTGTAACTCTGTGAGATGATTTCACAGAACACAAAGGAGTTTCCCAGAAAGCTTCTTTCTCTTTGTTATTGAAGGATATTTCCTTTGGCCCTATAGTCTTCAAAGGGATCCGAAATATCTGTTCTCAGATTCCACAGAAATAAGGCTAGCAAAGAGATCTACGAAACACAGATGTAACTCTGTGAGATGAATTCACAGAACACTAAGCAGTTTCTCAGAAAGCTTCTTTCCAGATTTCATCTGAGGATATTTGCTTTTTCACCATAGCCCTCTATGGGCTTCCAAATATCACTTTGCCAATTCCACAAGAACTGTCTTAGCGAAAGGCTTCTTCAGGGGAAAGCTGTAACTCTGTGAGATGATTTCACAGAACACAAAGAAGTTTCTCAGAAAGCTTCTTTCTCTTTGTTATCGGAGGATATTTCCTTTGGCCCTATAGTCTTCAAAGGGATCCGAAATATCTGTTCTCAGATTCCACACAAATAAGGCTAGCAAAGAGATCCACGAAACACAGATGTAACTCTGTGAGATGAATTCACAGAACACTAAGCAGTTTCTCAGAAAGCTTCTTTCCAGATTTCATCTGAGGATATTTCCTTTTTCACCATAGCCCTCTATGGGCTTCCAAATCTCACTTTTCCAATTCCACAAGAACTGTCTTAGCGAAAGGCTTCTTGAGGGGAAAGCTGTAACTCTGTGAGATGATTTCACAGAACACAAAGAAGTTTCTCAGAAAGCTTCTTTCTCTTTGTTATCGGAGGATATTTCCTTTGGCCCTATAGTCTTCAAAGGGATCCGAAATATATGTTCTCAGATTCCACACAAATAAGGCTAGCAAAGAGATCTACGAAACATAGATGTAACACTGTGAGATGAATTCACAGAACACTAAGCAGTTTCTCAGAAAGCTTCTTTCGAGATTTCCTCTGAGGATATTTCCATTTTCACCAAAGACCTCTATGGGCTTCCAAATATCACTTTGCCAATTCCACAAGAACTGTCTTAGCGAAAGGCTTCTTGAGGGGAAAGCTGTAACCCTGTGAGATGATTTCACTGAACAAAAGAAGTTTCTCAGAAAGCTTCTTTCTCTTTGTTTTCGGAGGATATTTCCTTTGGCCCTATACTCTTCAAAGGGATCCGAAATATCTGTTCTCAGATTCCACAGAAATAGGGCTAGCAAAGAGATCTACGAAACATAGATGTAACACTGTGAGATGAATTCACAGAACACTAAGCAGTTTCTCAGAAAGCTTCTTTCGAGATTTCCTCTGAGGATATTTCCATTTTCACCATAGACCTCTATGGGCTTCCAAATATCACTTTGCCAATTCCACAAGAACTGTCTTAGCGAAAGGCTTCTTGAGGGGAAAGCTGTAACTCTGTGAGATGATTTCACTTAACAAAAGAAGCTTCTCAGAAAGCTTCTTTCTCTTTGTTATCGGAGGATGTTTCCTTTAGCCCTATACTCTTCAATGGGATCCGAAATATCTGTTCTCAGATTCCACAGAAATAAGGCTAGCAAAGAGATCTAGGAAACACAGATGTAACTGTGTGAGATGAATTCACAGAACACTAAGCAGTTTCTCAGAAAGCTTCTTTCCAGATTTCATCTGAGGATATTTCCTTTTTCAACATAGCCCTCTAGGGGTTTCAAAATATCACTTTGCCAATTCCCAAAGAACTGTCTTAGCGAAAGGCTTCTTCAGGGGAAAGCTGTAACTCTGTGAGATGATTTCACAGAACACTAAGCAGTTTCTCAGAAAGCTTCTTTCCAGCTTTCATCTGAGGATATTTCCTTTTTCACCATAGACCTCTATGGGCTTCCATATATCACTTTGCCAATTCCACAAGAACTGTCTTAGCGAAAGGCTTCTTGATGGGAAAGCTGTAACTCTGTGAGATGATTTCACAGAACACAAAGAAGTTTCTCAGAAAGCTTCTTTCTCTTTGTTATCGGAGGATATTTCCTTTGGCCCTATAGTCTTCAAAGGGATCCGAAATATCTGTTCTCAGATTCCACAGAAAGAAGGCTAGCAAAGATATACACGAAATACAGATGTAACTCTGTGAGATGAATTCACAGAACACTAAGCAGTTTCTCAGAAAGCTTTTTTCCAGATTTCATCTGAGGATATTTCCTTTTTCACCATAGCCCTCTATGGGCTTCCAAATATCACTTTGCCAATTCCACAAGAACTGCCTTAGCGAAAGGCTTCTTGAGGGGAAAACTGTAACTCTGTTAGATAATTTCACAAAACACAAAGAAGTTTCTCAGAAAGCCTCTTTCTCTTTGTTATCGGAGGATATTTCCTTTGGCCCTATAGTCTTCAAAGGGATCCGAAATATCTGTTCTCACATTCCACAGAAATAAGGCTAGCAAAGAGATCTACGAAACACAGATGTAACTCTGTGAGATGAATTCACAGAACACTAAGCAGTTTCTCAGAAAGCTTCTTTCCAAATTTCATCTGAGAATATTTCCTATTTCACCATAGCCCTCTATGGGCTTCCAAATATCACTTTGCCAATTCCACAAGAACTGTCTTAGCGAAAGGCTTCTTGAGGGGAAAGCTGTAACTCTGTGAGATGATTTCACAGAACACAAAGGAGTTTCCCAGAAAGCTTCTTTCTCTTTGTTATTGAAGGATATTTCCTTTGGCCCTATAGTCTTCAAAGGGATCCGAAATATCTGTTCTCAGATTCCACAGAAATAAGGCTAGCAAAGAGATCTACGAAACACAGATGTAACTCTGTGAGATGAATTCACAGAACACTAAGCAGTTTCTCAGAAAGCTTCTTTCCAGATTTCATCTGAGGATATTTGCTTTTTCACCATAGCCCTCTATGGGCTTCCAAATATCACTTTGCCAATTCCACAAGAACTGTCTTAGCGAAAGGCTTCTTCAGGGGAAAGCTGTAACTCTGTGAGATGATTTCACAGAACACAAAGAAGTTTCTCAGAAAGCTTCTTTCTCTTTGTTATCGGAGGATATTTCCTTTGGCCCTATAGTCTTCAAAGGGATCCGAAATATCTGTTCTCAGATTCCACAGAAAGAAGGCTAGCAAAGAGATCCACGAAACACAGATGTAACTCTGTGAGATGAATTCACAGAACACTAAGCAGTTTCTCAGAAAGCTTCTTTCCAGATTTCATCTGAGGATATTTCCTTTTTCACCATAGCCCTCTATGGGCTTCCAAATCTCACTTTTCCAATTCCACAAGAACTGTCTTAGCGAAAGGCTTCTTGAGGGGAAAGCTGTAACTCTGTGAGATGATTTCACAGAACACAAAGAAGTTTCTCAGAAAGCTTCTTTCTCTTTGTTATCGGAGGATATTTCCTTTGGCCCTATAGTCTTCAAAGGGATCCGAAATATATGTTCTCAGATTCCACACAAATAAGGCTAGCAAAGAGATCTACGAAACATAGATGTAACACTGTGAGATGAATTCACAGAACACTAAGCAGTTTCTCAGAAAGCTTCTTTCGAGATTTCCTCTGAGGATATTTCCATTTTCACCATAGACCTCTACGGGCTTCCAAATATCACTTTGCCAATTCCACAAGAACTGTCTTAGCGAAAGGCTTCTTGAGGGGAAAGCTGTAACCCTGTGAGATGATTTCACTGAACAAAAGAAGTTTCTCAGAAAGCTTCTTTCTCTTTGTTTTCGGAGGATATTTCCTTTGGCCCTATACTCTTCAAAGGGATCCGAAATATCTGTTCTCAGATTCCACAGAAATAGGGCTAGCAAAGAGATCTACGAAACATAGATGTAACACTGTGAGATGAATTCACAGAACACTAAGCAGTTTCTCAGAAAGCTTCTTTCGAGATTTCCTCTGAGGATATTTCCATTTTCACCATAGACCTCTATGGGCTTCCAAATATCACTTTGCCAATTCCACAAGAACTGTCTTAGCGAAAGGCTTCTTGAGGGGAAAGCTGTAACTCTGTGAGATGATTTCACTTAACAAAAAAGAAGCTTCTCAGAAAGCTTCTTTCTCTTTGTTATCGGAGGATGTTTCCTTTAGCCCTATACTCTTCAATGGGATCCGAAATATCTGTTCTCAGATTCCACAGAAATAAGGCTAGCAAAGAGATCTACGAAACACAGATGTAACTGTGTGAGATGAATTAACAGAACACTAAGCAGTTTCTCAGAAAGCTTCTTTCCAGATTTCATCTGAGGATATTTCCTTTTTCACCATAGCCCTCTAGGGGTTTCAAAATATCACTTTGCCAATTCCCAAAGAACTGTCTTAGCGAAAGGCTTCTTCAGGGGCAAGCTGTAACTCTGTGAGATGATTTCACAGAACACTAAGCAGTTTCTCAGAAAGCTTCTTTCCAGCTTTCATCTGAGGATATTTCCTTTTTCACCATAGCCCTCTATGGGCTTCCAAATATCACTTGGCCAATTCCACAAGAACTGTCTTAGCGAAAGGCTTCTTCAGGGGAAAGCTGTAACTCTGTGAGATGATTTCACAGAACACAAAGAAGTTTCTCAGAAAGCTATTTTCTCTTTGTTATAGGAGGATATTTCCTTTGGCCCTATAGTCTTCAAAGGGATCCAAAATATCTGTTCTCAGATTCCACAGAAATAAGGCTAGCAAAGAGATCTACGAAACACAGATGTAACTCTGTGAGATGAATTCACAGAACACTAAGCAGTTTCTCAGAAAGCTTCTTTCCAGATTTCATCTGAGGATATTTCCTTTTTCACCATAGCCCTCTATGGGCTTCCAAATATCACTTTGCCAATTCCACAAGAACTGTCTTAGCGAAAGGCTTCTTGAGGGGAAAGCTGTAACTCTGTGAGATGATTTCACAGAACACAAAGGAGTTTCCCAGAAAGCTTCTTTCTCTTTGTTATTGAAGGATATTTCCTTTGGCCCTATAGTCTTCAAAGGTATCCGAAATATCTGTTCTCAGATTCCGCAGAAAGAAGGCTAGCAAAGAGATACACGAAATGCAGATGTAACTCTGTGAGATGAATTAACAGAACACTAAGCAGTTTCTCAGAAAGCTTCTTTCCAGATTTCATCTGAGGATATTTCCTTTTTCACCATAGCCCTCTATGGGCTTCCAAATATCACTTTGCCAATTCCACAAGAACTGTCTTAGCGAAAGACTTCTTGAGGGGAAAGCTGTAACTCTGTGAGATGATTTCACAGAACACAAAGAAGTTTCTCAGAAAGCTTCTTTCTCTTTGTTATCGGAGGATATTTCCTTTGGCCCTGTAGTCTTCAAAGGGATCCGAAATATCTGTTCTCAGATTCCACAGAAATAAGGCTAGCAAAGAGATCTACGAAACACAGATGTAACTCTGTGAGATGAATTCACAGAACACTAAGCAGTTTCTCAGAAAGCTTCTTTCCAGATTTCATCTGAGGATATTTCCTTTTTCACCATAGCTCTCTACAGGTTTGAAAATATCACTTTGCCAATTCCACAAGAACTGTCTTAGCGAAAGGCTTCTTGAGGGGAAAGCTGTAACTCTGTGAGATGATTTCACAGAACACAAAGAAGTTTCTCAGAAAGCTTCTTTCTCTTTGTTATCGGAGGATATTTCCTTTGGCCCTATAGTCTTCAAAGGGATCCGAAATATCTGTTCTCAGATTCCACAGAAAGAAGGCTAGCAAAGAGATCCCCGAAATACAGATGTAACTCTGTGAGATGAATTCACAGAACACTAAGCAGTTTCTCAGAAAGCTTCTTTCCAGATTTCATCTGAGGATATTTCCTTTTTCACCATAGCCCTCTATGGGCTTCCAAATATCACTTTGCCAATTCCACAAGAACTGTCTTAGCGAAAGGCTTCTTGAGGGGAAAGCTGTAACTCTGTGAGATGATTTCACAGAACACAAAGAAGTTTCTCTGAAAGCTTCTTTCTCTTTGTTATCGGAGGATATTTCCTTTGGCCCTATAGTCTTCAAAGGGATCCGAAATATCTGTTCTCAGATTCCACAGAAAGAAGGCTAGCAAAGATATACACGAAATACAGATGTAACTCTGTGAGATGAATTCACAGAACACTAAGCAGTTTCTCAGAAAGCTTCTTTCCAGATTTCATCTGAGGATATTTGCTTTTTCACCATAGCCCTCTATGGGCTTCCAAATATCACTTTGCCAATTCCACAAGAACTGTCTTAGCGAAAGGCTTCTTGGGGGGAAAGCTGTAACTCTGTGAGATGATTTCACAGAACACAAAGGAGTTTCCCAGAAAGCTTCTTTCTCTTTGTTATTGAAGGATATTTCCTTTGGCCCTATAGTCTTCAAAGGGATCCGAAATATCTGTTCTCAGATTCCACAGAAATAAGGCTAGCAAAGAGATCTACGAAACACAGATGTAACTCTGTGAGATGAATTCACAGAACACTAAGCAGTTTCTCAGAAAGCTTCTTTCCAGATTTCATCTGAGGATATTTGCTTTTTCACCATAGCCCTCTATGGGCTTCCAAATATCACTTTGCCAATTCCACAAGAACTGTCTTAGCGAAAGGCTTCTTCAGGGGAAAGCTGTAACTCTGTGAGATGATTTCACAGAACACAAAGAAGTTTCTCAGAAAGCTTCTTTCTCTTTGTTATCGGAGGATATTTCCTTTGGCCCTATAGTCTTCAAAGGGATCCGAAATATCTGTTCTCAGATTCCACACAAATAAGGCTAGCAAAGAGATCCACGAAACACAGATGTAACTCTGTGAGATGAATTCACAGAACACTAAGCAGTTTCTCAGAAAGCTTCTTTCCAGATTTCATCTGAGGATATTTCCTTTTTCACCATAGCCCTCTATGGGCTTCCAAATCTCACTTTTCCAATTCCACAAGAACTGTCTTAGCGAAAGGCTTCTTGAGGGGAAAGCTGTAACTCTGTGAGATGATTTCACAGAACACAAAGAAGTTTCTCAGAAAGCTTCTTTCTCTTTGTTATCGGAGGATATTTCCTTTGGCCCTATAGTCTTCAAAGGGATCCGAAATATATGTTCTCAGATTCCACACAAATAAGGCTAGCAAAGAGATCTACGAAACATAGATGTAACACTGTGAGATGAATTCACAGAACACTAAGCAGTTTCTCAGAAAGCTTCTTTCGAGATTTCCTCTGAGGATATTTCCATTTTCACCATAGACCTCTATGGGCTTCCAAATATCACTTTGCCAATTCCACAAGAACTGTCTTAGCGAAAGGCTTCTTGAGGGGAAAGCTGTAACTCTGTGAGATGATTTCACTTAACAAAAGAAGCTTCTCAGAAAGCTTCTTTCTCTTTGTTTTCGGAGGATGTTTCCTTTAGCCCTATACTCTTCAATGGGATCCGAAATATCTGTTCTCAGATTCCACAGAAATAAGGCTAGCAAAGAGATCTACGAAACACAGATGTAACTGTGTGAGATGAATTCACAGAACACTAAGCAGTTTCTCAGAAAGCTTCTTTCCAGATTTCATCTGAGGATATTTCCTTTTTCACCATAGCCCTCTAGGGGTTTCAAAATATCACTTTGCCAATTCCCAAAGAACTGTCTTAGCGAAAGGCTTCTTCAGGGGAAAGCTGTAACTCTGTGAGATGATTTCACAGAACACTAAGCAGTTTCTCAGAAAGCTTCTTTCCAGCTTTCATCTGAGGATATTTCCTTTTTCACCATAGACCTCTATGGGCTTCCATATATCACTTTGCCAATTCCACAAGAACTGTCTTAGCGAAAGGCTTCTTGATGGGAAAGCTGTAACTCTGTGAGATGATTTCACAGAACACAAAGAAGTTTCTCAGAAAGCTTCTTTCTCTTTGTTATCGGAGGATATTTCCTTTGGCCCTATAGTCTTCAAAGGGATCCGAAATATCTGTTCTCAGATTCCACAGAAAGAAGGCTAGCAAAGATATACACGAAATACAGATGTAACTCTGTGAGATGAATTCACAGAACACTAAGCAGTTTCTCAGAAAGCTTTTTTCCAGATTTCATCTGAGGATATTTCCTTTTTCACCATAGCCCTCTATGGGCTTCCAAATATCACTTTGCCAATTCCACAAGAACTGCCTTAGCGAAAGGCTTCTTGAGGGGAAAACTGTAACTCTGTTAGATAATTTCACAAAACACTAAGAAGTTTCTCAGAAAGCCTCTTTCTCTTTGTTATCGGAGGATATTTCCTTTGGCCCTATAGTCTTCAAAGGGATCCGAAATATCTGTTCTCACATTCCACAGAAAGAAGGCTAGCAAAGAGATCCACGAAATACAGATGTAACTCTGTGAGATGAATTCACAGAACACTAAGCAGTTTCTCAGAAAGCTTCTTTCCAGATTTCATCTGAGGATATTTGCTTTTTCACCATAGCCCTCTATGGGCTTCCAAATATCAATTTGCCAATTCCACAAGAACTGTCTTAGCGAAAGGCTTCTGGGGGGAAAGCTGTAACTCTGTGAGATGATTTCACAGAACACAAAGAAGTTTCTCAGAAAGCTTCTTTCTCTTTGTTATCGGAGGATATTTCCTTTGGCCCTATAGTCTTCAAAGGGATCCGAAATATCTGTTCTCAGATTCCACAGAAATAAGGCTAGCAAAGAGATCTACGAAACACAGATGTAACTCTGTGAGATGAATTCACAGAACACTAAGCAGTTTCTCAGAAAGCTTCTTTCCAAATTTCATCTGAGAATATTTCCTATTTCACCATAGCCCTCTATGGGCTTCCAAATATCACTTTGCCAATTCCACAAGAACTGTCTTAGCGAAAGGCTTCTTGAGGGGAAAGCTGTAACTCTGTGAGATGATTTCACAGAACACAAAGGAGTTTCCCAGAAAGCTTCTTTCTCTTTGTTATTGAAGGATATTTCCTTTGGCCCTATAGTCTTCAAAGGGATCCGAAATATCTGTTCTCAGATTCCACAGAAATAAGGCTAGCAAAGAGATCTACGAAACACAGATGTAACTCTGTGAGATGAATTCACAGAACACTAAGCAGTTTCTCAGAAAGCTTCTTTCCAGATTTCATCTGAGGATATTTGCTTTTTCACCATAGCCCTCTATGGGCTTCCAAATATCACTTTGCCAATTCCACAAGAACTGTCTTAGCGAAAGGCTTCTTCAGGGGAAAGCTGTAACTCTGTGAGATGATTTCACAGAACACAAAGAAGTTTCTCAGAAAGCTTCTTTCTCTTTGTTATCGGAGGATATTTCCTTTGGCCCTATAGTCTTCAAAGGGATCCGAAATATCTGTTCTCAGATTCCACACAAATAAGGCTAGCAAAGAGATCCACGAAACACAGATGTAACTCTGTGAGATGAATTCACAGAACACTAAGCAGTTTCTCAGAAAGCTTCTTTCCAGATTTCATCTGAGGATATTTCCTTTTTCACCATAGCCCTCTATGGGCTTCCAAATCTCACTTTTCCAATTCCACAAGAACTGTCTTAGCGAAAGGCTTCTTGAGGGGAAAGCTGTAACTCTGTGAGATGATTTCACAGAACACAAAGAAGTTTCTCAGAAAGCTTCTTTCTCTTTGTTATCGGAGGATATTTCCTTTGGCCCTATAGTCTTCAAAGGGATCCGAAATATATGTTCTCAGATTCCACACAAATAAGGCCAGCAAAGAGATCTACGAAACATAGATGTAACACTGTGAGATGAATTCACAGAACACTAAGCAGTTTCTCAGAAAGCTTCTTTCGAGATTTCCTCTGAGGATATTTCCATTTTCACCATAGACCTCTATGGGCTTCCAAATATCACTTTGCCAATTCCACAAGAACTGTCTTAGCGAAAGGCTTCTTGAGGGGAAAGCTGTAACCCTGTGAGATGATTTCACTGAACAAAAGAAGTTTCTCAGAAAGCTTCTTTCTCTTTGTTTTCGGAGGATATTTCCTTTGGCCCTATACTCTTCAAAGGGATCCGAAATATCTGTTCTCAGATTCCACAGAAATAGGGCTAGCAAAGAGATCTACGAAACATAGATGTAACACTGTGAGATGAATTCACAGAACACTAAGCAGTTTCTCAGAAAGCTTCTTTCGAGATTTCCTCTGAGGATATTTCCATTTTCACCATAGACCTCTATGGGCTTCCAAATATCACTTTGCCAATTCCACAAGAACTGTCTTAGCGAAAGGCTTCTTGAGGGGAAAGCTGTAACTCTGTGAGATGATTTCACTTAACAAAAGAAGCTTCTCAGAAAGCTTCTTTCTCTTTGTTTTCGGAGGATGTTTCCTTTAGCCCTATACTCTTCAATGGGATCCGAAATATCTGTTCTCAGATTCCACAGAAATAAGGCTAGCAAAGAGATCTACGAAACACAGATGTAACTGTGTGAGATGAATTCACAGAACACTAAGCAGTTTCTCAGAAAGCTTCTTTCCAGATTTCATCTGAGGATATTTCCTTTTTCACCATAGCCCTCTAGGGGTTTCAAAATATCACTTTGCCAATTCCCAAAGAACTGTCTTAGCGAAAGGCTTCTTCAGGGGAAAGCTGTAACTCTGTGAGATGATTTCACAGAACACTAAGCAGTTTCTCAGAAAGCTTCTTTCCAGCTTTCATCTGAGGATATTTCCTTTTTCACCATAGACCTCTATGGGCTTCCATATATCACTTTGCCAATTCCACAAGAACTGTCTTAGCGAAAGGCTTCTTGATGGGAAAGCTGTAACTCTGTGAGATGATTTCACAGAACACAAAGAAGTTTCTCAGAAAGCTTCTTTCTCTTTGTTATCGGAGGATATTTCCTTTGGCCCTATAGTCTTCAAAGGGATCCGAAATATCTGTTCTCAGATTCCACAGAAAGAAGGCTAGCAAAGATATACACGAAATACAGATGTAACCCTGTGAGATGAATTCACAGAACACTAAGCAGTTTCTCAGAAAGCTTTTTTCCAGATTTCATCTGAGGATATTTCCTTTTTCACCATAGCCCTCTATGGGCTTCCAAATATCACTTTGCCAATTCCACAAGAACTGCCTTAGCGAAAGGCTTCTTGAGGGGAAAACTGTAACTCTGTTAGATAATTTCACAAAACACTAAGAAGTTTCTCAGAAAGCCTCTTTCTCTTTGTTATCGGAGGATATTTCCTTTGGCCCTATAGTCTTCAAAGGGATCCGAAATATCTGTTCTCACATTCCACAGAAAGAAGGCTAGCAAAGAGATCCACGAAATACAGATGTAACTCTGTGAGATGAATTCACAGAACACTAAGCAGTTTCTCAGAAAGCTTCTTTCCAGATTTCATCTGAGGATATTTGCTTTTTCACCATAGCCCTCTATGGGCTTCCAAATATCAATTTGCCAATTCCACAAGAACTGTCTTAGCGAAAGGCTTCTGGGGGGAAAGCTGTAACTCTGTGAGATGATTTCACAGAACACAAAGAAGTTTCTCAGAAAGCTTCTTTCTCTTTGTTATCGGAGGATATTTCCTTTGGCCCTATAGTCTTCAAAGGGATCCGAAATATCTGTTCTCAGATTCCACAGAAATAAGGCTAGCAAAGAGATCTACGAAACACAGATGTAACTCTGTGAGATGAATTCACAGAACACTAAGCAGTTTCTCAGAAAGCTTCTTTCCAAATTTCATCTGAGAATATTTCCTATTTCACCATAGCCCTCTATGGGCTTCCAAATATCACTTTGCCAATTCCACAAGAACTGTCTTAGCGAAAGGCTTCTTGAGGGGAAAGCTGTAACTCTGTGAGATGATTTCACAGAACACAAAGGAGTTTCCCAGAAAGCTTCTTTCTCTTTGTTATTGAAGGATATTTCCTTTGGCCCTATAGTCTTCAAAGGGATCCGAAATATCTGTTCTCAGATTCCACAGAAATAAGGCTAGCAAAGAGATCTACGAAACACAGATGTAACTCTGTGAGATGAATTCACAGAACACTAAGCAGTTTCTCAGAAAGCTTCTTTCCAGATTTCATCTGAGGATATTTGCTTTTTCACCATAGCCCTCTATGGGCTTCCAAATATCACTTTGCCAATTCCACAAGAACTGTCTTAGCGAAAGGCTTCTTCAGGGGAAAGCTGTAACTCTGTGAGATGATTTCA
This sequence comes from Macaca nemestrina, assembly GCF_043159975.1. Taxonomy (NCBI): domain Eukaryota; kingdom Metazoa; phylum Chordata; class Mammalia; order Primates; family Cercopithecidae; genus Macaca; species Macaca nemestrina. Next base: position 96,232,664 of record NC_092134.1, read on the forward strand.
CAGAACACAAAGAAGTTTCTCAGAAAGCTTCTTTCTCTTTGTTATCGGAGGATATTTCCTTTGGCCCTATAGTCTTCAAAGGGATCCGAAATATCTGTTCTCAGATTCCACACAAATAAGGCTAGCAAAGAGATCCACGAAACACAGATGTAACTCTGTGAGATGAATTCACAGAACACTAAGCAGTTTCTCAGAAAGCTTCTTTCCAGATTTCATCTGAGGATATTTCCTTTTTCACCATAGCCCTCTATGGGCTTCCAAATCTCACTTTTCCAATTCCACAAGAACTGTCTTAGCGAAAGGCTTCTTGAGGGGAAAGCTGTAACTCTGTGAGATGATTTCACAGAACACAAAGAAGTTTCTCAGAAAGCTTCTTTCTCTTTGTTATCGGAGGATATTTCCTTTGGCCCTATAGTCTTCAAAGGGATCCGAAATATATGTTCTCAGATTCCACACAAATAAGGCTAGCAAAGAGATCTACGAAACATAGATGTAACACTGTGAGATGAATTCACAGAACACTAAGCAGTTTCTCAGAAAGCTTCTTTCGAGATTTCCTCTGAGGATATTTCCATTTTCACCATAGACCTCTATGGGCTTCCAAATATCACTTTGCCAATTCCACAAGAACTGTCTTAGCGAAAGGCTTCTTGAGGGGAAAGCTGTAACCCTGTGAGATGATTTCACTGAACAAAAGAAGTTTCTCAGAAAGCTTCTTTCTCTTTGTTTTCGGAGGATATTTCCTTTGGCCCTATACTCTTCAAAGGGATCCGAAATATCTGTTCTCAGATTCCACAGAAATAGGGCTAGCAAAGAGATCTACGAAACATAGATGTAACACTGTGAGATGAATTCACAGAACACTAAGCAGTTTCTCAGAAAGCTTCTTTCGAGATTTCCTCTGAGGATATTTCCATTTTCACCATAGACCTCTATGGGCTTCCAAATATCACTTTGCCAATTCCACAAGAACTGTCTTAGCGAAAGGCTTCTTGAGGGGAAAGCTGTAACTCTGTGAGATGATTTCACTTAACAAAAGAAGCTTCTCAGAAAGCTTCTTTCTCTTTGTTATCGGAGGATGTTTCCTTTAGCCCTATACTCTTCAATGGGATCCGAAATATCTGTTCTCAGATGCCACAGAAATAAGGCTAGCAAAGAGATCTACGAAACACAGATGTAACTGTGTGAGATGAATTCACAGAACACTAAGCAGTTTCTCAGAAAGCTTCTTTCCAGATTTCATCTGAGGATATTTCCTTTTTCAACATAGCCCTCTAGGGGTTTCAAAATATCACTTTGCCAATTCCCAAAGAACTGTCTTAGCGAAAGGCTTCTTCAGGGGAAAGCTGTAACTCTGTGAGATGATTTCACAGAACACTAAGCAGTTTCTCAGAAAGCTTCTTTCCAGCTTTCATCTGAGGATATTTCCTTTTTCACCATAGACCTCTATGGGCTTCCATATATCACTTTGCCAATTCCACAAGAACTGTCTTAGCGAAAGGCTTCTTGATGGGAAAGCTGTAACTCTGTGAGATGATTTCACAGAACACAAAGAAGTTTCTCAGAAAGCTTCTTTCTCTTTGTTATCGGAGGATATTTCCTTTGGCCCTATAGTCTTCAAAGGGATCCGAAATATCTGTTCTCAGATTCCACAGAAAGAAGGCTAGCAAAGATATACACGAAATACAGATGTAACTCTGTGAGATGAATTCACAGAACACTAAGCAGTTTCTCAGAAAGCTTTTTTCCAGATTTCATCTGAGGATATTTCCTTTTTCACCATAGCCCACTATGGGCTTCCAAATATCACTTTGCCAATTCCACAAGAACTGCCTTAGCGAAAGGCTTCTTGAGGGGAAAACTGTAACTCTGTTAGATGATTTCACAGAACACAAAGAAGTTTCTCAGAAAGCTCTTTCTCTTTGTTATCGGAGTATATTTCCTTTGGCCCTATAGTCTTCAATGGGATCTGACATATCTGTTCTCAGATTCCACAGAAAGAAGGCTAGCAAAGAGATCCAGGAAATACAGATGTAACTCTGTGAGATGAATTAACAGAACACTAAGCAGTTTCTCAGAAAGCTTCTTTCCAGATTTCATCTGAGGATATTTGCTTTTTCACCATAGCCCTCTATGGGCTTCCAAATATCACTTTGCCAATTCCACAGGAACTGTCTTAGCGAAAGGCTTCTTGAGGGGAAAGCTGTAACAATGTGAGATGATTTCACAGAACACAAAGAAGTTTCTCAGAAATCTTCTTTCTCTTTGTTATCGGAGTATATTTCTTTTGGCCCTATAGTCTTCAAAGGGATCCGAAATATCTGTTCTCAGATTCCACAGAAAGAAGGCTAGCAAAGAGATCTACGAAACACAGATGTAACTCTGTGCGATGAATTCACAGAACACTAAGCAGTTTCTCAGAAAGCTTCTTTCCAGATTTCATCTGAGGATATTTCCTTTTTCACCATAGCCCTCTAGGGGTTTCAAAATATCACTTTGCCAATTCCCAAAGAACTGTCTTAGCGAAAGGCTTCTTGAGGGGAAAGCTGTAACTCTGTGAGATGATTTCACAGAACACAAAGGAGTTTCCCAGAAAGTTTCTTTCTCTTTGTTATTGAAGGATATTTCCTTTGGCCCTATAGTCTTCAAAGGGATCCGAAATATATGTTCTCAGATTCCACACAAATAAGGCTAGCAAAGAGATCTACGAAACATAGATGTAACACTGTGAGATGAATTCACAGAACACTAAGCAGTTTCTCAGAAAGCTTCTTTCGAGATTTCCTCTGAGGATATTTCCATTTTCACCATAGACCTCTATGGGCTTCCAAATATCACTTTGCCAATTCCACAAGAACTGTCTTAGCGAAAGGCTTCTTGAGGGGAAAGCTGTAACCCTGTGAGACGATTTCACTGAACAAAAGAAGTTTCTCAGAAAGCTTCTTTCTCTTTGTTTTCGGAGGATATTTCCTTTGGCCCTATACTCTTCAAAGGGATCCGAAATATCTGTTCTCAGATTCCACAGAAATAGGGCTAGCAAAGAGATCTACGAAACATAGATGTAACACTGTGAGATGAATTCACAGAACACTAAGCAGTTTCTCAGAAAGCTTCTTTCCAGATTTCATCTGAGGATATTTCCTTTTTCACCATAGACCTCTATGGGCTTCCAAATATCACTTTGCCAATTCCACAAGAACTGTCTTAGCGAAAGGCTTCTTGAGGGGAAAGCTGTAACTCTGTGAGATGATTTCACTTAACAAAAGAAGCTTCTCAGAAAGCTTCTTTCTCTTTGTTATCGGAGGATGTTTCCTTTAGCCCTATACTCTTCAATGGGATCCGAAATATCTGTTCTCAGATTCCACAGAAATAAGGCTAGCAAAGAGATCTACGAAACACAGATGTAACTGTGTGAGATGAATTCACAGAACACTAAGCAGTTTCTCAGAAAGCTTCTTTCCAGATTTCATCTGAGGATATTTCCTTTTTCACCATAGCCCTCTAGGGGTTTCAAAATATCACTTTGCCAATTCCCAAAGAACTGTCTTAGCGAAAGGCTTCTTCAGGGGAAAGCTGTAACTCTGTGAGATGATTTCACAGAACACTAAGCAGTTTCTCAGAAAGCTTCTTTCCAGCTTTCATCTGAGGATATTTCCTTTTTCACCATAGACCTCTATGGGCTTCCAAATATCACTTTGCCAATTCCACAAGAACTGTCTTAGCGAAAGGCTTCTTGATGGGAAAGCTGTAACTCTGTGAGATGATTTCACAGAACACAAAGAAGTTTCTCAGAAAGCTTCTTTCTCTTTGTTATCGGAGGATATTTCCTTTGGCCCTATAGTCTTCAAAGGGATCCGAAATATCTGTTCTCAGATTCCACAGAAAGAAGGCTAGCAAAGATATACACGAAATACAGATGTAACTCTGTGAGATGAATTCACAGAACACTAAGCAGTTTCTCAGAAAGCTTTTTTCCAGATTTCATCTGAGGATATTTCCTTTTTCACCATAGCCCTCTATGGGCTTCCAAATATCACTTTGCCAATTCCACAAGAACTGCCTTATCGAAAGGCTTCTTGAGTGGAAAACTGTAACTCTGTTAGATAATTTCACAAAACACAAAGAAGTTTCTCAGAAAGCCTCTTTCTCTTTGTTATCGGAGGATATTTCCTTTGGCCCTATAGTCTTCAAAGGGATCCGAAATATCTGTTCTCACATTCCACAGAAAGAAGGCTAGCAAAGAGATACACGAAATACAGATGTAACTCTGTGAGATGAATTCACAGAACACTAAGCAGTTTCTCAGAAAGCTTCTTTCCAGATTTCATCTGAGGATATTTGCTTTTTCACCATAGCCCTCTATGGGCTTCCAAATATCACTTTGCCAATTCCACAAGAACTGTCTTAGCGAAAGGCTTCTGGGGGGAAAGCTGTAACTCTGTGAGATGATTTCACAGAACACAAAGAAGTTTCTCAGAAAGCTTCTTTCTCTTTGTTATCGGAGGATATTTCCTTTGGCCCTATAGTCTTCAAAGGGATCCGAAATATCTGTTCTCAGATTCCACAGAAATAAGGCTAGCAAAGAGATCTACGAAACACAGATGTAACTCTGTGAGATGAATTCACAGAACACTAAGCAGTTTCTCAGAAAGCTTCTTTCCAAATTTCATCTGAGAATATTTCCTATTTCACCATAGCCCTCTATGGGCTTCCAAATATCACTTTGCCAATTCCACAAGAACTGTCTTAGCGAAAGGCTTCTTGAGGGGAAAGCTGTAACTCTGTGAGATGATTTCACAGAACACAAAGGAGTTTCCCAGAAAGCTTCTTTCTCTTTGTTATCGGAGGATATTTCCTTTGGCCCTATAGTCTTCAAAGGGATCCGAAATATCTGTTCTCAGATTCCACACAAATAAGGCTAGCAAAGAGATCTACGAAAAACAGATGTAACTCTGTGAGATGAATTCACAGAACACTAAGCAGTTTCTCAGAAAGCTTCTTTCCAGATTTCATCTGAGGATATTTCCTTTTTCACCATAGCCCTCTATGGGCTTCCAAATCTCACTTTTCCAATTCCACAAGAACTGTCTTAGTGAATGGCTTCTTGAGGGGAAAGCTGTAACTCTGTGAGATGATTTCACAGAACACAAAGAAGTTTCTCAGAAAGCTTCTTTCTCTTTGTTATCGGAGGATATTTCCTTTGGCCCTATAGTCTTCAAAGGGATCCGAAATATATGTTCTCAGATTCCACACAAATAAGGCTAGCAAAGAGATCTACGAAACATAGATGTAACACTGTGAGATGAATTCACAGAACACTAAGCAGTTTCTCAGAAAGCTTCTTTCGAGATTTCCTCTGAGGATATTTCCATTTTCACCATAGACCTCTATGGGCTTCCAAATATCACTTTGCCAATTCCACAAGAACTGTCTTAGCGAAAGGCTTCTTGAGGGGAAAGCTGTAACCCTGTGAGGTGATTTCACTGAACAAAAGAAGTTTCTCAGAAAGCTTCTTTCTCTTTGTTTTCGGAGGATATTTCCTTTGGCCCTATACTCTTCAAAGGGATCCGAAATATCTGTTCTCAGATTCCACAGAAATAGGGCTAGCAAAGAGATCTACGAAACATAGATGTAACACTGTGAGATGAATTCACAGAACACTAAGCAGTTTCTCAGAAAGCTTCTTTCGAGATTTCCTCTGAGGATATTTCCATTTTCACCATAGACCTCTATGGGCTTCCAAATATCACTTTGCCAATTCCACAAGAACTGTCTTAGCGAAAGGCTTCTTGAGGGGAAAGCTGTAACTCTGTGAGATGATTTCACTTAACAAAAGAAGCTTCTCAGAAAGCTTCTTTCTCTTTGTTATCGGAGGATGTTTCCTTTAGCCCTATACTCTTCAATGGGATCCGAAATATCTGTTCTCAGATCCCACAGAAATAAGGCTAGCAAAGAGATCTACGAAACACAGATGTAACTGTGTGAGATGAATTCACAGAACACTAAGCAGTTTCTCAGAAAGCTTCTTTCCAGATTTCATCTGAGGATATTTCCTTTTTCACCATAGCCCTCTAGGGGTTTCAAAATATCACTTTGCCAATTCCCAAAGAACTGTCTTAGCGAAAGGCTTCTTCAGGGGAAAGCTGTAACTCTGTGAGATGATTTCACAGAACACTAAGCAGTTTCTCAGAAAGCTTCTTTCCAGCTTTCATCTGAGGATATTTCCTTTTTCACCATAGACCTCTATGGGCTTCCATATATCACTTTGCCAATTCCACAAGAACTGTCTTAGCGAAAGGCTTCTTGATGGGAAAGCTGTAACTCTGTGAGATGATTTCACAGAACACAAAGAAGTTTCTCAGAAAGCTTCTTTCTCTTTGTTATCGGAGGATATTTCCTTTGGCCCTATAGTCTTCAAAGGGATCCGAAATATCTGTTCTCAGATTCCACAGAAAGAAGGCTAGCAAAGATATACACGAAATACAGATATAACTCTGTGAGATGAATTCACAGAACACTAAGCAGTTTCTCAGAAAGCTTTTTTCCAGATTTCATCTGAGGATATTTCCTTTTTCACCATAGCCCTCTATGGGCTTCCAAATATCACTTTGCCAATTCCACAAGAACTGTCTTAGCGAAAGGCTTCTTGAGGGGAAAACTGTAACTCTGTGAGATGATTTCACAGAACACAAAGGAGTTTCCCAGAAAGCTTCTTTCTCTTTGTTATTGAAGGATATTTCCTTTGGCCCTATAGTCTTCAAAGGGATCCGAAATATCTGTTCTCAGATTCCACAGAAATAAGGCTAGCAAAGAGATCTACGAAACACAGATGTAACTCTGTGAGATGAATTCACAGAACACTAAGCAGTTTCTCAGAAAGCTTCTTTCCAGATTTCATCTGAGGATATTTGCTTTTTCACCATAGCCCTCTATGGGCTTCCAAATATCACTTTGCCAATTCCACAAGAACTGTCTTAGCGAAAGGCTTCTTCAGGGGAAAGCTGTAACTCTGTGAGATGATTTCACAGAACACAAAGAAGTTTCTCAGAAAGCTTCTTTCTCTTTGTTATCGGAGGATATTTCCTTTGGCCCTATAGTCTTCAAAGGGATCCGAAATATCTGTTCTCAGATTCCACACAAATAAGGCTAGCAAAGAGATCCACGAAACACAGATGTAACTCTGTGAGATGAATTCACAGAACACTAAGCAGTTTCTCAGAAAGCTTCTTTCCAGATTTCATCTGAGGATATTTCCTTTTTCACCATAGCCCTCTATGGGCTTCCAAATCTCACTTTTCCAATTCCACAAGAACTGTCTTAGCGAAAGGCTTCTTGAGGGGAAAGCTGTAACTCTGTGAGATGATTTCACAGAACACAAAGAAGTTTCTCAGAAAGCTTCTTTCTCTTTGTTATCGGAGGATATTTCCTTTGGCCCTATAGTCTTCAAAGGGATCCGAAATATATGTTCTCAGATTCCACACAAATAAGGCTAGCAAAGAGATCTACGAAACATAGATGTAACACTGTGAGATGAATTCACAGAACACTAAGCAGTTTCTCAGAAAGCTTCTTTCGAGATTTCCTCTGAGGATATTTCCATTTTCACCATAGACCTCTATGGGCTTCCAAATATCACTTTGCCAATTCCACAAGAACTGTCTTAGCGAAAGGCTTCTTGAGGGGAAAGCTGTAACCCTGTGAGATGATTTCACTGAACAAAAGAAGTTTCTCAGAAAGCTTCTTTCTCTTTGTTTTCGGAGGATATTTCCTTTGGCCCTATACTCTTCAAAGGGATCCGAAATATCTGTTCTCAGATTCCACAGAAATAGGGCTAGCAAAGAGATCTACGAAACATAGATGTAACACTGTGAGATGAATTCACAGAACACTAAGCAGTTTCTCAGAAAGCTTCTTTGGAGATTTCCTCTGAGGATATTTCCATTTTCACCATAGACCTCTATGGGCTTCCAAATATCACTTTGCCAATTCCACAAGAACTGTCTTAGCGAAAGGCTTCTTGAGGGGAAAGCTGTAACTCTGTGAGATGATTTCACTTAACAAAAGAAGCTTCTCAGAAAGCTTCTTTCTCTTTGTTATCGGAGGATGTTTCCTTTAGCCCTATACTCTTCAATGGGATCCGAAATATCTGTTCTCAGATTCCACAGAAATAAGGCTAGCAAAGAGATCTACGAAACACAGATGTAACTGTGTGAGATGAATTCACAGAACACTAAGCAGTTTCTCAGAAAGCTTCTTTCCAGATTTCATCTGAGGATATTTCCTTTTTCACCATAGCCCTCTAGGGGTTTCAAAATATCACTTTGCCAATTCCCAAAGAACTGTCTTAGCGAAAGGATTCTTCAGGGGAAAGCTGTAACTCTGTGAGATGATTTCACAGAACACTAAGCAGTTTCTCAGAAAGCTTCTTTCCAGCTTTCATCTGAGGATATTTCCTTTTTCACCATAGACCTCTATGGGCTTCCATATATCACTTTGCCAATTCCACAAGAACTGTCTTAGCGAAAGGCTTCTTGATGGGAAAGCTGTAACTCTGTGAGATGATTTCACAGAACACAAAGAATTTTCTCAGAAAGCTTCTTTCTCTTTGTTATCGGAGGATATTTCCTTTGGCCCTATAGTCTTCAAAGGGATCCGAAATATCTGTTCTCAGATTCCACAGAAAGAAGGCTAGCAAAGATATACACGAAATACAGATGTAACTCTGTGAGATGAATTCACAGAACACTAAGCAGTTTCTCAGAAAGCTTTTTTCCAGATTTCATCTGAGGATATTTCCTTTTTCACCATAGCCCTCTATGGGCTTCCAAATATCACTTTGCCAATTCCACAAGAACTGCCTTATCGAAAGGCTTCTTGAGTGGAAAACTGTAACTCTGTTAGATAATTTCACAAAACACAAAGAAGTTTCTCAGAAAGCCTCTTTCTCTTTGTTATCGGAGGATATTTCCTTTGGCCCTATAGTCTTCAAAGGGATCCGAAATATCTGTTCTCACATTCCACAGAAAGAAGGCTAGCAAAGAGATACACGAAATACAGATATAACTCTGTGAGATGAATTCACAGAACACTAAGCAGTTTCTCAGAAAGCTTCTTTCCAGATTTCATCTGAGGATATTTGCTTTTTCACCATAGCCCTCTATGGGCTTCCAAATATCACTTTGCCAATTCCACAAGAACTGTCTTAGCGAAAGGCTTCTGGGGGGAAAGCTGTAACTCTGTGAGATGATTTCACAGAACACAAAGAAGTTTCTCAGAAAGCTTCTTTCTCTTTGTTATCGGAGGATATTTCCTTTGGCCCTATAGTCTTCAAAGGGATCCGAAATATCTGTTCTCAGATTCCACACAAATAAGGCTAGCAAAGAGATCTACGAAACACAGATGTAACTCTGTGAGATGAATTCACAGAACACTAAGCAGTTTCTCAGAAAGCTTCTTTCCAAATTTCATCTGAGAATATTTCCTATTTCACCATAGCCCTCTATGGGCTTCCAAATATCACTTTGCCAATTCCACAAGAACTGTCTTAGCGAAAGGCTTCTTGAGGGGAAAGCTGTAACTCTGTGAGATGATTTCACAGAACACAAAGGAGTTTCCCAGAAAGCTTCTTTCTCTTTGTTATCGGAGGATATTTCCTTTGGCCCTATAGTCTTCAAAGGGATCCGAAATATCTGTTCTCAGATTCCACACAAATAAGGCTAGCAAAGAGATCTACGAAACACAGATGTAACTCTGTGAGATGAATTCACAGAACACTAAGCAGTTTCTCAGAAAGCTTCTTTCCAGATTTCATCTGAGGATATTTCCTTTTTCACCATAGCCCTCTATGGGCTTCCAAATCTCACTTTTCCAATTCCACAAGAACTGTCTTAGTGAATGGCTTCTTGAGGGGAAAGCTGTAACTCTGTGAGATGATTTCACAGAACACAAAGAAGTTTCTCAGAAAGCTTCTTTCTCTTTGTTATCGGAGGATATTTCCTTTGGCCCTATAGTCTTCAAAGGGATCCGAAATGTATGTTCTCAGATTCCACACAAATAAGGCTAGCAAAGAGATCTACGAAACATAGATGTAACACTGTGAGATGAATTCACAGAACACTAAGCAGTTTCTCAGAAAGCTTCTTTCGAGATTTCCTCTGAGGATATTTCCATTTTCACCATAGACCTCTATGGGCTTCCAAATATCACTTTGCCAATTCCACAAGAACTGTCTTAGCGAAAGGCTTCTTGAGGGGAAAGCTGTAACCCTGTGAGATGATTTCACTGAACAAAAGAAGTTTCTCAGAAAGCTTCTTTCTCTTTGTTTTCGGAGGATATTTCCTTTGGCCCTATACTCTTCAATGGGATCCGAAATATCTGTTCTCAGATTCCACAGAAATAGGGCTAGCAAAGAGATCTACGAAACATAGATGTAACACTGTGAGATGAATTCACAGAACACTAAGCAGTTTCTCAGAAAGCTTCTTTCGAGATTTCCTCTGAGGATATTTCCATTTTCACCATAGACCTCTATGGGCTTCCAAATATCACTTTGCCAATTCCACAAGAACTGTCTTAGCGAAAGGCTTCTTGAGGGAAAGCTGTAACTCTGTGAGATGATTTCACTTAACAAAAGAAGCTTCTCAGAAAGCTTCTTTCTCTTTGTTATCGGAGGATGTTTCCTTTAGCCCTATACTCTTCAATGGGATCCGAAATATCTGTTCTCAGATTCCACAGAAATAAGGCTAGCAAAGAGATCTACGAAACACAGATGTAACTGTGTGAGATGAATTCACAGAACACTAAGCAGTTTCTCAGAAAGCTTCTTTCCAGATTTCATCTGAGGATATTTCCTTTTTCACCATAGCCCTCTAGGGGTTTCAAAATATCACTTTGCCAATTCCCAAAGAACTGTCTTAGCGAAAGGCTTCTTCAGGGGAAAGCTGTAACTCTGTGAGATGATTTCACAGAACACTAAGCAGTTTCTCAGAAAGCTTCTTTCCAGCTTTCATCTGAGGATATTTCCTTTTTCACCATAGACCTCTATGGGCTTCCATATATCACTTTGCCAATTCCACAAGAACTGTCTTAGCGAAAGGCTTCTTCAGGGGAAAGCTGTAACTCTGTGAGATGATTTCACAGAACACAAAGAAGTTTCTCAGAAAGCTTCTTTCTCTTTGTTATCGGAGGATATTTCCTTTGGCCCTATAGTCTTCAAAGGGATCCGAAATATCTGTTCTCAGATTCCACAGAAATAAGGCTAGCAAAGAGATCTACGAAACACAGATGTAACTCTGTGAGATGAATTCACAGAACACTAAGCAGTTTCTCAGAAAGCTTCTTTCCAAATTTCATCTGAGAATATTTCCTATTTCACCATAGCCCTCTATGGGCTTCCAAATATCACTTTGCCAATTCCACAAGAACTGTCTTAGCGAAAGGCTTCTTGAGGGGAAAGCTGTAACTCTGTGAGATGATTTCACAGAACACAAAGGAGTTTCCCAGAAAGCTTCTTTCTCTTTGTTATTGAAGGATATTTCCTTTGGCCCTATAGTCTTCAAAGGGATCCGAAATATCTGTTCTCAGATTCCACAGAAATAAGGCTAGCAAAGAGATCTACGAAACACAGATGTAACTCTGTGAGATGAATTCACAGAACACTAAGCAGTTTCTCAGAAAGCTTCTTTCCAGATTTCATCTGAGGATATTTGCTTTTTCACCATAGCCCTCTATGGGCTTCCAAATATCACTTTGCCAATTCCACAAGAACTGTCTTAGCGAAAGGCTTCTTCAGGGGAAAGCTGTAACTCTGTGAGATGATTTCACAGAACACAAAGAAGTTTCTCAGAAAGCTTCTTTCTCTTTGTTATCGGAGGATATTTCCTTTGGCCCTATAGTCTTCAAAGGGATCCGAAATATCTGTTCTCAGATTCCACACAAATAAGGCTAGCAAAGAGATCCACGAAACACAGATGTAACTCTGTGAGATGAATTCACAGAACACTAAGCAGTTTCTCAGAAAGCTTCTTTCCAGATTTCATCTGAGGATATTTCCTTTTTCACCATAGCCCTCTATGGGCTTCCAAATCTCACTTTTCCAATTCCACAAGAACTGTCTTAGCGAAAGTCTTCTTGAGGGGAAAGCTGTAACTCTGTGAGATGATTTCACAGAACACAAAGAAGTTTCTCAGAAAGCTTCTTTCTCTTTGTTATCGGAGGATATTTCCTTTGGCCCTATAGTCTTCAAAGTGATCCGAAATATATGTTCTCAGATTCCACACAAATAAGGCTAGCAAAGAGATCTACGAAACATAGATGTAACACTGTGAGATGAATTCACAGAACACTAAGCAGTTTCTCAGAAAGCTTCTTTCGAGATTTCCTCTGAGGATATTTCCATTTTCACCATAGACCTCTATGGGCTTCCAAATATCACTTTGCCAATTCCACAAGAACTGTCTTAGCGAAAGGCTTCTTGAGGGGAAAGCTGTAACCCTGTGAGATGATTTCACTGAACAAAAGAAGTTTCTCAGAAAGCTTCTTTCTCTTTGTTTTCGGAGGATATTTCCTTTGGCCCTATACTCTTCAAAGGGATCCGAAATATCTGTTCTCAGATTCCACAGAAATAGGGCTAGCAAAGAGATCTACGAAACATAGATGTAACACTGTGAGATGAATTCACAGAACACTAAGCAGTTTCTCAGAAAGCTTCTTTCGAGATTTCCTCTGAGGATATTTCCATTTTCACCATAGACCTCTATGGGCTTCCAAATATCACTTTGCCAATTCCACAAGAACTGTCTTAGCGAAAGGCTTCTTGAGGGGAAAGCTGTAACTCTGTGAGATGATTTCACTTAACAAAAGAAGCTTCTCAGAAAGCTTCTTTCTCTTTGTTATCGGAGGATGTTTCCTTTAGCCCTATACTCTTCAATGGGATCCGAAATATCTGTTCTCAGATTCCACAGAAATAAGGTTAGCAAAGAGATCTACGAAACACAGATGTAACTGTGTGAGATGAATTCACAGAACACTAAGCAGTTTCTCAGAAAGCTTCTTTCCAGATTTCATCTGAGGATATTTCCTTTTTCACCATAGCCCTCTAGGGGTTTCAAAATATCACTTTGCCAATTCCCAAAGAACTGTCTTAGCGAAAGGCTTCTTCAGGGGAAAGCTGTAACTCTGTGAGATGATTTCACAGAACACTAAGTAGTTTCTCAGAAAGCTTCTTTCCAGCTTTCATCTGAGGATATTTCCTTTTTCACCATAGCCCTCTATGGGCTTCCAAATATCACTTGGCCAATTCCACAAGAACTGTCTTAGCGAAAGGCTTCTTGATGGGAAAGCTGTAACTCTGTGAGATGATTTCACAGAAAACAAAGAAGTTTCTCAGAAAGCTTCTTTCTCTTTGTTATCGGAGGATATTTCCTTTGGCCCTATAGTCTTCAAAGGGATCCGAAATATCTGTTCTCAGATTCCACAGAAATAAGGCTAGCAAAGAGATCTACGAAACACAGATGTAACTCTGTGAGATGAATTCACAGAACACTAAGCAGTTTCTCAGAAAGCTTTTTTCCAGATTTCATCTGAGGATATTTCCTTTTTCACCATAGCCCTCTATGGGCTTCCAAATATCACTTTGCCAATTCCACAAGAACTGCCTTAGCGAAAGGCTTCTTGAGGGGAAAACTGTAACTCTGTTAGATAATTTCACAAAACACAAAGAAGTTTGTCAGAAAGCCTCTTTCTCTTTGTTATCGGAGGATATTTCCTTTGGCCCTATAGTCTTCAAAGGGATCCGAAATATCTGTTCTCAGATTCCACAGAAATAAGGCTAGCAAAGAGATCTACGAAACACAGATGTAACTCTGTGAGATGAATTCACAGAACACTAAGCAGTTTCTCAGAAAGCTTCTTTCCAAATTTCATCTGAGAATATTTCCTATTTCACCATAGCCCTCTATGGGCTTCCAAATATCACTTTGCCAATTCCACAAGAACTGTCTTAGCGAAAGGCTTCTTGAGGGGAAAGCTGTAACTCTGTGAGATGATTTCACAGAACACAAAGGAGTTTCCCAGAAAGCTTCTTTCTCTTTGTTATCGGAGGATATTTCCTTTGGCCCTATAGTCTTCAAAGGGATCCGAAATATCTGTTCTCAGATTCCACACAAATAAGGCTAGCAAAGAGATCTACGAAACACAGATGTAACTCTGTGAGATGAATTCACAGAACACTAAGCAGTTTCTCAGAAAGCTTCTTTCCAGATTTCATCTGAGGATATTTCCTTTTTCACCATAGCCCTCTATGGGCTTCCAAATCTCACTTTTCCAATTCCACAAGAACTGTCTTAGTGAATGGCTTCTTGAGGGAAAAGCTGTAACTCTGTGAGATGATTTCACAGAACACAAAGAAGTTTCTCAGAAAGCTTCTTTCTCTTTGTTATCGGAGGATATTTCCTTTGGCCCTATAGTCTTCAAAGGGATCCGAAATATATGTTCTCAGATTCCACACAAATAAGGCTAGCAAAGAGATCTACGAAACATAGATGTAACACTGTGAGATGAATTCACAGAACACTAAGCAGTTTCTCAGAAAGCTTCTTTCGAGATTTCCTCTGAGGATATTTCCATTTTCACCATAGACCTCTATGGGCTTCCAAATATCACTTTGCCAATTCCACAAGAACTGTCTTAGCGAAAGGCTTCTTGAGGGGAAAGCTGTAACCCTGTGAGATGATTTCACTGAACAAAAGAAGTTTCTCAGAAAGCTTCTTTCTCTTTGTTTTCGGAGGATATTTCCTTTGGCCCTATACTCTTCAAAGGGATCCGAAATATCTGTTCTCAGATTCCACAGAAATAGGGCTAGCAAAGAGATCTACGAAACATAGATGTAACACTGTGAGATGAATTCACAGAACACTAAGCAGTTTCTCAGAAAGCTTCTTTCGAGATTTCCTCTGAGGATATTTCCATTTTCACCATAGACCTCTATGGGCTTCCAAATATCACTTTGCCAATTCCACAAGAACTGTCTTAGCGAAAGGCTTCTTGAGGGGAAAGCTGTAACTCTGTGAGATGATTTCACTTAACAAAAGAAGCTTCTCAGAAAGCTTCTTTCTCTTTGTTATCGGAGGATGTTTCCTTTAGCCCTATACTCTTCAATGGGATCCGAAATATCTGTTCTCAGATTCCACAGAAATAAGGCTAGCAAAGAGATCTACGAAACACAGATGTAACTGTGTGAGATGAATTCACAGAACACTAAGCAGTTTCTCAGAAAGCTTCTTTCCAGATTTCATCTGAGGATATTTCCTTTTTCACCATAGCCCTCTAGGGGTTTCAAAATATCACTTTGCCAATTCCCAAAGAACTGTCTTAGCGAAAGGCTTCTTCAGGGGAAAGCTGTAACTCTGTGAGATGATTTCACAGAACACTAAGCAGTTTCTCAGAAAGCTTCTTTCCAGCTTTCATCTGAGGATATTTCCTTTTTCACCATAGACCTCTATGGGCTTCCATATATCACTTTGCCAATTCCACAAGAACTGTCTTATCGAAAGGCTTCTTGATGGGAAAGCTGTAACTCTGTGAGATGATTTCACAGAACACAAAGAAGTTTCTCAGAAAGCTTCTTTCTCTTTGTTATCCGAGGATATTTCCTTTGGCCCTATAGTCTTCAAAGGGATCCGAAATATCTGTTCTCAGATTCCACAGAAATAAGGCTAGCAAAGATATACACGAAATACAGATATAACTCTGTGAGATGAATTCACAGAACACTAAGCAGTTTCTCAGAAAGCTTTTTTCCAGATTTCATCTGAGGATATTTCCTTTTTCACCATAGCCCTCTATGGGCTTCCAAATATCACTTTGCCAATTCCACAAGAACTGCCTTAGCGAAAGGCTTCTTGAGGGGAAAACTGTAACTCTGTTAGATAATTTCACAAAACACAAAGAAGTTTCTCAGAAAGCCTCTTTCTCTTTGTTATCGGAGGATATTTCCTTTGGCCCTATAGTCTTCAAAGGGATCCGAAATATCTGTTCTCACATTCCACAGAAAGAAGGCTAGCAAAGAGATCCACGAAATACAGATGTAACTCTGTGAGATGAATTAACAGAACACTAAGCAGTTTCTCAGAAAGCTTCTTTCCAGATTTCATCTGAGGATATTTGCTTTTTCACCATAGCCCTCTATGGGCTTCCAAATATCACTTTGCCAATTCCACAAGAACTGTCTTAGCGAAAGGCTTCTGGGGGGAAAGCTGCAACTCTGTGAGATGATTTCACAGAACACAAAGAAGTTTCTCAGAAAGCTTCTTTCTCTTTGTTATCGGAGGATATTTCCTTTGGCCCTATAGTCTTCAAAGGGATCCGAAATATCTGTTCTCAGATTCCACAGAAATAAGGCTAGCAAAGAGATCTACGAAACACAGATGTAACTCTGTGAGATGAATTCACAGAACACTAAGCAGTTTCTCAGAAAGCTTCTTTCCAAATTTCATCTGAGAATATTTCCTATTTCACCATAGCCCTCTATGGGCTTCCAAATATCACTTTGCCAATTCCACAAGAACTGTCTTAGCGAAAGGCTTCTTGAGGGGAAAGCTGTAACTCTGTGAGATGATTTCACAGAACACAAAGGAGTTTCCCAGAAAGCTTCTTTCTCTTTGTTATTGAAGGATATTTCCTTTGGCCCTATAGTCTTCAAAGGGATCCGAAATATCTGTTCTCAGATTCCACAGAAATAAGGCTAGCAAAGAGATCTACGAAACACAGATGTAACTCTGTGAGATGAATTCACAGAACACTAAGCAGTTTCTCAGAAAGCTTCTTTCCAGATTTCATCTGAGGATATTTGCTTTTTCACCATAGCCCTCTATGGGCTTCCAAATATCACTTTGCCAATTCCACAAGAACTGTCTTAGCGAAAGGCTTCTTCAGGGGAAAGCTGTAACTCTGTGAGATGATTTCACAGAACACAAAGAAGTTTCTCAGAAAGCTTCTTTCTCTTTGTTATCGGAGGATATTTCCTTTGGCCCTATAGTCTTCAAAGGGATCCGAAATATCTGTTCTCAGATTCCACACAAATAAGGCTAGCAAAGAGATCCACGAAACACAGATGTAACTCTGTGAGATGAATTCACAGAACACTAAGCAGTTTCTCAGAAAGCTTCTTTCCAGATTTCATCTGAGGATATTTCCTTTTTCACCATAGCCCTCTATGGGCTTCCAAATCTCACTTTTCCAATTCCACAAGAACTGTCTTAGCGAAAGTCTTCTTGAGGGGAAAGCTGTAACTCTGTGAGATGATTTCACAGAACACAAAGAAGTTTCTCAGAAAGCTTCTTTCTCTTTGTTATCGGAGGATATTTCCTTTGGCCCTATAGTCTTCAAAGGGATCCGAAATATATGTTCTCAGATTCCACACAAATAAGGCTAGCAAAGAGATCTACGAAACATAGATGTAACACTGTGAGATGAATTCACAGACCACTAAGCAGTTTCTCAGAAAGCTTCTTTCGAGATTTCCTCTGAGGATATTTCCATTTTCACCATAGACCTCTATGGGCTTCCAAATATCACTTTGCCAATTCCACAAGAACTGTCTTAGCGAAAGGCTTCTTGAGGGGAAAGCTGTAACCCTGTGAGATGATTTCACTGAACAAAAGAAGTTTTTCAGAAAGCTTCTTTCTCTTTGTTTTCGGAGGATATTTCCTTTGGCCCTATACTCTTCAAAGGGATCCGAAATATCTGTTCTCAGATTCCACAGAAATAGGGCTAGCAAAGAGATCTACGAAACATAGATGTAACACTGTCAGATGAATTCACAGAACACTAAGCAGTTTCTCAGAAAGCTTCTTTCGAGATTTCCTCTGAGGATATTTCCATTTTCACCATAGACCTCTATGGGCTTCCAAATATCACTTTGCCAATTCCACAAGAACTGTCTTAGCGAAAGGCTTCTTGAGGGGAAAGCTGTAACTCTGTGAGATGATTTCACTTAACAAAAGAAGCTTCTCAGAAAGCTTCTTTCTCTTTGTTATCGGAGGATGTTTCCTTTAGCCCTATACTCTTCAATGGGATCCGAAATATCTGTTCTCAGATTCCACAGAAATAAGGTTAGCAAAGAGATCTACGAAACACAGATGTAACTGTGTGAGATGAATTCACAGAACACTAAGCAGTTTCTCAGAAAGCTTCTTTCCAGATTTCATCTGAGGATATTTCCTTTTTCACCATAGCCCTCTAGGGGTTTCAAAATATCACTTTGCCAATTCCCAAAGAACTGTCTTAGCGAAAGGCTTCTTCAGGGGAAAGCTGTAACTCTGTGAGATGATTTCACAGAACACTAAGCAGTTTCTCAGAAAGCTTCTTTCCAGCTTTCATCTGAGGATATTTCCTTTTTCACCATAGCCCTCTATGGGCTTCCAAATATCACTTGGCCAATTCCACAAGAACTGTCTTAGCGAAAGGCTTCTTGATGGGAAAGCTGTAACTCTGTGAGATGATTTCACAGAAAACAAAGAAGTTTCTCAGAAAGCTTCTTTCTCTTTGTTATCGGAGGATATTTCCTTTGGCCCTATAGTCTTCAAAGGGATCCGAAATATCTGTTCTCAGATTCCACAGAAATAAGGCTAGCAAAGAGATCTACGAAACACAGATGTAACTCTGTGAGATGAATTCACAGAACACTAAGCAGTTTCTCAGAAAGCTTTTTTCCAGATTTCATCTGAGGATATTTCCTTTTTCACCATAGCCCTCTATGGGCTTCCAAATATCACTTTGCCAATTCCACAAGAACTGCCTTAGCGAAAGGCTTCTAGAGGGGAAAACTGTAACTCTGTTAGATAATTTCACAAAACACAAAGAAGTTTGTCAGAAAGCCTCTTTCTCTTTGTTATCGGAGGATATTTCCTTTGGCCCTATAGTCTTCAAAGGGATCCGAAATATCTGTTCTCACATTCCACAGAAAGAAGGCTAGCAAAGAGATCCACGAAATACAGATGTAACTCTGTGAGATGAATTCACAGAACACTAAGCAGTTTCTCAGAAAGCTTCTTTCCAGATTTCATCTGAGGATATTTGCTTTTTCACCATAGCCCTCTATGGGCTTCCAAATATCACTTTGCCAATTCCACAAGAACTGTCTTAGCGAAAGGCTTCTGGGGGGAAAGCTGTAACTCTGTGAGATGATTTCACAGAACACAAAGAAGTTTCTCAGAAAGCTTCTTTCTCTTTGTTATCGGAGGATATTTCCTTTGGCCCTATAGTCTTCAAAGGAATCCGAAATATCTGTTCTCAGATTCCACAGAAATAAGGCTAGCAAAGAGATCTACGAAACACAGATGTAACTATGTGAGATGAATTCAAAGAACACTAAGCAGTTTCTCAGAAAGCTTCTTTCGAGATTTCCTCTGAGGATATTTCCATTTTCACCATAGACCTCTATGGGCTTCCAAATATCACTTTGCCAATTCCACAAGAACTGTCTTAGCGAAAGGCTTCTTGAGGGGAAAGCTGTAACTCTGTGAGATGATTTCACTTAACAAAAGAAGCTTCTCAGAAAGCTTCTTTCTCTTTGTTATCGGAGGATGTTTCCTTTAGCCCTATACTCTTCAATGGGATACGAAACATCTGTTCTCAGATTCCACAGAAATAAGGCTAGCAAAGAGATCTACGAAACACAGATGTAACTGTGTGAGATGAATTCACAGAACACTAAGCAGTTTCTCAGAAAGCTTCTTTCCAGATTTCATCTGAGGATATTTCCTTTTTCACCATAGCCCTCTAGGGGTTTCAAAATATCACTTTGCCAATTCCCAAAGAACTGTCTTAGCGAAAGGCTTCTTCAGGGGAAAGCTGTAACTCTGTGAGATGATTTCACAGAACACTAAGCAGTTTCTCAGAAAACTTCTTTCCAGATTTCATCTGAGGATATTTCCTTTTTCACCATAGCCCTCTATGGGCTTCCAAATATCACTTTGCCAAATCCACAAGAATTGTCTTAGCGAAAGGCTTCTTGAGGGGAAACCTGTAACTCTGTTAGATGATTTCACAGAACACAAAGAAGTTTCTCAGAAAGCTCTTTCTCTTTGTTATCGGAGTATATTTCCTTTGGCCCTATAGTCTTCAAAGGGATCTGACATATCTGTTCTCAGATTCCACAGAAAGAAGGCTAGCAAAGAGATCCAGGAAATACAGATGTAACTCTGTGAGATGAATTAACAGAACACTAAGCAGTTTCTCAGAAAGCTTCTTTCCAGCTTTCATCTGAGGATATTTCCTTTTTCACCATAGACCTCTATGGGCTTCCATATATCACTTTGCCAATTCCACAAGAACTGTCTTAGCGAAAGGCTTCTTGATGGGAAAGCTGTAACTCTGTGAGATGATTTCACAGAACACAAAGAAGTTTCTCAGAAAGCTTCTTTCTCTTTGTTATCGGAGGATATTTCCCTTGGCCCTATAGTCTTCAAAGGGATCCGAAATATCTGTTTTCAGATTCCACAGAAATAAGGATAGCGAAGCGATCTACGAAACACAGAGGTAACTCTGTGAGATGAATTAACAAAACACTAAGCCGTTTCTCAGAAAGCTTCTTTCCAGATTTCATCTGAGGATATTTCCTTTTTCACCATAGCCCTCTATGGGCTTCCATATCTCACTTTGCCAATTTCACAAGAACTGTCTTAGCGAAAGGCTTCTTGAGCGGAAAGGTGTAACTCTGTGAGATGATTTCACAGAACACTAAGAAGTTTCTTAGAAAGCTTCTTTCTCTTTGTTATCGGAGGATATTTCCTTTGGCCCTATAGTCTTCAAAGGGATCCGAAATATCTGTTCTCAGATTCCACAGAAATAAGGCTAGCAAAGAGATCCACGAAATACACATGTAACTCTGTGAGTGGATGTCACACATCACAGAGCAGTTTCTCAGAAGGCTTCTTTCCAGCTTTCATCTGAGGATATTTCCTTTTTCACCATAGACCTCTATGGGCTTCCAAATATCACTTTGCCAATTCCACAAGAACTGTCTTAGCGAAAGGCTTCTTGATGGGAAAGCTGTAACTCTGTGAGATGATTTCACAGAACACAAAGAAGTTTCTCAGAAAGCTTCTTTCTCTTTGTTATCGGAGGATATTTCCTTTGGCCCTATAGTCTTCAAAGGGATCCGAAATATCTGTTCTCAGATTCCACAGAAAGAAGGCTAGCAAAGAGATACACGAAATACAGATGTAACTCTGTGAGATGAATTCACAGAACACTAAGCAGTTTCTCAGAAAGCTTTTTTCCAGATTTCATCTGAGGATATTTCCTTTTTCACCATAGCCCTCTATGGGCTTCCAAATATCACTTTGCCAATTCCACAAGAACTGCCTTAGCGAAAGGCTTCTTGAGGGGAAAACTGTAACTCTGTTAGATAATTTCACAAAACACAAAGAAGTTTCTCAGAAAGCCTCTTTCTCTTTGTTATCGGAGGATATTTCCTTTGGCCCTATAGTCTTCAAAGGGATCCGAAATATCTGTTCTCACATTCCACAGAAAGAAGGCTAGCAAAGAGATCCACGAAATACAGATGTAACTCTGTGAGATGAATTCACAGAACACTAAGCAGTTTCTCAGAAAGCTTCTTTCCAGATTTCATCTGAGGATATTTGCTTTTTCACCATAGCCCTCTATGGGCTTCCAAATATCACTTTGCCAATTCCACAAGAACTGTCTTAGCGAAAGGCTTCTGGGGGGAAAGCTGTAACTCTGTGAGATGATTTCACAGAACACAAAGAAGTTTCTCAGAAAGCTTCTTTCTCTTTGTTATCGGAGGATATTTCCTTTGGCCCTATAGTCTTCAAAGGGATCCGAAATATCTGTTCTCAGATTCCACAGAAATAAGACTAGCAAAGAGATCTAAGAAACACAGATGTGACTCTGTGAGATGAATTCACAGAACACTAAGCAGTTTCTCAGAAAGCTTCTTTCCAAATTTCATCTGAGAATATTTCCTATTTCACCATAGCCCTCTATGGGCTTCCAAATATCACTTTGCCAATTCCACAAGAACTGTCTTAGCGAAAGGCTTCTTGAGGGGAAAGCTGTAACTCTGTGAGATGATTTCACAGAACACAAAGGAGTTTCCCAGAAAGCTTCTTTCTCTTTGTTATTGAAGGATATTTCCTTTGGCCCTATAGTCTTCAAAGGGATCCGAAATATATGTTCTCAGATTCCACACAAATAAGGCTAGCAAAGAGATCTACGAAACATAGATGTAACACTGTGAGATGAATTCACAGAACACTAAGCAGTTTCTCCGAAAGCTTCTTTCGAGATTTCCTCTGAGGATATTTCCATTTTCACCATAGACCTCTATGGGCTTCCAAATATCACTTTGCCAATTCCACAAGAACTGTCTTAGCGAAAGGCTTCTTGAGGGGAAAGCTGTAACCCTGTGAGACGATTTCACTGAACAAAAGAAGTTTCTCAGAAAGCTTCTTTCTCTTTGTTTTCGGAGGATATTTCCTTTGGCCCTATACTCTTCAAAGGGATCCGAAATATCTGTTCTCAGATTCCACAGAAATAGGGCTAGCAAAGAGATCTACGAAACATAGATGTAACACTGTGAGATGAATTCACAGAACACTAAGCAGTTTCTCAGAAAGCTTCTTTCGAGATTTCCTCTGAGGATATTTCCATTTTCACCATAGACCTCTATGGGCTTCCAAATATCACTTTGCCAATTCCACAAGAACTGTCTTAGCGAAAGGCTTCTTGAGGGGAAAGCTGTAACTCTGTGAGATGATTTCACTTAACAAAAGAAGCTTCTCAGAAAGCTTCTTTCTCTTTGTTATCGGAGGATGTTTCCTTTAGCCCTATACTCTTCAATGGGATCCGAAATATCTGTTCTCAGATTCCACAGAAATAAGGCTAGCAAAGAGATCTACGAAACACAGATGTAACTGTGTGAGATGAATTCACAGAACACTAAGCAGTTTCTCAGAAAGCTTCTTTCCAGATTTCATCTGAGGATATTTCCTTTTTCACCATAGCCCTCTAGGGGTTTCAAAATATCACTTTGCCAATTCCCAAAGAACTGTCTTAGCGAAAGGCTTCTTCAGGGGAAAGCTGTAACTCTGTGAGATGATTTCACAGAACACTAAGCAGTTTCTCAGAAAGCTTCTTTCCAGCTTTCATCTGAGGATATTTCCTTTTTCACCATAGACCTCTATGGGCTTCCAAATATCACTTTGCCAATTCCACAAGAACTGTCTTAGCGAAAGGCTTCTTGATGGGAAAGCTGTAACTCTGTGAGATGATTTCCCAGAACACAAAGAAGTTTCTCAGAAAGCTTCTTTCTCTTTGTTATCGGAGGATATTTCCTTTGGCCCTATAGTCTTCAAAGGGATCCGAAATATCTGTTCTCAGATTCCACAGAAAGAAGGCTAGCAAAGATATACACGAAATACAGATGTAACTCTGTGAGATGAATTCACAGAACACTAAGCAGTTTCTCAGAAAGCTTTTTTCCAGATTTCATCTGAGGATATTTCCTTTTTCACCATAGCCCTCTATGGGCTTCCAAATATCACTTTGCCAATTCCACAAGAACTGCCTTAGCGAAAGGCTTCTTGAGTGGAAAACTGTAACTCTGTTAGATAATTTCACAAAACACAAAGAAGTTTCTCAGAAAGCCTCTTTCTCTTTGTTATCGGAGGATATTTCCTTTGGCCCTATAGTCTTCAAAGGGATCCGAAATATCTGTTCTCACATTCCACAGAAAGAAGGCTAGCAAAGAGATCCACGAAATACAGATGTAACTCTGTGAGATGAATTCACAGAACACTAAGCAGTTTCTCAGAAAGCTTCTTTCCAGATTTCATCTGAGGATATTTGCTTTTTCACCATAGCCCTCTATGGGCTTCCAAATATCACTTTGCCAATTCCACAAGAACTGTCTTAGCGAAAGGCTTCTGGGGGGAAAGCTGTAACTCTGTGAGATGATTTCACAGAACACAAAGAAGTTCCTCAGAAAGCTTCTTTCTCTTTGTTATCGGAGGATATTTCCTTTGGCCCTATAGTCTTCAATGGGATCCGAAATATCTGTTCTCAGATTCCACAGAAATAAGGCTAGCAAAGAGATCTACGAAACACAGATGTAACTCTGTGAGATGAATTCACAGAACACTAAGCAGTTTCTCAGAAAGCTTCTTTCCAAATTTCATCTGAGAATATTTCCTATTTCACCATAGCCCTCTATGGGCTTCCAAATATCACTTTGCCAATTCCACAAGAACTGTCTTAGCGAAAGGCTTCTTGAGGGGAAAGCTGTAACTCTGTGAGATGATTTCACAGAACACAAAGGAGTTTCCCAGAAAGCTTCTTTCTCTTTGTTATTGAAGGATATTTCCTTTGGCCCTATAGTCTTCAAAGGGATCCGAAATATCTGTTCTCAGATTCCACAGAAATAAGGCTAGCAAAGAGATCTACGAAACACAGATGTAACTCTGTGAGATGAATTCACAGAACACTAAGCAGTTTCTCAGAAAGCTTCTTTCCAGATTTCATCTGAGGATATTTGCTTTTTCACCATAGCCCTCTATGGGCTTCCAAATATCACTTTGCCAATTCCACAAGAACTGTCTTAGCGAAAGGCTTCTTCAGGGGAAAGCTGTAACTCTGTGAGATGATTTCACAGAACACAAAGAAGTTTCTCAGAAAGCTTCTTTCTCTTTGTTATCGGAGGATATTTCCTTTGGCCCTATAGTCTTCAAAGGGATCCGAAATATCTGTTCTCAGATTCCAAACAAATAAGGCTAGCAAAGAGATCCACGAAACACAGATGTAACTCTGTGAGATGAATTCACAGAACACTAAGCAGTTTCTCAGAAAGCTTCTTTCCAGATTTCATCTGAGGATATTCCCTTTTTCACCATAGCCCTCTATGGGCTTCCAAATCTCACTTTTCCAATTCCACAAGAACTGTCTTAGTGAATGGCTTCTTGAGGGGAAAGCTGTAACTCTGTGAGATGATTTCACAGAACACAAAGAAGTTTCTCAGAAAGCTTCTTTCTCTTTGTTATCGGAGGATATTTCCTTTGGCCCTATAGTCTTCAAAGGGATCCGAAATATATGTTCTCAGATTCCACACAAATAAGGCTAGCAAAGAGATCTACGAAACATAGATGTAACACTGTGAGATGAATTCACAGAACACTAAGCAGTTTCTCAGAAAGCTTCTTTCGAGATTTCCTCTGAGGATATTTCCATTTTCAACATAGACCTCTATGGGCTTCCAAATATCACTTTGCCAATTCCACAAGAACTGTCTTAGCGAAAGGCTTCTTGAGGGGAAAGCTGTAACCCTGTGAGATGATTTCACTGAACAAAAGAAGTTTCTCAGAAAGCTTCTTTCTCTTTGTTTTCGGAGGATATTTCCTTTGGCCCTATACTCTTCAAAGGGATCCGAAATATCTGTTCTCAGATTCCACAGAAATAGGGCTAGCAAAGAGATCTACGAAACATAGATGTAACACTGTGAGATGAATTCACAGAACACTAAGCAGTTTCTCAGAAAGCTTCTTTCGAGATTTCCTCTGAGGATATTTCCATTTTCACCATAGACCTCTATGGGCTTCCAAATATCACTTTGCCAATTCCACAAGAACTGTCTTAGCGAAAGGCTTCTTGAGGGGAAAGCTGTAACTCTGTGAGATGATTTCACTTAACAAAAGAAGCTTCTCAGAAAGCTTCTTTCTCTTTGTTATCGGAGGATGTTTCCTTTAGCCCTATACTCTTCAATGGGATCCGAAATATCTGTTCTCAGATTCCACAGAAATAAGGCTAGCAAAGAGATCTACGAAACACAGATGTAACTGTGTGAGATGAATTCACAGAACACTAAGCAGTTTCTCAGAAAGCTTCTTTCCAGATTTCATCTGAGGATATTTCCTTTTTCACCATAGCCCTCTAGGGGTTTCAAAATATCACTTTGCCAATTCCCAAAGAACTGTCTTAGCGAAAGGCTTCTTCAGGGGAAAGCTGTAACTCTGTGAGATGATTTCACAGAACACTAAGCAGTTTCTCAGAAAGCTTCTTTCCAGCTTTCATCTGAGGATATTTCCTTTTTCACCATAGACCTCTATGGGCTTCCATATATCACTTTGCCAATTCCACAAGAACTGTCTTAGCGAAAGGCTTCTTGATGGGAAAGCTGTAACTCTGTGAGATGATTTCACAGAACACAAAGAATTTTCTCAGAAAGCTTCTTTCTCTTTGTTATCGGAGGATATTTCCTTTGGCCCTATAGTCTTCAAAGGGATCCGAAATATCTGTTCTCAGATTCCACAGAAAGAAGGCTAGCAAAGATATACACGAAATACAGATGTAACTCTGTGAGATGAATTCACAGAACACTAAGCAGTTTCTCAGAAAGCTTTTTTCCAGATTTCATCTGAGGATATTTCCTTTTTCACCATAGCCCTCTATGGGCTTCCAAATATCACTTTGCCAATTCCACAAGAACTGCCTTAGCGAAAGGCTTCTTGAGTGGAAAACTGTAACTCTGTTAGATAATTTCACAAAACACAAAGAAGTTTCTCAGAAAGCCTCTTTCTCTTTGTTATCGGAGGATATTTCCTTTGGCCCTATAGTCTTCAAAGGGATCCGAAATATCTGTTCTCACATTCCACAGAAAGAAGGCTAGCAAAGAGATCCACGAAATACAGATGTAACTCTGTGAGATGAATTCACAGAACACTAAGCAGTTTCTCAGAAAGCTTCTTTCCAGATTTCATCTGAGGATATTTGCTTTTTCACCATAGCCCTCTATGGGCTTCCAAATATCACTTTGCCAATTCCACAAGAACTGTCTTAGCGAAAGGCTTCTGGGGGGAAAGCTGTAACTCTGTGAGATGATTTCACAGCACACAAAGAAGTTTCTCAGAAAGCTTCTTTCTCTTTGTTATCGGAGGATATTTCCTTTGGCCCTATAGTCTTCAAAGGGATCCGAAATATCTGTTCTCAGATTCCACAGAAATAAGGCTAGCAAAGAGATCTACGAAACACAGATGTAACTCTGTGAGATGAATTCACAGAACACTAAGCAGTTTCTCAGAAAGCTTCTTTCCAAATTTCATCTGAGAATATTTCCTATTTCACCATAGCCCTCTATGGGCTTCCAAATATCACTTTGCCAATTCCACAAGAACTGTCTTAGCGAAAGGCTTCTTGAGGGGAAAGCTGTAACTCTGTGAGATGATTTCACAGAACACAAAGGAGTTTCCCAGAAAGCTTCTTTCTCTTTGTTATTGAAGGATATTTCCTTTGGCCCTATAGTCTTCAAAGGGATCCGAAATATCTGTTCTCAGATTCCACAGAAATAAGGCTAGCAAAGAGATCTACGAAACACAGATGTAACTCTGTGAGATGAATTCACAGAACACTAAGCAGTTTCTCAGAAAGCTTCTTTCCAGATTTCATCTGAGGATATTTCCTTTTTCACCATAGCCCTCTATGGGCTTCCAAATCTCACTTTTCCAATTCCACAAGAACTGTCTTAGTGAATGGCTTCTTGAGGGGAAAGCTGTAACTCTGTGAGATGATTTCACAGAACACAAAGAAGTTTCTCAGAAAGCTTCTTTCTCTTTGTTATCGGAGGATATTTCCTTTGGCCCTATAGTCTTCAAAGGGATCCGAAATATATGTTCTCAGATTCCACACAAATAAGGCTAGCAAAGAGATCTACGAAACATAGATGTAACACTGTGAGATGAATTCACAGAACACTAAGCAGTTTCTCAGAAAGCTTCTTTCGAGATTTCCTCTGAGGATATTTCCATTTTCACCATAGACCTCTATGGGCTTCCAAATATCACTTTGCCAATTCCACAAGAACTGTCTTAGCGAAAGGCTTCTTGAGGGGAAAGCTGTAACCCTGTGAGATGATTTCACTGAACAAAAGAAGTTTCTCAGAAAGCTTCTTTCTCTTTGTTTTCGGAGGATATTTCCTTTGGCCCTATACTCTTCAAAGGGATCCGAAATATCTGTTCTCAGATTCCACAGAAATAGGGCTAGCAAAGAGATCTACGAAACATAGATGTAACACTGTGAGATGAATTCACAGAACACTAAGCAGTTTCTCAGAAAGCTTCTTTCGAGATTTCCTCTGAGGATATTTCCATTTTCACCATAGACCTCTATGGGCTTCCAAATATCACTTTGCCAATTCCACAAGAACTGTCTTAGCGAAAGGCTTCTTGAGGGGAAAGCTGTAACTCTGTGAGATGATTTCACTTAACAAAAGAAGCTTCTCAGAAAGCTTCTTTCTCTTTGTTATCGGAGGATGTTTCCTTTAGCCCTATACTCTTCAATGGGATCCGAAATATCTGTTCTCAGATTCCACAGAAATAAGGCTAGCAAAGAGATCTACGAAACACAGATGTAACTGTGTGAGATGAATTCACAGAACACTAAGCAGTTTCTCAGAAAGCTTCTTTCCAGATTTCATCTGAGGATATTTCCTTTTTCACCATAGCCCTCTAGGGGTTTCAAAATATCACTTTGCCAATTCCCAAAGAACTGTCTTAGCGAAAGGCTTCTTCAGGGGAAAGCTGTAACTCTGTGAGATGATTTCACAGAACACTAAGCAGTTTCTCAGAAAGCTTCTTTCCAGCTTTCATCTGAGGATATTTCCTTTTTCACCATAGACCTCTATGGGCTTCCATATATCACTTTGCCAATTCCACAAGAACTGTCTTAGCGAAAGGCTTCTTGATGGGAAAGCTGTAACTCAGTGAGATGATTTCACAGAACACAAAGAAGTTTCTCAGAAAGCTTCTTTCTCTTTGTTATCGGAGGATATTTCCTTTGGCCCTATAGTCTTCAAAGGGATCCGAAATATCTGTTCTCAGATTCCACAGAAAGAAGGCTAGCAAAGATATACACGAAATACAGATATAACTCTGTGAGATGAATTCACAGAACACTAAGCAGTTTCTCAGAAAGCTTTTTTCCAGATTTCATCTGAGGATATTTCCTTTTTCACCATAGCCCTCTATGGGCTTCCAAATATCACTTTGCCAATTCCACAAGAACTGCCTTAGCGAAAGGCTTCTTGAGGGGAAAACTGTAACTCTGTTAGATAATTTCACAAAACACAAAGAAGTTTCTCAGAAAGCCTCTTTCTCTTTGTTATCGGAGGATATTTCCTTTGGCCCTATAGTCTTCAAAGGGATCCGAAATATCTGTTCTCACATTCCACAGAAAGAAGGCTAGCAAAGAGATCCACGAAATACAGATGTAACTCTGTGAGATGAATTCACAGAACACTACGCAGTTTCTCAGAAAGCTTCTTTCCAGATTTCATCTGAGGATATTTGCTTTTTCACCATAGCCCTCTATGGGCTTCCAAATATCACTTTGCCAATTCCACAAGAACTGTCTTAGCGAAAGGCTTCTGGGGGGAAAGCTGTAACTCTGTGAGATGATTTCACAGAACACAAAGAAGTTTCTCAGAAAGCTTCTTTCTCTTTGTTATCGGAGGATATTTCCTTTGGCCCTATAGTCTTCAAAGGGATCCGAAATATCTGTTCTCAGATTCCACAGAAATAAGGCTAGCAAAGAGCTCTACGAAACACAGATGTAACTCTGTGAGATGAATTCACAGAACACTAAGCAGTTTCTCAGAAAGCTTCTTTCCAAATTTCATCTGAGAATATTTCCTATTTCACCATAGCCCTCTATGGGCTTCCAAATATCACTTTGCCAATTCCACAAGAACTGTCTTAGCGAAAGGCTTCTTGAGGGGAAAGCTGTAACTCTGTGAGATGATTTCACAGAACACAAAGGAGTTTCCCAGAAAGCTTCTTTCTCTTTGTTATTGAAGGATATTTCCTTTGGCCCTATAGTCTTCAAAGGGATCCGAAATATCTGTTCTCAGATTCCACAGAAATAAGGCTAGCAAAGAGATCTACGAAACACAGATGTAACTCTGTGAGATGAATTCACAGAACACTAAGCAGTTTCTCAGAAAGCTTCTTTCCAGATTTCATCTGAGGATATTTGCTTTTTCACCATAGCCCTCTATGGGCTTCCAAATATCACTTTGCCAATTCCACAAGAACTGTCTTAGCGAAAGGCTTCTTCAGGGGAAAGCTGTAACTCTGTGAGATGATTTCACAGAACACAAAGAAGTTTCTCAGAAAGCTTCTTTCTCTTTGTTATCGGAGGATATTTCCTTTGGCCCTATAGTCTTCAAAGGGATCCGAAATATCTGTTCTCAGATTCCACAGAAATAAGGCTAGCAAAGAGATCCACGAAACACAGATGTAACTCTGTGAGATGAATTCACAGAACACTAAGCAGTTTCTCAGAAAGCTTCTTTCCAGATTTCATCTGAGGATATTTCCTTTTTCACCATAGCCCTCTATGGGCTTCCAAATCTCACTTTTCCAATTCCACAAGAACTGTCTTAGCGAAAGGCTTCTTGAGGGGAAAGCTGTAACTCTGTGAGATGATTTCACAGAACACAAAGAAGTTTCTCAGAAAGCTTCTTTCTCTTTGTTATCGGAGGATATTTCCTTTGGCCCTATAGTCTTCAAAGGGATCCGAAATATATGTTCTCAGATTCCACACAAATAAGGCTAGGAAAGAGATCTACGAAACATAGATGTAACACTGTGAGATGATTTCACAGAACACTAAGCAGTTTCTCAGAAAGCTTCTTTCGAGATTTCCTCTGAGGATATTTCCATTTTCACCATAGACCTCTATGGGCTTCCAAATATCACTTTGCCAATTCCACAAGAACTGTCTTAGCGAAAGGCTTCTTGAGGGGAAAGCTGTAACCCTGTGAGATGATTTCACTGAACAAAAGAAGTTTCTCAGAAAGCTTCTTTCTCTTTGTTTTCGGAGGATATTTCCTTTGGCCCTATACTCTTCAAAGGGATCCGAAATATCTGTTCTCAGATTCCACAGAAATAGGGCTAGCAAAGAGATCTACGAAACATAGATGTAACACTGTGAGATGAATTCACAGAACACTAAGCAGTTTCTCAGAAAGCTTCTTTCGAGATTTCCTCTGAGGATATTTCCATTTTCACCATAGACCTCTATGGGCTTCCAAATATCACTTTGCCAATTCCACAAGAACTGTCTTAGCGAAAGGCTTCTTGAGGGGAAAGCTGTAACTCTGTGAGATGATTTCACTTAACAAAAGAAGCTTCTCAGAAAGCTTCTTTCTCTTTGTTATCGGAGGATGTTTCCTTTAGCCCTATACTCTTCAATGGGATCCGAAATATCTGTTCTCAGATTCCACAGAAATAAGGCTAGCAAAGAGATCTACGAAACACAGATGTAACTGTGTGAGATGAATTCACAGAACACTAAGCAGTTTCTCAGAAAGCTTCTTTCCAGATTTCATCTGAGGATATTTCCTTTTTCACCATAGCCCTCTAGGGGTTTCAAAATATCACTTTGCCAATTCCCAAAGAACTGTCTTAGCGAAAGGCTTCTTCAGGGGAAAGCTGTAACTCTGTGAGATGATTTCACAGAACACTAAGCAGTTTCTCAGAAAGCTTCTTTCCAGCTTTCATCTGAGGATATTTCCTTTTTCACCATAGACCTCTATGGGCTTCCATATATCACTTTGCCAATTCCACAAGAACTGTCTTAGCGAAAGGCTTCTTGATGGGAAAGCTGTAACTCTGTGAGATGATTTCACAGAACACAAAGAAGTTTCTCAGAAAGCTTCTTTCTCTTTGTTATCGGAGGATATTTCCTTTGGCCCTATAGTCTTCAAAGGGATCCGAAATATCTGTTCTCAGATTCCACAGAAATAAGGCTAGCAAAGAGATCTACGAAACACAGATGTAACTCTGTGAGATGAATTCACAGAACACTAAGCAGTTTCTCAGAAAGCTTTTTTCCAGATTTCATCTGAGGATATTTCCTTTTTCACCATAGCCCTCTATGGGCTTCCAAATATCACTTTGCCAATTCCACAAGAACTGCCTTAGCGAAAGGCTTCTTGAGGGGAAAACTGTAACTCTGTTAGATAATTTCACAAAACACAAAGAAGTTTCTCAGAAAGCCTCTTTCTCTTTGTTATCGGAGGATATTTCCTTTGGCCCTATAGTCTTCAAAGGGATCCGAAATATCTGTTCTCACATTCCACAGAAAGAAGGCTAGCAAAGAGATCCACGAAATACAGATGTAACTCTGTGAGATGAATTCACAGAACACTAAGCAGTTTCTCAGAAAGTTTCTTTCCAGATTTCATCTGAGGATATTTGCTTTTTCACCATAGCCCTCTATGGGCTTCCAAATATCACTTTGCCAATTCCACAAGAACTGTCTTAGCGAAAGGCTTCTGGGGGGAAAGCTGTAACTCTGTGAGATGATTTCACAGAACACAAAGAAGTTTCTCAGAAAGCTTCTTTCTCTTTGTTATCGGAGGATATTTCCTTTGGCCCTATAGTCTTCAAAGGGATCCGAAATATCTGTTCTCAGATTCCACAGAAATAAGGCTAGCAAAGAGATCTACGAAACACAGATGTAACTCTGTGAGATGAATTCACAGAACACTAAGCAGTTTCTCAGAAAGCTTCTTTCCAAATTTCATCTGAGAATATTTCCTATTTCACCATAGCCCTCTATGGGCTTCCAAATATCACTTTGCCAATTCCACAAGAACTGTCTTAGCGAAAGGCTTCTTGAGGGGAAAGCTGTAACTCTGTGAGATGATTTCACAGAACACAAAGGAGTTTCCCAGAAAGCTTCTTTCTCTTTGTTATTGAAGGATATTTCCTTTGGCCCTATAGTCTTCAAAGGGATCCGAAATATCTGTTCTCAGATTCCACAGAAATAAGGCTAGCAAAGAGATCTACGAAACACAGATGTAACTCTGTGAGATGAATTCACAGAACACTAAGCAGTTTCTCAGAAAGCTTCTTTCCAGATTTCATCTGAGGATATTTGCTTTTTCACCATAGCCCTCTATGGGCTTCCAAATATCACTTTGCCAATTCCACAAGAACTGTCTTAGCGAAAGGCTTCTTGAGGGGAAAGCTGTAACTCTGTGAGATGATTTCACAGAACACAAAGAAGTTTCTCAGAAAGCTTCTTTCTCTTTGTTATCGGAGGATATTTCCTTTGGCCCTATAGTCTTCAAAGGGATCCGAAATATCTGTTCTCAGATTCCACACAAATAAGGCTAGCAAAGAGATCTACGAAACACAGATGTAACTCTGTGAGATGAATTCACAGAACACTAAGCAGTTTTTCAGAAAGCTTCTTTCCAGATTTCATCTGAGGATATTTCCTTTTTCACCATAGCCCTCTATGGGCTTCCAAATCTCACTTTTCCAATTCCACAAGAACTGTCTTAGCGAAAGGCTTCTTGAGGGGAAAGCTGTAACTCTGTGAGATGATTTCACAGAACACAAAGAAGTTTCTCAGAAAGCTTCTTTCTCTTTGTTATCGGAGGATATTTCCTTTGGCCCTATAGTCTTCAAAGGGATCCGAAATATATGTTCTCAGATTCCACACAAATAAGGCTAGCAAAGAGATCTACGAAACATAGATGTAACACTGTGAGATGAATTCACAGAACACTAAGCAGTTTCTCAGAAAGCTTCTTTCGAGATTTCCTCTGAGGATATTTCCATTTTCACCATAGACCTCTATGGGCTTCCAAATATCACTTTGCCAATTCCACAAGAACTGTCTTAGCGAAAGGCTTCTTGAGGGGAAAGCTGTAACCCTGTGAGATGATTTCACTGAACAAAAGAAGTTTCTCAGAAAGCTTCTTTCTCTTTGTTTTCGGAGGATATTTCCTTTGGCCCTATACTCTTCAAAGGGATCCGAAATATCTGTTCTCAGATTCCACAGAAATAGGGCTAGCAAAGAGATCTACGAAACATAGATGTAACACTGTGAGATGAATTCACAGAACACTAAGCAGTTTCTCAGAAAGCTTCTTTCGAGATTTCCTCTGAGGATATTTCCATTTTCACCATAGACCTCTATGGGCTTCCAAATATCACTTTGCCAATTCCACAAGAACTGTCTTAGCGAAAGGCTTCTTGAGGGGAAAGCTGTAACTCTGTGAGATGATTTCACTTAACAAAAGAAGCTTCTCAGAAAGCTTCTTTCTCTTTGTTATCGGAGGATGTTTCCTTTAGCCCTATACTCTTCAATGGGATCCGAAATATCTGTTCTCAGATTCCACAGAAATAAGGCTAGCAAAGAGATCTACGAAACACAGATGTAACTGTGTGAGATGAATTCACAGAACACTAAGCAGTTTCTCAGAAAGCTTCTTTCCAGATTTCATCTGAGGATATTTCCTTTTTCACCATAGCCCTCTAGGGGTTTCAAAATATCACTTTGCCAATTCCCAAAGAACTGTCTTAGCGAAAGGCTTCTTGAGGGGAAAGCTGTAACTCTGTGAGATGATTTCACAGAACACTAAGCAGTTTCTCAGAAAGCTTCTTTCCAGCTTTCATCTGAGGATATTTCCTTTTTCACCATAGACCTCTATGGGCTTCCATATATCACTTTGCCAATTCCACAAGAACTGTCTTAGCGAAAGGCTTCTTGATGGGAAAGCTGTAACTCTGTGAGATGATTTCACAGAACACAAAGAAGTTTCTCAGAAAGCTTCTTTCTCTTTGTTATCGGAGGATATTTCCTTTGGCCCTATAGTCTTCAAAGGGATCCGAAATATCTGTTCTCAGATTCCACAGAAAGAAGGCTAGCAAAGATATACACGAAATACAGATGTAACTCTGTGAGATGAATTCACAGAACACTAAGCAGTTTCTCAGAAAGCTTTTTTCCAGATTTCATCTGAGGATATTTCCTTTTTCACCATAGCCCTCTATGGGCTTCCAAATATCACTTTGCCAATTCCACAAGAACTGCCTTAGCGAAAGGCTTCTTGAGGGGAAAACTGTAACTCTGTTAGATAATTTCACAAAACACAAAGAAGTTTCTCAGAAAGCCTCTTTCTCTTTGTTATCGGAGGATATTTCCTTTGGCCCTATAGTCTTCAAAGGGATCCGAAATATCTGTTCTCACATTCCACAGAAAGAAGGCTAGCAAAGAGATCCACGAAATACAGATGTAACTCTGTGAGATGAATTCACAGAACACTAAGCAGTTTCTCAGAAAGCTTCTTTCCAGATTTCATCTGAGGATATTTGCTTTTTCACCATAGCCCTCTATGGGCTTCCAAATATCACTTTGCCAATTCCACAAGAACTGTCTTAGCGAAAGGCTTCTGGGGGGAAAGCTGTAACTCTGTGAGATGATTTCACAGAACACAAAGAAGTTTCTCAGAAAGCTTCTTTCTCTTTGTTATCGGAGGATATTTCCTTTGGCCCTATAGTCTTCAAAGGGATCCGAAATATCTGTTCTCAGATTCCACAGAAATAAGGCTAGCAAAGAGATCTAAGAAACACAGATGTAACTCTGTGAGATGAATTCACAGAACACTAAGCAGTTTCTCAGAAAGCTTCTTTCCAAATTTCATCTGAGAATATTTCCTATTTCACCATAGCCCTCTATGGGCTTCCAAATATCACTTTGCGAATTCCACAAGAACTGTCTTAGCGAAAGGCTTCTTGAGGGGAAAGCTGTAACTCTGTGAGATGATTTCACAGAACACAAAGGAGTTTCCCAGAAAGCTTCTTTCTCTTTGTTATTGAAGGATATTTCCTTTGGCCCTATAGTCTTCAAAGGGATCCGAAATATCTGTTCTCAGATTCCACAGAAATAAGGCTAGCAAAGAGATCTACGAAACACAGATGTAACTGTGTGAGATGAATTCACAGAACACTAAGCAGTTTCTCAGAAAGCTTCTTTCCAGATTTCATCTGAGGATATTTCCTTTTTCACCATAGCCCTCTAGGGGTTTCAAAATATCACTTTGCCAATTCCCAAAGAACTGTCTTAGCGAAAGGCTTCTTCAGGGGAAAGCTGTAACTCTGTGAGATGATTTCACAGAACACTAAGCAGTTTCTCAGAAAGCTTCTTTCCAGCTTTCATCTGAGGATATTTCCTTTTTCACCATAGACCTCTATGGGCTTCCATATATCACTTTGCCAATTCCACAAGAACTGTCTTAGCGAAAGGCTTCTTGATGGGAAAGCTGTAACTCTGTGAGATGATTTCACAGAACACAAAGAAGTTTCTCAGAAAGCTTCTTTCTCTTTGTTATCGGAGGATATTTCCTTTGGCCCTATAGTCTTCAAAGGGATCCGAAATATCTGTTCTCAGATTCCACAGAAAGAAGGCTAGCAAAGATATACACGAAATACAGATGTAACTCTGTGAGATGAATTCACAGAACACTAAGCAGTTTCTCAGAAAGCTTTTTTCCAGATTTCATCTGAGGATATTTCCTTTTTCACCATAGCCCTCTATGGGCTTCCAAATATCACTTTGCCAATTCCACAAGAACTGCCTTAGCGAAAGGCTTCTTGAGGGGAAAACTGTAACTCTGTTAGATAATTTCACAAAACACAAAGAAGTTTCTCAGAAAGCCTCTTTCTCTTTGTTATCGGAGGATATTTCCTTTGGCCCTATAGTCTTCAAAGGGATCCGAAATATCTGTTCTCACATTCCACAGAAAGAAGGCTAGCAAAGAGATCCACGAAATACAGATGTAACTCTGTGAGATGAATTCACAGAACACTAAGCAGTTTCTCAGAAAGCTTCTTTCCAGATTTCATCTGAGGATATTTGCTTTTTCACCATAGCCCTCTATGGGCTTCCAAATATCACTTTGCCAATTCCACAAGAACTGTCTTAGCGAAAGGCTTCTGGGGGGAAAGCTGTAACTCTGTGAGATGATTTCACAGAACACAAAGAAGTTTCTCAGAAAGCTTCTTTCTCTTTGTTATCGGAGGATATTTCCTTTGGCCCTATAGTCTTCAAAGGGATCCGAAATATCTGTTCTCAGATTCCACAGAAATAAGGCTAGCAAAGAGATCTAAGAAACACAGATGTAACTCTGTGAGATGAATTCACAGAACACTAAGCAGTTTCTCAGAAAGCTTCTTTCCAAATTTCATCTGAGAATATTTCCTATTTCACCATAGCCCTCTATGGGCTTCCAAATATCACTTTGCCAATTCCACAAGAACTGTCTTAGCGAAAGGCTTCTTGAGGGGAAAGCTGTAACTCTGTGAGATGATTTCACAGAACACAAAGGAGTTTCCCAGAAAGCTTCTTTCTCTTTGTTATTGAAGGATATTTCCTTTGGCCCTATAGTCTTCAAAGGGATCCGAAATATCTGTTCTCAGATTCCACAGAAATAAGGCTAGCAAAGAGATCTACGAAACACAGATGTAACTCTGTGAGATGAATTCACAGAACACTAAGCAGTTTCTCAGAAAGCTTCTTTCCAGATTTCATCTGAGGATATTTGCTTTTTCACCATAGCCCTCTATGGGCTTCCAAATATCACTTTGCCAATTCCACAAGAACTGTCTTAGCGAAAGGCTTCTTGAGGGGAAAGCTGTAACTCTGTGAGATGATATCACAGAACACAAAGAAGTTTCTCAGAAAGCTTCTTTCTCTTTGTTATCGGAGGATATTTCCTTTGGCCCTATAGTCTTCAAAGGGATCCGAAATATCTGTTCTCAGATTCCACACAAATAAGGCTAGCAAAGAGATCCACGAAACACAGATGTAACTCTGTGAGATGAATTCACAGAACACTAAGCAGTTTCTCAGAAAGCTTCTTTCCAGATTTCATCTGAGGATATTTCCTTTTTCACCATAGCCCTCTATGGGCTTCCAAATCTCACTTTTCCAATTCCACAAGAACTGTCTTAGCGAAAGGCTTCTTGAGGGGAAAGCTGTAACTCTGTGAGATGATTTCACAGAACACAAAGAAGTTTCTCAGAAAGCTTCTTTCTCTTTGTTATCGGAGGATATTTCCTTTGGCCCTATAGTCTTCAAAGGGATCCGAAATATATGTTCTCAGATTCCACACAAATAAGGCTAGCAAAGAGATCTACGAAACATAGATGTAACACTGTGAGATGAATTCACAGAACACTAAGCAGTTTCTCAGAAAGCTTCTTTCGAGATTTCCTCTGAGGATATTTCCATTTTCACCATAGACCTCTATGGGCTTCCAAATATCACTTTGCCAATTCCACAAGAACTGTCTTAGCGAAAGGCTTCTTGAGGGGAAAGCTGTAACCCTGTGAGATGATTTCACTGAACAAAAGAAGTTTCTCAGAAAGCTTCTTTTTCTTTGTTTTCGGAGGATATTTCCTTTGGCCCTATACTCTTCAAAGGGATCCGAAATATCTGTTCTCAGATTCCACAGAAATAGGGCTAGCAAAGAGATCTACGAAACATAGATGTAACACTGTGAGATGAATTCACAGAACACTAAGCAGTTTCTCAGAAAGCTTCTTTCGAGATTTCCTCTGAGGATATTTCCATTTTCACCATAGACCTCTATGGGCTTCCAAATATCACTTTGCCAATTCCACAAGAACTGTCTTAGCGAAAGGATTCTTGAGGGGAAAGCTGTAACTCTGTGAGATGATTTCACTTAACAAAAGAAGCTTCTCAGAAAGCTTCTTTCTCTTTGTTATCGGAGGATGTTTCCTTTAGCCCTATACTCTTCAATGGGATCCGAAATATCTGTTCTCAGATTCCACAGAAATAAGGCTAGCAAAGAGATCTACGAAACACAGATGTAACTGTGTGAGATGAATTCACAGAACACTAAGCAGTTTCTCAGAAAGCTTCTTTCCAGATTTCATCTGAGGATATTTCCTTTTTCACCATAGCCCTCTAGGGGTTTCAAAATATCACTTTGCCAATTCCCAAAGAACTGTCTTAGCGAAAGGCTTCTTCAGGGGAAAGCTGTAACTCTGTGAGATGATTTCACAGAACACTAAGCAGTTTCTCAGAAAGCTTCTTTCCAGCTTTCATCTGAGGATATTTCCTTTTTCACCATAGCCCTCTATGGGCTTCCAAATATCACTTTGCCAATTCCACAAGAACTGTCTTAGCGAAAGGCTTCTTGAGGGGAAAGCTGTAACTCTGTGAGATGATTTCACAGAACACAAAGAAGTTTCTCAGAAAGCTTCTTTCTCTTTGTTATCGGAGGATATTTCCTTTGGCCCTATAGTCTTCAAAGGGATCCGAAATATCTGTTCTCAGATTCCACAGAAAGAAGGCTAGCAAAGAGATCCACGAAATACAGATGTAACTCTGTGAGATGAATTAACAGAACACTAAGCAGTTTCTCAGAAAGCTTCTTTCCAGATTTCATCTGAGGATATTTCCTTTTTCACCATAGCCCTCTATGGGCTTCCAAATATCACTTTGCCAATTCCACAAGAACTGTCTTAGCGAAAGGCTTCTTGAGGGGAAAGCTGTAACTCTGTGAGATGATTTCACAGAACACAAAGAAGTTTCTCAGAAAGCTTCTTTCTCTTTGTTATCGGAGGATATTTCCTTTGGCCCTATAGAATTCAAAGGGATCCGAAATATCTGTTCTCAGATTCCACAGAAAGAAGGCTAGCAAAGAGATCTACGAAGCACAGATGTAACTCTGTGAGATGAATTCACAGAACACTAAGCAGTTTCTCAGAAAGCTTCTTTGCAAATTTCATCTGTGAATATTTCCTATTTCACCATAGCCCTCTATTGGCTTCCAAATATCACTTTGCCAATTCCACAAGAACTGTCTTAGCGAAAGGCTTCTTGAGGGGAAAGCTGTAACTCTGTGAGATGATTTCACAGAACACAAAGGAGTTTCCCAGAAAGCTTCTTTCTCTTTGTTATTGAAGGATATTTCCTTTGGCCCTATAGTCTTCAAAGGGATCCGAAATATCTGTTCTCAGATTCCACAGAAATAAGGCTAGCAAAGAGATCTACGAAACACAGATGTAACTCTGTGAGATGAATTCACAGAACACTAAGCAGTTTCTCAGAAAGCTTCTTTCCAGATTTCATCTGAGGATATTTGCTTTTTCACCATAGCCCTCTATGGGCTTCCAAATATCACTTTGCCAATTCCACAAGAACTGTCTTAGGGAAAGGCTTCTTCAGGGGAAAGCTGTAACTCTGTGAGATGATTTCACAGAACACAAAGAAGTTTCTCAGAAAGCTTCTTTCTCTTTGTTATCGGAGGATATTTCCTTTGGCCCTATAGTCTTCAAAGGGATCCGAAATATCTGTTCTCAGATTCCACACAAATAAGGCTAGCAAAGAGATCCACGAAACACAGATGTAACTCTGTGAGATGAATTCACAGAACACTAAGCAGTTTCTCAGAAAGCTTCTTTCCAGATTTCATCTGAGGATATTTCCTTTTTCACCATAGCCCTCTATGGGCTTCCAAATCTCACTTTTCCAATTCCACAAGAACTGTCTTAGCGAAAGGCTTCTTGAGGGGAAAGCTGTAACTCTGTGAGATGATTTCACAGAACACAAAGAAGTTTCTCAGAAAGCTTCTTTCTCTTTGTTATCGGAGGATATTTCCTTTGGCCCTATAGTCTTCAAAGGGATCCGAAATATATGTTCTCAGATTCCACACAAATAAGGCTAGCAAAGAGATCTACGAAACATAGATGTAACACTGTGAGATGAATTCACAGAACACTAAGCAGTTTCTCAGAAAGCTTCTTTCGAGATTTCCTCTGAGGATATTTCCATTTTCACCATAGACCTCTATGGGCTTCCAAATATCACTTTGCCAATTCCACAAGAACTGTCTTAGCGAAAGGCTTCTTGAGGGGAAAGCTGTAACCCTGTGAGATGATTTCACTGAACAAAAGAAGTTTCTCAGAAAGCTTCTTTCTCTTTGTTTTCGGAGGATATTTCCTTTGGCCCTATACTCTTCAAAGGGATCCGAAATATCTGTTCTCAGATTCCACAGAAATAGGGCTAGCAAAGAGATCTACGAAACATAGATGTAACACTGTGAGATGAATTCACAGAACACTAAGCAGTTTCTCAGAAAGCTTCTTTCGAGATTTCCTCTGAGGATATTTCCATTTTCACCATAGACCTCTATGGGCTTCCAAATATCACTTTGCCAATTCCACAAGAACTGTCTTAGCGAAAGGCTTCTTGAGGGGAAAGCTGTAACTCTGTGAGATGATTTCACTTAACAAAAGAAGCTTCTCAGAAAGCTTCTTTCTCTTTGTTATCGGAGGATGTTTCCTTTAGCCCTATACTCTTCAATGGGATCCGAAATATCTGTTCTCAGATTCCACAGAAATAAGGCTAGCAAAGAGATCTACGAAACACAGATGTAACTGTGTGAGATGAATTCACAGAACACTAAGCAGTTTCTCAGAAAGCTTCTTTCCAGATTTCATCTGAGGATATTTCCTTTTTCACCATAGCCCTCTAGGGGTTTCAAAATATCACTTTGCCAATTCCCAAAGAACTGTCTTAGCGAAAGGCTTCTTCAGGGGAAAGCTGTAACTCTGTGAGATGATTTCACAGAACACTAAGCAGTTTCTCAGAAAGCTTCTTTCCAGCTTTCATCTGAGGATATTTCCTTTTTCACCATAGACCTCTATGGGCTTCCATATATCACTTTGCCAATTCCACAAGAACTGTCTTAGCGAAAGGCTTCTTGATGGGAAAGCTGTAACTCTGTGAGATGATTTCACAGAACACAAAGAAGTTTCTCAGAAAGCTTCTTTCTCTTTGTTATCGGAGGATATTTCCTTTGGCCCTATAGTCTTCAAAGGGATCCGAAATATCTGTTCTCAGATTCCACAGAAAGAAGGCTAGCAAAGATATACACGAAATACAGATGTAACTCAGTGAGATGAATTCACAGAACACTAAGCAGTTTCTCAGAAAGCTTTTTTCCAGATTTCATCTGAGGATATTTCCTTTTTCACCATAGCCCTCTATGGGCTTCCAAATATCACTTTGCCAATTCCACAAGAACTGCCTTAGCGAAAGGCTTCTTGAGGGGAAAACTGTAACTCTGTTAGATAATTTCACAAAACACAAAGAAGTTTCTCAGAAAGCCTCTTTCTCTTTGTTATCGGAGGATATTTCCTTTGGCCCTATAGTCTTCAAAGGGATCCGAAATATCTGTTCTCACATTCCACAGAAAGAAGGCTAGCAAAGAGATCCACGAAATACAGATGTAACTCTGTGAGATGAATTCACAGAACACTAAGCAGTTTCTCAGAAAGCTTCTTTCCAGATTTCATCTGAGGATATTTGCTTTTTCACCATAGCCCTCTATGGGCTTCCAAATATCACTTTGCCAATTCCACAAGAACTGTCTTAGCGAAAGGCTTCTGGGGGGAAAGCTGTAACTCTGTGAGATGATTTCACAGAACACAAAGAAGTTTCTCAGAAAGCTTCTTTCTCTTTGTTATCGGAGGATATTTCCTTTGGCCCTATAGTCTTCAAAGGGATCCGAAATATCTGTTCTCAGATTCCACAGAAATAAGGCTAGCAAAGAGATCTAAGAAACACAGATGTAACTCTGTGAGATGAATTCACAGAACACTAAGCAGTTTCTCAGAAAGCTTCTTTCCAAATTTCATCTGAGAATATTTCCTATTTCACCATAGCCCTCTATGGGCTTCCAAATATCACTTTGCCAATTGCACAAGAACTGTCTTAGCGAAAGGCTTCTTGAGGGGAAAGCTGTAACTCTGTGAGATGATTTCACAGAACACAAAGGAGTTTCCCAGAAAGCTTCTTTCTCTTTGTTATTGAAGGATATTTCCTTTGGCCCTATAGTCTTCAAAGGGATCCGAAATATCTGTTCTCAGATTCCACAGAAATAAGGCTAGCAAAGAGATCTACGAAACACAGATGTAACTCTGTGAGATGAATTCACAGAACACTAAGCAGTTTCTCAGAAAGCTTCTTTCCAGATTTCATCTGAGGATATTTGCTTTTTCACCATAGCCCTCTATGGGCTTCCAAATATCACTTTGCCAATTCCACAAGAACTGTCTTAGCGAAAGGCTTCTTCAGGGGAAAGCTGTAACTCTGTGAGATGATTTCACAGAACACAAAGAAGTTTCTCAGAAAGCTTCTTTCTCTTTGTTATCGGAGGATATTTCCTTTGGCCCTATAGTCTTCAAAGGGATCCGAAATATCTGTTCTCAGATTCCACAGAAAGAAGGCTAGCAAAGAGATCCACGAAACACAGATGTAACTCTGTGAGATGAATTCACAGAACACTAAGCAGTTTCTCAGAAAGCTTCTTTCCAGATTTCATCTGAGGATATTTCCTTTTTCACCATAGCCCTCTATGGGCTTCCAAATCTCACTTTTCCAATTCCACAAGAACTGTCTTAGCGAAAGGCTTCTTGAGGGGAAAGCTGTAACTCTGTGAGATGATTTCACAGAACACAAAGAAGTTTCTCAGAAAGCTTCTTTCTCTTTGTTATCGGAGGATATTTCCTTTGCCCCTATAGTCTTCAAAGGGATCCGAAATATATGTTCTCAGATTCCACACAAATAAGGCTAGCAAAGAGACCTACGAAACATAGATGTAACACTGTGAGATGAATTCACAGAACACTAAGCAGTTTCTCAGAAAGCTTCTTTCGAGATTTCCTCTGAGGATATTTCCATTTTCACCATAGACCTCTATGGGCTTCCAAATATCACTTTGCCAATTCCACAAGAACTGTCTTAGCGAAAGGCTTCTTGAGGGGAAAGCTGTAACTCTGTGAGATGATTTCACTTAACAAAAGAAGCTTCTCAGAAAGCTTCTTTCTCTTTGTTATCGGAGGATGTTTCCTTTAGCCCTATACTCTTCAATGGGATCCGAAATATCTGTTCTCAGATTCCACAGAAATAAGGCTAGCAAAGAGATCTACGAAACACAGATGTAACTGTGTGAGATGAATTCACAGAACACTAAGCAGTTTCTCAGAAAGCTTCTTTCCAGATTTCATCTGAGGATATTTCCTTTTTCACCATAGCCCTCTAGGGGTTTCAAAATATCACTTTGCCAATTCCCAAAGAACTGTCTTAGCGAAAGGCTTCTTCAGGGGAAAGCTGTAACTCTGTGAGATGATTTCACAGAACACTAAGCAGTTTCTCAGAAAGCTTCTTTCCAGCTTTCATCTGAGGATATTTCCTTTTTCACCATAGCCCTCTATGGGCTTCCAAATATCACTTGGCCAATTCCACAAGAACTGTCTTAGCGAAAGGCTTCTTCAGGGGAAAGCTGTAACTCTGTGAGATGATTTCACAGAACACAAAGAAGTTTCTCAGAAAGCTATTTTCTCTTTGTTATCGGAGGATATTTCCTTTGGCCCTATAGTCTTCAAAGGGATCCAAAATATATGTTCTCAGATTCCACAGAAATAAGGCTAGCAAAGAGATCTACGAAACACAGATGTAACTCTGTGAGATGAATTCACAGAACACTAAGCAGTTTCTCAGAAAGCTTCTTTCCAGATTTCATCTGAGGATATTTCCTTTTTCACCATAGCCCTCTATGGGCTTCCAAATATCACT
Organism: Macaca nemestrina; assembly: GCF_043159975.1. Classification (NCBI taxonomy): domain Eukaryota; kingdom Metazoa; phylum Chordata; class Mammalia; order Primates; family Cercopithecidae; genus Macaca; species Macaca nemestrina. The sequence continues at coordinate 96,277,142 of NC_092134.1, forward strand.
TTGCCAATTCCACAAGAACTGTCTTAGCGAAAGGCTTCTTGAGGGGAAAGCTGTAACTCTGTGAGATGATTTCACAGAACACAAAGGAGTTTCCCAGAAAGCTTCTTTCTCTTTGTTATTGAAGGATATTTCCTTTGGCCCTATAGTCTTCAAAGGTATCCGAAATATCTGTTCTCAGATTCCGCAGAAAGAAGGCTAGCAAAGAGATACACGAAATGCAGATGTAACTCTGTGAGATGAATTAACAGAACACTAAGCAGTTTCTCAGAAAGCTTCTTTCCAGATTTCATCTGAGGATATTTCCTTTTTCACCATAGCCCTCTATGGGCTTCCAAATATCACTTTGCCAATTCCACAAGAACTGTCTTAGCGAAAGACTTCTTGAGGGGAAAGCTGTAACTCTGTGAGATGATTTCACAGAACACAAAGAAGTTTCTCAGAAAGCTTCTTTCTCTTTGTTATCGGAGGATATTTCCTTTGGCCCTGTAGTCTTCAAAGGAATCCGAAATATCTGTTCTCAGATTCCACAGAAATAAGGCTAGCAAAGAGTTCTAGAAACACAGATGTAACTCTGTGAGATGAATTCACAGAACACTAAGCAGTTTCCCAGAAAGCTTCTTTCCAGATTTCATCTGAGGATATTTCCTTTTTCACCATAGCTCTCTATAGGTTTGAAAATATCACTTTGCCAATTCCACAAGAACTGTCTTAGCGAAAGGCTTCTTGAGGGGAAAGCTGTAACTCTGTGAGATGATTTCACAGAACACAAAGAAGTTTCTCAGAAAGCTTCTTTCTCTTTGTTATCGGAGGATATTTCCTTTGGCCCTATAGTCTTCAAAGGGATCCGAAATATCTGTTCTCAGATTCCACAGAAAGAAGGCTAGCAAAGAGATCCACGAAATACAGATGTAACTCTGTGAGATGAATTAACAGAACACTAAGCAGTTTCTCAGAAAGCTTCTTTCCAGATTTCATCTGAGGATATTTCCTTTTTCACCATAGCCCTCTATGGGCTTCCAAATATCACTTTGCCAATTCCACAAGAACTGTCTTAGCGAAAGGCTTCTTGAGGGGAAAGCTGTAACTCTGTGAGATGATTTCACAGAACACAAAGAAGTTTCTCAGAAAGCTTCTTTCTCTTTGTTATCGGAGGATATTTCCTTTGGCCCTATAGAATTCAAAGGGATCCGAAATATCTGTTCTCAGATTCCACAGAAAGAAGGCTAGCAAAGAGATCTACGAAACACAGATGTAACTCTGTGAGATGAATTCACAGAACACTAAGCAGTTTCTCAGAAAGCTTCTTTCCAGATTTCATCTGAGGATATTTCCTTTTTCACCATAGCCCTCTAAGGGCTTCCAAATATCACTTTGCCAATTCCACAAAAACTGTCTTAGCGAAAGACTTCTTGAGGGGAAAGCTGTAACTCTGTGAGATGATTTCACAGAACACAAAGAAGTTTCTCAGAAAGCTTCTTTCTCTTTGTTATCGGAGGATATTTCCTTTGGCCCTATAGTCTTCAAAGGGATCCGAAATATCTGTTCTCAGATTCCACAGAAATAGGGTAGCAAAGAGATCTACGAAACATAGATGTAACTCTGTGAGATGAATTCACAGAACACTAAGCAGTTTCTCAGAAAGCTTCTTTCCAGATTTCATCTGAGGATATTTCCTTTTTCACCATAGCCCTCTATGGGCTTCCAAATATCACTTTGCCAATTCCACAAGAACTGTCTTAGCGAAAGGCTTCTTGAGGGGAAAGCTGTAACTCTGTGAGATGATTTCACAGAACACAAAGGAGTTTCCCAGAAAGCTTCTTTCTCTTTGTTATTGAAGGATATTTCCTTTGGCCCTATAGTCTTCAAAGGTATCCGAAATATCTGTTCTCAGATTCCGCAGAAAGAAGGCTAGCAAAGAGATACACGAAATGCAGATGTAACTCTGTGAGATGAATTAACAGAACACTAAGCAGTTTCTCAGAAAGCTTCTTTCCAGATTTCATCTGAGGATATTTCCTTTTTCACCATAGCCCTCTATGGGCTTCCAAATATCACTTTGCCAATTCCACAAGAACTGTCTTAGCGAAAGACTTCTTGAGGGGAAAGCTGTAACTCTGTGAGATGATTTCACAGAACACAAAGAAGTTTCTCAGAAAGCTTCTTTCTCTTTGTTATCGGAGGATATTTCCTTTGGCCCTGTAGTCTTCAAAGGAATCCGAAATATCTGTTCTCAGATTCCACAGAAATAAGGCTAGCAAAGAGTTCTAGAAACACAGATGTAACTCTGTGAGATGAATTCACAGAACACTAAGCAGTTTCTCAGAAAGCTTCTTTCCAAATTTCATCTGAGGATATTTCCTATTTCACCATAGCCCTCTATGGGCTTCCAAATATCACTTTGCTAATTCCACAAGAACTGTCTTAGCGAAAGGCTTCTTGAGGGGAAAGCTGTAATTCTGTGAGATGATTTCACAGAACACAAAGAAGTTTCTCAGAAAGCTTCTTTCTCTTTGTTATCGGAGGATATTTCCTTTGGCCCTATAGTCTTCAAAGGGATCCGAAATATCTGTTCTCAGATTCCACAGAAAAAAGGCTAGCAAAGAGATCCACGATATACAGACGTAACTCTGTGAGATGAATTCACAGAACACTAAGCAGTTTCTCAGAAAGCTTCTTTCCAGATTTCATCTGAGGATATTTCCTTTTTCACCGTAGCCCTCTATGGGCTTCCAAATATCACTTTGCCAATTCCACAAGAACTGTCTTAGCGAAAGGCTTCTTGAGGGGAAAGCTGTAACTCTGTGAGATGATTTCACAGAACACAAAGAAGTTTCTCAGAAAGCTTCTTTCTCTTTGTTATCGGAGGATATTTCCTTTGGCCCTATAGTCTTCAAAGGGATCCGAAATATCTCTTCTCAGATTCCACAGAAAGAAGGCTAGCAAAGAGATCTACGAAACACAGATGTAACTCTGTGAGATGAATTCACAGAACACTAAGCAGTTTCTCAGAAAGCTTCTTTCCAGATTTCATCTGAGGATATTTCCTTTTTCACCATAGCCCTCTAAGGGATTCCAAATCTCACTTTGCCAATTCCACAAGAACTGTCTTAGCGAAAGTCTTCTTGAGGGGAAAGCTGTAACTCTGTGAGATGATTTCACCGAACACAAAGAAGTTTCTCAGAAAGCTTCTTTCTCTTTGTTATCGGAGGATATTTCCTTTGGCCCTATAGTCTTCTAAGGGATCCGAAATATCTGTTCTCAGATTCCACAGAAATAGGGCTAGCAAAGAGATCTACGAAACATAGATGTAACACTGTGAGATGAATTCACAGAACACTAAACAGTTTCTCAGAAAGCTTCTTTCGAGATTTCCTCTGAGGATATTTCCTTTTTCACCATAGCCCTCTATGGGCTTCCAAATATCACTTTGCCAATTCCACAAGAACTGTCTTAGCGAAAGGCTTCTGGGGGGAAAGCTGTAACTCATTGAGATGATTTCACAGAACACAAAGTAGTTTCTCAGAAAGCTTCTTTCTCTTTGTTATCGGAGGATATTTCTTTAGCCCTATACTCTTCAATGGGATCCGAAATATCTGTTCTCAGATTCCACAGAAATAAGGCTAGCAAAGAGATCTACGAAACACATATGTAACTCTGTGAGATGAATTCACAGAACACTAAGCAGTTTCCCAGAAAGCTTCTTTCCACATTTAATCTGAGGATATTTCCTTTTTCACCACAGCTCTCTATGGGTTTGAAAATATCACTTTGCCAATTCCACAAGAACTGTCTTAGCGAAAGGCTTCTTCAGGGGAAAGCTGTAACTCTGTGAGATGATTTCACAGAACACAAAGAAGTTTCTCAGAAAGCTTCTTTCTCTTTGTTATCGGAGGATATTTCCTTTGGCCCTATAGTCTTCAAAGGGATCCGAAATATCTGTTCTCAGATTCCACAGAAAGAAGGCTAGCAAAGAGATCTACGAAACACAGATGTAACTCTGTGAGATGAATTCACAGAACACTAAGCAGTTTCTCAGAAAGCTTCTTTCCAGATTTCATCTGAGGATATTTCCTTTTTCACCATAGCCCTCTAAGGGCTTCCATATATCACTTTGCCAATTCCACAAGAACTGTCTTAGCGAAAGGCTTCTTGGGGGAAAGCTGTAACTCTGTGAGATGATTTCACAGAACACAAAGAAGTTTCTCAGAAAGCTTCTTTCTCTTTGTTATAGGAGGATATTTCCTTTAGCCCTATACTCTTCAATGGGATCCGAAATATCTGTTCTCAGATTCCACAGAAATAAGGCTAGCAAAGGGATCTACGAAACACAGATGTAACTGTGTGAGATGAATTCACAGAACACTAAGCAGTTTCCCAGAAAGCTTCTTTCCAGATTTCATCTGAGGATATTTCCTTTTTCACCATAGCTCTCTATAGGTTTGAAAATATCACTTTGCCAATTCCACAAGAACTGTCTTAGCGAAAGGCTTCTTGAGGGGAAAGCTGTAACTCTGTGAGATGATTTCACAGAACACAAAGAAGTTTCTCAGAAAGCTTCTTTCTCTTTGTTATCGGAGGATATTTCCTTTGGCCCTATAGTCTTCAAAGGGATCCGAAATATCTGTTCTCAGATTCCACAGAAAGAAGGCTAGCAAAGAGATCCACGAAATACAGATGTAACTCTGTGAGATGAATTAACAGAACACTAAGCAGTTTCTCAGAAAGCTTCTTTCCAGATTTCATCTGAGGATATTTCCTTTTTCACCATAGCCCTCTATGGGCTTCCAAATATCACTTTGCCAATTCCACAAGAACTGTCTTAGCGAAAGGCTTCTTGAGGGGAAAGCTGTAACTCTGTGAGATGATTTCACAGAACACAAAGAAGTTTCTCAGAAAGCTTCTTTCTCTTTGTTATCGGAGGATATTTCCTTTGGCCCTATAGAATTCAAAGGGATCCGAAATATCTGTTCTCAGATTCCACAGAAAGAAGGCTAGCAAAGAGATCTACGAAACACAGATGTAACTCTGTGAGATGAATTCACAGAACACTAAGCAGTTTCTCAGAAAGCTTCTTTCCAGATTTCATCTGAGGATATTTCCTTTTTCACCATAGCCCTCTAAGGGCTTCCAAATATCACTTTGCCAATTCCACAAAAACTGTCTTAGCGAAAGACTTCTTGAGGGGAAAGCTGTAACTCTGTGAGATGATTTCACAGAACACAAAGAAGTTTCTCTGAAAGCTTCTTTCTCTTTGTTATCGGAGGATATTTCCTTTGGCCCTATAGTCTTCAAAGGGATCCGAAATATCTGTTCTCAGATTCCACAGAAATAGGGTAGCAAAGAGATCTACGAAACATAGATGTAACTCTGTGAGATGAATTCACAGAACACTAAGCAGTTTCTCAGAAAGCTTCTTTCCAGATTTACTCTGAGGATATTTCCTTTTTCACCATAGACCTCTATGGGCTTCCAAATATCACTTTGCCAATTCCACAAGAACTGTCTTAGCGAAAGGCTTCTTGAGGGGAAAGCTGTAACTCTGTGAGATGATTTCACAGAACACAAAGAAGTTTTTCAGAAAGCTTCTTTCTCTTTGTTATCAGAGGATATTTCCTTTGGCCCTATAGTCTTCAAAGGTATCGGAAATATCTGTTCTCAGATTCCACAGAAATAAGGCTCGCAAAGAGATCTACGAAACACAGATGTAACTCTGTGAGATGAATTCACAGAACACTAAGCAGTTTCTCAGAAAGCTTCTTTCCAGATTTCATCTGAGGATATTTCCTTTTTCACCATAGCCCTCTATGGGCTCCCAAATATCACTTTGCCAATTCCACAAGAACTGTCTTAGCGAAAGGCTTCTTGAGGGGAAAGCTGTAACTCTGTGAGATGATTTCACAGAACACAAAGAAGTTTCTCAGAAAGCTTCTTTCTCTTTGTTATCGGAGGATATTTCCTTTGGCCCTATAGTCTTCAAATGGATCCGAAATATCTGTTCTCAGATTCCACAGAAATAAGGCTAGCAAAGAGATCTACGAAACACAGATGTAACTCTTTGAGATGAATTCATAGAACACTAAGCAGTTTCTCAGAAAGCTTCTTTCCAGAATTCATATGAGGATATTTCCTTTTTCACCATAGCCCTCTATGGGCTTCCAAATATCACTTTGCCAATTGCACAAGAACTGTCTTAGCGAAAGGCTTCTTCAGGGGAAAGCTGTAACTCTGTGAGATGATTTCACAGAACAAAAAGAAGTTTCTCAGAAAGCCTCTTTCTCTTTGTTATCGGAGGATATTTCCTTTGGCCCTATAGTCTTCAAAGGGATCCGAAATATCTGTTCTCAGATTCCACACAAATAAGGCTAGCAAAGAGATCCACGAAATGCCGATGTAACTCTGTGAGATGAATTAACAGAACACTGGGCAGTTTCTCAGAAAGCTTCTTTGCAGATTTCATCCGAGGATACTTCCTTTTTCACCATAGCCCTCTATGGGTTTCAAAATATCACTTTGCCAATTCCACAGAACTCTCTTAGCGAAAGGCTTCTTGAGGGGAAAGCTGTAACTCTGTGAGATGATTTCACAGAACACTAAGAAGTTTCTCAGAAAGCTTCTTTCTCTTTGTTATCGGAGGATATTTCCTTTGGCCCTATAGTCTTCAAAGGGATCCGAAATATCTGTTCTCAGATTCCACAGAAATAAGGCTAGCAAAGAGATCTACGAATCACAGATGTAACTCTGTGAGATGAATTCACAGAACACTAAGCAGTTTCTCAGAAAGCTTCTTTCCAAATTTCATCTGAGGATATTTCCTATTTCACCATAGCCCTCTATGGGCTTCCAAATATCACTTTGCCAATTCCACAAGAACTGTCTTAGCGAAAGGCTTCTTGAGGGGAAAGTTGTAACTCTGTGAGATGATTTCACAGAACACAAAGGAGTTTCCCAGAAAGCTTCTTTCTCTTTGTTATTGAAGGATATTTCCTTTGGCCCTATAGTCTTCAAAGGTATCCGAAATATCTGTTCTCAGATTCCACAGAAAGAAGGCTAGCAAGGAGTTACACGAAATACAGATGTAACTCTGTGAGATGAATTAACAGAACACTAAGCAGTTTCTCAGAAATCTTCTTTCCAGATTTCATCTGAGGATATTTCCTTTTTCACCATAGCCCTCTATGGGTTTCAAAATATCAGTTTGCAATTCCACAAGAACTGTCTTAGCGAAAGGCTTCTTGAGGGGAAAGCTGTAACTCTGTGAGATGATTTCACAGAACACAAAGAAGTTTCTCAGAAAGCTTCTTTCTTTTTGTTATCGGAGGATATTTCCTTTGGCCCTATAGTCTTCAAATGGATCCGAAATATCTGTTCTCAGATTCCACAGAAATAAGGCTAGCAAAGAGATCTACGAAACACAGATGTATCTCTGTGAGATGAATTCACAGAACACTAAGCAGTTTCCCAGAAAGCTTCTTTCCAGATTTCATCTGAGGATATTTCCTTTTTCACCATAGCTCTCTATAGGTTTGAAAATATCACTTTGCCAATTCCACAAGAACTGTCTTAGCGAAAGGCTTCTTGAGGGGAAAGCTGTAACTCTGTGAGATGATTTCACAGAACACAAAGAAGTTTTTCAGAAAGCTTCTTTCTCTTTGTTATCGGAGGATATTTCCTTTGGCCCTATAGTCTTCAAAGGGATCCAAAATATCTGTTCTCAGATTCCACAGAAAGAAGGCTAGCAAAGAGATCCACGAAATACAGATGTAACTCTGTGAGATGAATTCACAGAACACTAAGCAGTTTCTCAGAAAGCTTCTTTCCAGATTTCATCTGAGGATATTTCCTTTTTCACCATAGCCCTCTATGGGCTTCCAAATATCACTTTGCCAATTCCACAAGAACTGTCTTAGCGAAAGGCTTCTTGAGGGGAAAGCTGTAACTCTGTGAGATGATTTCACAGAACACAAAGAAGTTTCTCAGAAAGCTTCTTTCTCTTTGTTATCGGAGGATATTTCTTTTGGCCCTATGGTCTTCAAAGGGATCCGAAATATCTGTTCTCAGATTCCACAGAAAGAAGGCTAGCAAAGAGATCCACGAAATACAGATGTAACTCTGTGAGATGAATTCGCAGAACACTAAGCAGTTTCTCAGAAAGCTTCTTTCCAGATTTCATCTGAGGATATTTCCTTTTTCACCATAGCCCTCTATGGGCTTCCAAATATCACTTTGCCAATTTCACAAGAACTGTCTTAGCGAAAGGCTTCTTCAGGGGAAAGCTGTAACTCTGTGAGATGATTTCACAGAACAAAAAGAAGTTTCTCAGAAAGCTTCTTTCTCTTTGTTATCGGAGGATATTTCCTTTGGCCCTATAGTCTTCAAAGGGATCCGAAATATCTGTTCTCAGATTCCACACAAATAAGGCTAGCAAAGAGATCCACGAAATACACATGTAACTATGTGAGTGGAAGTCACACATCACAGAGCAGTTTCTCAGAAAGCTTCTTTCCAGCTTTCATCTGAGGATATTTCCTTTTACACCATAGCCCTCTATGGGCTTCCAAATATCACTTTGCCAATTCCACAAGAACTGTCTTAGCGAAAGGCTTCTTGAGGGGAAAGCTGTAACTCTGTGAGATGATTTCACAGAACACAAAGAAGTTTCTCAGAAAGCTTCTTTCTCTTTGTTATCGGAGGATATTTCCTTTGGCCCTATAGTCTTCAAAGGGATCCGAAATATCTGTTCTCAGATTCCACAGAAATAAGGCTAGCAAAGAGATCTACGAAACACAGATGTAAATCTGTGAGATGAATTCACAGAACACTAAGCAGTTTCTCAGAAAGCTTCTTTCCAGATTTCATCTGAGGATATTTCCTTTTTCACCATAGCCCTCTATGGGCTTCCAAATATCACTTTGCCAATTCCACAAGAACTGTCTTAGCGAAAGGCTTCTTGAGGGGAAAGCTGTAACTCTGTGAGATGATTTCACAGAACACAAAGGAGTTTCCCAGAAAGCTTCTTTCTCTTTGTTATTGAAGGATATTTCCTTTGGCCCTATAGTCTTCAAAGGTATCCGAAATATCTGTTCTCAGATTCCACAGAAAGAAGGCTAGCAAGGAGATACACGAAATACAGATGTAACTCTGTGAGATGAATTAACAGAACACTAAGCAGTTTCTCAGAAAGCTTCTTTCCAGATTTCATCTGAGGATATTTCCTTTTTCACCATAGCCCTCTATGGGTTTCAAAATATCAGTTTGCAATTCCACAAGAACTGTTTTAGCGAAAGGCTTCTTGAGGGGAAAGCTGTAACTCTGTGAGATGATTTCACAGAACACAAAGAAGTTTTTCAGAAAGCTTCTTTCTCTTTGTTATTGAAGGATATTTCCTTTGGCCCTATAGTCTTCAAATGTATCGGAAATATCTGTTCTCAGATTCCACAGAAATAAGGCTCGCAAAGAGATACACGAAACACAGATGTAACTCTGTGAGATGAATTCACAGAACACTAAGCAGTTTCTCAGAAAGCTTCTTTCCAGATTTCATCTGAGGATATTTCCTTTTTCACCATAGCCCTCTATGGGCTCCCAAATATCACTTTGCCAATTCCACAAGAACTGTCTTAGCGAAAGTCTTCTTGAGGGGAAAGCTGTAACTCTGTGAGATGATTTCACAGAACACAAAGAAGTTTCTCAGAAAGCTTCTTTCTCTTTGTTATCGGAGGATATTTCCTTTGGCCCTATAGTCTTCAAAGGGATCCGAAATATCTGTTCTCAGATTCCACAGAAATAAGGCTAGCAAAGAGATCTACGAAACACAGATGTAACTCTGTGAGATGAATTCACAGAACACTAAGCAGTTTCTCAGAAAGCTTCTTTCCAGATTTCATCTCAGGATATTTCCTTTTTCACCATAGCCCTCTATGGGCTTCCAAATATCACTTTGCCAATTCCACAAGAACTGTCTTAGCGAAAGGCTTCTGGGGGGAAAGCTGTAACTCTGTGAGATGATTTCACAGAACACAAAGAAGTTTCTCAGAAAGCTTCTTTCTCTTTGTTATCGGAGGATATTTCCTTTAGCCCTATACTCTTCAATGGGATCCGAAATATCTGTTCTCAGATTCCACAGAAATAAGGCTAGCAAAGAGATCTACGAAACACAGATGTAACTCTGTGAGATGAATTCACAGAACACTAAGCAGTTTCCCAGAAAGCTTCTTTCCAGATTTCATCTGAGGATATTTCCTTTTTCACCATAGCTCTCTATAGGTTTGAAAATATCACTTTGCCAATTCCACAAGAACTGTCTTAGCGAAAGGTTTCTTGAGGGGAAAGCTGTAACTCTGTGAGATGATTTCACAGAACACAAAGAAGTTTTTCAGAAAGCTTCTTTCTCTTTGTTATCAGAGGATATTTCCTTTGGCCCTATAGTCTTCAAATGTATCGGAAATATCTGCTCTCAGATTCCACAGAAATAAGGCTCGCAAAGAGATCTACGAAACACAGATGTAACTCTGTGAGATGAATTCACAGAACACTAAGCAGTTTCTCAGAAAGCTTCTTTCCAGATTTCATCTGAGGATATTTCCTTTTTCACCATAGCCCTCTATGGGCTCCCAAATATCACTTTGCCAATTCCACAAGAACTGTCTTAGCGAAAGGCTTCTTGAGGGGAAAGCTGTAACTCTGTGAGATGATTTCACAGAACACAAAGAAGTTTCTCAGAAAGCTTCTTTCTCTTTGTTATCGGAGGATATTTCCTTTGGCCCTATAGTCTTCAAAGGGATCCGAAATATCTGTTCTCAGATTCCACAGAAATAAGGCTAGCAAAGAGATCTATGAAACACAGATGTATCTCTGTGAGATGAATTCACAGAACACTAAGCAGTTTCTCAGAAAGCTTCTTTCCAGATTTCATCTGAGGATATTTCCTTTTTCACCATAGCCCTCTATGGGCTTCCAAATATCACTTTGCCAATTCCACAAGAACTGTCTTAGCGAAAGGCTTCTTCAGGGGAAAGCTGTAACTCTGTGAGATGATTTCACAGAACAAAAAGAAGTTTCTCAGAAAGCTTCTTTCTCTTTGTTATCGGAGGATATTTCCTTTGGCCCTATAGTCTTCAAAGGGATCCGAAATATCTGTTCTCAGATTCCACACAAATAAGGCTAGCAAAGAGAACCACGAAATGCCGATGTAACTCTGTGAGATGAATTAACAGAACACTAAGCAGTTTCTCAGAAAACTTCTTTCCAGATTTCATCTGAGGATATTTCCTTTTTCACCATAGCCCTCTATGGGCTTCCAAATATCACTTTGCCAATTCCACAAGAACTGTCTTAGCGAAAGGCTTCTGGGGGGAAAGCTGTAACTCTGTGAGATGATTTCACAGAACACAAAGAAGTTTCTCCGAAAGCTTCTTTCTCTTTGTTATCGGAGGATATTTCCTTTGGCCCTATAGTCTTCAAAGGGATCCGAAATATCTGTTCTCAGATTCCACAGAAAGAAGGCTAGCAAAGAGATCTACGAAACACAGATGTAACTCTGTGAGATGAATTCACAGAACACTAAGCAGTTTCTCAGAAAGCTTCTTTCCAGATTTCATCTGAGGATATTTCCTTTTTCACCATAGCCCTCTATGTGCTTCCAAATATCACTTTGCCAATTCCACAAGAACTGTCTTAGCGAAAGGCTTCTTCAGGGGAAAGCTGTAACTCTGTGAGATGATTTCACAGAACACAAAGAAGTTTCTCAGAAAGCTTCTTTCTCTTTGTTATTGAAGGATATTTCCTTTGGCCCTATAGTCTTCAAAGGTATCCGAAATATCTGTTCTCAGATTCCACAGAAAGAAGGCTAGCAAAGAGATACACGAAATACAGATGTAACTCTGTGAGATGAATTAACAGAACACTAAGCAGTTTCTCAGAAAGCTTCTTTCCAGATTTCATCTGAGGATATTTCCTTTTTCACCATAGCCCTCTATGGGCTTCCAAATATCACTTTGCCAATTCCACAAGAACTGTCTTAGCGAAAGGCTTCTTGAGGGGAAAGCTGTAAATCTGTGAGATGATTTCACAGAACACAAAGAAGTTTCTCAGAAAGCTTCTTTCTCTTTGTTATCGGAGGATATTTCCTTTGGCCCTATTGTCTTCAAAGGGATCCGAAATATCTGTTCTCAGATTCCACAGAAATAGGGTAGCAAAGAGATCTACGAAACATAGATGTAACTCTGTGAGATGAATTCACAGAACACTAAGCAGTTTCTCAGAAAGCTTCTTTCCAGATTTCCTCTGAGGATATTTCCTTTTTCATCATAGACCTCTTTGGGCTTCCAAATATCACTTTGCCAATTCCACAAGAACTGTCTTAGCGAAAGGCTTCTTGAGGGGAAAGCTGTAACTCTGTGAGATGATTTCACTTAACAAAAGAAGCTTCTCAGAAAGCTTCTTTCTCTTTGTTATCGGAGGATGTTTCCTTTAGCCCTATACTCTTCAATGGGATCCGAAATATCTGTTCTCAGATTCCACAGAAATAAGGCTAGCAAAGAGATCCACGAAACACAGATGTAACTGTGTGAGATGAATTCAAAGAACACTAAGCAGTTTCTCAGAAAGCTTCTTTCCAGATTTCATCTGAGGATATTTCCTTTTTCACCATAGCCCTCTATGGGATTCAAAATATCACTTTGCCAATTCCACAGAACTGTCTTAGCGAAAGGCTTCTTGAGGGGAAAGCTGTAACTCTGTGAGATGATTTCACAGAACACAAAGAAGTTTCTCCGAAAGCTTCTTTCTCTTTGTTATCGGAGGATATTTCCTTTGGCCCTATAGTCTTCAAAGGGATCCGAAATATCTGTTCTCAGATTCCACAGAAATAAGGCTAGCAAAGAGATCTACGAATCACAGATGTAACTCTGTGAGATGAATTCACAGAACACTAAGCAGTTTCTCAGAAAGCTTCTTTCCAAATTTCATCTGAGGATATTTCCTATTTCACCATAGCCCTCTATGGGCTTCCAAATATCACTTTGCCAATTCCACAAGAACTGTCTTAGCGAAAGGCTTCTTTAGGGGAAAGCTGTAACTCTGTGAGATGATTTCACAGAACACAAAGGAGTTTCCCAGAAAGCTTCTTTCTCTTTGTTATTGAAGGATATTTCCTTTGGCCCTATAGAATTCAAAGGTATCCGAAATATCTGTTCTCAGATTCCACAGAAAGAAGGCTAGCAAGGAGATACACGAAATACAGATGTAACTCTGTGAGATGAATTAACAGAACACTAAGCAGTTTCTCAGAAAGCGTCTTTCCAGATTTCATCTGAGGATATTTCCTTTTTCACCATAGCCCTCTATGGGTTTCAAAATATCAGTTTGCAATTCCACAAGAACTGTCTTAGCGAAAGGCTTCTTGAGGGGAAAGCTGTAACTCTGTGAGATGATTTCACAGAACACAAAGAAGTTTTTCAGAAAGCTTCTTTCTCTTTGTTATCAGAGGATATTTCCTTTGGCCCTACAGTCTTCAAAGGTATCGGAAATATCTGTTCTCAGATTCCACAGAAATAAGGCTCGCAAAGAGATCTACGAAACACAGATGTAACTCTGTGAGATGAATTCACAGAACACTAAGCAGTTTCTCAGAAAGCTTCTTTCCAGATTTCATCTGAGGATATTTCCTTTTTCACCATAGCCCTCTATGGGCTTCCAAATATCACTTTGCCAATTCCACAAGAACTGTCTTAGCGAAAGGCTTCTGGGGGGAAAGCTGTAACTCTGTGAGATGATTTCACAGAACACAAAGAAGTTTCTCAGAAAGCTTCTTTCTCTTTGTTATCGGAGGATATTTCCTTTGGCCCTATAGTCTTCAAAGGGATCCGAAATATCTGTTCTCAGATTCCACAGAAAGAAGGCTAGCAAAGAGATCTACGAAACACAGATGTAACTCTGTGAGATGAATTCACAGAACACTAAGCAGTTTCTCAGAAAGCTTCTTTCCAGATTTCATCTGAGGATATTTCCTTTTTCACCATAGCCCTCTATGGGCTTCCAAATATCACTTTGCCAATTCCACAAGAACTGTCTTAGCGAAAGGCTTCTGGAGGGGAAAGCTGTAACTCTGTGAAATGATTTCACAGAACACAAAGGAGTTTCTCAGAAAGCTTCTTTCTCTTTGTTATTGAAGGATATTTCCTTTGGCCCTATACTCTTCAAAGGGAACCGAAATATCTGTTCTCAGATTCCACAGAAATAAGGCTAGCAAAGAGATCTACGAAACACAGATGTAACTCTGTGAGATGAATTCACAGAACACTAAGCAGTTTCTCAGAAAGCTTCTTTCCAGATTTCATCTGAGGATATTTCCTTTTTCACCATAGCCCTCTATGGGCTCTCAAATATCACTTTGCCAATTCCACAAGAACTGTCTTAGCGAAAGGCTTCTTGAGGGGAAAGCTGTAACTCTGTGAGATGATTTCACACAACACAAAGGAGTTTCCCAGAAAGCTTCTTTCTCTTTGTTATTGAAGGATATTTCCTTTGGCCATGCAGTCTTCAAAGGTATCCGATATATCTGTTCTCAGATTCCACAGAAAGAAGGCTAGCAAAGAGATACATGAAATACAGATGTAACTCTGTGAGATGAATTAACAGAACACTAGGCAGTTTCTCAGAAAGCTTCTTTCCAGATTTCATCTAAGGATATTTCCTTTTTCACCATAGCCCTCTATGTGCTTCCAAATATCACTTTGCCAATTCCACAAGAACTGTCTTAGCGAAAGGCTTCTTGAGGGGAAAGCTGTAACTCTGTGAGATGATTTCACAGAACACAAAGAAGTTTCTCAGAAAGCTTCTTTCTCTTTGTTATCGGAGGATATTTCCTTTTGCCCTGTAGTCTTCAAAGGGATCCGAAATATCTGTTCTCACATTCCACAGAAATAAGGCTAGCAAAGAGATCTACGAAACACAGATGTAACACTGTGAGATGAATTAACAGAACACTAAGCAGTTTCTCAGAAAGCTTCTTTCCAGATTTCATCTGAGGATATTTCCTTTTTCACCATAGCCCTCTATGGATTTCAAAATATCACTTTGCAATTCCACAAGAACTGTCTTAGCGAAAGGCTTCTTGAGGGGAAAGCTGTAACTCTGTGAGATGATTTCACAGAACACAAAGAAGTTTTTCAGAAAGCTTCTTTCTCTTTGTTATCAGAGGATATTTCCTTTGGCCCTATAGTCTTCAAAGGTATCGGAAATATCTGTTCTCAGATTCCACAGAAATAAGGCTCGCAAAGAGATCTACGAAACACAGATGTAACTCGGTGAGATGAATTCACACAACACTAAGCAGTTTCTCACAAAGCTTCTTTCCAGATTTCATCTGAGGATATTTCCTTTTTCACCATAGCCCTCTATGGGCTCCCAAATATCACTTTGCCAATTCCACAAGAACTGTCTTAGCGAAAGGCTTCTTGAGGGGAAAGCTGTAACTCTGTGAGATGATTTCACAGAACACAAAGAAGTTTCTCAGAAAGCTTCTTTCTCTTTGTTATCGGAGGATATTTCCTTTTGCCCTATACTCTTCAAAGGGATCCGAAATATCTGTTCTCAGATTCCACAGAAATAAGGATACCAAAGAGATCTACGAAACACAGATGTAACTCTGTGAGATGAATTCACAGAACACTAAGCAGTTTCTCAGAAAGCTTCTTTCCAGATTTCATCTGAGGATATTTCCTTTTTCACCATAGCCCTCTATGGGCTTCCAAATATCACTTTGCCAATTCCACAAGAACTGTCTTAGCGAAAGGCTTCTGGGGGGAAAGCTGTAACTCTGTGAGATGATTTCACAGAACACAAAGAAGTTTCTCAGAAAGCTTCTTTCTCTTTGTTATCGGAGGATATTTCCTTTGGCCCTATAGTCTTCAAAGGGATCCGAAATATCTGTTCTCAGATTCCACACAAATAAGGCTAGCAAAGAGATCCACGAAATGCCGATGTAACTCTGTGAGATGAATTCACAGAACACTAAGCAGTTTCTCAGAAAGCTTCTTTCCAGATTTCATCTGTGGAAATTTCCTTTTTCACCATAGCCCTCTATGGGCTTCCAAATATCACTTTGCCAATTCCACAAGAACTGTCTTAGCGAAAGGCTTCTGGGGGGAAAGCTGTAACTCTGTGAGATGATTTCACAGAACACAAAGAAGTTTCTCAGAAAGCTTCTTTCTCTTTGTTATCGGAGGATATTTCCTTTGGCCCTATAGTCTTCAAAGGGATCCGAAATATCTGTTCTCAGATTCCACAGAAATAAGGCTAGCAAAGAGATCTACGAAACACAGATGTAACTCTGTGAGATGAATTAACAGAACACTAATCAGTTTCTCAGAAAGCTTCTTTCCAGATTTCTTCTGAGGATATTTCCTTTTTCACCATAGCCCTCTATGGGCTTCCAAATATCACTTGGCCAATTCCACAAGAACTGTCTTAGCGAAAGGCTTCTTGAGGGGAAAGCTGTAACTCTGTGAGATGATTTCACAGAACACAAAGAAGTTTTTTAGAAAGCTTCTTTCTCTTTGTTATCGGAGGATATTTCCGTTGGCCCTGTAGTCTTCAAAGGGATCCGAAATATCTGTTCTCAGATTCCACAGAAATAAGGCTAGCAAAGAGATCTACGAAACACAGATGTAACTCTGTGAGATGAATTCACAGGACACTAAGCAGTTTCTCAGAAAGCTTCTTTCCAGATTTCATTTGAGGATATTTCCTTTTTCACCATAGCCCTCTATGGGTTTCAAAATATCAGTTTGCAATTCCACGAGAACTGTCTTAGCGAAAGGCTTCTTCAGGGGAAAGCTGTAACTCTGTGAGATGATTTCACAGAACACAAAGAAGTTTCTCAGAAAGCTTCTTTCTCTTTGTTATCAGAGGATATTTCCTTTGGCCCAATAGTCTTCAAAGGTATCGGAAATATCTGTTCTCAGATTCCACAGAAATAAGGCTCGCAAATAGATCTACGAAACACAGATGTAACTCGGTGAGATGAATTCACAGAACACTAAGCAGTTTCTCAGAAAGCTTCTTTCCTGATTTCATCTGAGGATATTTCCTTTTTCACCATAGCCCTCTATGGGCTTCCAAATATCACTTTGCCAATTCCACAAGAACTGTCTTAGCGAAAGGCTTCTTCAGGGGAAAGCTGTAACTCTGTGAGATGATTTCACAGAACAAAAAGAAGTTTCTCAGAAAGCTTCTTTCTCTTTGTTATCGGAGGATATTTCCTTTGGCCCTATAGTCTTCAAAGGGATCCGAAATATCTGTTCTCAGATTCCACACAAATAAGGCTAGCAAAGAGATCCACGGAATGCCGATGTAACTCTGTGAGATGAATTAACAGAACACTAAGCAGTTTCTCAGAAAGCTTCTTTCCAGATTTCATCTGAGGATATTACCTTTTTCACCGTAGCCCTCTATGTGCTTCCAAATATCACTTTGCCAATTCCACAAGAACTGTCTTAGCGAAAGGCTTCTTGAGGGGAAAGCTGTAACTCTGTGAGATGATTTCACAGAACACAAAGAAGTTTCTCAGAAAGCTTCTTTCTCTTTGTTATCGGAGGATATTTCCTTTGGCCCTGTAGTCTTCAAAGGGATCCGAAATATCTGTTCTCAGATTCCACAGAAAGAAGGCTAGCAAAGAGATCTACGAAACACAGATGTAACTCTGTGAGATGAATTAACAGAACACTAAGCAGTTTCTCAGAAAGCTTCTTTCCAAATTTCATCTGAGGATATTTCCTTTTTCACCATAGCCCTCTATGGGTTTCAAAATATCAGTTTGCAATTCCACAAGAACTGTCTTAGCGAAAGGCTTCTTGAGGGGAAAGCTGTAACTCTGTGAGATGATTTCACAGAACACAAAGAAGTTTTTCAGAAAGCTTCTTTCTCTTTGTTATCAGAGGATATTTCCTTTGGCCCTATAGTCTGCAAAGGTATCGGAAATATCTGTTCTCAGATTCCACAGAAATAAGGCTAGCAAAGAGATCTACGAAACATAGATGTAACTCTGTGAGATGAATTCACAGAACACTAAGCAGTTTCTCAGAAAGCTTCCTTCCAGATTTCATCTGAGGATATTTCCTTTTTCATCACAGCAGTCTATGGGCTTCCAAATATCACTTTGCCAATTCCACAAGAACTGTCTTAGCGAAAGTCTTCTGAGGGGAAAGCTGTACCTCTGTGAGATGATTTCACAGAACACAAAGAAGTTTCTCAGAAAGCTTCTTTCTCTTTGTTATCGGAGGATATTTCCATTGGCCCTATAGTCTTCAAAGGGATCCGAAATATCTGTTCTCAGATCCACACAAATAAGGCTAGCAAAGAGATCCACGAAATACAGATGTAACACTGTGAGATGAATTCACAGAACACTAAGCAGTTTCTCAGAAAGCTTCTTTCCAGATTTCATCTGAGGATATTTCCTTTTTCATCATAGCCCTCTATGGGCTTCCAAATATCACTTTGCCAATTCCACAAGAACTGTCTTAGCGAAAGGCTTCTTGAGGGGAAAGCTGTCACTCTGTGAGATGATTTCACAGAACACAAAGAAGTTTCTCAGAAAGCTTCTTTCTCTTTGTTATCGGAGGATATTTCCTTTGGCCCTATAGTCTTCAAAGGGATCCGAAATATCTGTTCTCAGATTCCACAGAAATAAGGCTAGCAAAGAGATCTACGAAACACAGATGTAACTCTGTGAGATGAATTCACAGAACACTAAGCAGTTTCTCAGAAAGCTTCTTTCCAGATTTCATCTGAGGATATTTCCATTTTCACCATAGCCCACTATGGGCTTCCAAATATCACTTTGCCAATTCCACAAGAACTGTCTTAGCGAAAGGCTTCTTGAGGGGAAAGCTGTAACTCTGTGAGATGATTACACACAACACATAGGAGTTTCCCAGAAAGCTTCTTTCTCTTTGTTATTGAAGGATATTTCCTTTGGCCCTATAGTCTTCAAAGGTATCCGAAATATCTGTTCTCAGATTCCACAGAAAGAAGGCTAGCAAAGAGATACACGAAATACAGATGTAACTCTGTGAGATGAATTAACAGAACACTAAGCAGTTTCTCAGAAAGCTTCTTTCCAGATTTCATCTGAGGATATTTCCTTTTTCACCATAGCCCTCTATGGGCTTCCAAATATCACTTTGCCAATTCCACAAGAACTGTCTTAGCGAAAGGCTTCTTGAGGGGAAAGCTGTAACTCTGTGAGATGATTTCACAGAACACAAAGAAGTTTCCCAGAAAGCTTCTTTCTCTTTGTTATTGAAGGATATTTCCTTTGGCCCTATAGTCCTCAAAGGTATCCGAAATATCTGTTCTCAGATTCCACAGAAAGAAGGCTAGCAAAGAGATATACGAAATACAGATGTAACTCTGTGAGATGAATTACACTAAGCAGTTTCTCAGAAAGCTTCTTTCCAGATTTCATCTGAGGATATTACCTTTTTCACCGTAGCCCTCTATGTGCTTCCAAATATCACTTTGCCAATTCCACAAGAACTGTCTTAGCGAAAGTCTTCTGAGGGGAAAGCTGTACCTCTGTGAGATGATTTCACAGAACACAAAGAAGTTTCTCAGAAAGCTTCTTTCTCTTTGTTATCGGAGGATATTTCCTTTGGCCCTATAGTCTTCAAAGGGATCCCAAATATCTGTTCTCAGATCCACACAAATAAGGCTAGCAAATAGATCCACGAAATACAGATGTAACTCTGTGAGATGAATTCACAGAACACTAAGCAGTTTCTCAGAAAGCTTCTTTCCAGATTTCATCAGAGGATATTTCCTTTTTCATCATAGCCCTCTATGGGCTTCCAAATATCACTTTGCCAATTCCACAAGAACTGTCTTAGCGAAAGGCTTCTTGAGGGGAAAGCTGTAACTCTGTGAGATGATTTCACAGAACACAAAGAAGTTTCTCAGAAAGCTTCTTTCTCTTTGTTATCGGAGGATATTTCCTTTGGCCCTATAGTCTTCAAAGGGATCCGAAATATCTGTTCTCAGATTCCACAGAAAGAAGGCTAGCAAAGAGATCTACGAAACACAGATGTAACTCTGTGAGATGAACTCACAGAACACTAAGCAGTTTCTCAGAAAGCTTCTTTCCAGATTTCATCTGAGGATATTTCCTTTTTCACCATAGCCCTCTATGGGCTCCCAAATATCACTTTGCCAACTCCACAAGAACTGTCTTAGCGAAAGTCTTCTTGAGGGGAAAGCTGTAACTCTGCGAGATGATTTCACAGAACACAAAGAAGTTTCTCAGAAAGCTTCTTTCTCTTTGTTATCAGAGGATATTTCCTTTGGCCCTATAGTCTGCAAAGGTATCGGAAATATCTGTTCTCAGATTCCACAGAAATAAGGCTAGCAAAGAGATCTATGAAACATAGATGTAACTCTGTGAGATGAATTCACAGAACACTAAGCAGTTTCTCAGAAAGCTTCCTTCCAGATTTCATCTGAGGATATTTCCTTTTTCACCATAGCAGTCTATGGGCTTCCAAATATCACTTTGCCAATTCCACAAGAACTGTCTTAGCGAAAGTCTTCTGAGGGGAAACCTGTACCTCTGTGAGATGATTTCACAGAACACAAAGAAGTTTCTCAGAAAGCTTCTTTCTCTTTGTTATCGGAGGATATTTCCTTTGGCCCTATAGTCTTCAAAGGGATCCGAAATATCTGTTCTCAGATCCACACAAATAAGGCTAGCAAAGAGATCCAAGAAATACAGATGTAACACTGTGAGATGAATTCACAGAACACTAAGCAGTTTCTCAGAAAGCTTCTTTCCAGATTTCATCTGAGGATATTTCCTTTTTCATCATAGCCCTCTATGGGCTTCCAAATATCACTTTGCCAATTCCACAAGAACTGTATAAGCGAAAGGCTTCTTGAGGGGAAAGCTGTAACTCTGTGAGATGATTTCACAGAACACAAAGAAGTTTCTCAGAAAGCTTCTTTCTCTTTGTTATCGGAGGATATTTCCTTTGGCCCTATAGTCTTCAAAGGGATCCGAAATATCTGTTCTCAGATTCCACAGAAATAAGGCTAGCAAAGAGATCTACGAAACACAGATGTAACTCTGTGAGATGAATTCACAGAACACTAAGCAGTTTCTCAGAAAGCTTCTTTCCAGATTTCATCTGAGGATATTTCCATTTTCACCATAGCCCTCTATGGGCTTCCAAATATCACTTTGCCAAATCCACAAGAACTGTCTTAGCGAAAGGCTTCTTGAGGGGAAAGCTGTAACTCTGTGAGATGATTACACACAACACAAAGGAGATTCCCAGAAAGCTTCTTTCTCTTTGTTATTGAAGGATATTTCCTTTGGCCCTATAGTCTTCAAAGGTATCCGAAATATCTGTTCTCAGATTCCACAGAAAGAAGGATAGCAAAGAGATACACGAAATACAGATGTAACTCTGTGAGATGAATTAACAGAACACTAAGCAGTTTCTCAGAAAGCTTCTTTCCAGATTTCATCTGAGGATATTTCCTTTTTCACCATAACCCTCTATGGGCTTCCAAATATCACTTTGCCAATTCCACAAGAACTGTCTTAGCGAAAGGCTTCTTGAGGGGAAAGCTGTAACTCTGTGAGATGATTTCACAGAACACAAAGGAGTTTCCCAGAAAGCTTCTTTCTCTTTGTTATTGAAGGATATTTCCTTTGGCCCTATAGTCCTCAAAGGTATCCGAAATATCTGTTCTCAGATTCCACAGAAAGAAGGCTAGCAAAGAGATACACGAAATACAGATGTAACTCTGTGAGATGAATTACACTAAGCAGTTTCTCAGAAAGCTTCTTTCCAGATTTCATCTGAGGATATTACCTTTTTCACCGTAGCCCTCTATGTGCTTCCAAATATCACTTTGTCAATTCCACAAGAACTGTCTTAGCGAAAGTCTTCTGAGGGGAAAGCTGTACCTCTGTGAGATGATTTCACAGAACACAAAGAAGTTTCTCAGAAAGCTTCTTTCTCTTTGTTATCGGAGGATATTTCCTTCGGCCCTATAGTCTTCAAAGGGATCCCAAATATCTGTTCTCAGATCCACACAAATAAGGCTAGCAAATAGATCCACGAAATACAGATGTAACCCTGTGTGATGAATTCACAGAACACTAAGCAGTTTCTCAGAAAGCTTCTTTCCAGATTTCATCTGAGGATATTTCCTTTTTCATCATAGCCCTCTATGGGCTTCCAAATATCACTTTGCCAATTCCACAAGAACTGTCTTAGCGAAAGGCTTCTTGAGGGGAAAGCTGTAACTCTGTGAGATGATTTCACAGAACACAAAGAAGTTTCTCAGAAAGCTTCTTTCTCTTTGTTATCGGAGGATATTTCCTTTGGCCCTATAGTCTTCAAAGGGATCCGAAATATCTGTTCTCAGATTCCACAGAAAGAAGGCTAGCAAAGAGATCTACGAAACACAGATGTAACTCTGTGAGATGAATTCACAGAACACTAAGCAGTTTCTCAGAAAGCTTCTTTCCAGATTTCATCTGAGGATATTTCCTTTTTCACCATAGCCCTCTATGGGCTCCCAAATATCACTTTGCCAATTCCACAAGAACTGTCTTAGCGAAAGTCTTCTTGAGGGGAAAGCTGTAACTCTGCGAGATGATTTCACAGAACACAAAGAAGTTTCTCAGAAAGCTTCTTTCTCTTTGTTATCGGAGGATATTTCCTTTGGCCCTATAGTCTTCAAAGGGATCCGAAATATCTGTTCTCAGATTCCACAGAAATAAGGCTAGCAAAGAGATCTACGAAACACAGATGTAACTCTGTGAGATGAATTCACAGAACACTAAGCAGTTTCTCAGAAAGCTTCTTTCCAGATTTCATCTGAGGATATTTCCTTTTTCACCATAGCCCTCTATGGGCTTCCAAATATCACTTTGCCAATTCCACAAGAACTGTCTTAGCGAAAGGCTTCTTCAGGGGAAAGCTGTAACTC
Source organism: Macaca nemestrina (assembly GCF_043159975.1). Classification (NCBI taxonomy): domain Eukaryota; kingdom Metazoa; phylum Chordata; class Mammalia; order Primates; family Cercopithecidae; genus Macaca; species Macaca nemestrina. Next base: position 96,300,140 of record NC_092134.1, read on the forward strand.
TGTGAGATGATTTCACAGAACAAAAAGAAGTTTCTCAGAAAGCTTCTTTCTCTTTGTTATCGGAGGATATTTCCTTTGGCCCTATAGTCTTCAAAGGGATCCGAAATATCTGTTCTCAGATTCCACACAAATAAGGCTAGCAAAGAGATCCATGAAATGCCGATGTAACTCTGTGAGATGAATTAACAGAACACTAAGCAGTTTCTCAGAAAGCTTCTTTCCAGATTTCATCTGAGGATATTTCCTTTTTCACCATAGCCCTCTATGGGCTTCCAAATATCACTTTGCCAATTCCACAAGAACTGTCTTAGCGAAAGGCTTCTTGAGGGGAAAGCTGTAACTCTGTGAGATGATTTCACAGAACACAAAGAAGTTTTTCAGAAAGCTTCTTTCTCTTTGTTATCGGAGGATATTTCCTTTGGCCCTGTAGTCTTCAAAGGGATCCGAAATATCTGTTCTCAGATTCCACAGAAATAAAGCTAGCAAAGAGATCTACGAAACACAGATGTAACTCTGTGAGATGAATTCACAGAACACTAAGCAGTTTCTCAGAAAGCTTCTTTCCAGATTTCATCTGAGGATATTTCCTTTTTCACCATAGCCCTCTATGGGTTTCAAAATATCAGTTTGCAATTCCACAAGAACTGTCTTAGCGAAAGGCTTCTTCAGGGGAAAGCTGTAACTCTGTGAGATGATTTCACAGAACACAAAGAAGTTTTGCAGAAAGCTTCTTTCTCTTTGTTATCAGAGGATATTTCCTTTGGCCCTATAGTCTTCAAAGGTATCGGATATATCTGTTCTCAGATTCCACAGAAATAAGGCTCGCAAATAGATCTACGAAACACAGATGTAACTCGGTGAGATGAATTCACAGAACACTAAGCAGTTTCTCAGAAAGCTTCTTTCCAGATTTCATCTGAGGATATTTCCTTTTTCACCATAGCCCTCTATGGGCTCCCAAATATCACTTTGCCAATTCCACAAGAACTGTCTTAGCGAAAGTCTTCTTGAGGGGAAAGCTGTAACTCTGTCAGATGATTTCACAGAACACAAAGAAGTTTCTCAGAAAGCTTCTTTCTCTTTGTTATCGGAGGATATTTCCTTTGGCCCTATAGTCTTCAAAGGGATCCGAAATATCTGTTCTCAGATTCCACAGAAATAAGGCTAGCAAAGAGATCTACGAAACACAGATGTAACTCTGTGAGATGAATTCACAGAACACTAAGCAGTTTCTCAGAAAGCTTCTTTCCAGATTTCATCTGAGGATATTTCCTTTTTCACCATAGCCCTCTATGGGCTTCCAAATATCACTTTGCCAATTCCACAAGAACTGTCTTAGCGAAAGGCTTCTTCAGGGGAAAGCTGTAACTCTGTGAGATGATTTCACAGAACAAAAAGAAGTTTCTCAGAAAGCTTCTTTCTCTTTGTTATCGGAGGATATTTCCTTTGGCCCTATAGTCTTCAAAGTGATCCGAAATATCTGTTCTCAGATTCCACACAAATAAGGCTAGCAAAGAGATCCACGGAATGCCGATGTAACTCTGTGAGATGAATTAACAGAACACTAAGCAGTTTCTCAGAAAGCTTCTTTCCAGATTTCATCTGAGGATATTTCCTTTTTCACCATAGCCCTCTATGGGCTTCCAAATATCACTTTGCAAATTCCACATGAACTGTCTTAGCGAAAGGCTTCTGGGGGGAAAGCTGTAACTCTGAGAGATGATTTCACAGAACACAAAGAAGTTTCTCAGAAAGCTTCTTTCTCTTTGTTATCGGAGGATATTTCCTTTGGCCCAATAGTCTTCAAAGGGATCCGAAATATCTGTTCTCAGATTCCACAGAAATAAGGCTAGCAAAGAGATCTACGAAACACAGATGTAACTCTGTGAGATGAATTCACAGAACACTAAGCAGTTTCTCAGAAAGCTTCTTTCCAGATTTCATCTGAGGATATTTCCTTTTTCACCATAGCCCTCTATGGGCTTCCAAATATCACTTTGCCAATTCCACAAGAACTGTCTTAGCGAAAGGCTTCTTCAGGGGAAAGCTGTAACTCTGTGAGATGATTTCACAGAAAACAAAGGAGTTTCCCAGAAAGCTTCTTTCTCTTTGTTATTGAAGGATATTTCCTTTGGCCCTATAGTCCTCAAAGGTATCCGAAATATCTGTTCTCAGATTCCACAGAAAGAAGGCTAGCAAAGAGATACACGAAATACAGATGTAACTCTGTGAGATGAATTACACTAAGCAGTTTCTCAGAAAGCTTCTTTCCAGATTTCATCTGAGGATATTACCTTTTTCACCGTAGCCCTCTATGTGCTTCCAAATATCACTTTGCCAATTCCACAAGAACTGTCTTAGCGAAAGGCTTCTTGAGGGGAAAGCTGTAACTCTGTGAGATGATTTCACAGAACACAAAGAAGTTTCTCAGAAAGCTTCTTTCTCTTTGTTATCGGAGGATATTTCCTTTGGCCCTGTAGTCTTCAAAGGGATCCGAAATATCTGTTCTCAGATTCCACAGAAAGAAGGCTAGCAAAGAGATCTACGAAACACAGATGTAACTCTGTGAGATGAATTAACAGAACACTAAGCAGTTTCTCAGAAAGCTTCTTTCCAAATTTCATCTGAGGATATTTCCTTTTTCACCATAGCCCTCTATGGGTTTCAAAATATCAGTTTGCAATTCCACAAGAACTGTCTTAGCGAAAGGCTTCTTGAGGGGAAAGCTGTAACTCTGTGAGATGATTTCACAGAACACAAAGAAGTTTTTCAGAAAGCTTCTTTCTCTTTGTTATCAGAGGATATTTCCTTTGGCCCTATAGTCTGCAAAGGTATCGGAAATATCTGTTCTCAGATTCCACAGAAATAAGGCTAGCAAAGAGATCTACGAAACATAGATGTAACTCTGTGAGATGAATTCACAGAACACTAAGCAGTTTCTCAGAAAGCTTCTTTCCAGATTTCATCTGAGGATATTTCCTTTTTCACCATAGCAGTCTATGGGATTCCAAATATCACTTTGCCAATTCCACAAGAACTGTCTTAGCGAAAGTCTTCTGAGGGGAAAGCTGTACCTCTGTGAGATGATTTCACAGAACACAAAGAAGTTTCTCAGAAAGCTTCTTTCTCTTTGTTATCGGAGGATATTTCCTTTGGCCCTATAGTCTTCAAAGGGATCCGAAATATCTGTTCTCAGATCCACACAAATAAGGCTAGCAAATAGATCCACGAAATACAGATGTAACTCTGTGAGATGAATTCACAGAACACTAAGCAGTTTCTCAGAAATCTTCTTTCCAGATTTCATCTGAGGATATTTCCTTTTTCATCATAGCCCTCTATGGGCTTCCAAATATCACTTTGCCAATTCCACAAGAACTGTCTTAGCGAAAGGATTCTTGAGGGGAAAGCTGTAACTCTGTGAGATGATTTCACAGAACACAAAGAAGTTTCTCAGAAAGCTTCTTTCTCTTTGTTATCGGAGGATATTTCCTTTGGCCCTATAGTCTTCAAAGGGATCCGAAATATCTGTTCTCAGATTCCACAGAAATAAGGCTAGCAAAGAGATCTACGAAACACAGATGTAACACTGTGAGATGAATTCACAGAACACTAAGCAGTTTCTCAGAAAGCTTCTTTCCAGATTTCATCTGAGGATATTTCCTTTTTCACCATAGCCCTCTATGGGCTCCCAAATATCACTTTGCCAATTCCACAAGAACTGTCTTAGCGAAAGTCTTCTTGAGGGGAAAGCTGTAACTCTGCGAGATGATTTCACAGAACACAAAGAAGTTTCTCAGAAAGCTTCTTTCCAGATTTCATCTGAGGATATTTCGTTTTTCATCATAGCCCTCTATGGGCTTCCAAATATCACTTTGCCAATTCCACAAGAACTGTCTTAGCGAAAGGCTTCTTGAGGGGAAAGCTGTAACTCTGTGAGATGATTTCACAGAAAACAAAGAAGTTTCTCAGAAAGCTTCTTTCTCTTTGTTATCGGAGGATATTTCCTTTGGCCCTATAGTCTTCAAAGGGATCCGAAATATCTGTTCTCAGATTCCACAGAAATAAGGCTAGCAAAGAGATCTACGAAACACAGATGTAACTCTGTGAGATGAATTCACAGAACACTAAGCAGTTTCTCAGAAAGCTTCTTTCCAGATTTCATCTGAGGATATTTCCTTTTTCACCATAGCCCTCTATGGGCTCCCAAATATCACTTTGCCAATTCCACAAGAACTGTCTTAGCGAAAGTCTTCTTGAGGGGAAAGCTGTAACTCTGCGAGATGATTTCACAGAACACAAAGAAGTTTCTCAGAAAGCTTCTTTCTCTTTGTTATCGGAGGATATTTCCTTTGGCCCTAAAGTCTTCAAAGGGATCCGAAATATCTGTTCTCAGATTCCACAGAAATAAGGCTAGCAAAGAGATCTACGAAACACAGATGTAACTCTGTGAGATGAATTCACAGAACACTAAGCAGTTTCTCAGAAAGCTTCTTTCCAGATTTCATCTGAGGGTATTTCCTTTTTCACCATAGAACTGTATGGGCTTCCAAATATCACTTTGCCAATTCCACAAGAACTGTCTTAGCGAAAGGCTTCTTCAGGGGAAAGCTGTAACTCTGTGAGATGATTTCACAGAACAAAAAGAAGTTTCTCAGAAAGCTTCTTTCTCTTTGTTATCGGAGGATATTTCCTTTGGCCCTATAGTCTTCAAAGGGATCCGAAATATCTGTTCTCAGATTCCACACAAATAAGGCTAGCAAAGAGATCCATGAAATGCCGATGTAACTCTGTGAGATGAATTAACAGAACACTAAGCAGTTTCTCAGAAAGCTTCTTTCCAGATTTCATCTGAGGATATTTCCTTTTTCACCATAGCCCTCTATGGGCTTCCAAATATCACTTTGCCAATTCCACAAGAACTGTCTTAGCGAAAGGCTTCTTGAGGGGAAAGCTGTAACTCTGTGAGATGATTTCACAGAACACAAAGAAGTTTTTCAGAAAGCTTCTTTCTCTTTGTTATCGGAGGATATTTCCTTTGGCCCTGTAGTCTTCAAAGGGATCCGAAATATCTGTTCTCAGATTCCACAGAAATAAAGCTAGCAAAGAGATCTACGAAACACAGATGTAACTCTGTGAGATGAATTCACAGAACACTAAGCAGTTTCTCAGAAAGCTTCTTTCCAGATTTCATCTGAGGATATTTCCTTTTTCACCATAGCCCTCTATGGGTTTCAAAATATCAGTTTGCAATTCCACAAGAACTGTCTTAGCGAAAGGCTTCTTCAGGGGAAAGCTGTAAATCTGTGAGATGATTTCACAGAACACAAAGAAGTTTTGCAGAAAGCTTCTTTCTCTTTGTTATCAGAGGATATTTCCTTTGGCCCTATAGTCTTCAAAGGTATCGGAAATATCTGTTCTCAGAATCCACAGAAATAAGGCTCGCAAATAGATCTACGAAACACAGATGTAACTCGGTGAGATGAATTCACAGAACACTAAGCAGTTTCTCAGAAAGCTTCTTTCCAGATTTCATCTGAGGATATTTCCTTTTTCACCATAGCCCTCTATGGGCTCCCAAATATCACTTTGCCAATTCCACAAGAACTGTCTTAGCGAAAGTCTTCTTGAGGGGAAAGCTGTAACTCTGTCAGATGATTTCACAGAACACAAAGAAGTTTCTCAGAAAGCTTCTTTCTCTTTGTTATCGGAGGATATTTCCTTTGGCCCTATAGTCTTCAAAGGGATCCGAAATATCTGTTCTCAGATTCCACAGAAATAAGGCTAGCAAAGAGATCTACGAAACACAGATGTAACTCTGTGAGATGAATTCACAGAACACTAAGCAGTTTCTCAGAAAGCTTCTTTCCAGATTTCATCTGAGGATATTTCCTTTTTCACCATAGCCCTCTATGGGCTTCCAAATATCACTTTGCCAATTCCACAAGAACTGTCTTAGCGAAAGGCTTCTTCAGGGGAAAGCTGTAACTCTGTGAGATGATTTCACAGAACAAAAAGAAGTTTCTCAGAAAGCTTCTTTCTCTTTGTTATCGGAGGATATTTCCTTTGGCCATATAGTCTTCAAAGGGATCCGAAATATCTGTTCTCAGATTCCACACAAATAAGGCTAGCAAAGAGATCCACGGAATGCCGATGTAACTCTGTGAGATGAATTAACAGAACACTAAGCAGTTTCTCAGAAAGCTTCTTTCCAGATTTCATCTGAGGATATTTCCTTTTTCACCATAGCCCTCTATGGGCTTCCAAATATCACTTTGCAAATTCCACATGAACTGTCTTAGCGAAAGGCTTCTGGGGGGAAAGCTGTAACTCTGAGAGATGATTTCACAGAACACAAAGAAGTTTCTCAGAAAGCTTCTTTCTCTTTGTTATCGGAGGATATTTCCTTTGGCCCTATAGTCTTCAAAGGGATCCGAAATATCTGTTCTCAGATTCCAAAGAAATAAGGCTAGCAAAGAGATCTACGAAACACAGATGTAACTCTGTGAGATGAATTCACAGAACACTAAGCAGTTTCTCAGAAAGCTTCTTTCCAGATTTCATCTGAGGATATTTCCTTTTTCACCATAGCCCTCTATGGGCTTCCAAATATCACTTTGCCAATTCCACAAGAACTGTCTTTGCGAAAGGCTTCTTCAGGGGAAAGCTGTAACTCTGTGAGATGATTTCACAGAAAACAAAGGAGTTTCCCAGAAAGCTTCTTTCTCTTTGTTATTGAAGGATATTTCCTTTGGCCCTATAGTCCTCAAAGGTATCCGAAATATCTGTTCTCAGATTCCACAGAAAGAAGGCTAGCAAAGAGATACACGAAATACAGATGTAACTCTGTGAGATGAATTACACTAAGCAGTTTCTCAGAAAGCTTCTTTCCAGATTTCATCTGAGGATATTACCTTTTTCACCGTAGCCCTCTATGTGCTTCCAAATATCACTTTGCCAATTCCACAAGAACTGTCTTAGCGAAAGGCTTCTTGAGGGGAAAGCTGTAACTCTGTGAGATGATTTCACAGAACACAAAGAAGTTTCTCAGAAAGCTTCTTTCTCTTTGTTATCGGAGGATATTTCCTTTGGCCCTGTAGTCTTCAAAGGGATCCGAAATATCTGTTCTCAGATTCCACAGAAAGAAGGCTAGCAAAGAGATCTACGAAACACAGATGTAACTCTGTGAGATGAATTAACAGAACACTAAGCAGTTTCTCAGAAAGCTTCTTTCCAAATTTCATCTGAGGATATTTCCTTTTTCACCATAGCCCTCTATGGGTTTCAAAATATCAGTTTGCAATTCCACAAGAACTGTCTTAGCGAAAGGCTTCTTGAGGGGAAAGCTGTAACTCTGTGAGATGATTTCACAGAACACAAAGAAGTTTTTCAGAAAGCTTCTTTCTCTTTGTTATCAGAGGATATTTCCTTTGGCCCTATAGTCTGCAAAGGTATCGGAAATATCTGTTCTCAGATTCCACAGAAATAAGGCTAGCAAAGAGATCTACGAAACATAGATGTAACTCTGTGAGATGAATTCACAGAACACTAAGCAGTTTCTCAGAAAGCTTCTTTCCAGATTTCATCTGAGGATATTTCCTTTTTCACCATAGCAGTCTATGGGCTTCCAAATATCACTTTGCCAATTCCACAAGAACTGTCTTAGCGAAAGTCTTCTGAGGGGAAAGCTGTACCTCTGTGAGATGATTTCACAGAACACAAAGAAGTTTCTCAGAAAGCTTCTTTCTCTTTGTTATCGGAGGATATTTCCTTTGGCCCTATAGTCTTCAAAGGGATCCGAAATATCTGTTCTCAGATCCACACAAATAAGGCTAGCAAATAGATCCACGAAATACAGATGTAACTCTGTGAGATGAATTCACAGAACACTAAGCAGTTTCTCAGAAATCTTCTTTCCAGATTTCATCTGAGGATATTTCCTTTTTCATCATAGCCCTCTATGGGCTTCCAAATATCACTTTGCCAATTCCACAAGAACTGTCTTAGCGAAAGGATTCTTGAGGGGAAAGCTGTAACTCTGTGAGATGATTTCACAGAACACAAAGAAGTTTCTCAGAAAGCTTCTTTCTCTTTGTTATCGGAGGATATTTCCTTTGGCCCTATAGTCTTCAAAGGGATCCGAAATATCTGTTCTCAGATTCCACAGAAATAAGGCTAGCAAAGAGATCTACGAAACACAGAAGTAACTCTGTGAGATGAATTCACAGAACACTAAGCAGTTTCTCAGAAAGCTTCTTTCCAGATTTCATCTGAGGATATTTCCTTTTTCACCATAGCCCTCTATGGGCTCCCAAATATCACTTTGCCAATTCCACAAGAACTGTCTTAGCGAAAGTCTTCTTGAGGGGAAAGCTGTAACTCTGCGAGATGATTTCACAGAACACAAAGAAGTTTCTCAGAAAGCTTCTTTCCAGATTTCATCTGAGGATATTTCGTTTTTCATCATAGCCCACTATGGGCTTCCAAATATCACTTTGCCAATTCCACAAGAACTGTCTTAGCGAAAGGCTTCTTGAGGGGAAAGCTGTAACTCTGTGAGATGATTTCACAGAACACAAAGAAGTTTCTCAGAAAGCTTCTTTCTCTTTGTTATCGGAGGATATTTCCTTTGGCCCTATAGTCTTCAAAGGGATCCGAAATATCTGTTCTCAGATTCCACAGAAATAAGGCTAGCAAAGAGATCTACGAAACACAGATGTAACTCTGTGAGATGAATTCACAGAACACTAAGCAGTTTCTCAGAAAGCTTCTTTCCAGATTTCATCTGAGGATATTTCCTTTTTCACCATAGCCCTCTATGGGCTCCCAAATATCACTTTGCCAATTCCACAAGAACTGTCTTAGCGAAAGTCTTCTTGAGGGGAAAGCTGTAACTCTGCGAGATGATTTCACAGAACACAAAGAAGTTTCTCAGAAAGCTTCTTTCTCTTTGTTATCGGAGGATATTTCCTTTGTCCCTATAGTCTTCAAAGGGATCCGAAATATCTGTTCTCAGATTCCACAGAAATAAGGCTAGCAAAGAGATCTACGAAACACAGATGTTACTCTGTGAGATGAATTCACAGAACACTAAGCAGTTTCTCAGAAAGCTTCTTTCCAGATTTCATCTGAGGATATTTCCTTTTTCACCATAGCCCTCTATGGGCTTCCAAATATCTCTTTGCCAATTCCACAAGAACTGTCTTAGCGAAAGGCTTCTTCAGGGGAAAGCTGTAACTCTGTGAGATGATTTCACAGAACAAAAAGAAGTTACTCAGAAAGCTTCTTTCTCTTTGTTATCGGAGGATATTTCCTTTGGCCCTATAGTCTTCAAAGGGATCCGAAATATCTGTTCTCAGATTCCACAGAAATAAGGCTAGCAAAGAGATCTACGAAACACAGATGTAACTCTGTGAGATGAATTCACAGAACACTAAGCAGTTTCTCAGAAAGCTTCTTTCCAGATTTCATCTGAGGATATTTCCTTTTTCACCATAGCTCTCTATGGGCTTCCAAATATCACTTTGCCAATTCCACACGAACTGTCTTAGCGAAAGGCTTCTTCAGGGGAAAGCTGTAACTCTGTGAGGTGATTTCACAGAACAAAAAGAAGTTTCTCAGAAAGCTTCTTTCTCTTTGTTATCGGAGGATATTTCCTTTGGCCCTATAGTCTTCAAAGGGATCCGAAATATCTGTTCTCAGATTCCACACAAATAAGGCTAGCAAAGAGATACACGAAATGCCGATGTAACTCTGTGAGATGAATTAACAGAACACTAAGCAGTTTCTCAGAAAGCTTCTTTCCAGATTTCATCTGAGGATATTTCCTTTTTCACCATAGCCCTCTTTGGGCTTCCAAATATCACTTTGCAATTTCCACATGAACTGTCTTAGCGAAAGGCTTCTGGGGGGAAAGCTGTAACTCTGTGAGATGATTTCACAGAACACTAAGAAGTTTCTCAGAAAGCTTCTTTCTCTTTGTTATCGGAGGATATTTCCTTTGGCCCTATAGTCTTCAAAGGGATCCGAAATATCTGTTCTCAGATTCCACAGAAATAAGGCTAGAAAAGAGATCTACGAAACACAGATGTAACTCTGTGAGATGAATTCACAGAACACTAAGCAGTTTCTCAGAAAGCTTCTTTCCAGATTTCATCTGAGGATATTTCCTTTTTCACCATAGCCCTCTATGGGCTTCCAAATATCACTTTGCCAATTCCACAAGAACTGTCTTAGCGAAAGGCTTCTTGAGGGGAGAGCTGTAACTCTGTGAGATGATTTCACAGAACACAAAGGAGTTTCCCAGAAAGCTTCTTTCTCTTTGTTATCAGAGGATATTTCCTTTGGCCCTATAGTCTTCAAAGGTATCCGAAATATCTGTTCTCAGATTCCACAGAAAGAAGGCTAGCAAAGAGATACACGAAATACAGATGTAACTCTGTGAGATGAATTACACTAAGCAGTTTCTCAGAAAGCTTCTTTCCAGATTTCATCTGAGGATATTACCTTTTTCACCATAGCCCTCTATGTGCTTAAAAATATCACTTTGCCAATTCCACAAGAACTATCTTAGCGAAAGGCTTCTTGAGGGGAAAGCTGTAACTCTGTGAGATGATTTCACAGAACACAAAGAAGTTTCTCAGAAAGCTTCTTTCTCTTTGTTATCGGAGATTATTTCTTTTGGCCCTGTAGTCTGCAAAGGTATCGGAAATATCTGTTCTCAGATTCCACAGAAATAAGGCTAGCAAAGAGATCTACGAAACATAGATGTAACTCTGTGAGATGAATTCACAGAACACTAAGCAGTTTCTCAGAAAGCTTCTTTCCAGATTTCATCTGAGGATATTTCCTTTTTCACCATAGCCCTCTATGGGCTTCCAAATATCACTTTGCAAATTCCACATGAACTGTCTTAGCGAAAGGCTTCTGGGGGGAAAGCTGTAACTCTGAGAGATGATTTCACAGAACACAAAGAAGTTTCTCAGAAAGCTTCTTTCTCTTTGTTATCGGAGGATATTTCCTTTGGCCCTATAGTCTTCAAAGGGATCCGAAATATCTGTTCTCAGATTCCACAGAAATAAGGCTAGCAAAGAGATCTACGAAATACAGATGTAACTCTGTGAGATGAATTCACAGAACACTAAGCAGTTTCTCAGAAAGCTTCTTTCCAGATTTCATCTGAGGATATTTCCTTTTTCACCATAGCCCTCTATGGGCTTCCAAATATCACTTTGCCAATTCCACAAGAACTGTCTTTGCGAAAGGCTTCTTCAGGGGAAAGCTGTAACTCTGTGAGATGATTTCACAGAAAACAAAGGAGTTTCCCAGAAAGCTTCTTTCTCTTTGTTATTGAAGGATATTTCCTTTGGCCCTATAGTCCTCAAAGGTATCCGAAATATCTGTTCTCAGATTCCACAGAAAGAAGGCTAGCAAAGAGATACACGAAATACAGATGTAACTCTGTGAGATGAATTACACTAAGCAGTTTCTCAGAAAGCTTCTTTCCAGATTTCATCTGAGGATATTACCTTTTTCACCGTAGCCCTCTATGTGCTTCCAAATATCACTTTGCCAATTCCACAAGAACTGTCTTAGCGAAAGGCTTCTTGAGGGGAAAGCTGTAACTCTGTGAGATGATTTCACAGAACACAAAGAAGTTTCTCAGAAAGCTTCTTTCTCTTTGTTATCGGAGGATATTTCCTTTGGCCCTGTAGTCTTCAAAGGGATCCGAAATATCTGTTCTCAGATTCCACAGAAAGAAGGCTAGCAAAGAGATCTACGAAACACAGATGTAACTCTGTGAGATGAATTAACAGAACACTAAGCAGTTTCTCAGAAAGCTTCTTTCCAAATTTCATCTGAGGATATTTCCTTTTTCACCATAGCCCTCTATGGGTTTCAAAATATCAGTTTGCAATTCCACAAGAACTGTCTTAGCGAAAGGCTTCTTGAGGGGAAAGCTGTAACTCTGTGAGATGATTTCACAGAACACAAAGAAGTTTTTCAGAAAGCTTCTTTCTCTTTGTTATCAGAGGATATTTCCTTTGGCCCTATAGTCTGCAAAGGTATCGGAAATATCTGTTCTCAGATTCCACAGAAATAAGGCTAGCAAAGAGATCTACGAAACATAGATGTAACTCTGTGAGATGAATTCACAGAACACTAAGCAGTTTCTCAGAAAGCTTCTTTCCAGATTTCATCTGAGGATATTTCCTTTTTCACCATAGCAGTCTATGGGCTTCCAAATATCACTTTGCCAATTCCACAAGAACTGTCTTAGCGAAAGTCTTCTGAGGGGAAAGCTGTACCTCTGTGAGATGATTTCACAGAACACAAAGAAGTTTCTCAGAAAGCTTCTTTCTCTTTGTTATCGGAGGATATTTCCTTTGGCCCTATAGTCTTCAAAGGGATCCGAAATATCTGTTCTCAGATCCACACAAATAAGGCTAGCAAATAGATCCACGAAATACAGATGTAACTCTGTGAGATGAATTCACAGAACACTAAGCAGTTTCTCAGAAATCTTCTTTCCAGATTTCATCTGAGGATATTTCCTTTTTCATCATAGCCCTCTATGGGCTTCCAAATATCACTTTGCCAATTCCACAAGAACTGTCTTAGCGAAAGGATTCTTGAGGGGAAAGCTGTAACTCTGTGAGATGATTTCACAGAACACAAAGAAGTTTCTCAGAAAGCTTCTTTCTCTTTGTTATCGGAGGATATTTCCTTTGGCCCTATAGTCTTCAAAGGGATCCGAAATATCTGTTCTCAGATTCCACAGAAATAAGGCTAGCAAAGAGATCTACGAAACACAGAAGTAACTCTGTGAGATGAATTCACAGAACACTAAGCAGTTTCTCAGAAAGCTTCTTTCCAGATTTCATCTGAGGATATTTCCTTTTTCACCATAGCCCTCTATGGGCTCCCAAATATCACTTTGCCAATTCCACAAGAACTGTCTTAGCGAAAGTCTTCTTGAGGGGAAAGCTGTAACTCTGCGAGATGATTTCACAGAACACAAAGAAGTTTCTCAGAAAGCTTCTTTCCAGATTTCATCTGAGGATATTTCGTTTTTCATCATAGCCCTCTATGGGCTTCCAAATATCACTTTGCCAATTCCACAAGAACTGTCTTAGCGAAAGGCTTCTTGAGGGGAAAGCTGTAACTCTGTGAGATGATTTCACAGAACACAAAGAAGTTTCTCAGAAAGCTTCTTTCTCTTTGTTATCGGAGGATATTTCCTTTGGCCCTATAGTCTTCAAAGGGATCCGAAATATCTGTTCTCAGATTCCACAGAAATAAGGCTAGCAAAGAGATCTACGAAACACAGATGTAACTCTGTGAGATGAATTCACAGAACACTAAGCAGTTTCTCAGAAAGCTTCTTTCCAGATTTCATCTGAGGATATTTCCTTTTTCACCATAGCCCTCTATGGGCTCCCAAATATCACTTTGCCAATTCCACAAGAACTGTCTTAGCGAAAGTCTTCTTGAGGGGAAAGCTGTAACTCTGCGAGATGATTTCACAGAACACAAAGAAGTTTCTCAGAAAGCTTCTTTCTCTTTGTTATCGGAGGATATTTCCTTTGTCCCTATAGTCTTCAAAGGGATCCGAAATATCTGTTCTCAGATTCCACAGAAATAAGGCTAGCAAAGAGATCTACGAAACACAGATGTTACTCTGTGAGATGAATTCACAGAACACTAAGCAGTTTCTCAGAAAGCTTCTTTCCAGATTTCATCTGAGGATATTTCCTTTTTCACCATAGCCCTCTATGGGCTTCCAAATATCACTTTGCCAATTCCACAAGAACTGTCTTAGCGAAAGGCTTCTTCAGGGGAAAGCTGTAACTCTGTGAGATGATTTCACAGAACAAAAAGAAGTTACTCAGAAAGCTTCTTTCTCTTTGTTATCGGAGGATATTTCCTTTGGCCCTATAGTCTTCAAAGGGATCCGAAATATCTGTTCTCAGATTCCACAGAAATAAGGCTAGCAAAGAGATCTACGAAACACAGATGTAACTCTGTGAGATGAATTCACAGAACACTAAGCAGTTTCTCAGAAAGCTTCTTTCCAGATTTCATCTGAGGATATTTCCTTTTTCACCATAGCTCTCTATGGGCTTCCAAATATCACTTTGCCAATTCCACACGAACTGTCTTAGCGAAAGGCTTCTTCAGGGGAAAGCTGTAACTCTGTGAGGTGATTTCACAGAACAAAAAGAAGTTTCTCAGAAAGCTTCTTTCTCTTTGTTATCGGAGGATATTTCCTTTGGCCCTATAGTCTTCAAAGGGATCCGAAATATCTGTTCTCAGATTCCACACAAATAAGGCTAGCAAAGAGATACACGAAATGCCGATGTAACTCTGTGAGATGAATTAACAGAACACTAAGCAGTTTCTCAGAAAGCTTCTTTCCAGATTTCATCTGAGGATATTTCCTTTTTCACCATAGCCCTCTTTGGGCTTCCAAATATCACTTTGCAATTTCCACATGAACTGTCTTAGCGAAAGGCTTCTGGGGGGAAAGCTGTAACTCTGTGAGATGATTTCACAGAACACTAAGAAGTTTCTCAGAAAGCTTCTTTCTCTTTGTTATCGGAGGATATTTCCTTTGGCCCTATAGTCTTCAAAGGGATCCGAAATATCTGTTCTCAGATTCCACAGAAATAAGGCTAGAAAAGAGATCTACGAAACACAGATGTAACTCTGTGAGATGAATTCACAGAACACTAAGCAGTTTCTCAGAAAGCTTCTTTCCAGATTTCATCTGAGGATATTTCCTTTTTCACCATAGCCCTCTATGGGCTTCCAAATATCACTTTGCCAATTCCACAAGAACTGTCTTAGCGAAAGGCTTCTTGAGGGGAGAGCTGTAACTCTGTGAGATGATTTCACAGAACACAAAGGAGTTTCCCAGAAAGCTTCTTTCTCTTTGTTATCAGAGGATATTTCCTTTGGCCCTATAGTCTTCAAAGGTATCCGAAATATCTGTTCTCAGATTCCACAGAAAGAAGGCTAGCAAAGAGATACACGAAATACAGATGTAACTCTGTGAGATGAATTACACTAAGCAGTTTCTCAGAAAGCTTCTTTCCAGATTTCATCTGAGGATATTACCTTTTTCACCATAGCCCTCTATGTGCTTAAAAATATCACTTTGCCAATTCCACAAGAACTATCTTAGCGAAAGGCTTCTTGAGGGGAAAGCTGTAACTCTGTGAGATGATTTCACAGAACACAAAGAAGTTTCTCAGAAAGCTTCTTTCTCTTTGTTATCGGAGATTATTTCTTTTGGCCCTGTAGTCTGCAAAGGTATCGGAAATATCTGTTCTCAGATTCCACAGAAATAAGGCTAGCAAAGAGATCTACGAAACATAGATGTAACTCTGTGAGATGAATTCACAGAACACTAAGCAGTTTCTCAGAAAGCTTCTTTCCAGATTTCATCTGAGGATATTTCCTTTTTCACCATAGCCCTCTATGGGCTTCCAAATATCACTTTGCCAATTCCACAAGAACTGTCTTAGCGAAAGTCTTCTGAGGGGAAAGCTGTAACTCTGTGAGATGATTTCACAGAACACAAAGAAGTTTCTCAGAAAGCTTCTTTCTCTTTGTTATCGGAGGATATTTCCTTTGGCCCTATAGTCTTCAAAGGGATCCGAAATATCTGTTCTCAGATCCACACAAATAAGGCTAGCAAAGAGATCTACGAAACACAGAAGTAACTCTGTGAGATGAATTCACAGAACACTAAGCAGTTTCTCAGAAAGCTTCTTTCCAGATTTCATCTGAGGATATTTCCTTTTTCACCATAGCCCTCTATGGGCTCCCAAATATCACTTTGCCAATTCCACAAGAACTGTCTTAGCGAAAGTCTTCTTGAGGGGAAAGCTGTAACTCTGCGAGATGATTTCACAGAACACAAAGAAGTTTCTCAGAAAGCTTCTTTCCAGATTTCATCTGAGGATATTTCGTTTTTCATCATAGCCCACTATGGGCTTCCAAATATCACTTTGCCAATTCCACAAGAACTGTCTTAGCGAAAGGCTTCTTGAGGGGAAAGCTGTAACTCTGTGAGATGATTTCACAGAACACAAAGAAGTTTCTCAGAAAGCTTCTTTCTCTTTGTTATCGGAGGATATTTCCTTTGGCCCTATAGTCTTCAAAGGGATCCGAAATATCTGTTCTCAGATTCCACAGAAATAAGGCTAGCAAAGAGATCTACGAAACACAGATGTAACTCTGTGAGATGAATTCACAGAACACTAAGCAGTTTCTCAGAAAGCTTCTTTCCAGATTTCATCTGAGGATATTTCCTTTTTCACCATAGCCCTCTATGGGCTCCCAAATATCACTTTGCCAATTCCACAAGAACTGTCTTAGCGAAAGTCTTCTTGAGGGGAAAGCTGTAACTCTGCGAGATGATTTCACAGAACACAAAGAAGTTTCTCAGAAAGCTTCTTTCTCTTTGTTATCGGAGGATATTTCCTTTGTCCCTATAGTCTTCAAAGGGATCCGAAATATCTGTTCTCAGATTCCACAGAAATAAGGCTAGCAAAGAGATCTACGAAACACAGATGTTACTCTGTGAGATGAATTCACAGAACACTAAGCAGTTTCTCAGAAAGCTTCTTTCCAGATTTCATCTGAGGATATTTCCTTTTTCACCATAGCCCTCTATGGGCTTCCAAATATCTCTTTGCCAATTCCACAAGAACTGTCTTAGCGAAAGGCTTCTTCAGGGGAAAGCTGTAACTCTGTGAGATGATTTCACAGAACAAAAAGAAGTTACTCAGAAAGCTTCTTTCTCTTTGTTATCGGAGGATATTTCCTTTGGCCCTATAGTCTTCAAAGGGATCCGAAATATCTGTTCTCAGATTCCACAGAAATAAGGCTAGCAAAGAGATCTACGAAACACAGATGTAACTCTGTGAGATGAATTCACAGAACACTAAGCAGTTTCTCAGAAAGCTTCTTTCCAGATTTCATCTGAGGATATTTCCTTTTTCACCATAGCTCTCTATGGGCTTCCAAATATCACTTTGCCAATTCCACACGAACTGTCTTAGCGAAAGGCTTCTTCAGGGGAAAGCTGTAACTCTGTGAGGTGATTTCACAGAACAAAAAGAAGTTTCTCAGAAAGCTTCTTTCTCTTTGTTATCGGAGGATATTTCCTTTGGCCCTATAGTCTTCAAAGGGATCCGAAATATCTGTTCTCAGATTCCACACAAATAAGGCTAGCAAAGAGATACACGAAATGCCGATGTAACTCTGTGAGATGAATTAACAGAACACTAAGCAGTTTCTCAGAAAGCTTCTTTCCAGATTTCATCTGAGGATATTTCCTTTTTCACCATAGCCCTCTTTGGGCTTCCAAATATCACTTTGCAATTTCCACATGAACTGTCTTAGCGAAAGGCTTCTGGGGGGAAAGCTGTAACTCTGTGAGATGATTTCACAGAACACTAAGAAGTTTCTCAGAAAGCTTCTTTCTCTTTGTTATCGGAGGATATTTCCTTTGGCCCTATAGTCTTCAAAGGGATCCGAAATATCTGTTCTCAGATTCCACAGAAATAAGGCTAGAAAAGAGATCTACGAAACACAGATGTAACTCTGTGAGATGAATTCACAGAACACTAAGCAGTTTCTCAGAAAGCTTCTTTCCAGATTTCATCTGAGGATATTTCCTTTTTCACCATAGCCCTCTATGGGCTTCCAAATATCACTTTGCCAATTCCACAAGAACTGTCTTAGCGAAAGGCTTCTTGAGGGGAGAGCTGTAACTCTGTGAGATGATTTCACAGAACACAAAGGAGTTTCCCAGAAAGCTTCTTTCTCTTTGTTATCAGAGGATATTTCCTTTGGCCCTATAGTCTTCAAAGGTATCCGAAATATCTGTTCTCAGATTCCACAGAAAGAAGGCTAGCAAAGAGATACACGAAATACAGATGTAACTCTGTGAGATGAATTACACTAAGCAGTTTCTCAGAAAGCTTCTTTCCAGATTTCATCTGAGGATATTACCTTTTTCACCATAGCCCTCTATGTGCTTAAAAATATCACTTTGCCAATTCCACAAGAACTATCTTAGCGAAAGGCTTCTTGAGGGGAAAGCTGTAACTCTGTGAGATGATTTCACAGAACACAAAGAAGTTTCTCAGAAAGCTTCTTTCTCTTTGTTATCGGAGATTATTTCTTTTGGCCCTGTAGTCTGCAAAGGTATCGGAAATATCTGTTCTCAGATTCCACAGAAATAAGGCTAGCAAAGAGATCTACGAAACATAGATGTAACTCTGTGAGATGAATTCACAGAACACTAAGCAGTTTCTCAGAAAGCTTCTTTCCAGATTTCATCTGAGGATATTTCCTTTTTCACCATAGCCCTCTATGGGCTTCCAAATATCACTTTGCAAATTCCACATGAACTGTCTTAGCGAAAGGCTTCTGGGGGGAAAGCTGTAACTCTGAGAGATGATTTCACAGAACACAAAGAAGTTTCTCAGAAAGCTTCTTTCTCTTTGTTATCGGAGGATATTTCCTTTGGCCCTATAGTCTTCAAAGGGATCCGAAATATCTGTTCTCAGATTCCACAGAAATAAGGCTAGCAAAGAGATCTACGAAACACAGATGTAACTCTGTGAGATGAATTCACAGAACACTAAGCAGTTTCTCAGAAAGCTTCTTTCCAGATTTCATCTGAGGATATTTCCTTTTTCACCATAGCCCTCTATGGGCTTCCAAATATCACTTTGCCAATTCCACAAGAACTGTCTTTGCGAAAGGCTTCTTCAGGGGAAAGCTGTAACTCTGTGAGATGATTTCACAGAAAACAAAGGAGTTTCCCAGAAAGCTTCTTTCTCTTTGTTATTGAAGGATATTTCCTTTGGCCCTATAGTCCTCAAAGGTATCCGAAATATCTGTTCTCAGATTCCACAGAAAGAAGGCTAGCAAAGAGATACACGAAATACAGATGTAACTCTGTGAGATGAATTACACTAAGCAGTTTCTCAGAAAGCTTCTTTCCAGATTTCATCTGAGGATATTACCTTTTTCACCGTAGCCCTCTATGTGCTTCCAAATATCACTTTGCCAATTCCACAAGAACTGTCTTAGCGAAAGGCTTCTTGAGGGGAAAGCTGTAACTCTGTGAGATGATTTCACAGAACACAAAGAAGTTTCTCAGAAAGCTTCTTTCTCTTTGTTATCGGAGGATATTTCCTTTGGCCCTGTAGTCTTCAAAGGGATCCGAAATATCTGTTCTCAGATTCCACAGAAAGAAGGCTAGCAAAGAGATCTACGAAACACAGATGTAACTCTGTGAGATGAATTAACAGAACACTAAGCAGTTTCTCAGAAAGCTTCTTTCCAAATTTCATCTGAGGATATTTCCTTTTTCACCATAGCCCTCTATGGGTTTCAAAATATCAGTTTGCAATTCCACAAGAACTGTCTTAGCGAAAGGCTTCTTGAGGGGAAAGCTGTAACTCTGTGAGATGATTTCACAGAACACAAAGAAGTTTTTCAGAAAGCTTCTTTCTCTTTGTTATCAGAGGATATTTCCTTTGGCCCTATAGTCTGCAAAGGTATCGGAAATATCTGTTCTCAGATTCCACAGAAATAAGGCTAGCAAAGAGATCTACGAAACATAGATGTAACTCTGTGAGATGAATTCACAGAACACTAAGCAGTTTCTCAGAAAGCTTCTTTCCAGATTTCATCTGAGGATATTTCCTTTTTCACCATAGCAGTCTATGGGCTTCCAAATATCACTTTGCCAATTCCACAAGAACTGTCTTAGCGAAAGTCTTCTGAGGGGAAAGCTGTACCTCTGTGAGATGATTTCACAGAACACAAAGAAGTTTCTCAGAAAGCTTCTTTCTCTTTGTTATCGGAGGATATTTCCTTTGGCCCTATAGTCTTCAAAGGGATCCGAAATATCTGTTCTCAGATCCACACAAATAAGGCTAGCAAATAGATCCACGAAATACAGATGTAACTCTGTGAGATGAATTCACAGAACACTAAGCAGTTTCTCAGAAATCTTCTTTCCAGATTTCATCTGAGGATATTTCCTTTTTCATCATAGCCCTCTATGGGCTTCCAAATATCACTTTGCCAATTCCACAAGAACTGTCTTAGCGAAAGGATTCTTGAGGGGAAAGCTGTAACTCTGTGAGATGATTTCACAGAACACAAAGAAGTTTCTCAGAAAGCTTCTTTCTCTTTGTTATCGGAGGATATTTCCTTTGGCCCTATAGTCTTCAAAGGGATCCGAAATATCTGTTCTCAGATTCCACAGAAATAAGGCTAGCAAAGAGATCTACGAAACACAGAAGTAACTCTGTGAGATGAATTCACAGAACACTAAGCAGTTTCTCAGAAAGCTTCTTTCCAGATTTCATCTGAGGATATTTCCTTTTTCACCATAGCCCTCTATGGGCTCCCAAATATCACTTTGCCAATTCCACAAGAACTGTCTTAGCGAAAGTCTTCTTGAGGGGAAAGCTGTAACTCTGCGAGATGATTTCACAGAACACAAAGAAGTTTCTCAGAAAGCTTCTTTCCAGATTTCATCTGAGGATATTTCGTTTTTCATCATAGCCCTCTATGGGCTTCCAAATATCACTTTGCCAATTCCACAAGAACTGTCTTAGCGAAAGGCTTCTTGAGGGGAAAGCTGTAACTCTGTGAGATGATTTCACAGAACACAAAGAAGTTTCTCAGAAAGCTTCTTTCTCTTTGTTATCGGAGGATATTTCCTTTGGCCCTATAGTCTTCAAAGGGATCCGAAATATCTGTTCTCAGATTCCACAGAAATAAGGCTAGCAAAGAGATCTACGAAACACAGATGTAACTCTGTGAGATGAATTCACAGAACACTAAGCAGTTTCTCAGAAAGCTTCTTTCCAGATTTCATCTGAGGATATTTCCTTTTTCACCATAGCCCTCTATGGGCTCCCAAATATCACTTTGCCAATTCCACAAGAACTGTCTTAGCGAAAGTCTTCTTGAGGGGAAAGCTGTAACTCTGCGAGATGATTTCACAGAACACAAAGAAGTTTCTCAGAAAGCTTCTTTCTCTTTGTTATCGGAGGATATTTCCTTTGTCCCTATAGTCTTCAAAGGGATCCGAAATATCTGTTCTCAGATTCCACAGAAATAAGGCTAGCAAAGAGATCTACGAAACACAGATGTTACTCTGTGAGATGAATTCACAGAACACTAAGCAGTTTCTCAGAAAGCTTCTTTCCAGATTTCATCTGAGGATATTTCCTTTTTCACCATAGCCCTCTATGGGCTTCCAAATATCACTTTGCCAATTCCACAAGAACTGTCTTAGCGAAAGGCTTCTTCAGGGGAAAGCTGTAACTCTGTGAGATGATTTCACAGAACAAAAAGAAGTTACTCAGAAAGCTTCTTTCTCTTTGTTATCGGAGGATATTTCCTTTGGCCCTATAGTCTTCAAAGGGATCCGAAATATCTGTTCTCAGATTCCACAGAAATAAGGCTAGCAAAGAGATCTACGAAACACAGATGTAACTCTGTGAGATGAATTCACAGAACACTAAGCAGTTTCTCAGAAAGCTTCTTTCCAGATTTCATCTGAGGATATTTCCTTTTTCACCATAGCTCTCTATGGGCTTCCAAATATCACTTTGCCAATTCCACACGAACTGTCTTAGCGAAAGGCTTCTTCAGGGGAAAGCTGTAACTCTGTGAGGTGATTTCACAGAACAAAAAGAAGTTTCTCAGAAAGCTTCTTTCTCTTTGTTATCGGAGGATATTTCCTTTGGCCCTATAGTCTTCAAAGGGATCCGAAATATCTGTTCTCAGATTCCACACAAATAAGGCTAGCAAAGAGATACACGAAATGCCGATGTAACTCTGTGAGATGAATTAACAGAACACTAAGCAGTTTCTCAGAAAGCTTCTTTCCAGATTTCATCTGAGGATATTTCCTTTTTCACCATAGCCCTCTTTGGGCTTCCAAATATCACTTTGCAATTTCCACATGAACTGTCTTAGCGAAAGGCTTCTGGGGGGAAAGCTGTAACTCTGTGAGATGATTTCACAGAACACTAAGAAGTTTCTCAGAAAGCTTCTTTCTCTTTGTTATCGGAGGATATTTCCTTTGGCCCTATAGTCTTCAAAGGGATCCGAAATATCTGTTCTCAGATTCCACAGAAATAAGGCTAGAAAAGAGATCTACGAAACACAGATGTAACTCTGTGAGATGAATTCACAGAACACTAAGCAGTTTCTCAGAAAGCTTCTTTCCAGATTTCATCTGAGGATATTTCCTTTTTCACCATAGCCCTCTATGGGCTTCCAAATATCACTTTGCCAATTCCACAAGAACTGTCTTAGCGAAAGGCTTCTTGAGGGGAGAGCTGTAACTCTGTGAGATGATTTCACAGAACACAAAGGAGTTTCCCAGAAAGCTTCTTTCTCTTTGTTATCAGAGGATATTTCCTTTGGCCCTATAGTCTTCAAAGGTATCCGAAATATCTGTTCTCAGATTCCACAGAAAGAAGGCTAGCAAAGAGATACACGAAATACAGATGTAACTCTGTGAGATGAATTACACTAAGCAGTTTCTCAGAAAGCTTCTTTCCAGATTTCATCTGAGGATATTACCTTTTTCACCATAGCCCTCTATGTGCTTAAAAATATCACTTTGCCAATTCCACAAGAACTATCTTAGCGAAAGGCTTCTTGAGGGGAAAGCTGTAACTCTGTGAGATGATTTCACAGAACACAAAGAAGTTTCTCAGAAAGCTTCTTTCTCTTTGTTATCGGAGATTATTTCTTTTGGCCCTGTAGTCTGCAAAGGTATCGGAAATATCTGTTCTCAGATTCCACAGAAATAAGGCTAGCAAAGAGATCTACGAAACATAGATGTAACTCTGTGAGATGAATTCACAGAACACTAAGCAGTTTCTCAGAAAGCTTCTTTCCAGATTTCATCTGAGGATATTTCCTTTTTCACCATAGCCCTCTATGGGCTTCCAAATATCACTTTGCCAATTCCACAAGAACTGTCTTAGCGAAAGTCTTCTGAGGGGAAAGCTGTAACTCTGTGAGATGATTTCACAGAACACAAAGAAGTTTCTCAGAAAGCTTCTTTCTCTTTGTTATCGGAGGATATTTCCTTTGGCCCTATAGTCTTCAAAGGGATCCGAAATATCTGTTCTCAGATCCACACAAATAAGGCTAGCAAAGAGATCCACGAAATACAGATGTAACTCTGTGAGATGAATTCACAGAACACTAAGCAGTTTCTCAGAAAGCTTCTTTCCAGATTTCATCTGAGGATATTTCCTTTTTCACCATAGCCCTCTATGGGCTTCCAAATATCACTTTGCCAATTCCACAAGAACTGTCTTAGCGAAAGTCTTCTTGAGGGGAAAGCTGTAACTCTGTGAGATGATTTTACAGAACACAAAGAAGTTTCTCAGAAAGCTTCTTTCTCTTTGTTATCGGAGGATATTTCCTTTGGCCCTATAGTCTTCAAAGGGATCCGAAATATCTGTTCTCAGATTCCACAGAAATAAGGCTTGCAAAGAGATCTACGAAACACAGATGTAACTCTGTGAGATGAATTCACAGAACACTAAGCAGTTTCTCAGAAAGCTTCTTTCCAGATTTCATCTGAGGATATTTCCTTTTTCACCATAGCCCTCTATGGGCTCCCAAATATCACTTTGCCAATTCCACAAGAACTGTCTTAGCGAAAGGCTTCTTCAGGGGAAAGCTGTAACTCTGTGAGATGATTTCACAGAACAAAAAGAAGTTTCTCAGAAAGCTTCTTTCTCTTTGTTATCGGAGGATATTTCCTTTGGCCCTATAGTCTTCAAAGGGATCCGAAATATCTGTTCTCAGATTCCACACAAATAAGGCTAGCAAAGACATCCACGAAATGCCGATGTAACTCTGTGAGATGAATTAACAGAACACTAAGCAGTTTCTCAGAAAGCTTCTTTCCAGATTTCATCTGAGGATATTTCCTTTTTCACCATAGCCCTCAATGGGCTTCCAAATATCACTTTGCCAATTCCACAAGAACTGTCTTAGCGAAAGGCTTCTTGAGGGGAAAGCTGTAACTCTGTGAGATGATTTCACAGAACACAAAGGAGTTTCCCAGAAAGCTTCTTTCTCTTTGTTATTGAAGGATATTTCCTTTGGCCCCATAGTCTTCAAAGGTATCCGAAATATCTGTTCTCAGATTCCACACAAATAAGGCTAGCAAAGAGATCCACGAAATACAGATGTAACTCTGTGAGATGAATTCACAGAACACTAAGCAGTTTCTCAGAAAGCTTCTTTCCAGATTTCATCTGAGGATATTTCGTTTTTCACAATAGCCCTCTACGGGCTTCCAAATATCACTTTGCCAATTCCACAAGAACTGTCTTAGCGAAAGGCTTCTTGAGGGGAAAGCTGTAACTCTGTGAGATGATTTCACAGAACACAAAGAAGTTTCTCAGAAAGCTTCTTTCTCTTTGTTATCGGAGGATATTTCCTTTGGCCCAATAGTCTTCAAAGGGATCCGAAATATCTGTTCTCAGATTCCACAGAAATAAGGCTAGCAAAGAGATCTACGAAACACAGATGTAACTCTGTGAGATGAATTAACAGAACACTAAGCAGTTTCTCAGAAATCTTCTTTCCAGATTTCATCTGAGGATATTTCCTTTTTCACCATAGCCCTCTATGGGCTCCAAAATATCACTTTGCCAATTCCACAAGAACTGTCTTAGCGAAAGGCTTCTTCAGGGGAAAGCTGTAACTCTGTGAGATGATTTCACAGAACACAAAGAAGTTTCTCAGAAAGCTTCTTTCTCTTTGTTATCGGAGGATATTTCCTTTGGCCCTGTAGTCTTCAAAGGGATCCGAAATATCTGTTCTCAGATTCCACAGAAATAAGGCTAGCATAGAGATCTACGAAACACAGATGTAACTCTGTGAGATGAATTCACAAAAAACTAAGCAGTTTCTCAGAAAGCTTCTTTCCAGATTTCATCTGAGGATATTTCCTTTTTCACCATAGCCCTCTATGGGCTCCCAAATATCACTTTGCCAATTCCACAAGAACTGTCTTAGCGAAAGTCTTCTTGAGGGGAAAGCTGTAACTCTGTGCGATGATTTCACAAACACAAAAAGTTTCTCAGAAAGCTTCTTTCTCTTTGTTATCGGAGGATATTTCCTTTGGCCCTATAGTCTTCAAAGGGATCCGAAATATCTGTTCTCAGATTCCACAGAAATAAGGCTAGCAAAGAGATCTACGAAACACAGATGAAACTCTCTGAGATGAATTCACAGAACACTAAGCAGTTTCTCAGAAAGCTTCTTTCCAGATTTCATCTGAGGATATTTCCTTTTTCACCATAGCCCTCTATGGGCTTCCAAATATCACTTTGCCAATTCCACAAGAACTGTCTTAGCGAAAGGCTTCTTCAGGGGAAAGCTGTAACTCTGTGAGGTGATTTCACAGAACAAAAAGAAGTTTCTCAGAAAGCTTCTTTCTCTTTGTTATCGGAGGATATTTCCTTTGGCCCTATAGTCTTCAAAGGGATCCGAAATATCTGTTCTCAGATTCCACACAAATAAGGCTAGCAAAGAGATACACGAAATGCCGATGTAACTCTGTGAGATGAATTAACAGAACACTAAGCAGTTTCTCAGAAAGCTTCTTTCCAGATTTCATCTGAGGATATTTCCTTTTTCACCATAGCCCTCTTTGGGCTTCCAAATATCACTTTGCAATTTCCACATGAACTGTCTTAGCGAAAGGCTTCTGGGGGGAAAGCTGTAACTCTGTGAGATGATTTCACAGAACACAAAGAAGTTTCTCAGAAAGCTTCTTTCTCTTTGTTATCGGAGGATATTTCCTTTGGCCCTATAGTCTTCAAAGGGATCCGAAATATCTGTTCTCAGATTCCACAGAAATAAGGCTAGAAAAGAGATCTACGAAACACAGATGTAACTCTGTGAGATGAATTCACAGAACACTAAGCAGTTTCTCAGAAAGCTTCTTTCCAGATTTCATCTGAGGATATTTCCTTTTTCACCATAGCCCTCTATGGGCTTCCAAATATCACTTTGCCAATTCCACAAGAACTGTCTTAGCGAAAGGCTTCTTGAGGGGAAAGCTGTAACTCTGTGAGATGATTTCACAGAACACAAAGGAGTTTCCCAGAAAGCTTCTTTCTCTTTGTTATTGAAGGATATTTCCTTTGGCCCTATAGTCTTCAAAGGTATCCGAAATATCTGTTCTCAGATTCCACAGAAAGAAGGCTAGCAAAGAGATACACGAAACACAGATGTAACTCTGTGAGATGAATTAACAGAACACTAAGCAGTTTCTCAGAAAGCTTCTTTCCAGATTTCATCTGAAGATATTTCCTTTTTCACCATAGCCCTCTATGGGTTTCAAAATATCAGTTTGCAATTCCACAAGAACTGTCTTAGCGAAAGGCTTCTTGAGGGGAAAGCTGTAACTCTGTGAGATGATTTCACAGAACACAAAGAAGTTTTTCAGAAAGCTTCTTTCTCTTTGTTATCAGAGGATATTTCCTTTGGCCCTATAGTCTGCAAAGGTATCGGAAATATCTGTTCTCAGATTCCACAGAAATAAGGCTAGCAAAGAGATCTACGAAACATAGATGTAACTCTGTGAGATGAATTCACAGAACACTAAGCAGTTTCTCAGAAAGCTTCTTTCCAGATTTCATCTGAGGATATTTCCTTTTTCACCATAGACCTCTATGGGCTTCCAAATATCACTTTGCCAATTCCACAAGAACTGTCTTAGCGAAAGGCTTCTTGAGGGGAAAGCTGTAACTCTGTGAGATGATTTTACAGAACACAAAGAAGTTTCTCAGAAAGCTTCTTTCTCTTTGTTATCGGAGGATATTTCCTTTGGCCCTATAGTCTTCAAAGGGATCCGAAATATCTGTTGTCAGATTCCACAGAAATAAGGCTAGCAAAGAGATCTACGAAACACAGATGTAACTCTGTGAGATGAATTAACAGAACACTAAGCAGTTTCTCAGAAAGCTTCTTTCCAGATTTCATCTGAGGATATTTCCTTTTTCACCATAGCCCTCTATGGGCTCCCAAATTTCACTTTGCCAATTCCACAAGAACTGTCTTAGCGAAAGGCTTCTTGAGGGGAAAGCTGTAACTCTGTGAGATGATTTCACAGAACACAAAGAAGTTTCTCAGAAAGCTTCTTTCTCTTTGTTATCGGAGGATATTTCCTTTGGCCCTGTAGTCTTCAAAGGGATACGAAATATCTGTTCTCAGATTCCACAGAAATAAGGCTAGCAAAGAGATCTACGAAACACAGATGTAACTCTGTGAGATGAATTCACAGAACACTAAGCAGTTTCTCAGAAAGCTTCTTTCCAGATTTCATCTGAGGATATTTCCTTTTTCACCATAGCCCTCTATGGGCTTCCAAATATCACTTTGCCAATTCCACAAGAACTGTCTTAGCGAAAGGCTTCTTGAGCGGAAAGGTGTAACTCTGTGAGATGATTTCACAGAACACTAAGAAGTTTCTCAGAAAGCTTCTTTCTCTTTGTTATCGGAGGATATTTCCTTTGGCCCTATAGTCTTCAAAGGGATCCGAAATATCAGTTCTCAGATTACACAGAAATAAGGCTAGCAAAGAGATCCACGAAATACACATGTAACTCTGTGAGTGGAAGTCACACATCACAGAGCAGTTTCTCAGAAAGCTTCTTTCCAGCTTTCATCTGAGGATATTTCCTTTTACACCATAGCCCTCTATGGGCTTCCAAATATCACTTTGCCAATTCCACAAGAACTGTCTTAGCGAAAGGCTTCTTGAGGGGAAAGCTGTAACTCTGTGAGATGATTTCACAGAACACAAAGAAGTTTCTCAGAAAGCTTCTTTCTCTTTGTTATCGGAGGATATTTCCTTTGGCCCTATAGTCTTCAAAGGGATCCGAAATATCTGTTCTCAGATTCCACAGAAATAAGGCTAGCAAAGAGATCTACGAAACACAGATGTAACTCTGTGAGATGAATTTACAGAACACTAATCAGTTTCTCAGAAAGCTTCTTTCCAGATTTCATCTGAGGATATTTCCTTTTTCACCATAGCCCTCTATGGGTTTCAAAATATCAGTTTGCAAATTCCACAAGAAATGTCTTAGCGAAAGGATTCTTGAGGGGAAAGCTGTAACTCTGTGAGATGATTTCACAGAACACAAAGAAGTTTTTCAGAAAGCTTCTTTCTCTTTGTTATCGGAGGATATTTCCTTTGGGCCTATAGTCTTCAAAGGTATCGGAAATATGTGTTCTCAGATTCCACAGAAATAAGGCTCGCAAAGAGATCTACGAAACACAGATGTAACTCGGTGAGATGAATTCACAGAACACTAAGCAGTTTCTCAGAAAGCTTCTTTCCAGATTTCATCTGAGGATATTTCCTTTTTCACCATAGCTCTCTCTGGGCTCCCAAATATCACTTTGCCAATTCCACAAGAATTGTCTTAGCGAAAGGCTTCTTGAGGGGAAAGCTGTAACTCTGTGAGATGATTTCACAGAACACAAAGAAGTTTCTCCGAAAGCTTCTTTCTCTTTGTTATCGGAGGATATTTCCTTTGGCCCTATAGTCTTCAATGGGATCCGAAATATCTGTTCTCAGATTCCACAGAAATAAGGCTAGCAAAGAGATCTACGAAACACAGATGTAACTCTGTGAGATGAATTAACAGAACACTAAGCAGTTTCTCAGAAAGCTTCTTTCCAGATTTCATCTGAGGATATTTCCTTTTTCACCATAGCCCTCTATGGGCTTCCAAATATCACTTTGCCAATTCCACAAGAACTGTCTTAGCGAAAGGCTTCTTGAGCGGAAAGGTGTAACTCTCTGAGATGATTTCACAGAACACTAAGAAGTTTCTCAGAAAGCTTCTTTCTCTTTGTTATCGGAGGATATTTCCTTTGGCCCTATAGTCTTCAAAGGGATCCGAAATATCTGTTCTCAGATTACACAGAAATAAGGCTAGCAAAGAGATCCACGAAATACACATGTAACTCTGTGAGTGGAAGTCACACATCACAGAGCAGTTTCTCAGAAAGCTTCTTTCCAGCTTTCATCTGAGGATATTTCCTTTTACACCATAGCCCTCTATGGGCTTCCAAATATCACTTTGCCAATTACACAAGAACTGTCTTAGCGAAAGTCTTCTTGAGGGGAAAGCTGTAACTCTGTGAGATGATTTCACAGAACACAAAGAAGTTTCTCAGAAAGCTTCTTTCTCTTTGTTATCGGAGGATATTTCCTTTGGCCCTATAGTCTTCAAAGGGATCCGAAATATCTGTTCTCAGATTCCACAGAAATAAGGCTAGCAAAGAGATCTACGAAACACAGATGTAACTCTGTGAGATGAATTCACAGAACACTAAGCAGTTTCTCAGAAAGCTTCTTTCCAGATTTCATCTGAGGATATTTCCTTTTTCACCATAGCCCTCTATGGGCTTCCAAATATCACTTTGCCAATTCCACAAGAACTGTCTTAGCGAAAGGCTTCTGGAGCGGAAAGGTGTAACTCTCTGAGATGATTTCACAGAACACTAAGAAGTTTCTCAGAAAGCTTCTTTCTCTTTGATATCGGAGGATATTTCCTTTGGCCCTATAGTCTTCAAAGGGATCCGAAATACCTGTTCTCAGATTACACAGAAATAAGGCTAGCAAAGAGATCCACGAAATACACATGTAACTCTGTGAGTGGAAGTCACACATCACAGAGCAGTTTCTCAGAAACCTTCTTTCCAGCTTTCATCTGAGGATATTTCCTTTTACACCATAGCCCTCTATGGCCTCCAAATATCACTTTGCCAATTCCACAAGAACTGTCCTAGCGAAAGGCTTCTTGAGGGGAAAGCTGTAACTCTGTGAGATGATTTCACAGAACACAAAGAAGTTTCTCAGAAAGCTTCTTTCTCTTTGTTATCGGAGGATATTTCCTTTGGCCCTATAGTCTTCAAAGGGATCCGAAATATCTGTTCTCAGATTCCACAGAAATAAGGCTAGCAAAGAGATCTACGAAACACAGATGTAACTCTGTGAGATGAATTTACAGAACACTAAGCAGTTTCTCAGAAAGCTTCTTTCCAGATTTCATCTGAGGATATTTCCTTTTTCACCATAGCTCTCTCTGGGCTCCCAAATATCACTTTGCCAATTCCACAAGAACTGTCTTAGCGAAAGGCTTCTTGAGGGGAAAGCTGTAACTCTGTGAGATGATTTCACAGAACACAAAGAAGTTTCTCAGAAAGCTTCTTTCTCTTTGTTATCGGAGGATATTTCCTTTGGCCCTATAGTCTTCAAAGGGATCCGAAATATCTGTTCTCAGATTCCACAGAAATAAGGCTAGCAAAGAGATCTACGAAACACAGATGTAACTCTGTGAGATGAATTCACAGAACACTAAGCAGTTTCTCAGAAAGCTTCTTTCCAGATTTCATCTGAGGATATTTCCTTTTTCACCATAGCCCTCTATGGGCTTCCAAATATCACTTTGCCAATTCCACAAGAACTGTCTTAGCGAAAGGCTTCTTGAGCGGAAAGGTGTAACTCTCTGAGATGATTTCACAGAACACTAAGAAGTTTCTCAGAAAGCTTCTTTCTCTTTGTTATCGGAGGATATTTCCTTTGGCCCTATAGTCTTCAAATGGATCCGAAATACCTGTTCTCAGATTCCACAGAAATAAGGCTAGCAAAGAGATCCACGAAATACACATGTAACTCTGTGAGTGGAAGTCACACATCACAGAGCAGTTTCTCAGAAAGCTTCTTTCCAGCTTTCATCTGAGGATATTTCCTTTTACACCATAGCCCTCTATGGGCTTCCAAATATCACTTTGCCAATTCCACAAGAACTGTCCTAGCGAAAGGCTTCTGGAGGGGAAAGCTGTAACTCTGTGAGATGATTTCACAGAACACAAAGAAGTTTCTCAGAAAGCTTCTTTCTCTTTGTTATCGGAGGATATTTCCTTTGGCCCTATAGTCTTCAAAGGGATCCGAATATCTGTTCTCAGATTCCACAGAAATAAGGCTAGCAAAGAAATCTACGAAACACATATGTAACTCTATGAGATGAATTCACAGAACACTAAGCAGTTTCTCAGAAAGCTTCTTTCCAGATTTCATCTGAGGATATTTCCTTTTTAACCATAGCCCTCTATGGGCTTCCAAATATCACTTTGCCAATTCCACAAGAACTGTCTTAGCGAACGGCTTCTGGGGGGAAAGCTGTAACTCTGTGAGATGATTTCACAGAACACAAAGAAGTTTCTCAGAAAGCTTCTTTCTCTTTGATATCGGAGGATATTTCCTTTGGCCCTGTAGTCTTCAAAGGGATCCGAAATATCTGTTCTCAGATTCCACAGAAATAAGGCTAGAAAAGAGATCTACGAAACACACATGTAACTCTGTGAGATGAATTCACAGAACACTAAGCAGTTTCTCAGAAAGCTTCTTTCCAGATTTCATCTGAGGATATTTCCTTTTTCACCATAGCCCTCTATGGGCTTCCAAATATCACTTTGCCAATTCCACAAGAACTGTCTTAGCGAAAGGCTTCTTGAGGGGAAAGCTGTAACTCTGTGAGATGATTTCACAGAACACAAAGAAGTTTCTCAGAAAGCTTCATTCTCTTTGTTATCGGAGGATATTTCCTTTGGCCCTATAGTCTTCAAAGGGATCCGAAATATCTGTTCTCAGATTCCACAGAAATAAGGCTAGCAAAGAGATCTACGAAACACAGATGTAACTCTGTGAGATGAATTAACAGAACACTAAGCAGTTTCTCAGAAAGCTTCTTTCCAGATTTCATCTGAGGATATTTCCTTTTTCATCATAGCCCTCTATGGGCTCCCAAATATCACTTTGCCAATTCCACAAGAACTGTCTTAGCGAAAGGCTTCTTGAGGGGAAAGCTGTAACTCTGTGAGATGATTTCACAGAACACAAAGAAGTTTCTCAGAAAGCTTCTTTCTATTTGTTATCGGAGGATATTTCCTTTGGCCCTGCAGTCTTCAAAGGGATCCGAAATATCTGTTCTCAGATTCCACAGAAATAAGGCTAGCAAAGAGATCTACGAAACACAGATGTAACTCTGTGAGATGAATTAACATAACACTAAGCAGTTTCTCAGAAAGCTTCTTTCCAGATTTCATCTGAGGATATTTCCTTTTTCACCATAGCCCTCTATGGGCTCCCAAATATCACTTTGCCAATTCCACAAGAACTGTCTTAGCGAAAGGCTTCTTGAGGGGAAAGCTGTAACTCTGTGAGATGATTTCACAGAACACAAAGAAGTTTCTCAGAAAGCTTCTTTCTCTTTGTTATCGGAGGATATTTCCTTTGGCCCTATAGTCTTCAAAGGGATCCGAAATATCTGTTCTCAGATTCCACAGAAAGAAGGCTAGCAAAGAGATCTACGAAACACAGATGTAACTCTGTGAGATGAATTAACAGAACACTAAGCAGTTTCTCAGAAATCTTCTTTCCAGATTTCATCTGAGGATATTTCCTTTTTCACCATAGCCCTCTATGGGCTCCCAAATATCACTTTGCCAATTACACAAGAAATGTCTTAGCGAAAGGCTTCTTCAGGGGAAAGCTGTAACTCTGTGAGATGATTTCACAGAACACAAAGAAGTTTCTCAGAAAGCTTCTTTCTCTTTGTTATCGGAGGATATTTCCTTTGGACCTATAGTCTTCAAAGTGATCCGAAATATCTGTTCTCAGATTATACAGAAATAAGGCTAGCAAAGAGATCTACGAAACACAGATGTAACTCTGTGAGATGAATTCACAGAACACTAAGCAGTTTCTCAGAAAGCTTCTTTCCAGATTTCATCTGAGGATATTTCCTTTTTCACCATAGCCCTCTATGGGCTTCCAAATATCACTTTGCCAATTCCACAAGAACTGTCTTAGCGAAAGGCTTCTTGAGGGAAAGCTGTAACTCTGTGAGATGATTTCACAGAACACAAAGAAGTTTCTCAGAAAGCTTCTTTCTCTTTGTTATCGGAGGATATTTCCTTTGGCCCTGCAGTCTTCAAAGGGATCCGAAATATCTGTTCTGAGATTCCACAGAAATAAGGCTAGCAAAGAGATCTACGAAACACAGATGTAACTCTGTGAGATGAATTAACAGAACACTAAGCAGTTTCTCAGAAAGCTTCTTTCCAGATTTCATCTGAGGATATTTCCTTTTTCACCATAGCCCTCTATGGGCTTCCAAATATCACTTTGCCAATTCCACAAGAACTGTCTTAGCGAAAGGCTTCTTGAGGGGAAAGCTGTAACTCTGTGAGATGATTTCACAGAACACAAAGAAGTTTCTCAGAAAGCTTCTTTCTCTTTGTTATCGGAGGATATTTCCTTTGGCCCTATAGTCTTCAAAGGGATCCGAAATATCTGTTCTCAGATTCCACAGAAATAAGGCTAGCAAAGAGATCTACGAAACACAGATGTAACTCTGTGAGATGAATTAACAGAACACTAAGCAGTTTCTCAGAAATCTTCTTTCCAGATTTCATCTGAGGATATTTCCTTTTTCACCATAGCCCTCTATGGGCTCCCAAATATCACTTTGCCAATTACACAAGAAATGTCTTAGCGAAAGGCTTCTTCAGGGGAAAGCTGTAACTCTGTGAGATGATTTCACAGAACACAAAGAAGTTTCTCAGAAAGCTTCTTTCTCTTTGTTATCGGAGGATATTTCCTTTGGCCCTGTAGTCTTCAAAGGGATCCGAAATATCTGTTCTCAGATTCCACAGAAATAAGGCTAGCATAGAGATCTACGAAACACAGATGTAACTCTGTGAGATGAATTAACAGAACACTAAGCAGTTTCTCAGAAAGCTTCTTTCCAGATTTCATCTGAGGATATTTCCTTTTTCACCATAGCACTCTATGGGCTCCCAAATATCACTTTGCCAATTCCACAAGAACTGTCTTAGCGAAAGTCTTCTTGAGGGGAAAGCTGTAACTCTGTGAGATGATTTCACAGAACACAAAGAAGTTTCTCAGAAAGCTTCTTTCTCTTTGTTATCGGAGGATATTTCCTTTGGCCCTATAGTCTTCAAAGGGATCCGAAATATCTGTTCTCAGATTCCACAGAAATAAGGCTAGCAAAGAGATCTACGAAACACAGATGTAACTCTGTGAGATGAATTCACAGAACACTAAGCAGTTTCTCAGAAAGCTTCTTTCCAGATTTCAACTGAGGATATTTCCTTTTTCACCATAGCCCTCTATGGGCTTCCAAATATCACTTTGCCAATTCCACAAGTACTGTCTTAGCGAAAGGCTTCTTCAGGGGAAAGCTGTAACTCTGTGAGATGATTTCACAGAACAAAAAGAAGTTTCTCAGAAAGCTTCTTTCTCTTTGTTATCGGAGGATATTTCCTTTGGCCCTATAGTCTTCAAAGGGATCCGAAATATCTGTTCTCAGATTCCACAGAAATAAGGCTAGCAAAGAGATCTACGAAACACAGATGTAACTCTGTGAGATGAATTAACAGAACACTAAGCAGTTTCTCAGAAAGCTTCTTTCCAGATTTCATCTGAGGATATTTCCTTTTTCACCATAGCCCTCTATGGGCTCCCAAATATCACTTTGCCAATTCCACAAGAACTGTCTTAGCGAAAGGCTTCTTGAGGGGAAAGCTGTAACTCTGTGAGATGATTTCACAGAACACAAAGAAGTTTCTCAGAAAGCTTCTTTCTATTTGTTATCGGAGGATATTTCCTTTGGCCCTGCAGTCTTCAAAGGGATCCGAAATATCTGTTCTCAGATTCCACAGAAATAAGGCTAGCAAAGAGATCTACGAAACACAGATGTAACTCTGTGAGATGAATTAACAGAACACTAAGCAGTTTCTCAGAAAGCTTCTTTCCAGATTTCATCTGAAGATATTTCCTTTTTCACCATAGCCCTCTATGGGCTTCCAAATATCACTTTGCCAATTCCACAAGAACTGTCTTAGCGAAAGGCTTCTTGAGGGGAAAGCTGTAACTCTGTGAGATGATTTCACAGAACACAAAGAAGTTTCTCAGAAAGCTTCTTTCTCTTTGTTATCGGAGGATATTTCCTTTGGCCCTATAGTCTTCAAAGGGATCCGAAATATCTGTTCTCAGATTCCACAGAAATAAGGCTAGCAAAGAGATCTACGAAACACAGATGTAACTCTGTGAGATGAATTAACAGAACACTAAGCAGTTTCTCAGAAATCTTCTTTCCAGATTTCATCTGAGGATATTTCCTTTTTCACCATAGCCCTCTATGGGCTCCCAAATATCACTTTGCCAATTACACAAGAAATGTCTTAGCGAAAGGCTTCTTCAGGGGAAAGCTGTAACTCTGTGAGATGATTTCACAGAACACAAAGAAGTTTCTCAGAAAGCTTCTTTCTCTTTGTTATCGGAGGATATTTCCTTTGGCCCTGTAGTCTTCAGAGGGATCCGAAATATCTGTTCTCAGATTCCACAGAAATAAGGCTAGCAAAGAGATCTACGAAACACAGATGTAACTCTGTGAGATGAATTCACAGAACACTAAGCAGTTTCTCAGAAAGCTTCTTTTCAGATTTCATCTGAGGATATTTCCTTTTTCACCATAGCACTCTATGGGCTCCCAAATATCACTTTGCCAATTCCACAAGAACTGTCTTAGCGAAAGGCTTCTTGAGGGGAAAGCTGTAACTCTGTGAGATGATTTCACAGAACACAAAGAAGTTTCTCAGAAAGCTTCTTTCTCTTTGTTATCGGAGGATATTTCCTTTGGCCCTATAGTCTTCAAAGGGATCCGAAATATCTGTTCTCAGATTCCACAGAAATAAGGCTAGCAAAGAGATCTACGAAACACAGATGTAACTCTGTGAGATGAATTCACAGAACACTAAGCAGTTTCTCAGAAAGCTTCTTTCCAGATTTCATCTGAGGATATTTCCTTTTTCACCATAGCCCTCTATGGGCTTCCAAATATCACTTTGCCAATTCCACAAGAACTGTCTTAGCGAAAGGCTTCTTCAGGGGAAAGCTGTAACTCTGTGAGATGATTTCACAGAACAAAAAGAAGTTTCTCAGAAAGCTTCTTTCTCTTTGTTATCGGAGGATATTTCCTTTGGCCCTATACTCTTCAAAGGGATCCGAAATATCTGTTCTCAGATTCCAAAAAATAAGGCTAGCAAAGAGATCCACGAAATGCCGATGTAACTCTGTGAGATGAATTAACAGAACACTAAGCAGTTTCTCAGAAAGCTTCTTTCGAGATTTCCTCTGAGGATATTTCCATTTTCACCGTAGTCCTCTATGGGCTTCCAAATATCACTTTGCCAATTCCACAAGAACTGTCTTAGCGAAAGGCTTCTTGAGGGGAAAGCTGTAACTCTGTGAGGTGATTTCACTTAACAAAAGAAGTATCTCAGAAAGCTTCTTTCTCTTTGTTATCGGAGGATATTTCCTTTGGCCCTATAGTCTTCAAAGGGATCCGAAATATCTGTTCTCAGATTCCACAGAAAGAAGGCTAGCAAAGAGATCTACGAAACACAGATGTAACTCTGTGAGATGAATTCACAGAACACTAAGCAGTTTCTCAGAAAGCTTCTTTCCAGATTTCATCTGAGGATATTTCCTTTTTCACCATAGCCCTCTATGGGCTTCCAAATATCACTTTGCCAATTCCACAAGAACTGTCTTAGCGAAAGGATTCTTGAGGGGAAAGCTGTAACTCTGTGAGATGATTTCACAGAACACAAAGGAGTTTCCCAGAAAGCTTCTTTCTCTTTGTTATTGAAGGATATTTCCTTTGGCCCTATAGTCTTCAAAGGTATCCGAAATATCTGTTCTCAGATTCCACAGAAAGAAGGCTAGCAAAGAGATACACGAAATACAGATGTAACTCTGTGAGATGAATTACACTAAGCAGTTTCTCAGAAAGCTTCTTTCCAGATTTCATCTGAGGATATTACCTTTTTCACCATAGCCCTCTATGTGCTTAAAAATATCACTTTGCCAATTCCACAAGAACTGTCTTAGCGAAAGGCTTCTTCAGGGGAAAGCTGTAACTCTGTGAGATGATTTCACAGAACACAAAGAAGTTTCTCAGAAAGCTTCTTTCTCTTTGTTATCGGAGGATATTTCCTTTGGCCCTATAGTCTTCAAAGGGATCCGAAATATCTGTTCTCAGATTCCACAGAAATAAGGCTAGCAAAGAGATCTACGAAACACAGATGTAACTCTGTGAGATGAATTCACAGAACACTAAGCAGTTTCTCAGAAAGCTTCTTTCCAGATTTCATCTGAGGATATTTCCTTTTTCACCATAGCCCTCTATGGGCTTCCAAATATCACTTTGCCAATTCCACAAGAACTGTCTTAGCGAAAGGCTTCTTCAGGGGAAAGCTGTAACTCTGTGAGATGATTTCACAGAACAAAAAGAAGTTTCTCAGAAAGCTTCTTTCTCTTTGTTATCGGAGGATATTTCCTTTGGCCCTATAGTCTTCAAAGGGATCCGAAATATCTGTTCTCAGATTCCAAAAAATAAGGCTAGCAAAGAGATCCACGAAATGCCGATGTAACTCTGTGAGATGAATTAACAGAACACTAAGCAGTTTCTCAGAAAACTTCTTTCGAGATTTCCTCTGAGGATATTTCCATTTTCACCATAGACCTCTATGGGCTTCCAAATATCACTTTGCCAATTCCACAAGAACTGTCTTAGCGAAAGGCTTCTTGAGGGGAAAGCTGTAACTCTGTGAGATGATTTCACTTAACAAAAGAAGTTTCTCAGAAAGCTTCTTTCTCTTTGTTATCGGAGGATATTTCCTTTGGCCCTATAGTCTTCAAAGGGATCCGAAATATCTGTTCTCAGATTCCACAGAAAGAAGGCTAGCAAAGAGATCTACGAAACACAGATGTAACTCTGTGAGATGAATTCACAGAACACTAAGCAGTTTCTCAGAAAGCTTCTTTCCAGATTTCATCTGAGGATATTTCCTTTTTCACCATAGCCCTCTATGGGCTTCCAAATATCACTTTGCCAATTCCACAAGAACTGTCTTAGCGAAAGGATTCTTGAGGGGAAAGCTGTAACTCTGTGAGATGATTTCACAGAACACAAAGGAGTTTCCCAGAAAGCTTCTTTCTCTTTGTTATTGAAGGATATTTCCTTTGGCCCTATAGTCTTCAAAGGTATCCGAAATATCTGTTCTCAGATTCCACAGAAAGAAGGCTAGCAAAGAGATCTACGAAATACAGATGTAACTCTGTGAGATGAATTACACTAAGCAGTTTCTCAGAAAGCTTCTTTCCAGATTTCATCTGAGGATATTACCTTTTTCACCATAGCCCTCTATGTGCTTAAAAATATCACTTTGCCAATTCCACAAGAACTGTCTTAGCGAAAGGCTTCTTCAGGGGAAAGCTGTAACTCTGTGAGATGATTTCACAGAACACAAAGAAGTTTCTCAGAAAGCTTCTTTCTCTTTGTTATCGGAGGATATTTCCTTTGGCCCTGTAGTCTTCAAAGGGATCCGAAATATCTGTTCTCAGATTCCACAGAAAGAAGGCTAGCAAAGAGATCTACGAAACACAGATGTAACTCTGTGAGATGAATTAACAGAACACTAAGCAGTTTCTCAGAAAGCTTCTTTCCAGATTTCATCTGAAGATATTTCCTTTTTCACCATAGCCCTCTATGGGTTTCAAAATATCAGTTTGCAATTCCACAAGAACTGTCTTAGCGAAAGGCTTCTTGAGGGGAAAGCTGTAACTCTGTGAGATGATTTCACAGAACACAAAGAAGTTTTTCAGAAAGCTTCTTTCTCTTTGTTATCAGAGGATATTTCCTTTGGCCCTATAGTCTGCAAAGGTATCGGAAATATCTGTTCTCAGATTCCACAGAAATAAGGCTAGCAAAGAGATCTACGAAACACAGATGTAACTCTGTGAGATGAATTCACAGAACACTAAGCAGTTTCTCAGAAAGCTTCTTTCCAGATTTCATCTGAGGATATTTCCTTTTTCACCATAGCCCTCTTTGGGCTTCCAAATATCACTTTGCCAATTCCACAAGAACTGTCTTAGCGAAAGTCTTCTGAGAGGAAAGCTGTAACTCTGTGAGATGATTTCACAGAACACAAAGAAGTTTCTCAGAAAGCTTCTTTCTCTTTGTTATCGGAGGATATTTCCTTTGGCCCTGTAGTCTTCAAAGGGATCCGAAATATCTGTTCTCAGATCCACACAAATAAGGCTAGCAAAGAGATCCACGAAATACAGATGTAACTCTGTGAGATGAATTCACAGAACACTAAGCAGTTTCTCAGAAAGCTTCTTTCCAGATTTCATCTGAGGATATTTCCTTTTTCACCATAGCCCTCTATGGGCTTCCAAATATCACTTTGCCAATTACACAAGAACTGTCTTAGCGAAAGGCTTCTTGAGGGGAAAGCTGTAACTCTGTGAGATGATTTCACAGAACACAAAGAAGTTTCTCAGAAAGCTTCTTTCTCTTTGTTATCGGAGGATATTTCCTTTGGCCCTATAGTCTTCAAAGGGATCCGAAATATCTGTTCTCAGATTCCACAGAAATAAGGCTAGCAAAGAGATCTACGAAATACAGATGTAACTCTGTGAGATGAATTAACAGAACACTAAGCAGTTTCTCAGAAAGCTTCTTTCCAGATTTCATCTGAGGATATTTCCTTTTTCACCATAGCCCTCTATGGGCTTCCAAATCTCACTTTGCCAATTCCACAAGAACTGTCTTAGCGAAAGGCTGCTTGAGGGGAAATCTGTAACTCTGTGAGATGATTTCACAGAACACAAAGAAGTTTCTCAGAAAGCTTCTTTCTCTTTGTTATCGGAGGATATTTCCTTTGGCCCTGTAGTCTTCAAAGGGATCCGAAATATCTGTTCTCAGATTCCACAGAAATAAGGCTAGCAAAGAGATCTACGAAACACAGATGTAACTCTGTGAGACGAATTCACAGAAAAATAAGCAGTTTCTCAGAAAGCTTCTTTCCAGATTTCATCTAAGGATATTTCCTTTTTCACCATAGCCCACTATGGGCTTCCAAATATCACTTTGCCAATTCCACAAGAACTGTCTTAGCGAAAGGCTTCTTGAGGGGAAAGCTGAAACTCTCTGCGATGATTTCACAGAACACAAAGAAGTTTCACAGAAAGCTTCTTTCTCTTTGTTATCGGAGGATATTTCCTTTGGCCCTGTAGTCTTCAAAGGGATCCGAAATATCTGTTCTCAGATTCCACAGAAAGAAGGCTAGCAAAGAGATCTACGAAACACAGATGTAACTCTGTGAGATGAATTAACAGAACACTAAGCAGTTTCTCAGAAAGCTTCTTTCCAGATTTCATCTGAAGATATTTCCTTTTTCACCATAGCCCTCTATGGGTTTCAAAATATCAGTTTGCAATTCCACAAGAACTGTCTTAGCGAAAGGCTTCTTGAGGGGAAAGCTGTAACTCTGTGAGATGATTTCACAGAACACAAAGAAGTTTTTCAGAAAGCTTCTTTCTCTTTGTTATCAGAGGATATTTCCTTTGGCCCTATAGTCTGCAAAGGTATCGGAAATATCTGTTCTCAGATTCCACAGAAATAAGGCTAGCAAAGAGATCTACGAAACACAGATGTAACTCTGTGAGATGAATTCACAGAACACTAAGCAGTTTCTCAGAAAGCTTCTTTCCAGATTTCATCTGAGGATATTTCCTTTTTCACCATAGCCCTCTTTGGGCTTCCAAATATCACTTTGCCAATTCCACAAGAACTGTCTTAGCGAAAGTCTTCTGAGGGGAAAGCTGTAACTCTGTGAGATGATTTCACAGAACACAAAGAAGTTTCTCAGAAAGCTTCTTTCTCTTTGTTATCGGAGGATATTTCCTTTGGCCCTGTAGTCTTCAAAGGGATCCGAAATATCTGTTCTCAGATCCACACAAATAAGGCTAGCAAAGAGATCCACGAAATACAGATGTAACTCTGTGAGATGAATTCACAGAACACTAAGCAGTTTCTCAGAAAGCTTCTTTCCAGATTTCATCTGAGGATATTTCCTTTTTCACCATAGCCCTCTATGGGCTTCCAAATATCACTTTGCCAATTACACAAGAACTGTCTTAGCGAAAGGCTTCTTGAGGGGAAAGCTGTAACTCTGTGAGATGATTTCACAGAACACAAAGAAGTTTCTCAGAAAGCTTCTTTCTCTTTGTTATCGGAGGATATTTCCTTTGGCCCTATAGTCTTCAAAGGGATCCGAAATATCTGTTCTCAGATTCCACAGAAATAAGGCTAGCAAAGAGATCTACGAAATACAGATGTAACTCTGTGAGATGAATTAACAGAACACTAAGCAGTTTCTCAGAAAGCTTCTTTCCAGATTTCATCTGAGGATATTTCCTTTTTCACCATAGCCCTCTATGGGCTTCCAAATCTCACTTTGCCAATTCCACAAGAACTGTCTTAGCGAAAGGCTGCTTGAGGGGAAATCTGTAACTCTGTGAGATGATTTCACAGAACACAAAGAAGTTTCTCAGAAAGCTTCTTTCTCTTTGTTATCGGAGGATATTTCCTTTGGCCCTGTAGTCTTCAAAGGGATCCGAAATATCTGTTCTCAGATTCCACAGAAATAAGGCTAGCAAAGAGATCTACGAAACACAGATGTAACTCTGTGAGACGAATTCACAGAAAAATAAGCAGTTTCTCAGAAAGCTTCTTTCCAGATTTCATCTAAGGATATTTCCTTTTTCACCATAGCCCACTATGGGCTTCCAAATATCACTTTGCCAATTCCACAAGAACTGTCTTAGCGAAAGGCTTCTTGAGGGGAAAGCTGTAACTCTGTGAGATGATTTCACAGAACACAAAGAACTTTCTCAGAAAGCTTCTTTCTCTTTGTTATCGGAGGATATTTCCTTTGGCCCTATAGTCTTCAAAGGGATCCGAAATATCTGTTCTCAGATTCCACAGAAAGAGGGCTAGCAAAGAGATCTACGAAACACAGATGTATCTCTGTGAGATGAATTCACAGAACACTAAGCAGTTTCTCAGAAAGCTTCTTTCCAGATTTCATCTGAGGATATTTCCTTTTTCACCATAGCCCTCTATTGGCTTCCAAATATCACTTTGCCAATTCCACAAGAACTGTCTTAGCGAAAGGCTTCTTGAGGGGAAAGCTGAAACTCTGTGAGATGATTTCACAGAACACAAAGAAGTATCCCAGAAAGCTTCTTTCTCTTTGTTATCGGAGGATATTTCCTTTGGCCCTATAGTCTTCAAAGGGATCCGAAATATCTGTTCTCAGATTCCACAGAAAGAAGGCTAGAAAGAGATCCACGAAATACAGATGTAACTCTGTGAGATGAATTCACAGAACACTAAGCAGTTTCTCAGAAAGCTTCTTTACAGATTTCATCGGAGGATATTTCCTTTTTCACCATAGCCCTCTATGGGCTTCCAAATCTCACTTTGCCAATTCCACAAGAACTGTCTTAGCGAAAGGCTTCTTGAGGGGAAAGCTGTAACTCAGTGAGATGATTTCACAGAACTCAAAGAAGTTTCTCAGAAAGCTTCTTTCTCTTTGTTATCGGAGGATATTTCCTTTGGCCCTATAGTCTTCAAAGGGATCCGAAATATCTGTTCTCAGATTCCACAGAAAGAAGGCTAGCAAAGATATCCACGAAACACAGATGTAACTCTGTGAGATGAATTCACAGAACACTAAGCAGTTTCTCAGAAAGCTTCTTTCCAGATTTCATCTGAGGATATTTCCTTTTTCACCGTAGCCCTCTATGGGCTTCCAAATATCACTTTGCCAATTCCACAAGAACTGTCTTAGGGAAAGGCTTCTTGAGGGGAAAGCTGTAACTCTGTGAGATGATTTCACAGAACACAAAGAAGTTTCTCAGAAAGCTTCTTTCTCTTTGTTATCGGAAGATATATCCTTTGGCCCTATAGTCTTCAAAGGTATCCGAAATATCTGTTCTCAGATTCCACAGAAATAAGGCTAGCAAAGAGATCTACGAAACACAGATGTAACTCTGTGAGATGAATTCACAGAACACTAAGCAGTTTCTCAGAAAGCTTCTTTCCAGATTTCATCTGAGGATATTTCCTTTTTCACCATAGCCCTCTAGGGGCTTCCAAATATCACATTGCCAATTCCTCAAGAACTGTCTTACCGAAGGGCTGCTTGAGGGGAAAGCTGTAACTCTGTGAGATGATTTCACAGAACACAAAGAAGTTTCTCAGAAAGCTT
This sequence comes from Macaca nemestrina, assembly GCF_043159975.1. Taxonomy (NCBI): domain Eukaryota; kingdom Metazoa; phylum Chordata; class Mammalia; order Primates; family Cercopithecidae; genus Macaca; species Macaca nemestrina. The sequence continues at coordinate 96,343,472 of NC_092134.1, forward strand.
CTTTCTCTTTGTTATCGGAGGATATTTCCTTTGGCCCTATAGTCTTCAAAGGGATCCGAAATATCTGTTCTCAGATTCCAAAGAAAGAAGGCTAGCAAAGCGATCCACGAAATACAGATGTAACTCTGTGAGATGAATTCACAGAACACTAAGCAGTTTCTCAGAAAGCTTCTTTCCAGATTTCATCTGAAGATATTTGCTTTTTCAACATAGCCCTCTATGGGCTTCCAAATATCACTTTGCCAATTCCACAAGAATTGTCTTAGCGAAAGGCTTCTTGAGGGGAAAGCTGTAACTCTGTTTGATGATTTCACAGAACACAAAGAAGTTTCTCAGAAAGCTTCTTTCTTTTTGTTATCGGAGGATATTTCCTCTGGCTCTATAGTCTTCAAAGGGATCCGAAATATCTGTTCTCAGATTCCACAGAAAGAAGGCTAGCAAAGAGAACTAAGAAACACAGATGTATCTCTGTGAGATGAATTCACAGAAAAATAAGCAATTTCTCAGAAAGCTTCTTTCCAGATTTCATCTGAGGATATTTCCTTTTTCACCATAGCCTTCTATGGGCTTCCAAATATCACTTTGCCAATTCCACAAGAACTGTCTTAGCGAAAGGCTTCTTGAGGGGAAAGCTGAAACTCTCTGCGATGATTTCACAGAACACAAAGAAGTTTCACAGAAAGCTTCTTTCTCTTTGTTATCGGAGGATATTTCCTTTGGCCCTGTAGTCTTCAAAGGGATCCGAAATATCTGTTCTCAGATTCCACAGAAAGAAGGCTAGCAAAGAGATCTACGAAACACAGATGTAACTCTGTGAGATGAATTAACAGAACACTAAGCAGTTTCTCAGAAAGCTTCTTTCCAGATTTCATCTGAAGATATTTCCTTTTTCACCATAGCCCTCTATGGGTTTCAAAATATCAGTTTGCAATTCCACAAGAACTGTCTTAGCGAAAGGCTTCTTGAGGGGAAAGCTGTAACTCTGTGAGATGATTTCACAGAACACAAAGAAGTTTTTCAGAAAGCTTCTTTCTCTTTGTTATCAGAGGATATTTCCTTTGGCCCTATAGTCTGCAAAGGTATCGGAAATATCTGTTCTCAGATTCCACAGAAATAAGGCTAGCAAAGAGATCTACGAAACACAGATGTAACTCTGTGAGATGAATTCACAGAACACTAAGCAGTTTCTCAGAAAGCTTCTTTCCAGATTTCATCTGAGGATATTTCCTTTTTCACCATAGCCCTCTTTGGGCTTCCAAATATCACTTTGCCAATTCCACAAGAACTGTCTTAGCGAAAGTCTTCTGAGGGGAAAGCTGTAACTCTGTGAGATGATTTCACAGAACACAAAGAAGTTTCTCAGAAAGCTTCTTTCTCTTTGTTATCGGAGGATATTTCCTTTGGCCCTGTAGTCTTCAAAGGGATCCGAAATATCTGTTCTCAGATCCACACAAATAAGGCTAGCAAAGAGATCCACGAAATACAGATGTAACTCTGTGAGATGAATTCACAGAACACTAAGCAGTTTCTCAGAAAGCTTCTTTCCAGATTTCATCTGAGGATATTTCCTTTTTCACCATAGCCCTCTATGGGCTTCCAAATATCACTTTGCCAATTACACAAGAACTGTCTTAGCGAAAGGCTTCTTGAGGGGAAAGCTGTAACTCTGTGAGATGATTTCACAGAACACAAAGAAGTTTCTCAGAAAGCTTCTTTCTCTTTGTTATCGGAGGATATTTCCTTTGGCCCTATAGTCTTCAAAGGGATCCGAAATATCTGTTCTCAGATTCCACAGAAATAAGGCTAGCAAAGAGATCTACGAAATACAGATGTAACTCTGTGAGATGAATTAACAGAACACTAAGCAGTTTCTCAGAAAGCTTCTTTCCAGATTTCATCTGAGGATATTTCCTTTTTCACCATAGCCCTCTATGGGCTTCCAAATCTCACTTTGCCAATTCCACAAGAACTGTCTTAGCGAAAGGCTGCTTGAGGGGAAATCTGTAACTCTGTGAGATGATTTCACAGAACACAAAGAAGTTTCTCAGAAAGCTTCTTTCTCTTTGTTATCGGAGGATATTTCCTTTGGCCCTGTAGTCTTCAAAGGGATCCGAAATATCTGTTCTCAGATTCCACAGAAATAAGGCTAGCAAAGAGATCTACGAAACACAGATGTAACTCTGTGAGATGAATTCACAGAACACTAAGCAGTTTCTCAGAAAGCTTCTTTCCAGATTTCATCTGAGGATATTTCCTTTTTCACGGTAGCCCTCTATGGGCTTCCAAATATCACTTTGCCAATTCCACAAGAACTGTCTTAGCGAAAGGCTTCTTGAGCGGAAAGGTGTAACTCTGTGAGATGATTTCACAGAACACTAAGAAGTTTCTCAGAAAGCTTCTTTCTCTTTGTTATCGGAGGATATTTCCTTTGGCCCTATAGTCTTCAAAGGGATCCGAAATATCTGTTCTCAGATTACACAGAAATAAGGCTAGCAAAGACATCCACGAAATACACATGTAACTCTGTGAGTGGAAGTCACACATCACAGAGCAGTTTCTCAGAAAGCTTCTTTCCAGCATTCATCTGAGGATATTTCCTTTTACACCATAGCCCTCTATGGGCTTCCAAATATCACTTTGCCAATTCCACAAGAACTGTCTTAGCGAAAGGCTTCTGGAGGGGAAAGCTGTAACTCTGTGAGATGATTTCACAGAACACAAAGAAGTTTCTCAGAAAGCTTCTTTCTCTTTGTTATCGGAGGATATTTCCTTTGGCCCTGTAGTCTTCAAAGGGATCCGAATATCTGTTCTCAGATTCCACAGAAATAAGGCTAGCAAAGAAATCTACGAAACACATATGTAACTCTGTGAGATGAATTCACAGAACACTAAGCAGTTTCTCAGAAAGCTTCTTTCCAGATTTCATCTGAGGATATTTCCTTTTTCACCATAGCCCTCTATGGGCTTCCAAATATCACTTTGCCAATTCCACAAGAACTGTCTTAGCGAACGGCTTCTGGGGGGAAAGCTGTAACTCTGTGAGATGATTTCACAGAACACAAAGAAGTTTCTCAGAAAGCTTCTTTCTCTTTGTTATCGGAGGATATTTCCTTTGGCCCTGTAGTCTTCAAAGGGATCCGAAATATCTGTTCTCAGATTCCACAGAAATAAGGCTAGAAAAGAGATCTACGAAACACAGATGTAACTCTGTGAGATGAATTCACAGAACACTAAGCAGTTTCTCAGAAAGCTTCTTTCCAGATTTCATCTGAGGATATTTCCTTCTTCACCATAGCCCTCTATGGGTTTCAAAATATCAGTTTGCCAATTCAACAAGAACTGTCTTAGCGAAAGGCTTCTTGAGGGGAAAGCTGTAACTCTGTGAGATGATTTCACAGAACACAAAGAAGTTTCTCAGAAAGCTTCATTCTCTTTGTTATCGGAGGATATTTCCTTTGGCCCTATAGTCTTCAAAGGGATCCGAAATATCTGTTCTCAGATTCCACAGAAATAAGGCTAGCAAAGAGATCTACAAAACACAGATGTAACTCTGTGAGATGAATTCACAGAACACTAAGCAGTTTCTCAGAAAGCTTCTTTCCAGATTTCATCTGAGGATATTTCCTTTTTCACCATAGCCCTCTATGGGCTCCCAAATATCACTTTGCCAATTCCACAAGAACTGTCTTAGCGAAAGGCTTCTTGAGGGGAAAGCTGTAACTCTGTGAGATGATTTCACAGAACACAAAGAAGTTTCTCAGAAAGCTTCTTTCTATTTGTTATCGGAGGATATTTCCTTTGGCCCTGCAGTCTTCAAAGGGATCCGAAATATCTGTTCTCAGATTCCACAGAATTAAGGCTAGCAAAGAGATCTACGAAACACAGATGTAACTCTGTGAGATGAATTAACAGAACACTAAGCAGTTTCTCAGAAAGCTTCTTTCCAGATTTCATCTGAGGATATTTCCTTTTTCACCATAGCTCTCTATGGGCTTCCAAATATCACTTTGCCAATTCCACAAGAACTGTCTTAGCGAAAGGCTTCTTGAGGGGAAAGCTGTAACTCTGTGAGATGATTTCACAGAACACAAAGAAGTTTCTCAGAAAGCTTCTTTCTCTTTGTTATCGGAGGATATTTCCTTTCGCCCTATAGTCTTCAAAGGGATCCGAAATATCTGTTCTCAGATTCCACAGAAATAAGGCTAGCAAAGAGATCCACGAAATACACATGTAACTCTGTGAGTGGAAGTCACACATCACAGAGCAGTTTCTCAGAAAGCTTCTTTCCAGCTTTCATCTGAGGATATTTCCTTTTTCACCATAGCCCTCTATGGGCTTCCAAATATCACTTTGCCAATTCCACAAGAACTGTCTTAGCGAAAGGCTTCTTGAGGGGAAAGCTGTAACTCTGTGAGATGATTTCACAGAACACAAAGAAGTTTCTCAGAAAGCTTCTTTCTCTTTGTTATCGGAGGATATTTCCTTTGGCCCTATACTCTTCAAAGGGATCCGAAATATCTGTTCTCAGATTCCACAGAAATAAGGCTAGCAAAGAGATCTACGAAACACAGATGTAACTCTGTGAGATGAATTAACAGAACACTAATCAGTTTCTCAGAAAGCTTCTTTCCAGATTTCATCTGAGGATATTTCCTTTTTCACCATAGCCCTCTATGGGTTTCAAAATATCAGTTTGCAAATTCCACAAGAAATGTCTTAGTGAAAGGCTTCTTGAGGGGAAAGCTGTAACTCTGTGAGATGATTTCACAGAACACAAAGAAGTTTTTCAGAAAGCTTCTTTCTCTTTGTTATCGGAGGATATTTCCTTTGGGCCTATAGTCTTCAAAGGTATCGGAAATATCTGTTCTCAGATTCCACAGAAATAAGGCTCGCAAAGAGATCTACGAAACACAGATGTAACTCGGTGAGATGAATTCACAGAACACTAAGCAGTTTCTCAGAAAGCTTCTTTCCAGATTTCATCTGAGGACATTTCCTTTTTCACCATAGCTCTCTGTGGGCTCCTAAATATCACTTTGCCAATTCCACAAGAACTGTCTTAGCGAAAGGCTTCTTGAGGGGAAAGCTGTAACTCTGTGAGATGATTTCACAGAACACAAAGAAGTTTCTCAGAAAGCTTCTTTCTCTTTGTTATCGGAGGATATTTCCTTTGGCCCTATAGTCTTCAAAGGGATCCGAAATATCTGTTCTCAGATTCCACAGAAATAAGGCTAGCAAAGAGATCTACGAAACACAGATGTAACTCTGTGAGATGAATTAACAGAACACTAAGCAGTTTCTCAGAAAGCTTCTTTCCAGATTTCATCTGAGGATATTTCCTTTTTCACCATAGCCCTCTATGGGCTTCCAAATATCACTTTGCCAATTCCACAAGAACTGTCTTAGCGAAAGGCTTCTTGAGCAGAAAGGTGTAACTCTGTGAGATGATTTCACAGAACACTAAGAAGTTTCTCAGAAAGCTTCTTTCTCTTTGTTATCGGAGGATATTTCCTTTGGCCCTATAGTCTTCAAAGGGATCCGAAATATCTGTTCTCAGATTACACAGAAATAAGGCTAGCAAAGAGATCCACGAAATACACATGTAACTCTGTGAGTGGAAGTCACACATCACAGAGCAGTTTCTCAGAAAGCTTCTTTCCAGCTTTCATCTGAGGATATTTCCTTTTACACCATAGCCCACAATGGGCTTCCAAATATCACTTTGCCAATTCCACAAGAACTGTCTTAGCGAAAGTCTTCTTGAGGGGAAAGCTGTAACTCTGTGAGATGATTTCACAGAACACAAAGAAGTTTCTCAGAAAGCTTCTTTCTCTTTGTTATCGGAGGATATTTCCTTTGGCCCTATAGTCTTCAAAGGGATCCGAAATATCTGTTCTCAGATTCCACAGAAATAAGGCTAGCAAAGAGATCTACAAAACACAGATGTAACTCTGTGAGATGAATTCACAGAACACTAAGCAGTTTCTCAGAAAGCTTCTTTCCAGATTTCATCTGAGGATATTTCCTTTTTCACCATAGCCCTCTATGGGCTTCCAAATATCACTTTGCCAATTCCACAAGAACTGTCTTAGCGAAAGGCTTCTTGAACGGAAAGGTGTAACTCTCTGAGATGATTTCACAGAACACTAAGAAGTTTCTCAGAAAGCTTCTTTCTCTTTGTTATCGGAGGATATTTCCTTTGGCCCTATAGTCTTCAAAGGGATTCGAAATACCTGTTCTCAGATTACACAGAAATAAGGCTAGCAAAGAGATCCACGAAATACACATGTAACTCTGTGAGTGGAAGTCACACATCACAAAGTAGTTTCTCAGAAACCTTCTTTCCAGCTTTCATCTGAGTATATTTCCTTTTACACCATAGCCCTCTATGGGCTTCCAAATATCACTTTGCCAATTCCACAAGAACTGTCTTAGCGAAAGGCTTCTTGAGGGGAAGGCTGTAACTCTGTGAGACGATTTCACAGAACACAAATAAGTTTCTCAGAAAGCTTCTTTCTCTTTGTTATCGGAGGATATTTCCTTTGGACCTATAGTCTTCAAAGTGATCCGAAATATCTGTTCTCAGATTATACAGAAATAAGGCTAGCAAAGAGATCTAGGAAACACAGATGTAACTCTGTGAGATGAATTCACAGAACACTAAGCAGTTTCTCAGAAAGCTTCTTTCCAGATTTCATCTGAGGATATTTGCTTTTTCACCATAGCCCTCTATGAGCTTCCAAATATCACTTTGCCAATTCCACTGAAGTGTGTTAGCGAAAGGCTTCTTCAGGGGAAAGCTGTAACTCTGTGAGATGATTTCAAAGAACACAAAGAAGTTTCTCAGAAAGCTTCTTTCTCTTTGTTATCAGAGGATATTTCCTTTGGCCCTATAGTCTTCAAAGGGATCCGAAATATCTGTTCTCAGATTCCACAGAAAGAAGGCTAGCAAAGAGATCCACGAAATACAGATGTAACTCTGTGAGATGAATTAACAGAACACTAAGCAGTTTCTCAGAAAACTTCTTTCCAGATTTCATCTGAGGATATTTCCTTTTTCACCATAGCCCTATATGGGCTTCCAAATATCACTTTGCCAATTCCACAAGTACCGTCTTAGCGAAAGGCTTCTTGAGGGGAAAGCTGTAACTCTGTGAGATGATTTCACAGAACACAAAGAAGTTTCTCAGAAAGCTTCTTTCTCTTTGTTATCGGATGATACTTCCTTTGGCCCTCTAGTCTTCAAAGGGATCCGAAATATCTGTTCTCAGATTACACAGAAATAAGGCTGGCAAAGAGATCCACGAAATACACATGTAACTCTGTGAGTGGAAGTCACACATCACAGAGCAGTTTCTCAGAAAGCTTCTTTCCAGCTTTCATCTGAGGATATTTCCTTTTACACCATAGCCCTCAATGGGCTTCCAAATATCACTTTGCCAATTCCACAAGAACTGTCTTAGCGAAAGTCTTCTTGAGGGGAAAGCTGTAACTCTGTGAGATGATTTCACAGAACACAAAGAAGTTTCTCAGAAAGCTTCTTTCTCTTTGTTATCGGAGGATATTTCCTTTGGCCCTATAGTCTTCAAAGGGATCCGAAATATCTGTTCTCAGATTCCACAGAAATAAGGCTAGCAAAGAGATCTACAAAACACAGATGTAACTCTGTGAGATGAATTCACAGAACACTAAGCAGTTTCTCAGAAAGCTTCTTTCCAGATTTCATCTGAGGATATTTCCTTTTTCACCATAGCCCTCTATGGGCTTCCAAATATCACTTTGCCAATTCCACAAGAACTGTCTTAGCGAAAGGCTTCTTGAGCGGAAAGGTGTAACTCTCTGAGATGATTTCACAGAACACTAAGAAGTTTCTCAGAAAGCTTCTTTCTCTTTGTTATCGGAGGATATTTCCTTTGGCCCTATAGTCTTCAAAGGGATTCGAAATACCTGTTCTCAGATTACACAGAAATAAGGCTAGCAAAGAGATCCACGAAATACACATGTAACTCTGTGAGTGGAAGTCACACATCACAAAGTAGTTTCTCAGAAACATTCTTTCCAGCTTTCATCTGAGGATATTTCCTTTTACACCATAGCCCTCTATGGGCTTCCAAATATCACTTTGCCAATTCCACAAGAACTGTCTTAGCGAAAGGCTTCTTGAGGGGAAGGCTGTAACTCTGGGAGACGATTTCACAGAACACAAATAAGTTTCTCAGAAAGCTTCTTTCTCTTTGTTATCGGAGGATATTTCCTTTGGACCTATAGTCTTCAAAGTGATCCGAAATATCTGTTCTCAGATTATACAGAAATAAGGCTAGCAAAGAGATCTAGGAAACACAGATGTAACTCTGTGAGATGAATTCACAGAACACTAAGCAGTTTCTCAGAAAGCTTCTTTCCAGATTTAATCTGAGGATATTTGCTTTTTCACCATAGCCCTCTATGAGCTTCCAAATATCACTTTGCCAATTCCACTGAAGTGTGTTAGCGAAAGGCTTCTTCAGGGGAAAGCTGTAACTCTGTGAGATGATTTCAAAGAACACAAAGAAGTTTCTCAGAAAGCTTCTTTCTCTTTGTTATCAGAGGATATTTCCTTTGGCCCTATAGTCTTCAAAGGGATCCGAAATATCTGTTCTCAGATTCCACAGAAAGAAGGCTAGCAAAGAGATCCACGAAATACAGATGTAACTCTGTGAGATGAATTAACAGAACACTAAGCAGTTTCTCAGAAAACTTCTTTCCAGATTTCATCTGAGGATATTTCCTTTTTCACCATAGCCCTATATGGGCTTCCAAATATCACTTTGCCAATTCCACAAGTACCGTCTTAGCGAAAGGCTTCTTGAGGGGAAAGCTGTAACTCTGTGAGATGATTTCACAGAACACAAAGAAGTTTCTCAGAAAGCTTCTTTCTCTTTGTTATCGGAGGATATTTCCTTTGGCCCTATAGTCTTCAAAGGGATCCGAAATATCTGTTCTCAGATTCCACAGAAATAAGGCTAGCAAAGAGATCTACGAAACACTGATGTAACTCTGTGAGACGAATTCACAGAAAAATAAGCAGTTTCTCAGAAAGCTTCTTTCCAGATTTCATCTAAGGATATTTCCTTTTTCACCATAGCCCACTATGGGCTTCCAAATATCACTTTGCCAATTCCACAAGAACTGTCTTAGCGAAAGGCTTCTTGAGGGGAAAGCTGTAACTCTGTGAGATGATTTCACAGAACACAAAGAAGTTTCTCAGAAAGCTTCTTTCTCTTTGTTATCGGAGGATATTTCCTTTGGCCCTATAGTCTTCAAAGGGATCCGAAATATCTGTTCTCAATTCCACAGAAAGAAGGCTAGCAAAGAGATCTACGAAACACAGATGTAACTCTGTGAGATGAATTATCAGAACACTAAGCAGTTTCTCAGAAAGCTTCTTTCCAGATTTCATCTGAGGATATTTCCTTTTTCCCCATAGCCCTCTATGGGCTTCCAAATATCACTTTGCCAATTCCACAAGAACTGTCTCAGCGAAAGGCTTCTTGAGGGGAAAGCTGTAACTCTGTGAGATGATTTCACAGAACACAAAGAAGTTTCTCAGAAAGCTTCTTTCTCTTTGTTATCGGAGGATATTTCCTTTGGCCCTATAGTCTTCAAAGGGATCCGAAATATCTGTTCTCAGATTCCACAGAAATAAGGCTACCAAAGAGGTCTACGAAACACAGATGTAACTCTGTGAGATGAATTCACAGAACACTAAGCAGTTTCTCAGAAAGCTTCTTTCCAGATTTCATCTGAGGATATTTCCTTTTTCACCATAGCCCTCTATGGGCTTCCAAATCTCACTTTGCCAATTCCACAAGAACTGTCTTAGCGAAAGGCTTCTTGAGCAGAAAGGTGTAACTCTGTGAGATGATTTCACAGAACACTAAGAAGTTTCTCAGAAAGCTTCTTTCTCTTTGTTATCGGAGGATATTTCCTTTGGCCCTATAGTCTTCAAAGGGATCCGAAATATCTGTTCTCAGATTACACAGAAATAAGGCTAGCAAAGAGATCCACGAAATACACATGTAACTCTGTGAGTGGAAGTCACACATCACAGAGCAGTTTCTCAGAAAGCTTCTTTCCAGCTTTCATCTGAGGATATTTCCTTTTACACCATAGCCCACAATGGGCTTCCAAATATCACTTTGCCAATTCCACAAGAACTGTCTTAGCGAAAGTCTTCTTGAGGGGAAAGCTGTAACTCTGTGAGATGATTTCACAGAACACAAAGAAGTTTCTCAGAAAGCTTCTTTCTCTTTGTTATCGGAGGATATTTCCTTTGGCCCTATAGTCTTCAAAGGGATCCGAAATATCTGTTCTCAGATTCCACAGAAATAAGGCTAGCAAAGAGATCTACAAAACACAGATGTAACTCTGTGAGATGAATTCACAGAACACTAAGCAGTTTCTCAGAAAGCTTCTTTCCAGATTTCATCTGAGGATATTTCCTTTTTCACCATAGCCCTCTATGGGCTTCCAAATATCACTTTGCCAATTCCACAAGAACTGTCTTAGCGAAAGGCTTCTTGAACGGAAAGGTGTAACTCTCTGAGATGATTTCACAGAACACTAAGAAGTTTCTCAGAAAGCTTCTTTCTCTTTGTTATCGGAGGATATTTCCTTTGGCCCTATAGTCTTCAAAGGGATTCGAAATACCTGTTCTCAGATTACACAGAAATAAGGCTAGCAAAGAGATCCACGAAATACACATGTAACTCTGTGAGTGGAAGTCACACATCACAAAGTAGTTTCTCAGAAACCTTCTTTCCAGCTTTCATCTGAGGATATTTCCTTTTACACCATAGCCCTCTATGGGCTTCCAAATATCACTTTGCCAATTCCACAAGAACTGTCTTAGCGAAAGGCTTCTTGAGGGGAAGGCTGTAACTCTGTGAGACGATTTCACAGAACACAAATAAGTTTCTCAGAAAGCTTCTTTCTCTTTGTTATCGGAGGATATTTCCTTTGGACCTATAGTCTTCAAAGTGATCCGAAATATCTGTTCTCAGATTATACAGAAATAAGGCTAGCAAAGAGATCTAGGAAACACAGATGTAACTCTGTGAGATGAATTCACAGAACACTAAGCAGTTTCTCAGAAAGCTTCTTTCCAGATTTCATCTGAGGATATTTGCTTTTTCACCATAGCCCTCTATGAGCTTCCAACTATCACTTTGCCAATTCCACTGAAGTGTGTTAGCGAAAGGCTTCTTCAGGGGAAAGCTGTAACTCTGTGAGATGTTTTCAAAGAACACAAAGAAGTTTCTCAGAAAGCTTCTTTCTCTTTGTTATCAGAGGATATTTCCTTTGGCCCTATAGTCTTCAAAGGGATCCGAAATATCTGTTCTCAGATTCCACAGAAAGAAGGCTAGCAAAGAGATCCACGAAATACAGATGTAACTCTGTGAGATGAATTAACAGAACACTAAGCAGTTTCTCAGAAAACTTCTTTCCAGATTTCATCTGAGGATATTTCCTTTTTCACCATAGCCCTATATGGGCTTCCAAATATCACTTTGCCAATTCCACAAGTACCGTCTTAGCGAAAGGCTTCTTGAGGGGAAAGCTGTAACTCTGTGAGATGATTTCACAGAACACAAAGAAGTTTCTCAGAAAGCTTCTTTCTCTTTGTTATCGGATGATATTTCCTTTGGCCCTCTAGTCTTCAAAGGGATCCGAAATATCTGTTCTCAGATTACACAGAAATAAGGCTAGCAAAGAGATCCACGAAATACACATGTAACTCTGTGAGTGGAAGTCACACATCACAGAGCAGTTTCTCAGAAAGCTTCTTTCCAGCTTTCATCTGAGGATATTTCCTTTTACACCATAGCCCTCAATGGGCTTCCAAATATCACTTTGCCAATTCCACAAGAACTGTCTTAGCGAAAGTCTTCTTGAGGGGAAAGCTGTAACTCTGTGAGATGATTTCACAGAACACAAAGAAGTTTCTCAGAAAGCTTCTTTCTCTTTGTTATCGGAGGATATTTCCTTTGGCCCTATAGTCTTCAAAGGGATCCGAAATATCTGTTCTCAGATTCCACAGAAATAAGGCTAGCAAAGAGATCTACAAAACACAGATGTAACTCTGTGAGATGAATTCACAGAACACTAAGCAGTTTCTCAGAAAGCTTCTTTCCAGATTTCATCTGAGGATATTTCCTTTTTCACCATAGCCCTCTATGGGCTTCCAAATATCACTTTGCCAATTCCACAAGAACTGTCTTAGCGAAAGGCTTCTTGAGCGGAAAGGTGTAACTCTCTGAGATGATTTCACAGAACACTAAGAAGTTTCTCAGAAAGCTTCTTTCTCTTTGTTATCGGAGGATATTTCCTTTGGCCCTATAGTCTTCAAAGGGATTCGAAATACCTGTTCTCAGATTACACAGAAATAAGGCTAGCAAAGAGATCCACGAAATACACATGTAACTCTGTGAGTGGAAGTCACACATCACAAAGTAGTTTCTCAGAAACATTCTTTCCAGCTTTCATCTGAGGATATTTCCTTTTACACCATAGCCCTCTATGGGCTTCCAAATATCACTTTGCCAATTCCACAAGAACTGTCTTAGCGAAAGGCTTCTTGAGGGGAAGGCTGTAACTCTGGGAGACGATTTCACAGAACACAAATAAGTTTCTCAGAAAGCTTCTTTCTCTTTGTTATCGGAGGATATTTCCTTTGGACCTATAGTCTTCAAAGTGATCCGAAATATCTGTTCTCAGATTATACAGAAATAAGGCTAGCAAAGAGATCTAGGAAACACAGATGTAACTCTGTGAGATGAATTCACAGAACACTAAGCAGTTTCTCAGAAAGCTTCTTTCCAGATTTCATCTGAGGATATTTGCTTTTTCACCATAGCCCTCTATGAGCTTCCAAATATCACTTTGCCAATTCCACTGAAGTGTGTTAGCGAAAGGCTTCTTCAGGGGAAAGCTGTAACTCTGTGAGATGATTTCAAAGAACACAAAGAAGTTTCTCAGAAAGCTTCTTTCTCTTTGTTATCAGAGGATATTTCCTTTGGCCCTATAGTCTTCAAAGGGATCCGAAATATCTGTTCTCAGATTCCACAGAAAGAAGGCTAGCAAAGAGATCCACGAAATACAGATGTAACTCTGTGAGATGAATTAACAGAACACTAAGCAGTTTCTCAGAAAACTTCTTTCCAGATTTCATCTGAGGATATTTCCTTTTTCACCATAGCCCTATATGGGCTTCCAAATATCACTTTGCCAATTCCACAAGTACCGTCTTAGCGAAAGGCTTCTTGAGGGGAAAGCTGTAACTCTGTGAGATGATTTCACAGAACACAAAGAAGTTTCTCAGAAAGCTTCTTTCTCTTTGTTATCGGAGGATATTTCCTTTGGCCCTATAGTCTTCAAAGGGATCCGAAATATCTGTTCTCAGATTCCACAGAAATAAGGCTAGCAAAGAGATCTACGAAACACAGATGTAACTCTGTGAGACGAATTCACAGAAAAATAAGCAGTTTCTCAGAAAGCTTCTTTCCAGATTTCATCTAAGGATATTTCCTTTTTCACCATAGCCCACTATGGGCTTCCAAATATCACTTTGCCAATTCCACAAGAACTGTCTTAGCGAAAGGCTTCTTGAGGGGAAAGCTGTAACTCTGTGAGATGATTTCACAGAACACAAAGAAGTTTCTCAGAAAGCTTCTTTCTCTTTGTTATCGGAGGATATTTCCTTTGGCCCTATAGTCTTCAAAGGGATCCGAAATATCTGTTCTCAATTCCACAGAAAGAAGGCTAGCAAAGAGATCTACGAAACACAGATGTAACTCTGTGAGATGAATTATCAGAACACTAAGCAGTTTCTCAGAAAGCTTCTTTCCAGATTTCATCTGAGGATATTTCCTTTTTCCCCATAGCCCTCTATGGGCTTCCAAATATCACTTTGCCAATTCCACAAGAACTGTCTCAGCGAAAGGCTTCTTGAGGGGAAAGCTGTAACTCTGTGAGATGATTTCACAGAACACAAAGAAGTTTCTCAGAAAGCTTCTTTCTCTTTGTTATTGGAGGATATTTCCTTTGGCCCTATAGTCTTCAAAGGGATCCGAAATATCTGTTCTCAGATTCCACAGAAATAAGGCTACCAAAGAGGTCTACGAAACACAGATGTAACTCTGTGAGATGAATTCACAGAACACGAAGCAGTTTCTCAGAAAGCTTCTTTCCAGATTTCATCTGAGGATATTTCCTTTTTCACCATAGCCCTCTATGGGCTTCCAAATCTCACTTTGCCAATTCCACAAGAACTGTCTTAGCGAAAGGCTTCTTGAGGGAAAGCTGTAACTCTGTGACATGATTTCACAGAACACAAAGAAGTTTCTCAGAAAGCTTCTTTCTCTTTGTTATCCGAGGATATTTCCTTTGGCCATATAGTCTTCAAAGGGATCCGAAATATCTGTTCTCAGATACCACAGAAATAAGGCTAGCAAAGAGATCTACGAAATACAGATGTAACTCTGTGAGATGAATTCACAGAACACTAAGCAGTTTCTCAGAAAGCTTCTTTCCAGATTTCATCTGAGGATATTTGCTTTTTCACCATAGCCCTCTATGGGCTTCCAAATATCACTTTGCCAATTCCACAAGAACTGTCTTAGGGAAAGGCTTCTTGAGCGGAAAGCTGTAACTCTGCAAAATGATTTCACAGAACACAAAGAAGTTTCTCAGAAAGCTCCTTTCTCTTTGTTATCGGAGGATATTTCCTTTGGCCCTATAGTCTTCAAAGGAATCCGAAATATCTGTTCTCAGATTCCACAGAAAGAAGGCTATCAAAGAGATCTACGAAACACAGATGTAACTCTGTGCGATGAATTCACAGAACACTAAGCAGTTTCTCAGAAAGCTTTTTTCCAGATTTCATCTGAGGATATTTCCTTTTTCACCATAGCCCTCTATGGGCTTCCAAATATCACTTTGCCAATTCCACAAGAACTGTCTTAGCGAAAGGCTTCTTGAGGCGAAAGCTGTAACTCTGTGAGATGATTTCACAGAACACAAAGAAGTTTCTCAGAAAGCTTCTTTCTCTTTGTTATCGGAGGATATTTCCTTTGGCCCTATAGTCTTCAAAGGGATCCGAAATATCTGTTCTCAGATTCCACAGAAAGTAGACTAGCAAAGACATCTACGAAAAACAGATTTCTCTCTGTGAGATGAATTCACAGAAAAATAAGCAGTTTCTCAGAAAGCTTCTTTCCAGATTTCATCTGAGGATATTTCCTTTTTCACCATAGCCCTCTATGGGCTTCCAAATATCACTTTGCCAATTCCACAAGAACTGTCTTAGCGAAAGGCTTCTTCAGGGGAAAGCTGTAACTCTGTGAGATGATTTCACAGAACACAAAGAAGTTTCTCAGAAAGCTTCTTTCTCTTTGTTATCGGAGGATATTTCCTTTGGCCCTAGAGTCTTCAAAGGGATCCGAAATATCTGTTCTCAGATTCCACAGAAAGAAGGCTAGCAAAGAGATCCACGAAATACAGATGTAACTCTGTGAGATGAATTAACAGAACACTAAGCAGTTTCTCAGAAAGCTTCTTTCCAGATTTCATCTGAGGATATTTCCTTTTTCACCATAGCCCTCTATGGACTTCCAAATATCACTTTGCCAATTCCACAAGAACCGTCTTAGCGAAAGGCTTTTTGAGGGGAATGCTGTAACTCTGTGAGATGATTTCACAGAACACTAAGAAGTTTCTCAGAAAGCTTCTTTCTCTTTATTATCGGAGGATATTTCCTTTGGCCCTATAGTCTTCAAAGAGATCCGAAATATCTGTTCTCAGATTCCACAGAAAGAAGGCTAGAAAGAGATCCACGAAATACAGATGTAACTCTGTGAGATGAATTCACAGAACACTAAGCCTTTTCTCAGAAAGCTTCTTTCCAGATTTCATCTGAGGATATTTCCTTTTTCACCATAGCCCTCTATGGGCTTCCAAATATCACTTTGCCAATTCCACAAGAACTGTCTTAGCGAAAGACTTCTTCAGGGGAAAGCTGTAACTCTGTGAGATGATTTCACAGAACACAAAGAAGTTTCTCAGAAAGCTTCTTTCTCTTTGTTATCGGAGGATATTTCCTTTGGCCCTATAGTCTTCAAAGGGATCCGAAATATCTGTTCTCAGATTCCACAGAAAGAAGGCTAGCAAAGACATCTACGAAAAACAGATTTCTCTCTGTGAGATGAATTCACAGAAAAATAAGCAGTTTCTCAGAAAGCTTCTTTCCAGATTTCATCTGAGGATATTTCCTTTTTCACCATAGCCCTCTATGGGCTTCCAAATATCACTTTGCCATTTCCACAAGAACTGTCTTAGCGAAAGGCTTCTTAAGGGGAAAGCTGTAACTCTGTGAGATGATTTCACAGAACACAAAGAAGTTTCTCAGAAAGCTTCTTTCTCTTTGTTATCGGAGGATATTTCCTTTGGCCCTAGAGTCTTCAAAGGGATCGGAAATATCTGTTCTCAGATTCCACAGAAAGAAGGCTAGCAAAGAGATCCACGAAATACAGATGTAACTCTGTGAGATGAATTAACAGAACACTAAGCAGTTTCTCAGAAAGCTTCTTTCCAGATTTCATCTGAGGATATTTCCTTTTTCACCATAGCTCTCTATGGACTTCCAAATATCACTTTGCCAATTCCACAAGAACCGTCTTAGCGAAAGGCTTTTTGAGGGGAATGCTGTAACTCTGTGAGATGATTTCACAGAACACAAAGAAGTTTCTCAGAAACCTTCTTTCTCTTTCTTATCGGAGGATATTTCCTTTGGCCCTATAGTCTTCAAAGGGATCCGAAATATCTGTTCTCAGATTCCACAGAAAGAAGGCTAGCAAAGAGATCTACGAAACACAGATGTAACTCTGTGAGATGAATTCACAGAACACTAAGCAGTTTCTCAGAAAGCTTCTTTCCAGATTTCATCTGAGGATATTTCCTTTTTCACCATAGCCCTCTAGGGGCTTCCAAATATCACTTTGCCAATTCCACAAGAACTGTCTTAGCGAAAGGCTTCTTGAGGGGAAAGCTGTAACTCTGTGAGATGATTTCACAGAACACAAAGAAGTTTCTCAGAAAGCTTCTTTCTCTTTGTTATCGGAAGATATTTCCTTTGGCCCTATAGTCTTCAAAGGGATCCGAAATATCTGTTCTCAGATTCCACAGAAAGAATGCTAGCAAAGAGATCTACGAAACACACATGTAACTCTGTGAGATGAATTCACAGAACACTAAGCAGTTTCTCAGAAAGCTTCTTTCCAGATTTCATCTGAGGATATTTCCTTTTTCACCATAGCCCTCTATGGGCTTCCAAATATCACTTTGCCAATTCCACAAGAACTGTCTTAGCGAAAGGCTTCTTGAGGGGAAAGCTTTAACTCTGTGAGATGATTTCACAGAACACAAAAAAGTTTCTCAGAAAGCTTCTTTCTCTTTGTTATAGGAGGATATTTCCTTTGGCCCTATAGTCTTCAAAGGGATACGAAATATCTGTTCTCAGATTCCACAGAAAGAAGGCTACCAAAGAGATCTACGAAACACAGATGTAACTCTGTGAAATGAATTCACAGAACACTAAGCAGTTTCTCAGAAAGCTTCTTTCCAGATTTCATCTGAGGATATTTGCTTTTTCACCATCGCCCTCTATTGGCTTCCAAATATCACTTTGCCAATTCCACAAGAACTGTCTTAGCGAAAGGCTTCTTGAGGGAAAGCTGTAACTCTGTGAAATGATTTGACAGAACACAAAGAAATTTCTCAGAAAGCTTCTTTCTCTTTGTTATCGGAGGATATTTCCTTTGGCCCTATAGTCTTCAAAGGGATCCGAAATATCTGTTTTCAGATTCCACAGAAATAAGGATAGCGAAGAGATCTACGAAACACAGATGTAACTCTGTGAGATGAATTAACAAAACACTAAGCAGTTTCTCAGAAAGCTTCTTTCCAGATTTCATCTGAGGATATTTCCTTTTTCACCATAGCCCTCTAAGGGCTTCCAAATCTCACTTTGCCAATTCCACAAGAACTGTCTTAGCGAAAGGCTTCTTGAGGGAAAGCTGTAACTCTGTGAAATGATTTCACAGAACACAAAGAAGTTTCTCAGAAAGCTTCTTTCTCTTTGTTATCGGAGGATATTTCCTTTGGCCATATAGTCTTCAAAGGGATCCGAAATATCTGTTCTCAGATACCACAGAAATAAGGCTAGCAAAGAGATCTACGAAATACAGATGTAACTCTGTGAGATGAATTCACAGAACACTAAGCAGTTTCTCAGAAAGCTTCTTTCCAGATTTCATCTGAGGATATTTCCTTTTTCACCATAGCCCTCTATGGGTTTCAAAATATCAGTTTGCAATTCCACAAGAACTGTCTTAGCGAAAGGCTTCTTGAGGGGAAAGCTGTAACTCTGTGAGATGATTTCACAGAACACAAAGAAGTTTTTCAGAAAGCTTCTTTCTCTTTGTTATCAGAGGATATTTCCTTTGGCCCTATAGTCTTCAAAGGGATCCGAAATATCTGTTCTCAGATTCCACAGAAAGAAGGCTAGCAAAGAGATCTACGAAACACAGATGTAACTCTGTGAGATGAATTCACAGAACACTAAGCAGTTTCTCAGAAAGCTTCTTTCCAGATTTTATCTGAGGATATTTCCTTTTTCACCATAGCCCTCTATGGGCTTCCAAATATCACTTTGCCAATTCCACAAGAACTGTCTTAGCGAAAGGCTTCTTGAGGGGAAAGCTGTAACTCAGTGAGATGATTTCACAGAACACAAAGAAGTTTCTCAGAAAGCTTCTTTCTCTTTGTTATCGGAGGATATTTCCTTTGGCCCTATAGTCTTCAAAGGGATCCGAAATATCTGTTCTCAGATTCCACAGAAAGAAGGCTAGAAAAGAGATCTACGAAACACACATGTAACTCTGTGAGACGAATTCACAGAACACTAAGCAGTTTCTCAAAAAGCTTCTTTCTCTTTGTTATCGGAGGATATTTCCTTTGACCCTATAGTCTTCAAAGGGATCCGAAATATCTGTTCTCAGATTCCACGGAAAGAAGGCTAGCAAAGCGATCCACGAAATACAGATGTAACTCTGTGAGATAAATTAACAGAACACTAAGCAGTTTCTCAGAAAGCTTCTTTCCAGATTTCATCTGAGGATATTTCCTTTTTCACCATAGCCCTCTATGGGCTTCCAAATATCACTTTGCCAATTCCACAAGAACTGTCTTAGCGAAAGGCTTCTTGAGGGGAAAGCTGTAACTCTGTGAGATGATTTCACAGAACACAAAGAAGTTTCTCAGAAAGCTTCTTTCTCTTTGTTATCGGAGGATATTTCCTTTGGACCTATAGTCTTCAAAGTGATCCGAAATATCTGTTCTCAGATTATACAGAAATAAGGCTAGCAAAGAGATCTACGAAACACAGATGTAACTCTGTGAGATGAATTAACAGAACACTAAGCAGTTTCTCAGAAAGCTTCTTTCCAGATTTCATCTGAGGATATTTCCTTTTTCACCATAGCCCTCTATGGGCTTCCAAATATCACTTTGCCAATTCCACAAGAACTGTCTTAGCGAAAGGCTTCTTGAGGGAAAGCTGTAACTCTGTGAGATGATTTCACAGAACACAAAGAAGTTTCTCAGAAAGCTTCTTTCTCTTTGTTATCGGAGGATATTTCCTTTGGCCCTGCAGTCTTCAAAGGGATCCGAAATATCTGTTCTGAGATTCCACAGAAATAAGGCTAGCAAAGAGATCTACGAAACACAGATGTAACTCTGTGAGATGAATTCACAGAACACTAAGCAGTTTCTCAGAAAGCTTCTTTCCAGATTTCATCTGAGGATATTTCCTTTTTCACCATAGCCCTCTATGGGCTTCCAAATATCACTTTGCCAATTCCACAAGTACTGTCTTAGCGAAAGGCTTCTTCAGGGGAAAGCTGTAACTCTGTGAGATGATTTCACAGAACAAAAAGAAGTTTCTCAGAAAGCTTCTTTCTCTTTGTTATCGGAGGATATTTCCTTTGGCCCTATAGTCTTCAAAGGGATCCGAAATATCTGTTCTCAGATTCCACAGAAATAAGGCTAGCAAAGAGATCTACGAAACACAGATGTAACTCTGTGAGATGAATTAACAGAACACTAAGCAGTTTCTCAGAAAGCTTCTTTCCAGATTTCATCTGAGGATATTTCCTTTTTCACCATAGCCCTCTATGGGCTCCCAAATATCACTTTGCCAATTCCACAAGAACTGTCTTAGCGAAAGGCTTCTTGAGGGGAAAGCTGTAACTCTGTGAGATTATTTCACAGAACACAAAGAAGTTTCTCAGAAAGCTTCTTTCTATTTGTTATCGGAGGATATTTCCTTTGGCCCTGCAGTCTTCAAAGGGATCCGAAATATCTGTTCTCAGATTCCACAGAAATAAGGCTAGCAAAGAGATCTACGAAACACAGATGTAACTCTGTGAGATGAATTAACAGAACACTAAGCAGTTTCTCAGAAAGCTTCTTTCCAGATTTCATCTGAAGATATTTCCTTTTTCACCATAGCCCTCTATGGGCTTCCAAATATCACTTTGCCAATTCCACAAGAACTGTCTTAGCGAAAGGCTTCTTGAGGGGAAAGCTGTAACTCTGTGAGATGATTTCACAGAACACAAAGAAGTTTCTCAGAAAGCTTCTTTCTCTTTGTTATCGGAGGATATTTCCTTTGGCCCTATAGTCTTCAAAGGGATCCGAAATATCTGTTCTCAGATTCCACAGAAATAAGGCTAGCAAAGAGATCTACGAAACACAGATGTAACTCTGTGAGATGAATTAACAGAACACTAAGCAGTTTCTCAGAAATCTTCTTTCCAGATTTCATCTGAGGATATTTCCTTTTTCACCATAGGCCTCTATGGGCTCCCAAATATCACTTTGCCAATTACACAAGAAATGTCTTAGCGAAAGGCTTCTTCAGGGGAAAGCTGTAACTCTGTGAGATGATTTCACAGAACACAAAGAAGTTTCACAGAAAGCTTCTTTCTCTTTGTTATCGGAGGATATTTCCTTTGGCCCTGTAGTCTTCAAAGGGATCCGAAATATCTGTTCTCAGATTCCACAGAAATAAGGCTAGCATAGAGATCTACGAAACACAGATGTAACTCTGTGAGATGAATTCACAGAACACTAAGCAGTTTCTCAGAAAGCTTCTTTTCAGATTTCATCTGAGGATATTTCCTTTTTCACCATAGCACTCTATGGGCTCCCAAATATCACTTTGCCAATTCCACAAGAACTGTCTTAGCGAAAGGCTTCTTGAGGGGAAAGCTGTAACTCTGTGAGATGATTTCACAGAACACAAAGAAGTTTCTCAGAAAGCTTCTTTCTCTTTGTTATCGGAGGATATTTCCTTTGGCCCTATAGTCTTCAAAGGGATCCGAAATATCTGTTCTCAGATTCCACAGAAATAAGGCTAGCAAAGAGATCTACGAAACACAGATGTAACTCTGTGAGATGAATTCACAGAACACTAAGCAGTTTCTCAGAAAGCTTCTTTCCAGATTTCATCGGAGGATATTTCCTTTTTCACCATAGCCCTCTATGGGCTTCCAAATATCACTTTGCCAATTCCACAAGAACTGTCTTAGCGAAAGGCTTCTTCAGGGGAAAGCTGTAACTCTGTGAGATGATTTCACAGAACAAAAAGAAGTTTCTCAGAAAGCTTCTTTCTCTTTGTTATCGGAGGATATTTCCTTTCGCCCTATAGTCTTCAAAGGGATCCGAAATATCTGTTCTCAGATTCCAAAAAATAAGGCTAGCAAAGAGATCCACGAAATGCCGATGTAACTCTGTGAGATGAATTAACAGAACACTAAGCAGTTTCTCAGAAAGCTTCTTTCGAGATTTCCTCTGAGGATATTTCCATTTTCACCATAGACCTCTATGGGCTTCCAAATATCACTTTGCCAATTCCACAAGAACTGTCTTAGCGAAAGGCTTCTTCAGGGGAAAGCTGTAACTCTGTGAGATGATTTCACAGAACACAAAGAAGTTTCTCAGAAAGCTTCTTTCTCTTTGTTATCGGAGGATATTTCCTTTGGCCCTGTAGTCTTCAAAGGGATCCGAAATATCTGTTCTCAGATTCCACAGAAAGAAGGCTAGCAAAGAGATCTACGAAACACAGATGTAACTCTGTGAGATGAATTAACAGAACACTAAGCAGTTTCTCAGAAAGCTTCTTTCCAGATTTCATCTGAAGATATTTCCTTTTTCACCATAGCCCTCTATGGGTTTCAAAATATCAGTTTGCAATTCCACAAGAACTGACTTAGCGAAAGGCTTCTTGAGGGGAAAGCTGTAACTCTGTGAGATGATTTCACAGAACACAAAGAAGTTTTTCAGAAAGCTTCTTTCTCTTTGTTATCAGAGGATATTTCCTTTGGCCCTATAGTCTGCAAAGGTATCGGAAATATCTGTTCTCAGATTCCACAGAAATAAGGCTAGCAAAGAGATCTACGAAACATAGATGTAACTCTGTGAGATGAATTCACAGAACACTAAGCAGTTTCTCAGAAAGCTTCTTTCCAGATTTCATCTGAGGATATTTCCTTTTTCACCATAGCCCTCTTTGGGCTTCCAAATATCACTTTGCCAATTCCACAAGAACTGTCTTAGCGAAAGTCTTCTGAGGGGAAAGCTGTAACTCTGTGAGATGATTTCACAGAACACAAAGAAGTTTCTCAGAAAGCTTCTTTCTCTTTGTTATCGGAGGATATTTCCTTTGGCCCTGTAGTCTTCAAAGGGATCCGAAATATCTGTTCTCAGATCCACACAAATAAGGCTAGCAAAGAGATCCACGAAATACAGATGTAACTCTGTGAGATGAATTCACAGAACACTAAGCAGTTTCTCAGAAAGCTTCTTTCCAGATTTCATCTGAGGATATTTCCTTTTTCACCATAGCCCTCTATGGGCTTCCAAATATCACTTTGCCAATTACACAAGAACTGTCTTAGCGAAGGGCTTCTTGAGGGGAAAGCTGTAACTCAGTGAGATGATTTCACAGAACACAAAGAAGTTTCTCAGAAAGCTTCTTTCTCTTTGTTATCGGAGGATATTTCCTTTGGCCCTATAGTCTTCAAAGGGATCCGAAATATCTGTTCTCAGATTCCACAGAAAGAAGGCTAGAAAAGAGATCTACGAAACACACATGTAACTCTGTGAGATGAATTCACAGAACACTAAGCAGTTTCTCAAAAAGCTTCTTTCTCTTTGTTATCGGAGGATATTTCCTTTGGCCCTATAGTCTTCAAAGGGATCCGAAATATCTGTTCTCAGATTCCACGGAAAGAAGGCTAGCAAAGCGATCCACGAAATACAGATGTAACTCTGTGAGATAAATTAACAGAACACTAAGCAGTTTCTCAGAAAGCTTCTTTCCAGATTTCATCTGAGGATATTTCCTTTTTCACCATAGCCCTCTATGGGCTTCCAAATATCACTTTGCCAATTCCACAAGAACTGTCTTAGCGAAAGGCTTCTTGAGGGGAAAGCTGTAACTCTGTGAGATGATTTCACAGAACACAAAGAAGTTTCTCAGAAAGCTTCTTTCTCTTTGTTATCGGAGGATATTTCCTTTGGACCTATAGTCTTCAAAGTGATCCGAAATATCTGTTCTCAGATTATACAGAAATAAAGCTAGCAAAGAGATCTACGAAACACAGATGTAACTCTGTGAGATGAATTAACAGAACACTAAGCAGTTTCTCAGAAAGCTTCTTTCCAGATTTCATCTGAGGATATTTCCTTTTTCACCATAGCCCTCTATGGGCTTCCAAATATCACTTTGCCAACTCCACAAGAACTGTCTTAGCGAAAGGCTTCTTGAGGGAAAGCTGTAACTCTGTGAGATGATTTCACAGAACACAAAGAAGTTTCTCAGAAAGCTTCTTTCTCTTTGTTATCGGAGGATATTTCCTTTGGCCCTGCAGTCTTCAAAGGGATCCGAAATATCTGTTCTGAGATTCCACAGAAATAAGGCTAGCAAAGAGATCTACGAAACACAGATGTAACTCTGTGAGATGAATTCACAGAACACTAAGCAGTTTCTCAGAAAGCTTCTTTCCAGATGTCATCTGAGGATATTTCCTTTTTCACCATAGCCCTCTATGGGCTTCCAAATATCACTTTGCCAATTCCACAAGTACTGTCTTAGCGAAAGGCTTCTTCAGGGGAAAGCTGTAACTCTGTGAGATGATTTCACAGAACAAAAAGAAGTTTCTCAGAAAGCTTCTTTCTCTTTGTTATCAGAGGATATTTCCTTTGGCCCTATAGTCTTCAAAGGGATCCGAAATATCTGTTCTCAGATTCCACAGAAATAAGGCTAGCAAAGAGATCTACGAAACACAGATGTAACTCTGTGAGATGAATTAACAGAACACTAAGCAGTTTCTCAGAAAGCTTCTTTCCAGATTTCATCTGAGGATATTTCCTTTTTCACCATAGCCCTCTATGGGCTCCCAAATATCACTTTGCCAATTCCACAAGAACTGTCTTAGCGAAAGGCTTCTTGAGGGGAAAGCTGTAACTCTGTGAGATGATTTCACAGAACACAAAGAAGTTTCTCAGAAAGCTTCTTTCTATTTGTTATCGGAGGATATTTCCTTTGGCCCTGCAGTCTTCAAAGGGATCCGAAATATCTGTTCTCAGATTCCACAGAAATAAGGCTAGCAAAGAGATCTACGAAACACAGATGTAACTCTGTGAGATGAATTAACAGAACACTAAGCAGTTTCTCAGAAAGCTTCTTTCCAGATTTCATCTGAAGATATTTCCTTTTTCACCATAGCCCTCTATGGGCTTCCAAATATCACTTTGCCAATTCCACAAGAACTGTCTTAGCGAAAGGCTTCTTGAGGGGAAAGCTGTAACTCTGTGAGATTATTTCACAGAACACAAAGAAGTTTCTCAGAAAGCTTCTTTCTCTTTGTTATCGGAGGATATTTCCTTTGGCCCTATAGTCTTCAAAGGGATCCGAAATATCTGTTCTCAGATTCCACAGAAATAAGGCTAGCAAAGAGATCTACGAAACACAGATGTAACTCTGTGAGATGAATTAACAGAACACTAAGCAGTTTCTCAGAAATCTTCTTTCCAGATTTCATCTGAGGATATTTCCTTTTTCACCATAGGCCTCTATGGGCTCCCAAATATCACTTTGCCAATTACACAAGAAATGTCTTAGCGAAAGGCTTCTTCAGGGGAAAGCTGTAACTCTGTGAGATGATTTCACAGAACACAAAGAAGTTTCTCAGAAAGCTTCTTTCTCTTTGTTATCGGAGGATATTTCCTTTGGCCCTGTAGTCTTCAAAGGGATCCGAAATATCTGTTCTCAGATTCCACAGAAATAAGGCTAGCATAGAGATCTACGAAACACAGATGTAACTCTGTGAGATGAATTCACAGAACACTAAGCAGTTTCTCAGAAAGCTTCTTTTCAGATTTCATCTGAGGATATTTCCTTTTTCACCATAGCACTCTATGGGCTCCCAAATATCACTTTGCCAATTCCACAAGAACTGTCTTAGCGAAAGGCTTCTTGAGGGGAAAGCTGTAACTCTGTGAGATGATTTCACAGAACACAAAGAAGTTTCTCAGAAAGCTTCTTTCTCTTTGTTATCGGAGGATATTTCCTTTGGCCCTATAGTCTTCAAAGGGATCCGAAATATCTGTTCTCAGATTCCACAGAAATAAGGCTAGCAAAGAGATCTACGAAACACAGATGTAACTCTGTGAGATGAATTCACAGAACACTAAGCAGTTTCTCAGAAAGCTTCTTTCCAGATTTCATCTGAGGATATTTCCTTTTTCACCATAGCCCTCTATGGGCTTCCAAATATCACTTTGCCAATTCCACAAGAACTGTCTTAGCGAAAGGCTTCTTCAGGGGAAAGCTGTAACTCTGTGAGATGATTTCACAGAACAAAAAGAAGTTTCTCAGAAAGCTTCTTTCTCTTTGTTATCGGAGGATATTTCCTTTCGCCCTATAGTCTTCAAAGGGATTCGAAATATCTGTTCTCAGATTCCAAAAAATAAGGCTAGCAAAGAGATCCACGAAATGCCGATGTAACTCTGTGAGATGAATTAACAGAACACTAAGCAGTTTCTCAGAAAGCTTCTTTCGAGATTTCCTCTGAGGATATTTCCATTTTCACCATAGACCTCTATGGGCTTCCAAATATCACTTTGCCAATTCCACAAGAACTGTCTTAGCGAAAGGCTTCTTCAGGGGAAAGCTGTAACTCTGTGAGATGATTTCACAGAACACAAAGAAGTTTCTCAGAAAGCTTCTTTCTCTTTGTTATCGGAGGATATTTCCTTTGGCCCTGTAGTCTTCAAAGGGATCCGAAATATCTGTTCTCAGATTCCACAGAAAGAAGGCTAGCAAAGAGATCTACGAAACACAGATGTAACTCTGTGAGATGAATTAACAGAACACTAAGCAGTTTCTCAGAAAGCTTCTTTCCAGATTTCATCTGAAGATATTTCCTTTTTCACCATAGCCCTCTATGGGTTTCAAAATATCAGTTTGCAATTCCACAAGAACTGACTTAGCGAAAGGCTTCTTGAGGGGAAAGCTGTAACTCTGTGAGATGATTTCACAGAACACAAAGAAGTTTTTCAGAAAGCTTCTTTCTCTTTGTTATCAGAGGATATTTCCTTTGGCCCTATAGTCTGCAAAGGTATCGGAAATATCTGTTCTCAGATTCCACAGAAATAAGGCTAGCAAAGAGATCTACGAAACATAGATGTAACTCTGTGAGATGAATTCACAGAACACTAAGCAGTTTCTCAGAAAGCTTCTTTCCAGATTTCATCTGAGGATATTTCCTTTTTCACCATAGCCCTCTTTGGGCTTCCAAATATCACTTTGCCAATTCCACAAGAACTGTCTTAGCGAAAGTCTTCTGAGGGGAAAGCTGTAACTCTGTGAGATGATTTCACAGAACACAAAGAAGTTTCTCAGAAAGCTTCTTTCTCTTTGTTATCGGAGGATATTTCCTTTGGCCCTGTAGTCTTCAAAGGGATCCGAAATATCTGTTCTCAGATCCACACAAATAAGGCTAGCAAAGAGATCCACGAAATACAGATGTAACTCTGTGAGATGAATTCACAGAACACTAAGCAGTTTCTCAGAAAGCTTCTTTCCAGATTTCATCTGAGGATATTTCCTTTTTCACCATAGCCCTCTATGGGCTTCCAAATATCACTTTGCCAATTACACAAGAACTGTCTTAGCGAAAGGCTTCTTGAGGGGAAAGCTGTAACTCTGTGAGATGATTTCACAGAACACAAAGAAGTTTCTCAGAAAGCTTCTTTCTCTTTGTTATCGGAGGATATTTCCTTTGGCCCTATAGTCTTCAAAGGGATCCGAAATATCTGTTCTCAGATTCCACAGAAAGAAGGCTAGCAAAGAGATCTACGAAATACAGATGTAACTCTGTGAGATGAATTAACAGAACACTAAGCAGTTTCTCAGAAAGCTTCTTTCCAGATTTCATCTGAGGATATTTCCTTTTTCACCATAGCCCTCTATGGGCTTCCAAATCTCACTTTGCCAATTCCACAAGAACTGTCTTAGCGAAAGGCTGCTTGAGGGGAAATCTGTAACTCTGTGAGATGATTTCACAGAACACAAAGAAGTTTCTCAGAAAGCTTCTTTCTCTTTGTTATCGGAGGATATTTCCTTTGGCCCTGTAGTCTTCAAAGGGATCCGAAATATCTGTTCTCAGATTCCACAGAAATAAGGCTAGCAAAGAGATCTACGAAACACAGATGTAACTCTGTGAGATGAATTCACAGAACACTAAGCAGTTTCTCAGAAAGCTTCTTTCCAGATTTCATCTGAGGATATTTCCTTTTTCACCGTAGCCCTCTATGGGCTTCCAAATATCACTTTGCCAATTCCACAAGAACTGTCTTAGCGAAAGGCTTCTTGAGCGGAAAGGTGTAACTCTGTGAGATGATTTCACAGAACACTAAGAAGTTTCTCAGAAAGCTTCTTTCTCTTTGTTATCGGAGGATATTTCCTTTGGCCCTGTAGTCTTCAAAGGGATCCGAAATATCTGTTCTCAGATTACACAGAAATAAGGCTAGCAAAGAGATCCACGAAATACACATGTAACTCTGTGAGTGGAAGTCACACATCACAGAGCAGTTTCTCAGAAAGCTTCTTTCCAGCTTTCATCTGAGGATATTTCCTTTTACACCATAGCCCTCTATGGGCTTCCAAATATCACTTTGCCAATTCCACAAGAACTGTCCTAGCGAAAGGCTTCTGGAGGGGAAAGCTGTAACTCTGTGAGATGATTTCACAGAACACAAAGAAGTTTCTCAGAAAGCTTCTTTCTCTTTGTTATCGGAGGATATTTCCTTTGGCCCTATAGTCTTCAAAGGGATCCGAATATCTGTTCTCAGATTCCACAGAAATAAGGCTAGCAAAGAAATCTACGAAACACATATGTAACTCTGTGAGATGAATTCACAGAACACTAAGCAGTTTCTCAGAAAGCTTCTTTCCAGATTTCATCTGAGGATATTTCCCTTTTCACCATAGCCCTCTAGGGGCTTCCAAATATCACTTTGCCAATTCCACAAGAACTGTCTTAGCGAACGGCTTCTGGGGGGAAAGCTGTAACTCTGTGAGATGATTTCACAGAACACAAAGAAGTTTCTCAGAAAGCTTCTTTCTCTTTGTTATCGGAGGATATTTCCTTTGGCCCTGTAGTCTTCAAAGGGATCCGAAATATCTGTTCTCAGATTCCACAGAAATAAGGCTAGAAAAGAGATCTACGAAACACAGATGTAACTCTGTGAGATGAATTCACAGAACACTAAGCAGTTTCTCAGAAAGCTTCTTTCCAGATTTCATCTGAGGATATTTCCTTTTTCACCCTAGCCCTCTATGGGTTTCAAAATATCAGTTTGCCAATTCCACAAGAACTGTCTTAGCGAAAGGCTTCTTGAGGGGAAAGCTGTAACTCTGTGAGATGATTTCACAGAACACAAAGAAGTTTCTCAGAAAGCTTCATTCTCTTTGTTATCGGAGGATATTTCCTTTGGCCCTATAGTCTTCAAAGGGATCCGAAATATCTGTTCTCAGATTCCACAGAAATAAGGCTAGCAAAGAGATCTACAAAACACAGATGTAACTCTGTGAGATGAAATCACAGAACACTAAGCAGTTTCTCAGAAAGCTTCTTTCCAGATTTCATCTGAGGATATTTCCTTTTTCACCATAGCCCTCTATGGGCTCCCAAATATCACTTTGCCAATTCCACAAGAACTGTCTTAGCGAAAGGCTTCTTCAGGGGAAAGCTGTAACTCTGTGAGATGATTTCACAGAACACAAAGAAGTTTCTCAGAAAGCTTCTTTCTCTTTGTTATCGGAGGATATTTCCTTTGGCCCTGCAGTCTTCAAAGGGATCCGAAATATCTGTTCTCAGATTCCACAGAATTAAGGCTAGCAAAGAGATCTACGAAACACAGATGTAACTCTGTGAGATGAATTCACAGAACACTAAGCAGTTTCTCAGAAAGCTTCTTTCCAGATTTCATCTGAGGATATTTCCTTTTTCACCATAGCTCTCTATGGGCTTCCAAATATCACTTTGCCAATTCCACAAGAACTGTCTTAGCGAAAGGCTTCTTGAGGGGAAAGCTGTAACTCTGTGAGATGATTTCACAGAACACAAAGAAGTTTCTCAGAAAGCTTCTTTCTCTTTGTTATCGGAGGATATTTCCTTTGGCCCTACAGTCTTCAAAGGGATCCGAAATATCTGTTCTCAGATTCCACAGAAATAAGGCTAGCAAAGAGATCCACGAAATACACATGTAACTCTGTGAGTGGAAGTCACACATCACAGAGCAGTTTCTCAGAAAGCTTCTTTCCAGCTTTCATCTGAGGATATTTCCTTTTTCACCATAGCCCTCTATGGGCTTCCAAATATCACTTTGCCAATTCCACAAGAACTGTCTTAGCGAAAGGCTTCTTGAGGGGAAGCTGTAACTCTGTGAGATGATTTCACAGAACACAAAGAAGTTTCTCAGAAAGCTTCTTTCTCTTTGTTATCGGAGGATATTTCCTTTGGCCCTATACTCTTCAAAGGGATCCGAAATATCTGTTCTCAGATTCCACAGAAATAAGGCTAGCAAAGAGATCTACGAAACACAGATGTAACTCTGTGAGATGAATTAACAGAACACTAATCAGTTTCTCAGAAAGCTTCTTTCCAGATTTCATCTGAGGATATTTCCTTTTTCACCATAGCCCTCTATGGGTTTCAAAATATCAGTTTGCAAATTCCACAAGAAATGTCTTAGCGAAAGGCTTCTTGAGGGGAAAGCTGTAACTCTGTGAGATGATTTCACAGAACACAAAGAAGTTTTTCAGAAAGCTTCTTTCTCTTTGTTATCGGAGGATATTTCCTTTGGGCCTATAGTCTTCAAAGGTATCGGAAATATCTGTTCTCAGATTCCACAGAAATAAGGCTCGCAAAGAGATCTACGAAACACAGATGTAACTCGGTGAGATGAATTCACAGAACACTAAGCAGTTTCTCAGAAAGCTTCTTTCCAGATTTCATCTGAGGATATTTCCTTTTTCACCATAGCTCTCTGTGGGCTCCTAAATATCACTTTGCCAATTCCACAAGAACTGTCTTAGCGAAAGGCTTCTTGAGGGGAAAGCTGTAACTCTGTGAGATGATTTCACAGAACACAAAGAAGTTTCTCAGAAAGCTTCTTTCTCTTTGTTATCGGAGGATATTTCCTTTGGCCCTATAGTCTTCAAAGGGATCCGAAATATCTGTTCTCAGATTCCACAGAAATAAGGCTAGCCAAGAGATCTACGAAACACAGATGTAACTCTGTGAGATGAATTAACAGAACACTAAGCAGTTTCTCAGAAAGCTTCTTTCCAGATTTCATCTGAGGATATTTCCTTTTTCACCATAGCCCTCTATGGGCTTCCAAATATCACTTTGCCAATTCCACAAGAACTGTCTTAGCGAAAGGCTTCTTGAGCAGAAAGGTGTAACTCTGTGAGATGATTTCACAGAACACTAAGAAGTTTCTCAGAAAGCTTCTTTCTCTTTGTTATCGGAGGATATTTCCTTTGGCCCTATAGTCTTCAAAGGGATCCGAAATATCTGTTCTCAGATTACACAGAAATAAGGCTAGCAAAGAGATCCACGAAATACACATGTAACTCTGTGAGTGGAAGTCACACATCACAGAGCAGTTTCTCAGAAAGCTTCTTTCCAGCTTTCATCTGAGGATATTTCCTTTTACACCATAGCCCTCAATGGGCTTCCAAATATCACTTTGCCAATTCCACAAGAACTGTCTTAGCGAAAGTCTTCTTGAGGGGAAAGCTGTAACTCTGTGAGATGATTTCACAGAACACAAAGAAGTTTCTCAGAAAGCTTCTTTCTCTTTGTTATCGGAGGATATTTCCTTTGGCCCTATAGTCTTCAAAGGGATCCGAAATATCTGTTCTCAGATTCCACAGAAATAAGGCTAGCAAAGAGATCTACAAAACACAGATGTAACTCTGTGAGATGAATTCACAGAACACTAAGCAGTTTCTCAGAAAGCTTCTTTCCAGATTTCATCTGAGGATATTTCCTTTTTCACCATAGCCCTCTATGGGCTTCCAAATATCACTTTGCCAATTCCACAAGAACTGTCTTAGCGAAAGGCTTCTTGAGCGGAAAGGTGTAACTCTCTGAGATGATTTCACAGAACACTAAGAAGTTTCTCAGAAAGCTTCTTTCTCTTTGTTATCGGAGGATATTTCCTTTGGCCCTATAGTCTTCAAAGGGATTCGAAATACCTGTTCTCAGATTACACAGAAATAAGGCTAGCAAAGAGATCCACGAAATACACATGTAACTCTGTGAGTGGAAGTCACACATCACAAAGTAGTTTCTCAGAAACCTTCTTTCCAGCTTTCATCTGAGGATATTTCCTTTTACACCATAGCCCTCTATGGGCTTCCAAATATCACTTTGCCAATTCCACAAGAACTGTCTTAGCGAAAGGCTTCTTGAGGGGAAGGCTGTAACTCTGTGAGACGATTTCACAGAACACAAATAAGTTTCTCAGAAAGCTTCTTTCTCTTTGTTATCGGAGGATATTTCCTTTGGACCTATAGTCTTCAAAGTGATCCGAAATATCTGTTCTCAGATTATACAGAAATAAGGCTAGCAAAGAGATCTAGGAAACACAGATGTAACTCTGTGAGATGAATTCACAGAACACTAAGCAGTTTCTCAGAAAGCTTCTTTCCAGATTTCATCTGAGGATATTTGCTTTTTCACCATAGCCCTCTATGAGCTTCCAAATATCACTTTGCCAATTCCACTGAAGTGTGTTAGCGAAAGGCTTCTTCAGGGGAAAGCTGTAACTCTGTGAGATGATTTCAAAGAACACAAAGAAGTTTCTCAGAAAGCTTCTTTCTCTTTGTTATCAGAGGATATTTCCTTTGGCCCTATAGTCTTCAAAGGGATCCGAAATATCTGTTCTCAGATTTCACAGAAAGAAGGCTAGCAAAGAGATCCACGAAATACAGATGTAACTCTGTGAGATGAATTAACAGAACACTAAGCAGTTTCTCAGAAAACTTCTTTCCAGATTTCATCTGAGGATATTTCCTTTTTCACCATAGCCCTCTATGGGCTTCCAAATATCACTTTGCCAATTCCACAAGTACCGTCTTAGCGAAAGGCTTCTTGAGGGGAAAGCTGTAACTCTGTGAGATGATTTCACAGAACACAAAGAAGTTTCTCAGAAAGCTTCTTTCTCTTTGTTATCGGAGGATATTTCCTTTGGCCCTATAGTCTTCAAAGGGATCCGAAATATCTGTTCTCAGATTCCACAGAAATAAGGCTAGCAAAGAGATCTACGAAACACAGATGTAACTCTGTGAGACGAATTCACAGAAAAATAAGCAGTTTCTCAGAAAGCTTCTTTCCAGATTTCATCTAAGGATATTTCCTTTTTCACCATAGCCCACTATGGGCTTCCAAATATCACTTTGCCAATTCCACAAGAACTGTCTTAGCGAAAGGCTTCTTGAGGGGAAAGCTGTAACTCTGTGAGATGATTTCACAGAACACAAAGAAGTTTCTCAGAAAGCTTCTTTCTCTTTGTTATCGGAGGATATTTCCTTTGGCCCTATAGTCTTCAAAGGGATCCGAAATATCTGTTCTCAGATTCCACAGAAAGAGGGCTAGCAAAGAGATCTACGAAACACAGATGTATCTCTGTGAGATGAATTCACAGAACACTAAGCAGTTTCTCAGAAAGCTTCTTTCCAGATTTCATCTGAGGATATTTCCTTTTTCACCATAGCCCTCTATTGGCTTCCAAATATCACTTTGCCAATTCCACAAGAACTGTCTTATCGAAAGGCTTCTTGAGGGGAAAGCTGAAACTCTGTGAGATGATTTCACAGAACACAAAGAAGTTTCCCAGAAAGCTTCTTTCTCTTTGTTATCGGAGGATATTTCCTTTGGCCCTATAGTCTTCAAAGGGATCCGAAATATCTGTTCTCAGATTCCACAGAAAGAAGGCTAGAAAGAGATCCACGAAATACAGATGTAACTCTGTGAGATGAATTCACAGAACACTAAGCAGTTTCTCAGAAAGCTTCTTTCCAGATTTCATCGGAGGATATTTCCTTTTTCACCATAGCCCTCTATGGGCTTCCAAATCTCACTTTGCCAATTCCACAAGAACTGTCTTAGCGAAAGGCTTCTTGAGGGGAAAGCTGTAACTCAGTGAGATGATTTCACAGAACTCAAAGAAGTTTCTCAGAAAGCTTCTTTCTCTTTGTTATCGGAGGATATTTCCTTTGGCCCTATAGTCTTCAAAGGGATCCGAAATATCTGTTCTCAGATTCCACAGAAAGAAGGCTAGCAAAGATATCCACGAAACACAGATGTAACTCTGTGAGATGAATTCACAGAACACTAAGCAGTTTCTCAGAAAGCTTCTTTCCAGATTTCATCTGAGGATATTTCCTTTTTCACCGTAGCCCTCTATGGGCTTCCAAATATCACTTTGCCAATTCCACAAGAACTGTCTTAGCGAAAGGCTTCTTGAGGGGAAAGCTGTAACTCTGTGAGATGATTTCACAGAACACAAAGAAGTTTCTCAGAAAGCTTCTTTCTCTTTGTTATCGGAAGATATATCCTTTGGCCCTATAGTCTTCAAAGGTATCCGAAATATCTGTTCTCAGATTCCACAGAAATAAGGCTAGCAAAGAGATCTACGAAACACAGATGTAACTCTGTGAGATGAATTCACAGAACACTAAGCAGTTTCTCAGAAAGCTTCTTTACAGATTTCATCTGAGGATATTTCCTTTTTCACTATAGCCCTCTAGGGGCTTCCAAATATCACATTGCCAATTCCTCAAGAACTGTCTTACCGAAAGGCTGCTTGAGGGGAAAGCTGTAACTCTGTGGGATGATTTCACAGAACACAAAGAAGTTTCTCAGAAAGCTTCTTTCTCTTTGTTATCGGAGGATATTTCCTTTGGCCCTATAGTCTTCAAAGGGATCCGAAATATCTGTTCTCAGATTCCACAGAAAGAAGGCTAGCAAAGCGATCCACGAAATACAGATGTAACTCTGTGAGATGAATTCACAGAACACTAAGCAGTTTCTCAGAAAGCTTCTTTCCAGATTTCATCTGAAGATATTTGCTTTTTCACCATAGCCCTCTATGGGCTTCCAAATATCACTTTGCCAATTCCACAAGAATTGTCTTAGCGAAAGGCTTCTTGAGGGGAAAGCTGTAACTCTGTTTGATGATTTCACAGAACACAAAGAAGTTTCTCAGAAAGCTTCTTTCTTTTTGTTATCGGAGGATATTTCCTCTGGCTCTATAGTCTTCAAAGGGATCCGAAATATCTGTTCTCAGATTCCACAGAAAGAAGGCTAGCAAAGAGAACTAAGAAACACAGATGTATCTCTGTGAGATGAATTCACAGAAAAATAAGCAATTTCTCAGAAAGCTTCTTTCCAGATTTCATCTGAGGATATTTCCTTTTTCACCATAGCCTTCTATGGGCTTCCAAATATCACTTTGCCAATTCCACAAGAACTGTCTTAGCGAAAGGCTTCTTGAGGGGAAAGCTGAAACTCTCTGCGATGATTTCACAGAACACAAAGAAGTTTCACAGAAAGCTTCTTTCTCTTTGTTATCGGAGGATATTTCCTTTGGCCCTATAGTCTTCAAAGGGATCCGAAATATCTGTTCTCAGATTCCACAGGAAGAAGGCTAGCAAAGAGATCCACGAAATGCAGATGTAACTCTGTGAGATGAATTAACAGAACACTAAGCAGTTTCTCAGAAAGCTTCTTTCCAGATTTCATCTGAGGATATTTCCTTTTTCACCATAGCCCTCTATGGGCTTCCAAACATCACTTTGCCAATTCCACAAGAACTGTCTTAGCGAAAGGCTTCTACAGGGGAAAGCTGTAACTCTGTGAGATGATTTCACAGAACACAAAGAAGTTTCTCAGAAAGCTTCTTTCTCTTTGTTATCGGAGGATATTTCCTTTGGCCCTATAGTCTTCAAAGGGATCCGAAATATCTGTTCTCAGATTCCACAGAAAGATGGCTAGCAAAGAGATCTACGAAACACAGATGTATCTCTGTGAGATGAATTCACAGAAAAATAAGCAGTTTCTCAGAAAGCTTCTTTCCAGATTTCATCTGAGGATATTTCCTTTTTCACCATAGCCCTCTATGGGCTTCCAAATATCACTTTGCCTATTCCACAAGAACTGTCTTAGCGAAAGGCTTCTTGAGGGGAAAGCTGTAACTCTGTGAGATGATTTCACAGAACACAAAGAAGTTTCTCAGAAAGCTTCTTTCTCTTTGTTATCGGAAGATATTTCCTTTGGCCCTATAGTCTTCAAAGGGATCCGAAATATCTGTTCTCAGATTCCACAGAAAGAATGCTAGCAAAGAGATCCACGAAACACACATGTAACTCTGTGAGATGAATTCACAGAACACTAAGCAGTTTCTCAGAAAGCTTCTTTCCAGATTTCATCTGAGGATATTTCCTTTTTCACCATAGCCCTCTAGGGGCTTCCAAATATCACTTTGCCAATTCCACAAGAAGTGTCTTAGCGAAAGGCTTCTTGAGGGGAAAGCTGATACTCTGTGAGATGATTTCACAGAACACAAAGAAGTTTCTCAGAAAGCTTCTTTCTCTTTGTTATCGGAGGATATTTCCTTTGGCCCTATAGTCTTCAAAGGGATCCGATATATCTGTTCTCAGATTCCACAGAAAGAAGGCTAGCAAAGAGATCCACGAAATACAGATGTAACTCTGTGAGATGAATTAACAGAACACTAAGCAGTTTCTCAGAAAACTTCTTTCCAGATTTCATCTGAGGATATTTCCTTTTTCACCATAGCCCTCTACGGGCTTCCAAATATCACTTTGCCAATTCCAGAAGTACCGTCTTAGCGAAAGGCTTCTTGAGGGGAAAGCTGTAACTCTGTGAGATGATTTCACAGAACACAAAGAAGTTTCTCAGAAAGCTTCTTTCTCTTTGTTATCGGAGGATATTTCCTTTGGCCCTATAGTCTTCAAAGGGATCCGAAATATCTGTTCTCAATTCCACAGAAAGAAGGCTAGCAAAGAGATCTACGAAACACAGATGTAACTCTGTGAGATGAATTATCAGAACACTAAGCAGTTTCTCAGAAAGCTTCTTTCCAGATTTCATCTGAGGATATTTCCTTTTTCCCCATAGCCCTCTATGGGCTTCCAAATATCACTTTGCCAATTCCACAAGAACTGTCTCAGCGAAAGGCTTCTTGAGGGGAAAGCTGTAACTCTGTGAGATGATTTCACAGAACACAAAGAAGTTTCTCAGAAAGCTTCTTTCTCTTTGTTATCGGAGGATATTTCCTTTGGCCCTATAGTCTTCAAAGGGATCCGAAATATCTGTTCTCAGATTCCACAGAAATAAGGCTACCAAAGAGGTCTACGAAACACAGATGTAACTCTGTGAGATGAATTCACAGAACACTAAGCAGTTTCTCAGAAAGCTTCTTTCCAGATTTCATCTGAGGATATTTTCTTTTTCACCATAGCCCTCTATGGGCTTCCAAATATCACTTTGCCAATTCCACAAGAACTGTCTTAGCGAAAGGCTTCTTGAGGGGAAAGCTGTAACTCTGTGAGATGATTTCACAGAACACAAAGAAGTTTCTCAGAAAGGTTCTTTCTCTTTGTTATCGGAGGATATTTCCTTTGGCCCTATAGTCTTCAAAGGGATCCGAAATATCTGTTCTCAGATTCCACAAAAAGAAGGCTAGCAAAGAGATCCACGAAATACAGATGTAACTCTGTGAGATGAATTCACACAACACTAAGCAGTTTCTCAGAAAGCTTCTTTCCAGATTTCATCTGAGGATATTTCCTTTTTCACCATAGCCCTCTATGGGCTTCCAAATCTCACTTTGCCAATTCCACAAGAACTGTCTTAGCGAAAGGCTTCTTGAGGGAAAGCTGTAACTCTGTGACATGATTTCACAGAACACAAAGAAGTTTCTCAGAAAGCTTCTTTCTCTTTGTTATCGGAGGATATTTCCTTTGGCCATATAGTCTTCAAAGGGATCCGAAATATCTGTTCTCAGATACCACAGAAATAAGGCTAGCAAAGAGATCTACGAAATACAGATGTAACTCTGTGAGATGAATTCACAGAACACTAAGCAGTTTCTCAGAAAGCTTCTTTCCAGATTTCATCTGAGGATATTTGCTTTTTCACCATAGCCCTCTATGGGCTTCCAAATATCACTTTGCCAATTCCACAAGAACTGTCTTAGTGAAAGGCTTCTTGAGGGGAAAGCTGTAACTCTGCAAAATGATTTCACAGAACACAAAGAAGTTTCTCAGAAAGCTCCTTTCTCTTTGTTATCGGAGGATATTTCCTTTGGCCCTATAGTCTTCAAAGGAATCCGAAATATCTGTTCTCAGATTCCACAGAAAGAAGGCTATCAAAGAGATCTAAGAAACACAGATGTAACTCTGTGCGATGAATTCACAGAACACTAAGCAGTTTCTCAGAAAGCTTCTTTCCAGATTTCATCTGAGGATATTTCCTTTTTCACCATAGCCCTCTATGGGCTTCCAAATATCACTTTGCCAATTCCACAAGAACTGTCTTAGCGAAAGGCTTCTTGAGGCGAAAGCTGTAACTCTGTGAGATGATTTCACAGAACACAAAGAAGTTTCTCAGAAAGCTTCTTTCTCTTTGTTATCGGAGGTTATTTCCTTTGGCCCTATAGTCTTCAAAGGGATACGAAATATCTGTTTTCAGATTCCACAGAAATAAGGATAGCGAAGAGATCTACGAAACACAGATGTAACTCTGTGAGATGAATTAACAAAACACTAAGCAGTTTCTCAGAAAGCTTCTTTCCAGATTTCATCTGAGGATATTTCCTTTTTCACCATAGCCCTCTATGGGCTTCAAAATCTCCCTTTGCCAATTCCACAAGAACTGTCTTAGCGAAAGGCTTCTTGAGCGGAAAGGTGTAACTCTGTGAGATGATTTCACAGAACACAAAGAAGTTTCTCAGAAAGCTTCTTTCTCTTTATTATCGGAGGATATTTCCTTTGGCCCTATAGTCTTCAAAGGGATCCGAAATATCTGTTCTCAGATTCCACAGAAAGAAGGCTAGAAAGAGATCCACGAAATACAGATGTAACTCTGTGAGATGAATTC
Organism: Macaca nemestrina; assembly: GCF_043159975.1. Classification (NCBI taxonomy): domain Eukaryota; kingdom Metazoa; phylum Chordata; class Mammalia; order Primates; family Cercopithecidae; genus Macaca; species Macaca nemestrina. Next base: position 96,382,336 of record NC_092134.1, read on the forward strand.
ACAGAACACTAAGCCTTTTCTCAGAAAGCTTCTTTCCAGATTTCATCTGAGGATAATTCCTTTTTCACCATAGCCCTCTATGGGCTTCCAAATATCACTTTGCCAATTCCACAAGAACTGTCTTAGCGAAAGACTTCTTCAGGGGAAAGCTGTAACTCTGTGAGATGATTTCACAGAACACAAAGAAGTTTCTCAGAAAGCTTCTTTCTCTTTGTTATCGGAGGATATTTCCTTTGGCCCTATAGTCTTCAAAGGGATCCGAAATATCTGTTCTCAGATTCCACAGAAAGTAGGCTAGCAAAGACATCTACGAAAAACAGATTTCTCTCTGTGAGATGAATTCACAGAAAAATAAGCAGTTTCTCAGAAAGCTTCTTTCCAGATTTCATCTGAGGATATTTCCTTTTTCACCATAGCCCTCTATGGGCTTCCAAATATCACTTTGCCAATTCCACAAGAACTGTCTTAGCGAAAGGCTTCTTCAGGGGAAAGCTGTAACTCTGTGAGATGATTTCACAGAACACAAAGAAGTTTCTCAGAAAGCTTCTTTCTCTTTGTTATCGGAGGATATTTCCTTTGGCCCTAGAGTCTTCAAAGGGATCCGAAATATCTGTTCTCAGATTCCACAGAAAGAAGGCTAGCAAAGAGATCCACGAAATACAGATGTAACTCTGTGAGATGAATTATCAGAACACTAAGCAGTTTCTCAGAAAGCTTCTTTCCAGATTTCATCTGAGGATATTTCCTTTTTCCCCATAGCCCTCTATGGGCTTCCAAATATCACTTTGCCAATTCCACAAGAACTGTCTCAGCGAAAGGCTTCTTGAGGGGAAAGCTGTAACTCTGTGAGATGATTTCACAGAACACAAAGAAGTTTCTCAGAAAGCTTCTTTCTCTTTGTTATCGGAGGATATTTCCTTTGGCCCTATAGTCTTCAAAGGGATCCGAAATATCTGTTCTCAGATTCCACAGAAATAAGGCTACCAAAGAGGTCTACGAAACACAGATGTAACTCTGTGAGATGAATTCACAGAACACTAAGCAGTTTCTCAGAAAGCTTCTTTCCAGATTTCATCTGAGGATATTTTCTTTTTCACCATAGCCCTCTATGGGCTTCCAAATATCACTTTGCCAATTCCACAAGAACTGTCTTAGCGAAAGGCTTCTTGAGGGGAAAGCTGTAACTCTGTGAGATGATTTCACAGAACACAAAGAAGTTTCTCAGAAAGGTTCTTTCTCTTTGTTATCGGAGGATATTTCCTTTGGCCCTATAGTCTTCAAAGGGATCCGAAATATCTGTTCTCAGATTCCACAAAAAGAAGGCTAGCAAAGAGATCCACGAAATACAGATGTAACTCTGTGAGATGAATTCACACAACACTAAGCAGTTTCTCAGAAAGCTTCTTTCCAGATTTCATCTGAGGATATTTCCTTTTTCACCATAGCCCTCTATGGGCTTCCAAATCTCACTTTGCCAATTCCACAAGAACTGTCTTAGCGAAAGGCTTCTTGAGGGAAAGCTGTAACTCTGTGACATGATTTCACAGAACACAAAGAAGTTTCTCAGAAAGCTTCTTTCTCTTTGTTATCGGAGGATATTTCCTTTGGCCATATAGTCTTCAAAGGGATCCGAAATATCTGTTCTCAGATACCACAGAAATAAGGCTAGCAAAGAGATCTACGAAATACAGATGTAACTCTGTGAGATGAATTCACAGAACACTAAGCAGTTTCTCAGAAAGCTTCTTTCCAGATTTCATCTGAGGATATTTGCTTTTTCACCATAGCCCTCTATGGGCTTCCAAATATCACTTTGCCAATTCCACAAGAACTGTCTTAGTGAAAGGCTTCTTGAGGGGAAAGCTGTAACTCTGCAAAATGATTTCACAGAACACAAAGAAGTTTCTCAGAAAGCTCCTTTCTCTTTGTTATCGGAGGATATTTCCTTTGGCCCTATAGTCTTCAAAGGAATCCGAAATATCTGTTCTCAGATTCCACAGAAAGAAGGCTATCAAAGAGATCTAAGAAACACAGATGTAACTCTGTGCGATGAATTCACAGAACACTAAGCAGTTTCTCAGAAAGCTTCTTTCCAGATTTCATCTGAGGATATTTCCTTTTTCACCATAGCCCTCTATGGGCTTCCAAATATCACTTTGCCAATTCCACAAGAACTGTCTTAGCGAAAGGCTTCTTGAGGCGAAAGCTGTAACTCTGTGAGATGATTTCACAGAACACAAAGAAGTTTCTCAGAAAGCTTCTTTCTCTTTGTTATCGGAGGTTATTTCCTTTGGCCCTATAGTCTTCAAAGGGATACGAAATATCTGTTTTCAGATTCCACAGAAATAAGGATAGCGAAGAGATCTACGAAACACAGATGTAACTCTGTGAGATGAATTAACAAAACACTAAGCAGTTTCTCAGAAAGCTTCTTTCCAGATTTCATCTGAGGATATTTCCTTTTTCACCATAGCCCTCTATGGGCTTCCAAATCTCCCTTTGCCAATTCCACAAGAACTGTCTTAGCGAAAGGCTTCTTGAGCGGAAAGGTGTAACTCTGTGAGATGATTTCACAGAACACTAAGAAGTTTCTCAGAAAGCTTCTTTCTCTTTATTATCGGAGGATATTTCCTTTGGCCCTATAGTCTTCAAAGGGATCCGAAATATCTGTTCTCAGATTCCACAGAAAGAAGGCTAGAAAGAGATCCACGAAATACAGATGTAACTCTGTGAGATGAATTCACAGAACACTAAGCCTTTTCTCAGAAAGCTTCTTTCCAGATTTCATCTGAGGATAATTCCTTTTTCACCATAGCCCTCTATGGGCTTCCAAATATCACTTTGCCAATTCCACAAGAACTGTCTTAGCGAAAGACTTCTTCAGGGGAAAGCTGTAACTCTGTGAGATGATTTCACAGAACACAAAGAAGTTTCTCAGAAAGCTTCTTTCTCTTTGTTATCGGAGGATATTTCCTTTGGCCCTATAGTCTTCAAAGGGATCCGAAATATCTGTTCTCAGATTCCACAGAAAGTAGGCTAGCAAAGACATCTACGAAAAACAGATTTCTCTCTGTGAGATGAATTCACAGAAAAATAAGCAGTTTCTCAGAAAGCTTCTTTCCAGATTTCATCTGAGGATATTTCCTTTTTCACCATAGCCCTCTATGGGCTTCCAAATATCACTTTGCCAATTCCACAAGAACTGTCTTAGCGAAAGGCTTCTTCAGGGGAAAGCTGTAACTCTGTGAGATGATTTCACAGAACACAAAGAAGTTTCTCAGAAAGCTTCTTTCTCTTTGTTATCGGAGGATATTTCCTTTGGCCCTAGAGTCTTCAAAGGGATCCGAAATATCTGTTCTCAGATTCCACAGAAAGAAGGCTAGCAAAGAGATCCACGAAATACAGATGTAACTCTGTGAGATGAATTAACAGAACACTAAGCAGTTTCTCAGAAAGCTTCTTTCCAGATTTCATCTGAGGATATTTCCTTTTTCACCATAGCCCTCTATGGACTTCCAAATATCACTTTGCCAATTCCACAAGAACCGTCTTAGCGAAAGGCTTTTTGAGGGGAATGCTGTAACTCTGTGAGATGATTTCACAGAACACTAAGAAGTTTCTCAGAAAGCTTCTTTCTCTTTATTATCGGAGGATATTTCCTTTGGCCCTATAGTCTTCAAAGGGATCCGAAATATCTGTTCTCAGATTCCACAGAAAGAAGGCTAGAAAGAGATCCACGAAATACAGATGTAACTCTGTGAGATGAATTCACAGAACACTAAGCCTTTTCTCAGAAAGCTTCTTTCCAGATTTCATCTGAGGATATTTCCTTTTTCACCATAGCCCTCTATGGGCTTCCAAATATCACTTTGCCAATTCCACAAGAACTGTCTTAGCGAAAGACTTATTCAGGGGAAAGCTGTAACTCTGTGAGATGATTTCACAGAACACAAAGAAGTTTCTCAGAAAGCTTCTTTCTCTTTGTTATCGGAGGATATTTCCTTTGGCCCTATAGTCTTCAAAGGGATCCGAAATATCTGTTCTCAGATTCCACAGAAAGAAGGCTAGCAAAGACATCTACGAAAAACAGATTTCTCTCTGTGAGATGAATTCACAGAAAAATAAGCAGTTTCTCAGAAAGCTTCCTTCCAGATTTCATCTGAGGATATTTCCTTTTTCACCATAGCCCTCTATGGGCTTCCAAATATCACTTTGCCATTTCCACAAGAACTGTCTTAGCGAAAGGCTTCTTGAGGGGAAAGCTGTAACTCTGTGAGATGATTTCACAGAACACAAAGAAGTTTCTCAGAAAGCTTCTTTCTCTTTGTTATCGGAGGATATTTCCTTTGGCCCTAGAGTCTTCAAAGGGATCCGAAATATCTGTTCTCAGATTCCACAGAAAGAAGGCTAGCAAAGAGATCCACGAAATACAGATGTAACTCTGTGAGATGAATTAACAGAACACTAAGCAGTTTCTCAGAAAGCTTCTTTCCAGATTTCATCTGAGGATATTTCCTTTTTCACCATAGCCCTCTATGGACTTCCAAATATCACTTTGCCAATTCCACAAGAACCGTCTTAGCGAAAGGCTTTTTGAGGGGAATGCTGTAACTCTGTGAGATGATTTCACAGAACACAAAGAAGTTTCTCAGAAACCTTCTTTCTCTTTCTTATCGGAGGATATTTCCTTTGGCCCTATAGTCTTCAAAGGGATCCGAAATATCTGTTCTCAGATTCCACAGAAAGAAGGCTAGCAAAGAGATCTACGAAACACAGATGTAACTCTGTGAGATGAATTCACAGAACACTAAGCAGTTTCTCAGAAAGCTTCTTTCCAGATTTCATCTGAGGATATTTCCTTTTTCACCATAGCCCTCTATGGACTTCCAAATATCACTTTGCCAATTCCACAAGAACCGTCTTAGCGAAAGGCTTTTTGAGGGGAATGCTGTAACTCTGTGAGATGATTTCACAGAACACTAAGAAGTTTCTCAGAAAGCTTCTTTCTCTTTATTATCGGAGGATATTTCCTTTGGCCCTATAGTCTTCAAAGGGATCCGAAATATCTGTTCTCAGATTCCACAGAAAGAAGGCTAGAAAGAGATCCACGAAATACAGATGTAACTCTGTGAGATGAATTCACAGAACACTAAGCCTTTTCTCAGAAAGCTTCTTTCCAGATTTCATCTGAGGATATTTCCTTTTTCACCATAGCCCTCTATGGGCTTCCAAATATCACTTTGCCAATTCCACAAGAACTGTCTTAGCGAAAGACTTATTCAGGGGAAAGCTGTAACTCTGTGAGATGATTTCACAGAACACAAAGAAGTTTCTCAGAAAGCTTCTTTCTCTTTGTTATCGGAGGATATTTCCTTTGGCCCTATAGTCTTCAAAGGGATCCGAAATATCTGTTCTCAGATTCCACAGAAAGAAGGCTAGCAAAGACATCTACGAAAAACAGATTTCTCTCTGTGAGATGAATTCACAGAAAAATAAGCAGTTTCTCAGAAAGCTTCCTTCCAGATTTCATCTGAGGATATTTCCTTTTTCACCATAGCCCTCTATGGGCTTCCAAATATCACTTTGCCATTTCCACAAGAACTGTCTTAGCGAAAGGCTTCTTGAGGGGAAAGCTGTAACTCTGTGAGATGATTTCACAGAACACAAAGAAGTTTCTCAGAAAGCTTCTTTCTCTTTGTTATCGGAGGATATTTCCTTTGGCCCTAGAGTCTTCAAAGGGATCGGAAATATCTGTTCTCAGATTCCACAGAAAGAAGGCTAGCAAAGAGATCCACGAAATACAGATGTAACTCTGTGAGATGAATTAACAGAACACTAAGCAGTTTCTCAGAAAGCTTCTTTCCAGATTTCATCTGAGGATATTTCCTTTTTCACCATAGCCCTCTATGGACTTCCAAATATCACTTTGCCAATTCCACAAGAACCGTCTTAGCGAAAGGCTTTTTGAGGGGAATGCTGTAACTCTGTGAGATGATTTCACAGAACACAAAGAAGTTTCTCAGAAACCTTCTTTCTCTTTCTTATCGGAGGATATTTCCTTTGGCCCTATAGTCTTCAAAGGGATCCGAAATATCTGTTCTCAGATTCCACAGAAAGAAGGCTAGCAAAGAGATCTACGAAACACAGATGTAACTCTGTGAGATGAATTCACAGAACACTAAGCAGTTTCTCAGAAAGCTTCTTTCCAGATTTCATCTGAGGATATTTCCTTTTTCACCATAGCCCTCTAGGGGCTTCCAAATATCACTTTGCCAATTCCACAAGAACTGTCTTAGCGAAAGGCTTCTTGAGGGGAAAGCTGTAACTCTGTGAGATGATTTCACAGAACACAAAGAAGTTTCTCAGAAAGCTTCTTTCTCTTTGTTATCGGAAGATATTTCCTTTGGCCCTATAGTCTTCAAAGGGATCCGAAATATCTGTTCTCAGATTCCACAGAAAGAATGCTAGCAAAGAGATCTACGAAACACACATGTAACTCTGTGAGATGAATTCACAGAACACTAAGCAGTTTCTCAGAAAGCTTCTTTCCAGATTTCATCTGAGGATATTTCCTTTTTCACCATAGCCCTCTATGGGCTTCCAAATATCACTTTGCCAATTCCACAAGAACTGTCTTAGCGAAAGGCTTCTTGAGGGGAAAGCTGTAACTCTGTGAGATGATTTCACAGAACACAAAAAAGTTTCTCAGAAAGCTTCTTTCTCTTTGTTATAGGAGGATATTTCCTTTGGCCCTATAGTCTTCAAAGGGATACGAAATATCTTTTCTCAGATTCCACAGAAAGAAGGCTACCAAAGAGATCTACGAAACACAGATGTAATTCTGTGACATGAATTCACAGAACACTAAGCAGTTTCTCAGAAAGCTTCTTTGCAGATTTCATCTGAGGATATTTGCTTTTTCACCATCGCCCTCTATTGGCTTCCAAATATCACTTTGCCAATTCCACAAGAACTGTCTTAGCGAAAGACTTCTTGAGGGAAAGCTGTAACTCTGTGAAATGATTTGACAGAACACAAAGAAATTTCTCAGAAAGCTTCTTTCTCTTTGTTATCCGAGGATATTTCCTTTGGCCCTATAGTCTTCAAAGGGATCCGAAATATCTGTTTTCAGATTCCACAGAAATAAGGATAGCGAAGAGATCTACGAAACACAGATGTAACTCTGTGAGATGAATTAACAAAACACTAAGCAGTTTCTCAGAAAGCTTCTTTCCAGATTTCATCTGAGGATATTTCCTTTTTCACCATAGCCCTCTAAGGGCTTCCAAATCTCACTTTGCCCATTCCACAAGAACTGTCTTAGCGAAAGGCTTCTTGAGGGAAAGCTGTAACTCTGTGAAATGATTTCACAGAACACAAAGAAGTTTCTCAGAAAGCTTCTTTCTCTTTGTTATCGGAGGATATTTCCTTTGGCCATATAGTCTTCAAAGGGATCCGAAATATCTGTTCTCAGATACCACAGAAATAAGGCTAGCAAAGAGATCTACGAAATACAGATGTAACTCTGTGAGATGAATTCACAGAACACTAAGCAGTTTCTCAGAAAGCTTCTTTCCAGATTTCATCTGAGGATATTTCCTTTTTCACCATAGCCCTCTATGGGCTTCCAAATATCACTTTGCCAATTCCACAAGAACTGTCTTAGGGAAAGGCTTCTTGAGGGGAAAGCTGTAACTCTGTGAAATGATTTCACAGAACACAAAGAAGTTTCTCAGAAAGCTTCTTTCTCTTTCTTATCGGAGGATATTTCCTTTGGCCCTATAGTCTTCAAAGGGATCCGAAATATCTGTTCTCAGATTCCACAGAAAGAAGGCTAGCAAAGAGATCTACGAAACACAGATGTAACTCTGTGCGATGAATTCACAGAACACTAAGCAGTTTCTCAGAAAGCTTCTTTCCAGATTTCATCTGAGGATATTTCCTTTTTCACCATAGCCCTCTATGGGCTTCCAAATATCACTTTGCCAATTCCACAAGAACTGTCTTAGCGAAAGGCTTCTTGAGGCGAAAGCTGTAACTCTGTGAGATGATTTCACAGAACACAAAGAAGTTTCTCAGAAAGCTTCTTTCTCTTTGTTATCGGTGGATATTTCCTTTGGCCCTATAGTCTTCAAAGGGATCCGAAATATCTGTTTTGAGATTCCACAGAAATAAGGATAGCGAAGAGATCTACGAAACACAGATGTAACCCTGTGAGATGAATTAACAAAACACTAAGCAGTTTCTCAGAAAGCTTCTTTCCAGATTTCATCTGAGGATATTTCCTTTTTCACCATAGCGCTCTATGGGCTTCCAAATCTCACTTTGCCAATTCCACAAGAACTGTCTTAGCGAAAGGCTTCTTGAGCGGAAAGGTGTAACTCTGTGAGATGATTTCACAGAACACTAAGAAGTTTCTCAGAAAGCTTCTTTCTCTTTATTATCGGAGGATATTTCCTATGGCCCTATAGTCTTCAAAGGGATCCGAAATATCTGTTCTCAGTTTCCACAGAAAGAAGGCTAGAAAGAGATCCACGAAATACAGATGTAACACTATGAGATGAATTAACAGAACACTAAGCAGTTTCTCAGAAAGCTTCTTTCCAAATTTCATCTGAGGATATTTCCTTTTTCACCATAGCCCTCTATGGGTTTCAAATTATCAGTTTGCAATTCCACAAGAACTGTCTTAGCGAGAGGCTTCTTGAGGGGAAAGCTGTAACTCTGTGAGATGATTTCACAGAACACAAAGAAGTTTTTCAGAAAGCTTCTTTCTCTTTGATATCAGAGGATATTTCCTTTGGCCCTATAGTCTTCAAAGGGATCCGAATTATCTGTTCTCAGATTCCACAGAAAGAAGGCTAGCAAAGAGATCTACGAAACACAGATGTAACTCTGTGAGATGAATTCACAGAACACTAAGCAGTTTCTCAGAAAGCTTCTTTCCAGATTTTATCTGAGGATATTTCCTTTTTCACCATAGCCCTCTATGGGCTTCCAAATATCACTTTGCCAATTCCACAAGAACTGTCTTAGCGAAAGGCTTCTTGAGGGGAAAGCTGTAACTCAGTGAGATGATTTCACAGAACACCAAGAAGTTTCTCAGAAAGCTTCTTTCTCTTTGTTATCGGAGGATATTTCCTTTGGCCCTATAGTCTTCAAAGGGATCCGAAATATCTGTTCTCAGATTCCACAGAAAGAAGGCTAGAAAAGAGATCTACGAAACACACATGTAACTCTGTGAGACGAATTCACAGAACACTAAGCAGTTTCTCAAAAAGCTTCTTTCTCTTTGTTATCGGAGGATATTTCCTTTGGCCCTATAGTCTTCAAAGGGATCCGAAATATCTGTTCTCAGATTCCACGGAAAGAAGGCTAGCAAAGCGATCCACGAAATACAGATGTAACTCTGTGAGATGAATTCACAGAACACTAAGCAGTTTCTCAGAAAGCTTCTTTCCAGATTTCATCTGAGGATATTTCCTTTTTCACCATACCCCTCTATGGGCTTCCAAATATCACTTTGCCAATTCCACAAGAACTGTCTCAGCGAAAGGCTTCTTGAGGGGAAAGCTGTAACTCTGTGAGATGATTTCACAGAACACAAAGAAGTTTCTCAGAAAGCTTCTTTCTCTTTGTTATCGGAGGATATTTCCTTTGGACCTATAGTCTTCAAAGTGATCCGAAATATCTGTTCTCAGATTATACAGAAATAAGGCTAGCAAAGAGATCTACGAAACACAGATGTAACTCTGTGAGATGAATTCACAGAACACTAAGCAGTTTCTCAGAAAGCTTCTTTCCAGATTTCATCTGAGGATATTTCCTTTTTCACCATAGCCCTCTATGGGCTTCCAAATATCACTTTGCCAATTCCACAAGAACTGTCTTAGCGAAAGGCTTCTTGAGGGAAAGCTGTAACTCTCTGAGATGATTTCACAGAACACAAAGAAGTTTCTCAGAAAGCTTCTTTCTCTTTGTTATCGGAGGATATTACCTTTGGCCGTATAGTCGTCAAAGGGATCTGAAATATCTGTTCTCAGACTCCACACAAATAAGGCTACCAAAAAGATCTACGAAACACAGATGTAACTCTGTGAGATGAATTCACAGAACACTAAGCAGTTTCTCAGAAAGCTTCTTTCCAGATTTCATCTGAGGATATTTCCTTTTTCACCATAGCCCTCTATGGGCTTCCAAATATCACTTTGCCAATTCCACAAGAACTGTCTTAGCGAAAGGATTCTTCAGGGGAAAGCTGTAACTCTGTGAGATGATTTCACAGAACACAAAGAAGTTTCTCAGAAAGCTTCTTTCTCTTTGTTATCGGAGGATATTTCCTTTGGCCCTATATTCTTCAAAGGGATCCGAAATATCTGTTCTCAGATTCCACAGAAAGAAGGCTAGCAAAGAGATCTACGAAACACAGATGTATCTCTGTGAGATGAATTCACAGAAAAATAAGCAGTTTCTCAGAAAGCTTCTTTCCATATTTCATCTGAGGATATTTCCTTTTTCACCATAGCCCTCTATGGGCTTCCAAATATCACTTTGCCTATTCCACAAGAACTGTCTTAGCGAAAGGCTTCTTGAGGGGAAAGCTGTAACTCTGTGAGATGATTTCACAGAACACAAAGAAGTTTCTCAGAAAGCTTCTTTCTCTTTGTTATCGGAATATATTTCCTTTGACCCTATAGTCTTCAAAGGGATCCGAAATATCTGTTCTCAGATTCCACAGAAAGAATGCTAGCAAAGAGATCTACGAAACACAGATGTATCTCTGTGAGATGAATTCACAGAACACTAAGCAGTTTCTCAGAAAGCTTCTTTCCAGATTTCATCTGAGGATATTTCCTTTTTCACCATAGCCCTCTATGGGCTTCCAAATATCACTTTGCCAATTCCACAAGAACTGTCTTAGCGAAAGGCTTCTTGAGGCGAAAGCTGTAACTCTGTGAGATGATTTCACAGAACACAAAGAAGTTTCTCAGAAAGCTTCTTTCTCTTTGTTATCGGAGGATATTTCCTTTGGCCCTATAGTCTTCAAAGGGATCCGAAATATCTGTTTTGAGATTCCACAGAAATAAGGATAGCGAAGAGATCTATGAAACACAGATGTAACTCTGTGAGATGAATTAACAAAACACTAAGCAGTTTCTCAGAAAGCTTCTTTCCAGATTTCATCTGAGGATATTTCCTTTTTCACCATAGCGCTCTATGGGCTTCCAAATCTGACTTTGCCAATTCCACAAGAACTGTCTTAGCGAAAGGCTTCTTGAGCGGAAAGGTGTAACTCTGTGAGATGATTTCACAGAACACTAAGAAGTTTCTCAGAAATCTTCTTTCTCTTTATTATCGGAGGATATTTCCTATGGCCCTATAGTCTTCAAAGGGATCCGAAATATCTGTTCTCAGTTTCCACAGAAAGAAGGCTAGAAAGAGATCCACGAAATACAGATGTAATTCTGTGAGATGAATTAACAGAAAATTAAGCAGTTTCTCAGAAAGCTTCTTTCCAAATTTCATCTGAGGATATTTCCTTTTTCACCATAGCCCTCTATGGGTTTCAAAATATCAGTTTGCAATTCCACAAGAACTGTCTTAGCGAAAGGCTTCTTGAGGGGAAAGCTGTAACTCTGTGAGATGATTTCACAGAACACAAAGAAGTTTTTCAGAAAGCTTCTTTCTCTTTGTTATCAGAGGATATTTCCTTTGGCCCTATAGTCTTCAAAGGGATCCGAAATATCTGTTCTCAGATTCCACAGAAAGAAGGCTAGCAAAGAGATCTACGAAACACAGATGTAACTCTGTGAGATGAATTCACAGAACACTAAGCAGTTTCTCAGAAAGCTTCTTTCCAGATTTTATCTGAGGATATTTCCTTTTTCACCATAGCCCTCTATGGGCTTCCAAATATCACTTTGCCAATTCCACAAGAACTGTCTTAGCGAAAGGCTTCTTGAGGGGAAAGCTGTAACTCAGTGAGATGATTTCACAGAACACAAAGAAGTTTCTCAGAAAGCTTCTTTCTCTTTGTTATCGGAGGATATTTCCTTTGGCCCTATAGTCTTCAAAGGGATCCGAAATATCTGTTCTCAGATTCCACAGAAAGAAGGCTAGAAAAGAGACCTACGAAACACACATGTAACTCTGTGAGGTGAATTCACAGAACACTAAGCAGTTTCTCAAAAAGCTTCTTTCTCTTTGTTATCGGAGGATATTTCCTTTGGCCCTATAGTCTTCAAAGGGATCCGAAATATCTGTTCTCAGATTCCACGGAAAGAAGGCTAGCAAAGCGATCCACGAAATACAGATGTAACTCTGTGAGATGAATTAACAGAACACTAAGCAGTTTCTCAGAAAGCTTCTTTCCAGATTTCATCTGAGGATATTTCCTTTTTCACCATAGCCCTCTATGGGCTTCCAAATATCACTTTGCCAATTCCACAAGAACTGTCTTAGCGAAAGGCTTCTTGAGGGGAAAGCTGTAACTCTGTGAGATGATTTCACAGAACACAAAGAAGTTTCTCAGAAAGCTTCTTTCTCTTTGTTATCGGAGGATATTTCCTTTGGACCTATAGTCTTCAAAGTGATCCGAAATATCTGTTCTCAGATTATACAGAAATAAGGCTAGCAAAGAGATCTACGAAACACAGATGTAACTCTGTGAGATGAATTCACAGAACACTAAGCAGTTTCTCAGAAAACTTCTTTCCAGATTTCATCTGAGGATATTTCCTTTTTCACCATAGCCCTCTATGGGCTTCCAAATATCACTTTGCCAATTCCACAAGAACTGTCTTAGCGAAAGGCTTCTTGAGGGAAAGCTGTAACTCTGTGAGATGATTTCACAGAACACAAAGAAGTTTCTCAGAAAGCTTCTTTCTCTTTGTTATCGGAGGATATTACCTTTGGCCGTATAGTCGTCAAAGGGATCTGAAATATCTGTTCTCAGACTCCACACAAATAAGGCTACCAAAAAGATCTACGAAACACAGATGTAACTCTGTGAGATGAATTCACAGAACACTAAGCAGTTTCTCAGAAAGCTTCTTTCCAGATTTCATCTGAGGATATTTCCTTTTTCACCATAGCCCTCTATGGGCTTCCAAATATCACTTTGCCAATTCCACAAGAACTGTCTTAGCGAAAGGATTCTTCAGGGGAAAGCTGTAACTCTGTGAGATGATTTCACAGAACACAAAGAAGTTTCTCAGAAAGCTTCTTTCTCTTTGTTATCGGAGGATATTTCCTTTGGCCCTATATTCTTCAAAGGGATCCGAAATATCTGTTCTCAGATTCCACAGAAAGAAGGCTAGCAAAGAGATCCACGAAACACAGATGTATCTCTGTGAGATGAATTCACAGAAAAATAAGCAGTTTCTCAGAAAGCTTCTTTCCATATTTCATCTGAGGATATTTCCTTTTTCACCATAGCCCTCTATGGGCTTCCAAATATCACTTTGCCTATTCCACAAGAACTGTCTTAGCGAAAGGCTTCTTGAGGGGAAAGCTGTAACTCTGTGAGATGATTTCACAGAACACAAAGAAGTTTCTCAGAAAGCTTCTTTCTCTTTGTTATCGGAAGATATTTCCTTTGACCCTATAGTCTTCAAAGGGATCCGAAATATCTGTTCTCAGATTCCACAGAAAGAATGCTAGCAAAGAGATCTACGAAACACACATGTAACTCTGTGAGATGAATTCACAGAACACTAAGCAGTTTCTCAGAAAGCTTCTTTCTCTTTGTTATCGGAGGATATTTCCTTTGGCCCTATAGTCTTCAAAGGGATCCGAAATATGTGTTCTCAGATTCCACAGAAATAAGGCTACCAAAGAGATCTACGAAACACATATGTAACTCTGTGAGATGAATTCACAGAACACTAAGCAGTTTCTCAGAAAGCTTCTTTCCAGATTTCATCTGAGGATATTTGCTTTTTCACCATAGCCCTCTATGGGCTTCCAAATATCACTTTGCCAGTTCCACAAGAACTGTCTTAGCGAAAGACTTCTTGAGGGGAAAGCTGTAACTCTGTGAGATGATTTCACAGAACACAAAGAAGTTTCTCAGAAAGCTTCTTTCTCTTTGTTATCGGAGGATATTTCCTTTGGCCCTACAGTCTTCAAAGGGATCCGAAATATCTGTTCTCAGATTCCACAAAAAGAAGGCTAGCAAAGAGATCCACGAAATACAGATGTAACTCTGTGAGATGAATTAACAGAACACTAAGCAGTTTCTCAGAAAGCTTCTTTCCAGATTTCATCTGAGGATATATCCTTTTTCACCATAGCCCTCTATGGGCTTCCAAATATCACTTTGGCAATTCCACAAGAACTGTCTTAGCGAAAGGCTTCTTGAGGGGAAATCTGTAACTCTGTGAGATGATTTCACAGAACACAAAGAAGTTTCTCAGAAAGCTTCTTTCTCTTTGTTATCGGAAGATATTTCCTTTGGCCCTATAGTCTTCAAAGGGATCCGAAATATCTGTTCTCAGATTCCACAGAAAGAATGCTAGCAAAGAGATCTACGAAACACACATGTAACTCTGTGAGATGAATTCACAGAACACTAAGCAGTTTCTCAGAAAGCTTCTTTCCAGATTTCATCTGAGGATATTTCCTTTTTTACCATAGCCCTCTAGGGGCTTCCAAATATCACTTTGCCAATTCCACAAGAACTGTCTTAGCGAAAGGCTTCTTGAGGGGAAAGCTGATACTCTGTGAGATGATTTCACAGAACACAAAGAAGTTTCTCAGAAAGCTTCTTTCTCTTTGTTATCGGAGGATATTTCCTTTGGCCCTATAGTCTTCAAAGGGATCCGATATATCTGTTCTCAGATTCCACAGAAAGAAGGCTAGCAAAGAGATCCACGAAATACAGATGTAACTCTGTGAGATGAATTAACAGAACACTAAGCAGTTTCTCAGAAAGCTTCTTTCCAGATTTCATCTGAGGATATTTCCTTTTTCACCATAGCCCTCTAAGGGCTTCCAAATATCACTTTGCCAATTCCACAAGAACTGTCTTAGCGGAAGGCTTCTTGAGGGGAAAGCTGTAACTCTGTGAGATGATTTCACAGAACACAAAGAAGTTTCTCAGAAAGCTTCTTTCTCTTTGTTATCGGAGGATATTTCCTTTGGACCTATAGTCTTCAAAGTGATCCGAAATATCTGTTCTCAGATTCTACAGAAATAAGGCTAGAAAAGAGATCTACGAAACACAGATGTAACTCTGTGAGATGAATTCACAGAACACTAAGCAGTTTCTCAGAAAGCTTCTTTCCAGATTTCATCTGAGGATATTTCCTTTTTCACCATAGCCCTCTATGGGCTTCCAAATATCACTTTGCCAATTCCACAAGAACTGTCTTAGCGAAAGGCTTCTTGAGGGGAAAGCTGTAACTCTGTGAGATGATTTCACAGAACACAAAGAAGTTTCTCAGAAAGCTTCTTTCTCTTTCTTATCGGAGGATATTACCTTTGGCCCTATAGTCTTCAAAGGGATCCGAAATATCTGTTCTCAGATTCCACAGAAAGAAGGCTAGCAAAGAGATCCACGAAATACAGATGTAACTCTGTGAGATGAATTAACAGAACACTAAGCAGTTTCTCAGAAAACTTCTTTCCAGATTTCATCTGAGGATATTTCCTTTTTCACCATAGCCCTCTACGGACTTCCAAATATCACTTTGCCAATTCCACAAGTAACGTCTTAGCGAAAGGCTTCTTGAAGGGAAAGCTGTAACTCTGTGAGATGATTTCACAGAACACAAAGAAGTTTCTCAGAAAGCTTCTTTCTCTTTGTTATCGGAGGATATTTCCTTTGGCCCTATAGTCTTCAAAGGGATCCGAAATATCTGTTCTCAGATTCCACAGAAATAAGGCTAGCAAAGAGATCTACGAAACACAGATATAACTCTGTGAGATAAATTATCAGAACACTAAGCAGTTTCTCAGAAAGCTTCTTTCCAGATTTCATCTGAGGATATTTCCTTTTTCACCATAGACCTCTATGGGCTTCCAAATATCACATTGCCAATTCCACAAGAACTGTCTCAGCGAAAGGCTTCTTGAGGGGAAAGCTGTAACTCTGTGAGATAATTTCACAGAACACAAAGAAGTTTCTCAGAAAACTTCTTTCTCTTTGTTATCGGAGGATATTTCCTTTGGCCCTATAGTGTTCAAAGGGATCCGAAATATCTGTTCTCAGATTCCACAGAAATAAGGCTACCAAAGAGATCTACGAAACACATATGTAACTCTGTGAGATGAATTCACAGAACACTAAGCAGTTTCTCAGAAAGCTTCTTTCCAGATTTCATCTGAGGATATTTGCTTTTTCACCATAGCCCTCTATGGGCTTCCAAATATCACTTTGCCAGTTCCACAAGAACTGTCTTAGCGAAAGACTTCTTGAGGGGAAAGCTGTAACTCTGTGAGATGATTTCACAGAACACAAAGAAGTTTCTCAGAAAGCTTCTTTCTCTTTGTTATCGGAGGATATTTCCTTTGGCCCTACAGTCTTCAAAGGGATCCGAAATATCTGTTCTCAGATTCCACAAAAAGAAGGCTAGCAAAGAGATCCACGAAATACAGATGTAACTCTGTGAGATGAATTAACAGAACACTAAGCAGTTTCTCAGAAAGCTTCTTTCCAGATTTCATCTGAGGATATATCCTTTTTCACCATAGCCCTCTATGGGCTTCCAAATATCACTTTGGCAATTCCACAAGAACTGTCTTAGCGAAAGGCTTCTTGAGGGGAAATCTGTAACTCTGTGAGATGATTTCACAGAACACAAAGAAGTTTCTCAGAAAGCTTCTTTCTCTTTGTTATCGGAAGATATTTCCTTTGGCCCTATAGTCTTCAAAGGGATCCGAAATATCTGTTCTCAGATTCCACAGAAAGAATGCTAGCAAAGAGATCTACGAAACACACATGTAACTCTGTGAGATGAATTCACAGAACACTAAGCAGTTTCTCAGAAAGCTTCTTTCCAGATTTCATCTGAGGATATTTCCTTTTTTACCATAGCCCTCTAGGGGCTTCCAAATATCACTTTGCCAATTCCACAAGAACTGTCTTAGCGAAAGGCTTCTTGAGGGGAAAGCTGATACTCTGTGAGATGATTTCACAGAACACAAAGAAGTTTCTCATAAAGCTTCTTTCTCTTTGTTATCGGAGGATATTTCCTTTGGCCCTATAGTCTTCAAAGGGATCCGATATATCTGTTCTCAGATTCCACAGAAAGAAGGCTAGCAAAGAGATCCACGAAATACAGATGTAACTCTGTGAGATGAATTAACAGAACACTAAGCAGTTTCTCAGAAAGCTTCTTTCCAGATTTCATCTGAGGATATTTCCTTTTTCACCATAGCCCTCTAAGGGCTTCCAAATATCACTTTGCCAATTCCACAAGAACTGTCTTAGCGGAAGGCTTCTTGAGGGGAAAGCTGTAACTCTGTGAGATGATTTCACAGAACACAAAGAAGTTTCTCAGAAAGCTTCTTTCTCTTTGTTATCGGAGGATATTTCCTTTGGACCTATAGTCTTCAAAGTGATCCGAAATATCTGTTCTCAGATTCTACAGAAATAAGGCTAGAAAAGAGATCTACGAAACACAGATGTAACTCTGTGAGATGAATTCACAGAACACTAAGCAGTTTCTCAGAAAGCTTCTTTCCAGATTTCATCTGAGGATATTTCCTTTTTCACCATAGCCCTCTATGGGCTTCCAAATATCACTTTGCCAATTCCACAAGAACTGTCTTAGCGAAAGGCTTCTTGAGGGGAAAGCTGTAACTCTGTGAGATGATTTCACAGAACACAAAGAAGTTTCTCAGAAAGCTTCTTTCTCTTTCTTATCGGAGGATATTACCTTTGGCCCTATAGTCTTCAAAGGGATCCGAAATATCTGTTCTCAGATTCCACAGAAAGAAGGCTAGCAAAGAGATCCACGAAATACAGATGTAACTCTGTGAGATGAATTAACAGAACACTAAGCAGTTTCTCAGAAAACTTCTTTCCAGATTTCATCTGAGGATATTTCCTTTTTCACCATAGCCCTCTACGGACTTCCAAATATCACTTTGCCAATTCCACAAGTAACGTCTTAGCGAAAGGCTTCTTGAAGGGAAAGCTGTAACTCTGTGAGATGATTTCACAGAACACAAAGAAGTTTCTCAGAAAGCTTCTTTCTCTTTGTTATCGGAGGATATTTCCTTTGGCCCTATAGTCTTCAAAGGGATCCGAAATATCTGTTCTCAGATTCCACAGAAATAAGGCTAGCAAAGAGATCTACGAAACACAGATATAACTCTGTGAGATAAATTATCAGAACACTAAGCAGTTTCTCAGAAAGCTTCTTTCCAGATTTCATCTGAGGATATTTCCTTTTTCACCATAGACCTCTATGGGCTTCCAAATATCACATTGCCAATTCCACAAGAACTGTCTCAGCGAAAGGCTTCTTGAGGGGAAAGCTGTAACTCTGTGAGATAATTTCACAGAACACAAAGAAGTTTCTCAGAAAACTTCTTTCTCTTTGTTATCGGAGGATATTTCCTTTGGCCCTATAGTGTTCAAAGGGATCCGAAATATCTGTTCTCAGATTCCACAGAAATAAGGCTACCAAAGAGATCTACGAAACACATATGTAACTCTGTGAGATGAATTCACAGAACACTAAGCAGTTTCTCAGAAAGCTTCTTTCCAGATTTCATCTGAGGATATTTGCTTTTTCACCATAGCCCTCTATGGGCTTCCAAATATCACTTTGCCAGTTCCACAAGAACTGTCTTAGCGAAAGACTTCTTGAGGGGAAAGCTGTAACTCTGTGAGATGATTTCACAGAACACAAAGAAGTTTCTCAGAAAGCTTCTTTCTCTTTGTTATCGGAGGATATTTCCTTTGGCCCTACAGTCTTCAAAGGGATCCGAAATATCTGTTCTCAGATTCCACAAAAAGAAGGCTAGCAAAGAGATCCACGAAATACAGATGTAACTCTGTGAGATGAATTCACAGAACACTAAGCAGTTTCTCAGAAAGCTTCTTTCCAGATTTCATCTGAGGATATTTCCTTTTTCACCATAGCCCTCTATGGACTTCCAAATATCACTTTGCCAATTCCACAAGAACCGTCTTAGCGAAAGGCTTCTTGAGGGGAATGCTGTAACTCTGTGAGATGATTTCACAGAACACAAAGAAGTTTCTCAGAAAGCTTCTTTCTCTTTGTTATCGGAGGATATTTCCTTTGGCCCTATAGTCTTCAAAGGGATCCGAAATATCTGTTCTCAGATTCCACAGAAAGAAGGCTAGCAAAGAGATCTACGAAACACAGATGTAACTCTGTGAGATGAATTCACAGAACACTAAGCAGTTTCTCAGAAAGCTTCTTTCCAAATTTCATCTGAGGATATTTCCTTTTTCACCATAGCCCTCTAGGGGCTTCCAAATATCACTTTGCCAATTCCACAAGAACTGTCTTACCGAAAGGCTTCTTGAGGGGAAAGCTGTAACTCTGTGAGATGATTTCACAGAACACAAAGAAGTTTCTCAGAAAGCTTCTTTCTCTTTGTTATCGGAGGATATTTCCTTTGGCCCTATAGTCTTCAAAGGGATCCGAAATATCTGTTCTCAGATTCCACAGGAAGAAGGCTAGCAAAGAGATCCACGGAATACAGATGTAACTCTGTGAGATGAATTCACAGAACACTAAGCACTTTCTCAGAAAGCTTCTTTCTCTTTGTTATCGGAGGATATTTCCTTTGGCCCTATAGTCTTCAAAGGGATCCGAAATATCTGTTCTCAGATTCCACAGAACGAAGGCTAGCAAAGCGATCCACGAAATACAGATGTAACTCTGTGAGATGAATTAACAGAACACTAAGCAGTTTCTCAGAAAGCTTCTTTCCAGATTTCATCTGAGGATATATCCTTTTTCACCATAGCCCTCTATGGGCTTCCAAATATCACTTTGGCAATTCCACCAGAACTCTCTTAGCGAAAGACTTCTTGAGGGGAAAGCTGTAACTCTGTGAGATGATTTCACAGAACACAAAGAAGTTTCTCAGAAAGTTTCTTTCTCTTTGTTATCGGAGGATATTTCCTTTGGCCCTATAGTCTTAAAAGGGATCCGAAATATCTGTTCTCAGATTCCACAGAAAGAAGGCTAGCAAAGAGATCTACGAAACACAGATGTATCTCTGTGAGATGAATTCACAGAAAAATAAGCAGTTTCTCAGAAAGCTTCTTTCCAGATTTCATCTGAGGATATTTCCTTTTTCACCATAGCCCTCTATGGGCTTCCAAATATCATTTTGCCAATTCCACAAGAACTGTCTTAGCGAAAGGCTTCTTGAGGGGAAAGCTGTAACTCTGTGAGATGATTTCACAGAACACAAAGAAGTTTCTCAGAAAGCTTCTTTCTCTTTGTTATCGGAAGATATTACCTTTGGCCCTATAGTCTTCAAAGGGATCCGAAATATCTGTTCTCAGATTCCACAGAAAGAAGGCTAGCAAAGAGATCCACGAAATACAGATGTAACTCTGTGAGATGAATTAACAGAACACTAAGCAGTTTCTCAGAAAACTTCTTTCCAGATTTCATCTGAGGATATTTCCTTTTTCACCATAGCCCTCTACGGACTTCCAAATATCACTTTGCCAATTCCACAAGTACCGTCTTAGCGAAAGGCTTCTTGAGGGGAAAGCTGTAACTCTGTGAGATGATTTCACAGAACACAAAGAAGTTTCTCAGAAAGCTTCTTTCTCTTTGTTATCGGAGGATATTTCCTTTGGCCCTATAGTCTTCAAAGGGATCCGAAATATCTGTTCTCAGATTCCACAGAAATAAGGCTAGCAAAGAGATCTACGAAACACAGATGTAACTCTGTGAGATAAATTATCAGAACACTAAGCAGTTTCTCAGAAAGCTTCTTTCCAGATTTCATCTGAAGATATTTCCTTTTTCACCATAGACCTCTATGGGCTTCCAAATATCACATTGCCAATTCCACAAGAACTGTCTCAGCGAAAGGCTTCTTGAGGGGAAAGCTGTAACTCTGTGAGATAATTTCACAGAACACAAAGAAGTTTCTCAGAAAACTTCTTTCTCTTTGTTATCGGAGGATATTTCCTTTGGCCCTATAGTCTTCAAAGGGATCCGAAATATCTGTTCTCAGATTCCACAGAAATAAGGCTACCAAAGAGATCTACGAAACACATATGTAACTCTGTGAGATGAATTCACAGAACACTAAGCAGTTTCTCAGAAAGCTTCTTTCCAGATTTCATCTGAGGATATTTGCTTTTTCACCATAGCCCTCTATGGGCTTCCAAATATCACTTTGCCAGTTCCACAAGAACTGTCTTAGCGAAAGGCTTCTTGAGGGGAAAGCTGTAACTCTGTGAGATGATTTCACAGAACACAAAGAAGTTTCTCAGAAAGCTTCTTTCTCTTTGTTATCGGAGGATATTTCCTTTGGCCCTACAGTCTTCAAAGGGATCCGAAATATCTGTTCTCAGATTCCACAAAAAGAAGGCTAGCAAAGAGATCCACGAAATACAGATGTAACTCTGTGAGATGAATTCACAGAACACTAAGCAGTTTCTCAGAAAGCTTCTTTCCAGATTTCATCTGAGGATATTTCCTTTTTCACCATAGCCCTCTATGGACTTCCAAATATCACTTTGCCAATTCCACAAGAACCGTCTTAGCGAAAGGCTTCTTGAGGGGAATGCTGTAACTCTGTGAGATGATTTCACAGAACACAAAGAAGTTTCTCAGAAAGCTTCTTTCTCTTTGTTATCGGAGGATATTTCCTTTGGCCCTATAGTCTTCAAAGGGATCCGAAATATCTGTTCTCAGATTCCACAGAAAGAAGGCTAGGAAAGAGATCTACGAAACACAGATGTATCTCTGTGAGATGAATTCACAGAAAAATAAGCAGTTTCTCAGAAAGCTTCTTTCCAGATTTCAACTGAGGATATTTCCTTTTTCACCATAGCCTTCTATGGGCTTCCAAATATCACTTTGCCAATTCCACAAGAACTGTCTTTCCGAAAGGCTTCTTGAGGGGAAAGCTGAAATTCTGTGAGATGATTTCACAGAACACAAAGAAGTTTCACAGAAAGCTTCTTTCTCTTTGTTATCGGAAGATATTTCCTTTGGCCCTATAGTCTTCAAAGGGATCCGAAATATCTGTTCTCAGATTCCACAGGAAGAAGGCTAGCAAAGAGATCCACGAAATACAGATGTAACTCTGTGAGATGAATTCACAGAACACTAAGCAGTTTCTCAGAAATCTTCTTTCCAGATTTCATCTGAGGATATTTCCTTTTTCACCATAGCCTTCTATGGGCTTCCAAATATCACTTTGCCAATTCCACAAGAACTGTCTTAGCGAAAGGCTTCTTGAGGGGAAAGCTGTAACTCTGTGAGATGATTTCACAGAACACAAAGAAGTTTCTCAGAAAGCTTCTTTCTCTTTGTTATCGGAGGATATTTCCTTTGGCCCTATAGTCTTCAAAGGGATCCGAAATATTTGTTCTCAGATTACACAGAAAGAAGGCTAGCAAAGAGATCTACGAAACACAGATGTATCTCTGTGAGATGAATTAACAGAAAAATAAGCAGTTTCTCAGAAAGCTTCTTTCCAGATTTCATCTGAGGATATTTCCTTTTTCACCATAGCCCTCTATGGGCTTCCAAATATCACTTTGCCAATTCCACAAGAACTGTCTTAGCGAAAGGCTTCTTGAGGGGAAAGCTGTAACTCTGTGAGATGATTTCACAGAACACAAAGAAGTTTCTCAGAAAGCTTCTTTCTCTTTGTTATCGGAGGATATTACCTTTGGCCCTACAGTCGTCAAAGGGATCCGAAATCTGTTCTCAGATTCCACACAAATAAGGCTACCAAAAAGATCTACGAAACACAGATGTAACTCTGTGAGATGAATTCACAGAACACTAAGCAGTTTCTCAGAAAGCTTCTTTCCAGATTTCATCTGAGGATATTTGCTTTTTCACCATAGCCCTCTATGAGCTTCCAAATATCACTTTGCCAATTCCACTGAACTGTCTTAGCGAAATGCTTCTTCAGGGGAAAGCTGTAACTCTGTGAGATGATTTCACAGAACACAAAGAAGTTTCTCAGAAATCTTCTTTCTCTTTGTTATCGGAGGATATTTCCTTTGGCCCTATAGTCTTCAAAGGGATCCGAAATATCTGTTCTCAGATTCCACAGAAATAAGGCTACCAAAGAGGTCTACGAAACACAGATGTAACTCTGTGAGATGAATTCACAGAACACTAAGCAGTTTCTCAGAAAGCTTCTTTCCAGCTTTCATCTGAGGATATTTCCTTTTTCACCATAGCCCTCTATGGGCTTCCAAATATCACTTTGCCAATTCCACGAGAACTGTCTTAGCGAAAGGCTTCTTGAGGGGAAAGCTGTAACTCTGTTAGATGATTTCACAGAACACAAAGAAGTTTCGCAGAAAGCTTCTTTCTCTTTGTTATCGGAGGATATTTCCTTTGGCCCTATAGTCTTCAAAGGGATCCGAAATATCTTTTCTCAGATTCCACAAAAAGAAGGCTAGCAAAGAGATACACGAAATACAGATGTAACTCTGTGAGATGAATTCACAGAACACTAACCAGTTTCTCAGAAAGCTTTTTTCCAGATTTCATCTGAGGATATTTCCTTTTTCACCATAGCCCTCTATGGGCTTCCAAATATCACTTTGCCAATTCCACAAGAACTGTCTTAGCGAAAGCCTTCTTGAGGGGAAAGCTGTAACTCTGTTAGATGATTTCACAAAACACAAAGAAGTTTCTCAGAAAGCTTCTTTCTCTTTGTTATCGGAGGATATTTCCTTTGGCCCTATAGTCTTCAAAGGGATCCTAAATATCTGTTCTCACATTCCACAGAAAGAAGGCTAGCAAAGAGATCCACGAAACACAGATGTAACTCTGTGAGATGAATTCACAGAACACTAAGCAGTTTCTCAGAAAGCTTCTTTCCAGATTTCATCTGAGGATATTTCCTTTTTCACCATAGCCCTCTATGGGCTTCCAAATATCACTTTGCCAATTCCACAAGAACTGTCTTAGCGAAAGGCTTCTTGAGGGGAAAGCTGTAACTCTGTGAGATGATTTCAAAGAACACAAAGAAGTTTCTCAGAAAGCTCTTTCTCTTTGTTATCGGAGGATATTTCCTTTGGCCCTATAATCTTCAAAGGGATCCGAAATATCTGTTCTCAGATTCCACAGAAAGAAGGCTAGCAAAGAGATCCAGGAAATACAGATGTAACTCTGTGAGATGAATTAACAAAACACTAAGCAGTTTCTCAGAAAGCTTCTTTCCAGATTTCATCTGAGGATATTTCCTTTTTCACCATAGCCCTCTATGGACTTCCAAATATCACTTTTCCAATTCCACAAGAACTGTCTAAGCGAAAGGCTTCTTCAGGGGTAAGCTGTAACTCTGTGAGATGATTTCACAGAACACAAAGAAGTTTCTCAGAAAGCTTCTTTCTCTTTGTTATCGGAGGATATTTCCTTTGGCCCTATAGTCTTCAAAGGGATCCGAAATATCTGTTCTCAGATTCCACATAAAGAAGGCTAGCAAATAGATCTGCGAAACACAGATGTAACTCTGTGCGATGAATTCACAGAACACTAAGCAGTTTCTCAGAAAGCTTCTTTCCAGATTTCATCTGAGGATATTTCCTTTTTCAACATAGCAGTCTATGGACTTCCAAATATCACTTTGCCAATTCCACAAGAACTGATTTAGCGAAAGGCTTCTTGAGGCGAAAGCTGTAACTCTGTGAGATGATTTCACAGAACACAAAGAAGTTTCTCAGAAAGCTTCTTTCTCTTTGTTATCGGAGGATATTTCCTTGGCCCTATAGTCTTCAAAGGGATCCGAAATATCTGTTTTCAGATTCCACAGAAATAAGGATAGCGAAGAGATCTACGAAACACAGATGTAACTCTGTGAGATGAATTAACAAAACACTAAGCAGTTTCTCAGAAAGCTTCTTTCCAGATTTCATCTGAGGATATTTCCTTTTTCACCATAGACCTCTATGGGCTTCCAAATTTCACTTTGCCAATTCCACAAGAACTGTCTTAGCGAAAGGCTTCTTGAGCGGAAAGGTGTAACTCTGTGAGATGATTTCACAGAACACTAAGAAGTTTCTTAGAAAGCTTCTTTCTCTTTGTTATCGGAGGATATTTCCTTTGGCCCTATAGTCTTCAAAGGGATCCGAAATATCTGTTCTCAGATTACACAGAAATAAGGCTAGCAAAGAGATCCACGAAATGCACATGTAACTCTGTGAGTGGAAGTCACACATCACAGAGCAGTTTCTCAGAAAGCTTCTTTCCAGCTTTCATCTGAGGATATTTCCTTTTTCACCATAGCCCTCTATGGGCTTCCAAATATCACTTTGCCAATTCCACAAGAACTGTCTTAGTGAAAGGCTTCTTGAGGGGAAAGCTGTAACTCTGTGAGATGATTTCACAGAACACAAAGAAGTTTCTCAGAAAGCTTCCTTCTCTTTGTTATCGGAGGATATTTCCTTTGGCCCTATAGTCTTCAAAGGGATCCGAAATATCTGTTCTCAGATTCCACAGAAAGAAGGCTAGCAAAGAGATACACGAAATACAGATGTAACACTGTGAGATGAATTCACAGAACACTAAGCAGTTTCTCAGAAAGCTTTTTTCCAGATTTCATCTGAGGATATTTCCTTTTTCACCATAGCCCTCTATGGGCTTCCAAATATCACTTTGCCAATTCCACAAGAACTGCCTTAGCGAAAGGCTTCTTGAGGGGAAAACTGTAACTCTGTTAGATGATTTCACAGAACACAAAGAAGTTTCTCAGAAAGCTCTTTCTCTTTGTTATCGGAGGATATTTCCTTTGGCCCTATAGTCTTCAAAGGGATCCGACATATCTGTTCTCAGATACCACAGAAAGAAGGCTAGCAAAGAGATCCAGGAAATGCAGATGTAACTCAGTGAGATGAATTAACAGAACACTAAGCAGTTTCTCAGAAAGCTTCTTTCCAGATTTTATCTGAGGATATTTCCTTTTTCACCATAGCCCTCTATGGACTTCCAAATCTCACTTTGCCAATTCCACAAGAACTGTCTTAGTGAAAGGCTTCTTGAGGTGAAAGCTGTAACTCTGTGAGATGATTTCACAGAACACAAAGAAGTTTCTCAGAAAGCTACTTTCTCTTTGTTATCGGAGGATATTTCCTTTAGCCCTATACTCTTCAAAGGGATCCGAAATATCTGTTCTCAGATTCCACAGAAATTGGGCTAGCAAAGAGATCTACGAAACATAGATGTAACACTGTGAGATGAATTCACAGAACACTAAGCAGTTTCTCAGAAAGCTTCTTTCGAGATTTCCTCTGAGGATATTTCCATTTTCACCATAGACCTCTATGGGCTTCCAAATATCACTTTGCCATTTCCACAAGAACTGTCTTAGCGAAAGGCTTCTTGAGGGTAAAGCTGTAACTCTGTGAGATGATTTCACTTAACAAAAGAAGCTTCTCAGAAAGCTTCTTTCTCTTTGTTATCGGAGGATGTTTCCTTTAGCCCTATACTCTTCAATGGGATCCGAAATATCTGTTCTCAGATTCCACAGAAATAAGGCTAGCAAAGAGATCTACGAAACACAGATGTAACTGTGTGAGTTGAATTCACAGAACACTAAGCAGTTTCTCAGAAAGCTTCTTTCCAGATTTCATCTGAGGATAATTCCTTTTTCACCATAGCCCTCTAGGGGTTTCAAAATATCACTTTGCCAATTCCCAAAGAACTGTCTTAGCGAAAGGCTTCTTCAGGGGAAAGCTGTAACTCTGTGAGATGATTTCACAGAACACTAAGCAGTTTCTCAGAAAGCTTCTTTCCAGGTTTCATCTGAGGATATTTCCTTTTTCACCATAGCCCTCTATGGGCTTCCAAATATCACTTTGCCAAATCCACAAGAACTGTCTTAGCGAAAGGCTTCTTGAGGGGAAACCTGTAACTCTGTGAGATGATTTCACAGAACACAAAGAAGTTCCTCAGAAAGCTCTTTCTGTTTGTTATCGGAGGATATTTCCTTTGGCCCTATAGTCTTCAAAGGGATCTTACATATCTGTTCTCAAATTCCACCGAAAGAAGGCTAGCAAAGAGATCCAGGAAATACAGATGTAACTCTGTGAGATGAATTAACAGAACACTAAGCAGTTTCTCAGAAAGCTTCTTTCCAGATTTCATCTGAGGATATTTCCTTTTTCACCATAGCCCTCTATGGGCTTCCAAATATCACTTTTCCAATTCCACAGGAACTGTCTAGGCGAAAGGCTTCTTGAGGGGAAAGCTGTAACAATGTGAGATGATTTCACAGAACACAAAGAAGTTTCTCAGAAAGCTTCTTTCTCTTTGTTATCGGAGGATATTTCTTTTGGCCCTATAGTCTTCAAAGGGATCCGAAATATCTGTTCTCAGATTCCACAGAAAGAAGGCTAGCAAAGAGATCTACGAAACACAGATGTAACTCTGTGCGATGAATTCACAGAACACTAAGCAGTTTCTCAGAAAGCTTCTTTCCAGATTTCATCTGAGGATATTTCCTTTTTCACCATAGCCCTCTATGGGCTTCCAAATATCACTTTTCCAATTCCACAAGAACTGTCTTAGCGGAAGGTTTCTTGAGGCGAAAGCTGTAACTCTGTGAGATGATTTCACAGAACACAAAGAAGTTTCTCAGAAAGCTTCTTTCTCTTTGTTATCGGAGGATATTTCCCTTGGCCCTATAGTCTTCAAAGGGATCCGAAATATCTGTTTTCAGATTCCACAGAAATAAGGATAGCGAAGCGATCTACGAAACACAGATGTAACTCTGTGAGATGAATTAACAAAACACTAAGCCGTTTCTCAGAAAGCTTCTTTCCAGATTTCATATGAGGATATTTCCTTTTTCACCATAGCCCTCTATGGGCTTCCATATCTCACTTTGCCAATTTCACAAGAACTGTCTTAGCGAAAGGCTTCTTGAGCGGAAAAGTGTAACTCTGTGAGATGATTTCACAGAACACTAAGAAGTTTCTTAGAAAGCTTCTTTCTCTTTGTTATCGGAGGATATTTCCTTTGGCCCTATAGTCTTCAAAAGGATCCGAAATATCTGTTCTCAGATTACACAGAAATAAGGCTAGCAAAGAGATCCACGAAATACACATGTAACTCTGTGAGTGGAAGTCACACTTCACAGAGCAGTTTCTCAGAAAGCTTCTTTCCAGCTTTCATCTGAGGATATTTCCTTTTTCACCATAGACCTCTAAGGGCTTCCAAATATCACTTTGCCAATTCCACAAGAACTGTCTTAGCGAAAGGCTTCTTGATGGGAAAGCTGTAACTCTGTGAGATGATTTCACAGAACACAAAGAAGTTTCTCAGAAACCTTCTTTCTCTTTCTTATCAGAGGATATTTCCTTTGGCCCTATAGTCCTCAAAGGGATCCGAAATATCTGTTCTCAGATTCCACAGAAAGAAGGCTAGCAAAGAGATACACGAAATACAGATGTAACTCTGTGAGATGAATTCACAGAACACTAAGCAGTTTCTCAGAAAGCTTCTTTCCAGATTTCATCTGAGGATATTTCCTTTTTCACCATAGCCCTCTATGGGCTTCCAAATATCACTTTGCCAATTCCACAAGAACTGCCTTAGCGAAAGGCTTCTTGAGGGGAAAACTGTAACTCTGTTAGATGATTTCAAAAAACACAAAGAAGTTTCACAGAAAGCTTCTTTCTCTTTGTTATCGGAGGATATTTCCTTTGGCCCTATAGTCTTCAAAGGGATCCGAAATATCTGTTCTCACATTCCACAGAAAGAAGGCTAGCAAAGAGATCCACGAAATACAGATGTAACTCTGTGAGATGAATTCACAGAACACTAAGCAGTTTCTCAGAAAGCTTCTTTCCAGATTTCATCTGAGGATATTTCCTTTTTCACCATAGCCCTCTATGGGCTTCCAAATATCACTTTGCCAATTCCACAAGAACTGTCTTAGCGAAAGGCTTCTGGGGGGAAAGCTGTAACTCTGTGAGATGATTTCACAGAAAACAAAGAAGTTTCTCAGAAAGCTTCTTTCTCTTTGTTATCGGAGGATATTTCCTTTGGCCCTATGGTCTTCAAAGGGATCCGAAATATCTGTTCTCAGATTCCACAGAAAGAAGGCTAGCAAAGAGATCTACGAAACACAGATGTAACTCTGTGAGATGAATTCACAGTACACTAAGCAGTTTCTCAGAAAGCTTCTTTCCAGATTTCATCTGAGGATATTTCCTTTTTCACCATAGCCCTCTATGGGCTTCCAAATATCACTTTGCCAATTCCACAAGAACTGTCTTAGCGAAAGGCTTCTTGAGGGGAAAGCTGTAACTCTGTGAGATGATTTCACTGAACAAAAGAAGTTTCTCAGAAAGCTTCTTTCTCTTTGTTATCGGAGGATATTTCCTTTAGCCCTATACTCTTCAATGGGATCCGAAATATCTGTTCTCATATTCCACAGAAATAAGGCTAGCAAAGAGATCTACGAAACACAGATGTAACTCTGTGCGATGAATTTACAGAACACTAAGCAGTTTCTCAGAAAGCTTCTTTCCAGATTTCATCTGAGGATATTTCCTTTTTCACCATAGCCCTCTACGGGTTTGAAAATATCACTTTGCCAATTCCACAAGAACTGTCTTAGCGAAAGGCTTCTTGAGGGGAAAGCTGTAACTCTGTGAGATGATTTCACAGAACACAAAGAAGTTTCTCAGAAAGCTTCTTTCTCTTTGTTATCGGAGGATATTTACTTTGGCCCTATAGTCTTCAAAGGGATCCGAAATATCTGTTCTCAGATTCCACAGAAATAAGGCTAGCAAAGAGATCTACGAAACACAGATGTAACTCTGTGAGATGAATTCACAGAACACTAAGCAGTTTCTCAGAAAGCTTCTTTCCAGATTTCATCTGAGGATATTTCCTTTTTCACCATAGCCCTCTAGGGGCTTCCAAATATCACTTTTCCAATTCCACAAGAACTGTCTTAGCGAAAGGCTTCTTCAGGGGAAAGCTGTAACTCTGTGAGATGATTTCACAGAACACAAAGAAGTTTCTCAGAAAGCTTCTTTCTCTTTGTTATCGGAGGATATTTCCTTTGGCCCTATAGTCTTCAAAGGGATCCGAAATATCTGTTCTCAGATTCCACAGAAAGAAGGATAGCAAAGAGATCTACGAAACACAGATGTATCTCTGTGAGATGAATTCACAGAAAAATAAGCAGTTTCTCAGAAAGCTTCTTTCCAGATTTCGTCAGAGGATATTTCCTTTTTCACCATAGCCCTCTATGGGCTTCCAAATATCACTTTGCCTATTCCACAAGAACTGTCTTAGCAAAAGGCTTCTTGAGGGGAAAGCTGTAACTCTGTGAGATGATTTCACAGAACACAAAGAAGTTTCTCAGAAAGCTTCTTTCTCTTTGTTATCGGAAGATATTTCCTTTGGCCCTATAGTCTTCAAAGGGATCCGAAATATCTGTTCTCAGATTCCACAGAAAGAATGCTAGCAAAGAGATCTACGAAACACACATGTAACTCTGTGAGATGAATTCACAGAACACTAAGCAGTTTCTCAGAAAGCTTCTTTCTCTTTGTTGTCGGAGGATATTTCCTTTGGCCCTATAGTCTTCAAAGGGATCCGAAATATCTGTTCTCAGATTCCACAGAAAGAAGGCTAGCAAAGCGATCCACGAAATACAGATGTAACTCTGTGAGATGAATTAACAGAACACTCAGCAGTTTCTCAGAAAGCTTCTTTCCAGATTTCATCTGAGTATATTTCCTTTTTCAACATAGCCCTCTATGGGCTTCCAAATATCACTTTGGCAATTCCACAAGAACTGTCTTAGTGAAAGGCTTCCTGAGGGGAAAGCTGTAACTCTGTGAGATGATTTCACAGAACTCAAAGAAGTTTCTCAGAAAGTTTGTTTCTCTTTGTTATCGGAGGATATTTCCTTTGGCCCTATAGTCTTCAAAGGGATCCGAAATATCTGTTCTCAGATTCCACAGAAATAAGGCTAGCAAAGAGATCTACGAAACACAGATGTATCTCTGTGAGATGAATTCACAGAAAAATAAGCAGTTTCTCAGAAAGCTTCTTTCCAGATTTCATCTGAGGATATTTCCTTTTTCACCATAGCCCTCTATGGGCTTCCAAATATCATTTTGCCAATTCCACAAGAACTGTCTTAGCGAAAGGCTTCTTGAGGGGAAAGCTGTAACTCTGTGAGATGATTTCACAGAACACAAAGAAGTTTCTCAGAAAGCTTCTTTCTCTTTGTTATCGGAAGATATTTCCTTTGGCCCTATAGTCTTCAAAGGGATCCGAAATATCTGTTCTCAGATTCCACAGAAAGAATGCTAGCAAAGAGATCTACGAAACACACATGTAACTCTGTGAGATGAATTCACAGTACACTAAGCAGTTTCTCAGAAAGCTTCTTTCCAGATTTCATCTGAGGATATTTCCTTTTTCACCATAGCCCTCTATGGGCTTCCAAATATCACTTTGCCAATTCCACAAGAACTGTCTTAGCGAAAGGCTTCTTGAGGGGAAAGCTGTAACTCTGTGAGATGATTTCACCGAACACAAAGAAGTTTCTCAGAAAGCTTCTTTCTCTTTGTTATCGGAGGATATTACCTTTGGCCCTATAGTCTTCAAAGGGATCCGAAATATCTGTTCTCAGATTCCACAGAAAAAAGGCTAGCAAAGAGATCCACGAAATACAGATGTAACTCTGCGAGATGAATTCACAGAACACTAATCAGTTTCTCAGAAAGCTTCTTTCCAGATTTCATCTGAGGATATTTGCTTTTTCACCATAGCCCTCTATGGGCTTCCAAATATCACTTTGCCAATTCCACAAGAACTGTCTTAGCGAAAGGCTTCTTGAGGGGAAAGCTGTAACTCTGTGAGATGATTTCACAGAACACAAAGCAGTTTCTCAGAAAGCTTCTTTCTCTTTGTCATCGGAGGATATTTCCTTTGGCCCTATAGTCTTCAAAGGGATCCGAAATATCTGTTCTCAGATTCCACAAAAAGAAGGCTAGCAAAGTGATCCACGAAATACAGATGTAACTCTGTGAGATGAATTCACAGAACACTAAGCAGTTTCTCAGAAACCTTCTTTCCAGATTTCATCTGAGGATATTTCCTTTTTCACCATAGCCCTCTATAGGCTTCCAAATATCACTTTGCCAATTCCACAAGAACTGTCTTAGCGAAAGGCTTCTTGAGGGGAAAGCTGTAACTCTGTGAGATGATTTCACTGAACAAAAGAAGTTTCTCAGAAATCTTCTTTCTCTTTGTTATCGGAGGATATTTCCTTTAGCCCTATACTCTTCAATGGGATCCGAAATATCTGTTCTCATATTCCACAGAAATAAGGCTAGCAAAGAGATCTACGAAACACAGATGTAACTCTGTGCGATGAATTTACAGAACACTAAGCAGTTTCTCAGAAAGCTTCTTTCCAGATTTCATCTGAGGATATTTCCTTTTTCACCATAGCCCTCTACGGGTTTGAAAATATCACTTTGCCAATTCCACAAGAACTGTCTTAGCGAAAGGCTTCTTGAGGGGAAAGCTGTAACTCTGTGAGATGATTTCACAGAACACAAAGAAGTTTCTCAGAAAGCTTCTTTCTCTTTGTTATCGGAGGATATTTCCTTTGGCCCTATAGTCTTCAAAGGGATCCGAAATATCTGTTCTCAGATTCCACAGAAAGAAGGCTAGCAAAGAGATCTACGAAACACAGATGTAACTCTGTGAGATGAATTCACAGAACACTAAGCAGTTTCTCAGAAAGCTTCTTTCCAGATTTCATCTGAGGATATTTCCTTTTTCACCATAGCCCTCTATGGGCTTCCAAATATCACTTTGCCAATTCCACAAGAACTGTCTTAGCGAAAGGCTTCTTGAGGGGAAATCTGTAACTCTGTGAGAAGATTTCACAGAACACAGAGAAGTTTCTCAGAAAGCTTCTTTCTCTTTGTTATCGGAGGATATTTCCTTTGGCCCTATAGTCTTCAAAGGGATCCGAAATATCTGTTCTCAGATTCCACAGAAAGAAGGCTAGCAAATCGACCCACGAAATACAGATGTAACTATGTGAGATGAATTCACAGAACACTAAGCAGTTTCTCAGAAAGCTTCTTTCCAGATTTCATCTGAGGATATTTCCTTTTTCACCATAGCCCTCTATGGGCTTCCATATATCACTTTTCCAATTCCACAAGAACTGTCATAGCGAAAGGCTTCTTCAGGGGAAAGCTGTAACTCTGTGAGATGATTTCACAGAACACAAGAAGTTTCTCAGAAAGCTTCTTACTTTTTGTTATCGGAGGATATTTCCTTTGGCCCTATGGTCTTCAAAGGGATCCGAAATATCTGTTCTCAGATTCCACAGAAATAAGGCTAGGAAAGAGATCTACGAAACACAGATGTATCTCTGTGAGATGAATTCACAGAAAAATAAGCAGTTTCTCAGAAAGCTTCTTTCCAGATTTCATCTAAGGATATTTCCTTTTTCACCATAGCCTTCTATGGGCTTCCAAATATCACTTTGCCAATTCCACAAGAACTGTCTTAGCGAAAGGCTTCTTGAGGGGAAAGCTGAAATTCTGTGAGATGATTTCACAGAACACAAAGAAGTTTCACAGAAAGCTTCTTTCTCTTTGTTATCGGAAGATATTTCCTTTGGCCCTACAGTCTTCTAAGGGATCCGAAATATCTGTTCTCAGATTCCACAGGAAGAAGGCTAGCAAAGAGATCCACGAAATACAGATGTAACTCTGTGAGATGAATTCACACATCACTAAGCAGTTTCTCAGAAAGCTTCTTTCCAGATTTCATCTGAGGATATTTCCTTTTTCACCATAGCCCTCTATGGGCTTCCAAATATCACTTTGCCAATTCTACAAGAACTGTCTTAGCGAAAGGCTTCTTCAGGGGAAAGCTGTAACTCTGTGAGATGATTTCACAGAACACAAAGAAGTTTCTCAGAAAGCTTCTTTCTCTTTGTTATCGGAGGATATTTCCTTTGGCCCTATAGTCTTCAAAGGGATCCGAAATATTTGTTCTCAGAATACACAGAAAGAAGGCTACCAAAGAGATCTACGAAACACAGATGTATCTCTGTGAGATGAATTCACAGAAAAATAAGCAGTTTCTCAGAAAGCTTCTTTCCAGATTTCATCTGAGGATATTTCCTTTTTCACCATAGCCCTCTATGGGCTTCCAAATATCACTTTGCCTATTCCACAAGAACTGTCTTACCGAAAGGCTTCTTGAGGGGAAAGCTGTAACTCTGTGAGATGATTTCACAGAACACAAAGAAGTTTCTCAGAAAGCTTCTTTCTCTTTGTTATCGGAAGATATTTCCTTTGGCCCTATAGTCTTCAAAGGGATCCGAAATATCTGTTCCCAGATTCCACAGAAAGAATGCTAGCAAAGAGATCTACGAAACACACATGTAACTCTGTGAGATGAATTCACAGAACACTAAGCAGTTTCTCAGAAAGCTTCTTTCTCTTTGTTATCGGAGGATATTTCCTTTGGCCCTATAGTCTTCAAAGGGATCCGAAATATCTGTTCTCAGATTCCACAGAAAGAAGGCTAGCAAAGCGATCCACGAAATACAGATGTAACTCTGTTAGATGAATTAACAGAACACTAAGCAGTTTCTCAGAAAGCTTCTTTCCAGATTTCATCTGAGGATATTTCCTTTTTCAGCATAGCCCTCTATGGGCTTCCAAATATCACTTTGCCAATTCCACAAGAACTGTCTTAGCGAAAGGCTTCTTGAGGGGAAAGCTGTAACTCTGTGAGATGATTTCACAGAACACAAAGAAGTTTCTCAGAAAGTTTCTTTCTCTTTGTTATCGGAGGATATTTCCTTTGGCCCTATAGTCTTCAAAGGGATCCGAAATATCTGTTCTGAGATTCCACAGAAAGAAGGCTAGCAAAGAGATTTACGAAACACAGATGTATCTCTGTGAGATGAATTCAGAGAAAAATAAGCAGTTTCTCAGAAAGCTTCTTTCCAGATTTCATCTGAGGATATTTCCTTTTTCACCATAGCCCTCTATGGGCTTCCAAATATCACTTTGCCAATTCCACAAGAACTGTTTTAGCGAAAGGCTTCTTCAGGGGAAAGCTGTAACTCTGTGAGATGATTTCACAGAAAACAAAGAAGTTTCTCAGAAAGCTTCTTTCTCTTTGTTATCGGAGGATATTTCCTTTGGCCCTATAGTCTTCAAAGGGATCCGAAATATCTGTTCTCAGATTCCACAGAAAGAATGCTAGCAAAGAGATCTACGAAACACACATGTAACTCTGTGAGATGAATTCACAGAACACTAAGCAGTTTCTCAGAAAGCTTCTTTCCAGATTTCATCTGAGGATATTTCCTTTTTCACCATAGCCCTCTATGGGCTTCCAAATATCACTTTGCCAATTCCACAAGAACTGTCTTAGCGAAAGTCTTCTTGAGGGGAAAGCTGAAACTCTGTGAGATTATTTCACAGAACACAAAGAAGTTTCTCAGAAAGCTTCTTTCTCTTTGTCATCGGAGGATATTTCCTTTGGCCCTATAGTCTTCAAAGGGATACGATATATCTGTTCTCAGATTCCACAGTAAGAAGTCTAGCAAAGAGATCCAATAAATACAGATGTAACTCTGTGAGATGATTTAACAGAACACTAAGCAGTTTCTCAGAAAGCTTCTTTCCATATTTCATCTGAGGATATTTCCTTTTTCACCATAGCCCTCTAAGGGCTTCCAAATATCACTTTGCCAATTCCACAAGAACTGTCTTAGCGGAAGGCTTCTTGAGGGGAAAGCTGTAACTCTGTGAGATGATTTCACAGAACACAAAGAAGTTTCTCAGAAAGCTTCTTTCTCTTTGTTATCGGAGGATATTTCCTTTGGCCCTATAGTCTTCAAAGGGATCCGAAATATCTGTTCCCAGATTCCACAGAAAGAAGGCTAGCAAAGAGATCCACGAAATACAGATGTAACTCTGTGAGATGAATTCACAGAACACTAAGCAGTTTCTCAGAAAACTTCTTTCCAGATTTCATCTGAGGATATTTCCTTTTTCACCATAGCCCTCTATGGGCTACCAAATATCACTTTGCCAATTCCACAAGTACCGTCTTAGCGAAAGGCTTCTTGAGGGGAAAGCTGTAACTCTGTGAGATAATTTCACAGAACACAAAGAAGTTTCTCCGAAAGCTTCTTTCTCTTTGTTATCGGAGGATATTTCCTTTGGCCCTATAGTCTTCAAAGGGATCTGAAATATCTGTTCTCAGATACCACAGAAAAAAGGCTAGCAAAGAGATCTACGAAACACAGATGTAACTCTGTGAGATGAATTATCAGAACACTAAGCAGTTTCTCAGAAAGCTTCTTTCCAGATTTCATCTGAGGATATTTCCTTTTTCACCATAGCCCTCTATGGGCTTCCAAATATCACTTTGCCAATTCCACAAGAACTGTCTCAGCGAAAGGCTTCTTGAGGGGAAAGCTGTAACTCTGTGAGATGATTTTACAGAACACAAAGAAGTTTCTCAGAAAGCTTCTTTCTCTTTGTTATCGGAGGATATTTCCTTTGGCCCTATAGTCTTCAAAGGGATCCGAAATATCTGTTCTCAGATTCCACAGAAATAAGGCTACCAAAGAGGTCTACGAAACACAGATGTAACTCTGTGAGATGAATTCACAGAACACTAAGCAGTTTCTCAGAAAGCTTCTTTCCAGATTTCATCTGAGGATATTTGCTTTTTCACCATCGCCCTCTATTGGCTTCCAAATATCACTTTGCCAATTCCACAAGAACTGTCTTAGCGAAAGGCTTCTTGAGGGGAAAGCTGTAACTCTGTGAAATGATTTCACAGAACACAAAGAAGTTTCTCAGAAAGCTTCTTTCTCTTTGTTATCGGAGGATATTTCCTTTGGCCCTAGAGTCTTCAAAGGGATCCGAAATATCTGTTCTCAGATACCACAGAAATAAGGCTAGCAAAGAGATCTACGAAATACAGATGTAACTCTGTGAGATGAATTCACAGAACACTAAGCAGTTTCTCAGAAAGCTTCTTTCCAGATTTCATCTGAGGATATTTGCTTTTTCACCATAGCCCTCTATGGGCTTCCAAATATCACTTTGCCAATTCCACAAGAACTGTCTTAGGGAAAGGCTTCTTGAGGGGAAAGCTGTAACTCTGTGAAATGATTTCACAGAACACAAAGAAGTTTCTCAGAAATCTTCTTTCTCTTTGTTATCGGAGGATATTTCCTTTGGCCCTATAGTCTTCAAAGGGATCCGAAATATCTGTTCTCAGATTCCACAGAAAGAATGCTAGCAAAGAGATCTACGAAACACAGATGTAACTCTGTGAGATGAATTCACAGAACACTAAGCAGTTTCTCAGAAAGCTTCTTTCCAGATTTCATCTGATGATATTTCCTTTTTCACCATAGCCCTCTATGGACTTCCAAATATCAATTTGCCAATTCCAAAAGAACCGTCTTAGCGAAAGGCTTCTTGAGGGGAATGCTGTAACTCTGTCAGATGATTTCACAGAACACAAAGAAGTTTCTCAGAAAGCTTCTTTCTCTTTCTTATCGGAGGATATTTCCTTTGGCCCTATAGTCTTCAAAGGGATCCGAAATATCTGTTCTCAGATTCAACAGAAAGAAGGCTAGCAAAGAGATATAAGAAACACAGATGTAACTCTGTGAGATGAATTCACAGAACACTAAGCAGTTTCTCAGAAAGCTTCTTTCCAGATTTCATCTGAGGATATTTCCTTTTTCACCATAGCCCTCTAGGGGCTTCCAAATATCACTTTGCCAATTCCACAAGAACTGTCTTACCGAAAGGCTTCTTGAGGGGAAAGCTGTAACTCTGTGAGAAGATATCACAGAACACAGAGAAGTTTCTCAGAAAGCTTCTTTCTCTTTGTTATCGGAGGATATTTCCTTTGGCCCTATAGTCTTCAAAGGGATCCGAAATATCTGTTCTCAGATTCCACAGAAAGAAGTCTAGCAAATCGACCCACGAAATACAGATGTAACTCTGTGAGATGAATTAACAGAACACTAATCAGTTTCTCAGAAAGCTTCTTTCCAGATTTCATCTGAGGATATTTCCTTTTTCACCATAGCCCTCTATGGGCTTCCATATATCACTTTGCCAATTCCACAAGAACTGTCTTAGCGAAAGGCTTCTTCAGGATAAAGCTGTAACTCTGTGAGATGATTTCACAGAACACAAAGAAGTTTCACAGAAAGCTTCTTTCTCTTTGTTATCGGAAGATATTTCCTTTGGCCCTACAGTCTTCTAAGGGATCCGAAATATCTGTTCTCAGATTCCACAGGAAGAAGGCTAGCAAAGAGATCCACGAAATACAGATGTAACTCTGTGAGATGAATTCACACAACACTAAGCAGTTTCTCCGAAAGCTTCTTTCCAGATTTCATCTGAGGATATTTCCTTTTTCACCATAGCCCTCTATGGGCTTCCAAATATCACTTTGCCAATTCCACAAGAACTGTCTTAGCGAAAGGCTTCTTCAGGGGAAAGCTGTAACTCTGTGAGATGATTTCATAGAACACAAAGAAGTTTCTCAGAAAGCTTCTTTCTCTTTGTTATCGGAGGATATTTCCTTTGGCCCTATAGTCTTCAAAGGGATCCGAAATATTTGTTCTCAGAATACACAGAAAGAAGGCTAGCAAAGAGATCTACGAAACACAGATGTATCTCTGTGAGATGAATTCACAGAAAAATAAGCAGTTTCTCAGAAAGCTTCTTTCCAGATTTCATCTGAGGATATTTCCTTTTTCACCATAGCCCTCTATGGGCTTCCAAATATCACTTTGCCTATTCCACAAGAACTGTCTTAGCGAAAGGCTTCTTGAGGGGAAAGCTGTAACTCTGTGAGATGATTTCACAGAACACAAAGAAGTTTCTCAGAAAGCTTCTTTCTCTTTGTTATCGGAAGATATTTCCTTTGGCCCTATAGTCTTCAAGGGGATCCGAAATATCTGTTCCCAGATTCCACAGAAAGAATGCTAGCAAAGAGATCTACGAAACACAGATGTAACTCTGTGAGATGAATTCACAGAACACTAAGCAGTTTCTCAGAAAGCTTCTTTCTCTTTGTTATCGGAGGATATTTCCTTTGGCCCTATAGTCTTCAAAGGGATCCGAAATATCTGTTCTCAGATTCCACAGAAAGAAGGCTAGCAAAGCGATCCAGGAAATACAGATGTAACTCTGTTAGATGAATTAACAGAACACTAAGCAGTTTCTCAGAAAGCTTCTTTCCAGATTTCATCTGAGGATATTTCCTTTTTCAGCATAGCCCTCTATGGGCTTCCAAATATCACTTTGCCAATTCCACAAGAACTGTCTTAGCGAAAGGCTTCTTCAGGGGAAAGCTGTAACTCTGTGAGATGATTTCACAGAACACAAAGAAGTTTCTCAGAAAGTTTCTTTCTCTTTGTTATCGGAGGATATTTCCTTTGGCCCTATAGTCTTCAAAGGGATCCGAAATATCTGTTCTGAGATTCCACAGAAAGAAGGCTAGCAAAGAGATTTACGAAACACAGATGTATCTCTGTGAGATGAATTCAGAGAAAAATAAGCAGTTTCTCAGAAAGCTTCTTTCCAGATTTCATCTGAGGATATTTCCTTTTTCAGCATAGCCCTCTATGGGCTTCCAAATATCACTTTGCCAATTCCACAAGAACTGTCTTAGCGAAAGGCTTCTTCAGGGGAAAGCTGTAACTCTGTGAGATGATTTCACAGAAAACAAAGAAATTTCTCAGAAAGCTTCTTTCTCTTTGTTATCGGAAGATATTTCCTTTGGCCCTATAGTCTTCAAAGGGATCCGAAATATCTGTTCTCAGATTCCACAGAAAGAATGCTAGCAAAGAGATCTACGAAACACACATGTAACTCTGTGAGATGAATTCACAGAACACTAAGCAGTTTCTCAGAAAGCTTCTTTCCAGATTTCATCTGAGGATATTTGCTTTTTCACCATCGCCCTCTATTGGCTTCCAAATATCACTTTGCCAATTCCACAAGAACTGTCTTAGCGAAAGGCTTCTTGAGGGGAAAGCTGAAACTCTGTGAGATTATTTCACAGAACACAAAGAGGTTTCTCAGAAAGCTTCTTTCTCTTTGTCATCGGAGGATATTTCCTTTGGCCCTATAGTCTTCAAAGCGATACGATATATCTGTTCTCAGATTCCACAGAAAGAAGGCTAGCAAAGAGATCCAATAAATACAGATGTAACTCTGTGAGATGAATTAACAGAACACTAAGCAGTTTCTCAGAAAGCTTCTTTCCATATTTCATCTGAGGATATTTCCTTTTTCACCATAGCCCTCTAAGGGCTTCCAAATATCACTTTGCCAATTCCACAAGAACTGTCTTAGCGGAAGGCTTATTGAGGGGAAAGCTGTAACTCTGTGAGATGATTTCACAGAACACAAAGAAGTTTCTCAGAAAGCTTCTTTCTCTTTGTTATCGGAGGATATTTCCTTTGGCCCTATAGTCTTCAAAGGGATCCGAAATATCTGTTCCCAGATTCCACAGAAAGAAGGCTAGCAAAGAGATCCACGAAATACAGATGTAACTCTGTGAGATGAATTCACAGAACACTAAGCAGTTTCTCAGAAAACTTCTTTCCAGATTTCATCTGAGGATATTTCCTTTTTCACCATAGCCCTCTATGGGCTACCAAATATCACTTTGCCAATTCCACAAGTACCGTCTTAGCGAAAGGCTTCTTGAGGGGAAAGCTGTAACTCTGTGAGATAATTTCACAGAACACAAAGAAGTTTCTCCGAAAGCTTCTTTCTCTTTGTTATCGGAGGATATTTCCTTTGGCCCTATAGTCTTCAAAGGGATCCGAAATATCTGTTCTCAGATTCCACAGAAAAAAGGCTAGCAAAGAGATCTACGAAACACAGATGTAACTCTGTGAGATGAATTATCAGAACACTAAGCAGTTTCTCAGAAAGCTTCTTTCCAAATTTCATCTGAGGATATTTCCTTTTTCACCATAGCCCTATGGGCTTCCAAATATCACTTTGCCAATTCCACAAGAACTGTCTCAGCGAAAGGCTTCTTGAGGGGAAAGCTGTAACTCTGTGAGATGATTTCACAGAACACAAAGAAGTTTCTCAGAAACCTTCTTTCTCTTTGTTATCGGAGGATATTTCCTTTGGCCCTATAGTCTTCAAAGGGATCCGAAATATCTGTTCTCAGATTCCACAGAAATAAGGCTACCAAAGAGGTCTACGAAACACAGATGTAACTCTGTGAGATGAATTCA
Organism: Macaca nemestrina; assembly: GCF_043159975.1. Lineage (NCBI taxonomy): Eukaryota > Metazoa > Chordata > Mammalia > Primates > Cercopithecidae > Macaca > Macaca nemestrina. The sequence goes on from NC_092134.1 coordinate 96,423,811, forward strand.
CAGAACACTAAGAAGTTTCTCAGAAAGCTTCTTTCCAGATTTCATCTGAGGATATTTGCTTTTTCACCATCGCCCTCTATTGGCTTCCAAATATCACTTTGCCAATTCCACAAGAACTGTCTTAGCGAAAGGCTTCTTGAGGGGAAAGCTGTAACTCTGTGAAATGATTTCACAGAACACAAAGAAGTTTCTCAGAAAGCTTCTTTCTCTTTGTTATCGGAGGATATTTCCTTTGGCCCTATAGTCTTCAAAGGGATCCGAAATATCTGTTCTCAGATTCCACAGAAAGAATGCTAGCAAAGAGATCTACGAAACCTAGATGTAACTCTGTGCGATGAATTCACAGAACACTAAGCAGTTTCTCAGAAAGCTTCTTTCCAGATTTCATCTGAGGATATTTCCTTTTTCACCATAGCCCTCTATGGGCTTCCAAATATCACTTTGCCAATTCCACAAGAACTGTCCTAGCGAAAGTCTTCTTGAGTCGAAAGCTGTAACTCTGTGAGATGATTTCACAGAACACAAAGAAGTTTCTCAGAAAGCTTCTTTCTCTTTGTTATCGGAGGATATTTCCTTTGGCCCTATAGTCTTCAAAGGGATCCGAAATATCTGTTCTCAGATTCCACAGAAAGAAGGCTAGCAAAGAGATTTACGAAACACAGATGTATCTCTGTGAGATGAATTCAGAGAAAAATAAGCAGTTTCTCAGAAAGCTTCTTTCCAGATTTCATCTGAGGATATTTCCTTTTTCACCATAGCCCTCTATGGGCTTCCAAATATCACTTTGCCAATTCCACAAGAACTGTCTTAGCGAAAGGCTTCTTCAGGGGAAAGCTGTAACTCTGTGAGATGATTTCACAGAAAACAAAGAAATTTCTCAGAAAGCTTCTTTCTCTTTGTTATCGGAAGATATTTCCTTTGGCCCTATAGTCTTCAAAGGGATCCGAAATATCTGTTCTCAGATTCCACAGAAAGAATGCTAGCAAAGAGATCTACGAAACACACATGTAACTCTGTGAGATGAATTCACAGAACACTAAGCAGTTTCTCAGAAAGCTTCTTTCCAGATTTCATCTGAGGATATTTCCTTTTTCACCATAGCCCTCTATGGGCTTCCAAATATCACTTTGCCAATTCCACAAGAACTGTCTTAGCGAAAGGCTTCTTGAGGGGAAAGCTGAAACTCTGTGAGATTATTTCACAGAACACAAAGAGGTTTCTCAGAAAGCTTCTTTCTCTTTGTCATCGGAGGATATTTCCTTTGGCCCTATAGTCTTCAAAGCGATACGATATATCTGTTCTCAGATTCCACAGAAAGAAGGCTAGCAAAGAGATCCAATAAATACAGATGTAACTCTGTGAGATGAATTAACAGAACACTAAGCAGTTTCTCAGAAAGCTTCTTTCCATATTTCATCTGAGGATATTTCCTTTTTCACCATAGCCCTCTAAGGGCTTCCAAATATCACTTTGCCAATTCCACAAGAACTGTCTTAGCGGAAGGCTTATTGAGGGGAAAGCTGTAACTCTGTGAGATGATTTCACAGAACACAAAGAAGTTTCTCAGAAAGCTTCTTTCTCTTTGTTATCGGAGGATATTTCCTTTGGCCCTATAGTCTTCAAAGGGATCCGAAATATCTGTTCCCAGATTCCACAGAAAGAAGGCTAGCAAAGAGATCCACGAAATACAGATGTAACTCTGTGAGATGAATTCACAGAACACTAAGCAGTTTCTCAGAAAACTTCTTTCCAGATTTCATCTGAGGATATTTCCTTTTTCACCATAGCCCTCTATGGGCTACCAAATATCACTTTGCCAATTCCACAAGTACCGTCTTAGCGAAAGGCTTCTTGAGGGGAAAGCTGTAACTCTGTGAGATAATTTCACAGAACACAAAGAAGTTTCTCCGAAAGCTTCTTTCTCTTTGTTATCGGAGGATATTTCCTTTGGCCCTATAGTCTTCAAAGGGATCCGAAATATCTGTTCTCAGATTCCACAGAAAAAAGGCTAGCAAAGAGATCTACGAAACACAGATGTAACTCTGTGAGATGAATTATCAGAACACTAAGCAGTTTCTCAGAAAGCTTCTTTCCAAATTTCATCTGAGGATATTTCCTTTTTCACCATAGCCCTATGGGCTTCCAAATATCACTTTGCCAATTCCACAAGAACTGTCTCAGCGAAAGGCTTCTTGAGGGGAAAGCTGTAACTCTGTGAGATGATTTCACAGAACACAAAGAAGTTTCTCAGAAACCTTCTTTCTCTTTGTTATCGGAGGATATTTCCTTTGGCCCTATAGTCTTCAAAGGGATCCGAAATATCTGTTCTCAGATTCCACAGAAATAAGGCTACCAAAGAGGTCTACGAAACACAGATGTAACTCTGTGAGATGAATTCACAGAACACTAAGAAGTTTCTCAGAAAGCTTCTTTCCAGATTTCATCTGAGGATATTTGCTTTTTCACCATCGCCCTCTATTGGCTTCCAAATATCACTTTGCCAATTCCACAAGAACTGTCTTAGCGAAAGGCTTCTTGAGGGGAAAGCTGTAACTCTGTGAAATGATTTCACAGAACACAAAGAAGTTTCTCAGAAAGCTTCTTTCTCTTTGTTATCGGAGGATATTTCCTTTGGCCCTATAGTCTTCAAAGGGATCCGAAATATCTGTTCTCAGATTCCACAGAAAGAAGGCTAGCAAAGAGATCTACGAAACCTAGATGTAACTCTGTGCGATGAATTCACAGAACACTAAGCAGTTTCTCAGAAAGCTTCTTTCCAGATTTCATCTGAGGATATTTCCTTTTTCACCATAGCCCTCTATGGGCTTCCAAATATCACTTTGCCAATTCCACAAGAACTGTCCTAGCGAAAGTCTTCTTGAGTCGAAAGCTGTAACTCTGTGAGATGATTTCACAGAACACAAAGAAGTTTCTCAGAAAGCTTCTTTCTCTTTGTTATCGGAGGATATTTCCTTTGGCCCTATAGTCTTCAAAGGGATCCGAAATATCTGTTCTGAGATTCCACAGAAAGAAGGCTAGCAAAGAGATTTACGAAACACAGATGTATCTCTGTGAGATGAATTCAGAGAAAAATAAGCAGTTTCTCAGAAAGCTTCTTTCCAGATTTCATCTGAGGATATTTCCTTTTTCACCATAGCCCTCTATGGGCTTCCAAATATCACTTTGCCAATTCCACAAGAACTGTCTTAGCGAAAGGCTTCTTCAGGGGAAAGCTGTAACTCTGTGAGATGATTTCACAGAAAACAAAGAAATTTCTCAGAAAGCTTCTTTCTCTTTGTTATCGGAAGATATTTCCTTTGGCCCTATAGTCTTCAAAGGGATCCGAAATATCTGTTCTCAGATTCCACAGAAAGAATGCTAGCAAAGAGATCTACGAAACACACATGTAACTCTGTGAGATGAATTCACAGAACACTAAGCAGTTTCTCAGAAAGCTTCTTTCCAGATTTCATCTGAGGATATTTCCTTTTTCACCATAGCCCTCTATGGGCTTCCAAATATCACTTTGCCAATTCCACAAGAACTGTCTTAGCGAAAGGCTTCTTGAGGGGAAAGCTGAAACTCTGTGAGATTATTTCACAGAACACAAAGAGGTTTCTCAGAAAGCTTCTTTCTCTTTGTCATCGGAGGATATTTCCTTTGGCCCTATAGTCTTCAAAGCGATACGATATATCTGTTCTCAGATTCCACAGAAAGAAGGCTAGCAAAGAGATCCAATAAATACAGATGTAACTCTGTGAGATGAATTAACAGAACACTAAGCAGTTTCTCAGAAAGCTTCTTTCCATATTTCATCTGAGGATATTTCCTTTTTCACCATAGCCCTCTAAGGGCTTCCAAATATCACTTTGCCAATTCCACAAGAACTGTCTTAGCGGAAGGCTTATTGAGGGGAAAGCTGTAACTCTGTGAGATGATTTCACAGAACACAAAGAAGTTTCTCAGAAAGCTTCTTTCTCTTTGTTATCGGAGGATATTTCCTTTGGCCCTATAGTCTTCAAAGGGATCCGAAATATCTGTTCCCAGATTCCACAGAAAGAAGGCTAGCAAAGAGATCCACGAAATACAGATGTAACTCTGTGAGATGAATTCACAGAACACTAAGCAGTTTCTCAGAAAACTTCTTTCCAGATTTCATCTGAGGATATTTCCTTTTTCACCATAGCCCTCTATGGGCTACCAAATATCACTTTGCCAATTCCACAAGTACCGTCTTAGCGAAAGGCTTCTTGAGGGGAAAGCTGTAACTCTGTGAGATAATTTCACAGAACACAAAGAAGTTTCTCCGAAAGCTTCTTTCTCTTTGTTATCGGAGGATATTTCCTTTGGCCCTATAGTCTTCAAAGGGATCCGAAATATCTGTTCTCAGATTCCACAGAAAAAAGGCTAGCAAAGAGATCTACGAAACACAGATGTATCTCTGTGAGATGAATTCACAGAACACTAAGCAGTTTCTCAGAAAGCTTCTTTCCAGATTTCATCTGAGGATATTTCCTTTTTCACCATAGCCCTCTATTGGCTTCCAAATATCACTTTGCCAATTCCACAAGAACTGTCTTAGCGAAAGGGTTCTTGAGGGGAAAGCTGAAACTCTGTGAGATGATTTCACAGATCACAAAGAAGTTTCCCAGAAAGCTTCTTTCTCTTTGTTATCGGAGGATATTTCCTTTGGCCCTATAGTCTTCAAAGGGATCCGAAATATCTGTTCTCAGATTCCACAGAAAGAAGGCTAGAAAGAGATCCACGAAATACAGATGTAACTCTGTGAGATGAATTCACAGAACACTAAGCAGTTTCTCAGAAAGCTTCTTTCCAGATTTCATCGGAGGATATTTCCTTTTTCACCATAGCCCTCTATGGGCTTCCAAATCTCACTTTGCCAATTCCACAAGAACTGTCTTAGCGAAAGGCTTCTTGAGGGGAAAGCTGTAACTCAGTGAGATGATTTCACAGAACTCAAAGAAGTTTCTCAGAAAGCTTCTTTCTCTTTGTTATCGGAGGATATTTCCTTTGGCCCTATAGTCTTCAAAGGGATCCGAAATATCTGTTCTCAGATTCCACAGAAAGAAGGCTAGCAAAGATATCCACGAAACACAGATGTAACTCTGTGAGATGAATTCACAGAACACTAAGCAGTTTCTCAGAAAGCTTCTTTCCAGATTTCATCTGAGGATATTTCCTTTTTCACCGTAGCCCTCTATGGGCTTCCAAATATCACTTTGCCAATTCCACAAGAACTGTCTTAGGGAAAGGCTTCTTGAGGGGAAAGCTGTAACTCTGTGAGATGATTTCACAGAACACAAAGAAGTTTCTCAGAAAGCTTCTTTCTCTTTGTTATCGGAAGATATATCCTTTGGCCCTATAGTCTTCAAAGGTATCCGAAATATCTGTTCTCAGATTCCACAGAAATAAGGCTAGCAAAGAGATCTACGAAACACAGATGTAACTCTGTGAGATGAATTCACAGAACACTAAGCAGTTTCTCAGAAAGCTTCTTTACAGATTTCATCTGAGGATATTTCCTTTTTCACCATAGCCCTCTAGGGGCTTCCAAATATCACATTGCCAATTCCTCAAGAACTGTCTTACCGAAGGGCTGCTTGAGGGGAAAGCTGTAACTCTGTGAGATGATTTCACAGAACACAAAGAAGTTTCTCAGAAAGCTTCTTTCTCTTTGTTATCGGAGGATATTTCCTTTGGCCCTATAGTCTTCAAAGGGATCCGAAATATCTGTTCTCAGATTCCACAGAAAGAAGGCTAGCAAAGCGATCCACGAAATACAGATGTAACTCTGTGAGATGAATTCACAGAACACTAAGCAGTTTCTCAGAAAGCTTCTTTCCAGATTTCATCTGAAGATATTTGCTTTTTCAACATAGCCCTCTATGGGCTTCCAAATATCACTTTGCCAATTCCACAAGAATTGTCTTAGCGAAAGGCTTCTTGAGGGGAAAGCTGTAACTCTGTTTGATGATTTCACAGAACACAAAGAAGTTTCTCAGAAAGCTTCTTTCTTTTTGTTATCGGAGGATATTTCCTCTGGCTCTATAGTCTTCAAAGGGATCCGAAATATCTGTTCTCAGATTCCACAGAAAGAAGGCTAGCAAAGAGAACTAAGAAACACAGATGTATCTCTGTGAGATGAATTCACAGAAAAATAAGAAATTTCTCAGAAAGCTTCTTTCCAGATTTCATCTGAGGATATTTCCTTTTTCACCATAGCCTTCTATGGGCTTCCAAATATCACTTTGCCAATTCCACAAGAACTGTCTTAGCGAAAGGCTTCTTGAGGGGAAAGCTGAAACTCTCTGCGATGATTTCACAGAACACAAAGAAGTTTCACAGAAAGCTTCTTTCTCTTTGTTATCGGAGGATATTTCCTTTGGCCCTGTAGTCTTCAAAGGGATCCGAAATATCTGTTCTCAGATTCCACAGAAAGAAGGCTAGCAAAGAGATCTACGAAACACAGATGTAACTCTGTGAGATGAATTAACAGAACACTAAGCAGTTTCTCAGAAAGCTTCTTTCCAGATTTCATCTGAAGATATTTCCTTTTTCACCATAGCCCTCTATGGGTTTCAAAATATCAGTTTGCAATTCCACAAGAACTGTCTTAGCGAAAGGCTTCTTGAGGGGAAAGCTGTAACTCTGTGAGATGATTTCACAGAACACAAAGAAGTTTTTCAGAAAGCTTCTTTCTCTTTGTTATCAGAGGATATTTCCTTTGGCCCTATAGTCTGCAAAGGTATCGGAAATATCTGTTCTCAGATTCCACAGAAATAAGGCTAGCAAAGAGATCTACGAAACACAGATGTAACTCTGTGAGATGAATTCACAGAACACTAAGCAGTTTCTCAGAAAGCTTCTTTCCAGATTTCATCTGAGGATATTTCCTTTTTCACCATAGCCCTCTTTGGGCTTCCAAATATCACTTTGCCAATTCCACAAGAACTGTCTTAGCGAAAGTCTTCTGAGGGGAAAGCTGTAACTCTGTGAGATGATTTCACAGAACACAAAGAAGTTTCTCAGAAAGCTTCTTTCTCTTTGTTATCGGAGGATATTTCCTTTGGCCCTGTAGTCTTCAAAGGGATCCGAAATATCTGTTCTCAGATCCACACAAATAAGGCTAGCAAAGAGATCCACGAAATACAGATGTAACTCTGTGAGATGAATTCACAGAACACTAAGCAGTTTCTCAGAAAGCTTCTTTCCAGATTTCATCTGAGGATATTTCCTTTTTCACCATAGCCCTCTATGGGCTTCCAAATATCACTTTGCCAATTACACAAGAACTGTCTTAGCGAAAGGCTTCTTGAGGGGAAAGCTGTAACTCTGTGAGATGATTTCACAGAACACAAAGAAGTTTCTCAGAAAGCTTCTTTCTCTTTGTTATCGGAGGATATTTCCTTTGGCCCTATAGTCTTCAAAGGGATCCGAAATATCTGTTCTCAGATTCCACAGAAATAAGGCTAGCAAAGAGATCTACGAAATACAGATGTAACTCTGTGAGATGAATTAACAGAACACTAAGCAGTTTCTCAGAAAGCTTCTTTCCAGATTTCATCTGAGGATATTTCCTTTTTCACCATAGCCCTCTATGGGCTTCCAAATCTCACTTTGCCAATTCCACAAGAACTGTCTTAGCGAAAGGCTGCTTGAGGGGAAATCTGTAACTCTGTGAGATGATTTCACAGAACACAAAGAAGTTTCTCAGAAAGCTTCTTTCTCTTTGTTATCGGAGGATATTTCCTTTGGCCCTGTAGTCTTCAAAGGGATCCGAAATATCTGTTCTCAGATTCCACAGAAATAAGGCTAGCAAAGAGATCTACGAAACACAGATGTAACTCTGTGAGACGAATTCACAGAAAAATAAGCAGTTTCTCAGAAAGCTTCTTTCCAGATTTCATCTAAGGATATTTCCTTTTTCACCATAGCCCACTATGGGCTTCCAAATATCACTTTGCCAATTCCACAAGAACTGTCTTAGCGAAAGGCTTCTTGAGGGGAAAGCTCTAACTCTGTGAGATGATTTCACAGAACACAAAGAAGTTTCTCAGAAAGCTTCTTTCTCTTTGTTATCGGAGGATATTTCCTTTGGCCCTATAGTCTTCAAAGGGATCCGAAATATCTGTTCTCAGATTCCACAGAAAGAGGGCTAGCAAAGAGATCTACGAAACACAGATGTATCTCTGTGAGATGAATTCACAGAACACTAAGCAGTTTCTCAGAAAGCTTCTTTCCAGATTTCATCTGAGGATATTTCCTTTTTCACCATACCCCTCTATTGGCTTCCAAATATCACTTTGCCAATTCCACAAGAACTGTCTTAGCGAAAGGCTTCTTGAGGGGAAAGCTGAAACTCTGTGAGATGATTTCACAGAACACAAAGAAGTTTCCCAGAAAGCTTCTTTCTCTTTGTTATCGGAGGATATTTCCTTTGGCCCTATAGTCTTCAAAGGGATCCGAAATATCTGTTCTCAGATTCCACAGAAAGAAGGCTAGAAAGAGATCCACGAAATACAGATGTAACTCTGTGAGATGAATTCACAGAACACTAAGCAGTTTCTCAGAAAGCTTCTTTCCAGATTTCATCGGAGGATATTTCCTTTTTCACCATAGCCCTCTATGGGCTTCCAAATCTCACTTTGCCAATTCCACAAGAACTGTCTTAGCGAAAGGCTTCTTGAGGGGAAAGCTGTAACTCAGTGAGATGATTTCACAGAACTCAAAGAAGTTTCTCAGAAAGCTTCTTTCTCTTTGTTATCGGAGGATATTTCCTTTGGCCCTATAGTCTTCAAAGGGATCCGAAATATCTGTTCTCAGATTCCACAGAAAGAAGGCTAGCAAAGATATCCACGAAACACAGATGTAACTCTGTGAGATGAATTCACAGAACACTAAGCAGTTTCTCAGAAAGCTTCTTTCCAGATTTCATCTGAGGATATTTCCTTTTTCACCGTAGCCCTCTATGGGCTTCCAAATATCACTTTGCCAATTCCACAAGAACTGTCTTAGGGAAAGGCTTCTTGAGGGGAAAGCTGTAACTCTGTGAGATGATTTCACAGAACACAAAGAAGTTTCTCAGAAAGCTTCTTTCTCTTTGTTATCGGAAGATATATCCTTTGGCCCTATAGTCTTCAAAGGTATCCGAAATATCTGTTCTCAGATTCCACAGAAATAAGGCTAGCAACGAGATCTACGAAACACAGATGTAACTCTGTGAGATGAATTCACAGAACACTAAGCAGTTTCTCAGAAAGCTTCTTTACAGATTTCATCTGAGGATATTTCCTTTTTCACCATAGCCCTCTAGGGGCTTCCAAATATCACATTGCCAATTCCTCAAGAACTGTCTTACCGAAGGGCTGCTTGAGGGGAAAGCTGTAACTCTGTGAGATGATTTCACAGAACACAAAGAAGTTTCTCAGAAAGCTTCTTTCTCTTTGTTATCGGAGGATATTTCCTTTGGCCCTATAGTCTTCAAAGGGATCCGAAATATCTGTTCTCAGATTCCACAGAAAGAAGGCTAGCAAAGCGATCCACGAAATACAGATGTAACTCTGTGAGATGAATTCACAGAACACTAAGCAGTTTCTCAGAAAGCTTCTTTCCAGATTTCATCTGAAGATATTTGCTTTTTCAACATAGCCCTCTATGGGCTTCCAAATATCACTTTGCCAATTCCACAAGAATTGTCTTAGCGAAAGGCTTCTTGAGGGGAAAGCTGTAACTCTGTTTGATGATTTCACAGAACACAAAGAAGTTTCTCAGAAAGCTTCTTTCTTTTTGTTATCGGAGGATATTTCCTCTGGCTCTATAGTCTTCAAAGGGATCCGAAATATCTGTTCTCAGATTCCACAGAAAGAAGGCTAGCAAAGAGAACTAAGAAACACAGATGTATCTCTGTGAGATGAATTCACAGAAAAATAAGCAATTTCTCAGAAAGCTTCTTTCCAGATTTCATCTGAGGATATTTCCTTTTTCACCATAGCCTTCTATGGGCTTCCAAATATCACTTTGCCAATTCCACAAGAACTGTCTTAGCGAAAGGCTTCTTGAGGGGAAAGCTGAAACTCTCTGCGATGATTTCACAGAACACAAAGAAGTTTCACAGAAAGCTTCTTTCTCTTTGTTATCGGAGGATATTTCCTTTGGCCCTGTAGTCTTCAAAGGGATCCGAAATATCTGTTCTCAGATTCCACAGAAAGAAGGCTAGCAAAGAGATCTACGAAACACAGATGTAACTCTGTGAGATGAATTAACAGAACACTAAGCAGTTTCTCAGAAAGCTTCTTTCCAGATTTCATCTGAAGATATTTCCTTTTTCACCATAGCCCTCTATGGGTTTCAAAATATCAGTTTGCAATTCCACAAGAACTGTCTTAGCGAAAGGCTTCTTGAGGGGAAAGCTGTAACTCTGTGAGATGATTTCACAGAACACAAAGAAGTTTTTCAGAAAGCTTCTTTCTCTTTGTTATCAGAGGATATTTCCTTTGGCCCTATAGTCTGCAAAGGTATCGGAAATATCTGTTCTCAGATTCCACAGAAATAAGGCTAGCAAAGAGATCTACGAAACACAGATGTAACTCTGTGAGATGAATTCACAGAACACTAAGCAGTTTCTCAGAAAGCTTCTTTCCAGATTTCATCTGAGGATATTTCCTTTTTCACCATAGCCCTCTTTGGGCTTCCAAATATCACTTTGCCAATTCCACAAGAACTGTCTTAGCGAAAGTCTTCTGAGGGGAAAGCTGTAACTCTGTGAGATGATTTCACAGAACACAAAGAAGTTTCTCAGAAAGCTTCTTTCTCTTTGTTATCGGAGGATATTTCCTTTGGCCCTGTAGTCTTCAAAGGGATCCGAAATATCTGTTCTCAGATCCACACAAATAAGGCTAGCAAAGAGATCCACGAAATACAGATGTAACTCTGTGAGATGAATTCACAGAACACTAAGCAGTTTCTCAGAAAGCTTCTTTCCAGATTTCATCTGAGGATATTTCCTTTTTCACCATAGCCCTCTATGGGCTTCCAAATATCACTTTGCCAATTACACAAGAACTGTCTTAGCGAAAGGCTTCTTGAGGGGAAAGCTGTAACTCTGTGAGATGATTTCACAGAACACAAAGAAGTTTCTCAGAAAGCTTCTTTCTCTTTGTTATCGGAGGATATTTCCTTTGGCCCTATAGTCTTCAAAGGGATCCGAAATATCTGTTCTCAGATTCCACAGAAATAAGGCTAGCAAAGAGATCTACGAAATACAGATGTAACTCTGTGAGATGAATTAACAGAACACTAAGCAGTTTCTCAGAAAGCTTCTTTCCAGATTTCATCTGAGGATATTTCCTTTTTCACCATAGCCCTCTATGGGCTTCCAAATCTCACTTTGCCAATTCCACAAGAACTGTCTTAGCGAAAGGCTGCTTGAGGGGAAATCTGTAACTCTGTGAGATGATTTCACAGAACACAAAGAAGTTTCTCAGAAAGCTTCTTTCTCTTTGTTATCGGAGGATATTTCCTTTGGCCCTGTAGTCTTCAAAGGGATCCGAAATATCTGTTCTCAGATTCCACAGAAATAAGGCTAGCAAAGAGATCTACGAAACACAGATGTAACTCTGTGAGATGAATTCACAGAACACTAAGCAGTTTCTCAGAAAGCTTCTTTCCAGATTTCATCTGAGGATATTTCCTTTTTCACCGTAGCCCTCTATGGGCTTCCAAATATCACTTTGCCAATTCCACAAGAACTGTCTTAGCGAAAGGCTTCTTGAGCGGAAAGGTGTAACTCTGTGAGATGATTTCACAGAACACTAAGAAGTTTCTCAGAAAGCTTCTTTCTCTTTGTTATCGGAGGATATTTCCTTTGGCCCTATAGTCTTCAAAGGGATCCGAAATATCTGTTCTCAGATTACACAGAAATAAGGCTAGCAAAGACATCCACGAAATACACATGTAACTCTGTGAGTGGAAGTCACACATCACAGAGCAGTTTCTCAGAAAGCTTCTTTCCAGCTTTCATCTGAGGATATTTCCTTTTACACCATAGCCCTCTATGGGCTTCCAAATATCACTTTGCCAATTCCACAAGAACTGTCTTAGCGAAAGGCTTCTGGAGGGGAAAGCTGTAACTCTGTGAGATGATTTCACAGAACACAAAGAAGTTTCTCAGAAAGCTTCTTTCTCTTTGTTATCGGAGGATATTTCCTTTGGCCCTGTAGTCTTCAAAGGGATCCGAATATCTGTTCTCAGATTCCACAGAAATAAGGCTAGCAAAGAAATCTACGAAACACATATGTAACTCTGTGAGATGAATTCACAGAACACTAAGCAGTTTCTCAGAAAGCTTCTTTCCAGATTTCATCTGAGGATATTTCCTTTTTCACCATAGCCCTCTATGGGCTTCCAAATATCACTTTGCCAATTCCACAAGAACTGTCTTAGCGAACGGCTTCTGGGGGGAAAGCTGTAACTCTGTGAGATGATTTCACAGAACACAAAGAAGTTTCTCAGAAAGCTTCTTTCTCTTTGTTATCGGAGGATATTTCCTTTGGCCCTGTAGTCTTCAAAGGGATCCGAAATATCTGTTCTCAGATTCCACAGAAATAAGGCTAGAAAAGAGATCTACGAAACACAGATGTAACTCTGTGAGATGAATTCACAGAACACTAAGCAGTTTCTCAGAAAGCTTCTTTCCAGATTTCATCTGAGGATATTTCCTTCTTCACCATAGCCCTCTATGGGTTTCAAAATATCAGTTTGCCAATTCAACAAGAACTGTCTTAGCGAAAGGCTTCTTGAGGGGAAAGCTGTAACTCTGTGAGATGATTTCACAGAACACAAAGAAGTTTCTCAGAAAGCTTCATTCTCTTTGTTATCGGAGGATATTTCCTTTGGCCCTATAGTCTTCAAAGGGATCCGAAATATCTGTTCTCAGATTCCACAGAAATAAGGCTAGCAAAGAGATCTACAAAACACAGATGTAACTCTGTGAGATGAATTCACAGAACACTAAGCAGTTTCTCAGAAAGCTTCTTTCCAGATTTCATCTGAGGATATTTCCTTTTTCACCATAGCCCTCTATGGGCTCCCAAATATCACTTTGCCAATTCCACAAGAACTGTCTTAGCGAAAGGCTTCTTGAGGGGAAAGCTGTAACTCTGTGAGATGATTTCACAGAACACAAAGAAGTTTCTCAGAAAGCTTCTTTCTATTTGTTATCGGAGGATATTTCCTTTGGCCCTGCAGTCTTCAAAGGGATCCGAAATATCTGTTCTCAGATTCCACAGAATTAAGGCTAGCAAAGAGATCTACGAAACACAGATGTAACTCTGTGAGATGAATTAACAGAACACTAAGCAGTTTCTCAGAAAGCTTCTTTCCAGATTTCATCTGAGGATATTTCCTTTTTCACCATAGCTCTCTATGGGCTTCCAAATATCACTTTGCCAATTCCACAAGAACTGTCTTAGCGAAAGGCTTCTTGAGGGGAAAGCTGTAACTCTGTGAGATGATTTCACAGAACACAAAGAAGTTTCTCAGAAAGCTTCTTTCTCTTTGTTATCGGAGGATATTTCCTTTCGCCCTATAGTCTTCAAAGGGATCCGAAATATCTGTTCTCAGATTCCACAGAAATAAGGCTAGCAAAGAGATCCACGAAATACACATGTAACTCTGTGAGTGGAAGTCACACATCACAGAGCAGTTTCTCAGAAAGCTTCTTTCCAGCTTTCATCTGAGGATATTTCCTTTTTCACCATAGCCCTCTATGGGCTTCCAAATATCACTTTGCCAATTCCACAAGAACTGTCTTAGCGAAAGGCTTCTTGAGGGGAAAGCTGTAACTCTGTGAGATGATTTCACAGAACACAAAGAAGTTTCTCAGAAAGCTTCTTTCTCTTTGTTATCGGAGGATATTTCCTTTGGCCCTATACTCTTCAAAGGGATCCGAAATATCTGTTCTCAGATTCCACAGAAATAAGGCTAGCAAAGAGATCTACGAAACACAGATGTAACTCTGTGAGATGAATTAACAGAACACTAATCAGTTTCTCAGAAAGCTTCTTTCCAGATTTCATCTGAGGATATTTCCTTTTTCACCATAGCCCTCTATGGGTTTCAAAATATCAGTTTGCAAATTCCACAAGAAATGTCTTAGTGAAAGGCTTCTTGAGGGGAAAGCTGTAACTCTGTGAGATGATTTCACAGAACACAAAGAAGTTTTTCAGAAAGCTTCTTTCTCTTTGTTATCGGAGGATATTTCCTTTGGGCCTATAGTCTTCAAAGGTATCGGAAATATCTGTTCTCAGATTCCACAGAAATAAGGCTCGCAAAGAGATCTACGAAACACAGATGTAACTCGGTGAGATGAATTCACAGAACACTAAGCAGTTTCTCAGAAAGCTTCTTTCCAGATTTCATCTGAGGACATTTCCTTTTTCACCATAGCTCTCTGTGGGCTCCTAAATATCACTTTGCCAATTCCACAAGAACTGTCTTAGCGAAAGGCTTCTTGAGGGGAAAGCTGTAACTCTGTGAGATGATTTCACAGAACACAAAGAAGTTTCTCAGAAAGCTTCTTTCTCTTTGTTATCGGAGGATATTTCCTTTGGCCCTATAGTCTTCAAAGGGATCCGAAATATCTGTTCTCAGATTCCACAGAAATAAGGCTAGCAAAGAGATCTACGAAACACAGATGTAACTCTGTGAGATGAATTAACAGAACACTAAGCAGTTTCTCAGAAAGCTTCTTTCCAGATTTCATCTGAGGATATTTCCTTTTTCACCATAGCCCTCTATGGGCTTCCAAATATCACTTTGCCAATTCCACAAGAACTGTCTTAGCGAAAGGCTTCTTGAGCAGAAAGGTGTAACTCTGTGAGATGATTTCACAGAACACTAAGAAGTTTCTCAGAAAGCTTCTTTCTCTTTGTTATCGGAGGATATTTCCTTTGGCCCTATAGTCTTCAAAGGGATCCGAAATATCTGTTCTCAGATTACACAGAAATAAGGCTAGCAAAGAGATCCACGAAATACACATGTAACTCTGTGAGTGGAAGTCACACATCACAGAGCAGTTTCTCAGAAAGCTTCTTTCCAGCTTTCATCTGAGGATATTTCCTTTTACACCATAGCCCACAATGGGCTTCCAAATATCACTTTGCCAATTCCACAAGAACTGTCTTAGCGAAAGTCTTCTTGAGGGGAAAGCTGTAACTCTGTGAGATGATTTCACAGAACACAAAGAAGTTTCTCAGAAAGCTTCTTTCTCTTTGTTATCGGAGGATATTTCCTTTGGCCCTATAGTCTTCAAAGGGATCCGAAATATCTGTTCTCAGATTCCACAGAAAGAAGGCTAGCAAAGAGATCTACGAAACCTAGATGTAACTCTGTGCGATGAATTCACAGAACACTAAGCAGTTTCTCAGAAAGCTTCTTTCCAGATTTCATCTGAGGATATTTCCTTTTTCACCATAGCCCTCTATGGGCTTCCAAATATCACTTTGCCAATTCCACAAGAACTGTCTTAGCGAAAGTCTTCTTGAGTCGAAAGCTGTAACTCTGTGAGATGATTTCACAGAACACAAAGAAGTTTCTCAGAAAGCTTCTTTCTCTTTGTTATCGGAGGATATTTCCTTTGGCCCTATAGTCTTCAAAGGGATCCGAAATATCTGTTTTCAGATTCCACAGAAATAAGGATAGCGAGGAGATCTACGAAACACAGATGTAACTCTGTGAGATGAATTAACAAAACACTAAGCAGTTTCTCAGAAAGCTTCTTTCCAGATTTCATCTGAGGATATTTCCTTTTTCACCATAGCCCTCTATGGGCTTCCAAATATCACTTTGCCAATTCCACAAGAACTGTCTTAGCGAAAGGCTTCCTCAGGGGAAAGCTGTAACTCTGTGAGATGATTTCACAGAACACAAAGAAGTTTCTCAGAAAGCTTCTTTCTCTTTGTTATCGGAGGATATTTCCTTTGGCCCTATAGTCTTCAAAGGGATCCGAAATATCTGTTCTCAGATTCCACAGAAAGAAGGCTAGCAAAGAGATCTACGAAACACAGATGTAACTCTGTGAGATGAATTCACAGAACACTAAGCAGTTTCTCAGAAAGCTTCTTTCCAGATTTCATCTGAGGATATTTCCTTTTTCACCATAGCCCTCTATGGGCTTCCAAATATCACTTTGCCAATTCCACAAGAACTGTCTTAGCGAAAGGCTTCTTGAGGGGAAAGCTGTAACTCTGTGAGATGATTTCACAGAACACAAAGAAGTTTCTCAGAAAGCTCTTTCTCTTTGTTATCAGACGATATTTCCTTTGGCCCTATAGTCTTCAAAGGGATCCGAAATATCTGTTCTCAGATTCCACAGAAATAAGGCTAGCAAAGAGATCCAGGAAATACAGATGTAACCCTGTGAGACGAATTAACAGAACACTAAGCAGTTTCTCAGAAAGCTTCTTTCCAGACTTCATCTGAGTATATTTCCTTTTTCACCATAGCCCTCTATGGGCTTCCAAATATCACTTTTCCAATTCCACAGGAACTGTCTTAGCGAAAGGCTTCTTGAGGGGAAAGCTGTAACTCTGTGAGATGATTTCACAGAACACAAAGAAGTTTCTCAGAAAGCTTCTTTCTCTTTCTTATCGGAGGATATTTCTTTTGGCCCTATAGTCTTCAAAGGGATCCGAAATATCTGTTCTCAGATTCCACAGAAAGAAGGCTAGCAAAGAGATCTACGAAACACAGATGTAACTCTGTGCGATGAATTCACAGAACACTAAGCAGTTTCTCAGAAAGCTTCTTTCCAGATTTCATCTGAGGATATTTCCTTTTTCACCATAGCCCTCTATGGGCTTCCAAATATCACTTTGCCAATTCCACAAGAACTGTCTTAGCGAAAGGCTTCTTGATGCGAAATCTGTAACTCTGTGAGATGATTTCACAGAACACAAAGAAGTTTCTCAGAAAGCTTCTTTCTCTTTGTTATCGGAGGATATTTCCCTTGGCCCTATAGTCTTCAAAGGGATCCGAAATATCTGTTTTCAGATTCCACAGAAATAAGGATAGCGAAGCGATCTACGAAACACAGATGTAACTCTGTGAGATGAATTAACAAAACACTAAGCAGTTTCTCAGAAAGCTTCTTTCCAGATTTCATCTGAGGATATTTCCTTTTTCACCATAGCCCTCTATGGGCTTCCAAATATCACTTTGCCAATTCCACAAGAACTGTCTTAGCGAAAGGCTTCTTGATGGGAAAGCTGTAACTCTGTGAGATGATTTCACAGAACACAAAGAAGTTTCTCAGAATGCTTCTTTCCCTTTGTTATCGGAGGATATTTCCTTTGGCCCTATAGTCTTCAAAGGGATCCGAAATATCTGTTCTCAGATTCCACAGAAATAAGGCTAGCAAAGAGATACACGAAATACAGATGTAACTCTGTGAGATGAATTCACAGAACACTAAGCAGTTTCTCAGAAAGCTTTTTTCCAGATTTCATCTGAGGATATTTCCTTTTTCACCATAGCCCTCTAAGGGCTTCCAAATATCACTTTGCCAATTCCACAAGAACTGCCTTAGCGAAAGGCTTCTTGAGGGGAAAACTGTAACTCTGTGAGATGATTTCACAAAACACAAAGAAGTTTCTCAGAAAGCTTCTTTCTCTTTGTTATCGGAGGATATTTCCTTTGGCCCTATAGTCTTCAAAGGGATCCGAAATATCTGTTCTCACATTCCACAGAAAGAAGGCTAGCAAAGAGATCCACGAAATACAGATGTTACTCTGTGAGATGAATTCACAGAACACTAAGCAGTTTCTCAGAAAGCTTCTTTCCAGATTTCATCTGAGGATATTTCCTTTTTCACCATAGCCCTCTATGGGCTTCCAAATATCACTTTGCCAATTCCACAAGAACTGTCTTAGCGAAAGGCTTCTTGAGGGGAAAGCTGTAACTCTGTGAGATGATTTCACAGAACACAAAGAAGTTTCTCAGAAAGCTCTTTCTCTTTGTTATCGGAGGATATTTCCTTTGGCCCTATAGTCTTCAAAGGGATCCGACATATCTGTTCTCAGATACCACAGAAAGAAAGCTAGCAAAGAGATCCAGGAAATACAGATGTAACTCTGTGAGATGAATTAACAGAACACTAAGCAGTTTCTCAGAAAGCTTCTTTCCAGATTTCATCTGAGGATATTTCCTTTTTCACCATAGCCCTCTATGGGCTTCCAAATATCACTTTGCCAATTCCACAAGAACTGTCATAGCGAAAGGCTTCTTCAGGGGAAAGCTGTAACTCTGTGAGATGATTTCACAGAACACTAAGAAGTTTCTCAGAAAGCTTCTTTCTCTTTGTTATCGGAGGATATTTCCTTTGGCCCTATAGTCTTCAAAGGGATCCGAAATATCTGTTCTCACATTCCACAGAAAGAAGGCTAGCAAAGAGATCCACGAAATACAGATGTAACTCTGTGAGATGAATTAACAGAACACTAAGCAGTTTCTCAGAAAGCTTCTTTCCAGATTTCATCTGAGGATATTTCCTTTTTCACCATAGCCCTCTATGGGCTTCCAAATATCACTTTGCCAATTACACAAGAACTGTCTTAGCGAAAGGCTTCTGGGGGGAAAGCTGTAACTCTGTGAGATGATTTCACAGAACACAAAGAAGTTTCTCAGAAAGCTTCTTTCTCTTTGTTATCGGAGGATATTTCCTTTGGCCCTATAGTCTTCAAAGGGATCCGAAATATCTGTTCTCAGATTCCACAGAAATAAGGCTAGCAAAGAGATCTACGAAACACAGATGTAACTCTGTGAGATGAATTCACAGTACACTAAGCAGTTTCTCAGAAAGCTTCTTTACAGATTTCATCTGAGGATATTTCCATTTTCACCATAGCCCTCTATGGGCTTCCAAATATCACTTTGCCAATTCCACAAGAACTGTCTTAGCGAAAGGCTTCTTGAGGGGAAAGCTGTAACTCTGTGAGATGATTTCACTGAACAAAAGAAGTTTCTCAGAAAGCTTCTTTCTCTTTGTTATCGGAGGATATTTCCTTTAGCCCTATACTCTTCAATGGGATCCGAAATATCTGTTCTCAGATTCCACAGAAATAAGGCTAGCAAAGAGATCTACGAAACACAGATGTAACTCTGTGCGATGAATTTACAGAACACTAAGCAGTTTCTCAGAAAGCTTCTTTCCAGATTTCATCTGAGGATATTTCCTTTTTCACCATAGCCCTCTACGGGTTTGAAAATATCACTTTCCCAATACCAGAAGAACTGTCTTAGCGAAAGGCTTCTTGAGGGGAAAGCTGTAACTCTGTGAGATGATTTCACAGAACACAAAGAAGTTTCTCAGAAAGCTTCTTTCTCTTTGTTATCGGAGGATATTTCCTTTGGCCCTATAGTCTTCAAAGGGATCCGAAATATCTGTTCTCAGATTCCACAGAAATAAGGCTAGCAAAGAGATCTACGAAACACAGATGTAACTCTGTGAGATGAATTCACAGAACACTAAGCAGTTTCTCAGAAAGCTTCTTTCCAAATTTCATCTGAGAATATTTCCTATTTCACCATAGCCCTCTATGGGCTTCCAAATATCACTTTGCCAATTCCACAAGAACTGTCTTAGCGAAAGGCTTCTTGAGGGGAAAGCTGTAACTCTGTGAGATGATTTCACAGAACCCAAAGAAGTTTCTCAGAAAGCTTCTTTCTCTTTGTTGTCGGAGGATATTTCCTTTGGCCCTATAGTCTTCAAAGGGATCCGAAATATCTGTTCTCAGATTCCACAGAAAGAAGGCTAGCAAAGAGATCCACGAAATACAGATGTAACTCTGTGAGATGAATTCACAGAACACTAAGCAGTTTCTCAGAAAGCTTCTTTCCAGATTTCATCTGAGGATATTTCCTTTTTCACCATAGCCCTCTATGGGCTTCCAAATATCACTTTGCCAATTCCACAAGAACTGTCTTAGCGAAAGGCTTCTTGAGGTGAAAGCTGTAACTCTGTGAGATGATTTCACAGAACACAAAGGAGTTTCCCAGAAAGCTTCTTTCTCTTTGTTATTGAAGGATATTTCCTTTGGCCCTATAGTCTTCAAAGGTATCCGAAATATCTGTTCTCAGATTCCACACAAATAAGGCTAGCAAAGAGATACACGAAATACAGATGTAACTCTGTGAGATGAATTAACAGAACACTAATTAGTTTCTCAGAAAGCTTCTTTCGAGATTTCCTCTGAAGATATTTCCATTTTCACCATAGACCTCTATGGGCTTCCAAAAATCACTTTACCAATTCCACAAGAACTGTCTTAGCGAAAGGCTTCTTGAGGGGAAAGCTGTAACTCTGTGAGATGATTTCACTTAACAAAAGAAGTTTCTCAGAAAGCTTCTTTCTCTTTGTTATCGGAGGATATTTCCTTTGGCCCTATAGTCTTCAAAGGGATCCGAAATATCTGTTCTCAGATTCCACAGAAATAAGGCTAGCAAAGAGATCTACGAAACACAGATGTAACTCTGTGAGATGAATTCACAGAACACTAAGCAGTTTCTCAGAAAGCTTCTTTCCAGATTTCATCTGAGGGTATTTCCTTTTTCACCATAGCCCTCTATGGGTTTCCAAATCTCACTTTGCCAATCAAAAAGAACTGTCTTAGTGAAAGGCTTCTTGAGGTGAAAGCTGTAACTCTGTGAGATGATTTCACAGAACACAAAGAAGTTTCTCAGAAAGCTTCTTTCTCTTTGTTATCGGAGGATATTTCCTTTGGCCCTATACTCTTCAAAGGGATCCGAAATATCTGTTCTCAGATTCCACAGAAATAGGGCTAGCAAAGAGATCTACGAAACATAGATGTAACACTGTGCGCTGAATTCACAGAACACTAAGCAGTTTCTCAGAAAGCTTCTTTCGAGATTTCCTCTGAGGATATTTCCATTTTCACCATAGACCTCTATGGGCTTCCAAATATCACTTTGCCAATTCCACAAGAACTGTCTTAGCGAAAGGCTTCTTGAGGGGAAAGCTGTAACTCTGTGAGATGATTTCACTTAACAAAAGAAGCTTCTCAGAAAGCTTCTTTCTCTTTGTTATCGGAGGATGTTTCCTTTAGCCCTATACTCTTCAATGGGATCCGAAATATCTGTTCTCAGATTCCACAGAAAGAAGGCTAGCAAAGAGATCTACGAAACACAGATGTAACTCTGTGAGATGAATTCACAGAACACTAAGCAGTTTCTCAGAAAGCTTCTTTCCAGATTTCATCTGAGGATATTTCCTTTTTCACCATAGCCCTCTAGGGGTTTCAAAATATCACTTTGCCAATTCCCAAAGAACTGTCTTAGCGAAAGGCTTCTTCACGGGAAAGCTGTAACTCTGTGAGATGATTTCACAGAACACTAAGCAGTTTCTCAGAAAGCTTCTTTCCAGATTTCATCTGAGGATATTTCCTTTTTCAACATAGCCCTCTATGGGCTTCCAAATATCAGTTTGCCAAATCCACAAGAACTGTCTTAGCGAAAGGCTTCTTGAGGGGAAACTTGTAACTCTGTGAGATGATTTCACAGAACACAAAGAAGTTTCTCAGAAAGCTCTTTCTCTTTGTTATCGGAGGATATTTCCTTTGGCCCTATAGTCTTCAAAGGGATCTGACATATCTGTTCTCAGATTCCACAGAAAGAAGGCTAGCAAAGAGATCCAGGAAATACAGATGTAACTCTGTGAGATGAATTAACAGAACACTAAGCAGTTTCTCAGAAAGCTTCTTTCCAGATTTCATCTGAGGATATTTCCTTTTTCACCATAGCCCTCTATGGGCTTCCAAATATCACTTTGCCAATTCCACAGGAACTGTCTTAGCGAAAGGCTTCTTGAGGGGAAAGCTGTAACAATGTGAGATGATTTCACAGAACACAAAGAAGTTTCTCAGAAAGCTTCTTTCTCTTTGTTATCGGAGGATATTTCTTTTGGCCCTATAGTCTTCAAAGGGATCCGAAATATCTGTTCTCAGATTCCACAGAAAGAAGGCTAGCAAAGAGATCTACGAAACACAGATGTAACTCTGTGCGATGAATTCACAGAACACTAAGCAGTTTCTCAGAAAGCTTCTTTCCAGATTTCATCTGAGGATATTTCCTTTTTCACCATAGCCCTGTATGGACTTCCAAATATCACTTTGCCAATTCCACAAGAACTGTCTTAGCGAAAGGCTTCTTGAGGCGAAAGCTGTAACTCTGTGAGATGATTTCACAGAACACAAAGAAGTTTCTCAGAAAGCTTCTTTCTCTTTGTTATCGGAGTATATTTCCCTTGGCCCTATAGTCTTCAAAGGGATCCGAAATATCTGCTTTCAGATTCCACAGAAATAAGGATAGCGAAGCGATCTACGAAACACAGATGTAACTCTGTGAGATGAATTAACAAAACACTAAGCCGTTTCTCAGAAAGCTTCTTTCCAGATTTCATCTGAGGATATTTCCTTTTTCACCATAGCCCTCTATGGGCTTCCATATCTCACTTTGCCAATTTCACAAGAACTGTCTTAGCGAAAGGCTTCTTGAGCGGAAAGGTGTAACTCTGTGAGATGATTTCACAGAACACTAAGAAGTTTCTTAGAAAGCTTCTTTCTCTTTGTTATCGGAGGATATTTCCTTTGGCCCTATAGTCTTCAAAGGGATCCGAAATATCTGTTCTCAGATTACACAGAAGTAAGGCTAGCAAAGAGATCCACGAAATACACATGTAACTCTGTGAGTGGAAGTCACACATCACAGAGCAGTTTCTCAGAAAGCTTCTTTCCAGCTTTCATCTGAGGATATTTCCTTTTTCACCATAGACCTCTATGGGCTTCCAAATATCACTTTGCCAATTCCACAAGAACTGTCTTAGCGAAAGGCTTCTTGATGGGAAAGCTGTAACTCTGTGAGATGATTTCACAGAACACAAAGAAGTTTCTCAGAAAGCTTCTTTCTCTTTGTTATCGGAGGATATTTCATTTGGCCCTATAGTCTTCAAAGGGATCCGAAATATCTGTTCTCAGATTCCACAGAAATAAGGCTAGCAAAGAGATCTACGAAACACAGATGTAACTCTGTGAGATGAATTCACAGAACACTAAGCAGTTTCTCAGAAAGCTTCTTTCCAGATTTCATCTGAGGGTATTTCCTTTTTCACCATAGCCCTCTATGGGTTTCCAAATCTCACTTTGCCAATCAAAAAGAACTGTCTTAGTGAAAGGCTTCTTGAGGTGAAAGCTGTAACTCTGTGAGATGATTTCACAGAACACAAAGAAGTTTCTCAGAAAGCTTCTTTCTCTTTGTTATCGGAGGATATTTCCTTTGGCCCTATACTCTTCAAAGGGATCCGAAATATCTGTTCTCAGATTCCACAGAAATAGGGCTAGCAAAGAGATCTACGAAACATAGATGTAACACTGTGAGCTGAATTCACAGAACACTAAGCAGTTTCTCAGAAAGCTTCTTTCGAGATTTCCTCTGAGGATATTTCCATTTTCACCATAGACCTCTATGGGCTTCCAAATATCACTTTGCCAATTCCACAAGAACTGTCTTAGCGAAAGGCTTCTTGAGGGGAAAGCTGTAACTCTGTGAGATGATTTCACTTAACAAAAGAAGCTTCTCAGAAAGCTTCTTTCTCTTTGTTATCGGAGGATGTTTCCTTTAGCCCTATACTCTTCAATGGGATCCGAAATATCTGTTCTCAGATTCCACAGAAAGAAGGCTAGCAAAGAGATCTACGAAACACAGATGTAACTCTGTGAATTGAATTCACAGAACACTAAGCAGTTTCTCAGAAAGCTTCTTTCCAGATTTCATCTGAGGATATTTCCTTTTTCACCATAGCCCTCTAGGGGTTTCAAAATATCACTTTGCCAATTCCCAAAGAACTGTCTTAGCGAAAGGCTTCTTCACGGGAAAGCTGTAACTCTGTGAGATGATTTCACAGAACACTAAGCAGTTTCTCAGAAAGCTTCTTTCCAGATTTCATCTGAGGATATTTCCTTTTTCAACATAGCCCTCTATGGGCTTCCAAATATCAGTTTGCCAAATCCACAAGAACTGTCTTAGCGAAAGGCTTCTTGAGGGGAAACTTGTAACTCTGTGAGATGATTTCACAGAACACAAAGAAGTTTCTCAGAAAGCTCTTTCTCTTTGTTATCGGAGGATATTTCCTTTGGCCCTATAGTCTTCAAAGGGATCTGACATATCTGTTCTCAGATTCCACAGAAAGAAGGCTAGCAAAGAGATCCAGGAAATACAGATGTAACTCTGTGAGATGAATTAACAGAACACTAAGCAGTTTCTCAGAAAGCTTCTTTCCAGATTTCATCTGAGGATATTTCCTTTTTCACCATAGCCCTCTATGGGCTTCCAAATATCACTTTGCGAATTCCACAGGAACTGTCTTAGCGAAAGGCTTCTTGAGGGGAAAGCTGTAACAATGTGAGATGATTTCACAGAACACAAAGAAGTTTCTCAGAAAGCTTCTTTCTCTTTGTTATCGGAGGATATTTCTTTTGGCCCTATAGTCTTCAAAGGGATCCGAAATATCTGTTCTCAGATTCCACAGAAAGAAGGCTAGCAAAGAGATCTACGAAACACAGATGTAACTCTGTGCGATGAATTCACAGAACACTAAGCAGTTTCTCAGAAAGCTTCTTTCCAGATTTCATCTGAGGATATTTCCTTTTTCACCATAGCCCTGTATGGACTTCCAAATATCACTTTGCCAATTCCACAAGAACTGTCTTAGCGAAAGGCTTCTTGAGGCGAAAGCTGTAACTCTGTGAGATGATTTCACAGAACACAAAGAAGTTTCTCAGAAAGCTTCTTTCTCTTTGTTATCGGAGTATATTTCCCTTGGCCCTATAGTCTTCAAAGGGATCCGAAATATCTGCTTTCAGATTCCACAGAAATAAGGATAGCGAAGCGATCTACGAAACACAGATGTAACTCTGTGAGATGAATTAACAAAACACTAAGCCGTTTCTCAGAAAGCTTCTTTCCAGATTTCATCTGAGGATATTTCCTTTTTCACCATAGCCCTCTAGGGGCTTCCATATCTCACTTTGCCAATTTCACAAGAACTGTCTTAGCGAAAGGCTTCTTGAGCGGAAAGTTGTAACTCTGTGAGATGATTTCACAGAACACTAAGAAGTTTCTTAGAAAGCTTCTTTCTCTTTGTTATCGGAGGATATTTCCTTTGGCCCTATAGTCTTCAAAGGGATCCGAAATATCTGTTCTCAGATTACACAGAAGTAAGGCTAGCAAAGAGATCCACGAAATACACATGTAACTCTGTGAGTGGAAGTCACACATCACAGAGCAGTTTCTCAGAAAGCTTCTTTCCAGCTTTCATCTGAGGATATTTCCTTTTTCACCATAGACCTCTATGGGCTTCCAAATATCACTTTGCCAATTCCACAAGAACTGTCTTAGCGAAAGGCTTCTTGATGGGAAAGCTGTAACTCTGTGAGATGATTTCACAGAACACAAAGAAGTTTCTCAGAAAGCTTCTTTCTCTTTGTTATCGGAGGATATTTCATTTGGCCCTATAGTCTTCAAAGGGATCCGAAATATCTGTTCTCAGATTCCACAGAAAGAAGGCTAGCAAAGAGATACACGAAATACAGATGTAACTCTCTGAGATGAATTCACAGAACACTAAGCAGTTTCTCAGAAAGCTTTTTTCCAGATTTCATCTGAGGATATTTCCTTTTTCACCATAGCCCTCTATGGGCTTCCAAATATCACTTTGCCAATTCCACAAGAACTGCCTTAGCGAAAGGCTTCTTGAGGGGAAAACTGTAACTCTGTTAGATGATTTCACAAAACACAAAGAAATTTCTCAGAAAGCTTCTTTCTCTTTGTTATCGGAGGATATTTCCTTTGGCCCTATAGTCTTCAAAGGGATCCGAAATATCTGTTCTCACATTCCACAGAAAGAAGGCTAGCAAAGAGATCCACGAAATACAGATGTAACTCTGTGAGATGAATTCACAGAACCCTAAGCAGTTTCTCAGAAAGCTTCTTTCCAGATTTCATCTGAGGATATTTCCTTTTTCACCATAGCCCTCTATGGGCTTCCAAATATCACTTTGCCAATTCCACAAGAACTGTCTTAGGAAAGGCTTCTGGGGGGAAAGCTGTAACTCTGTGAGATGATTTCACAGAACACAAAGAAGTTTCTCAGAAAGCTTCTTTCTCTTTGTTATCGGAGGATATTTCCTTTGGCCCTATAGTCTTCAAAGGGCTCCGAAATATCTGTTCTCAGATTCCACAGAAATAAGGCTAGCAAAGAGATCTACGAAACACAGATGTAACTCTGTGAGATGAATTCACAGTACACTAAGCAGTTTCTCAGAAAGCTTCTTTCCAGATTTCATCTGAGGATATTTCCTTTTTCACCATAGCCCTCTATGGGCTTCCAAATATCACTTTGCCAATTCCACAAGAACTGTCTTAGCGAAAGGCTTCTTCAGGGGAAAGCTGTAACTCTGTGAGATGATTTCACTGAACAAAAGAAGTTTCTCAGAAAGCTTCTTTCTCTTTGTTATCGGAGTATATTTCCTTTAGCCCTATACTCTTCAATGGGATCCGAAATATCTGTTCTCATATTCCACAGAAATAAGGCTAGCAAAGAGATCTACGAAACGCAGATGTAACTCTGTGCGATGAATTTACAGAACACTAAGCAGTTTCTCAGAAAGCTTCTTTCCAGATTTCATCTGAGGATATTTCCTTTTTCACCATAGCCCTCTACGGGTTTGAAAATATCACTTTGCCAATTCCACCCGAACTGTCTTAGCGAAAGGCTTCTTGAGGGGAAAGCTGTAACTCTGTGAGATGATTTCACAGAACACAAAGAAGTTTCTCAGAAAGCTTCTTTCTCTTTGTTATCGGAGGATATTTCCTTTGGCCCTATAGTCTTCAAAGGGATCCGAAATATCTGTTCTCAGATTCCACAGAAAGAAGGCTAGCAAAGAGATCTACGAAACACAGATGTAACTCTGTGAGATGAATTCACAGAACACTAAGCAGTTTCTCAGAAAGCTTCTTTCCAAATTTCATCTGAGAATATTTCCTATTTCACCATAGCCCTCTATGGGCTTCCAAATATCACTTTGCCAATTCCACAAGAACTGCCTTAGCGAAAGGCTTCTTGAGGGGAAAGCTGTAACTCTGTGAGATGATTTCACAGAACACAAAGGAGTTTCCCAGAAAGCTTCTTTCTCTTTGTTATTGAAGGATATTTCCTTTGGCCCTATAGTCTTCAAAGGGATCCGAAATATCTGTTCTCAGATTCCACAGAAAGAAGGCTAGCAAAGAGATCCACGAAATACAGATGTAACTCTGTGAGATGAATTCACAGAACCCTAAGCAGTTTCTCAGAAAGCTTCTTTCCAGATTTCATCTGAGGATATTTCCTTTTTCACCATAGCCCTCTATGGGCTTCCAAATATCACTTTGCCAATTCCACAAGAACTGTCTTAGGAAAGGCTTCTGGGGGGAAAGCTGTAACTCTGTGAGATGATTTCACAGAACACAAAGAAGTTTCTCAGAAAGCTTCTTTCTCTTTGTTATCGGAGGATATTTCCTTTGGCCCTATAGTCTTCAAAGGGATCCGAAATATCTGTTCTCAGATTCCACAGAAAGAAGGCTAGCAAAGAGATCTACGAAACACAGATGTAACTCTGTGAGATGAATTCACAGTACACTAAGCAGTTTCTCAGAAAGCTTCTTTCCAGATTTCATCTGAGGATATTTCCTTTTTCACCATAGCCCTCTATGGGCTTCCAAATATCACTTTGCCAATTCCACAAGAACTGTCTTAGCGAAAGGCTTCTTCAGGGGAAAGCTGTAACTCTGTGAGATGATTTCACTGAACAAAAGAAGTTTCTCAGAAAGCTTCTTTCTCTTTGTTATCGGAGTATATTTCCTTTAGCCCTATACTCTTCAATGGGATCCGAAATATCTGTTCTCATATTCCACAGAAATAAGGCTAGCAAAGAGATCTACGAAACGCAGATGTAACTCTGTGCGATGAATTTACAGAACACTAAGCAGTTTCTCAGAAAGCTTCTTTCCAGATTTCATCTGAGGATATTTCCTTTTTCACCATAGCCCTCTACGGGTTTGAAAATATCACCTTGCCAATTCCACCCGAACTGTCTTAGCGAAAGGCTTCTTGAGGGGAAAGCTGTAACTCTGTGAGATGATTTCACAGAACACAAAGAAGTTTCTCAGAAAGCTTCTTTCTCTTTGTTATCGGAGGATATTTCCTTTGGCCCTATAGTCTTCAAAGGGATCCGAAATATCTGTTCTCAGATTCCACAGAAAGAAGGCTAGCAAAGAGATCTACGAAACACAGATGTAACTCTGTGAGATGAATTCACAGAACACTAAGCAGTTTCTCAGAAAGCTTCTTTCCAGATTTCATCTGAGGATATTTCCTTTTTCACCATAGCCCTCTATGGGCTTCCAAATATCACTTTGCCAATTCCACAAGAACTGCCTTAGCGAAAGGCTTCTTGAGGGGAAAGCTGTAACTCTGTGAGATGATTTCACAGAACACAAAGGAGTTTCCCAGAAAGCTTCTTTCTCTTTGTTATTGAAGGATATTTCCTTTGGCCCTATAGTCTTCAAAGGGATCCGAAATATCTGTTCTCAGATTCCACAGAAATAAGGCTAGCAAAGAGATCTACGAAACACAGATGTAACTCTGTGAGATGAATTCACAGAACACTAAGCAGTTTCTCAGAAAGCTTTTTCCAGATTTCATCTGAGGATATTTCCTATTTCACCCTAGCCCTCTATGGGCTTCCAAATATCACTTTGCCAATTCCACAAGAACTGTCTTAGCGAAAGGTTTCTTCAGGGAAAAGCTGTAACTCTTTGAGATGATTTCACAGAACACAAAGAAGTTTCTCAGAAAGCTTCTTTCTCTTTGTTATCGGAGGATATTTCCTTTGGCCCTATAGTCTTCAAAGGGATCCGAAATATCTGTTCTCAGATTCCACACAAATAAGGCTAGCAAAGAGATCCACGAAACACAGATGTAACTCTGTGAGATGAATTCACAGAACACTAAGCAGTTTCTCAGAAAGCTTCTTTCCAGATTTCATCTGAGGATATTTCCTTTTTCACCATAGGCCTCTATGGGCTTCCAAATCACACTTTGCCAATTCCACAAGAACTGTCTTAGTGAAAGGCTTCTTGAGGTGAAAGCTGTAACTCTGTGAGATGATTTCACAGAAGACAAAGAAGTTTCTCAGAAAGCTTCTTTCTCTTTGTTATCGGAGGATATTTCCTTTGGCCCTATACTCTTCAAAGGGATCCGAAATATCTGTTCTCAGATTCCACAGAAATAGGGCTAGCAAAGAGATCTACGAAACATAGATGTAACACTGTGAGATGAATTCACAGAACACTAAGCAGTTTCTCAGAAAGCTTCTTTCGAGATTTCCTCTGAGGATATTTCCATTTTCACCATAGACCTCTATGGGCTTCCAAATATCACTTTGCCAATTCCACAAGAACTGTCTTAGCGAAAGGCTTCTTGAGGGGAAAGCTGTAACTCTGTGAGATGATTTCACTTAACAAAAGAAGCTTCTCAGAAAGCTTCTTTCTCTTTGTTATCGGAGGATGTTTCCTTTAGCCCTATACTCTTCAATGGGATCCGAAATATCTGTTCTCAGATTCCACAGAAATAAGGCTAGCAAAGAGATCTACGAAACACAGATGTAACTGTGTGAGATGAATTCACAGAACACTAAGCAGTTTCTCAGAAAGCTTCTTTCCAGATTTCATCTGAGGATATTTCCTTTTTCACCATAGCCCTCTATGGGCTTCCAAATATCACTTTTCCAATTCCACAGGAACTGTCTTAGCGAAAGGCTTCTTGAGGGGAAAGCTGTAACAATGTGAGATGATTTCACAGAACACAAAGAAGTTTCTCAGAAAGCTTCTTTCTCTTTGTTATCGGAGGATATTTCCTTTGGCCCTATAGTCTTCAAAGGAATCTGACATATCTGTTCTCTGATTCCACAGAAAGAAGGCTAGCAAAGAGATCTACGAAACACAGATGTAACTCTGTGCGATGAATTCACAGAACACTAAGCAGTTTCTCAGAAAGCTTCTTTCCAGATTTCATCTGAGGATATTTCCTTTTTCACCATAGCCCTCTATGGGCTTCCAAATATCACTTTGCCAATTCCTCAAGAACTGTCTTAGCGAAAGGCTTCTTGAAGCGAAAGCTGTAACTCTGTGAGATGATTTCACAGAACACAAAGAAGTTTCTCAGAAAGCTTCTTTCTCTTTGTTATCGGAGGATATTTCCTTTGGCCCTATAGTCTTCAAAGGGATCCGAAATATCTGTTCTCAGATTCCACAGAAAGAAGGCTAGGAAGGAGATACACGAAATACAGATGTAACTCTGTGAGATGAATTCACAGAACACTAAGCAGTTTCTCAGAAAGCTTTTTTCCAGATTTCATCTGAGGATATTTCCTTTTTCACCATAGCCCTCTATGGGCTTCCAAATATCACTTTGCCAATTCCACAAGAACTGCCTTAGCGAAAGGCTACTTGAGGGGAAATCTGTAACTCTGTTAGATGATTTCACAAAACACAAAGAAGTTTCTCAGAAAGCTTCTTTCTCTTTGTTATCGGAGGATATTTCCTTTGGCCCTATAGTCTTCAAAGGGATCCGAAATATCTGTTCTCACATTCCACAGAAAGAAGGCTAGCAAAGAGATCCACGAAATACAGATGTAACTCTGTGAGATGAATTCACAGAACACTAAGCAGTTTCTCAGAAAGCTTCTTTCCAGATTTCATCTGAGGATATTTCCTTTTTCACCATAGCCCTCTATGGGCTTCCAAATATCACTTTGCCAATTCCACAAGAACTGTCTTAGCGAAAGGATTCTTGAGCGGAAAGGTGTAACTCTGTGAGATGATTTCACAGAACACTAAGAAGTTTCTTAGAAAGCTTCTTTCTCTTTGTTATCGGAGGATATTTCCTTTGGCCCTATAGTCTTCAAAGGGATCCGAAATATCTGTTCTCAGATTCCACAGAAAGAAGGCTAGCAAAGAGATACACGAAATACAGATGTAACTCTGTGAGATGAATTCACAGAACACTAAGCAGTTTCTCAGAAAGCTTTTTTCCAGATTTCATCTGAGGATATTTCCTTTTTCACCATAGCCCTCTATGGGCTTCCAAATATCACTTTGCCAATTCCACAAGAACTGCCTTAGCGAAAGGCTTCTTGAGGGGAAAACTGTAACTCTGTTAGATGATTTCACAGAACACAAAGAAGTTTCTCAGAAAGCTCTTTCTCTTTGTTATCGGAGGATATTTCCTTTGGCCCTATAGTCTTCAAAGGGATCCGAAATATCTGTTCTCAGATACCACAGAAAGAAGGTAGCAAAGAGATCCAGGAAATACAGATGTAACTCAGTGAGATGAATTAACAGAACACTAAGCAGTTTCTCAGAAAGCTTCTTTCCAGATTTTATCTGAGGATATTTCCTTTTTCACCATAGCCCTCTATGGGCTTCCAAATATCACTTTGCCAATTCCACAAGAACTGTCTTAGCGAAAGGCTTCTTGAGGGGAAAGCTGTAACTCTGTGAGATGATTTCACAGAACACAAAGAAGTTTCTCAGAAAGCTTCTTTCTCTTTGTTTTCGGAGGATACTTCCTTTGGCCCTGTAGTCTTCAAAGGGATCCGAAATATCTGTCTCAGATTCCACAGAAAGAAGGCTAGCAAAGAGATCTACGAAACACAGATGTAACTCTGTGCGATGAATTCACAGAACACTAAGCAGTTTCTCAGAAAGCTTCTTTCCAGATTTCATCTGAGGATATTTCCTTTTTCACCATAGCCCTCTATGGGCTTCCAAATATCACTTTGCCAATTCCACAAGAACTGTCTTAGCGAAAGGCTTCTTGAGGCGAAATCTGTAACTCTGTGAGATGATTTCACAGAACACAAAGAAGTTTCTCAGTAAGCATCTTTCTCTTTGTTATCGGAGGATATTTCCCTTGGCCCTATAGTCTTCAAAGGGATCCGAAATATCTGTTTTCAGATTCCACAGAAATAAGGATAGCGAAGCGATCTACGAAACACAGATGTAACTCTGTGAGATGAATTAACAAAACACTAAGCAGTTTCTCAGAAAGCTTCTTTCCAGATTTCATCTGAGGATATTTCCTTTCTCACCATAGCCCTCTATGGGCTTCCATATCTCACTTTGCCAATTTCACAAGAACTGTCTTAGCGAAAGGCTTCTTGAGCGGAAAGGTGTAACTCTGTGAGATGATTTCACAGAAGACTAAGAAGTTTCTTAGAAAGCTTCTTTCTCTTTGTTATCGGAGGATATTTCCTTTGGCCCTATAGTCTTCAAAGGGATCCGAAATATCTGTTCTCAGATTACAAAGAAATAAGGCTAGCAAAGAGATCCACGAAATACACATGTAACTCTGTGAGTGGAAGTCACGCATCACAGAGCAGTTTCTCAGAAAGCTTCTTTCCAGCTTTCATCTGAGGATATTTCCTTTTTCACCATAGCCCTCTATGGGCTTCCAAATATCACTTTGCCAATTCCACAAGAACTGTCTTAGCGAAAGGCTTCTTGAAGGGAAAGCTGTAACTCTGTGAGATGATTTCACAGAACACAAAGAAGTTTCTCAGAAAGCTTCTTTCTCTTTGTTATCGGAGCATATTTCCTTTGGCCCTATAGTCTTCAAAGGGATCCGAAATATCTGTTCTCAGATTCCACAGAAATAAGGCTAGCAAAGAGATCTACGAAACACAGATGTAACTCTGTGCGATGAATTTACAGAACACTAAGCAGTTTCTCAGAAAGCTTCTTTCCAGATTTCATCTGAGGATATTTCCTTTTTCACCATAGCCCTCTACGGGTTTGAAAATATCACTTTGCCAATACCAGAAGAACTGTCTTAGCGAAAGGCTTCTTGAGGGGAAAGCTGGAACCCTGTGAGATGATTTCACAGAACACAAAGAAGTTTCTCAGAAAGCTTCTTTCTCTTTGTTATCGGAGGATATTTCCTTTGGCCCTATAGTCTTCAAAGGGATCCGAAATATCTGTTCTCAGATTCCACAGAAAGAAGGCTAGCAAAGAGATCCACGAAATACAGATGTAACTCTGAGAGATGAATTCACAGAACACTAAGCAGTTTCTCAGAAAGCTTCTTTCCAGATTTCATCTGAGGATATTTCCTTTTTCACCATAGCCCTCTATGGGCTTCCAAATATCACTTTGCCAATTCCACAAGAACTGTCTTAGCGAAAGGATTCTTGAGCGGAAAGGTGTAACTCTGTGAGATGATTTCACAGAACACTAAGAAGTTTCTTAGAAAGCTTCTTTCTCTTTGTTATCGGAGGATATTTCCTTTGGCCCTATAGTCTTCAAAGGGATCCGAAATATCTGTTCTCAGATTCCACAGAAAGAAGGCTAGCAAAGAGATACACGAAATACAGATGTAACTCTGTGAGATGAATTCACAGAACACTAAGCAGTTTCTCAGAAAGCTTTTTTCCAGATTTCATCTGAGGATATTTCCTTTTTCACCATAGCCCTCTATGGGCTTCCAAATATCACTTTGCCAATTCCACAAGAACTGTCTTAGCGAAAGGATTCTTGAGCGGAAAGGTGTAACTCTGTGAGATGATTTCACAGAACACTAAGAAGTTTCTTAGAAAGCTTCTTTCTCTTTGTTATCGGAGGATATTTCCTTTGGCCCTATAGTCTTCAAAGGGATCCGAAATATCTGTTCTCAGATTCCACAGAAAGAAGGCTAGCAAAGAGATACACGAAATACAGATGTAACTCTGTGAGATGAATTCACAGAACACTAAGCAGTTTCTCAGAAAGCTTTTTTCCAGATTTCATCTGAGGATATTTCCTTTTTCACCATAGCCCTCTATGGGCTTCCAAATATCACTTTGCCAATTCCACAAGAACTGCCTTAGCGAAAGGCTTCTTGAGGGGAAAACTGTAACTCTGTTAGATGATTTCACAGAACACAAAGAAGTTTCTCAGAAAGCTCTTTCTCTTTGTTATCGGAGGATATTTCCTTTGGCCCTATAGTCTTCAAAGGGATCCGAAATATCTGTTCTCAGATACCACAGAAAGAAGGTAGCAAAGAGATCCAGGAAATACAGATGTAACTCAGTGAGATGAATTAACAGAACACTAAGCAGTTTCTCAGAAAGCTTCTTTCCAGATTTTATCTGAGGATATTTCCTTTTTCACCATAGCCCTCTATGGGCTTCCAAATATCACTTTGCCAATTCCACAAGAACTGTCTTAGCGAAAGGCTTCTTGAGGGGAAAGCTGTAACTCTGTGAGATGATTTCACAGAACACAAAGAAGTTTCTCAGAAAGCTTCTTTCTCTTTGTTTTCGGAGGATATTTCCTTTGGCCCTGTAGTCTTCAAAGGGATCCGAAATATCTGTCTCAGATTCCACAGAAAGAAGGCTAGCAAAGAGATCTACGAAACACAGATGTAACTCTGTGCGATGAATTCACAGAACACTAAGCAGTTTCTCAGAAAGCTTCTTTCCAGATTTCATCTGAGGATATTTCCTTTTTCACCATAGCCCTCTATGGGCTTCCAAATAATACTTTGCCAATTCCACAAGAACTGTCTTAGCGAAAGGCTTCTTGAGGCGAAATCTGTAACTCTGTGAGATGATTTCACAGAACACAAAGAAGTTTCTCAGTAAGCATCTTTCTCTTTGTTATCGGAGGATATTTCCCTTGGCCCTATAGTCTTCAAAGGGATCCGAAATATCTGTTTTCAGATTCCACAGAAATAAGGATAGCGAAGCGATCTACGAAACACAGATGTAACTCTGTGAGATGAATTAACAAAACACTAAGCAGTTTCTCAGAAAGCTTCTTTCCAGATTTCATCTGAGGATATTTCCTTTCTCACCATAGCCCTCTATGGGCTTCCATATCTCACTTTGCCAATTTCACAAGAACTGTCTTAGCGAAAGGCTTCTTGAGCGGAAAGGTGTAACTCTGTGAGATGATTTCACAGAAGACTAAGAAGTTTCTTAGAAAGCTTCTTTCTCTTTGTTATCGGAGGATATTTCCTTTGGCCCTATAGTCTTCAAAGGGATCCGAAATATCTGTTCTCAGATTACAAAGAAATAAGGCTAGCAAAGAGATCCACGAAATACACATGTAACTCTGTGAGTGGAAGTCACGCATCACAGAGCAGTTTCTCAGAAAGCTTCTTTCCAGCTTTCATCTGTGGATATTTCCTTTTTCACCATAGCCCTCTATGGGCTTCCAAATATCACTTTGCCAATTCCACAAGAACTGTCTTAGCGAAAGGCTTCTTGATGGGAAAGCTGTAACTCTGTGAGATGATTTCACAGAACACAAAGAAGTTTCTCAGAAAGCTTCTTTCTCTTTGTTATCGGAGCATATTTCCTTTGGCCCTATAGTCTTCAAAGGGATCCGAAATATCTGTTCTCAGATTCCACAGAAATAAGGCTAGCAAAGAGATCTACGAAACAGAGATGTAACTCTGTGCGATGAATTTACAGAACACTAAGCAGTTTCTCAGAAAGCTTCTTTCCAGATTTCATCTGAGGATATTTCCTTTTTCACCATAGCCCTCTACGGGTTTGAAAATATCACTTTGCCAATACCAGAAGAACTGTCTTAGCGAAAGGCTTCTTGAGGGGAAAGCTGGAACCCTGTGAGATGATTTCACAGAACACAAAGAAGTTTCTCAGAAAGCTTCTTTCTCTTTGTTATCGGAGGATATTTCCTTTGGCCCTATAGTCTTCAAAGGGATCCGAAATATCTGTTCTCAGATTCCACAGAAAGAAGGCTAGCAAAGAGATCCACGAAATACAGATGTAACTCTGTGAGATGAATTCACAGAACACTAAGCAGTTTCTCAGAAAGCTTCTTTCCAGATTTCATCTGAGGATACTTCCTTTTTCACCATAGCCCTCTATGGGCTTCCAAATATCACTTTGCCAATTCCACAAGAACTGTCTTAGCGAAAGGATTCTTGAGCGGAAAGGTGTAACTCTGTGGGATGATTTCACAGAACACTAAGAAGTTTCTTAGAAAGCTTCTTTCTCTTTGTTATCGGAGGATATTTCCTTTGGCCCTATAGTCTTCAAAGGGATCCGAAATATCTGTTCTCAGATTCCACAGAAAGAAGGCTAGCAAAGAGATACACGAAATACAGATGTAACTCTGTGAGATGAATTCACAGAACACTAAGCAGTTTCTCAGAAAGCTTTTTTCCAGATTTCATCTGAGGATATTTCCTTTTTCACCATAGCCCTCTATGGGCTTCCAAATATCACTTTGCCAATTCCACAAGAACTGCCTTAGCAAAAGGCTTCTTGAGGGGAAAACTGTAACTCTGTTAGATGATTTCACAGAACACAAAGAAGTTTCTCAGAAAGCTCTTTCTCTTTGTTATCGGAGGATATTTCCTTTGGCCCTATAGTCTTCAAAGGGATCCGAAATATCTGTTCTCAGATACCACAGAAAGAAGGTAGCAAAGAGATCCAGGAAATACAGATGTAACTTAGTGAGATGAATTAACAGAACACTAAGCAGTTTCTCAGAAAGCTTCTTTCCAGATTTTATCTGAGGATATTTCCTTTTTCACCATAGCCCTCTATGGGCTTCCAAATATCACTTTGCCAATTCCACAAGAACTGTCTTAGCGAAAGGCTTCTTGAGGGGAAAGCTGTAACTCTGTGAGATGATTTCACAGAACACAAAGAAGTTTCTCAGAAAGCTTCTTTCTCTTTGTTTTCGGAGGATATTTCCTTTGGCCCTATAGTCTTCAAAGGGATCCGAAATATCTGTCTCAGATTCCACAGAAAGAAGGCTAGCAAAGAGATCTACGAAACACAGATGTAACTCTGTGCGATGAATTCACAGAACACTAAGCAGTTTCTCAGAAAGCTTCTTTCCAGATTTCATCTGAGGATATTTCCTTTTTCACCATAGCCCTCTATGGGCTTCCAAATATCACTTTGCCAATTCCACAAGTACTGTCTTAGCGAAAGGCTTCTTGAGGCGAAATCTGTAACTCTGTGAGATGATTTCACAGAACACAAAGAAGTTTCTCAGTAAGCTTCTTTCTCTTTGTTATCGGAGGATATTTCCCTTGGCCCTATAGTCTTCAAAGGGATCCGAAATATCTGTTTTCAGATTCCACAGAAATAAGGATAGCGAAGCGATCTACGAAACACAGATGTAACTCTGTGAGATGAATTAACAAAACACTAAGCAGTTTCTCAGAAAGCTTCTTTCCAGATTTCATCTGAGGATATTTCCTTTCTCACCATAGCCCTCTATCGGCTTCCATATCTCACTTTGCCAATTTCACAAGAACTGTCTTAGCGAAAGGCTTCTTGAGCGGAAAGGTGTAACTCTGTGAGATGATTTCACAGAAGACTAAGAAGTTTCTTAGAAAGCTTCTTTCTCTTTGTTATCGGAGGATATTTCCTTTGGCCCTATAGTCTTCAAAGGGATCCGAAATATCTGTTCTCAGATTACACAGAAATAAGGCTAGCAAAGAGATCCACGAAATACACATGTAACTCTGTGAGTGGAAGTCACGCATCACAGAGCAGTTTCTCAGAAAGCTTCTTTCCAGCTTTCATCTGAGGATATTTCCTTTTTCACCATAGCCCTCTATGGGCTTCCAAATATCACTTTGCCAATTCCACAAGAACTGTCTTAGCGAAAGGCTTCTTGAGGGGAAAGCTGTAACTCTGTGAGATGATTTCACAGAACACAAAGAAGTTTCTCAGAATGCTTCTTTCCCTTTGTTATCGGAGGATATTTCCTTTGGCCCTATAGTCTTCAAAGGGATCCGAAATATCTGTTCTCAGATTCCACAGAAAGAAGGCTAGCAAAGAGATACACGAAATACA
Source organism: Macaca nemestrina (assembly GCF_043159975.1). Lineage (NCBI taxonomy): Eukaryota > Metazoa > Chordata > Mammalia > Primates > Cercopithecidae > Macaca > Macaca nemestrina. The sequence goes on from NC_092134.1 coordinate 96,461,820, forward strand.
GATGTAACTCTGTGAGATGAATTCACAGAACACTAAGCAGTTTCTCAGAAAGCTTTTTTCCAGATTTCATCTGAGGATATTTCCTTTTTCACCATAGCCCTCTATGGGCTTCCAAATATCACTTTGCCAATTCCACAAGAACTGCCTTAGCGAAAGGCTTCTTGAGGGGAAAACTGTAACTCTGTTAGATGATTTCACAAAACACAAAGAAGTTTCTCAGAAAGCTTCTTTCTCTTTGTTATCGGAGGATATTTACTTTGGCCCTATAGTCTTCAAAGGGATCCGAAATATCTGTTCTCACATTCCACAGAAAGAAGGCTAGCATAGAGATCCACGAAATACAGATGTAACTCTGTGAGATGAATTCACAGAACACTAAGCTGTTTCTCAGAAAGCTTCTTTCCAGATTTCATCTGAGGATATTTCCTTTTTCACCATAGCCCTCTATGGGCTTCCAAATATCACATTGCCAATTCCACAAGAACTGTCTTAGCGAAAGGCTTCTTGAGGGGAAAGCTGTAACTCTGTGAGATGATTTCACAGAACACAAAGAAGTTTCTCAGAAAGCTCTTTCTCTTTGTTATCGGAGGATATTTCCTTTGGCCCTATAGTCTTCAAAGGGATCCGACATATCTGTTCTCAGATACCACAGAAAGAAAGCTAGCAAAGAGATCCAGGAAATACAGATGTAACTCTGTGAGATGAATTAACAGAACACTAAGCAGTTTCTCAGAAAGCTTCTTTCCAGATTTCATCTGAGGATATTTCCTTTTTCACCATAGCCCTCTATGGGCTTCCAAATATCACTTTGCCAATTCCACAAGAACTGTCATAGCGAAAGGCTTCTTCAGGGGAAAGCTGTAACTCTGTGAGATGATTTCACAGAACACAAAGAAGTTTCTCAGAAAGCTTCTTTCTCTTTGTTATCGGAGGATATTTCCTTTGGCCCTATAGTCTTCAAAGGGATCCGAAATATCTGTTCTCACATTGCACAGAAAGAAGGCTAGCAAAGAGATCCACGAAATACAGATGTAACTCTGTGAGATGAATTAACAGAACACTAAGCAGTTTCTCAGAAAGCTTCTTTCCAGATTTCATCTGAGGATATTTCCTTTTTCACCATAGCCCTCTACGGGTTTGAAAATATCACTTTGCCAATACCAGAAGAACTGTCTTAGCGAAAGGCTTCTTGAGGGGAAAGCTGGAACTCTGTGAGATGATTTCACAGAACACAAAGAAGTTTCTCAGAAAGCTTCTTTCTCTTTGTTATCGGAGGATATTTCCTTTGGCCCTATAGTCTTCAAAGGGATCCGAAATATCTGTTCTCAGATTCCACAGAAATAAAGCTAGCAAAGAGATCTACGAAACACAGATGTAACTCTGTGAGATGAATTCAAGGAACACTAAGCAGTTTCTCAGAAAGCTTCTTTCCAAATTTCATCTGAGAATATTTCCTATTTCACCATAGCCCTCTATGGGCTTCCAAATATCACTTTGCCAATTCCACAAGAACTGTCTTAGCGAAAGGCTTCTTGAGGGGAAAGCTGTAACTCTGTGAGATGATTTCACAGAACCCAAAGAAGTTTCTCAGAAAGCTTCTTTCTCTTTGTTATCGGAGGATATTTCCTTTGGCCCTATAGTCTTCAAAGGGATCCGAAATATCTGTTCTCAGATTCCACAGAAAGAAGGCTAGCAAAGAGATCCACGAAATACAGATGTAACTCTGTGAGATGAATTCACATAACACTAAGCAGTTTCTCAGAAAGCTTCTTTCCAGATTTCATCTGAGGATATTTCCTTTTTCACCATAGCCCTCTATGGGCTTCCAAATATCACTTTGCCAATTCCACAAGAACTGTCTTAGCGAAAGGCTTCTTGAGGGGAAAGCTGTAACTCTGTGAGATGATTTCACAGAACACAAAGAAGTTTCTCAGAAAGCTTCTTTCTCTTTGTTATCGGAGGATATTTCCTTTGGCCCTATAGTCTTCAAAGGGATCCGAAATATCTGTTCTCAGATTCCACACAAATAAGGCTAGTAAAGAGATCTACGAAACATAGATGTAACACTGTGAGATGAATTCACAGAACACTAAGCAGTTTCTCAGAAAGCTTCTTTCGAGATTTCCTCTGAGGATATTTCCATTTTCACCATAGACCTCTATGGGCTTCCAAATATCACTTTGCCAATTCCACAAGAACTGTCTCAGCGAAAGGCTTCTTGAGGGGAAAGCTGTAACTCTGTGAGATGATTTCACTTAACAAAAGAAGCTTCTCAGAAAGCTTCTTTCTCTTTGTTATCGGAGGATGTTTCCTTTGGCCCTATCCTCTTCAATGGGATCCGAAACATCTGTTCTCAGATTCCACAGAAATAAGGCTAGCAAAGTGATCTACGAAACACAGATGTAACTGTGTGAGATGAATTCACAGAACACTAAGCAGTTTCTCAGAAAGCTTCTTTCCAGATTTCATCTGAGGATATTTCCTTTTTCACCATAGCCCTCTAGGGGTTTCAAAATATCACTTTGCCAATTCCCAAAGAACTGTCTTAGCGAAAGGCTTCTTCAGGGGAAAGCTGTAACTCTGTGAGATGATTTCACAGTACACTAAGCAGTTTCTCAGAAAGCTTCTTTCCAGATTTCATCTGAGGATATTTCCTTTTTCACCATAGCCCTCTATGGGCTTCCAAATATCACTTTGCCAAATCCACAAGAACTGTCTTAGCGAAAGGCTTCTTGAGGGGAAACCTGTAACTCTGTGAGATGATTTCACAGAACACAAAGAAGTTTCTCAGAAAGCTCTTTCTCTTTGTTATCGGAGTATATTTCCTTTGGCCCTATAGTCTTCAAAGGGATCTGACATATCTGTTCTCAGATTCCACAGAAAGAAGGCTAGCAAAGAGATCCAGGAAATACAGATGTAACTCTGTGAGATGAATTAACAGAACACTAAGCAGTTTCTCAGAAAGCTTCTTTCCAGATTTCATCTGAGGATATTTCCTTTTTCACCATAGCCCTCTATGGGCTTCCAAATATCACTTTTCCAATTCCACCGGAACTGTCTTAGCGAAAGGCTTCTTGAGGGGAAAGCTGTAACAATGTGAGATGATTTCACAGAACACAAAGAAGTTTCTCAGAAAGCTTCTTTCTCTTTGTTATCGGAGGATATTTCTTTTGGCCCTATAGTCTTCAAAGGGATCCGAAATATCTGTTCTCAGATTCCACAGAAAGAAGGCTAGCAAAGAGATCTACGAAACACAGATGTAACTCTGTGCGATGAATTCACAGAACACTAAGCAGTTTCTCAGAAAGCTTCTTTCCAGATTTCATCTGAGGATATTTCCTTTTTCACCATAGCCCTCTATGGGCTTCCAAATATCACATTGCCAATTCCACAAGAACTGTCTTAGCGAAAAGCTTCTTGAGGCGAAAGCTGTAACTCTGTGAGATGATTTCAGAGAACACAAAGAAGTTTCTCAGAAAGCTTCTTTCTCTTTGTTATCGGAGGATATTTCCCTTGGCCCTATAGTCTTCAAAGGGATCCGAAATATCTGTTTTCAGATTCCACAGAAATAAGGATAGCGAAGCGATCTACGAAACACAGATGTAACTCTGTGAGATGAATTAACAAAACACTAAGCCGTTTCTCAGAAAGCTTCTTTCCAGATTTCATCTGAGGATATTTCCTTTTTCACCATAGCCCTCTATGGGCTTCCATATCTCACTTTGCCAATTTCACAAGAACTGTCTTAGCGAAAGGCTTCTTGACGGAAAGGTGTAACTCTGTGAGATGATTTCACAGAACACTAAGAAGTTTCTTAGAAAGCTTCTTTCTCTTTGTTATCGGAGGATATTTCCTTTGGCCCTATAGTCTTCAAAGGGATCCGAAATATCTGTTCTCAGATTGCACAGAAATAAGGCTAGCAAAGAGATCCACGAAATACACATGTAACTCTGTGAGTGGAAGTCACACATCACAGAGCAGTTTCTCAGAAGTCTTCTTTCCAGCTTTCATCTGAGGATATTTCCTTTTTCACCATAGACCTCTATGGGCTTCCAAATATCACTTTGCCAATTCCACAAGAACTGTCTTAGCGAAAGGCTTCTTGATGGGAAAGCTGTAACTCTGTGAGATGATTTCACGGAACACAAAGAAGTTTCTCAGAAAGCTTCTTTCTCTTTGTTATCGGAGGATATTTCCTTTGGCCCTATAGTCTTCAAAGGGATCCGAAATATCTGTTCTCAGATTCCACAGAAAGAAGGCTAGCAAAGAGATACACGAAATACAGATGTAACTCTGTGAGATGAATTCACAGAACACTAAGCAGTTTCTCAGAAAGCTTTTTTCCAGATTTCATCTGAGGATATTTCCTTTTTCACCATAGCCCTCTATGGGCTTCCAAATATCACTTTGCCAATTCCACAAGAACTGCCTTAGCGAAAGGCTTCTTGAGGGGAAAACTGTAACTCTGTTAGATGATTTCACAAAACACAAAGAAGTTTCTCAGAAAGCTTCTTTCTCTTTGTTATCGGAGGATATTTCCTTTGGCCCTATAGTCTTCAAAGGGATCCGAAATATCTGTTCTCACATTCCACAGAAAGAAGGCTAGCAAAGAGATCCACGAAATACAGATGTAACTCTGTGAGATGAATTCACAGAACACTAAGCAGTTTCTCAGAAAGCTTCTTTCCAGATTTCATCTGAGGATATTTCCTTTTTCACCATAGCCCTCTATGGGCTTCCAAATATCACTTTGCCAATTCCACAAGAACTGTCTTAGCGAAAGGCTTCTGGGGGGAAAGCTGTAACTCTGTGAGATGATTTCACAGAACACAAAGAAGTTTCTCAGAAAGCTTCTTTCTCTTTGTTATCGGAGGATATTTCCTTTGGCCCTATAGTCTTCAAAGGGATCCGAAATATCTGTTCTCAGATTCCACAGAAATAAGGCTAGCAAAGAGATCTACGAAACACAGATGTATCTCTGTGAGATGAATTCACAGTACACTAAGCAGTTTCTCAGAAAGCTTCTTTCCAGATTTCATCTGAGGATATTTCCTTTTTCACCATAGCCCTCTATGGGCTTCCAAATATCACTTTGCCAATTCCACAAGAACTGTCTTAGCGAAAGGCTTCTTGAGGGGAAAGCTGTAACTCTGTGAGATGATTTCACAGAACACAAAGAAGTTTCTCAGAAAGCTTCTTTCTCTTTGTTATCGGAGGAGATTTCCTTTGGCCCTATAGTCTTCAAAGGGATCCGAAATATCTGTTCTCAGATTCCACAGAAATAAGGCTAGCAAAGAGATCTACGAAACACAGATGTAACTCTGTGAGATGAATTCACAGAACACTAAGCAGTTTCTCAGAAAGCTTCTTTCCAGATTTCATCTGAGGATATTTCCATTTTCACCATAGCCCTCTATGGGCTTCCAAATATCACTTTGCCAATTCCACAAGAACTGTCTTAGCGAAAGGCTTCTTGAGGGGAAAGCTGTAACTCTGTGAGATGATTACACACAACACAAAGAAGTTTCTCAGAAAGCTTCTTTCTCTTTGTTATCGGAGGATATTTCCCTTGGCCCTATAGTCTTCAAAGGGATCCGAAATATCTGTTCTCAGATTACACAGAAATAAGGCTAGCAAAGAGATCCACGAAATGCACATGTAACTCTGTGAGTGGAAGTCACACATCACAGAGCAGTTTCTCAGAAAGCTTCTTTCCAGCTTTCATCTGAGGATATTTCGTTTTTCACCATAGACCTCTATGGGCTTCCAAATATCACTTTGCCAATTCCACAAGAACTGTCTTAGCGAAAGGCTTCTTGAGGGGAAAGCTGTAACTCTGTGAGATGATTTCACAGAACACAAAGAAGTTTCTCAGAAAGCTTCTTTCTCTTTGTTATCGGAGGATATTTCCTTTGGCCCTATAGTCTTCAAAGGGATCCGAAATATCTGTTCTCAGATTCCACAGAAATAAGGCTAGCAAAGAGATACACGAAATACAGATGTAACTCTGTGAGATGAATTCACAGAACACTAAGCAGTTTCTCAGAAAGCTTTTTTCCAGATTTCATCTGAGGATATTTCCTTTTTCACCATAGCCCTCTATGGGCTTCCAAATATCACTTTGCCAATTCCACAAGAACTGTCTTAGCGAAAGGCTTCTTGAGGGGAAAACTGTAACTCTGTTAGATCATTTCACAAAACACAAAGAAGTTTCTCAGAAAGCTTCTTTCTCTTTGTTATCGGAGGATATTTCCTTTGGGCCTATAGTCTTCAAAGGGATCCGAAATATCTGTTCTCACATTCCACAGAAAGAAGGCTAGCAAAGAGATCCACGAAATACAGATGTAACTCTGTGAGATGAATTCACAGAACACTAAGCAGTTTCTCAGAAAGCTTCTTTCCAGATTTCATCTGAGGATATTTCCTTTATCACCATAGCCCTCTATGGGCTTCCAAATATCACTTTGCCAATTCCACAAGAACTGTCTTAGCGAAAGGCTTCTTGAGGGGAAAGCTGTAACTCTGTGAGATGATTTCACAGAACACAAAGAAGTTTCTCAGAAAGCTTCTTTCTCTTTGTTATCGGAGGATATTTCCTTTGGCCCTATAGTCTTCAAAGGGATCCGAAATATCTGTTCTCAGATTCCACAGAAATAAGGCTAGCAAAGAGATCTACGAAACACAGATGTAACTCTGTGAGATGAATTCACAGTACACTAAGCAGTTTCTCAGAAAGCTTCTTTCCAGATTTCATCTGAGGATATTTCCTTTTTCACCATAGCCCTCTACGGGTTTGAAAATATCACTTTGCCAATTCCACAAGAACTGTCTTAGCGAAAGGCTTCTTGAGGGGAAAGCTGTAACTCTGTGAGATGATTTCACAGAACACAAAGAAGTTTCTCAGAAAGCTTCTTTGTCTTTGTTATCGGAGGAGATTTCCTTTGGCCCTATAGTCTTCAAAGGGATCCGAAATATCTGTTCTCAGATTCCACAGAAATAAGGCTAGCAAAGAGATCAACGAAACACAGATGTAACTCTGTGAGATGAATTCACAGAACACTAAGCAGTTTCTCAGAAAGCTTCTTTCCAGATTTCATCTGAGGATATTTCCATTTTCACCATAGCCCTCTATGGGCTTCCAAATATCACTTTGCCAATTCCACAAGAACTGTCTTAGCGAAAGGCTTCTTGAGGGGAAAGCTGTAACTCTGTGAGATGATTACACACAACACAAAGAAGTTTCTCAGAAAGCTTCTTTCTCTTTGTTATCGGAGGATATTTCCTTTGGCCCTATAGTCTTCAAAGGGATCCGAAATATCTGTTCTCAGATTCCACACAAATAAGGCTGGCAAAGAGATCCACGAAACACAGATGTAACTCTGTGAGATGAATTCACAGAACACGAAGCAGTTTCTCAGAAAGCTTCTTTCCAGATTTCATCTGAGGATATTTCCTTTTTCACCATAGCCCTCTATGGGCTTCCAAATCTCACTTTGCCAATTCCACAAGAACTGTCTTAGCGAAAGGCTTCTTGAGGGGAAAGCTGTAACTCTGTGAGATGATTTCAGAGAACACAAAGAAGTTTCTCAGAAAGCTTCTTTCTCTTTGTTATCGGAGGATATTTCCTTTGGCCCTATAGTCTTCAAAGGGATCCGAAATATCTGTTCTCAGATTCCACAGAAATAAGGCTAGCAAAGAGATCTACGAAACATAGATGTAACACTGTGAGATGAATTCACAGAACACTAAGCAGTTTCTCAGAAAGCTTCTTTCGAGATTTCCTCTGAGGATATTTCCATTTTCACCATAGCCCTCTATGGGCTTCCAAATATCACTTTGCCAATTCCACAAGAACTGTCTTAGCGAAAAGCTTCTTGAGGCGAAAGCTGTAACTCTGTGAGATGATTTCACAGAACACAAAGAAGTTTCTCAGAAAGCTTCTTTCTCTTTGTTATCGGAGGATATTTCCCTTGGCCCTATAGTCTTCAAAGGGATCCGAAATATCTGTTTTCAGATTCCACAGAAATAAGGATAGCGAAGCGATCTACGAAACACAGATGTAACTCTGTGAGATGAATTAACAAAACACTAAGCCGTTTCTCAGAAAGCTTCTTTCCAGATTTCATCTGAGGATATTTCCTTTTTCACCATAGCCCTCTATGGGCTTCCATATCTCACTTTGCCAATTTCACAAGAACTGTCTTAGCGAAAGGCTTCTTGAGCGGAAAGGTGTAACTCTGTGAGATGATTTCACAGAACACTAAGAAGTTTCTTAGAAAGCTTCTTTCTCTTTGTTATCGGAGGATATTTCCTTTGGCCCTATAGTCTTCAAAGGGATCCGAAATATCTGTTCTCAGATTACACAGAAATAAGGCTAGCAAAGAGATCCACGAAATACACATGTAACTCTGTGAGTGGAAGTCACACATCACAGAGCAGTTTCTCAGAAGGCTTCTTTCCAGCTTTCATCTGAGGATATTTCCTTTTTCACCATAGACCTCTATGGGCTTCCAAATATCACTTTGCCAATTCCACAAGAACTGTCTTAGCGAAAGGCTTCTTGATGGGAAAGCTGTAACTCTGTGAGATGATTTCACGGAACACAAAGAAGTTTCTCAGAAAGCTTCTTTCTCTTTGTTATCGGAGGATATTTCCTTTGGCCCTATAGTCTTCAAAGGGATCCGAAATATCTGTTCTCAGATTCCACAGAAAGAAGGCTAGCAAAGAGATACACGAAATACAGATGTAACTCTGTGAGATGAATTCACAGAACACTAAGCAGTTTCTCAGAAAGCTTTTTTCCAGATTTCATCTGAGGATATTTCCTTTTTCACCATAGCCCTCTATGGGCTTCCAAATATCACTTTGCCAATTCCACAAGAACTGCCTTAGCGAAAGGCTTCTTGAGGGGAAAACTGTAACTCTGTTAGATGATTTCACAAAACACAAAGAAGTTTCTCAGAATGCTTCTTTCTCTTTGTTATCGGAGGATATTTCCTTTGGCCCTATAGTCTTCAAAGGGATCCGAAATATCTGTTCTCACATTCCACAGAAAGAAGGCTAGCAAAGAGATCCACGAAATACAGATGTAACTCTGTGAGATGAATTCACAGAACACTAAGCAGTTTCTCAGAAAGCTTCTTTCCAGATTTCATCTGAGGATATTTCCTTTTTCACCATAGCCCTCTATGGGCTTCCAAATATCACTTTGCCAATTCCACAAGAACTGTCTTAGCGAAAGGCTTCTGGGGGGAAAGCTGTAACTCTGTGAGATGATTTCACAGAACACAAAGAAGTTTCTCAGAAAGCTTCTTTCTCTTTGTTATCAGAGGATATTTCCTTTGGCCCTATAGTCTTCAAAGGGATCCGAAATATCTGTTCTCAGATTCCACAGAAATAAGGCTAGCAAAGAGATCTACGAAACACAGATGTATCTCTGTGAGATGAATTCACAGTACACTAAGCAGTTTCTTAGAAAGCTTCTTTCCAGATTTCATCTGAGGATATTTCCTTTTTCACCATAGCCCTCTATGGGCTTCCAAATATCACTTTGCCAATTCCACAAGAACTGTCTTAGCGAAAGGCTTCTTGAGGGGAAAGCTGTAACTCTGTGAGAGGATTTCACTGAACAAAAGAAGTTTCTCAGAAAGCTTCTTTCTCTTTGTTATCGGAGGATATTTCCTTTAGCCCTATACTCTTCAATGGGATCCGAAATATCTGTTCTCATATTCCACAGAAATAAGGCTAGCAAAGAGATCTACGAAACACAGATGTAACTCTGTGCGATGAATTTACAGAACACTAAGCAGTTTCTCAGAAAGCTTCTTTCCAGATTTCATCTGAGGATATTTCCTTTTTCACCATAGCCCTCTACGGGTTTGAAAATATCACTTTGCCAATTCCACAAGAACTGTCTTAGCGAAAGGCTTCTTGAGGGGAAAGCTGTAACTCTGTGAGATGATTTCACAGAACACAAAGAAGTTTCTCAGAAAGCTTCTTTCTCTTTGTTATCGGAGGAGATTTCCTTTGGCCCTATAGTCTTCAAAGGGATCCGAAATATCTGTTCTCAGATTCCACAGAAATAAGGCTAGCAAAGAGATCTACGAAACACAGATGTAACTCTGTGAGATGAATTCACAGAACACTAAGCCGTTTCTCAGAAAGCTTCTTTCCAGATTTCATCTGAGGATATTTCCATTTTCACCATAGCCCTCTATGGGCTTCCAAATATCACTTTGCCAATTCCACAAGAACTGTCTTAGCGAAAGGCTTCTTGAGGGGAAAGCTGTAACTCTGTGAGATGATTACACACAACACAAAGAAGTTTCTCAGAAAGCTTGTTTCTCTTTTTTATCGGAGTATATTTCCCTTGGCCCTATAGTCTTCAAAGGGATCCGAAATATCTGTTTTCAGATTCCACAGAAATAAGGATAGCGAAGCGATCTACGAAACACAGATGTAACTCTGTGAGATGAATTAATAAAACACTAAGCCGTTTCTCAGAAAGCTTCTTTCCAGATTTCATCTGAGGATATTTCCTTTTTCACCATAGCCCTCTATGGGCTTCCATATCTCACTTTGCCAATTTCACAAGAACTGTCTTAGCGAAAGGCTTCTTGAGCGGAAAGGTGTAACTCTGTGAGATGATTTCACAGAACAGTAAGAAGTTTCTTAGAAAGCTTCTTTCTCTTTGTTATCAGAGGATATTTCCTTTGGCCCTATAGTCTTCAAAGGGATCCGAAATATCTGTTCTCAGATTACACAGAAATAAGGCTAGCAAAGAGATCCACGAAATGCACATGTAACTCTGTGAGTGGAAGTCACACATCACAGAGCAGTTTCTCAGAAAGCTTCTTTCCAGCTTTCATCTGAGGATATTTCCTTTTTCACCATAGACCTCTATGGGCTTCCAAATATCACTTTGCCAATTCCACAAGAACTGTCTTAGCGAAAGGCTTCTTGAGGGGAAAGCTGTAACTCTGTGAGATGATTTCACAGAACACAAAGAAGTTTCTCAGAAAGCTTCTTTCTCTTTGTTATCGGAGGATATTTCCTTTGGCCCTATAGTCTTCAAAGGGATCCGAAATATCTGTTCTCAGATTCCACAGAAAGAAGGCTAGCAAAGAGATACACGAAATACAGATGTAACTCTGTGAGATGAATTCACAGAACACTAAGCAGTTTCTCAGAAAGCTTTTTTCCAGATTTCATCTGAGGATATTTCCTTTTTCACCATAGCCCTCTATGGGCTTCCAAATATCACTTTGCCAATTCCACAAGAACTGCCTTAGCGAAAGGCTTCTTGAGGGGAAAACTGTAACTCTGTTAGATGATTTCACAAAACACAAAGAAGTTTCTCAGAAAGCTTCTTTCTCTTTGTTATCGGAGGATATTTCCTTTGGGCCTATAGTCTTCAAAGGGATCCGAAATATCTGTTCTCACATTCCACAGAAAGAAGGCTAGCAAAGAGATCCACGAAATACAGATGTAACTCTGTGAGATGAATTCACAGAACACTAAGCAGTTTCTCAGAAAGCTTCTTTCCAGATTTCATCTGAGGATATTTCCTTTTTCACCATAGCCCTCTATGGGCTTCCAAATATCACTTTGCCAATTCCACAAGAACTGTCTTAGCGAAAGGCTTCTGGGGGGAAAGCTGTAACTCTGTGAGATGATTTCACAGAACACAAAGAAGTTTCTCAGAAAGCTTCTTTCTCTTTGTTATCGGAGGATATTTCCTTTGGCCCTATAGTCTTCAAAGGGATCCGAAATATCTGTTCTCAGATTCGACAGAAATAAGGCTAGCAAAGAGATCTACGAAACACAGATGTAACTCTGTGAGATGAATTCACAGTACACTAAGCAGTTTCTCAGAAAGCTTCTTTCCACATTTCATCTGAGGATATTTCCTTTTTCACCATAGCCCTCTACGGGTTTGAAAATATCACTTTGCCAATTCCACAAGAACTGTCTTAGCGAAAGGCTTCTTGAGGGGAAAGCTGTAACTCTGTGAGATGATTTCACAGAACACAAAGAAGTTTCTCAGAAAGCTTCTTTCTCTTTGTTATCGGAGGAGATTTCCTTTGGCCCTATAGTCTTCAAAGGGATCCGAAATATCTGTTCTCAGATTCCACAGAAATAAGGCTAGCAAAGAGATCAACGAAACACAGATGTAACTCTGTGAGATGAATTCACAGAACACTAAGCAGTTTCTCAGAAAGCTTCTTTCCAGATTTCATCTGAGGATATTTCCATTTTCACCATAGCCCTCTATGGGCTTCCAAATATCACTTTGCCAATTCCACAAGAACTGTCTTAGCGAAAGGCTTCTTGAGGGGAAAGCTGTAACTCTGTGAGATGATTACACACAACACAAAGAAGTTTCTCAGAAAGCTTCTTTCTCTTTGTTATCGGAGGATATTTCCTTTGGCCCTATAGACTTCAAAGGGATCCGAAATATCTGTTCTCAGATTCCACAGAAATAAGGCTAGCAAAGAGATCTACGAAACACAGATGTATCTCTGTGAGATGAATTCACAGTACACTATGCAGTTTCTTAGAAAACTTCTTTCCAGATTTCATCTGAGGATATTTCCTTTTTCACCATAGCCCTCTATGGGCTTCCAAATATCACTTTGCCAATTCCACAAGAACTGTCTTAGCGAAAGGCTTCTTGAGGGGAAAGCTGTAACTCTGTGAGAGGATTTCACTGAACAAAAGAAGTTTCTCAGAAAGCTTCTTTCTCTTTGTTATCGGAGGATATTTCCTTTAGCCCTATACTCTTCAATGGGATCCGAAATATCTGTTCTCATATTCCACAGAAATAAGGCTAGCAAAGAGATCTACGAAATACAGATGTAACTCTGTGCGATGAATTTACAGAACACTAAGCAGTTTCTCAGAAAGCTTCTTTCCAGATTTCATCTGAGGATATTTCCTTTTTCACCATAGCCCTCTACGGGTTTGAAAATATCACTTTGCCAATTCCACAAGAACTGTCTTAGCGAAAGGCTTCTTGAGGGGAAAGCTGTAACTCTGTGAGATGATTTCACAGAACACAAAGAAGTTTCTCAGAAAGCTTCTTTCTCTTTGTTATCGGAGGAGATTTCCTTTGGCCCTATAGTCTTCAAAGGGATCCGAAATATCTGTTCTCACATTCCACAGAAAGAAGGCTAGCAAAGAGATCCACGAAATACAGATGTAACTCTGTGAGATGAATTAACAGAACACTAAGCAGTTTCTCAGAAAGCTTCTTTCCAGATTTCATCTGAGGATATTTCCTTTTTCACCATAGCCCTCTATGGGCTTCCAAATATCACTTTGCCAATTCCACAAGAACTGTCTTAGCGAAAGGCTTCTTGAGGGGAAAGCTGTAACTCTGTGAGATGATTTCACAGAACACAAAGAAGTTTCTCAGAAAGCTTCTTTCTCTTTGTTATCGGAGCATATTTCCTTTGGCCCTATAGTCTTCAAAGGGATCCGAAATATCTGTTCTCAGATTCCACAGAAAGAAGGCTAGCAAAGAGATCCACGAAACACAGATGTAACTCTGTGCGATGAATTTACAGAACACTAAGCAGTTTCTCAGAAAGCTTCTTTCCAGATTTCATCTGAGGATATTTCCTTTTTCACCATAGCCCTCTACGGGTTTGAAAATATCACTTTGCCAATACCAGAAGAACTGTCTTAGCGAAAGGCTTCTTGAGGGGAAAGCTGGAACTCTGTGAGATGATTTCACAGAACACAAAGAAGTTTCTCAGAAAGCTTCTTTCTCTTTGTTATCGGAGGATATTTCCTTTGGCCCTATAGTCTTCAAAGGGATCCGAAATATCTGTTCTCAGATTCCACAGAAATAAAGCTAGCAAAGAGATCTACGAAACACAGATGTAACTCTGTGAGATGAATTCAAGGAACACTAAGCAGTTTCTCAGAAAGCTTCTTTCCAAATTTCATCTGAGAATATTTCCTATTTCACCATAGCCCTCTATGGGCTTCCAAATATCACTTTGCCAATTCCACAAGAACTGTCTTAGCGAAAGGCTTCTTGAGGGGAAAGCTGTAACTCTGTGAGATGATTTCACAGAACCCAAAGAAGTTTCTCAGAAAGCTTCTTTCTCTTTGTTATCGGAGGATATTTCCTTTGGCCCTATAGTCTTCAAAGGGATCCGAAATATCTGTTCTCAGATTCCACAGAAAGAAGGCTAGCAAAGAGATCCACGAAATACAGATGTAACTCTGTGAGATGAATTCACATAACACTAAGCAGTTTCTCAGAAAGCTTCTTTCCAGATTTCATCTGAGGATATTTCCTTTTTCACCATAGCCCTCTATGGGCTTCCAAATATCACTTTGCCAATTCCACAAGAACTGTCTTAGCGAAAGGCTTCTTGAGGGGAAAGCTGTAACTCTGTGAGATGATTTCACAGAACACAAAGAAGTTTCTCAGAAAGCTTCTTTCTCTTTGTTATCGGAGGATATTTCCTTTGGCCCTATAGTCTTCAAAGGGATCCGAAATATCTGTTCTCAGATTCCACACAAATAAGGCTAGTAAAGAGATCTACGAAACATAGATGTAACACTGTGAGATGAATTCACAGAACACTAAGCAGTTTCTCAGAAAGCTTCTTTCGAGATTTCCTCTGAGGATATTTCCATTTTCACCATAGACCTCTATGGGCTTCCAAATATCACTTTGCCAATTCCACAAGAACTGTCTCAGCGAAAGGCTTCTTGAGGGGAAAGCTGTAACTCTGTGAGATGATTTCACTTAACAAAAGAAGCTTCTCAGAAAGCTTCTTTCTCTTTGTTATCGGAGGATGTTTCCTTTGGCCCTATCCTCTTCAATGGGATCCGAAACATCTGTTCTCAGATTCCACAGAAATAAGGCTAGCAAAGTGATCTACGAAACACAGATGTAACTGTGTGAGATGAATTCACAGAACACTAAGCAGTTTCTCAGAAAGCTTCTTTCCAGATTTCATCTGAGGATATTTCCTTTTTCACCATAGCCCTCTAGGGGTTTCAAAATATCACTTTGCCAATTCCCAAAGAACTGTCTTAGCGAAAGGCTTCTTCAGGGGAAAGCTGTAACTCTGTGAGATGATTTCACAGTACACTAAGCAGTTTCTCAGAAAGCTTCTTTCCAGATTTCATCTGAGGATATTTCCTTTTTCACCATAGCCCTCTATGGGCTTCCAAATATCACTTTGCCAAATCCACAAGAACTGTCTTAGCGAAAGGCTTCTTGAGGGGAAACCTGTAACTCTGTGAGATGATTTCACAGAACACAAAGAAGTTTCTCAGAAAGCTCTTTCTCTTTGTTATCGGAGTATATTTCCTTTGGCCCTATAGTCTTCAAAGGGATCTGACATATCTGTTCTCAGATTCCACAGAAAGAAGGCTAGCAAAGAGATCCAGGAAATACAGATGTAACTCTGTGAGATGAATTAACAGAACACTAAGCAGTTTCTCAGAAAGCTTCTTTCCAGATTTCATCTGAGGATATTTCCTTTTTCACCATAGCCCTCTATGGGCTTCCAAATATCACTTTTCCAATTCCACCGGAACTGTCTTAGCGAAAGGCTTCTTGAGGGGAAAGCTGTAACAATGTGAGATGATTTCACAGAACACAAAGAAGTTTCTCAGAAAGCTTCTTTCTCTTTGTTATCGGAGGATATTTCTTTTGGCCCTATAGTCTTCAAAGGGATCCGAAATATCTGTTCTCAGATTCCACAGAAAGAAGGCTAGCAAAGAGATCTACGAAACACAGATGTAACTCTGTGCGATGAATTCACAGAACACTAAGCAGTTTCTCAGAAAGCTTCTTTCCAGATTTCATCTGAGGATATTTCCTTTTTCACCATAGCCCTCTATGGGCTTCCAAATATCACTTTGCCAATTCCACAAGAACTGTCTTAGCGAAAAGCTTCTTGAGGCGAAAGCTGTAACTCTGTGAGATGATTTCACAGAACACAAAGAAGTTTCTCAGAAAGCTTCTTTCTCTTTGTTATCGGAGGATATTTCCCTTGGCCCTATAGTCTTCAAAGGGATCCGAAATATCTGTTTTCAGATTCCACAGAAATAAGGATAGCGAAGCGATCTACGAAACACAGATGTAACTCTGTGAGATGAATTAACAAAACACTAAGCCGTTTCTCAGAAAGCTTCTTTCCAGATTTCATCTGAGGATATTTCCTTTTTCACCATAGCCCTCTATGGGCTTCCATATCTCACTTTGCCAATTTCACAAGAACTGTCTTAGCGAAAGGCTTCTTGAGCGGAAAGGTGTAACTCTGTGAGATGATTTCACAGAACACTAAGAAGTTTCTTAGAAAGCTTCTTTCTCTTTGTTATCGGAGGATATTTCCTTTGGCCCTATAGTCTTCAAAGGGATCCGAAATATCTGTTCTCAGATTGCACAGAAATAAGGCTAGCAAAGAGATCCACGAAATACACATGTAACTCTGTGAGTGGAAGTCACACATCACAGAGCAGTTTCTCAGAAGTCTTCTTTCCAGCTTTCATCTGAGGATATTTCCTTTTTCACCATAGACCTCTATGGGCTTCCAAATATCACTTTGCCAATTCCACAAGAACTGTCTTAGCGAAAGGCTTCTTGATGGGAAAGCTGTAACTCTGTGAGATGATTTCACGGAACACAAAGAAGTTTCTCAGAAAGCTTCTTTCTCTTTGTTATCGGAGGATATTTCCTTTGGCCCTATAGTCTTCAAAGGGATCCGAAATATCTGTTCTCAGATTCCACAGAAAGAAGGCTAGCAAAGAGATACACGAAATACAGATGTAACTCTGTGAGATGAATTCACAGAACACTAAGCAGTTTCTCAGAAAGCTTTTTTCCAGATTTCATCTGAGGATATTTCCTTTTTCACCATAGCCCTCTATGGGCTTCCAAATATCACTTTGCCAATTCCACAAGAACTGCCTTAGCGAAAGGCTTCTTGAGGGGAAAACTGTAACTCTGTTAGATGATTTCACAAAACACAAAGAAGTTTCTCAGAAAGCTTCTTTCTCTTTGTTATCGGAGGATATTTCCTTTGGCCCTATAGTCTTCAAAGGGATCCGAAATATCTGTTCTCACATTCCACAGAAAGAAGGCTAGCAAAGAGATCCACGAAATACAGATGTAACTCTGTGAGATGAATTCACAGAACACTAAGCAGTTTCTCAGAAAGCTTCTTTCCAGATTTCATCTGAGGATATTTCCTTTTTCACCATAGCCCTCTATGGGCTTCCAAATATCACTTTGCCAATTCCACAAGAACTGTCTTAGCGAAAGGCTTCTGGGGGGAAAGCTGTAACTCTGTGAGATGATTTCACAGAACACAAAGAAGTTTCTCAGAAAGCTTCTTTCTCTTTGTTATCGGAGGATATTTCCTTTGGCCCTATAGTCTTCAAAGGGATCCGAAATATCTGTTCTCAGATTCCACAGAAATAAGGCTAGCAAAGAGATCTACGAAACACAGATGTATCTCTGTGAGATGAATTCACAGTACACTAAGCAGTTTCTCAGAAAGCTTCTTTCCAGATTTCATCTGAGGATATTTCCTTTTTCACCATAGCCCTCTATGGGCTTCCAAATATCACTTTGCCAATTCCACAAGAACTGTCTTAGCGAAAGGCTTCTTGAGGGGAAAGCTGTAACTCTGTGAGATGATTTCACAGAACACAAAGAAGTTTCTCAGAAAGCTTCTTTCTCTTTGTTATCGGAGGATATTTCCTTTGGCCCTATAGTCTTCAAAGGGATCCGAAATATCTGTTCTCAGATTCCACAGAAATAAGGCTAGCAAAGAGATCTACGAAACACAGATGTAACTCTGTGAGATGAATTCACAGTACACTAAGCAGTTTCTCAGAAAGCTTCTTTCCAGATTTCATCTGAGGATATTTCCTTTTTCACCATAGCCCTCTACGGGTTTGAAAATATCACTTTGCCAATTCCACAAGAACTGTCTTAGCGAAAGGCTTCTTGAGGGGAAAGCTGTAACTCTGTGAGATGATTTCACAGAACACAAAGAAGTTTCTCAGAAAGCTTCTTTGTCTTTGTTATCGGAGGAGATTTCCTTTGGCCCTATAGTCTTCAAAGGGATCCGAAATATCTGTTCTCAGATTCCACAGAAATAAGGCTAGCAAAGAGATCAACGAAACACAGATGTAACTCTGTGAGATGAATTCACAGAACACTAAGCAGTTTCTCAGAAAGCTTCTTTCCAGATTTCATCTGAGGATATTTCCATTTTCACCATAGCCCTCTATGGGCTTCCAAATATCACTTTGCCAATTCCACAAGAACTGTCTTAGCGAAAGGCTTCTTGAGGGGAAAGCTGTAACTCTGTGAGATGATTACACACAACACAAAGAAGTTTCTCAGAAAGCTTCTTTCTCTTTGTTATCGGAGGATATTTCCTTTGGCCCTATAGTCTTCAAAGGGATCCGAAATATCTGTTCTCAGATTCCACACAAATAAGGCTGGCAAAGAGATCCACGAAACACAGATGTAACTCTGTGAGATGAATTCACAGAACACGAAGCAGTTTCTCAGAAAGCTTCTTTCCAGATTTCATCTGAGGATATTTCCTTTTTCACCATAGCCCTCTATGGGCTTCCAAATCTCACTTTGCCAATTCCACAAGAACTGTCTTAGCGAAAGGCTTCTTGAGGGGAAAGCTGTAACTCTGTGAGATGATTTCAGAGAACACAAAGAAGTTTCTCAGAAAGCTTCTTTCTCTTTGTTATCGGAGGATATTTCCTTTGGCCCTATAGTCTTCAAAGGGATCCGAAATATCTGTTCTCAGATTCCACAGAAATAAGGCTAGCAAAGAGATCTACGAAACATAGATGTAACACTGTGAGATGAATTCACAGAACACTAAGCAGTTTCTCAGAAAGCTTCTTTCGAGATTTCCTCTGAGGATATTTCCATTTTCACCATAGCCCTCTATGGGCTTCCAAATATCACTTTGCCAATTCCACAAGAACTGTCTTAGCGAAAAGCTTCTTGAGGCGAAAGCTGTAACTCTGTGAGATGATTTCACAGAACACAAAGAAGTTTCTCAGAAAGCTTCTTTCTCTTTGTTATCGGAGGATATTTCCCTTGGCCCTATAGTCTTCAAAGGGATCCGAAATATCTGTTTTCAGATTCCACAGAAATAAGGATAGCGAAGCGATCTACGAAACACAGATGTAACTCTGTGAGATGAATTAACAAAACACTAAGCCGTTTCTCAGAAAGCTTCTTTCCAGATTTCATCTGAGGATATTTCCTTTTTCACCATAGCCCTCTATGGGCTTCCATATCTCACTTTGCCAATTTCACAAGAACTGTCTTAGCGAAAGGCTTCTTGAGCGGAAAGGTGTAACTCTGTGAGATGATTTCACAGAACACCAAGAAGTTTCTTAGAAAGCTTCTTTCTCTTTGTTATCGGAGGATATTTCCTTTGGCCCTATAGTCTTCAAAGGGATCCGAAATATCTGTTCTCAGATTACACAGAAATAAGGCTAGCAAAGAGATCCACGAAATACACATGTAACTCTGTGAGTGGAAGTCACACATCACAGAGCAGTTTCTCAGAAGGCTTCTTTCCAGCTTTCATCTGAGGATATTTCCTTTTTCACCATAGACCTCTATGGGCTTCCAAATATCACTTTGCCAATTCCACAAGAACTGTCTTAGCGAAAGGCTTCTTGATGGGAAAGCTGTAACTCTGTGAGATGATTTCACGGAACACAAAGAAGTTTCTCAGAAAGCTTCTTTCTCTTTGTTATCGGAGGATATTTCCTTTGGCCCTATAGTCTTCAAAGGGATCCGAAATATCTGTTCTCAGATTCCACAGAAAGAAGGCTAGCAATGAGATACACGAAATACAGATGTAACTCTGTGAGATGAATTCACAGAACACTAAGCAGTTTCTCAGAAAGCTTTTTTCCAGATTTCATCTGAGGATATTTCCTTTTTCACCATAGCCCTCTATGGGCTTCCAAATATCACTTTGCCAATTCCACAAGAACTGCCTTAGCGAAAGGCTTCTTGAGGGGAAAACTGTAACTCTGTTAGATGATTTCACAAAACACAAAGAAGTTTCTCAGAATGCTTCTTTCTCTTTGTTATCGGAGGATATTTCCTTTGGCCCTATAGTCTTCAAAGGGATCCGAAATATCTGTTCTCACATTCCACAGAAAGAAGGCTAGCAAAGAGATCCACGAAATACAGATGTAACTCTGTGAGATGAATTCACAGAACACTAAGCAGTTTCTCAGAAAGCTTCTTTCCAGATTTCATCTGAGGATATTTCCTTTTTCACCATAGCCCTCTATGGGCTTCCAAATATCACTTTGCCAATTCCACAAGAACTGTCTTAGCGAAAGGCTTCTGGGGGGAAAGCTGTAACTCTGTGAGATGATTTCACAGAACACAAAGAAGTTTCTCAGAAAGCTTCTTTCTCTTTGTTATCAGAGGATATTTCCTTTGGCCCTATAGTCTTCAAAGGGATCCGAAATATCTGTTCTCAGATTCCACAGAAATAAGGCTAGCAAAGAGATCTACGAAACACAGATGTATCTCTGTGAGATGAATTCACAGTACACTAAGCAGTTTCTTAGAAAGCTTCTTTCCAGATTTCATCTGAGGATATTTCCTTTTTCACCATAGCCCTCTATGGGCTTCCAAATATCACTTTGCCAATTCCACAAGAACTGTCTTAGCGAAAGGCTTCTTGAGGGGAAAGCTGTAACTCTGTGAGAGGATTTCACTGAACAAAAGAAGTTTCTCAGAAAGCTTCTTTCTCTTTGTTATCGGAGGATATTTCCTTTAGCCCTATACTCTTCAATGGGATCCGAAATATCTGTTCTCATATTCCACAGAAATAAGGCTAGCAAAGAGATCTACGAAACACAGATGTAACTCTGTGCGATGAATTTACAGAACACTAAGCAGTTTCTCAGAAAGCTTCTTTCCAGATTTCATCTGAGGATATTTCCTTTTTCACCATAGCCCTCTACGGGTTTGAAAATATCACTTTGCCAATTCCACAAGAACTGTCTTAGCGAAAGGCTTCTTGAGGGGAAAGCTGTAACTCTGTGAGATGATTTCACAGAACACAAAGAAGTTTCTCAGAAAGCTTCTTTCTCTTTGTTATCGGAGGAGATTTCCTTTGGCCCTATAGTCTTCAAAGGGATCCGAAATATCTGTTCTCAGATTCCACAGAAATAAGGCTAGCAAAGAGATCTACGAAACACAGATGTAACTCTGTGAGATGAATTCACAGAACACTAAGCCGTTTCTCAGAAAGCTTCTTTCCAGATTTCATCTGAGGATATTTCCATTTTCACCATAGCCCTCTATGGGCTTCCAAATATCACTTTGCCAATTCCACAAGAACTGTCTTAGCGAAAGGCTTCTTGAGGGGAAAGCTGTAACTCTGTGAGATGATTACACACAACACAAAGAAGTTTCTCAGAAAGCTTCTTTCTCTTTTTTATCGGAGTATATTTCCCTTGGCCCTATAGTCTTCAAAGGGATCCGAAATATCTGTTTTCAGATTCCACAGAAATAAGGATAGCGAAGCGATCTACGAAACACAGATGTAACTCTGTGAGATGAATTAATAAAACACTAAGCCGTTTCTCAGAAAGCTTCTTTCCAGATTTCATCTGAGGATATTTCCTTTTTCACCATAGCCCTCTATGGGCTTCCATATCTCACTTTGCCAATTTCACAAGAACTGTCTTAGCGAAAGGCTTCTTGAGCGGAAAGGTGTAACTCTGTGAGATGATTTCACAGAACAGTAAGAAGTTTCTTAGAAAGCTTCTTTCTCTTTGTTATCGGAGGATATTTCCTTTGGCCCTATAGTCTTCAAAGGGATCCGAAATATCTGTTCTCAGATTACACAGAAATAAGGCTAGCAAAGAGATCCACGAAATGCACATGTAACTCTGTGAGTGGAAGTCACACATCACAGAGCAGTTTCTCAGAAAGCTTCTTTCCAGCTTTCATCTGAGGATATTTCCTTTTTCACCATAGACCTCTATGGGCTTCCAAATATCACTTTGCCAATTCCACAAGAACTGTCTTAGCGAAAGGCTTCTTGAAGGGAAAGCTGTAACTCTGTGAGATGATTTCACAGAACACAAAGAAGTTTCTCAGAAAGCTTCTTTCTCTTTGTTATCGGAGGATATTTCCTTTGGGCCTATAGTCTTCAAAGGGATCCGAAATATCTGTTCTCACATTCCACAGAAAGAAGGCTAGCAAAGAGATCCACGAAATACAGATGTAACTCTGTGAGATGAATTCACAGAACACTAAGCAGTTTCTCAGAAAGCTTCTTTCCAGATTTCATCTGAGGATATTTCCTTTTTCACCATAGCCCTCTATGGGCTTCCAAATATCACTTTGCCAATTCCACAAGAACTGTCTTAGCGAAAGGCTTCTGGGGGGAAAGCTGTAACTCTGTGAGATGATTTCACAGAACACAAAGAAGTTTCTCAGAAAGCTTCTTTCTCTTTGTTATCGGAGGATATTTCCTTTGGCCCTATAGTCTTCAAAGGGATCCGAAATATCTGTTCTCAGATTCGACAGAAATAAGGCTAGCAAAGAGATCTACGAAACACAGATGTAACTCTGTGAGATGAATTCACAGTACACTAAGCAGTTTCTCAGAAAGCTTCTTTCCTGATTTCATCTGAGGATATTTCCTTTTTCACCATAGCCCTCTACGGGTTTGAAAATATCACTTTGCCAATTCCACAAGAACTGTCTTAGCGAAAGGCTTCTTGAGGGGAAAGCTGTAACTCTGTGAGATGATTTCACAGAACACAAAGAAGTTTCTCAGAAAGCTTCTTTCTCTTTGTTATCGGAGGAGATTTCCTTTGGCCCTATAGTCTTCAAAGGGATCCGAAATATCTGTTCTCAGATTCCACAGAAATAAGGCTAGCAAAGAGATCAACGAAACACAGATGTAACTCTGTGAGATGAATTCACAGAACACTAAGCAGTTTCTCAGAAAGCTTCTTTCCAGATTTCATCTGAGGATATTTCCATTTTCACCATAGCCCTCTATGGGCTTCCAAATATCACTTTGCCAATTCCACAAGAACTGTCTTAGCGAAAGGCTTCTTGAGGGGAAAGCTGTAACTCTGTGAGATGATTACACACAACACAAAGAAGTTTCTCAGAAAGCTTCTTTCTCTTTGTTATCGGAGGATATTTCCTTTGGCCCTATAGTCTTCAAAGGGATCCGCAATATCTGTTCTCAGATTCCACAGAAATAAGGCTAGCAAAGAGATCTACGAAACACAGATGTATCTCTGTGAGATGAATTCACAGTACACTAAGCAGTTTCTTAGAAAGCTTCTTTCCAGATTTCATCTGAGGATATTTCCTTTTTCACCATAGCCCTCTATGGGCTTCCAAATATCACTTTGCCAATTCCACAAGAACTGTCTTAGCGAAAGGCTTCTTGAGGGGAAAGCTGTAACTCTGTGAGAGGATTTCACTGAACAAAAGAAGTTTCTCAGAAAGCTTCTTTCTCTTTGTTATCGGAGGATATTTCCTTTAGCCCTATACTCTTCAATGGGATCCGAAATATCTGTTCTCATATTCCACAGAAATAAGGCTAGCAAAGAGATCTACGAAACACAGATGTAACTCTGTGCGATGAATTTACAGAACACTAAGCAGTTTCTCAGAAAGCTTCTTTCCAGATTTCATCTGAGGATATTTCCTTTTTCACCATAGCCCTCTACGGGTTTGAAAATATCACTTTGCCAATTCCACAAGAACTGTCTTAGCGAAAGGCTTCTTGAGGGGAAAGCTGTAACTCTGTGAGATGATTTCACAGAACACAAAGAAGTTTCTCAGAAAGCTTCTTTCTCTTTGTTATCGGAGGATATTTCCTTTGGCCCTATAGTCTTCAAAGGGATCCGAAATATCTGTTCTCAGATTCCACAGAAAGAAGGCTAGCAAAGAGATCCACGAAATACAGATGTAACTCTGTGAGATGAATTCACATAACACTAAGCAGTTTCTCAGAAAGCTTCTTTCCAGATTTCATCTGAGGATATTTCCTTTTTCACCATAGCCCTCTATGGGCTTCCAAATATCACTTTGCCAATTCCACAAGAACTGTCTTAGCGAAAGGCTTCTTGAGGGGAAAGCTGTAACTCTGTGAGATGATTTCACAGAACACAAAGAAGTTTCTCAGAAAGCTTCTTTCTCTTTGTTATCGGAGGATATTTCCTTTGGCCCTATAGTCTTCAAAGGGATCCGAAATATCTGTTCTCAGATTCCACACAAATAAGGCTAGTAAAGAGATCTACGAAACATAGATGTAACACTGTGAGATGAATTCACAGAACACTAAGCAGTTTCTCAGAAAGCTTCTTTCGAGATTTCCTCTGAGGATATTTCCATTTTCACCATAGACCTCTATGGGCTTCCAAATATCACTTTGCCAATTCCACAAGAACTGTCTCAGCGAAAGGCTTCTTGAGGGGAAAGCTGTAACTCTGTGAGATGATTTCACTTAACAAAAGAAGCTTCTCAGAAAGCTTCTTTCTCTTTGTTATCGGAGGATGTTTCCTTTGGCCCTATCCTCTTCAATGGGATCCGAAACATCTGTTCTCAGATTCCACAGAAATAAGGCTAGCAAAGTGATCTACGAAACACAGATGTAACTGTGTGAGATGAATTCACAGAACACTAAGCAGTTTCTCAGAAAGCTTCTTTCCAGATTTCATCTGAGGATATTTCCTTTTTCACCATAGCCCTCTAGGGGTTTCAAAATATCACTTTGCCAATTCCCAAAGAACTGTCTTAGCGAAAGGCTTCTTCAGGGGAAAGCTGTAACTCTGTGAGATGATTTCACAGTACACTAAGCAGTTTCTCAGAAAGCTTCTTTCCAGATTTCATCTGAGGATATTTCCTTTTTCACCATAGCCCTCTATGGGCTTCCAAATATCACTTTGCCAAATCCACAAGAACTGTCTTAGCGAAAGGCTTCTTGAGGGGAAACCTGTAACTCTGTGAGATGATTTCACAGAACACAAAGAAGTTTCTCAGAAAGCTCTTTCTCTTTGTTATCGGAGTATATTTCCTTTGGCCCTATAGTCTTCAAAGGGATCTGACATATCTGTTCTCAGATTCCACAGAAAGAAGGCTGGCAAAGAGATCCAGGAAATACAGATGTAACTCTGTGAGATGAATTAACAGAACACTAAGCAGTTTCTCAGAAAGCTTCTTTCCAGATTTCATCTGAGGATATTTCCTTTTTCACCATAGCCCTCTATGGGCTTCCAAATATCACTTTTCCAATTCCACCGGAACTGTCTTAGCGAAAGGCTTCTTGAGGGGAAAGCTGTAACAATGTGAGATGATTTCACAGAACACAAAGAAGTTTCTCAGAAAGCTTCTTTCTCTTTGTTATCGGAGGATATTTCTTTTGGCCCTATAGTCTTCAAAGGGATCCGAAATATCTGTTCTCAGATTCCACAGAAAGAAGGCTAGCAAAGAGATCCACGAAATACACATGTAACTCTGTGAGTGGAAGTCACACATCACAGAGCAGTTTCTCAGAAGTCTTCTTTCCAGCTTTCATCTGAGGATATTTCCTTTTTCACCATAGACCTCTATGGGCTTCCAAATATCACTTTGCCAATTCCACAAGAACTGTCTTAGCGAAAGGCTTCTTGATGGGAAAGCTGTAACTCTGTGAGATGATTTCACGGAACACAAAGAAGTTTCTCAGAAAGCTTCTTTCTCTTTGTTATCGGAGGATATTTCCTTTGGCCCTAGAGTCTTCAAAGGGATCCGAAATATCTGTTCTCAGATTCCACAGAAAGAAGGCTAGCAAAGAGATACACGAAATACAGATGTAACTCTGTGAGATGAACTCACAGAACACTAAGCAGTTTCTCAGAAAGCTTTTTTCCAGATTTCATCTGAGGATATTTCCTTTTTCACCATAGCCCTCTATGGGCTTCCAAATATCACTTTGCCAATTCCACAAGAACTGTCTTAGCGAAAGGCTTCTGGGGGGAAAGCTGTAACTCTGTGAGATGATTTCACAGAACACAAAGAAGTTTCTCAGAAAGCTTCTTTCTCTTTGTTATCGGAGGATATTTCCTTTGGCCCTATAGTCTTCAAAGGGATCCGAAATATCTGTTCTCAGATTCCACAGAAATAAGACTAGCAAAGAGATCTACGAAACACAGATGTATCTCTGTGAGATGAATTCACAGTACACTAAGCAGTTTCTCAGAAAGCTTCTTTCCAGATTTCATCTGAGGATATTTCCTTTTTCACCATAGCCCTCTATGGGCTTCCAAATATCACTTTGCCAATTCCACAAGAACTGTCTTAGCGAAAGGCTTCTTGAGGGGAAAGCTGTAACTCTGTGAGATGATTTCACTGAACAAAAGAAGTTTCTCAGAAAGCTTCTTTCTCTTTGTTATCGGAGGATATTTCCTTTAGCCCTATACTCTTCAATGGGATCCGAAATATCTGTTCTCATATTCCACAGAAATAAGGCTAGCAAAGAGATCTAAGAAACACAGATGTAACTCTGTGCGATGAATTTACAGAACACTAAGCAGTTTCTCAGAAAGCTTCTTTCCAGATTTCATCTGAGGATATTTCCTTTTTCACCATAGCCCTCTACGGGTTTGAAAATATCACTTTGCCAATTCCACAAGAACTGTCTTAGCGAAAGGCTTCTTGAGGGGAAAGCTGTAACTCTGTGAGATGATTTCACAGAACACAAAGAAGTTTCTCAGAAAGCTTCTTTCTCTTTGTTATCGGAGGAGATTTCCTTTGGCCCTATAGTCTTCAAAGGGATCCGAAATATCTGTTCTCAGATTCCACAGAAATAAGGCTAGCAAAGAGATCTACGAAACACAGATGTAACTCTGTGAGATGAATTCACAGAACACTAAGCAGTTTCTCAGAAAGCTTCTTTCCAGATTTCATCTGAGGATATTTCCATTTTCACCATAGCCCTCTATGGGCTTCCAAATATCACTTTGCCAATTCCACAAGAACTGTCTTAGCGAAAGGCTTCTTGAGGGGAAAGCTGTAACTCTGTGAGATGATTACACAAAACACAAAGAAGTTTCTCAGAAAGCTTCTTTCTCTTTGTTATCGGAGGATATTTCCCTTGGCCCTATAGTCTTCAAAGGGATCCGAAATATCTGTTTTCAGATTCCACAGAAATAAGGATAGCGAAGCGATCTACGAAACACAGATGTAACTCTGTGAGATGAATTAATAAAACACTAAGCCGTTTCTCAGAAAGCTTCTTTCCAGATTTCATCTGAGGATATTTCCTTTTTCACCATAACCCTCTATGGGCTTCCATATCTCACTTTGCCAATTTCACAAGAACTGTCTTAGCGAAAGGCTTCTTGAGCGGAAAGGTGTAACTCTGTGAGATGATTTCACAGAACAGTAAGAAGTTTCTTAGAAAGCTTCTTTCTCTTTGTTATCGGAGGATATTTCCTTTGACCCTATAGTCTTCAAAGGGATCCGAAATATCTGTTCTCAGATTACACAGAAATAAGGCTAGCAAAGAGATCCACGAAATGCACATGTAACTCTGTGAGTGGAAGTCACACATCACAGAGCAGTTTCTCAGAAAGCTTCTTTCCAGCTTTCATCTGAGGATATTTCCTTTTTCACCATAGACCTCTATGGGCTTCCAAATATCACTTTGCCAATTCCACAAGAACTGTCTTAGCGAAAGGCTTCTTGAGGGGAAAGCTGTAACTCTGTGAGATGATTTCACAGAACACAAAGAAGTTTCTCAGAAAGCTTCTTTCTCTTTGTTATCGGAGGATATTTCCTTTGGCCCTATAGTCTTCAAAGGGATCCGAAATATCTGTTCTCAGATTCCACAGAAAGAAGGCTAGCAAAGAGATACACGAAATACAGATGTAACTCTGTGAGATGAATTCACAGAACACTAAGCAGTTTCTCAGAAAGCTTTTTTCCAGATTTCATCTGAGGATATTTCCTTTTTCACCATAGCCCTCTATGGGCTTCCAAATATCACTTTGCCAATTCCACAAGAACTGTCTTAGCGAAAGGCTTCTTGAGGGGAAAGCTGTAACTCTGTGAGATGATTTCACAGAACACAAAGAAGTTTCTCAGAAAGCTTCTTTGTCTTTGTTATCGGAGGAGATTTCCTTTGGCCCTATAGTCTTCAAAGGGATCCGAAATATCTGTTCTCAGATTCCACAGAAATAAGGCTAGCAAAGAGATCAACGAAACACAGATGTAACTCTGTGAGATGAATTCACAGAACACTAAGCAGTTTCTCAGAAAGCTTCTTTCCAGATTTCATCTGAGGATATTTCCATTTTCACCATAGCCCTCTATGGGCTTCCAAATATCACTTTGCCAATTCCACAAGAACTGTCTTAGCGAAAGGCTTCTTGAGGGGAAAGCTGTAACTCTGTGAGATGATTACACACAACACAAAGAAGTTTCTCAGAAAGCTTCTTTCTCTTTGTTATCGGAGGATATTTCCTTTGGCCCTATAGTCTTCAAAGGGATCCGAAATATCTGTTCTCAGATTCCACACAAATAAGGCTGGCAAAGAGATCCACGAAACAAAGATGTAACTCTGTGAGATGAATTCACAGAACACGAAACAGTTTCTCAGAAAGCTTCTTTCCAGATTTCATCTGAGGATATTTCCTTTTTCACCATAGCCCTCTATGGGCTTCCAAATCTCACTTTGCCAATTCCACAAGAACTGTCTTAGCGAAAGGCTTCTTGAGGGGAAAGCTGTAACTCTGTGAGATGATTTCAGAGAACACAAAGAAGTTTCTCAGAAAGCTTCTTTCTCTTTGTTATCGGAGGATATTTCCTTTGGCCCTATAGTCTTCAAAGGGATCCGAAATATCTGTTCTCAGATTCCACAGAAATAAGGCTAGCAAAGAGATCTACGAAACATAGATGTAACATTGTGAGATGAATTCACAGAACACTAAGCAGTTTCTCAGAAAGCTTCTTTCGAGATTTCCTCTGAGGATATTTCCATTTTCACCATAGCCCTCTATGGGCTTCCAAATATCACTTTGCCAATTCCACAAGAACTGTCTTAGCGAAAAGCTTCTTGAGGCGAAAGCTGTAACTCTGTGAGATGATTTCACAGAACACAAAGAAGTTTCTCAGAAAGCTTCTTTCTCTTTGTTATCGGAGGATATTTCCCTTGGCCCTATAGTCTTCAAAGGGATCCGAAATATCTGTTTTCAGATTCCACAGAAATAAGGATAGCGAAGCGATCTACGAAACACAGATGTAACTCTGTGAGATGAATTAACAAAACACTAAGCCGTTTCTCAGAAAGCTTCTTTCCAGATTTCATCTGAGGATATTTCCTTTTTCACCATAGCCCTCTATGGGCTTCCATATCTCACTTTGCCAATTTCACAAGAACTGTCTTAGCGAAAGGCTTCTTGAGCGGAAAGGTGTAACTCTGTGAGATGATTTCACAGAACACTAAGAAGTTTCTTAGAAAGCTTCTTTCTCTTTGTTATCGGAGGATATTTCCTTTGGCCCTATAGTCTTCAAAGGGATCCGAAATATCTGTTCTCAGATTACACAGAAATAAGGCTAGCAAAGAGATCCACGAAATACACATGTAACTCTGTGAGTGGAAGTCACACATCACAGAGCAGTTTCTCAGAAGGCTTCTTTCCAGCTTTCATCTGAGGATATTTCCTTTTTCACCATAGACCTCTATGGGCTTCCAAATATCACTTTGCCAATTCCACAAGAACTGTCTTAGCGAAAGGCTTCTTGATGGGAAAGCTGTAACTCTGTGAGATGATTTCACGGAACACAAAGAAGTTTCTCAGAAAGCTTCTTTCTCTTTGTTATCGGAGGATATTTCCTTTGGCCCTATAGTCTTCAAAGGGATCCGAAATATCTGTTCTCAGATTCCACAGAAAGAAGGCTAGCAAAGAGATACACGAAATACAGATGTAACTCTGTGAGATGAATTCACAGAACACTAAGCAGTTTCTCAGAAAGCTTTTTTCCAGATTTCATCTGAGGATATTTCCTTTTTCACCATAGCCCTCTATGGGCTTCCAAATATCACTTTGCCAATTCCACAAGAACTGCCTTAGCGAAAGGCTTCTTGAGGGGAAAACTGTAACTCTGTTAGATGATTTCACAAAACACAAAGAAGTTTCTCAGAATGCTTCTTTCTCTTTGTTATCGGAGGATATTTCCTTTGGCCCTATAGTCTTCAAAGGGATCCGAAATATCTGTTCTCACATTCCACAGAAAGAAGGCTAGCAAAGAGATCCACGAAATACAGATGTAACTCTGTGAGATGAATTCACAGAACACTAAGCAGTTTCTCAGAAAGCTTCTTTCCAGATTTCATCTGAGGATATTTCCTTTTTCACCATAGCCCTCTATGGGCTTCCAAATATCACTTTGCCAATTCCACAAGAACTGTCTTAGCGAAAGGCTTCTGGGGGGAAAGCTGTAACTCTGTGAGATGATTTCACAGAACACAAAGAAGTTTCTCAGAAAGCTTCTTTCTCTTTGTTATCAGAGGATATTTCCTTTGGCCCTATAGTCTTCAAAGGGATCCGAAATATCTGTTCTCAGATTCCACAGAAATAAGGCTAGCAAAGAGATCTACGAAACACAGATGTATCTCTGTGAGATGAATTCACAGTACACTAAGCAGTTTCTTAGAAAGCTTCTTTCCAGATTTCATCTGAGGATATTTCCTTTTTCACCATAGCCCTCTATGGGCTTCCAAATATCACTTTGCCAATTCCACAAGAACTGTCTTAGCGAAAGGCTTCTTGAGGGGAAAGCTGTAACTCTGTGAGAGGATTTCACTGAACAAAAGAAGTTTCTCAGAAAGCTTCTTTCTCTTTGTTATCGGAGGATATTTCCTTTAGCCCTATACTCTTCAATGGGATCCGAAATATCTGTTCTCATATTCCACAGAAATAAGGCTAGCAAAGAGATCTACGAAACACAGATGTAACTCTGTGCGATGAATTTACAGAACACTAAGCAGTTTCTCAGAAAGCTTCTTTCCAGATTTCATCTGAGGATATTTCCTTTTTCACCATAGCCCTCTACGGGTTTGAAAATATCACTTTGCCAATTCCACAAGAACTGTCTTAGCGAAAGGCTTCTTGAGGGGAAAGCTGTAACTCTGTGAGATGATTTCACAGAACACAAAGAAGTTTCTCAGAAAGCTTCTTTCTCTTTGTTATCGGAGGAGATTTCCTTTGGCCCTATAGTCTTCAAAGGGATCCGAAATATCTGTTCTCAGATTCCACAGAAATAAGGCTAGCAAAGAGATCTACGAAACACAGATGTAACTCTGTGAGATGAATTCACAGAACACTAAGCCGTTTCTCAGAAAGCTTCTTTCCAGATTTCATCTGAGGATATTTCCATTTTCACCATAGCCCTCTATGGGCTTCCAAATATCACTTTGCCAATTCCACAAGAACTGTCTTAGCGAAAGGCTTCTTGAGGGGAAAGCTGTAACTCTGTGAGATGATTACACACAACACAAAGAAGTTTCTCAGAAAGCTTCTTTCTCTTTTTTATCGGAGTATATTTCCCTTGGCCCTATAGTCTTCAAAGGGATCCGAAATATCTGTTTTCAGATTCCACAGAAATAAGGATAGCGAAGCGATCTACGAAACACAGATGTAACTCTGTGAGATGAATTAATAAAACACTAAGCCGTTTCTCAGAAAGCTTCTTTCCAGATTTCATCTGAGGATATTTCCTTTTTCACCATAGCCCTCTATGGGCTTCCATATCTCACTTTGCCAATTTCACAAGAACTGTCTTAGCGAAAGGCTTCTTGAGCGGAAAGGTGTAACTCTGTGAGATGATTTCACAGAACAGTAAGAAGTTTCTTAGAAAGCTTCTTTCTCTTTGTTATCGGAGGATATTTCCTTTGGCCCTATAGTCTTCAAAGGGATCCGAAATATCTGTTCTCAGATTACACAGAAATAAGGCTAGCAAAGAGATCCACGAAATGCACATGTAACTCTGTGAGTGGAAGTCACACATCACAGAGCAGTTTCTCAGAAAGCTTCTTTCCAGCTTTCATCTGAGGATATTTCCTTTTTCACCATAGACCTCTATGGGCTTCCAAATATCACTTTGCCAATTCCACAAGAACTGTCTTAGCGAAAGGCTTCTTGAGGGGAAAGCTGTAACTCTGTGAGATGATTTCACAGAACACAAAGAAGTTTCTCAGAAAGCTTCTTTCTCTTTGTTATCGGAGGATATTTCCTTTGGCCCTATAGTCTTCAAAGGGATCCGAAATATCTGTTCTCAGATTCCACAGAAAGAAGGCTAGCAAAGAGATACACGAAATACAGATGTAACTCTGTGAGATGAATTCACAGAACACTAAGCAGTTTCTCAGAAAGCTTTTTTCCAGATTTCATCTGAGGATATTTCCTTTTTCACCATAGCCCTCTATGGGCTTCCAAATATCACTTTGCCAATTCCACAAGAACTGCCTTAGCGAAAGGCTTCTTGAGGGGAAAACTGTAACTCTGTTAGATGATTTCACAAAACACAAAGAAGTTTCTCAGAAAGCTTCTTTCTCTTTGTTATCGGAGGATATTTCCTTTGGGCCTATAGTCTTCAAAGGGATCCGAAATATCTGTTCTCACATTCCACAGAAAGAAGGCTAGCAAAGAGATCCACGAAATACAGATGTAACTCTGTGAGATGAATTCACAGAACACTAAGCAGTTTCTCAGAAAGCTTCTTTCCAGATTTCATCTGAGGATATTTCCTTTTTCACCATAGCCCTCTATGGGCTTCCAAATATCACTTTGCCAATTCCACAAGAACTGTCTTAGCGAAAGGCTTCTGGGGGGAAAGCTGTAACTCTGTGAGATGATTTCACAGAACACAAAGAAGTTTCTCAGAAAGCTTCTTTCTCTTTGTTATCGGAGGATATTTCCTTTGGCCCTATAGTCTTCAAAGGGATCCGAAATATCTGTTCTCAGATTCGACAGAAATAAGGCTAGCAAAGAGATCTACGAAACACAGATGTAACTCTGTGAGATGAATTCACAGTACACTAAGCAGTTTCTCAGAAAGCTTCTTTCCAGATTTCATCTGAGGATATTTCCTTTTTCACCATAGCCCTCTACGGGTTTGAAAATATCACTTTGCCAATTCCACAAGAACTGTCTTAGCGAAAGGCTTCTTGAGGGGAAAGCTGTAACTCTGTGAGATGATTTCACAGAACACAAAGAAGTTTCTCAGAAATCTTCTTTCTCTTTGTTATCGGAGGAGATTTCCTTTGGCCCTATAGTCTTCAAAGGGATCCGAAATATCTGTTCTCAGATTCCACAGAAATAAGGCTAGCAAAGAGATCAACGAAACACAGATGTAACTCTGTGAGATGAATTCACAGAACACTAAGCAGTTTCTCAGAAAGCTTCTTTCCAGATTTCATCTGAGGATATTTCCATTTTCACCATAGCCCTCTATGGGCTTCCAAATATCACTTTGCCAATTCCACAAGAACTGTCTTAGCGAAAGGCTTCTTGAGGGGAAAGCTGTAACTCTGTGAGATGATTACACACAACACAAAGAAGTTTCTCAGAAAGCTTCTTTCTCTTTGTTATCGGAGGATATTTCCTTTGGCCCTATAGTCTTCAAAGGGATCCGAAATATCTGTTCTCAGATTCCACAGAAATAAGGCTAGCAAAGAGATCTACGAAACACAGATGTATCTCTGTGAGATGAATTCACAGTACACTAAGCAGTTTCTTAGAAAGCTTCTTTCCAGATTTCATCTGAGGATATTTCCTTTTTCACCATAGCCCTCTATGGGCTTCCAAATATCACTTTGCCAATTCCACAAGAACTGTCTTAGCGAAAGGCTTCTTGAGGGGAAAGCTGTAACTCTGTGAGAGGATTTCACTGAACAAAAGAAGTTTCTCAGAAAGCTTCTTTCTCTTTGTTATCGGAGGATATTTCCTTTAGCCCTATACTCTTCAATGGGATCCGAAATATCTGTTCTCATATTCCACAGAAATAAGGCTAGCAAAGAGATCTACGAAACACAGATGTAACTCTGTGCGATGAATTTACAGAACACTAAGCAGTTTCTCAGAAAGCTTCTTTCCAGATTTCATCTGAGGATATTTCCTTTTTCACCATAGCCCTCTACGGGTTTGAAAATATCACTTTGCCAATTCCACAAGAACTGTCTTAGCGAAAGGCTTCTTGAGGGGAAAGCTGTAACTCTGTGAGATGATTTCACAGAACACAAAGAAGTTTCTCAGAAAGCTTCTTTCTCTTTGTTATCGGAGGAGATTTCCTTTGGCCCTATAGTCTTCAAAGGGATCCGAAATATCTGTTCTCAGATTCCACAGAAATAAGGCTAGCAAAGAGATCTACGAAACACAGATGTAACTCTGTGAGATGAATTCACAGAACACTAAGCCGTTTCTCAGAAAGCTTCTTTCCAGATTTCATCTGAGGATATTTCCATTTTCACCATAGCCCTCTATGGGCTTCCAAATATCACTTTGCCAATTCCACAAGAACTGTCTTAGCGAAAGGCTTCTTGAGGGGAAAGCTGTAACTCTGTGAGATGATTACACACAACACAAAGAAGTTTCTCAGAAAGCTTCTTTCTCTTTTTTATCGGAGTATATTTCCCTTGGCCCTATAGTCTTCAAAGGGATCCGAAATATCTGTTTTCAGATTCCACAGAAATAAGGATAGCGAAGCGATCTACGAAACACAGATGTAACTCTGTGAGATGAATTAATAAAACACTAAGCCGTTTCTCAGAAAGCTTCTTTCCAGATTTCATCGGAGGATATTTCCTTTTTCACCATAGCCCTCTATGGGCTTCCATATCTCACTTTGCCAATTTCACAAGAACTGTCTTAGCGAAAGGCTTCTTGAGCGGAAAGGTGTAACTCTGTGAGATGATTTCACAGAACAGTAAGAAGTTTCTTAGAAAGCTTCTTTCTCTTTGTTATCGGAGGATATTTCCTTTGGCCCTATAGTCTTCAAAGGGATCCGAAATATCTGTTCTCAGATTACACAGAAATAAGGCTAGCAAAGAGATCCACGAAATGCACATGTAACTCTGTGAGTGGAAGTCACACATCACAGAGCAGTTTCTCAGAAAGCTTCTTTCCAGCTTTCATCTGAGGATATTTCCTTTTTCACCATAGACCTCTATGGGCTTCCAAATATCACTTTGCCAATTCCACAAGAACTGTCTTAGCGAAAGGCTTCTTGAGGGGAAAGCTGTAACTCTGTGAGATGATTTCACAGAACACAAAGAAGTTTCTCAGAAAGCTTCTTTCTCTTTGTTATCGGAGGATATTTCCTTTGGCCCTATAACCTTCAAAGGGATCCGAAATATCTGTTCTCAGATTCCACAGAAAGAAGGCTAGCAAAGAGATACACGAAATACAGATGTAACTCTGTGAGATGAATTCACAGAACACTAAGCAGTTTCTCAGAAAGCTTTTTTCCAGATTTCATCTGAGGATATTTCCTTTTTCACCATAGCCCTTTACGGGTTTGAAAATATCACTTTGCCAATTCCACAAGAACTGTCTTAGCGAAAGGCTTC
The DNA here is from genome assembly GCF_043159975.1 of Macaca nemestrina. Lineage (NCBI taxonomy): Eukaryota > Metazoa > Chordata > Mammalia > Primates > Cercopithecidae > Macaca > Macaca nemestrina. The sequence goes on from NC_092134.1 coordinate 96,497,459, forward strand.
TTGAGGGGAAAGCTGTAACTCTGTGAGATGATTTCACAGAACACAAAGAAGTTTCTCAGAAAGCTTCTTTCTCTTTGTTATCGGAGGAGATTTCCTTTGGCCCTATAGTCTTCAAAGGGATCCGAAATATCTGTTCTCAGATTCCACAGAAATAAGGCTAGCAAAGAGATCAACGAAACACAGATGTAACTCTGTGAGATGAATTCACAGAACACTAAGCAGTTTCTCAGAAAGCTTCTTTCCAGATTTCATCTGAGGATATTTCCATTTTCACCATAGCCCTCTATGGGCTTCCAAATATCACTTTGCCAATTCCACAAGAACTGTCTTAGCGAAAGGCTTCTTGAGGGGAAAGCTGTAACTCTGTGAGATGATTACACACAACACAAAGAAGTTTCTCAGAAAGCTTCTTTCTCTTTGTTATCGGAGGATATTTCCTTTGCCCCTATAGTCTTCAAAGGGATCCGAAATATCTGTTCTCAGATTCCACACAAATAAGGCTGGCAAAGAGATCCACGAAACACAGATGTAACTCTGTGAGATGAATTCACAGAACACTAAGCAGTTTCTCAGAAAGCTTCTTTCCAGATTTCATCTGAGGATATTTCCTTCTTCACCATAGCCCTCTATGGGCTTCCAAATCTCACTTTGCCAATTCCACAAGAACTGTCTTAGCGAAAGGCTTCTTGAGGGGAAAGCTGTAACTCTGTGAGATGATTTCACAGAACACAAAGAAGTTTCTCAGAAAGCTTCTTTCTCTTTGTTATCGGAGGATATTTCCTTTGGCCCTATAGTCTTCAAAGGGATCCGAAATATATGTTCTCAGATTCCACACAAATAAGGCTAGCAAAGAGATCTACGAAACATAGATGTAACACTGTGAGATGAATTCACAGAACACTAAGCAGTTTCTCAGAAAGCTTCTTTCGAGATTTCCTCTGAGGATATTTCCATTTTCACCATAGACCTCTATGGGCTTACAAATATCACTTTGCCAATTCCACAAGAACTGTCTTAGCGAAAGGCTTCTTGAGGGGAAAGCTGTAACCCTGTGAGATGATTTCACTGAACAAAAGAAGTTTCTCAGAAAGCTTCTTTCTCTTTGTTTTCGGAGGATATTTCCTTTGGCCCTATACTCTTCAAAGGGATCCGAAATATCTGTTCTCAGATTCCACAGAAATATGGCTAGCAAAGAGATCTACGAAACATAGATGTAACACTGTGAGATGAATTCACAGAACACTAAGCAGTTTCTCAGAAAGCTTCTTTCGAGATTTCCTCTGAGGATATTTCCATTTTCACCATAGACCTCTAAGGGCTTCCAAATATCACTTTGCCAATTCCACAAGAACTGTCTTAGCGAAAGGCTTCTTGAGGGGAAAGCTGTAACTCTGTGAGATGATTTCACTTAACAAAAGAAGCTTCTCAGAAAGCTTCTTTCTCTTTGTTATCGGAGGATGTTTCCTTTAGCCCTATAATCTTCAATGGGATCCGAAATATCTGTTCTCAGATTCCACAGAAATAAGGCTAGCAAAGAGATCTACGAAACACAGATGTAACTGTGTGAGATGAATTCACAGAACACTAAGCAGTTTCTCAGAAAGCTTCTTTCCAGATTTCATCTGAGGATATTTCCTTTTTCACCATAGCCCTCTATGGGCTTCCAAATATCACTTTTCCAATTCCACAGGAACTGTCTTAGCGAAAGGCTTCTTCAGGGGAAAGCTGTAACTCTGTGAGATGATTTCAAAGAACACTAAGCAGTTTTTCAGAAAGCTTCTTTCCAGCTTTCATCTGAGGATATTTCCTTTTTCACCATAGCCCTCTATGGGCTTCCAAATATCACTTTGCCAATTCCACAAGAACTGTCTTAGCGAAAGGCTTCTTGATGGGAAAGCTGTAACTCTGTGAGATGATTTCACAGAACACAAAGAAGTTTCTCAGAAAGCTTCTTTCTCTTTGTTATCGGAGGATATTTCCTTTGGCCCTATAGTCTTCAAAGGGATCCGAAATATCTGTTCTCAGATTCCACAGAAAGAAGGCTAGCAAAGAGATGCACGAAATACAGATGTAACTCTGTGAGATGAATTCACAGAACACTAAGCAGTTTCTCAGAAAGCTTTTTTCCAGATTTCATCTGAGGATATTTCCTTTTTCACCATAGCCCTCTATGGGCTTCCAAATATCACTTTGCCAATTCCACAAGAACTGCCTTAGCGAAAGGCTTCTTGAGGGGAAAACTGTAACTCTCTTAGATAATTTCACAAAACACAAAGAAGTTTCTCAGAAAGCCTCTTTCTCTTTGTTATCGGAGGATATTTCCTTTGGCCCTATAGTCTTCAAAGGGATCCGAAATATCTGTTCTCACATTCCACAGAAAGAAGGCTATTAAAGAGATCCATGAAATACAGATGTAACTCTGTGAGATGAATTCACAGAACACTAAGCAGTTTCTCAGAAAGCTTCTTTCCAGATTTCATCTGAGGATATTTGCTTTTTCACCATAGCCCTCTATGGGCTTCCAAATATCACTTTGCCAATTCCACAAGAACTGTCTTAGCGAAAGGCTTCTAGGGGGAAAGCTGTAACTCTGTGAGATGATTTCACAGAACACAAAGAAGTTTCTCAGAAAGCTTCTTTCTCTTTGTTATCGGAGGATATTTCCTTTGGCCCTATAGTCTTCAAAGGGATCCGAAATATCTGTTCTCAGATTCCACAGAAAGAAGGCTAGCAAAGAGATCTACGAAACACAGATGTAACTCTGTGAGATGAATTCACAGTACACTAAGCAGTTTCTCAGAAAGCTTCTTTCCAGATTTCATCTGAGGATATTTCCTTTTTCACCATAGCCCTCTATGGGCTTCCAAATATCACTTTGCCAATTCCACAAGAACTGTCTTAGCGAAAGGCTTCTTGAGGGGAAAGCTGTAACTCTGTGAGATGATTTCACTGAACAAAAGAAGTTTCTCAGAAAGCTTCTTTCTCTTTGTTATCGGAGGATATTTCCTTTAGCCCTATACTCTTCAAAGGGATCCGAAATATCTGTTCTCATATTCCACAGAAATAAGGCTAGCAAAGAGATCTACGAAACACAGATGTACCTCTGTGAGATGAATTTACAGAACACTAAGCAGTTTCTCAGAAAGCTTCTTTCCAGATTTCATCTGAGGATATTTCCTTTTTCACCATAGCCCTCTACGGGTTTGAAAATATCACTTTGCCAATACCACAAGAACTGTCTTAGCGAAAGGCTTCTTGAGGGGAAAGCTGTAACTCTGTGAGATGATTTCACAGAACACAAAGAAGTTTCTCAGAAAGCTTCTTTCTCTTTGTTATCGGAGGATATTTCCTTTGGCCCTATAGTCTTCAAAGGGATCCGAAATATCTGTTCTCAGATTCCACAGAAATAAGGCTAGCAAAGAGATCTACGAAACACAGATGTAACTCTGTGAGACGAATTCACAGAACACTAAGCAGTTTCTCAGAAAGCTTCTTTCTAAATTTCATCTGAGAATATTTCCTATTTCACCATAGCCCTCTATGGGCTTCCAAATATCACTTTGCCAATTCCACAAGAACTGTCTTAGCGAAAGGCTTCTTGAGGGGAAAGCTGTAACTCTGTGAGATGATTTCACAGAACACAAAGAAGTTTCTCAGAAAGCTTCTTTCTCTTTGTTATCGGAGGAGATTTCCTTTGGCCCTATAGTCTTCAAAGGGATCCGAAATATCTGTTCTCAGATTCCACAGAAATAAGGCTAGCAAAGAGATCAACGAAACACAGATGTAACTCTGTGAGATGAATTCACAGAACACTAAGCAGTTTCTCAGAAAGCTTCTTTCCAGATTTCATCTGAGGATATTTCCATTTTCACCATAGCCCTCTATGGGCTTCCAAATATCACTTTGCCAATTCCACAAGAACTGTCTTAGCGAAAGGCTTCTTGAGGGGAAAGCTGTAACTCTGTGAGATGATTACACACAACACAAAGAAGTTTCTCAGAAAGCTTCTTTCTCTTTGTTATCGGAGGATATTTCCTTTGGCCCTATAGTCTTCAAAGGGATCCGAAATATCTGTTCTCAGATTCCACAGAAATAAGGCTAGCAAAGAGATCTACGAAACACAGATGTATCTCTGTGAGATGAATTCACAGTACACTAAGCAGTTTCTTAGAAAGCTTCTTTCCAGATTTCATCTGAGGATATTTCCTTTTTCACCATAGCCCTCTATGGGCTTCCAAATATCACTTTGCCAATTCCACAAGAACTGTCTTAGCGAAAGGCTTCTTGAGGGGAAAGCTGTAACTCTGTGAGAGGATTTCACTGAACAAAAGAAGTTTCTCAGAAAGCTTCTTTCTCTTTGTTATCGGAGGATATTTCCTTTAGCCCTATACTCTTCAATGGGATCCGAAATATCTGTTCTCATATTCCACAGAAATAAGGCTAGCAAAGAGATCTACGAAACACAGATGTAACTCTGTGCGATGAATTTACAGAACACTAAGCAGTTTCTCAGAAAGCTTCTTTCCAGATTTCATCTGAGGATATTTCCTTTTTCACCATAGCCCTCTACGGGTTTGAAAATATCACTTTGCCAATTCCACAAGAACTGTCTTAGCGAAAGGCTTCTTGAGGGGAAAGCTGTAACTCTGTGAGATGATTTCACAGAACACAAAGAAGTTTCTCAGAAAGCTTCTTTCTCTTTGTTATCGGAGGAGATTTCCTTTGGCCCTATAGTCTTCAAAGGGATCCGAAATATCTGTTCTCAGATTCCACAGAAATAAGGCTAGCAAAGAGATCTACGAAACACAGATGTAACTCTGTGAGATGAATTCACAGAACACTAAGCCGTTTCTCAGAAAGCTTCTTTCCAGATTTCATCTGAGGATATTTCCATTTTCACCATAGCCCTCTATGGGCTTCCAAATATCACTTTGCCAATTCCACAAGAACTGTCTTAGCGAAAGGCTTCTTGAGGGGAAAGCTGTAACTCTGTGAGATGATTACACACAACACAAAGAAGTTTCTCAGAAAGCTTCTTTCTCTTTTTTATCGGAGTATATTTCCCTTGGCCCTATAGTCTTCAAAGGGATCCGAAATATCTGTTTTCAGATTCCACAGAAATAAGGATAGCGAAGCGATCTACGAAACACAGATGTAACTCTGTGAGATGAATTAATAAAACACTAAGCCGTTTCTCAGAAAGCTTCTTTCCAGATTTCATCTGAGGATATTTCCTTTTTCACCATAGCCCTCTATGGGCTTCCATATCTCACTTTGCCAATTTCAGAAGAACTGTCTTAGCGAAAGGCTTCTTGAGCGGAAAGGTGTAACTCTGTGAGATGATTTCACAGAACAGTAAGAAGTTTCTTAGAAAGCTTCTTTCTCTTTGTTATCGGAGGATATTTCCTTTGGCCCTATAGTCTTCAAAGGGATCCGAAATATCTGTTCTCAGATTACACAGAAAGAAGGCTAGCAAAGAGATACACGAAATACAGATGTAACTCTGTGAGATGAATTCACAGAACACTAAGCAGTTTCTCAGAAAGCTTTTTTCCAGATTTCATCTGAGGATATTTCCTTTTTCACCATAGCCCTTTACGGGTTTGAAAATATCACTTTGCCAATTCCACAAGAACTGTCTTAGCGAAAGGCTTCTTGAGGGGAAAGCTGTAACTCTGTGAGATGATTTCACAGAACACAAAGAAGTTTCTCAGAAAGATTCTTTCTCTTTGTTATCGGAGGAGATTTCCTTTGGCCCTATAGTCTTCAAAGGGATCCGAAATATCTGTTCTCAGATTCCACAGAAATAAGGCTAGCAAAGAGATCAACGAAACACAGATGTAACTCTGTGAGATGAATTCACAGAACACTAAGCAGTTTCTCAGAAAGCTTCTTTCCAGATTTCATCTGAGGATATTTCCATTTTCACCATAGCCCTCTATGGGCTTCCAAATATCACTTTGCCAATTCCACAAGAACTGTCTTAGCGAAAGGCTTCTTGAGGGGAAAGCTGTAACTCTGTGAGATGATTACACACAACACAAAGAAGTTTCTCAGAAAGCTTCTTTCTCTTTGTTATCGGAGGATATTTCCTTTGGCCCTATAGTCTTCAAAGGGATCCGAAATATCTGTTCTCAGATTCCACACAAATAAGGCTGGCAAAGAGATCCACGAAACACAGATATAACTCTGTGAGATGAATTCACAGAACACTAAGCAGTTTCTCAGAAAGCTTCTTTCCAGATTTCATCTGAGGATATTTCCTTCTTCACCATAGCCCTCTATGGGCTTCCAAATCTCACTTTGCCAATTCCACAAGAACTGTCTTAGCGAAAGGCTTCTTGAGGGGAAAGCTGTAACTCTGTGAGATGATTTCACAGAACACAAAGAAGTTTCTCAGAAAGCTTCTTTCTCTTTGTTATCGGAGGATATTTCCTTTGGCCCTATAGTCTTCAAAGGGATCCGAAATATATGTTCTCAGATTCCACACAAATAAGGCTAGCAAAGAGATCTACGAAACATAGATGTAACACTGTGAGATGAATTCACAGAACACTAAGCAGTTTCTCAGAAAGCTTCTTTCGAGATTTCCTCTGAGGATATTTCCATTTTCACCATAGACCTCTATGGGCTTACAAATATCACTTTGCCAATTCCACAAGAACTGTCTTAGCGAAAGGCTTCTTGAGGGGAAAGCTGTAACCCTGTGAGATGATTTCACTGAACAAAAGAAGTTTCTCAGAAAGCTTCTTTCTCTTTGTTTTCGGAGGATATTTCCTTTGGCCCTATACTCTTCAAAGGGATCCGAAATATCTGTTCTCAGATTCCACAGAAATATGGCTAGCAAAGAGATCTACGAAACAAAGATGTAACACTGTGAGATGAATTCACAGAACACTAAGCAGTTTCTCAGAAAGCTTCTTTCGAGATTTCCTCTGAGGATATTTCCATTTTCACCATAGACCTCTATGGGCTTCCAAATATCACTTTGCCAATTCCACAAGAACTGTCTTAGCGAAAGGCTTCTTGAGGGGAAAGCTGTAACTCTGTGAGATGATTTCACTTAACAAAAGAAGCTTCTCAGAAAGCTTCTTTCTCTTTGTTATCGGAGGATGTTTCCTTTAGCCCTATACTCTTCAATGGGATCCGAAATATCTGTTCTCAGATTCCACAGAAATAAGGCTAGCAAAGAGATCTACGAAACACAGATGTAACTGTGTGAGATGAATTCACAGAACACTAAGCAGTTTCTCAGAAAGCTTCTTTCCAGATTTCATCTGAGGATATTTCCTTTTTCACCATAGCCCTCTATGGGCTTCCAAATATCACTTTTCCAATTCCACAGGAACTGTCTTAGCGAAAGGCTTCTTCAGGGGAAAGCTGTAACTCTGTGAGATGATTTCACAGAACACTAAGCAGTTTCTCAGAAAGCTTCTTTCCAGCTTTCATCTGAGGATATTTCCTTTTTCACCATAGCCCTCTATGGGCTTCCAAATATCACTTTGCCAATTCCACAAGAACTGTCTTAGCGAAAGGCTTCTTGATGGGAAAGCTGTAACTCTGTGAGATGATTTCACAGAACACAAAGAAGTTTCTCAGAAAGCTTCTTTCTCTTTGTTATCGGAGGATATTTCCTTTGGCCCTATAGTCTTCAAAGGGATCCGAAATATCTGTTCTCAGATTCCACAGAAAGAAGGCTAGCAAAGAGATGCACGAAATACAGATGTAACTCTGTGAGATGAATTCACAGAACACTAAGCAGTTTCTCAGAAAGCTTTTTTCCAGATTTCATCTGAGGATATTTCCTTTTTCACCATAGCCCTCTATGGGCTTCCAAATATCACTTTGCCAATTCCACAAGAACTGCCTTAGCGAAAGGCTTCTTGAGGGGAAAACTGTAACTCTCTTAGATAATTTCACAAAACACAAAGAAGTTTCTCAGAAAGCCTCTTTCTCTTTGTTATCGGAGGATATTTCCTTTGGCCCTATAGTCTTCAAAGGGATCCGAAATATCTGTTCTCACATTCCACAGAAAGAAGGCTATTAAAGAGATCCACGAAATACAGATGTAACTCTGTGAGATGAATTCACAGAACACTAAGCAGTTTCTCAGAAAGCTTCTTTCCAGATTTCATCTGAGGATATTTGCTTTTTCACCATAGCCCTCTATGGGCTTCCAAATATCACTTTGCCAATTCCACAAGAACTGTCTTAGCGAAAGGATTCTAGGGGGAAAGCTGTAACTCTGTGAGATGATTTCACAGAACACAAAGAAGTTTCTCAGAAAGCTTCTTTCTCTTTGTTATCGGAGGATATTTCCTTTGGCCCTATAGTCTTCAAAGGGATCCGAAATATCTGTTCTCAGATTCCACAGAAAGAAGGCTAGCAAAGAGATCTACGAAACACAGATGTAACTCTGTGAGATGAATTCACAGTACACTAAGCAGTTTCTCAGAAAGCTTCTTTCCAGATTTCATCTGAGGATATTTCCTTTTTCACCATAGCCCTCTATGGGCTTCCAAATATCACTTTGCCAATTCCACAAGAACTGTCTTAGCGAAAGGCTTCTTGAGGGGAAAGCTGTAACTCTGTGAGATGATTTCACTGAACAAAAGAAGTTTCTCAGAAAGCTTCTTTCTCTTTGTTATCGGAGGATATTTCCTTTAGCCCTATACTCTTCAAAGGGATCCGAAATATCTGTTCTCATATTCCACAGAAATAAGGCTAGCAAAGAGATCTACGAAACACAGATGTACCTCTGTGAGATGAATTTACAGAACACTAAGCAGTTTCTCAGAAAGCTTCTTTCCAGATTTCATCTGAGGATATTTCCTTTTTCACCATAGCCCTCTACGGGTTTGAAAATATCACTTTGCCAATACCACAAGAACTGTCTTAGCGAAAGGCTTCTTGAGGGGAAAGCTGTAACTCTGTGAGATGATTTCACAGAACACAAAGAAGTTTCTCAGAAAGCTTCTTTCTCTTTGTTATCGGAGGATATTTCCTTTGGCCCTATAGTCTTCAAAGGGATCCGAAATATCTGTTCTCAGATTCCACAGAAATAAGGCTAGCAAAGAGATCTACGAAACACAGATGTAACTCTGTGAGACGAATTCACAGGACACTAAGCAGTTTCTCAGAAAGCTTCTTTCCAAATTTCATCTGAGAATATTTCCTATTTCACCATAGCCCTCTATGGGCTTCGAAATATCACTTTGCCAATTCCACAAGAACTGTCTTAGCGAAAGGCTTCTTGAGGGGAAAGCTGTAACTCTGTGAGATGATTTCACAGAACACAAAGAAGTTTCTCAGAAAGCTTCTTTCTCTTTGTTATCGGAGGATATTTCCTTTGGCCCTATAGTCTTCAAAGGGATCCGAAATATATGTTCTCAGATTCCACACAAATAAGGCTAGCAAAGAGATCTACGAAACATAGATGTAACACTGTGAGATGAATTCACAGAACACTAAGCAGTTTCTCAGAAAGCTTCTTTCGAGATTTCCTCTGAGGATATTTCCATTTTCACCTTAGACCTCTATGGGCTTCCAAATATCACTTTGCCAATTCCACAAGAACTGTCTTAGCGAAAGGCTTCTTGAGGGGAAAGCTGTAACTCTGTGATATGATTTCACTTAACAAAAGAAGTTTCTCAGAAAGCTTCTTTCTCTTCGTTATAGGAGGATATTTCCTTTGGCCCTATAGTCTTCAAAGGGTTCCGAAATATCTGTTCTCAGATTCCACAGAAATAAGTCTAGCAAAGAGATCTACGAAACACAGATGTAAGTCTGTGAGATGAATTCACAGAACACTAAGCAGTTTCTCAGAAAGCTTCTTTCCAAATTTCATCTGAGGATATTTCCTTTTTCACCATAGACCTCTATGGGCTTCCAAATATCACTTTGCCAATTCCACAAGAACTGTCTTAGCGAAAGGCTTCTTGAGGGGAAAGCTGTAACTCTGTGAGATGATTTCACAGAACACAAAGAAGTTTCTCAGAAAGCTTCTTTCTCTTTGTTATCGGAGGATATTTCCTTTGGCCCTATAGTCTTCAAAGGGATCCGAAATATCTGTTCTCAGATTCCACAGAAAGAAGGCTAGCAAAGAGATCTACGAAACACAGATGTAACTCTGTGAGATGAATTCACAGTACACTAAGCAGTTTCTCAGAAAGCTTCTTTCCAGATTTCATCTGAGGATATTTCCTTTTTCACCATAGCCCTCTATGGGCTTCCAAATATCACTTTGCCAATTCCACAAGAACTGTCTTAGCGAAAGGCTTCTTGAGGGGAAAGTTGTAACTCTGTGAGATGATTTCACTGAACAAAAGAAGTTTCTCAGAAAGCTTCTTTCTCTTTGTTATCGGAGGATATTTCCTTTAGCCCTATACTCTTCTAAGGGATCCGAAATATCTGTTCTCATATTCCACAGAAATAAGGCTAGCAAAGAGATCTACGAAACACAGATGTAACTCTGTGCGATGAATTTACAGAACACTAAGCAGTTTCTCAGAAAGCTTCTTTCCAGATTTCATCTGAGGATATTTCCTTTTTCACCATAGCCCTCTACGGGTTTGAAAATATCACTTTGCCAATTCCACAAGAACTGTCTTAGCGAAAGGCTTCTTGAGGGGAAAGCTGTAACTCTGTGAGATGATTTCACAGAACACAAAGAAGTTTCTCAGAAAGCTTCTTTCTCTTTGTTATCGGAGGATATTTCCTTTGGCCCTATAGTCTTCAAAGGGATCCGAAATATCTGTTCTCAGATTCCACAGAAATAAGGCTAGCAAAGAGATCTACGAAACACAGATGTAACTCTGTGAGATGAATTCACAGAACACTAAGCAGTTTCTCAGAAAGCTTCTTTCGAGATTTCCTCTGAGGATATTTCCATTTTCACCTTAGACCTCTATGGGCTTCCAAATATCACTTTGCCAATTCCACAAGAACTGTCTTAGCGAAAGGCTTCTTGAGGGGAAAGCTGTAACTCTGTGAGATGATTTCACTTAACCAAAGAAGTTTCTCAGAAAGCTTCTTTCTCTTCGTTATAGGAGGATATTTCCTTTGGCCCTATAGTCTTCAAAGGGTTCCGAAATATCTGTTCTCAGATTCCACAGAAATAAGTCTAGCAAAGAGATCTACGAATCACAGATGTAACTCTGTGAGATGAATTCACAGAACACTAAGCAGTTTCTCAGAAAGCTTCTTTCCAAATTTCATCTGAGGATATTTCCTTTTTCACCATAGACCTCTATGGGCTTCCAAATATCACTTTGCCAATTCCACAAGAACTGTCTTAGCGAAAGGCTTCTTGAGGGGAAAGCTGTAACTCTGTGAGATGATTTCACAGAACACAAAGAAGTTTCTCAGAAAGCTTCTTTCTCTTTGTTATCGGAGGATATTTCCTTTGGCCCTATAGTCTTCAAAGGGATCCGAAATATCTGTTCTCAGATTCCACAGAAAGAAGGCTAGCAAAGAGATCTACGAAACACAGATGTAACTCTGTGAGATGAATTCACAGTACACTAAGCAGTTTCTCAGAAAGCTTCTTTCCAGATTTCATCTGAGGATATTTCCTTTTTCACCATAGCCCTCTATGGGCTTCCAAATATCACTTTGCCAATTCCACAAGAACTGTCTTAGCGAAAGGCTTCTTGAGGGGAAAGTTGTAACTCTGTGAGATGATTTCACTGAACAAAAGAAGTTTCTCAGAAAGCTTCTTTCTCTTTGTTATCGGAGGATATTTCCTTTAGCCCTATACTCTTCTAAGGGATCCGAAATATCTGTTCTCATATTCCACAGAAATAAGGCTAGCAAAGAGATCTACGAAACACAGATGTAACTCTGTGCGATGAATTTACAGAACACTAAGCAGTTTCTCAGAAAGCTTCTTTCCAGATTTCATCTGAGGATATTTCCTTTTTCACCATAGCCCTCTACGGGTTTGAAAATATCACTTTGCCAATTCCACAAGAACTGTCTTAGCGAAAGGCTTCTTGAGGGGAAAGCTGTAACTCTGTGAGATGATTTCACAGAACACAAAGAAGTTTCTCAGAAAGCTTCTTTCTCTTTGTTATCGGAGGATATTTCCTTTGGCCCTATAGTCTTCAAAGGGATCCGAAATATCTGTTCTCAGATTCCACAGAAATAAGGCTAGCAAAGAGATCTACGAAACACAGATGTAACTCTGTGAGATGAATTCACAGAACACTAAGCAGTTTCTCAGAAAGCTTCTTTCCAAATTTCATCTGAGAATATTTCCTATTTCACCATACCCCTCTATGGGCTTCCAAATATCACTTTGCCAATTCCACAAGAACTGTCTTAGCGAAAGGCTTCTTGAGGGGAAAGCTGTAACTCTGTGAGATGATTTCACAGAACACAAAGGAGTTTCCCAGAAAGCTTCATTCTCTTTGTTATTGAAGGATATTTCCTTTGGCCCTATAGTCTTCAAAGGGATCCGAAATATCTGTTCTCAGATTCCACAGAAATAAGGCTAGCAAAGAGATCTACGAAACACAGATGTAACTCTGTGAGATGAATTCACAGAACACTAAGCAGTTTCTCAGAAAGCTTCTTTCCAGATTTCATCTGAGGATATTTGCTTTTTCACCATAGCCCTCTATGGGCTTCCAAATATCACTTTGCCAATTCCACAAGAACTGTCTTAGCGAAAGGCTAATTCAGGGGAAAGCTGTAACTCTGTGAGATGATTTCACAGAACACAAAGAAGTTTCTCAGAAAGCTTCTTTCTCTTTGTTATCGGAGGATATTTCCTTTGGCCCTATAGTCTTCAAAGGGATCCGAAATATCTGTTCTCAGATTCCACACAAATAAGGCTAGCAAAGAGATCCACGAAACACAGATGTAACTCTGTGAGATGAATTCACAGAACACTAAGCAGTTTCTCAGAAAGCTTCTTTCCAGATTTCATCTGAGGATATTTCCTTTTTCACCATAGCCCTCTATGGGCTTCCAAATCTCACTTTTCCAATTCCACAAGAACTGTCTTAGCGAAAGGCTTCTTGAGGGGAAAGCTGTAACTCTGTGAGATGATTTCACAGAACACAAAGAAGTTTCTCAGAAAGCTTCTTTCTCTTTGTTATCGGAGGATATTTCCTTTGGCCCTATAGTCTTCAAAGGGATCCGAAATATATGTTCTCAGATTCCACACAATTAAGGCTAGCAAAGAGATCTACGAAACATAGATGTAACACTGTGAGATGAATTCACAGAACACTAAGCAGTTTCTCAGAAAGCTTCTTTCGAGATTTCCTCTGAGGATATTTCCATTTTCACCATAAACCTCTATGGGCTTCCAAATATCACTTTGCCAATTCCACAAGAACTGTCTTAGCGAAAGGCTTCTTGAGGGGAAAGCTGTAACTCTGTGAGATGATTTCACTTAACAAAAGAAGTTTCTCAGAAAGCTTCTTTCTCTTCGTTATAGGAGGATATTTCCTTTGGCCCTATAGTCTTCAAAGGGATCCGAAATATCTGTTCTCAGATTCCACAGAAATAAGGCTAGCAAAGAGATCTACGAATCACAGATGTAACTCTGTGAGATGAATTCACAGAACACTAAGCAGTTTCTCAGAAAGCTTCTTTCCAAATTTCATCTGAGGATATTTCCTTTTTCACCATACCCCTCTATGGGCTTCCAAATATCACTTGGCCAATTCCACAAGAACTGTCTTAGCGAAAGGCTTCTTCAGGGGAAAGCTGTAACTCTGTGAGATGATTTCACAGAACACAAAGAAGTTTCTCAGAAAGCTTCTTTCTCTTTGTTATCGGAGGATATTTCCTTTGGCCCTATAGTCTTCAAAGGGATCCGAAATATATGTTCTCAGATTCCACACAAATAAGGCTAGCAAAGAGATCTATGAAACATAGATGTAACACTGTGAGATGAATTCACAGAACACTAAGCAGTTTCTCAGAAAGCTTCTTTCGAGATTTCCTCTGAGGATATTTCCATTTTCACCATAGACCTCTATGGGCTTCCAAATATCACTTTGCCAATTCCACAAGAACTGTCTTAGCGAAAGGCTTCTTGAGGGGAAAGCTGTAACTCTGTGAGATGATTTCACTTAACAAAAGAAGTTTCTCAGAAAGCTTCTTTCTCTTCGTTATAGGAGGATATTTCCTTTGGCCCTATAGTCTTCAAAGGGTTCCGAAATATCTGTTCTCAGATTCCACAGAAATAAGTCTAGCAAAGAGATCTACGAATCACAGATGTAACTCTGTGAGATGAATTCACAGAACACTAAGCAGTTTCTCAGAAAGCTTCTTTCCAAATTTCATCTGAGGATATTTCCTTTTTCACCATAGACCTCTATGGGCTTCCAAATATCACTTTGCCAATTCCACAAGAACTGTCTTAGCGAAAGGCTTCTTGAGGGGAAAGCTGTAACTCTGTGAGATGATTTCACAGAACACAAAGAAGTTTCTCAGAAAGCTTCTTTCTCTTTGTTATCGGAGGATATTTCCTTTGGCCCTATAGTCTTCAAAGGGATCCGAAATATCTGTTCTCAGATTCCACAGAAAGAAGGCTAGCAAAGAGATCTACGAAACACAGATGTAACTCTGTGAGATGAATTCACAGTACACTAAGCAGTTTCTCAGAAAGCTTCTTTCCAGATTTCATCTGAGGATATTTGCTTTTTCACCATAGCCCTCTATGGGCTTCCAAATATCACTTTGCCAATTCCACAAGAACTGTCTTAGCGAAAGGCTTCTTGAGGGGAAAGCTGTAACTCTGTGAGATGATTTCACTGAACAAAAGAAGTTTCTCAGAAAGCTTCTTTCTCTTTGTTATCGGAGGATATTTCCTTTGGCCCTATAGTCTTCAAAGGGATCCGAAATATCTGTTCTCAGATTCCACACAAATAAGGCTAGCAAAGAGATCCACGAAACACAGATGTAACTCTGTGAGATGAATTCACAGAACACTAAGCAGTTTCTCAGAAAGCTTCTTTCCAGATTTCATCTGAGGATATTTCCTTTTTCACCATAGCCCTCTATGGGCTTCCAAATCTCACTTTTCCAATTCCACAAGAACTGTCTTAGCGAAAGGCTTCTTGAGGGGAAAGCTGTAACTCTGTGAGATGATTTCACAGAACACAAAGAAGTTTCTCAGAAAGCTTCTTTCTCTTTGTTATCGGAGGATATTTCCTTTGGCCCTATAGTCTTCAAAGGGATCCGAAATATATGTTCTCAGATTCCACACAATTAAGGCTAGCAAAGAGATCTACGAAACATAGATGTAACACTGTGAGATGAATTCACAGAACACTAAACAGTTTCTCAGAAAGCTTCTTTCGAGATTTCCTCTGAGGATATTTCCATTTTCACCATAAACCTCTATGGGCTTCCAAATATCACTTTGCCAATTCCACAAGAACTGTCTTAGCGAAAGGCTTCTTGAGGGGAAAGCTGTAACTCTGTGAGATGATTTCACTTAACAAAAGAAGTTTCTCAGAAAGCTTCTTTCTCTTCGTTATAGGAGGATATTTCCTTTGGCCCTATAGTCTTCAAAGGGATCCGAAATATCTGTTCTCAGATTCCACAGAAATAAGGCTAGCAAAGAGATCTACGAATCACAGATGTAACTCTGTGAGATGAATTCACAGAACACTAAGCAGTTTCTCAGAAAGCTTCTTTCCAAATTTCATCTGAG
The DNA here is from genome assembly GCF_043159975.1 of Macaca nemestrina. Taxonomy (NCBI): domain Eukaryota; kingdom Metazoa; phylum Chordata; class Mammalia; order Primates; family Cercopithecidae; genus Macaca; species Macaca nemestrina. The sequence continues at coordinate 96,513,135 of NC_092134.1, forward strand.
GATATTTCCTTTTTCACCATACCCCTCTATGGGCTTCCAAATATCACTTGGCCAATTCCACAAGAACTGTCTTAGCGAAAGGCTTCTTCAGGGGAAAGCTGTAACTCTGTGAGATGATTTCACAGAACACAAAGAAGTTTCTCAGAAAGCTTCTTTCTCTTTGTTATCGGAGGATATTTCCTTTGGCCCTATAGTCTTCAAAGGGATCCGAAATATATGTTCTCAGATTCCACACAAATAAGGCTAGCAAAGAGATCTATGAAACATAGATGTAACACTGTGAGATGAATTCACAGAACACTAAGCAGTTTCTCAGAAAGCTTCTTTCGAGATTTCCTCTGAGGATATTTCCATTTTCACCATAGACCTCTATGGGCTTCCAAATATCACTTTGCCAATTCCACAAGAACTGTCTTAGCGAAAGGCTTCTTGAGGGGAAAGCTGTAACTCTGTGAGATGATTTCACTTAACAAAAGAAGTTTCTCAGAAAGCTTCTTTCTCTTCGTTATAGGAGGATATTTCCTTTGGCCCTATAGTCTTCAAAGGGTTCCGAAATATCTGTTCTCAGATTCCACAGAAATAAGTCTAGCAAAGAGATCTACGAATCACAGATGTAACTCTGTGAGATGAATTCACAGAACACTAAGCAGTTTCTCAGAAAGCTTCTTTCCAAATTTCATCTGAGGATATTTCCTTTTTCACCATAGACCTCTATGGGCTTCCAAATATCACTTTGCCAATTCCACAAGAACTGTCTTAGCGAAAGGCTTCTTGAGGGGAAAGCTGTAACTCTGTGAGATGATTTCACAGAACACAAAGAAGTTTCTCAGAAAGCTTCTTTCTCTTTGTTATCGGAGGATATTTCCTTTGGCCCTATAGTCTTCAAAGGGATCCGAAATATCTGTTCTCAGATTCCACAGAAAGAAGGCTAGCAAAGAGATCTACGAAACACAGATGTAACTCTGTGAGATGAATTCACAGTACACTAAGCAGTTTCTCAGAAAGCTTCTTTCCAGATTTCATCTGAGGATATTTCCTTTTTCACCATAGCCCTCTATGGGCTTCCAAATATCACTTTGCCAATTCCACAAGAACTGTCTTAGCGAAAGGCTTCTTGAGGGGAAAGCTGTAACTCTGTGAGATGATTTCACTGAACAAAAGAAGTTTCTCAGAAAGCTTCTTTCTCTTTGTTATCGGAGGATATTTCCTTTAGCCCTATACTCTTCAAAGGGATCCGAAATATCTGTTCTCATATTCCACAGAAATAAGGCTAGCAAAGAGATCTACGAAACACAGATGTAACTCTGTGCGATGAATTTACAGAACACTAAGCAGTTTCTCAGAAAGCTTCTTTCCAGATTTCATCTGAGGATATTTCCTTTTTCACCATAGCCCTCTACGGGTTTGAAAATATCACTTTGCCAATTCCACAAGAACTGTCTTAGCGAAAGGCTTCTTGAGGGGAAAGTGTAACTCTGTGAGATGATTTCACAGAACACAAAGAAGTTTCTCAGAAAGCTTCTTTCTCTTTGTTATCGGAGGATATTTCCTTTGGCCCTATAGTCTTCAAAGGGATCCGAAATATCTGTTCTCAGATTCCACAGAAATAAGGCTAGCAAAGAGATCTACGAAACACAGATGTAACTCTGTGAGATGAATTCACAGAACACTAAGCAGTTTCTCAGAAAGCTTCTTTCCAAATTTCATCTGAGAATATTTCCTATTTCACCATACCCCTCTATGGGCTTCCAAATATCACTTTGCCAATTCCACAAGAACTGTCTTAGCGAAAGGCTTCTTGAGGGGAAAGCTGTAACTCTGTGAGATGATTTCACAGAACACAAAGGAGTTTCCCAGAAAGCTTCATTCTCTTTGTTATTGAAGGATATTTCCTTTGGCCCTATAGTCTTCAAAGGGATCCGAAATATCTGTTCTCAGATTCCACAGAAATAAGGCTAGCAAAGAGATCTACGAAACACAGATGTAACTCTGTGAGATGAATTCACAGAACACTAAGCAGTTTCTCAGAAAGCTTCTTTCCAGATTTCATCTGAGGATATTTGCTTTTTCACCATAGCCCTCTATGGGCTTCCAAATATCACTTTGCCAATTCCACAAGAACTGTCTTAGCGAAAGGCTAATTCAGGGGAAAGCTGTAACTCTGTGAGATGATTTCACAGAACACAAAGAAGTTTCTCAGAAAGCTTCTTTCTCTTTGTTATCGGAGGATATTTCCTTTGGCCCTATAGTCTTCAAAGGGATCCGAAATATCTGTTCTCAGATTCCACACAAATAAGGCTAGCAAAGAGATCCACGAAACACAGATGTAACTCTGTGAGATGAATTCACAGAACACTAAGCAGTTTCTCAGAAAGCTTCTTTCCAGATTTCATCTGAGGATATTTCCTTTTTCACCATAGCCCTCTATGGGCTTCCAAATCTCACTTTTCCAATTCCACAAGAACTGTCTTAGCGAAAGGCTTCTTGAGGGGAAAGCTGTAACTCTGTGAGATGATTTCACAGAACACAAAGAAGTTTCTCAGAAAGCTTCTTTCTCTTTGTTATCGGAGGATATTTCCTTTGGCCCTATAGTCTTCAAAGGGATCCGAAATATATGTTCTCAGATTCCACACAATTAAGGCTAGCAAAGAGATCTACGAAACATAGATGTAACACTGTGAGATGAATTCACAGAACACTAAGCAGTTTCTCAGAAAGCTTCTTTCGAGATTTCCTCTGAGGATATTTCCATTTTCACCATAAACCTCTATGGGCTTCCAAATATCACTTTGCCAATTCCACAAGAACTGTCTTAGCGAAAGGCTTCTTGAGGGGAAAGCTGTAACTCTGTGAGATGATTTCACTTAACAAAAGAAGTTTCTCAGAAAGCTTCTTTCTCTTCGTTATAGGAGGATATTTCCTTTGGCCCTATAGTCTTCAAAGGGATCCGAAATATCTGTTCTCAGATTCCACAGAAATAAGGCTAGCAAAGAGATCTACGAATCTCAGATGTAACTCTGTGAGATGAATTCACAGAACACTAAGCAGTTTCTCAGAAAGCTTCTTTCCAAATTTCATCTGAGGATATTTCCTTTTTCACCATAGCCCTCTATGGGCTTCCAAATATCACTTGGCCAATTCCACAAGAACTGTCTTAGCGAAAGGCTTCTTCAGGGGAAAGCTGTAACTCTGTGAGATGATTTCACAGAACACAAAGAAGTTTCTCAGAAAGCTTCTTTCTCTTTGTTATCGGAGGATATTTCCTTTGGCCCTATAGTCTTCAAAGGGATCCAAAATATCTGTTCTCAGATTCCACAGAAATAAGGCTAGCAAAGAGATCTACGAAACACAGATGTAACTCTGTGAGATGAATTCACAGAACACTAAGCAGTTTCTCAGAAAGCTTCTTTCCAGATTTCATCTGAGGATATTTCCTTTTTCACCATAGCCCTCTAAGGGCTTCCAAATATCACTTTGCCAATTCCACAAGAACTGTCTTAGCGAAAGGCTTCTTGAGGGGAAAGCTGTAACTCTGTGAGATGATTTCACAGAACACAAAGGAGTTTCCCAGAAAGCTTCTTTCTCTTTGTTATTGAAGGATATTTCCTTTGGCCCTATAGTCTTCAAAGGTATCCGAAATATCTGTTCTCAGATTCCACAGAAAGAAGGCTAGCAAAGAGATACACGAAATGCAGATGTAACTCTGTGAGATGAATTAACAGAACACTAAGCAGTTTCTCAGAAAGCTTCTTTCCAGATTTCATCTGAGGATATTTCCTTTTTCACCATAGCCCTCTATGGGCTTCCAAATATCACTTTGCCAATTCCACAAGAACTGTCTTAGCGAAAGACTTCTTGAGGGGAAAGCTGTAACTCTGTGAGATGATTTCACAGAACACAAAGAAGTTTCTCAGGAAGCTTCTTTCTCTTTGTTATCGGAGGATATTTCCTTTGGCCCTGTAGTCTTCAAAGGGATCCGAAATATCTGTTCTCAGATTCCACAGAAATAAGGCTAGCAAAGAGATCTACGAAACACAGATGTAACTCTGTGAGATGAATTCACAGAACACTAAGCAGTTTCTCAGAAAGCTTCTTTCCAAATTTCATCTGAGGATATTTCCTATTTCACCATAGCCCTCTATGGGCTTCCAAATATCACTTTGCCAATTCCACAAGAACTGTCTTAGCGAAAGGCTTCTTGAGGGGAAAGCTGTAACTCTGTGAGATGATTTCACAGAACACAAAGAAGTTTCTCAGAAAGCTTCTTTCTCTTTGTTATCGGAGGATATTTCCTTTGGCCCTATAGTCTTCAAAGGGATCCGAAATATCTGTTCTCTGATTCCACAGAAAAAAGGCTAGCAAAGAGATCCACGAAATACAGACGTAACTCTGTGAGATGAATTCACAGAACACTAAGCAGTTTCTCAGAAAGCTTCTTTCCAGATTTCATCTGAGGATATTTCCTTTTTCACCGTAGCCCTCTATGGGCTTCCAAATATCACTTTGCCAATTCCACAAGAACTGTCTTAGCGAAAGGCTTCTTGAGGGGAAAGCTGTAACTCTGTGAGATGATTTCACAGAACACAAAGAAGTTTTTCAGAAAGCTTCTTTCTCTTTGTTATCGGAGGAAATTTCCTTTGGCCCTATAGCCTTCAAAGGGATCCGAAATATCTGTTCTCAGATTCCACAGAAAGAAGGCTAGCAAAGAGATCTACGAAACACAGATGTAACTCTGTGAGATGAATTCACAGAACACTAAGCAGTTTCTCAGAAAGCTTCTTTCCAAATTTCATCTGAGGATATTTCCTTTTTCACCATACCCCTCTATGGGCTTCCAAATATCACTTGGCCAATTCCACAAAAACTGTCTTAGCGAATGGCTTCTTCAGGGGAAAGCTGTAACTCTGTGAGATGAATTCACAGAACACAAAGAAGTTTCTCAGAAAGCTTCTTTCTCTTTGTTATCGGAGGATATTTCCTTTGGCCCTATAGTCTTCAAAGGGATCCAAAATATCTGTTCTCAGATTCCACAGAAAGAAGGCTAGCAAAGAGACCTACGAAACACAGATGTAACTCTGTGAGATGAATTCACAAAACACTAAGCAGTTTCTCAGAAAGCTTCTTTCCAGATTTCATCTGAGGATATTTCCTTTTTCACCATAGCCCTCTATGGGCTTCCAAATATCACTTTGCCAATTCCACAAGAACTGTCTTAGCGAAAGGCTTCTTGAGGGGAAAGCTGTAACTCTGTGAGATGATTTCACAGAACACAAAGGAGTTTCCCAGAAAGCTTCTTTCTCTTTGTTATTGAAGGATATTTCCTTTGGCCCTATAGTCTTCAAAGGTATCCGAAATATCTGTTCTCAGATTCCACAGAAAGAAGGCTAGCAAAGAGATACACGAAAGGCAGATGTAACTCTGTGAGATGAATTAACAGAACACTAAGCAGTTTCTCAGAAAGCTTCTTTCCAGATTTCATCTGAGGATATTTCCTTTTTCACCATAGCCCTCTATGGGCTTCCAAATATCACTTTGCCAATTCCACAAGAACTGTCTTAGCGAAAGACTTCTTGAGGGGAAAGCTGTAACTCTGTGAGATGATTTCACAGAACACAAAGAAGTTTCTCAGAAAGCTTCTTTCTCTTTGTTATCGGAGGATATTTCCTTTGGCCCTGTAGTCTTCAAAGGGATCCGAAATATCTGTTCTCAGATTCCACAGAAATAAGGCTAGCAAAGAGATCTACGAAACACAGATGTAACTCTGTGAGATGAATTCACAGAACACTAAGCAGTTTCTCAGAAAGCTTCTTTCCAAATTTCATCTGAGGATATTTCCTATTTCACCATAGCCCTCTATGGGCTTCCAAATATCACTTTGCCAATTCCACAAGAACTGTCTTAGCGAAAGGCTTCTTGAGGGGAAAGCTGTAACTCTGTGAGATGATTTCACAGAACACAAAGAAGTTTCTCAGAAAGCTTCTTTCTCTTTGTTATCGGAGGATATTTCCTTTGGCCTATAGTCTTCAAAGGGATCCGAAATATCTGTTCTCAGATTCCACAGAAAGAAGGCTAGCAAAGAGATCTATGAAACACAGATGTAACTCTGTGAGATGAATTCACAGAACACTAAGCAGTTTCTCAGAAAGCTTCTTTCCAGATTTCATCTGAGGATATTTCCTTTTTCACCATAGCCCTCTATGGGATTCCAAATCTCACTTTGCCAATTCCACAAGAACTGTCTTAGCGAAAGTCTTCTTGAGGGGAAAGCTGTAACTCTGTGAGATGATTTCACAGAACACAAAGAAGTTTCTCAGAAAGCTTCTTTCTCTTTGTTATCGGAGGATATTTCCTTTGGCCCTATAGTCTTCAAAGGGATCCGAAATATCTGTTCTCAGATTCCACAGAAATAGGGCTAGCAAAGAGATCTACGAAACATAGATGTAACACTGTGAGATGAATTCACAGAACACTAAGCAGTTTCTCAGAAAGCTTCTTTCGAGATTTCCTCTGAGGATATTTCCTTTTTCACCATAGCCCTCTATGGGCTTCCAAATATCACTTTGCCAATACCACAAGAACTGTCTTAGCGAAAGGCTTCTGGGGGGAAAGCTGTAACTCATTGAGATGATTTCACAGAACACAAAGTAGTTTCTCAGAAAGCTTCTTTCTCTTTGTTATCGGAGGATATTTCTTTAGCCCTATACTCTTCAATGGGATCCGAAATATCTGTTCTCAGATTCCACAGAAATAAGGCTAGCAAAGAGATCTACGAAACACATATGTAACTCTGTGAGATGAATTCACAGAACACTAAGCAGTTTCCCAGAAAGCTTCTTTCCACATTTAATCTGAGGATATTTCCTTTTTCACCACAGCTCTCTATGGGTTTGAAAATATCACTTTGCCAATTCCACAAGAACTGTTTTAGCGAAAGGCTTCTTCAGGGGAAAGCTGTAACTCTGTGAGATGATTTCACAGAACACAAAGAAGTTTCTCAGAAAGCTTCTTTCTCTTTGTTATCGGAGGATATTTCCTTTGGCCCTATGGTCTTCAAAGGGATCCGAAATATCTGTTCTCAGATTCCACACAAATAAGGCTAGCAAAGAGATCCACGAAATGCCGATGTAACTCTGTGAGATGAATTAACAGAAAACTGGGCAGTTTCTCAGAAAACTTCTTTCCAGATTTCATCTGAGGATATTTCCTTTTTCACCATAGCCCTCTATGGGCTTCCAAATATCACTTTGCCAATTCCACAAGAACTGTCTTAGCGAAAGGCTTCTTGAGGGGAAAGCTGTAACTCTGTGAGATGATTTCACAGAACACAAAGAAGTTTCTCAGAAAGCTTCTTTCTCTTTGTTATCGGAGGATATTTCCTTTGGCCCTATAGTCTTCAAAGGGATCCAAAATATCTGTTCTCAGATTCCACAGAAATAAGGCTAGCAAAGAGATCTACGAAACACAGATGTAACTCTGTGAGATGAATTCACAGAACACTAAGCAGTTTCTCAGAAAGCTTCTTTCCAGATTTCATCTGAGGATATTTCCTTTTTCACCATAGCCCTCTAAGGGCTTCCAAATATCACTTTGCCAATTCCACAAGAACTGTCTTAGCGAAAGGCTTCTTGAGGGGAAAGCTGTAACTCTGTGAGATGATTTCACAGAACACAAAGGAGTTTCCCAGAAAGCTTCTTTCTCTTTGTTATTGAAGGATATTTCCTTTGGCCCTATAGTCTTCAAAGGTATCCGAAATATCTGTTCTCAGATTCCACAGAAAGAAGGCTAGCAAAGAGATACACGAAATGCAGATGTAACTCTGTGAGATGAATTAACAGAACACTAAGCAGTTTCTCAGAAAGCTTCTTTCCAGATTTCATCTGAGGATATTTCCTTTTTCACCATAGCCCTCTATGGGCTTCCAAATATCACTTTGCCAATTCCACAAGAACTGTCTTAGCGAAAGGCTTCTTGAGGGGAAAGCTGTAACTCTGTGAGATGATTTCACAGAACACAAAGAAGTTTCTCAGAAAGCTTCTTTCTCTTTGTTATCGGAGGATATTTCCTTTGGCCCTATAGAATTCAAAGGGATCCGAAATATCTGTTCTCAGATTCCACAGAAAGAAGGCTAGCAAAGAGATCTAAGAAACACAGATGTAACTCTGTGAGATGAATTCACAGAACACTAAGCAGTTTCTCAGAAAGCTTCTTTCCATATTTCATCTGAGGATATTTCCTTTTTCACCGTAGCCCTCTATGGGCTTCCAAATATCACTTTGCCAATTCCACAAGAACTGTCTTAGCGAAAGGCTTCTTGAGGGGAAAGCTGTAACTCTGTGAGATGATTTCACAGAACACAAAGAAGTTTCTCAGAAAGCTTCTTTCTCTTTGTTATCGGAGGAAATTTCCTTTGGCCCTATAGTCTTCAAAGGGATCCGAAATATCTGTTCTCAGATTCCACAGAAATAGGGTAGCAAAGAGATCTACGAAACATAGATGTAACTCTGTGAGATGAATTCACAGAACACTAAGCAGTTTCTCAGAAAGCTTCTTTCCAGATTTCCTCTGAGGATATTTCCTTTTTCATCATAGTCCTCTATGGGCTTCCAAATATCACTTTGCCAATTCCACAAGAACTGTCTTAGCGAAAGGCTTCTTGAGGGGAAAGCTGTAACTCTGTGAGATGATTTCACTTAACAAAAGAAGCTTCTCAGAAAGCTTCTTTCTCTTTGTTATCGGAGGATGTTTCCTTTAGCCCTATACTCTTCAAAGGGATCCGAAATATCTGTTCTCAGATTCCACAGAAATAAGGCTAGCAAAGAGATCCACGAAACACAGATGTAACTGTGAGAGATGAATTCACAGAACACTATGCAGTTTCTCAGAAAGCTTCTTTCCAGATTTCGTCTGAGGATATTTCCTTTTTCACCATAGCCCTCTATGGGTTTCAAAATATCACTTTGCCAATTCCACAGAACTGTCTTAGCGAAAGGCTTCTTGAGGGGAAAGCTGTAACTCTGTGAGATGATTTCACAGAACACAAAGAAGTTTCTCAGAAAGCTTCTTTCTCTTTCTTATCGGAGGATATTTCCTTTGGCCCTATAGTCTTCAAAGGGATCCGAAATATCTGTTCTCAGATTCCACAGAAATAAGGCTAGCAAAGAGATCTACGAATCACAGATGTAACTCTGTGAGATGAATTCACAGAACACTAAGCAGTTTCTCAGAAAGCTTCTTTCCAAATTTCATCTGAGGATATTTCCTATTTCACCATAGCCCTCTATGGGCTTCCAAATATCACTTTGCCATTTCCACAAGAACTGTCTTAGCGAAAGGCTTCTTTAGGGGAAAGCTGTAACTCTGTGAGATGATTTCACAGAACACAAAGGAGTTTCCCAGAAAGCTTCTTTCTCTTTGTTATTGAAGGATATTTCCTTTGGCCCTATAGTCTTCAAAGGTATCCGAAATATCTGTTCTCAGATTCCACAGAAAGAAGGCTAGCAAGGAGATACACGAAATACAGATGTAACTCTGTGAGATGAATTAACAGAACACTAAGCAGTTTCTCAGAAAGCTTCTTTCCAGATTTCATCTGAGGATATTTCCTTTTTCACCATAGCCCTCTATGGGTTTCAAAATATCAGTTTGCAATTCCACAAGAACTGTTTTAGCGAAAGGCTTCTTGAGGGGAAAGCTGTAACTCTGTGAGATGATTTCACAGAACACAAAGAAGTTTTTCAGAAAGCTTCTTTCTCTTTGTTATTGAAGGATATTTCCTTTGGCCCTATAGTCTTCAAAGGTATCGGAAATATCTGTTCTCAGATTCCACAGAAATAAGGCTCGGAAAGAGATCTACGAAACACAGATGTAACTCTGTGAGATGAATTCACAGAACACTAAGCAGTTTCTCAGAAAGCTTCTTTCCAGATTTCATCTGAGGATATTTCCTTTTTCACCATAGCCCTCTATGGGCTCCCAAATATCACTTTGCCAATTCCACAAGAACTGTCTTAGCGAAAGGCTTCTTGAGGGGAAAGCTGTAACTCTGTGAGATGATTTCACAGAACACAAAGAAGTTTCTCAGAAAGCTTCTTTCTCTTTGTTATCGGAGGATATTTCCTTTGGCCCTATAGTCTTCAAAGGGATCCGAAATATCTGTTCTCAGATTCCACAGAAATAGGGCTAGCAAAGAGATCTACGAAACACAGATGTAACTCTGTGAGATGAATTCACAGAACACTAAGCAGTTTCTCAGAAAGCTTCTTTCCAGATTTCATCTGAGGATATTTCCTTTTTCACCATAGCCCTCTATGGGCTTCCAAATATCACTTTGCCAATTCCACAAGAACTGTCTTAGCGAAAGGCTTCTGGGGGGAAAGCTGTAACTCTGTGAGATGATTTCACAGAACACAAAGAAGTTTCTCACAAAGCTTCTTTCTCTTTGTTATCGGAGGATATTTCCTTTAGCCCTATACTCTTCAATGGGATCCGAAATATCTGTTCTCAGATTCCACAGAAATAAGGCTAGCAAAGAGATCTACGAAACACAGATGTAACTCTGTGAGATGAATTCACAGAACACTAAGCAGTTTCCCAGAAAGCTTCTTTCCAGATTTCATCTGAGGATATTTCCTTTTTCACCATAGCTCCCTATAGGTTTGAAAATATCACTTTGCCAATTCCACAAGAACTGTCTTAGCGAAAGGCTTCTTGAGGGGAAAGCTGTAACTCTGTGAGATGATTTCACAGAACACAAAGAAGTTTCTCAGAAAGCTTCTTTCTCTTTGTTATCGGAGGATATTTCCTTTGGCCCTATAGTCTTCAAAGGGATCCGAAATATCTGTTCTCAGATTCCACAGAAAGAAGGCTAGCAAAGAGATCCACGAAATACAGATGTAACTCTGTGAGATGAATTAACAGAACACTAAGCAGTTTCTCAGAAAGCTTCTTTCCAGATTTCATCTGAGGATATTTCCTTTTTCACCATAGCCCTCTATGGGCTTCCAAATATCACTTTGCCAATTCCACAAGAACTGTCTTAGCGAAAGGCTTCTTGAGGGGAAAGCTGTAACTCTGTGAGATGATTTCACAGAACACAAAGAAGTTTCTCAGAAAGCTTCTTTCTCTTTGTTATCGGAGGATATTTCCTTTGGCCCTATAGAATTCAAAGGGATCCGAAATATCTGTTCTCAGATTCCACAGAAAGAAGGCTAGCAAAGAGATCTACGAAACACAGATGTAACTCTGTGAGATGAATTCACAGAACACTAAGCAGTTTCTCAGAAAGCTTCTTTCCAGATTTCATCTGAGGTTATTTCCTTTTTCACCATAGCCCTCTATGGGCTTCCAAATATCACTTTGCCAATTCCACAAGAACTGTCTTAGCGAAAGACTTCTTGAGGGGAAAGCTGTAACTCTGTGAAATGATTTCACAGAACACAAAGAAGTTTCTCAGAAAGCTTCTTTCTGTTTGTTATCGGAGGATATTTCCTTTGGCCCTATAGTCTTCAAAGGGATCCGAAATATCTGTTCTCAGATTCCACAGAAATAGGGTAGCAAAGAGATCTACGAAACATAGATGTAACTCTGTGAGATGAATTCACAGAACACTAAGCAGTTTCTCAGAAAGCTTCTTTCCAGATTTCCTCTGAGGATATTTCCTTTTTCACCATAGACCTCTATGGGCTTCCAAATATCACTTTGCCAATTCCACAAGAACTGTCTTAGCGAAAGGCTTCTTGAGGGGAAAGCTGTAACTCTGTGAGATGATTTCACAGAACACAAAGAAGTTTTTCAGAAAGCTTCTTTCTCTTTGTTATCAGAGGATATTTCCTTTGGCCCTATAGTCTTCAAAGGTATCGGAAATATCTGTTCTCAGATTCCACAGAAATAAGGCTCGCAAAGAGATCTACGAAACACAGATGTAACTCTGTGAGATGAATTCACAGAACACTAAGCAGTTTCTCAGAAAGCTTCTTTCCAGATTTCATCTGAGGATATTTCCTTTTTCACCATAGCCCTCTATGGGCTCCCAAAAATCACTTTGCCAATTCCACAAGAACTGTCTTAGCGAAAGGCTTCTTCAGGGGAAAGCTGTAACTCTGTGAGATGATTTCACAGAACAAAAAGAAGTTTCTCAGAAAGCTTCTTTCTCTTTGTTATCGGAGGATATTTCCTTTGGCCCTATAGTCTTCAAAGGGATCCGAAATATCTGTTCTCAGATTCCACACAAATAAGGCTAGCAAAGAGATCCACGAAATGCCGATGTAACTCTGTGAGATGAATTAACAGAAAACTGGGCAGTTTCTCAGAAAACTTCTTTCCAGATTTCATCTGAGGATATTTCCTTTTTCACCATAGCCCTCTATGGGCTTCCAAATATCACTTTGCCAATTCCACAAGAACTGTCTTAGCGAAAGGCTTCTTGAGGGGAAAGCTGTAACTCTGTGAGATGATTTCACAGAACACAAAGAAGTTTCTCAGAAAGCTTCTTTCTCTTTGTTATCGGAGGATATTTCCTTTGGCCCTATAGTCTTCAAAGGGATCCGAAATATCTGTTCTCAGATTCCACAGAAAGAAGGCTAGCAAAGAGATCTACGAAACACAGATGTAACTCTGTGAGATGAATTCACAGAACACTAAGCAGTTTCTCAGAAAGCTTCTTTCCAGATTTCATCTGAGGATATTTCCTTTTTCACCATAGCCCTCTATGGGCTTCCAAATATCACTTTGCCAATTCCACAAGAACTGTCTTAGCGAAAGGCTTCTTGAGGGGAAAGCTGTAACTCTGTGAGATGATTTCACAGAACACAAAGAAGTTTCTCAGAAAGCTTCTTTCTCTTTGTTATCGGAGGATATTTCCTTTGGCCTATAGTCTTCAAAGGGATCCGAAATATCTGTTCTCAGATTCCACAGAAAGAAGGCTAGCAAAGAGATCTATGAAACACAGATGTAACTCTGTGAGATGAATTCACAGAACACTAAGCAGTTTCTCAGAAAGCTTCTTTCCAGATTTCATCTGAGGATATTTCCTTTTTCACCATAGCCCTCTATGGGATTCCAAATCTCACTTTGCCAATTCCACAAGAACTGTCTTAGCGAAAGTCTTCTTGAGGGGAAAGCTGTAACTCTGTGAGATGATTTCACAGAACACAAAGAAGTTTCTCAGAAAGCTTCTTTCTCTTTGTTATCGGAGGATATTTCCTTTGGCCCTATAGTCTTCAAAGGGATCCGAAATATCTGTTCTCAGATTCCACAGAAATAGGGCTAGCAAAGAGATCTACGAAACATAGATGTAACACTGTGAGATGAATTCACAGAACACTAAGCAGTTTCTCAGAAAGCTTCTTTCGAGATTTCCTCTGAGGATATTTCCTTTTTCACCATAGCCCTCTATGGGCTTCCAAATATCACTTTGCCAATACCACAAGAACTGTCTTAGCGAAAGGCTTCTGGGGGGAAAGCTGTAACTCATTGAGATGATTTCACAGAACACAAAGTAGTTTCTCAGAAAGCTTCTTTCTCTTTGTTATCGGAGGATATTTCTTTAGCCCTATACTCTTCAATGGGATCCGAAATATCTGTTCTCAGATTCCACAGAAATAAGGCTAGCAAAGAGATCTACGAAACACATATGTAACTCTGTGAGATGAATTCACAGAACACTAAGCAGTTTCCCAGAAAGCTTCTTTCCACATTTAATCTGAGGATATTTCCTTTTTCACCACAGCTCTCTATGGGTTTGAAAATATCACTTTGCCAATTCCACAAGAACTGTTTTAGCGAAAGGCTTCTTCAGGGGAAAGCTGTAACTCTGTGAGATGATTTCACAGAACACAAAGAAGTTTCTCAGAAAGCTTCTTTCTCTTTGTTATCGGAGGATATTTCCTTTGGCCCTATGGTCTTCAAAGGGATCCGAAATATCTGTTCTCAGATTCCACACAAATAAGGCTAGCAAAGAGATCCACGAAATGCCGATGTAACTCTGTGAGATGAATTAACAGAAAACTGGGCAGTTTCTCAGAAAACTTCTTTCCAGATTTCATCTGAGGATATTTCCTTTTTCACCATAGCCCTCTATGGGCTTCCAAATATCACTTTGCCAATTCCACAAGAACTGTCTTAGCGAAAGGCTTCTTGAGGGGAAAGCTGTAACTCTGTGAGATGATTTCACAGAACACAAAGAAGTTTCTCAGAAAGCTTCTTTCTCTTTGTTACCGGAGGATATTTCCTTTGGCCCTATAGTCTTCAAAGGGATCCGAAATATCTGTTCTCAGATTCCACAGAAAGAAGGCTAGCAAAGAGATCTACGAAACACAGATGTAACTCTGTGAGATGAATTCACAGAACACTAAGCAGTTTCCCAGAAAGCTTCTTTCCAGATTTCATCTGAGGATATTTCCTTTTTCACCATAGCTCTCTATAGGTTTGAAAATATCACTTTGCCAATTCCACAAGAACTGTCTTAGCGAAAGGCTTCTTGAGGGGAAAGCTGTAACTCTGTGAGATGATTTCACAGAACACAAAGAAGTTTCTCAGAAAGCTTCTTTCTCTTTGTTATCGGAGGATATTTCCTTTGGCCCTATAGTCTTCAAAGGGATCCGAAATATCTGTTCTCAGATTCCACAGAAAGAAGGCTGGCAAAGAGATCCACGAAATACAGATGTAACTCTGTGAGATGAATTAACAGAACACTAAGCAGTTTCTCAGAAAGCTTCTTTCCAGATTTCATCTGAGGATATTTCCTTTTTCACCATAGCCCTCTATGGGCTTCCAAATATCACTTTGCCAATTCCACAAGAACTGTCTTAGCGAAAGGCTTCTTGAGGGGAAAGCTGTAACTCTGTGAGATGATTTCACAGAACACAAAGAAGTTTCTCAGAAAGCTTCTTTCTCTTTGTTATCGGAGGATATTTCCTTTGGCCCTATAGAATTCAAAGGGATCCGAAATATCTGTTCTCAGATTCCACAGAAAGAAGGCTAGCAAAGAGATCTAAGAAACACAGATGTAACTCTGTGAGATGAATTCACAGAACACTAAGCAGTTTCTCAGAAAGCTTCTTTCCATATTTCATCTGAGGATATTTCCTTTTTCACCGTAGCCCTCTATGGGCTTCCAAATATCACTTTGCCAATTCCACAAGAACTGTCTTAGCGAAAGGCTTCTTGAGGGGAAAGCTGTAACTCTGTGAGATGATTTCACAGAACACAAAGAAGTTTCTCAGAAAGCTTCTTTCTCTTTGTTATCGGAGGAAATTTCCTTTGGCCCTATAGTCTTCAAAGGGATCCGAAATATCTGTTCTCAGATTCCACAGAAATAGGGTAGCAAAGAGATCTACGAAACATAGATGTAACTCTGTGAGATGAATTCACAGAACACTAAGCAGTTTCTCAGAAAGCTTCTTTCCAGATTTCCTCTGAGGATATTTCCTTTTTCATCATAGTCCTCTATGGGCTTCCAAATATCACTTTGCCAATTCCACAAGAACTGTCTTAGCGAAAGGCTTCTTGAGGGGAAAGCTGTAACTCTGTGAGATGATTTCCCTTAACAAAAGAAGCTTCTCAGAAAGCTTCTTTCTCTTTGTTATCGGAGGATGTTTCCTTTAGCCCTATACTCTTCAAAGGGATCCGAAATATCTGTTCTCAGATTCCACAGAAATAAGGCTAGCAAAGAGATCCACGAAACACAGATGTAACTGTGAGAGATGAATTCACAGAACACTATGCAGTTTCTCAGAAAGCTTCTTTCCAGATTTCATCTGAGGATATTTCCTTTTTCACCATAGCCCTCTATGGGTTTCAAAATATCACTTTGCCAATTCCACAGAACTGTCTTAGCGAAAGGCTTCTTGAGGGGAAAGCTGTAACTCTGTGAGATGATTTCACAGAACACAAAGAAGTTTCTCAGAAAGCTTCTTTCTCTTTCTTATCGGAGGATATTTCCTTTGGCCCTATAGTCTTCAAAGGGATCCGAAATATCTGTTCTCAGATTCCACAGAAATAAGGCTAGCAAAGAGATCTACGAATCACAGATGTAACTCTGTGAGATGAATTCACAGAACACTAAGCAGTTTCTCAGAAAGCTTCTTTCCAAATTTCATCTGAGGATATTTCCTATTTCACCATAGCCCTCTATGGGCTTCCAAATATCACTTTGCCATTTCCACAAGAACTGTCTTAGCGAAAGGCTTCTTTAGGGGAAAGCTGTAACTCTGTGAGATGATTTCACAGAACACAAAGGAGTTTCCCAGAAAGCTTCTTTCTCTTTGTTATTGAAGGATATTTCCTTTGGCCCTATAGTCTTCAAAGGTATCCGAAATATCTGTTCTCAGATTCCACAGAAAGAAGGCTAGCAAGGAGATACACGAAATACAGATGTAACTCTGTGAGATGAATTAACAGAACACTAAGCAGTTTCTCAGAAAGCTTCTTTCCAGATTTCATCTGAGGATATTTCCTTTTTCACCATAGCCCTCTATGGGTTTCAAAATATCAGTTTGGAATTCCACAAGAACTGTTTTAGCGAAAGGCTTCTTGAGGGGAAAGCTGTAACTCTGTGAGATGATTTCACAGAACACAAAGAAGTTTTTCAGAAAGCTTCTTTCTCTTTGTTATTGAAGGATATTTCCTTTGGCCCTATAGTCTTCAAAGGTATCGGAAATATCTGTTCTCAGATTCCACAGAAATAAGGCTCGGAAAGAGATCTACGAAACACAGATGTAACTCTGTGAGATGAATTCACAGAACACTAAGCAGTTTCTCAGAAAGCTTCTTTCCAGATTTCATCTGAGGATATTTCCTTTTTCACCATAGCCCTCTATGGGCTCCCAAATATCACTTTGCCAATTCCACAAGAACTGTCTTAGCGAAAGGCTTCTTGAGGGGAAAGCTGTAACT
The DNA here is from genome assembly GCF_043159975.1 of Macaca nemestrina. Taxonomy (NCBI): domain Eukaryota; kingdom Metazoa; phylum Chordata; class Mammalia; order Primates; family Cercopithecidae; genus Macaca; species Macaca nemestrina. The sequence continues at coordinate 96,530,028 of NC_092134.1, forward strand.
CTGTGAGATGATTTCACAGAACACAAAGAAGTTTCTCAGAAAGCTTCTTTCTCTTTGTTATCGGAGGATATTTCCTTTGGCCCTATAGTCTTCAAAGGGATCCGAAATATCTGTTCTCAGATTCCACAGAAATAGGGCTAGCAAAGAGATCTACGAAACACAGATGTAACTCTGTGAGATGAATTCACAGAACACTAAGCAGTTTCTCAGAAAGCTTCTTTCCAGATTTCATCTGAGGATATTTCCTTTTTCACCATAGCCCTCTATGGGCTTCCAAATATCACTTTGCCAATTCCACAAGAACTGTCTTAGCGAAAGGCTTCTGGGGGGAAAGCTGTAACTCTGTGAGATGATTTCACAGAACACAAAGAAGTTTCTCACAAAGCTTCTTTCTCTTTGTTATCGGAGGATATTTCCTTTAGCCCTATACTCTTCAATGGGATCCGAAATATCTGTTCTCAGATTCCACAGAAATAAGGCTAGCAAAGAGATCTACGAAACACAGATGTAACTCTGTGAGATGAATTCACAGAACACTAAGCAGTTTCCCAGAAAGCTTCTTTCCAGATTTCATCTGAGGATATTTCCTTTTTCACCATAGCTCCCTATAGGTTTGAAAATATCACTTTGCCAATTCCACAAGAACTGTCTTAGCGAAAGGCTTCTTGAGGGGAAAGCTGTAACTCTGTGAGATGATTTCACAGAACACAAAGAAGTTTCTCAGAAAGCTTCTTTCTCTTTGTTATCGGAGGATATTTCCTTTGGCCCTATAGTCTTCAAAGGGATCCGAAATATCTGTTCTCAGATTCCACAGAAAGAAGGCTAGCAAAGAGATCCACGAAATACAGATGTAACTCTGTGAGATGAATTAACAGAACACTAAGCAGTTTCTCAGAAAGCTTCTTTCCAGATTTCATCTGAGGATATTTCCTTTTTCACCATAGCCCTCTATGGGCTTCCAAATATCACTTTGCCAATTCCACAAGAACTGTCTTAGCGAAAGGCTTCTTGAGGGGAAAGCTGTAACTCTGTGAGATGATTTCACAGAACACAAAGAAGTTTCTCAGAAAGCTTCTTTCTCTTTGTTATCGGAGGATATTTCCTTTGGCCCTATAGAATTCAAAGGGATCCGAAATATCTGTTCTCAGATTCCACAGAAAGAAGGCTAGCAAAGAGATCTACGAAACACAGATGTAACTCTGTGAGATGAATTCACAGAACACTAAGCAGTTTCTCAGAAAGCTTCTTTCCAGATTTCATCTGAGGTTATTTCCTTTTTCACCATAGCCCTCTATGGGCTTCCAAATATCACTTTGCCAATTCCACAAGAACTGTCTTAGCGAAAGACTTCTTGAGGGGAAAGCTGTAACTCTGTGAAATGATTTCACAGAACACAAAGAAGTTTCTCAGAAAGCTTCTTTCTGTTTGTTATCGGAGGATATTTCCTTTGGCCCTATAGTCTTCAAAGGGATCCGAAATATCTGTTCTCAGATTCCACAGAAATAGGGTAGCAAAGAGATCTACGAAACATAGATGTAACTCTGTGAGATGAATTCACAGAACACTAAGCAGTTTCTCAGAAAGCTTCTTTCCAGATTTCCTCTGAGGATATTTCCTTTTTCACCATAGACCTCTATGGGCTTCCAAATATCACTTTGCCAATTCCACAAGAACTGTCTTAGCGAAAGGCTTCTTGAGGGGAAAGCTGTAACTCTGTGAGATGATTTCACAGAACACAAAGAAGTTTTTCAGAAAGCTTCTTTCTCTTTGTTATCAGAGGATATTTCCTTTGGCCCTATAGTCTTCAAAGGTATCGGAAATATCTGTTCTCAGATTCCACAGAAATAAGGCTCGCAAAGAGATCTACGAAACACAGATGTAACTCTGTGAGATGAATTCACAGAACACTAAGCAGTTTCTCAGAAAGCTTCTTTCCAGATTTCATCTGAGGATATTTCCTTTTTCACCATAGCCCTCTATGGGCTCCCAAAAATCACTTTGCCAATTCCACAAGAACTGTCTTAGCGAAAGGCTTCTTCAGGGGAAAGCTGTAACTCTGTGAGATGATTTCACAGAACAAAAAGAAGTTTCTCAGAAAGCTTCTTTCTCTTTGTTATCGGAGGATATTTCCTTTGGCCCTATAGTCTTCAAAGGGATCCGAAATATCTGTTCTCAGATTCCACACAAATAAGGCTAGCAAAGAGATCCACGAAATGCCGATGTAACTCTGTGAGATGAATTAACAGAAAACTGGGCAGTTTCTCAGAAAACTTCTTTCCAGATTTCATCTGAGGATATTTCCTTTTTCACCATAGCCCTCTATGGGCTTCCAAATATCACTTTGCCAATTCCACAAGAACTGTCTTAGCGAAAGGCTTCTTGAGGGGAAAGCTGTAACTCTGTGAGATGATTTCACAGAACACAAAGAAGTTTCTCAGAAAGCTTCTTTCTCTTTGTTATCGGAGGATATTTCCTTTGGCCCTATAGTCTTCAAAGGGATCCGAAATATCTGTTCTCAGATTCCACAGAAAGAAGGCTAGCAAAGAGATCTACGAAACACAGATGTAACTCTGTGAGATGAATTCACAGAACACTAAGCAGTTTCTCAGAAAGCTTCTTTCCAGATTTCATCTGAGGATATTTCCTTTTTCACCATAGCCCTCTATGGGCTTCCAAATATCACTTTGCCAATTCCACAAGAACTGTCTTAGCGAAAGGCTTCTTGAGGGGAAAGCTGTAACTCTGTGAGATGATTTCACAGAACACAAAGAAGTTTCTCAGAAAGCTTCTTTCTCTTTGTTATCGGAGGATATTTCCTTTGGCCCTATAGTCTTCAAAGGTATCGGAAATATCTGTTCTCAGATTCCACAGAAATAAGGCTCGGAAAGAGATCTACGAAACACAGATGTAACTCTGTGAGATGAATTCACAGAACACTAAGCAGTTTCTCAGAAAGCTTCTTTCCAGATTTCATCTGAGGATATTTCCTTTTTCACCATAGCCCTCTATGGGCTCCCAAATATCACTTTGCCAATTCCGCAAGAACTGTCTTAGCGAAAGGCTTCTTGAGGGGAAAGCTGTAACTCTGTGAGATGATTTCACAGAACACAAAGAAGTTTCTCAGAAAGCTTCTTTCTCTTTGTTATCGGAGGATATTTCCTTTGGCCCTATAGTCTTCAAAGGGATCCGAAATATCTGTTCTCAGATTCCACAGAAATAGGGCTAGCAAAGAGATCTACGAAATACAGATGTAACTCTGTGAGATGAATTCACAGAACACTAAGCAGTTTCTCAGAAAGCTTCTTTCCAGATTTCATCTGAGGATATTTCCTTTTTCACCATAGCCCTCTATGGGCTTCCAAATATCACTTTGCCAATTCCACAAGAACTGTCTTAGCGAAAGGCTTCTGGGGGGAAAGCTGTAACTCTGTGAGATGATTTCACAGAACACAAAGAAGTTTCTCACAAAGCTTCTTTCTCTTTGTTATCGGAGGATATTTCCTTTAGCCCTATACTCTTCAATGGGATCCGAAATATCTGTTCTCAGATTCCACAGAAATAAGGCTAGCAAAGAGATCTACGAAACACAGATGTAACTCTGTGAGATGAATTCACAGAACACTAAGCAGTTTCCCAGAAAGCTTCTTTCCAGATTTCATCTGAGGATATTTCCTTTTTCACCATAGCTCTCTATAGGTTTGAAAATATCACTTTGCCAATTCCACAAGAACTGTCTTAGCGAAAGGCTTCTTGAGGGGAAAGCTGTAACTCTGTGAGATGATTTCACAGAACACAAAGAAGTTTCTCAGAAAGCTTCTTTCTCTTTGTTATCGGAGGATATTTCCTTTGGCCCTATAGTCTTCAAAGGGATCCGAAATATCTGTTCTCAGATTCCACAGAAAGAAGGCTAGCAAAGAGATCCACGAAATACAGATGTAACTCTGTGAGATGAATTAACAGAACACTAAGCAGTTTCTCAGAAAGCTTCTTTCCAGATTTCATCTGAGGATATTTCCTTTTTCACCATAACCCTCTATGGGCTTCCAAATATCACTTTGCCAATTCCACAAGAACTGTCTTAGCGAAAGGCTTCTTGAGGGGAAAGCTGTAACTCTGTGAGATGATTTCACAGAACACAAAGAAGTTTCTCAGAAAGCTTCTTTCTCTTTGTTATCGGAGGATATTTCCTTTGGCCCTATAGAATTCAAAGGGATCCGAAATATCTGTTCTCAGATTCCACAGAAAGAAGGCTAGCAAAGAGATCTACGAAACACAGATGTAACTCTGTGAGATGAATTCACAGAACACTAAGCAGTTTCTCAGAAAGCTTCTTTCCAGATTTCATCTGAGGATATTTCCTTTTTCACCATAGCCCTCTATGGGCTTCCAAATATCACTTTGCCAATTCCACAAGAACTGTCTTAGCCAAAGACTTCTTGAGGGGAAAGCTGTAACTCTGTGAGATGATTTCACAGAACACAAAGAAGTTTCTCAGAAAGCTTCTTTCTGTTTGTTATCGGAGGATATTTCCTTTGGCCCTATAGTCTTCAAAGGGATCCGAAATATCTGTTCTCAGATTCCACAGAAATAGGGTAGCAAAGAGATCTACGAAACATAGATGTAACTCTGTGAGATGAATTCACAGAACACTAAGCAGTTTCTCAGAAAGCTTCTTTCCAGATTTCCTATGAGGATATTTCCTTTTTCATCATAGACCTCTATGGGCTTCCAAATATCACTTTGCCAATTCCACAAGAACTGTCTTAGCGAAAGGCTCCTTGAGGGGAAAGCTGTAACTCTGTGAGATGATTTCACTTAACAAAAGAAGCTTCTCAGAAAGCTTCTTTCTCTTTGTTATCGGAGGATGTTTCCTTTAGCCCTATACTCTTCAATGGGATCCGAAATATCTGTTCTCAGATTCCACAGAAATAAGGCTAGCAAAGAGATCCACGAAACACAGATGTAACTGTGTGAGATGAATTCACAGAACACTAAGCAGTTTCTCAGAAAGCTTCTTTCCAGATTTCATCTGAGGATATTTCCTTTTTCACCATAGCCCTCTATGGGTTTCAAAATATCACTTTGCCAATTCCACAGAACTGTCTTAGCGAAAGGCTTCTTGAGGGGAAAGCTGTAACTCTGTGAGATGATTTCACAGAACACAAAGAAGTTTCTCAGAAAGCTTCTTTCTCTTTCTTATCGGAGGATATTTCCTTTGGCCCTATAGTCTTCAAAGGGATCCGAAATATCTGTTCTCAGATTCCACAGAAATAAGGCTAGCAAAGAGATCTACGAATCACAGATGTAACTCTGTGAGATGAATTCACAGAACACTAAGCAGTTTCTCAGAAAGCTTCTTTCCAAATTTCATCTGAGGATATTTCCTATTTCACCATAGCCCTCTATGGGCTTCCAAATATCACTTTGCCAATTCCACAAGAACTGTCTTAGCGAAAGGCTTCTTTAGGGGAAAGCTGTAACTCTGTGAGATGATTTCACAGAACACAAAGGAGTTTCCCAGAAAGCTTCTTTCTCTTTGTTATTGAAGGATATTTCCTTTGGCCCTGTAGTCTTCAAAGGGATCCGAAATATCTGTTCTCAGATTCCACAGAAAGAAGGCTAGCAAGGAGATACACGAAATACAGATGTAACTCTGTGAGATGAATTAACAGAACACTAAGCAGTTTCTCAGAAAGCTTCTTTCCAGATTTCATCTGAGGATATTTCCTTTTTCACCATAGCCCTCTATGGGTTTCAAAATATCAGTTTGCAATTCCACAAGAACTGTTTTAGCGAAAGGCTTCTTGAGGGGAAAGCTGTAACTCTGTGAGATGATTTCACAGAACACAAAGAAGCTTTTCAGAAAGCTTCTTTCTCTTTGTTATTGAAGGATATTTCCTTTGGCCCTATAGTCTTCAAAGGTATCGGAAATATCTGTTCTCAGATTCCACAGGAATAAGGCTCGGAAAGAGATCTACGAAACACAGATGTAACTCTGTGAGATGAATTCACAGAACACTAAGCAGTTTCTCAGAAAGCTTCTTTCCAGATTTCATCTGAGGATATTTCCTTTTTCACCATAGCCCTCTATGGGCTCCCAAATATCACTTTGCCAATTCCACAAGAACTGTCTTAGCGAAAGGCTTCTTGAGGGGAAAGCTGTAACTCTGTGAGATGATTTCACAGAACACAAAGAAGTTTCTCAGAAAGCTTCTTTCTCTTTGTTATCGGAGGATATTTCCTTTGGCCCTATAGTCTTCAAAGGGATCCGAAATATCTGTTCTCAGATTCCACAGAAATAGGGCTAGCAAAGAGATCTACGAAACACAGATATAACTCTGTGAGATGAATTCACAGAACACTAAGCAGTTTCTCAGAAAGCTTCTTTCCAGATTTCATCTGAGGATATTTCCTTTTTCACCATAGCCCTCTATGGGCTTCCAAATATCACTTTGCCAATTCCACAAGAACTGTCTTAGCGAAAGGCTTCTGGGGGGAAAGCTGTAACTCTGCGAGATGATTTCACAGAACACAAAGAAGTTTCTCACAAAGCTTCTTTCTCTTTGTTATCGGAGGATATTTCCTTTAGCCCTATACTCTTCAATGTGATCCGAAATATCTGTTCTCAGATTCCACAGAAATAAGGCTAGCAAAGAGATCTACGAAACACAGATGTAACTCTGTGAGATGAATTCACAGAACACTAAGCAGTTTCCCAGAAAGCTTCTTTCCAGATTTCATCTGAGGATATTTCCTTTTTCACCATAGCTCTCTATAGGTTTGAAAATATCACTTTGCCAATTCCACAAGAACTGTCTTAGCGAAAGGCTTCTTGAGGGGAAAGCTGTAACTCTGTGAGATGATTTCACAGAACACAAAGAAGTTTCTCAGAAAGCTTCTTTCTCTTTGTTATCGGAGGATATTTCCTTTGGCCCTATAGTCTTCAAAGGGATCCGAAATATCTGTTCTCAGATTCCACAGAAATAAGGCTAGCAAAGAGATCTACGAAACACAGATGTATCTCTGTGAGATGAATTCACAGAACACTAAGCAGTTTCTCAGAAAGCTTCTTTCCAGATTTCATCTGAGGATATTTCCTTTTTCACCATAGCCCTCTATGGGCTTCCAAATATCACTTTGCCAATTCCACAAGAACTGTCTTAGCGAAAGGCTTCTTGAGGGGAAAGCTGTAACTCTGTGAGATGATTTCACAGAACACAAAGAAGTTTCTCAGAAAGCTTCTTTCTCTTTGTTATCGGAGGATATTTCCTTTGGCCCTATAGTCTTCAAAGGGATCCGAAATATCTGTTCTCAGATTCCGCAGAAATAAGGCTAGCAAAGAGATGTACGAAACACAGATGTAACTCTGTGAGATGAATTCACAGAACACTAAGCAGTTTCTCAGAAAGCTTCTTTCCAGATTTCATATGAGGATATTTCCTTTTTCACCATAGCCCTCTATGGGCTTCCAAATATCACTTTGCCAATTCCACAAGAACTGTCTTAGCGAAAGGCTTCTTGAGGGGAAAGCTGTAACTCTGTGAGATGATTTCACAGAACACAAAGAAGTTTCTCAGAAAGCTTCTTTCTCTTTGTTATCGGAGGATATTTCCTTTGGCCCTATAGTCTTCAAAGGATTCCGAAATATCTGTTCTCAGATTACACAGAAAGAAGGCTAGCAAAGAGATCTACGAAACACAGATGTAACTCTGTGAGATGAATTCACAGAACACTAAGCAGTTTCTCAGAAAGCTTCTTTCCAGATTTCATCTGAGGATATTTCCTTTTTCACCACAGCCCTCTATGGGCTTCCAAATATCACTTTGCCAATTCCACAAGAACTGTCTTAGCGAAAGGCTTCTTGAGGGGAAAGCTGTAACTCTGTGAGATGATTTCACAGAACAAAAAGAAGTTTCTCAGAAAGCTTCTTTCTCTTTGTTATCGGAGGATATTTCCTTTGGCCCTATAGTCTTCAAAGGGATCCGAAATATCTGTTCTCAGATTCCACAGAAATAGGGTAGCAAAGAGATCTACGAAACATAGATGTAACTCTGTGAGATGAATTCACAGAACACTAAGCAGTTTCTCAGAAAGCTTCTTTCCAGATTTCCTCTGAGGATATTTCCTTTTTCATCATAGACCTCTATGGGCTTCCAAATATCACTTTGCCAATTCCACAAGAACTGTCTTAGCGAAAGGCTTCTGGGGGGAAAGCTGTAACTCTGTGAGATGATTTCACAGAACACAAAGAAGTTTCTCACAAAGCTTCTTTCTCTTTGTTATCGGAGGATATTTCCTTTAGCCCTATACTCTTCAATGTGATCCGAAATATCTGTTCTCAGATTCCACAGAAATAAGGCTAGCAAAGAGATCTACGAAACACAGATGTAACTCTGTGAGATGAATTCACAGAACACTAAGCAGTTTCCCAGAAAGCTTCTTTCCAGATTTCATCTGAGGATATTTCCTTTTTCACCATAGCTCTCTATAGGTTTGAAAATATCACTTTGCCAATTCCACAAGAACTGTCTTAGCGAAAGGCTTCTTGAGGGGAAAGCTGTAACTCTGTGAGATGATTTCACAGAACACAAAGAAGTTTCTCAGAAAGCTTCTTTCTCTTTGTTATCGGAGGATATTTCCTTTGGCCCTATAGTCTTCAAAGGGATCCGAAATATCTGTTCTCAGATTCCACAGAAAGAAGGCTAGCAAAGAGATCCACGAAATACAGATGTAACTCTGTGAGATGAATTAACAGAACACTAAGCAGTTTCTCAGAAAGCTTCTTTCCAGATTTCATCTGAGGATATTTCCTTTTTCACCACAGCCCTCTATGGGCTTCCAAATATCACTTTGCCAATTCCACAAGAACTGTCTTAGCGAAAGGCTTCTTGAGGGGAAAGCTGTAACTCTGTGAGATGATTTCACAGAACAAAAAGAAGTTTCTCAGAAAGCTTCTTTCTCTTTGTTATCGGAGGATATTTCCTTTGGCCCTATAGTCTTCAAAGGGATCCGAAATATCTGTTCTCAGATTCCACAGAAATAGGGTAGCAAAGAGATCTACGAAACATAGATGTAACTCTGTGAGATGAATTCACAGAACACTAAGCAGTTTCTCAGAAAGCTTCTTTCCAGATTTCCTCTGAGGATATTTCCTTTTTCATCATAGACCTCTATGGGCTTCCAAATATCACTTTGCCAATTCCACAAGAACTGTCTTAGCGAAAGGCTTCTGGGGGGAAAGCTGTAACTCTGTGAGATGATTTCACAGAACACAAAGAAGTTTCTCACAAAGCTTCTTTCTCTTTGTTATCGGAGGATATTTCCTTTAGCGCTATACTCTTCAATGTGATCCGAAATATCTGTTCTCAGATTCCACAGAAATAAGGCTAGCAAAGAGATCTACGAAACACAGATGTAACTCTGTGAGATGAATTCACAGAACACTAAGCAGTTTCCCAGAAAGCTTCTTTCCAGATTTCATCTGAGGATATTTCCTTTTTCACCATAGCTCTCTATAGGTTTGAAAATATCACTTTGCCAATTCCACAAGAACTGTCTTAGCGAAAGGCTTCTTGAGGGGAAAGCTGTAACTCTGTGAGATGATTTCACAGAACACAAAGAAGTTTCTCAGAAAGCTTCTTTCTCTTTGTTATCGGAGGATATTTCCTTTGGCCCTATAGTCTTCAACGGGATCCGAAATATCTGTTCTCAGATTCCACAGAAAGAAGGCTAGCAAAGAGATCCACGAAATACAGATGTAACTCTGTGAGATGAATTAACAGAACACTAAGCAGTTTCTCAGAAAGCTTCTTTCCAGATTTCATCTGAGGATATTTCCTTTTTCACCATAGCCCTCTATGGGCTTCCAAATATCACTTTGCCAATTCCACAAGAACTGTCTTAGCGAAAGGCTTCTTGAGGGGAAAGCTGTAACTCTGTGAGATGATTTCACAGAACACAAAGAAGTTTCTCAGAAAGCTTCTTTCTCTTTGTTATCGGAGGATATTTCCTTTGGCCCTATAGTCTTCAAAGGTATCGGAAATATCTGCTCTCAGATTCCACAGAAATAAGGCTCGCAAAGAGATCTACGAAACACAGATGTAACTCTGTGAGATGAATTCACAGAACACTAAGCAGTTTCTCAGAAAGCTTCTTTCCAGATTTCATCTGAGGATATTTCCTTTTTCACCATAGCCCTCTATGGGCTCCCAAATATCAATTTGCCAATTCCACAAGAACTGTCTTAGCGAAAGGCTTCTTGAGGGGAAAGCTGTAACTCTGTGAGATGATTTCACAGAACACAAAGAAGTTTCTCAGAAAGCTTCTTTCTCTTTGTTATCGGAGGATATTTCCTTTGGCCCTATAGTCTTCAAAGGGATCCGAAATATCTGTTCTCAGATTCCACAGAAATAAGGCTAGCAAAGAGATCTACGAAACACAGATGTATCTCTGTGAGATGAATTCACAGAACACTAAGCAGTTTCTCAGAAAGCTTCTTTCCAGATTTCATCTGAGGATATTTCCTTTTTCACCATAGCCCTCTATGGGCTTCCAAATATCACTTTGCCAATTCCACAAGAACTGTATTAGCGAAAGGCTTCTTGAGGGGAAACCTGTAACTCTGTGAGATGATTTCACAGAACACAAAGAAGTTTCTCAGAAAGCTTCTTTCTCTTTGTTATCGGAGGATATTTCCTTTGGCCCTATAGTCTTCAAAGGGATCCGAAATATCTGTTCTCAGATTCCGCAGAAATAAGGCTAGCAAAGAGATGTACGAAACACAGATGTAACTCTGTGAGATGAATTCACAGAACACTAAGCAGTTTCTCAGAAAGCTTCTTTCCAGATTTCATATGAGGATATTTCCTTTTTCACCATAGCCCTCTATGGGCTTCCAAATATCACTTTGCCAATTCCACAAGAACTGTCTTAGCGAAAGGCTTCTTCAGGGGAAAGCTGTAACTCTGTGAGATGATTTCACAGAACACAAAGAAGTTTCTCAGAAAGCTTCTTTCTCTTTGTTATCGGAGGATATTTCCTTTGGCCCTATAGTCTTCAAAGGATTCCGAAATATCTGTTCTCAGATTACACAGAAAGAAGGCTAGCAAAGAGATCTACGAAACACAGATGTAACTCTGTGAGATGAATTCACAGAACACTAAGCAGTTTCTCAGAAAGCTTCTTTCCAGATTTCATCTGAGGATATTTCCTTTTTCACCACAGCCCTCTATGGGCTTCCAAATATCACTTTGCCAATTCCACAAGAACTGTCTTAGCGAAAGGCTTCTTGAGGGGAAAGCTGTAACTCTGTGAGATGATATCACAGAACAAAAAGAAGTTTCTCAGAAAGCTTCTTTCTCTTTGTTATCGGAGGATATTTCCTTTGGCCCTATAGTCTTCAAAGGGATCCGAAATATCTGTTCTCAGATTCCACAGAAATAGGGTAGCAAAGAGATCTACGAAACATAGAAGTAACTCTGTGAGATGAATTCACAGAACACTAAGCAGTTTCTCAGAAAGCTTCTTTCCAGATTTCATCTGAGGATATTTCCTTTTTCACCATAGCCCTCTATGGGTTTCAAAATATCACTTTGCCAATTCCACAGAACTCTCTTAGCGAAAGGCTTCTTGAGGGGAAAGCTGTAACTCTGTGAGATGATTTCACAGACACAAAGAAGTTTCTCAGAAAGCTTCTTTCTCTTTGTTATCGGAGGATATTTCCTTTGGCCCTATAGTCTTCAAAGGGATCCGAAATATCTGTTCTCAGATTCCACAGAAATAAGGCTAGCAAAGAGATCTACGAATCACAGATGTAACACTGTGAGATGAATTCACAGAACACTAAGCAGTTTCTCAGAAAGCTTCTTTCCAAATTTCATCTGAGGATATTTCCTATTTCACCATAGCCCTCTATGGGCTTCCAAATATCACTTTGCCAATTCCACAAGAACTGTCTTAGCGAAAGGCTTCTTGAGGGGAAAGCTGTAACTCTGTGAGATGATTTCACAGAACACAAAGGAGTTTCCCAGAAAGCTTCTTTCTCTTTGTTATTGAAGGATATTTCCTTTGGCCCTATAGTCTTCAAAGGTATCCGAAATATCTGTTCTCAGATTCCACAGAAAGAAGGCTAGCAAGGAGATACACGAAATACAGATGTAACTCTGTGAGATGAATTAACAGAACACTAAGCAGTTTATCAGAAATCTTCTTTCCAGATTTCATCTGAGGATATTTCCTTTTTCACCATAGCCCTCTATGGGTTTCAAAATATCAGTTTGCAATTCCACAAGTACTGTCTTAGCGACAGGCTTCTTGAGGGGAAAGCTGTAACTCTGTGAGATGATTTCACAGAACACAAAGAAGTTTTTCAGAAAGCTTCTTTCTCTTTGTTATCAGAGGATATTTCCTTTGGCCCTATAGTCTTCAAAGGTATCGGAAATATCTGCTCTCAGATTCCACAGAAATAAGGCTCGCAAAGAGATCTACGAAACACAGATGTAACTCTGTGAGATGAATTCACAGAACACTAAGCAGTTTCTCAGAAAGCTTCTTTCCAGATTTCATCTGAGGATATTTCCTTTTTCACCATAGCCCTCTATGGGCTCCCAAATATCACTTTGCCAATTCCACAAGAACTGTCTTAGTGAAAGGCTTCTTGAGGGGAAAGCTGTAACTCTGTGAGATGATTTCACAGAACACAAAGAAGTTTCTCAGAAAGCTTCTTTCTCTTTGTTATCGGAGGATATTTCCTTTGGCCCTATAGTCTTCAAAGGGATCCGAAATATCTGTTCTCAGATTCCACAGAAATAAGGCTAGCAAAGAGATCTACGAAACACAGATGTATCTCTGTGAGATGAATTCACAGAACACTAAGCAGTTTCTCAGAAAGCTTCTTTCCAGATTTCATCTGAGGATATTTCCTTTTTCACCATAGCCCTCTATGGGCTTCCAAATATCACTTTGCCAATTCCACAAGAACTGTCTTAGCGAAAGGCTTCTTCAGGGAAAAGCTGTAACTCTGTGAGATGATTTCACAGAACAAAAAGAAGTTTCTCAGAAAGCTTCTTTCTCTTTGTTATCGGAGGATATTTCCTTTGGCCCTATAGTCTTCAAAGGGATCCGAAATATCTGTTCTCAGATTCCACACAAATAAGGCTAGCAAAGAGAACCACGAAATGCCGATGTAACTCTGTGAGATGAATTAACAGAACACTAAGCAGTTTCTCAGAAAACTTCTTTCCAGATTTCATCTGAGGATATTTCCTTTTTCACCATAGCCCTCTATGGGCTTCCAAATATCACTTTGCCAATTCCACAAGAACTGTCTTAGCGAAAGGCTTCTGGGGGGAAAGCTGTAACTCTGTGAGATGATTTCACAGAACACAAAGGAGTTTCTCAGGAAGCTTCTTTCTCTTTGTTATCGGAGGATATTTCCTTTGGCCCTATAGTCTTCAAAGGGATCCGAAATATCTGTTCTCAGATTCCACAGAAAGAAGGCTAGCAAAGAGATCTACGAAACACAGATGTAACTCTGTGAGATGAATTCACAGAACACTAAGCAGTTTCTCAGAAAGCTTCTTTCCAGATTTCATCTGAGGATATTTCCTTTTTCACCATAGCCCTCTATGTGCTTCCAAATATCACTTTGCCAATTCCACAAGAACTGTCTTAGCGAAAGGCTTCTTCAGGGGAAAGCTGTAACTCTGTGAGATGATTTCACAGAACACAAAGAAGTTTCTCAGAAAGCTTCTTTCTGTTTGTTATCGGAGGATATTTCCTTTGGCCCTATAGTCTTCAAAGGGATCCGAAATATCTGTTCTCAGATTCCACAGAAATAGGGTAGCAAAGAGATCTACGATACATAGATGTAACTCTGTGAGATGAATTCACAGAACACTAAGCAGTTTCTCAGAAAGCTTCTTTCCAGATTTCCTCTGAGGATATTTCCTTTTTCATCATAGACCTCTATGGGCTTCCAAATATCACTTTGCCAATCCCACAAGAACTGTCTTAGCGATAGGCTTCTTGAGGGGAAAGCTGTAACTCTGTGAGATGATTTCACTTAACAAAAGAAGCTTCCCAGAAAGCTTCTTTCTCTTTGTTATCGGAGGATGTTTCCTTTAGCCGTATACTCTTCAATGGGATCCGAAATATCTGTTCTCAGATTCCACAGAAATAAGGCTAGCAAAGAGATCCACGAAACACAGATGTAACTGTGTGAGATGAATTCACAGAACACTAAGCAGTTTCTCAGAAAGCTTCTTTCCAGATTTCATCTGAGGATATTTCCTTTTTCACCATAGCCCTCTATGGGTTTCAAAATATCACTTTGCCAATTCCACAGAACTGTCTTAGTGAAAGGCTTCTTGAGGGGAAAGCTGTAACTCTGTGAGATGATTTCACAGAACACAAAGAAGTTTCTCAGAAAGCTTCTTTCTCTTTGTTATCGGAGGATATTTCCTTTGGCCCTATAGAATTCAAAGGGATCCGAAATATCTGTTCTCAGATTCCACAGAAATAAGGCTAGCAAAGAGATCTACGAATCACAGATGTAACACTGTGAGTTGAATTCACAGAACACTAAGCAGTTTCTCAGAAAGCTTCTTTCCAAATTTCATCTGAGGATATTTCCTATTTCACCATAGCCCTCTATGGGCTTCCAAATATCACTTTGCCAATTCCACAAGAACTGTCTTAGCGAAAGGCTTCTTGAGGGGAAAGCTGTAACTCTGTGAGATGAATTCACAGAACACAAAGGAGTTTCCCAGAAAGCTTCTTTCTCTTTGTTATTGAAGGATATTTCCTTTGGCCCTATAGTCTTCAAAGGTATCCGAAATATCTGTTCTCAGATTCCACAGAAAGAAGGCTAGCAAGGAGATACACGAAATACAGATGTAACTCTGTGAGATGAATTAACAGAACACTAAGCAGTTTATCAGAAATCTTCTTTCCAGATTTCATCTGAGGATATTTCCTTTTTCACCATAGCCCTCTATGGGTTTCAAAATATCAGTTTGCAATTCCACAAGAACTGTCTTAGCGAAAGGCTTCTTGAGGGGAAAGCTGTAACTCTGTGAGATGATTTCACAGAACACAAAGAAGTTTTTCAGAAAGCTTCTTTCTCTTTGTTATCAGAGGATATTTCCTTTGGCCCTATAGTCTTCAAAGGTATCGGAAGTATCTGCTCTCAGATTCCACAGAAATAAGGCTCGCAAAGAGATCTACGAAACACAGATGTAACTCTGTGAGATGAATTCACAGAACACTAAGCAGTTTCTCAGAAAGCTTCTTTCCAGATTTCATCTGAGGATATTTCCTTTTTCACCATAGCCCTCTATGGGCTCCCAAATATCACTTTGCCAATTCCACAAGAACTGTCTTAGCGAAAGGCTTCTTGAGGGGAAAGCTGTAACTCTGTGAGATGATTTCACAGAACACAAAGAAGTTTCTCAGAAAGCTTCTTTCTCTTTGTTATCGGAGGATATTTCCTTTGGCCCTATAGTCTTCAAAGGGATCCGAAATATCTGTTCTCAGATTCCACAGAAATAAGGCTAGCAAAGAGATCTACGAAACACAGATGTATCTCTGTGAGATGAATTCACAGAACACTAAGCAGTTTCTCAGAAAGCTTCTTTCCAGATTTCATCTGAGGATATTTCCTTTTTCACCATAGCCCTCTATGGGCTTCCAAATATCACTTTGCCAATTCCACAAGAACTGTCTTAGCGAAAGGCTTCTTCAGGGAAAAGCTGTAACTCTGTGAGATGATTTCACAGAACAAAAAGAAGTTTCTCAGAAAGCTTCTTTCTCTTTGTTATCGGAGGATATTTCCTTTGGCCCTATAGTCTTCAAAGGGATCCGAAATATCTGTTCTCAGATTCCACACAAATAAGGCTAGCAAAGAGAACCACGAAATGCCGATGTAACTCTGTGAGATGAATTAACAGAACACTAAGCAGTTTCTCAGAAAACTTCTTTCCAGATTTCATCTGAGGATATTTCCTTTTTCACCATAGCCCTCTATGGGCTTCCAAATATCACTTTGCCAATTCCACAAGAACTGTCTTAGCGAAAGGCTTCTGGGGGGAAAGCTGTAACTCTGTGAGATGATTTCACAGAACACAAAGAAGTTTCTCAGGAAGCTTCTTTCTCTTTGTTATCGGAGGATATTTCCTTTGGCCCTATAGTCTTCAAAGGGATCCGAAATATCTGTTCTCAGATTCCACAGAAAGAAGGCTAGCAAAGAGATCTACGAAACACAGATGTAACTCTGTGAGATGAATTCACAGAACACTAAGCAGTTTCTCAGAAAGCTTCTTTCCAGATTTCATCTGAGGATATTTCCTTTTTCACCATAGCCCTCTATGTGCTTCCAAATATCACTTTGCCAATTCCACAAGAACTGTCTTAGCGAAAGGCTTCTTCAGGGGAAAGCTGTAACTCTGTGAGATGATTTCACAGAACACAAAGAAGTTTCTCAGAAAGCTTCTTTCTGTTTGTTATCGGAGGATATTTCCTTTGGCCCTATAGTCTTCAAAGGGATCCGAAATATCTGTTCTCAGATTCCACAGAAATAGGGTAGCAAAGAGATCTACGATACATAGATGTAACTCTGTGAGATGAATTCACAGAACACTAAGCAGTTTCTCAGAAAGCTTCTTTCCAGATTTCCTCTGAGGATATTTCCTTTTTCATCATAGACCTCTATGGGCTTCCAAATATCACTTTGCCAATCCCACAAGAACTGTCTTAGCGATAGGCTTCTTGAGGGGAAAGCTGTAACTCTGTGAGATGATTTCACTTAACAAAAGAAGCTTCCCAGAAAGCTTCTTTCTCTTTGTTATCGGAGGATGTTTCCTTTAGCCGTATACTCTTCAATGGGATCCGAAATATCTGTTCTCAGATTCCACAGAAATAAGGCTAGCAAAGAGATCCACGAAACACAGATGTAACTGTGTGAGATGAATTCACAGAACACTAAGCAGTTTCTCAGAAAGCTTCTTTCCAGATTTCATCTGAGGATATTTCCTTTTTCACCATAGCCCTCTATGGGTTTCAAAATATCACTTTGCCAATTCCACAGAACTGTCTTAGTGAAAGGCTTCTTGAGGGGAAAGCTGTAACTCTGTGAGATGATTTCACAGAACACAAAGAAGTTTCTCAGAAAGCTTCTTTCTCTTTGTTATCGGAGGATATTTCCTTTGGCCCTATAGAATTCAAAGGGATCCGAAATATCTGTTCTCAGATTCCACAGAAATAAGGCTAGCAAAGAGATCTACGAATCACAGATGTAACACTGTGAGTTGAATTCACAGAACACTAAGCAGTTTCTCAGAAAGCTTCTTTCCAAATTTCATCTGAGGATATTTCCTATTTCACCATAGCCCTCTATGGGCTTCCAAATATCACTTTGCCAATTCCACAAGAACTGTCTTAGCGAAAGGCTTCTTGAGGGGAAAGCTGTAACTCTGTGAGATGAATTCACAGAACACAAAGGAGTTTCCCAGAAAGCTTCTTTCTCTTTGTTATTGAAGGATATTTCCTTTGGCCCTATAGTCTTCAAAGGTATCCGAAATATCTGTTCTCAGATTCCACAGAAAGAAGGCTAGCAAGGAGATACACGAAATACAGATGTAACTCTGTGAGATGAATTAACAGAACACTAAGCAGTTTATCAGAAATCTTCTTTCCAGATTTCATCTGAGGATATTTCCTTTTTCACCATAGCCCTCTATGGGTTTCAAAATATCAGTTTGCAATTCCACA
The DNA here is from genome assembly GCF_043159975.1 of Macaca nemestrina. NCBI lineage: Eukaryota > Metazoa > Chordata > Mammalia > Primates > Cercopithecidae > Macaca > Macaca nemestrina. The sequence continues at coordinate 96,547,794 of NC_092134.1, forward strand.
AGAACTGTCTTAGCGAAAGGCTTCTTGAGGGGAAAGCTGTAACTCTGTGAGATGATTTCACAGAACACAAAGAAGTTTTTCAGAAAGCTTCTTTCTCTTTGTTATCAGAGGATATTTCCTTTGGCCCTATAGTCTTCAAAGGTATCGGAAGTATCTGCTCTCAGATTCCACAGAAATAAGGCTCGCAAAGAGATCTACGAAACACAGATGTAACTCTGTGAGATGAATTCACAGAACACTAAGCAGTTTCTCAGAAAGCTTCTTTCCAGATTTCATCTGAGGATATTTCCTTTTTCACCATAGCCCTCTATGGGCTCCCAAATATCACTTTGCCAATTCCACAAGAACTGTCTTAGCGAAAGGCTTCTTGAGGGGAAAGCTGTAACTCTGTGAGATGATTTCACAGAACACAAAGAAGTTTCTCAGAAAGCTTCTTTCTCTTTGTTATCGGAGGATATTTCCTTTGGCCCTATAGTCTTCAAAGGGATCCGAAATATCTGTTCTCAGATTCCACAGAAATAAGGCTAGCAAAGAGATCTACGAAACACAGATGTATCTCTGTGAGATGAATTCACAGAACACTAAGCAGTTTCTCAGAAAGCTTCTTTCCAGATTTCATCTGAGGATATTTCCTTTTTCACCATAGCCCTCTATGGGCTTCCAAATATCACTTTGCCAATTCCACAAGAACTGTCTTAGCGAAAGGCTTCTTCAGGGAAAAGCTGTAACTCTGTGAGATGATTTCACAGAACAAAAAGAAGTTTCTCAGAAAGCTTCTTTCTCTTTGTTATCGGAGGATATTTCCTTTGGCCCTATAGTCTTCAAAGGGATCCGAAATATCTGTTCTCAGATTCCACACAAATAAGGCTAGCAAAGAGAACCACGAAATGCCGATGTAACTCTGTGAGATGAATTAACAGAACACTAAGCAGTTTCTCAGAAAACTTCTTTCCAGATTTCATCTGAGGATATTTCCTTTTTCACCATAGCCCTCTATGGGCTTCCAAATATCACTTTGCCAATTCCACAAGAACTGTCTTAGCGAAAGGCTTCTGGGGGGAAAGCTGTAACTCTGTGAGATGATTTCACAGAACACAAAGAAGTTTCTCAGAAAGCTTCTTTCTCTTTGTTATCGGAGGATATTTCCTTTGGCCCTATAGTCTTCAAAGGGATCCGAAATATCTGTTCTCAGATTCCACAGAAAGAAGGCTAGCAAAGAGATCTACGAAACACAGATGTAACTCTGTGAGATGAATTCACAGAACACTAAGCAGTTTCTCAGAAAGCTTCTTTCCAGATTTCATCTGAGGATATTTCCTTTTTCACCATAGCCCTCTATGTGCTTCCAAATATCACTTTGCCAATTCCACAAGAACTGTCTTAGCGAAAGGCTTCTTCAGGGGAAAGCTGTAACTCTGTGAGATGATTTCACAGAACACAAAGAAGTTTCTCAGAAAGCTTCTTTCTCTTTGTTATTGAAGGATATTTCCTTTGGCCCTATAGTCTTCAAAGGTATCCGAAATATCTGTTCTCAGATTCCACAGAAAGAAGGCTAGCAAAGAGATACACGAAATACAGATGTAACTCTGTGAGATGAATTAACAGAACACTAAGTAGTTTCTCAGAAAGCTTCTTTCCAGATTTCATCTGAGGATATTTCCTTTTTCACCATAGCCCTCTATGGGCTTCCAAATATCACTTTGCCAATTCCACAAGAACTGTCTTAGCGAAAGGCTTCTTGAGGGGAAAGCTGTAAATCTGTGAGATGATTTCACAGAACACAAAGAAGTTTCTCAGAAAGCTTCTTCCTCTTTGTTATCGGAGGATATTTCCTTTGGCCCTATAGTCTTCAAAGGGATCCGAAATATCTGTTCTCAGATTCCACAGAAATAGGGTAGCAAAGAGATCTACGAAACATAGATGTAACTCTGTGAGATGAATTCACAGAACACTAAGCAGTTTCTCAGAAAGCTTCTTTCCAGATTTCCTCTGAGGATATTTCCTTTTTCATCATAGACCTCTATGGGCTTCCAAATATCACTTTGCCAATCCCACAAGAACTGTCTTAGCGATAGGCTTCTTGAGGGGAAAGCTGTAACTCTGTGAGATGATTTCACTTAACAAAAGAAGCTTCTCAGAAAGCTTCTTTCTCTTTGTTATCGGAGGATGTTTCCTTTAGCCCTATACTCTTCAATGGGATCCGAAATATCTGTTCTCAGATTCCACAGAAATAAGGCTAGCAAAGAGATCCACGAAACACAGATGTAACTGTGTGAGATGAATTCACAGAACACTAAGCAGTTTCTCAGAAAGCTTCTTTCCAGATTTCATCTGAGGATATTTCCTTTTTCACCATAGCCCTCTATGGGTTTCAAAATATCACTTTGCCAATTCCACAGAACTGTCTTAGTGAAAGGCTTCTTGAGGGGAAAGCTGTAACTCTGTGAGATGATTTCACAGAACACAAAGAAGTTTCTCAGAAAGCTTCTTTCTCTTTGTTATCGGAGGATATTTCCTTTGGCCCTATAGAATTCAAAGGGATCCGAAATATCTGTTCTCAGATTCCACAGAAATAAGGCTAGCAAAGAGATCTACGAATCACAGATGTAACACTGTGAGATGAATTCACAGAACACTAAGCAGTTTCTCAGAAAGCTTCTTTCCAAATTTCATCTGAGGATATTTCCTATTTCACCATAGCCCTCTAGGGGCTTCCAAATATCACTTTGCCAATTCCACAAGAACTGTCTTAGCGAAAGGCTTCTTTAGGGGAAAGCTGTAACTCTGTGAGATGATTTCACAGAACACAAAGGAGTTTCCCAGAAAGCTTCTTTCACTTTGTTATTGAAGGATATTTCCTTTGGCCCTATAGTCTTCAAAGGTATCCGAAATATCTGTTCTCAGATTCCACAGAAAGAAGGCTAGCAAGGAGATACACGAAATACAGATGTAACTCTGTGAGATGAATTAACAGAACACTAAGCAGTTTCTCAGAAAGCTTCTTTCCAGATTTCATCTGAGGATATTTCCTTTTTCACCATAGCCCTATATGGGTTTCAAAATATCAGTTTGCAATTCCACAAGAACTGTCTTAGCGAAAGGCTTCTTGAGGGGAAAGCTGTAACTCTGTGAGATGATTTCACAGAACACAAAGAAGTTTTTCAGAAAGCTTCTTTCTCTTTGTTATCAGAGGATATTTCCTTTGGCCCTATAGTCTTCAAAGGTATCGGAAATATCTGTTCTCAGATTCCACAGAAATAAGGCTCGCAAAGAGATCTACGAAACACAGATGTAACTCTGTGAGATGAATTCACAGAACACTAAGCAGTTTCTCAGAAAGCTTCTTTCCAGATTTCATCTGAGGATATTTCCTTTTTCACCATAGCCCTCTATGGGCTTCTAAATATCACTTTGCCAATTCCACAAGAACTGTCTTAGCGAAAGGCTTCTTCAGGGGAAAGCTGTAACTCTGTGAGATGATTTCACAGAACAAAAAGAAGTTTCCCAGAAAGCTTCTTTCTCTTTGTTATTGAAGGATATTTCCTTTGGCCATGTAGCCTTCAAAGGTATCAGAAATATCTGTTCTCAGATTCCACAGAAAGAAGGCTAGAAAAGAGATACATGAAATACAGATGTAACTCTGTGAGATGAATTAACAGAACACTAAGCAGTTTCTCAGAAAGCTTCTTTCCAGATTTCATCTGAGGATATTTCCTTTTTCACCATAGCCCTCTATGTGCTTCCAAATATCACTTTGCCAATTCCACAAGAACTGTCTTAGCGAAAGGCTTCTTCAGGGGAAAGCTGTAACTCTGTGAGATGATTTCACAGAACACAAAGAAGTTTCTCAGAAAGCTTCTTTCTCTTTGTTATCGGAGGATATTTCCTTTGGCCCTGTAGTCTTCAAAGGGATCCGAAATATCTGTTCTCACATTCCACAGAAATAAGGCTAGCAAAGAGATCTACGAAACACAGATGTAACACTGTGAGATGAATTAACAGAACACTAAGCAGTTTCTCAGAAAGCTTCTTTCCAGATTTCATCTGAGGATATTTCCTTTTTCACCATAGCCCTCTATGGATTTCAAAATATCAGTTTGCAATTCCACAAGAACTGTCTTAGCGAAAGGCTTCTTGAGGGGAAAGCTGTAACTCTGTTAGATGATTTCACAGAACAAAAAGAAGTTTCTCAGAAAGCTTCTTTCTCTTTGTTATCGGAGGATATTTCCTTTGGCCCTATAGTCTTCAAAGGGATCCGAAATATCTGTTCTCAGATTCCACACAAATAAGGCTAGCAAAGAGATCCACGAAATGCCGATGTAACTCTGTGAGATGAATTCACAGAACACTAAGCAGTTTCTCAGAAAGCTTCTTTCCAGATTTCATCTGTGGAAATTTCCTTTTTCACCATAGCCCTCTATGGGCTCCCAAATATCAATTTGCCAATTCCACAAGAACTGTCTTAGCGAAAGGCTTCTGGGGGGAAAGCTGTAACTCTGTGAGATGATTTCACAGAACACAAAGAAGTTTCTCAGAAAGCTTCTTTCTCTTTGTTATCGGAGGATATTTCCTTTGGCCCTATAGTCTTCAAAGGGATCCGAAATATCTGTTCTCAGATTCCACAGAAATAAGGCTAGCAAAGAGATCTACGAAACACAGATGTAACTCTGTGAGATGAATTAACAGAACACTAAGCAGTTTCTCAGAAAGCTTCTTTCCAGATTTCATCTGAGGATATTTCCTTTTTCACCATAGCCCTCTATGGGTTTCCAAATATCACTTTGCCAATTCCACAAGAACTGTCTTAGCGAAAGGCTTCTTGAGGGGAAAGCTGTAACTCTGTGAGATGATTTCACAGAACACAAAGGAGTTTCCCAGAAAGCTTCTTTCTCTTTGTTATTGAAGGATATTTCCTTTGGCCCTATAGTCTTCAAAGGGATCCGAAATATCTGTTCTCCGATTCCACAGAAATAAGGCTAGAAAAGAGATCTACGAATCACAGATGTAACTCTGTGAGATGAATTCACAGAACACTAAGCAGTTTCTCAGAAAGCTTCTTTCCAGATTTCATCTGAGGATATTTCCATTTTCACCATAGCCCTCATTGGGCTTCCAAATATCACTTTGCCAATTCCACAAGAACTGTCTTAGCGAAAGGCTTCTTGAGGGGAAAGCTGTAACTCTGTGAGATGATTACACACAACACAAAGGAGTTTCCCAGAAAGCTTCTTTCTCTTTGTTATTGAAGGATATTTCCTTTGGCCCTATAGTCTTCAAAGGTATCCGAAATATCTGTTCTCAGATTCCACAGAAAGAAGGCTAGCAAGGAGATACACGAAATACAGATGTAACTCTGTGAGATGAATTAACAGAACACTAAGCAGTTTCTCAGAAAGCTTCTTTCCAGATTTCATCTGAGGATATTTCCTTTTTCACCATAGCCCTATATGGGTTTCAAAATATCAGTTTGCAATTCCACAAGAACTGTCTTAGCGAAAGGCTTCTTGAGGGGAAAGCTGTAACTCTGTGAGATGATTTCACAGAACACAAAGAAGTTTTTCAGAAAGCTTCTTTCTCTTTGTTATCAGAGGATATTTCCTTTGGCCCTATAGTCTTCAAAGGTATCGGAAATATCTGTTCTCAGATTCCACAGAAATAAGGCTCGCAAAGAGATCTACGAAACACAGATGTAACTCTGTGAGATGAATTCACAGAACACTAAGCAGTTTCTCAGAAAGCTTCTTTCCAGATTTCATCTGAGGATATTTCCTTTTTCACCATAGCCCTCTATGGGCTTCTAAATATCACTTTGCCAATTCCACAAGAACTGTCTTAGCGAAAGGCTTCTTCAGGGGAAAGCTGTAACTCTGTGAGATGATTTCACAGAACAAAAAGAAGTTTCCCAGAAAGCTTCTTTCTCTTTGTTATTGAAGGATATTTCCTTTGGCCATGTAGCCTTCAAAGGTATCAGAAATATCTGTTCTCAGATTCCACAGAAAGAAGGCTAGCAAAGAGATACATGAAATACAGATGTAACTCTGTGAGATGAATAACAGAACACTAAGCAGTTTCTCAGAAAGCTTCTTTCCAGATTTCATCTGAGGATATTTCCTTTTTCACCATAGCCCTCTATGTGCTTCCAAATATCACTTTGCCAATTCCACAAGAACTGTCTTAGCGAAAGGCTTCTTGAGGGGAAAGCTGTAACTCTGTGAGATGATTTCACAGAACACAAAGAAGTTTCTCAGAAAGCTTCTTTCTCTTTGTTATCGGAGGATATTTCCTTTGGCCCTGTAGTCTTCAAAGGGATCCGAAATATCTGTTCTCACATTCCACAGAAATAAGGCTAGCAAAGAGATCTACGAAACACAGATGTAACACTGTGAGATGAATTAACAGAACACTAAGCAGTTTCTCAGAAAGCTTCTTTCCAGATTTCATCTGAGGATATTTCCTTTTTCACCATAGCCCTCTATGGATTTCAAAATATCAGTTTGCAATTCCACAAGAACTGTCTTAGCGAAAGGCTTCTTGAGGGGAAAGCTGTAACTCTGTTAGATGATTTCACAGAACAAAAAGAAGTTTCTCAGAAAGCTTCTTTCTCTTTGTTATCGGAGGATATTTCCTTTGGCCCTATAGTCTTCAAAGGGATCCGAAATATCTGTTCTCAGATTCCACACAAATAAGGCTAGCAAAGAGATCCACGAAATGCCGATGTAACTCTGTGAGATGAATTCACAGAACACTAAGCAGTTTCTCAGAAAGCTTCTTTCCAGATTTCATCTGTGGAAATTTCCTTTTTCACCATAGCCCTCTATGGGCTTCCAAATATCACTTTGCCAATTCCACAAGAACTGTCTTAGCGAAAGGCTTCTGGGGGGAAAGCTGTAACTCTGTGAGATGATTTCACAGAACACAAAGAAGTTTCTCAGAAAGCTTCTTTCTCTTTGTTATCGGAGGATATTTCCTTTGGCCCTATAGTCTTCAAAGGGATCCGAAATATCTGTTCTCAGATTCCACAGAAATAAGGCTAGCAAAGAGATCTACGAAACACAGATGTAACTCTGTGAGATGAATTAACAGAACACTAAGCAGTTTCTCAGAAAGCTTCTTTCCAGATTTCATCTGAGGATATTTCCTTTTTCACCATAGCCCTCTATGGGTTTCCAAATATCACTTTGCCAATTCCACAAGAACTGTCTTAGCGAAAGGCTTCTTGAGGGGAAAGCTGTAACTCTGTGAGATGATTTCACAGAACACAAAGGAGTTTCCCAGAAAGCTTCTTTCTCTTTGTTATTGAAGGATATTTCCTTTGGCCCTATAGTCTTCAAAGGGATCCGAAATATCTGTTCTCCGATTCCACAGAAATAAGGCTAGAAAAGAGATCTACGAATCACAGATGTAACTCTGTGAGATGAATTCACAGAACACTAAGCAGTTTCTCAGAAAGCTTCTTTCCAGATTTCATCTGAGGATATTTCCATTTTCACCATAGCCCTCATTGGGCTTCCAAATATCACTTTGCCAATTCCACAAGAACTGTCTTAGCGAAAGGCTTCTTGAGGGGAAAGCTGTAACTCTGTGAGATGATTACACACAACACAAAGGAGTTTCCCAGAAAGCTTCTTTCTCTTTGTTATTGAAGGATATTTCCTTTGGCCCTATAGTCTTCAAAGGTATCCGAAATATCTGTTCTCAGATTCCACAGAAAGAAGGCTAGCAAAGAGATACACGAAATACAGATGTAACTCTGTGAGATGAATTAACAGAACACTAAGCAGTTTCTCAGAAAGCTTCTTTCCAGATTTCATCTGAGGATATTTCCTTTTTCACCATAGCCCTCTATGTGCTTCCAAATATCACTTTGCCAATTCCACAAGAACTGTCTTAGCGAAAGGCTTCTTGAGGGGAAAGCTGTAACTCTGTGAGATGATTTCACAGAACACAAAGAAGTTTCTCAGAAAGCTTCTTTCTCTTTGTTATCGGAGGATATTTCCTTTGGCCCTATAGTCTTCAAAGGGATCCGAAATATCTGTTCTCAGATTCCACAGAAATAAGGCTAGCAAAGAGATCTACGAAACACAGATGTAACTCTGTGAGATGAATTCACAGAACACTAAGCAGTTTCTCAGAAAGCTTCTTTCCAGATTTCATCTGAGGATATTTCCATTTTCACCATAGCCCTCATTGGGCTTCCAAATATCACTTTGCCAATTCCACAAGAACTGTCTTAGCGAAAGGCTTCTTGAGGGGAAAGCTGTAACTCTGTGAGATGATTACACACAACACAAAGGAGTTTCCCAGAAAGCTTCTTTCTCTTTGTTATTGAAGGATATTTCCTTTGGCCCTATAGTCTTCAAAGGTATCCGAAATATCTGTTCTCAGATTCCACAGAAAGAAGGCTAGCAAAGAGATACACGAAATACAGATGTAACTCTGTGAGATGAATTAACAGAACACTAAGCAGTTTCTCAGAAATCTTCTTTCCAGATTTCATCTGAGGATATTTCCTTTTACACCATAGCCCTCTATGTGCTTCCAAATATCACTTTGCCAATTCCACAAGAACTGTCTTAGCGAAAGGCTTCTTGAGGGGAAAGCTGTAACTCTGTGAGATGATTTCACAGAACACAAAGAAGTTTTTCAGAAAGCTTCTTTCTCTTTGTTATCGGAGGATATTTCCTTTGGCCCTGTAGTCTTCAAAGGGATCCGAAATATCTGTTCTCAGATTCCACAGAAATAAGGCTAGCAAAGAGATCTACGAAACACAGATGTAACTCTGTGAGATGAATTCACAGAACACTAAGCAGTTTCTCAGAAAGCTTCTTTCCAGATTTCATCTGAGGATATTTCCTTTTTCACCATAGCCCTATATGGGTTTCAAAATATCAGTTTGCAATTCCACAAGAACTGTCTTAGCGAAAGGCTTCTTGAGGGGAAAGCTGTAACTCTGTGAGATGATTTCACAGAACACAAAGAAGTTTTGCAGAAAGCTTCTTTCTCTTTGTTATCAGAGGATATTTCCTTTGGCCCTATAGTCTGCAAAGGTATCGGAAATATCTGTTCTCAGATTCCACAGAAATAAGGCTCGCAAATAGATCTACGAAACACAGATGTAACTCGGTGAGATGAATTCACAGAACACTAAGCAGTTTCTCAGAAAGCTTCTTTCCAGATTTCATCTGAGGATATTTCCTTTTTCACCATAGCCCTCTATGGGTTTCAAAATATCAGTTTGCAATTCCACAAGAACTGCCTTAGCGAAAGGCTTCTTGAGGGGAAAGCTGTAACTCTGTGAGATGATTTCACAGAACACAAAGAAGTTTTTCAGAAAGCTTCTTTCTCTTTGTTATCAGAGGATATTTCCTTTGGCCCTATTGTCTGCAAAGGTATCGGAAATATCTGTTCTCAGATTCCACAGGAAGAAGGCTAGCAAAGAGATCTACGAAACATAGATGTAACTCTGTGAGATGAATTCACAGAACACTAAGCAGTTTCTCAGAAAGCTTCTTTCCAGATTTCATCTGAGGATATTTCCTTTTTCACCATAGAAGTCTATGGGCTTCCAAATATCACTTTGCAAATTCCACAAGAACTGTCTTAGCGAAAGTCTTCTGAGGGGAAAGCTGTACCTCTGTGAGATGATTTCACAGAACACAAAGAAGTTTCTCAGAAAGCTTCTTTCTCTTTGTTATCGGAGGATATTTCCTTTGGCCCTATAGTCTTCAAAGGGATCCGAAATATCTGTTCTCAGATCCACACAAATAAGGCTAGCAAAGAGATCCACGAAATACAGATGTAACTCTGTGAGATGAATTCACAGAACACTAAGAAGTTTCTCAGAAAGCTTCTTTCCAGATTTCATCTGAGGATATTTCCTTTTACACCATAGCCCTCTATGTGCTTCCAAATATCACTTTGCCAATTCCACAAGAACTGTCTTAGCGAAAGGCTTCTTGAGGGGAAAGCTGTAACTCTGTGAGATGATTTCACAGAACACAAAGAAGTTTTTCAGAAAGCTTCTTTCTCTTTGTTATCGGAGGATATTTCCTTTGGCCCTGTAGTCTTCAAAGGGATCCGAAATATCTGTTCTCAGATTCCACAGAAATAAGGCTAGCAAAGAGATCTACGAAACACAGATGTAACTCTGTGAGATGAATTCACAGAACACTAAGCAGTTTCTCAGAAAGCTTCTTTCCAGATTTCATCTGAGGATATTTCCTTTTTCACCATAGCCCTCTATGGGTTTCAAAATATCAGTTTGCAATTCCACAAGAACTGTCTTAGCGAAAGTCTTCTTGAGGGGAAAGCTGTAACTCTGTGAGATGATTTCACAGAACACAAAGAAGTTTTGCAGAAAGCTTCTTTCTCTTTGTTATCAGAGGATATTTCCTTTGGCCCTATAGTCTTCAAAGGTATCGGAAATATCTGTTCTCAGATTCCACAGAAATGAGGCTCGCAAATAGATCTACGAAACACAGATGTAACTCGGTGAGATGAATTCACAGAACACTAAGCAGTTTCTCAGAAAGCTTCTTTCCAGATTTCATCAGAGGATATTTCCTTTTTCACCATAGCCCTCTATGGGTTTCAAAATATCAGTTTGCAATTCCACAAGAACTGCCTTAGCGAAAGGCTTCTTGAGGGGAAAGCTGTAACTCTGTGAGATGATTTCACAGAACACAAAGAAGTTTTTCAGAAAGCTTCTTTCTCTTTGTTATCAGAGGATATTTCCTTTGGCCCTATAGTCTGCAAAGGTATCGGAAATATCTGTTCTCAGATTCCACAGGAAGAAGGCTAGCAAAGTGATCTACGAAACATAGATGTAACTCTGTGAGATGAATTCACAGAACACTAAGCAGTTTCTCAGAAAGCTTCTTTCCAGATTTCATCTGAGGATATTTCCTTTTTCACCATAGAAGTCTATGGGCTTCCAAATATCACTTTGCAAATTCCACAAGAACTGTCTTAGCGAAAGTCTTCTGAGGGGAAAGCTGTACCTCTGTGAGATGATTTCACAGAACACAAAGAAGTTTCTCAGAAAGCTTCTTTCTCTTTGTTATCGGAGGATATTTCCTTTGGCCCTATAGTCTTCAAAGGGATCCGAAATATCTGTTCTCAGATCCACACAAATAAGGCTAGCAAAGAGATCCACGAAATACAGATGTAACTCTGTGAGATGAATTCACAGAACACTAAGAAGTTTCTCAGAAAGCTTCTTTCCAGATTTCATCTGAGGATATTTCCTTTTTCATCATAGCCCTCTATGGGCTTCCAAATATCACTTTGCCAATTCCACAAGAACTGTCTTAGCGAAAGGCTTCTTGAGGGGAAAGCTGTAACTCTGTGAGATGATTTCACAGAACACAAAGAAGTTTTTCAGAAAGCTTCTTTCTCTTTGTTATCGGAGGATATTTCCTTTGGCCCTATAGTCTTCAAAGGGATCCGAAATATCTGTTCTCAGATTCCACAGAAATAAGGCTAGCAAAGAGATCTACGAAACACAGATGTAACTCTGTGAGATGAATTAACAGAACACTAAGCAGTTTCTCAGAAAGCTTCTTTCCAGATTTCATCTGAGGATATTTCCATTTTCACCATAGCCCTCTATGGGCTTCCAAATATCACTTTGCCAATTCCACAAGAACTGTCTTAGCGAAAGGCTTCTTGAGGGGAAAGCTGTAACTCTGTGAGATGATTACACACAACACAAAGGAGTTTCCCAGAAAGCTTCTTTCTCTTTGTTATTGAAGGATATTTCCTTTGGCCCTATAGTCTTCAAAGGTATCCGAAATATCTGTTCTCAGATTCCACAGAAAGAAGGCTAGCAAAGAGATACACGAAATACAGATGTAACTCTGTGAGATGAATTAACAGAACACTAAGCAGTTTCTCAGAAAGCTTCTTTCCAGATTTCATCTGAGGATATTTCCTTTTTCACCATAGCCCTCTATGTGCTTCCAAATATCACTTTGCCAATTCCACAAGAACTGTCTTAGCGAAAGGCTTCTTGAGGGGAAAGCTGTAACTCTGTGAGATGATTTCACAGAACACAAAGAAGTTTTTCAGAAAGCTTCTTTCTCTTTGTTATCGGAGGATATTTCCTTTGGCCCTGTAGTCTTCAAAGGGATCCGAAATATCTGTTCTCAGATTCCACAGTAATAAGGCTAGCAAAGAGATCTACGAAACACAGATGTAACTCTGTGAGATGAATTCACAGAACACTAAGCAGTTTCTCAGAAAGCTTCTTTCCAGATTTCATCTGAGGATATTTCCTTTTTCACCATAGCCCTCTATGGGTTTCAAAATATCAGTTTGCAATTCCACAAGAACTGTCTTAGCGAAAGGCTTCTTCAGGGGAAAGCTGTAACTCTGTGAGATGATTTCACAGAACACAAAGAAGTTTTGCAGAAAGCTTCTTTCTCTTTGTTATCAGAGGATATATCCTTTGGCCCTATAGTCTTCAAAGGTATCGGAAATATCTGTTCTCAGATTCCACAGAAATAAGGCTCGCAAAGAGATCTACGAAACACAGATGTAACTCGGTGAGATGAATTCACAGAACACTAAGCAGTTTCTCAGAAAGCTTCTTTCCAGATTTCATCTGAGGATATTTCCTTTTTCACCATAGCCCTCTATGGGCTCCCAAATATCACTTTGCCAATTCCACAAGAACTGTCTTAGCGAAAGTCTTCTTGAGGGGAAAGCTGTAACTCTGTCAGATGATTTCACAGAACACAAAGAAGTTTCTCAGAAAGCTTCTTTCTCTTTGTTATCGGAGGATATTTCCTTTGGCCCTATAGTCTTCAAAGGGATCCGAAATATCTGTTCTCACATTCCACAGAAATAAGGCTAGCAAAGAGATCTACGAAACACAGATGTAACTCTGTGAGATGAATTAACAGAACACTAAGCAGTTTCTCAGAAAGCTTCTTTCCAGATTTCATCTGAGGATATTTCCTTTTTCACCATAGCTCTCTATGGGCTTCCAAATATCACTTTGCAAATTCCACATGAACTGTCTTAGCGAAAGGCTTCTGGGGGGAAAGCTGTAACTCTGTGAGATGATTTCACAGAACACAAAGAAGTTTCTCAGAAAGCTTCTTTCTCTTTGTTATCGGAGGATATTTCCTTTGGCCCTATAGTCTTCAAAGGGATCCGAAATATCTGTTCTCAGATTCCACAGAAATAAGGCTAGCAAAGAGATCTACGAAACAGAGATGTAACTCTGTGAGATGAATTCACAGAACACTAAGCAGTTTCTCAGAAAGCTTCTTTCCAGATTTCATCTGAGGATATTACCTTTTTCACCGTAGCCCTCTATGTGCTTCCAAATATCACTTTGCCAATTCCACAAGAACTGTCTTAGCGAAAGGCTTCTTGAGGGGAAAGCTGTAACTCTGTGAGATGATTTCACAGAACACAAAGAAGTTATTCAGAAAGCTTCTTTCTCTTTGTTATCGGAGACTATTTCCTTTGGCCCTATAGTCTTCAAAGGGATCCGAAATATCTGTTCTCAGATTCCACTGAAAGAAGGCTAGCAAAGAGATCTACGAAACACAGATGTAACTCTGTGAGATGAATAAACAGAACACTAAGCAGTTTCTCAGAAAGCTTCTTTCCAAATTTCATCTGAGGATATTTCCTTTTTCACCATAGCCCTCTATGGGTTTCAAAATATCAGTTTGCAATTCCACAAGAACTGTCTTAGCGAAAGGCTTCTTGAGGGGAAAGCTGTAACTCTGTGAGATGATTTCACAGAACACAAAGAAGTTTTTCAGAAAGCTTCTTTCTCTTTGTTATCAGAGGATATTTCCTTTGGCCCTATAGTCTGCAAAGGTATCGGAAATATCTGTTCTCAGATTCCACAGAAATAAGGCTAGCAAAGAGATCTACGAAACATAGATGTAACTCTGTGAGATGAATTCACAGAACACTAAGCAGTTTCTCAGAAAGCTTCCTTCCAGATTTCATCTGAGGATATTTCCTTTTTCACCATAGCAGTCTATGGGCTTCCAAATATCACTTTGCCAATTCCACAAGAACTGTCTTAGCGAAAGTCTTCTGAGGGGAAAGCTGTACCTCTGTGAGATGATTTCACAGAACACAAAGAAGTTTCTCAGAAAGCTTCTTTCTCTTTGTTATCGGAGGATATTTCCTTTGGCCCTATAATCTTCAAAGGGATCCGAAATATCTGTTCTCAGATTCCACACAAATAAGGCTAGCAAACAGATCCACGAAATGCCGATGTAACTCTGTGAGATGAATTAACAGAACACTAAGCAGTTTCTCAGAAAGCTTCTTTCCAGATTTCATCTGAGGATATTTCCTTTTTCACCATAGCCCTCTATGGGCTTCCAAATATCACTTTGCCAATTCCACAAGAACTGTCTTAGCGAAAGGCTTCTTGAGGGGAAAGCTGTAACTCTGTGAGATGATTTCACAGAACACAAAGGAGTTTCCCAGAAAGCTTCTTTCTCTTTGTTATTGAAGGATATTTCCTTTGGCCTATAGTCTTCAAAGGTATCCGAAATATCTGTTCTCAGATTCCACACAAATAAGGCTAGCAAAGAGATCCACGAAATACAGATGTAACTCTGTGAGATGAATTCACAGAACACTAAGCAGTTTCTCAGAAAGCTTCTTTCCAGATTTCATCTGAGGATATTTCGTTTTTCACCATAGCCCTCTATGGGCTTCCAAATATCACTTTGCCAATTCCACAAGAACTGTCTTAGCGAAAGGCTTCTTGAGGGGAAAGCTGTAACTCTGTGAGATGATTTCACAGAACACAAAGAAGTTTCTCAGAAAGTTTCTTTCTCTTTGTTATCGGAGGATATTTCCTTTGGCCCTATAGTCTTCAAAGGGATCCGAAATATCTGTTCTCAGATTCCACAGAAATAAGGCTAGCAAAGAGATCTACGAAACACAGATGTAACTCTGTGAGATGAATTAACAGAACACTAAGCAATTTCTCAGAAATCTTCTTTCCAGATTTCATCTGAGGATATTTCCTTTTTCACCATAGCCCTCTATGGGCTCCAAAATATCACTTTGCCAATTCCACAAGAACTGTCTTAGCGAAAGGCTTCTTCAGGGGAAAGCTGTAACTCTGTGAGATGATTTCACAGAACACAAAGAAGTTTCTCAGAAAGCTTCTTTCTCTTTGTTATCGGAGGATATTTCCTTTGGCCCTGTTGTCTTCAAAGGGATCCGAAATATCTGTTCTCAGATTCCACAGAAATAAGGCTAGCATAGAGATCTACGAAACACAGATGTAACTCTGTGAGATGAATTCACAGAACACTAAGCAGTCTCTCAGAAAGCTTCTTTCCAGATTTCATCTGAGGATATTTCCTTTTTCACCATAGCCCTCTATGGGCTCCCAAATATCACTTTGCCAATTCCACAAGAACTGTCTTAGCGAAAGTCTTCTTCAGGGGAAAGCTGTAACTCTGTGAGATGATTTCACAGAACACAAAGAAGTTTCTCAGAAAGCTTCTTTCTCTTTGTTATCGGAGGATATTTCCTTTGGCCCTGTTGTCTTCAAAGGGATCCGAAATATCTGTTCTCAGATTCCACAGAAATAAGGCTAGCATAGAGATCTACGAAACACAGATGTAACTCTGTGAGATGAATTCACAGAACACTAAGCAGTCTCTCAGAAAGCTTCTTTCCAGATTTCATCTGAGGATATTTCCTTTTTCACCATAGCCCTCTATGGGCTCCCAAATATCACTTTGCCAATTCCACAAGAACTGTCTTAGCGAAAGTCTTCTTGAGGGGAAAGCTGTAACTCTGTGCGATGATTTCACAGAACACAAAGAAGTTTCTCAGAAAGCTTCTTTCTCTTTGTTATCGGAGGATATTTCCTTTGGCCCTATAGTCTTCAAAGGGATCCGAAATATCTGTTCTCAGATTCCACAGAAATAAGGCTAGCAAAGAGATCTACGAAACACAGATGTAACTCTGTGAGATGAATTCACAGAACACTAAGCAGTTTCTCAGAAAGCTTCTTTCCAGATTTCATCTGAGGATATTTCCTTTTTCACCATAGCCCTCTATGGGCTTCCAAATATCACTTTGCCAATTCCACAAGAACTGTCTTAGCGAAAGGCTTCTTCAGGGGAAAGCTGTAACTCTGTGAGATGATTTCACAGAACACAAAGAAGTTTCTCAGAAAGCTTCTTTCTCTTTGTTTTCGGAGGATATTTCCTTTGGCCCTATAGTCTTCAAAGGGATCCGAAATATCTGTTCTCAGATTCCACACAAATAAGGCTAGCAAAGAGATACACGAAATGCCGATGTAACTCTGTGAGATGAATTAACAGAACACTAAGCAGTTTCTCAGAAAGCTTCTTTCCAGATTTCATCTGAGGATATTTCCTTTTTCACCATAGCCCTCTTTGGGCTTCCAAATATCACTTTGCAATTTCCACATGAACTGTCTTAGCGAAAGGCTTCTGGGGGGAAAGCTGTAACTCTGTGAGATGATTTCACAGAACACAAAGAAGTTTCTCAGAAAGCTTCTTTCTCTTTGTTATCGGAGGATATTTCCTTTGGCCCTATAGTCTTCAAAGGGATCCGAAATATCTGTTCTCAGATTCCACAGAAAGAAGGCTAGCAAAGAGATCTACGAAACACAGATGTAACTCTGTGAGATGAATTCACAGAACACTAAGCAGTTTCTCAGAAAGCTTCTTTCCAGATTTCATCTGAGGATATTTCCTTTTTCACCATAGCCCTCTATGGGCTTCCAAATATCACTTTGCCAATTCCACAAGAACTGTCTTAGCGAAAGGCTTCTTGAGGGGAAAGCTGTAACTCTGTGAGATGATTTCACAGAACACAAAGGAGTTTCCCAGAAAGCTTCTTTCTCTTTGTTATTGAAGGATATTTCCTTTGGCCCTATAGTCTTCAAAGGTATCCGAAATATCTCTTCTCAGATTCCACAGAAAGAAGGCTAGCAAAGAGATACATGAAATACAGATGTAACTCTGTGACATGAATTACACTAAGCAGTTTCTCAGAAAGCTTCTTTCCAGATTTCATCTGAGGATATTACCTTTTTCACCATAGCCCTCTATGTGCTTAAAAATATCACTTTGCCAATTCCACAAGAACTGTCTTAGCGAAAGGCTTCTTGAGGGGAAAGCTGTAACTCTGTGAGATGATTTCACAGAACACAAAGAAGTTTCTCAGAAAGCTTCTTTCTCTTTGTTATCGGAGGATATTTCCTTTGGCCCTATAGTCTTCAAAGGGATCCGAAATATCTGTTCTCAGATTCCACAGAAATAAGGCTAGCAAAGAGATCTACGAAACACAGATGTAACTCTGTGAGATGAATTCACAGAACACTAAGCAGTTTCTCAGAAAGCTTCTTTCCAGATTTCATCTGAGGATATTTCCTTTTTCACCATAGCCCTCTATGGGCTTCTAAATATCACTTTGCCAATTCCACAAGAACTGTCTTAGCGAAAGGCTTCTTCAGGGGAAAGCTGTAACTCTGTGAGATGATTTCACAGAACAAAAAGAAGTTTCTCAGAAAGCTTCTTTCTCTTTGTTATCGGAGGATATTTCCTTTGGCCCTATAGTCTTCAAAGGGATCCGAAATATCTGTTCTCAGATTCCACAGAAAGAAGGCTAGCAAAGAGATCTACGAAACACAGATGTAACTCTGTGAGATGAATTCACAGAACACTAAGCAGTTTCTCAGAAAGCTTCTTTCCAGATTTCATCTGAGGATATTTCCTTTTTCACCATAGCCCTCTATGGGCTTCCAAATATCACTTTGCCAATTTCACAAGAACTGTCTTAGCGAAAGGCTTCTGGAGGGGAAAGCTGTAACTCTGTGAGATGATTTCACAGAACACAAAGGAGTTTCTCAGAAAGCTTCTTTCTCTTTGTTATTGAAGGATATTCCCTTTGGCCCTATACTCTTCAAAGGGATCCGAAATATCTGTTCTCAGATTCCACAGAAATAAGGCTAGCAAAGAGATCTACGAAACACAGATGTAACTCTGTGAGATGAATTCACAGAACACTAAGCAGTTTCTCAGAAAGCTTCTTTCCAGATTTCATCTGAGGATATTTCCTTTTTCACCATAGCCCTCTATGGGCTTCCAAATATCACTTTGCCAATTCCACAAGAACTGTCTTAGCGAAAGGCTTCTTGAGGGGAAAGCTGTAACTCTGTGAGATGATTTCACACAACACAAAGGAGTTTCCCAGAAAGCTTCTTTCTCTTTGTTATTGAAGGATATTTCCTTTGGCCATGTAGTCTTCAAAGGTATCCGAAATATCTGTTCTCAGATTCCACAGAAAGAAGGCTAGCAAAGAGATACATGAAATACAGATGTAACTCTGTGAGATGAATTAACAGAACACTAAGCAGTTTCTCAGAAAGCTTCTTTCCAGATTTCATCTGAGGATATTTCCTTTTTCACCATAGCCCCCTATGTGCTTCCAAATATCACTTTGCCAATTCCACAAGAACTGTCTTAGCGAAAGGCTTCTTGAGGGGAAAGCTGTAACTCTGTGAGATGATTTCACAGAACACAAAGAAGTTTCTCAGAAAGCTTCTTTCTCTTTGTTATCGGAGGATATTTCCTTTGGCCCTGTAATCTTCAAAGGGATCCGAAATATCTGTTCTCACATTCCACAGAAATAAGGCTAGCAAAGAGATCTACGAAACACAGATGTAACACTGTGAGATGAATTAACAGAACACTAAGCAGTTTCTCAGAAAGCTTCTTTCCAGATTTCATCTGAGGATATTTCCTTTTTCACCATAGCCCTCTATGGGCTCCCAAATATCACTTTGCCAATTCCACAAGAACTGTCTTAGCGAAAGTCTTCTTGAGGGGAAAGCTGTAACTCTGTGCGATGATTTCACAGAACACAAAGAAGTTTCTCAGAAAGCTTCTTTCTCTTTGTTATCGGAGGATATTTCCTTTGGCCCTATAGTCTTCAAAGGGATCCGAAATATCTGTTCTCAGATTCCACAGAAATAAGGCTAGCAAAGAGATCTACGAAACACAGATGTAACTCTGTGAGATGAATTCACAGAACACTAAGCAGTTTCTCAGAAAGCTTCTTTCCAGATTTCATCTGAGGATATTTCCTTTTTCACCATAGCCCTCTATGGGCTTCCAAATATCACTTTGCCAATTCCACAAGAACTGTCTTAGCGAAAGGCTTCTTCAGGGGAAAGCTGTAACTCTGTGAGATGATTTCACAGAACAAAAAGAAGTTTCTCAGAAAGCTTCTTTCTCTTTGTTTTCGGAGGATATTTCCTTTGGCCCTATAGTCTTCAAAGGGATCCGAAATATCTGTTCTCAGATTCCACACAAATAAGGCTAGCAAAGAGATACACGAAATGCCGATGTAACTCTGTGAGATGAATTAACAGAACACTAAGCAGTTTCTCAGAAAGCTTCTTTCCAGATTTCATCTGAGGATATTTCCTTTTTCACCATAGCCCTCTTTGGGCTTCCAAATATCACTTTGCAATTTCCACATGAACTGTCTTAGCGAAAGGCTTCTGGGGGGAAAGCTGTAACTCTGTGAGATGATTTCACAGAACACAAAGAAGTTTCTCAGAAAGCTTCTTTCTCTTTGTTATCGGAGGATATTTCCTTTGGCCCTATAGTCTTCAAAGGGATCCGAAATATCTGTTCTCAGATTCCACAGAAAGAAGGCTAGCAAAGAGATCTACGAAACACAGATGTAACTCTGTGAGATGAATTCACAGAACACTAAGCAGTTTCTCAGAAAGCTTCTTTCCAGATTTCATCTGAGGATATTTCCTTTTTCACCATAGCCCTCTATGGGCTTCCAAATATCACTTTGCCAATTCCACAAGAACTGTCTTAGCGAAAGGCTTCTTGAGGGGAAAGCTGTAACTCTGTGAGATGATTTCACAGAACACAAAGGAGTTTCCCAGAAAGCTTCTTTCTCTTTGTTATTGAAGGATATTTCCTTTGGCCCTATAGTCTTCAAAGGTATCCGAAATATCTCTTCTCAGATTCCACAGAAAGAAGGCTAGCAAAGAGATACACGAAATACAGATGTAACTCTGTGAGATGAATTACACTAAGCAGTTTCTCAGAAAGCTTCTTTCCAGATTTCATCTGAGGATATTACCTTTTTCACCATAGCCCTCTATGTGCTTAAAAATATCACTTTGCCAATTCCACAAGAACTGTCTTAGCGAAAGGCTTCTTGAGGGGAAAGCTGTAACTCTGTGAGATGATTTCACAGAACACAAAGAAGTTTCTCAGAAAGCTTCTTTCTCTTTGTTATCGGAGGATATTTCCTTTGGCCCTATAGTCTTCAAAGGGATCCGAAATATCTGTTCTCAGATTCCACAGAAATAAGGCTAGCAAAGAGATCTACGAAACACAGATGTAACTCTGTGAGATGAATTCACAGAACACTAAGCAGTTTCTCAGAAAGCTTCTTTCCAGATTTCATCTGAGGATATTTCCTTTTTCACCATAGCCCTCTATGGGCTTCTAAATATCACTTTGCCAATTCCACAAGAACTGTCTTAGCGAAAGGCTTCTTCAGGGGAAAGCTGTAACTCTGTGAGATGATTTCACAGAACAAAAATAAGTTTCTCAGAAAGCTTCTTTCTCTTTGTTATCGGAGGATATTTCCTTTGGCCCTATAGTCTTCAAAGGGATCCGAAATATCTGTTCTCAGATTCCACAGAAAGAAGGCTAGCAAAGAGATCTACGAAACACAGATGTAACTCTGTGAGATGAATTCACAGAACACTAAGCAGTTTCTCAGAAAGCTTCTTTCCAGATTTCATCTGAGGATATTTCCTTTTTCACCATAGCCCTCTATGGGCTTCCAAATATCACTTTGCCAATTCCACAAGAACTGTCTTAGCGAAAGGCTTCTGGAGGGGAAAGCTGTAACTCTGTGAGATGATTTCACAGAACACAAAGGAGTTTCTCAGAAAGCTTCTTTCTCTTTGTTATTGAAGGATATTTCCTTTGGCCCTATACTCTTCAAAGGGATCCGAAATATCTGTTCTCAGATTCCACAGAAATAAGGCTAGCAAAGAGATCTACGAAACACAGATGTAACTCTGTGAGATGAATTCACAGAACACTAAGCAGTTTCTCAGAAAGCTTCTTTCCAGATTTCATCTGAGGATATTTCCTTTTTCACCATAGCCCTCTATGGGCTTCCAAATATCACTTTGCCAATTCCACAAGAACTGTCTTAGCGAAAGGCTTCTTGAGGGGAAAGCTGTAACTCTGTGAGATGATTTCACAGAACACAAAGGAGTTTCCCAGAAAGCTTCTTTCTCTTTGTTATTGAAGAATATTTCCTTTGGCCATGTAGTCTTCAAAGGTATCCGAAATATCTGTTCTCAGATTCCACAGAAAGAAGGCTAGCAAAGAGATACATGAAATACAGATGTAACTCTGTGAGATGAATTAACAGAACACTAAGCAGTTTCTCAGAAAGCTTCTTTCCAGATTTCATCTGAGGATATTTCCTTTTTCACCATAGCCCTCTATGTGCTTCCAAATATCACTTTGCCAATTCCACAAGAACTGTCTTAGCGAAAGGCTTCTTGAGGGGAAAGCTGTAACTCTGTGAGATGATTTCACAGAACACAAAGAAGTTTCTCAGAAAGCTTCTTTCTCTTTGTTATCGGAGGATATTTCCTTTGGCCCTGTAGTCTTCAAAGGGATCCGAAATATCTGTTCTCACATTCCACAGAAATAAGGCTAGCAAAGAGATCTACGAAACACAGATGTAACACTGTGAGATGAATTAACAGAACACTAAGCAGTTTCTCAGAAAGCTTCTTTCCAGATTTCATCTGAGGATATTTCCTTTTTCACCATAGCCCTCTATGGATTTCAAAATATCAGTTTGCAATTCCACAAGAACTGTCTTACCGAAAGGCTTCTTGAGGGGAAAGCTGTAACTCTGTGAGATGATTTCACAGAACAAAAAGAAGTTTCTCAGAAAGCTTCTTTCTCTTTGTTATCGGAGGATATTTCCTTTGGCCCTATAGTCTTCAAAGGGATCCGAAATATCTGT
Organism: Macaca nemestrina; assembly: GCF_043159975.1. NCBI lineage: Eukaryota > Metazoa > Chordata > Mammalia > Primates > Cercopithecidae > Macaca > Macaca nemestrina. The sequence continues at coordinate 96,569,865 of NC_092134.1, forward strand.
TCTCAGATTCCACAGAAATAAGGCTAGCAAAGAGATCTACGAAACACAGATGTAACTCTGTGAGATGAATTAACAGAACACTAAGCAGTTTCTCAGAAAGCTTCTTTCCAGATTTCATCTGAGGATATTTCCTTTTTCACCATAGCCCTCTATGGGCTTCCAAATATCACTTTGCCAATTCCACAAGAACTGTCTTAGCGAAAGGCTTCTTGAGGGGAAAGCTGTAACTCTGTGAGATGATTTCACAGAACACAAAGGAGTTTCCCAGAAAGCTTCTTTCTCTTTGTTATTGAAGGATATTTCCTTTGGCCCTATAGTCTTCAAAGGGATCCGAAATATCTGTTCTCAGATTCCACAGAAATAAGGCTAGAAAAGAGATCTACGAATCACAGATGTAACTCGGTGAGATGAATTCACAGAACACTAAGCAGTTTCTCAGAAAGCTTCTTTCCAGATTTCATCTGAGGATATTTCCTTTTTCACCATAGCCCTCTATGGGCTTCCAAATATCACTTTGCCAATTCCACAAGAACTGTCTTAGCGAAAGGCTTCTTCAGGGGAAAGCTGTAACTCTGTGAGATGATTTCACAGAACACAAAGAAGTTTCTCAGAAAGCTTCTTTCTCTTTGTTATCGGAGGATATTTCCTTTGGCCCTATAGTCTTCAAAGGGATCCGAAATATCTGTTCTCAGATTCCACAGAAATAAGGCTAGCAAAGAGATCTACGAAACACAGATGTAACTCTGTGAGATGAATTCACAGAACACTAAGCAGTTTCTCAGAAAGCTTCTTTCCAGATTTCATCTGAGGATATTTCCATTTTCACCATAGCCCTCTTTGGGCTTCCAAATATCACTTTGCCAATTCCACAAGAACTGTCTTAGCGAAAGGCTTCTTCAGGGGAAAGCTGTAACTCTGTGAGATGATTTCACAGAACACAAAGAAGTTTTGCAGAAAGCTTCTTTCTCTTTGTTATCAGAGGATATTTCCTTTGGCCCTATAGTCTTCAAAGGTATCGGAAATATCTGTTCTCAGATTCCACAGAAATAAGGCTCGCAAATAGATCTACGAAACACAGATGTAACTCTGTGAGATGAATTCACAGAACACTAAGCAGTTTCTCAGAAAGCTTCTTTCCAGATTTCATCTGAGGATATTTCCTTTTTCACCATAGCCCTCTATGGGTTTCAAAATATCAGTTTGCAATTCCACAAGAACTGCCTTAGCGAAAGGCTTCTTGAGGGGAAAGCTGTAACTCTGTGAGATGATTTCACAGAACACAAAGAAGTTTTTCAGAAAGCTTCTTTCTCTTTGTTATCAGAGGATATTTCCTTTGGCCCTATAGTCTGCAAAGGTATCGGAAATATCTGTTCTCAGATTCCACAGAAATAAGGCTAGCAAAGAGATCTACGAAACATAGATGTAACTCTGTGAGATGAATTCACAGAACACTAAGCAGTTTCTCAGAAAGCTTCTTTCCAGATTTCATCTGAGGATATTTCCTTTTTCACCATAGAAGTCTATGGGCTTCCAAATATCACTTTGCAAATTCCACAAGAACTGTCTTAGCGAAAGTCTTCTGAGGGGAAAGCTGTACCTCTGTGAGATGATTTCACAGAACACAAAGAAGTTTCTCAGAAAGCTTCTTTCTCTTTGTTATCGGAGGATATTTCCTTTGGCCCTCTAGTCTTCAAAGGGATCCGAAATATCTGTTCTCAGATCCACACAAATAAGGCTAGCAAAGAGATCCACGAAATACAGATGTAACTCTGTGAGATGAATTCACAGAACACTAAGCAGTTTCTCAGAAAGCTTCTTTCCAGATTTCATCTGAGGATATTTCCTTTTTCATCATAGCCCTCTATGGGCTTCCAAATATCACTTTGCCAATTCCACAAGAACTGTCTTAGCGAAAGGCTTCTTGAGGGGAAAGCTGTAACTCTGTGAGATGATTTCACAGAACACAAAGAAGTTTCTCAGAAATCTTCTTTCTCTTTGTTATCGGAGGATATTTCCTTTGGCCCTATAGTCTTCAAAGGGATCCGAAATATCTGTTCTCAGATTCCACAGAAATAAGGCTAGCAAAGAGATCTACGAAACACAGATGTAACTCTGTGAGATGAATTAACAGAACACTAAGCAGTTTCTCAGAAAGCTTCTTTCCAGATTTCATCTGAGGATATTTCCATTTTCACCATAGCCCTCTATGGGCTTCCAAATATCACTTTGCCAATTCCACAAGAACTGTCTTAGCGAAAGGCTTCTTGAGGGGAAAGCTGTAACTCTGTGAGATGATTACAAACAACACAAAGGAGTTTCCCAGAAAGCTTCTTTCTCTTTGTTATTGAAGGATATTTCCTTTGGCCCTATAGTCTTCAAAGGTATCCGAAATATCTGTTCTCAGATTCCACAGAAAGAAGGCTAGCAAAGAGATACACGAAATACAGATGTAACTCTGTGAGATGAATTAACAGAACACTAAGCAGTTTCTCAGAAAGCTTCTTTCCAGATTTCATCTGAGGATATTTCCTTTTTCACCATAGCCCTCTATGTGCTTCCAAATATCACTTTGCCAATTCCACAAGAACTGTCTTAGCGAAAGGCTTCTTGAGGGGAAAGCTGTAACTCTGTGAGATGATTTCACAGAACACAAAGAAGTTTTTCAGAAAGCTTCTTTCTCTTTGTTATCGGAGGATATTTCCTTTGGCCCTGTAGTCTTCAAAGGGATCCGAAATATCTGTTCTCAGATTCCACAGAAATAAGGCTAGCAAAGAGATCTACGAAACACAGATGTAACTCTGTGAGATGAATTCACAGAACACTAAGCAGTTTCTCAGAAAGCTTCTTTCCAGATTTCATCTGAGGATATTTCCTTTTTCACCATAGCCCTCTATGGGTTTCAAAATATCAGTTTGCAATTCCACAAGAACTGTCTTACCGAAAGGCTTCTTGAGGGGAAAGCTGTAACTCTGTGAGATGATTTCACAGAACAAAAAGAAGTTTCTCAGAAAGCTTCTTTCTCTTTGTTATCGGAGGATATTTCCTTTGGCCCTATAGTCTTCAAAGGGATCCGAAATATCTGTTCTCAGATTCCACAGAAAAAAGGCTAGCAAAGAGATCTACGAAACACAGATGTAACTCTGTGAGATGAATTCACAGAACACTAAGCAGTTTCTCAGAAAGCTTCTTTCCAGATTTCATCTGAGGATATTTCCTTTTTCACCATAGCCCTCTATGGGCTTCCAAATATCACTTTGCCAATTCCACAAGAACTGTCTTAGCGAAAGGCTTCTTCAGGGGAAAGCTGTAACTCTGTGAGATGATTTCACAGAACAAAAAGAAGTTTCTCAGAAAGCTTCTTTCTCTTTGTTATCGGAGGATATTTCCTTTGGCCCTATAGTCTTCAAAGGGATGAGAAATATCTGTTCTCAGATTCCACACAAATAAGGCTAGCAAAGAGATCCACGAAATGCCGATGTAACTCTGTGAGATGAATTCACAGAACACTAAGCAGTTTCTCAGAAAGCTTCTTTCCAGATTTCATCGGTGGAAATTTCCTTTTTCACCATAGCCCTCTATGGGCTTCCAAATATCACTTTGCCAATTCCACAAGAACTGTCTTAGCGAAAGGCTTCTGGGGGGAAAGCTGTAACTCTGTGAGATGATTTCACAGAACACAAGGAAGTTTCTCAGAAAGCTTCTTTCTCTTTGTTATCGGAGGATATTTCCTTTGGCCCTATAGTCTTCAAAGGGATCCGAAATATCTGTTCTCAGATTCCACAGAAATAAGGCTAGCAAAGAGATCTACGAAACACAGATGTAACTCTGTGAGATGAATTAACAGAACACTAAGCAGTTTCTCAGAAAGCTTCTTTCCAGATTTCATCTGAGGATATTTCCTTTTTCACCATAGCCCTCTATGGGCTTCCAAATATCACTTTGCCAATTCCACAAGAACTGTCTTAGCGAAAGGCTTCTTGAGGGGAAAGCTGTAACTCTGTGAGATGATTTCACAGAACACAAAGGAGTTTCCCAGAAAGCTTCTTTCTCTTTGTTATTGAAGGATATTTCCTTTGGCCCTATAGTCTTCAAAGGGATCCGAAATATCTGTTCTCAGATTCCACAGAAATAAGGCTAGAAAAGAGATCTACGAATCACAGATGTAACTCTGTGAGATGAATTCACAGAACACTAAGCAGTTTCTCAGAAAGCTTCTTTCCATATTTCATCTGAGGATATTTCCTTTTTCACCATAGCCCTCTATGGGCTTCCAAATATCACTTTGCAAATTCCACAAGAACTGTCTTAGCGAAAGGCTTCTTGAGGGGAAAGCTGTAACTCTGTGAGATGATTTCACAGAACACAAAAAGTTTCTCAGAAAGCTTCTTTCTCTTTGTTATCGGAGGATATTTCCTTTGGCCCTATAGTCTTCAAAGGGATCCGAAATATCTGTTCTCAGATTCCACAGAAATAAGGCTAGCAAAGAGATCTACGAAACACAGATGTAACTCTGTGAGATGAATTCACAGAACACTAAGCAGTTTCTCAGAAAGCTTCTTTCCAGATTTCATCTGAGGATATTTCCATTTTCACCATAGCCCTCATTGGGCTTCCAAATATCACTTTGCCAATTCCACAAGAACTGTCTTAGCGAAAGGCTTCTTGAGGGGAAAGCTGTAACTCTGTGAGATGATTACACACAACACAAAGGAGTTTCCCAGAAAGCTTCTTTCTCTTTGTTATTGAAGGATATTTCCTTTGGCCCTATAGTCTTCAAAGGTATCCGAAATATCTGTTCTCAGATTCCACAGAAAGAAGGCTAGCAAAGAGATACACGAAATACAGATGTAACTCTGTGAGATGAATTAACAGAACACTAAGCAGTTTCTCAGAAAGCTTCTTTCCAGATTTCATCTGAGGATATTTCCTTTTTCACCATAGCCCTCTATGTGCTTCCAAATATCACTTTGCCAATTCCACAAGAACTGTCTTAGCGAAAGGCTTCTTGAGGGGAAAGCTGTAACTCTGTGAGATGATTTCACAGAACACAAAGAAGTTTTTCAGAAAGCTTCTTTCTCTTTGTTATCGGAGGATATTTCCTTTGGCCCTGTAGTCTTCAAAGGGATCCGAAATATCTGTTCTCAGATTCCACAGAAATAAGGCTAGCAAAGAGATCTACGAAACACAGATGTAACTCTGTGAGATGAATTCACAGAACACTAAGCAGTTTCTCAGAAAGCTTCTTTCCAGATTTCATCTGAGGATATTTCCTTTTTCACCATAGCCCTCTATGGGTTTCAAAATATCAGTTTGCAATTCCACAAGAACTGTCTTAGCGAAAGGCTTCTGCAGGGGAAAGCTGTAACTCTGTGAGATGATTTCACAGAACACAAAGAAGTTTTGCAGAAAGCTTCTTTCTCTTTGTTATCAGAGGATATTTCCTTTGGCCCTATAGTCTTCAAAGGTATCGGAAATATCTGTTCTCAGATTCCACAGAAATAAGGCTCGCAAATAGATCTACGAAACACAGATGTAACTCGGTGAGATGAATTCACAGAACACTAAGCAGTTTCTCAGAAAGCTTCTTTCCAGATTTCATCTGAGGATATTTCCTTTTTCACCATAGCCCTCTATGGGTTTCAAAATATCAGTTTGCAATTCCACAAGAACTGCCTTAGCGAAAGGCTTCTTGAGGGGAAAGCTGTAACTCTGTGAGATGATTTCACAGAACACAAAGAAGTTTTTCAGAAAGCTTCTTTCTCTTTGTTATCAGAGGATATTTCCTTTGGCCCTATAGTCTGCAAAGGTATCGGAAATATCTGTTCTCAGATTCCACAGAAATAAGGCTAGCAAAGAGATCTACGAAACATAGATGTAACTCTGTGAGATGAATTCACAGAACACTAAGCAGTTTCTCAGAAAGCTTCTTTCCAGATTTCATCTGAGGATATTTCCTTTTTCACCATAGAAGTCTATGGGCTTCCAAATATCACTTTGCAAATTCCACAAGAACTGTCTTAGCGAAAGTCTTCTGAGGGGAAAGCTGTACCTCTGTGAGATGATTTCACAGAACACAAAGAAGTTTCTCAGAAAGCTTCTTTCTCTTTGTTATCGGAGGATATTTCCCTTGGCCCTGTAGTCTTCAAAGGGATCCGAAATATCTGTTCTCAGATCCACACAAATAAGGCTAGCAAAGAGATCCACGAAATACAGATGTAACTCTGTGAGATGAATTCACAGAACACTAAGAAGTTTCTCAGAAAGCTTCTTTCCAGATTTCATCTGAGGATATTTCCTTTTTCATCATAGCCCTCTATGGGCTTCCAAATATCACTTTGCCAATTCCACAAGAACTGTCTTAGCGAAAGGCTTCTTGAGGGGAAAGCTGTAACTCTGTGAGATGATTTCACAGAACACAAAGAAGTTTCTCAGAAAGCTTCTTTCTCTTTGTTATCGGAGGATATTTCCTTTGGCCCTATAGTCTTCAAAGGGATCCGAAATATCTGTTCTCAGATTCCACAGAAATAAGGCTAGCAAAGAGATCTACGAAACACAGATGTAACTCTGTGAGATGAATTCACAGAACACTAAGCAGTTTCTCAGAAAGCTTCTTTCCAGATTTCATCTGAGGATATTTCCATTTTCAACATAGCCCTCTATGGGCTTCCACATATCACTTTGCCAATTCCACAAGAACTGTCTTAGCGAAAGGCTTCTTGAGGGGAAAGCTGTAACTCTGTGAGATGATTACACACAACACAAAGGAGTTTCCCAGAAAGCTTCTTTCTCTTTGTTATTGAAGGATATTTCCTTTGGCCCTATAGTCTTCAAAGGTATCCGAAATATCTGTTCTCAGATTCCACAGAAAGAAGGCTAGCAAAGAGATACACGAAATACAGATGTAACTCCGTGAGATGAATTAACAGAACACTAAGCAGTTTCTCAGAAAGCTTCTTTCCAGATTTCATCTGAGGATATTTCCTTTTTCACCATAGCCCTCTATGTGCTTCCAAATATCACTTTGCCAATTCCACAAGAACTGTCTTAGCGAAAGGCTTCTTGAGGGGAAAGCTGTAACTCTGTGAGATGATTTCACAGAACACAAAGAAGTTTTTCAGAAAGCTTCTTTCTCTTTGTTATCGGAGGATATTTCCTTTGGCCCTGTAGTCTTCAAAGGGATCCGAAATATCTGTTCTCAGATTCCACAGAAATAAGGCTAGCAAAGAGATCTACGAAACACAGATGTAACTCTGTGAGATGAATTCACAGAACACTAAGCAGTTTCTCAGAAAGCTTCTTTCCAGATTTCATCTGAGGATATTTCCTTTTTCACCATAGCCCTCTATGGGCTCCCAAATATCACTTTGCCAATTCCACAAGAACTGTCTTAGCGAAAGTCTTCTTGAGGGGAAAGCTGTAACTCTGTCAGATGATTTCACAGAACACAAAGAAGTTTCTCAGAAAGCTTCTTTCTCTTTGTTATCGGAGGATATTTCCTTTGGCCCTATAGTCTTCAAAGGGATCCGAAATATCTGTTCTCAGATTCCACAGAAATAAGGCTAGCAAAGAGATCTACGAAACACAGATGTAACTCTGTGAGATGAATTAACAGAACACTAAGCAGTTTCTCAGAAAGCTTCTTTCCAGATTTCATCTGAGGATATTTCCTTTTTCACCATAGCCCTCTATGGGCTTCCAAATATCACTTTGCAAATTCCACATGAACTGTCTTAGCGAAAGGCTTCTGGGGGGAAAGCTGTAACTCTGTGAGATGATTTCACAGAACACAAAGAAGTTTCTCAGAAAGCTTCTTTCTCTTTGTTATCGGAGGATATTTCCTTTGGCCCTATAGTCTTCAAAGGGATCCGAAATATCTGTTCTCAGATTCCACAGAAATAAGGCTAGCAAAGTGATCTACTAAACACAGATGTAACTCTGTGAGATGAATTAACAGAACACTAAGCAGTTTCTCAGAAAGCTTCTTTCCAGATTTCATCTGAGGATATTACCTTTTTCACCGTAGCCCTCTATGTGCTTCCAAATATCACTTTGCCAATTCCACAAGAACTGTCTTAGCGAAAGGCTTCTTGAGGGGAAAGCTGTAACTCTGTGAGATGATTTCACAGAACACAAAGAAGTTTCTCAGAAAGCTTCTTTCTCTTTGTTATCGGAGGATATTTCCTTTGGCCCTATAGTCTTCAAAGGGATCCGAAATATCTGTTCTCAGATTCCGCAGAAAGAAGGCTAGCAAAGAGATCTACGAAACACAGATGTAACTCTGTGAGATGAATTAACAGAACACTAAGCAGTTTCTCAGAAAGCTTCTTTCCAAATTTCATCTGACGATATTTCCTTTTTCACCATAGCCCTCTATGGGTTTCAAAATATCAGTTTGCAATTCCACAAGAACTGTCTTAGCGAAAGGCTTCTTGAGGGGAAAGCTGTAACTCTGTGAGATGATTTCACAGAACACAAAGAAGTTTTTCAGAAAGCTTCTTTCTCTTTGTTATCAGAGGATATTTCCTTTGGCCCTATAGTCTGCAAAGGTATCGGAAATATCTGTTCTCAGATTCCACAGAAATAAGGCTAGCAAAGAGATCTACGAAACATAGATGTAACTCTGTGAGATGAATTCACAGAACACTAAGCAGTTTCTCAGAAAGCTTCTTTCCAGATTTCATCTGAGGATATTTCCTTTTTCACCATAGCAGTCTATGGGCTTCCAAATATCACTTTGCCAATTCCACAAGAACTGTCTTAGCGAAAGTCTTCTGAGGGGAAAGCTGTACCTCTGTGAGATGATTTCACAGAACACAAAGAAGTTTCTCAGAAAGCTTCTTTCTCTTTGTCATCGGAGGATATTTCCTTTGGCCCTATAGTCTTCAAAGGGATCCGAAATATCTGTTCTCAGATCCACACAAATAAGGCTAGCAAAGAGATCCACGAAATACAGATGTAACTCTGTGAGATGAATTCACAGAACACTAAGCAGTTTCTCAGAAAGCTTCTTTCCAGATTTCATCTGAGGATATTTCCTTTTTCATCATAGCCCTCTATGGGCTTCCAAATATCACTTTGCCAATTCCACAAGAACTGTCTTAGCGAAAGGCTTCTTGAGGGGAAAGCTGTAACTCTGTGAGATGATTTCACAGAACACAAAGAAGTTTCTCAGAAAGCTTCTTTCTCTTTGTTATCGGAGGATATTTCCTTTGGCCCTATAGTCTTCAAAGGGATCCGAAATATCTGTCCTCAGATTCCACAGAAATAAGGCTAGCAAAGAGATCTACGAAACACAGATGTAACTCTGTGAGATGAATTCACAGAACACTAAGCAGTTTCTCAGAAAGCTTCTTTCCAGATTTCATCTGAGGATATTTCCTTTTTCACCATAGCCCTCTATGGGCTCCCAAATATCACTTTGCCAATTCCACAAGAACTGTCTTAGCGAAAGTCTTCTTGAGGGGAAAGCTGTAACTCTGCGAGATGATTTCACAGAACACAAAGAAGTTTCTCAGAAAGCTTCTTTCTCTTTGTTATCGGAGGATATTTCCTTTGGCCCTCTAGTCTTCAAAGGGATCCGAAATATCTGTTCTCAGATTCCACAGAAATAAGGCTAGCAAAGAGATCTACGAAACACAGATGTAACTCTGTGAGATGAATTCACAGAACACTAAGCAGTTTCTCAGAAAGCTTCTTTCCAGATTTCATCTGAGGATATTTCCTTTTTCACCATAGCCCTCTATGGGCTTCCAAATATCACTTTGCCAATTCCACAAGAACTGTCTTAGCGAAAGGCTTCTTCAGGGGAAAGCTGTAACTCTGTGAGATGATTTCACAGAACAAAAAGAAGTTTCTCAGAAAGCTTCTTTCTCTTTGTTATCGGAGGATATTTCCTTTGGCCCTATAGTCTTCAAAGGGATCCGAAATATCTGTTCTCATATTCCACACAAATAAGGCTAGCAAAGAGATCCACGAAATGCCGATGTAACTCTGTGAGATGAATTAACAGAACACTAAGCAATTTCTCAGAAAGCTTCTTTCCAGATTTCATCTGAGGATATTTCCTTTTTCACCATAGCCCTCTATGGGTTTCAAAATATCAGTTTGCAATTCCACAAGAACTGTCTTAGCGAAAGGCTTCTTGAGGGGAAAGCTGTAACTCTGTGAGATGATTTCACAGAACACAAAGAAGTTTTTCAGAAAGCTTCTTTCTCTTTGTTATCAGAGGATATTTCCTTTGGCCCTATAGTCTGCAAAGGTATCGGAAATATCTGTTCTCAGATTCCACAGAAATAAGGCTAGCAAAGAGATCTACGAAACATAGATGTAACTCTGTGAGATGAATTCACAGAACACTAAGCAGTTTCTCAGAAAGCTTCTTTCCAGATTTCATCTGAGGATATTTCCTTTTTCACCATAGCCCTCTATGGGCTTCCAAATATCACTTTGCCAATTCCACAAGAACTGTCTTAGCGAAAGTCTTCTGAGGGGAAAGCTGTAACTCTGTGAGATGATTTCACAGAACACAAAGAAGTTTCTCAGAAAGCTTCTTTCTCTTTGTTATCGGAGGATATTTCCTTTGGCCCTATAGTCTTCAAAGGGATCCGAAATATCTGTTCTCAGATCCACACAAATAAGGCTAGCAAAGAGATCCACGAAATACAGATGTAACTCTGTGAGATGAATTCACAGAACACTAAGCAGTTTCTCAGAAAGCTTCTTTCCAGATTTCATCTGAGGATATTTCCTTTTTCACCATAGCCCTCTATGGTCTTCCAAATATCACTTTGCCAATTCCACAAGAACTGTCTTAGCGAAAGGCTTCTTGAGGGGAAAGCTGTAACTCTGTGAGATGATTTCACAGAACACAAAGAAGTTTCTCAGAAAGCTTCTTTCTCTTTGTTATCGGAGGATATTTCCTTTGGCCCTATAGTCTTCAAAGGGATCCGAAATATCTGTTCTCAGATTCCACAGAAATAAGGCTAGCAAAGAGATCTACGAAACACAGATGTAACTCTGTGAGATGAATTAACAGAACACTAAGCAGTTTCTCAGAAAGCTTCTTTCCAGATTTCATCTGAGGATATTTCCTTTTTCACCATAGCCCTCTATGGGCTCCCAAATATCACTTTGCCAATTCCACAAGAACTGTCTTAGCGAAAGGCTTCTTGAGGGGAAAGCTGTAACTCTGTGAGATGATTTCACAGAACACAAAGAAGTTTCTCAGAAAGCTTCTTTCTCTTTGTTATCGGAGGATATTTCCTTTGGCCCTGTAGTCTTCAAAGGGATCCGAAATATCTGTTCTCAGATTCCTCAGAAATAAGGCTAGCAAAGAGATCTACGAAACACAGATGTAACTCTGTGAGATGAATTCACAGAACACTAAGCAGTTTCTCAGAAAGCTTCTTTCCAGATTTCATCTGAGGATATTTCCTTTTTCACCATAGCCCTCTATGGGCTTCCAAATATCACTTTGCCAATTCCACAAGAACTGTCTTAGCGAAAGGCTTCTTGAGCGGAAAGGTGTAACTCTGTGAGATGATTTCACAGAACACTAAGAAGTTTCTCAGAAAGCTTCTTTCTCTTTGTTATCGGAGGATATTTCCTTTGGCCCTATAGTCTTCAAAGGGATCCGAAATATCAGTTCTCAGATTACACAGACATAAGGCTAGCAAAGAGATCCACGAAATACACATGTAACTCTGTGAGTGGAAGTCACACATCACAGAGCAGTTTCTCAGAAAGCTTCTTTCCAGCTTTCATCTGAGGATATTTCCTTTTACACCATAGCCCTCTATGGGCTTCCAAATATCACTTTGCCAATTCCACAAGAACTGACTTAGCGAAAGGCTTCTTGAGGGGAAAGCTGTAACTCTGTGAGATGATTTCACAGAACACAAAGAAGTTTCTCAGAAAGCTTCTTTCTCTTTGTTATCGGAGGATATTTCCTTTGGCCCTATACTCTTCAAAGGGATCCGAAATATCTGTTCTCAGATTCCACAGAAATAAGGCTAGCAAAGAGATCTACGAAACACAGATGTAACTCTGTGAGATGAATTAACAGAACACTAATCAGTTTCTCAGAAAGCTTCTTTCCAGATTTCATCTGAGGATATTTCCTTTTTCACCATAGCCCTCTATGGGTTTCAAAATATCAGTTTGCAAATTCCACAAGAAATGTCTTAGCGAAAGGCTTCTTGAGGGGAAAGCTGTAACTCTGTGAGATGATTTCACAGAACACAAAGAAGTTTTTCAGAAAGCTTCTTTCTCTTTGTTATCGGAGGATATTTCCTTTGGGCCTATAGTCTTCAAAGGTATCGGAAATATCTGTTCTCAGATTCCACAGAAATAAGGCTCGCAAAGAGATCTACGAAACACAGATGTAACTCGGTGAGATGAATTCACAGAACACTAAGCAGTTTCTCAGAAAGCTTCTTTCCAGATTTCATCTGAGGATATTTCCTTTTTCACCATAGCTCTCTGTGGGCTCCCAAATATCACTTTGCCAATTCCACAAGAATTGTCTTAGCGAAAGGCTTCTTGAGGGGAAAGCTGTAACTCTGTGAGATGATTTCACAGAACACAAAGAAGTTTCTCCGAAAGCTTCTTTCTCTTTGTTATCGGAGGATATTTCCTTTGGCCCTATAGTCTTCAAAGGGATCCGAAATATCTGTTCTCAGATTCCACAGAAATAAGGCTAGAAAAGAGATCTACGAAACACAGATGTAACTCTGTGAGATGAATTCACAGAACACTAAGCAGTTTCTCAGAAAGGTTCTTTCCAGATTTCATCTGAGGATATTTCCTTTTTCACCATAGCCCTCTAAGGGCTTCCAAATATCACTTTGCCAATTCCACAAGAACTGTCTTAGCGAAAGGCTTCTTGAGCGGAAAGGTGTAACTCTGTGAGATGATTTCACAGAACACTAAGAAGTTTCTCAGAAAGCTTCTTTCTCTTTGTTATCGGAGGATATTTCCTTTGGCCCTATAGTCTTCAAAGGGATCCGAAATATCTGTTCTCAGATTACACAGAAATAAGGCTAGCAAAGAGATCCACGAAATACACATGTAACTCTGTGAGTGGAAGTCACACATCACAGAGCAGTTTCTCAGAAAGCTTCTTTCCAGCTTTCATCTGAGGATATTTCCTTTTACACCATAGCCCTCTATGGGCTTCCAAATATCACTTTGCCAATTCCACAAGAACTGTCTTAGCGAAAGTCTTCTTGAGGGGAAAGCTGTAACTCTGTGAGATGATTTCACAGAACACAAAGAAGTTTCTCAGAAAGCTTCTTTCTCTTTGTTATCGGAGGATATTTCCTTTGGCCCTATAGTCTTCAAAGGGATCCGAAATATCTGTTCTCACATTCCACAGAAATAAGGCTAGCAAAGAGATCTACGAAACACAGATGTAACTCTGTGAGATGAATTCACAGAACACTAAGCAGTTTCTCAGAAAGCTTCTTTCCAGATTTCATCTGAGGATATTTCCTTTTTCACCATAGCCCTCTATGGGTTTCCAAATATCACTTTGCCAATTCCACAAGAACTGTCTTAGCGAAAGGCTTCTTGAGCGGAAAGGTGTAACTCTCTGAGATGATTTCACAGAACACTAAGAAGTTTCTCAGAAAGCTTCTTTCTCTTTGTTATCGGAGGATATTTCCTTTGGCCCTATAGTCTTCAAAGGGATCCGAAATACCTGTTCTCAGATTACACAGAAATAAGGCTAGCAAAGAGATCCACGAAATACACATGTAACTCTGTGAGTGGAAGTCACACATCACAGAGCAGTTTCTCAGAAACCTTCTTTCCAGCTTTCATCTGAGGATATTTCCTTTTACACCATAGCCCTCTATGGGCTTCCAAATATCACTTTGCCAATTCCACAAGAACTGTCCTAGCGAAAGGCTTCTTGAGGGGAAAGCTGTAACTCTGTGAGATGATTTCACAGAACACAAAGAAGTTTCTCAGAAAGCTTCTTTCTCTTTGTTATCTGAGGATATTTCCTTTGGCCCTATAGTCTTCAAAGGGATCCGAAATATCTGTTCTCAGATTCCACAGAAATAAGGCTAGCAAAGAGATCTACGAAACACAGATGTAACTCTGTGAGATGAATTTACAGAACACTAAGCAGTTTCTCAGAAAGCTTCTTTACAGATTTCATCTGAGGATATTTCCTTTTTCACCATAGCCCTCTATGGGTTTCAAAATATCACTTTGCCAATTCCACAAGAAATGTCTTAGCGAAAGGCTTCTTGAGGGGAAAGCTGTAACTCTGTGAGATGATTTCACAGAACACAAAGAAGTTTTTCAGAAAGCTTCTTTCTCTTTGTATCGGAGGATATTTCCTTTGGCCCTATATTCTTCAAAGGTATCGGAAATATCTGTTCTCAGATTCCACAGAAATAAGGCTCGCAAAGAGATCTACGAAACACAGATGTAACTCGATGAGATGAATTCACAGAACACGAAGCAGTTTCTCAGAAAGCTTCTTTCCAGATTTCATCTGAGGATATTTCCTTTTTCACCATAGCCCTCTATGGGCTCCCAAATATCACTTTGCAAATTACACAAGAAATGTCTTAGCGAAAGGCATCTTGAGGGGAAAGCTGTAACTCTGTGAGATGATTTCACAGAACACAAAGAAGTTTCTCAGAAAGCTTCTTTCTCTTTGTTATCGGAGGATATTTCCTTTGGACCTATAGTCTTCAAAGGTATCGGAAATATCTGTTCTCAGATTCCACAGAAATAATGCTCGCAAAGAGATGTATGAAACACAGATGTAACTCCGTGAGATGAATTCACAGAACACTAAGCAGTTTCTCAGAAGGCTTCTTTCCAGATTTCATCTGAGGATATTTCCTTTTTCACCATAGCTCTCTGTGGGCTCCCAAATATCACTTTGCCAATTCCACAAGAACTGTCTTAGCGAAAGGCTTCTTGAGGGGAAAGCTGTAACTCTGTGAGATGATTTCACAGAACACAAAGAAGTTTCTCAGAAAGCTTCTTTCTCTTTGTTATCGGAGGATATTTCCTTTGGCCCTATAGTCTTCAAAGGGATCCGAAATATCTGTTCTCAGATTCCACAGAAATAAGGCTAGCAAAGAGATCTACGAAACACAGATGTAACTCTGTGAGATGAATTCACAGAACACTAAGCAGTTTCTCAGAAAGCTTCTTTCCAGATTTCATCTGAGGATATTTCCTTTTTCACCATAGCCCTCTATGGGCTTCCAAATATCACTTTGCCAATTCCACAAGAACTGTCTTAGCGAAAGGCTTCTTGAGCGGAAAGCTGTAACTCTGTGAGATGATTTCACAGAACACTAAGAAGTTTCTCAGAAAGCTTCTTTCTCTTTGTTATCTGAGGATATTTCCTTTGGCCCTATACTCTTCAAAGGGATCTGAAATATCTGTTCTCAGATTCCACAGAAATAAGGCTAGCAAAGAGATCCACGAAATACACATGTAACTCTGTGAGTGGAAGTCACACATCACAGAGCAGTTTCTCAGAAAGCTTCTTTCCAGCTTTCATCTGAGGATATTTCCTTTTACACCATAGCCCTCTATGGGCTTCCAAATATCACTTTGCCAATTCCACAAGAACTGTCTTAGCGAAAGTCTTCTTGAGGGGAAAGCTGTAACTCTGTGAGATGATTTCACAGAACACAAAGAAGTTTCTCAGAAAGCTTCTTTCTCTTTGTTATCGGAGGATATTTCCTTTGGCCCTATAGTCTTCAAAGGGATCCGAAATATCTGTTCTCAGATTCCACAGAAATAAGGCTAGCAAAGAGATCTACGAAACACAGATGTAACTCTGTGAGATGAATTCACAGAACACTAAGCAGTTTCTCAGAAAGCTTCTTTCCAGATTTCATCTGAGGATATTTCCTTTTTCACCGTAGCCCTCTATGGGCTTCCAAATATCACTTTGCCAATTACACAAGAACTGTCTTAGCGAAAGGCTTCTTTAGCGGAGAGGTGTAACTGTGTGAGATGATTTCACAGAACACTAAGAAGTTTCTCAGAAAGCTTCTTTCTCTTTGTTATCGGAGGATATTTCCTTTGGCCCTATAGTCTTCAAATGGATCCGAAATACCTGTTCTCAGATTACAGAGAAATAAGGCTAGCAAAGAGATCCACGAAATACACATGTAACTCTGTGAGTGGAAGTCACACATCACAGAGCAGTTTCTCAGAAAGCTTCTTTCCAGATTTCATCTGAGGATATTTCCTTTTTCACCATAGCCCTCTATGGGCTCCCAAATATCACTTTGCCAATTCCACAAGAACTGTCTTAGCGAAAGGCTTCTTGAGGGGAAAGCTGTAACTCTGTGAGATGATTTCACAGAACACAAAGAAGTTTCTCAGAAAGCTTCTTTCTATTTGTTATCGGAGGATATTTCCTTTGGCCCTGCAGTCTTCAAAGGGATCCGAAATATCTGTTCTCAGATTCCACAGAAATAAGGCTAGCAAAGAGATCTACGAAATACAGATGTAACTCTGTGAGATGAATTAACAGAACACTAAGCAGTTTCTCAGAAAGCTTCTTTCCAGATTTCATCTGAGGATATTTCCTTTTTCACCATAGCCCTCTATGGGCTTCCAAATATCACTTTGCCAATTCCACAAGAACTGTCTTAGCGAAAGGCTTCTTGAGGGGAAAGCTGTAACTCTGTGAGATGATTTCACAGAACACAAAGAAGTTTCTCAGAAAGCTTCTTTCTCTTTGTTATCGGAGGATATTTCCTTTGGCCCTATAGTCTTCAAAGGGATCCGAAATATCTGTTCTCAGATTCCACAGAAATAAGGCTAGCAAAGAGATCTACGAAACACAGATGTAACTCTGTGAGATGAATTAACAGAACACTAAGCAGTTTCTCAGAAATCTTCTTTCCAGATTTCATCTGAGGATATTTCCTTTTTCACCATAGCCCTCTATGGGCTCCCAAATATCACTTTGCCAATTCCACAAGAAATGTCTTAGCGAAAGGCTTCTTCAGGGGAAAGCTGTAACTCTGTGAGATGATTTCACAGAACACAAAGAAGTTTCTCAGAAAGCTTCTTTCTCTTTGTTATCGGAGGATATTTCCTTTGGCCCTATAGTCTTCAAAGGGATCCGAAATATCTGTTCTCAGATTCCACAGAAATAAGGCTAGCATAGAGATCTACGAAACACAGATGTAACTCTGTGAGATGAATTCACAGAACACTAAGCAGTTTCTCAGAGAGCTTCTTTCCAGATTTCATCTGAGGATATTTCCTTTTTAAACATAGCACTCTATGGGCTCCCAAATATCACTTTGCCAATTCCACAAGAACTGTCTTAGCGAAAGTCTTCTTGAGGGGAAAGCTGTAACTCTGTGAGATGATTTCACAGAACACAAAGAAGTTTCTCAGAAAGCTTCTTTCTCTTTGTTATCGGAGGATATTTCCTTTGGCCCTATAGTCTTCAAAGGGATCCGAAATATCTGTTCTCAGATTTCACAGAAATAAGGCTAGCAAAGAGATCTACGAAACACAGATGTAACACTGTGAGATGAATTCACAGAACACTAAGCAGTTTCTCAGAAAGCTTCTTTCCAGATTTCATCTGAGGATATTTCCTTTTTCACCATAGCCCTCTATGGGCTTCCAAATATCACTTTGCCAATTCCACAAGAACTGTCTTAGCGAAAGGCTTCTTCAGGGGAAAGCTGTAACTCTGTGAGATGATTTCACAGAACAAAAAGAAGTTTCTCAGAAAGCTTCTTTCTCTTTGTTATCGGAGGATATTTCCTTTGGCCCTATAGTCTTCAAAGGGATCCGAAATATCTGTTCTCAGATTCCACACAAATAAGGCTAGCAAAGAGATCTACGAAACACAGATGTAACTCTGTGAGATGAATTAACAGAACACTAAGCAGTTTCTCAGAAAGCTTCTTTCAGATTTCATCTGAGGATATTTCCTTTTTCACCATAGCCCTCTATGGGCTCCCAAATATCACTTTGCCAATTCCACAAGAACTGTCTTAGCGAAAGGCTTCTTGAGGGGAAAGCTGTAACTCTGTGAGATGATTTCACAGAACACAAAGAAGTTTCTCAGAAAGCTTCTTTCTATTTGTTATCGGAGGATATTTCCTTTGGCCCTGCAGTCTTCAAAGGGATCCGAAATATCTGTTCTCAGATTCCACAGAAATAAGGCTAGCAAAGAGATCTACGAAACACAGATGTAACTCTGTGAGATGAATTAACAGAACACTAAGCAGTTTCTCAGAAAGCTTCTTTCAGATTTCATCTGAGGATATTTCCTTTTTCACCATAGCCCTCTATGGGCTCCCAAATATCACTTTGCCAATTCCACAAGAACTGTCTTAGCGAAAGGCTTCTTGAGGGGAAAGCTGTAACTCTGTGAGATGATTTCACAGAACACAAAGAAGTTTCTCAGAAAGCTTCTTTCTATTTGTTATCGGAGGATATTTCCTTTGGCCCTGCAGTCTTCAAAGGGATCCGAAATATCTGTTCTCAGATTCCACAGAAATAAGGCTAGCAAAGAGATCTACGAAACACAGATGTAACTCTGTGAGATGAATTAACAGAACACTAAGCAGTTTCTCAGAAAGCTTCTTTCCAGATTTCATCTGAGGATATTTCCTTTTTCACCATAGCCCTCTATGGGCTTCCAAATATCACTTTGCCAATTCCACAAGAACTGTCTTAGCGAAAGGCTTCTTGAGGGGAAAGCTGTAACTCTGTGAGATGATTTCACAGAACACAAAGAAGTTTCTCAGAAAGCTTCTTTCTCTTTGTTATCGGAGGATATTTCCTTTGGCCCTATAGTCTTCAAAGGGATCCGAAATATCTGTTCTCAGATTCCACAGAAATAAGGCTAGCAAACAGATCTACGAAACACAGATGTAACTCTGTGAGATGAATTAACAGAACACTAAGCAGTTTCTCAGAAATCTTCTTTCCAGATTTCATCTGAGGATATTTCCTTTCTAACCATAGCCCTCTATGGGCTCCCAAATATCACTTTGCCAATTACACAAGAAATGTCTTAGCGAAAGGCTTCTTCAGGGGAAAGCTGTAACTCTGTCAGATGATTTCACAGAACACAAAGAAGTTTCTCAGAAAGCTTCTTTCTCTTTGTTATCGGAGGATATTTCCTTTGGCCCTGTAGTCTTCAAAGGGATCCGAAATATCTGTTCTCAGATTCCACAGAAATAAGGCTAGCATAGAGATCTACGAAACACAGATGTAACTCTGTGAGATGAATTCACAGAACACTAAGCAGTTTCTCAGAAAGCTTCTTTCCAGATTTCATCTGAGGATATTTCCTTTTTCACCATAGCACTCTATGGGCTCCCAAATATCACTTTGCCAATTCCACAAGAACTGTCTTAGCGAAAGGCTTCTTGAGGGGAAAGCTGTAACTCTGTGAGATGATTTCACAGAACAGAAAGAAGTTTCTCAGAAAGCTTCTTTCTCTTTGTTATCGGAGGATATTTCCTTTGGCCCTATAGTCTTCAAAGTGATCCGAAATATCTGTTCTCAGATTCCACACAAATAAGGCTAGCAAAGAGATCCACGAAATGCCGATGTAACTCTGTGAGATGAATTAACAGAACACTAAGCAGTTTCTCAGAAAGCTTCTTTCCAGATTTCATCTGAGGATATTTCCTTTTTCACCACAGCCCTCTATGGGCTTCCAAATATCACTTTGCAATTTCCACATGAACTGTCTTAGCGAAAGGCTTCTGGGGGGAAAGCTGTAACTCTGTGAGATGATTTCACAGAACACAAAGAAGTTTCTCAGAAAGCTTCTTTCTCTTTGTTATCGGAGGATATTTCCTTTGGCCCTATAGTCTTCGAAGGGATCCGAAATATCTGTTCTCTGATTCCACAGAAAGAAGGCTAGCAAAGAGATCTACGAAACACAGATGTAACTCTGTGAGATGAATTCACAGAACACTAAGCAGTTTCTCAGAAAGCTTCTCTCCAGATTTCATCTGAGGATATTTCCTTTTTCACCATAGCCCTCTATGGGCTTCCAAATATCACTTTGCCAATTCCACAAGAACTGTCTTAGCGAAAGGATTCTTGAGGGGAAAGCTGTAACTCTGTGAGATGATTTCACAGAACACAAAGGAGTTTCCCAGAAAGCTTCTTTCTCTTTGTTATTGAAGGATATTTCCTTTGGCCCTATAGTCTTCAAAGGTATCCGAAATATCTGTTCTCAGGTTCCACAGAAAGAAGGCTAGCAAAGAGATACACGAAATACAGATGTAACACTGTGAGATGAATTACACTAAGCAGTTTCTCAGAAAGCTTCTTTCCAGATTTCATCTGAGGATATTACCTTTTTCACCATAGCCCTCTATGGGCTTAAAAATATCACTTTGCCAATTCCACAAGAACTGTCTTAGCGAAAGGGTTCTTCAGGGGAAAGCTGTAACTCTGTGAGATGATTTCACAGAACACAAAGAAGTTTCTCAGAAAGCTTCTTTCTCTTTGTTATCGGAGGATATTTCCTTTGGCCCTGTAGTCTTCAAAGGGATCCGAAATATCTGTTCTCAGATTCCACAGAAAGAAGGCTAGCAAAGAGATCTATGAAACACAGATGTAACTCTGTGAGATGAATTAACAGAACACTAAGCAGTTTCTCAGAAAGCTTCTTTCCAGATTTCATCTGAAGATATTTCCTTTTTCACCATAGCCCTCTATGGGTTTCAAAATATCAGTTTGCAATTCCACAAGAACTGTCTTAGCGAAAGGCTTCTTGAGGGGAAAGCTGTAACTCTGTGAGATGATTTCACAGAACACAAAGAAGTTTTTCAGAAAGCTTCTTTCTCTTTGTTATCAGAGGATATTTCCTTTGGCCCTATAGTCTGCAAAGGTATCGGAAATATCTGTTCTCAGATTCCACAGAAATAAGGCTAGCAAAGAGATCTACGAAACATAGATGTAACTCTGTGAGATGAATTCACAGAACACTAAGCAGTTTCTCAGAAAGCTTCTTTCCAGATTTCATCTGAGGATATTTCCTTTTTCAGCATAGCCCTCTATGGGCTTCCAAATATCACTTTGCCAATTCCACAAGAACTGTCTTAGCGAAAGTCTTCTGAGGGGAAAGCTGTAACTCTGTGAGATGATTTCACAGAACACAAAGAAGTTTCTCAGAAAGCTTCTTTCTCTTTGTTATCGGAGGATATTTCCTTTGGCCCTATAGTCTTCAAAGGGATCCGAAATATCTGTTCTCAGATTCCACAGAAATAAGGCTAGCAAAGAGATCTACGAAATACAGATGTAACTCTGTGAGATGAATTAACAGAACACTAAGCAGTTTCTCAGAAAGCTTCTTTCCAGATTTCATCTGAGGATATTTCCTTTTTCACCATAGCCCTCTATGGGCTTCCAAATCTCACTTTGCCAATTCCACAAGAACTGTCTTAGCGAAAGGCTTCTTGAGGGGAAATCTGTAACTCTGTGAGATGATTTCACAGAACACAAAGAAGTTTCTCAGAAAGCTTCTTTCTCTTTGTTATCGGAGGATATTTCCTTTGGCCCTGTAGTCTTCAAAGGGATCCGAAATATCTGTTCTCAGATTCCACAGAAATAAGGCTAGCAAAGAGATCTACGAAACACAGATGTAACTCTGTGAGATGAATTCACAGAACACTAAGCAGTTTCTCAGAAAGCTTCTTTCCAGATTTCATCTGAGGATATTTCCTTTTTCACCATAGCCCTCTATGGGCTTCCAAATATCACTTTGCCAATTCCACAAGAACTGTCTTAGCGAAAGGCTTCTTGAGCGGAAAGGTGTAACTCTGTGAGATGATTTCACAGAACACTAAGAAGTTTCTCAGAAAGCTTCTTTCTCTTTGTTATCGGAGGATATTTCCTTTGGCCCTATAGTCTTCAAAGGGATCCGAAATATCTGTTCTCAGATTACACAGAAATAAGGCTAGCAAAGAGATCCACGAAATACACCTGTAACTCTGTGAGTGGAAGTCACACATCACAGAGCAGTTTCTCAGAAAGCTTCTTTCCAGCTTTCATCTGAGGATATTTCCTTTTACACCATAGCTCTGTATGGGCTTCCAAATATCACTTTGCCAATTCCACAAGAACTGTCTTAGCGAAAGGCTTCTTCAGGAGAAAGCTGTAACTCTGTGAGATGATTTCACAGAACACAAAGAAGTTTCTCAGAAAGCTTCTTTCTCTTTGTTATCGGAGGATATTTCCTTTGGCCCTATACTCTTCAAAGGGATCCGAAATATCTGTTCTCAGATTCCACAGAAATAAGGCTAGCAAAGAGATCTACGAAACACAGATGTAACTCTGTGAGATGAATTAACAGAACACTAATCAGTTTCTCAGAAAGCTTCTTTCCAGATTTCATCTGAGGATATTTCCTTTTTCACCATAGCCCTCTATGGGTTTCAAAATATCAGTTTGCAAATTCCACAAGAAATGTCTTAGCGAAAGTTTTCTTGAGGGGAAAGCTGTAACTCTGTGAGATGATTTCACAGAACCCAAAGAAGTTTTTCAGAAAGCTTCTTTCTCTTTGATATCGGAGGATATTTCCTTTGGGCCTATAGTCTTCAAAGGTATCGGAAATATCTGTTCTCAGATTCCACAGAAATAAGGCTCGCAAAGAGATCTACGAAACACAGATGTAACTCGGTGAGATGAATTCACAGAACACTAAGCAGTTTCTCAGAAAGCTTCTTTCCAGATTTCATCTGAGGATATTTCCTTTCTCACCATAGCTCTCTGTGGGCTCCTAAATATCACTTTGCCAATTCCACAAGAACTGTCTTAGCGAAAGGCTTCTTGAGGGGAAAGCTGTAACTCTGTGAGATGATTTCACAGAACACAAAGAAGTTTCTCAGAAAGCTTCTTTCTCTTTGTTATCGGAGGATATTTCCTTTGGCCCTATAGTCTTCAAAGGGATCCGAAATATCTGTTCTCAGATTCCACAGAAAGAAGGCTAGCAAAGAGATCTACGAAACACAGATGTAACTCTGTGAGATGAATTAACAGAACACTAAGCAGTTTCTCAGAAAGCTTCTTTCCAGATTTCATCTCAGGATATTTCCTTTTTCACCATAGCCCTCTATGGGCTTCCAAATATCACTTTGCCAATTCCACAAGAACTGTCTTAGCGAAAAGCTTCTTGAGCAGAAAGGTGTAACTCTGTGAGATGATTTCACAGAACACTAAGAAGTTTCTCAGAAAGCTTCTTTCTCTTTGTTATCGGAGGATATTTCCTTTGGCCCTATAGTCTTCAAAGGGATCCGAAATATCTGTTCTCAGATTACACAGAAATAAGGCTAGCAAAGAGATCCACGAAATACACATGTAACTCTGTGAGTAGAAGTCACACATCACAGAGCAGTTTCTCAGAAATCTTCTTTCCAGCTTTCATCTGAGGATATTTCCTTTTACACCATAGCCCTCTATGGGCTTCCAAATATCACTTTGCCAATTCCACAAGAACTGTCTTAGCGAAAGTCTTCTTGAGGGGAAAGCTGTAACTCTGTGAGATGATTTCACAGAACACAAAGAAGTTTCTCAGAAAGCTTCTTTCTCTTTGTTATCGGAGGATATTTCCTTTGGCCCTATAGTCTTCAAAGGGATCCGAAATATCTGTTCTCAGATTCCACAGAAATAAGGCTAGCAAAGAGATCTACGAAACACAGATGTAACTCTGTGAGATGAATTCACAGAACACTAAGCAGTTTCTCAGAAAGCTTCTTTCCAGATTTCATCTGACGATATTTCCTTTTTCACCATAGCCCTCTATGGGCTTCCAAATATCACTTTGCCAATTCCACAAGAACTGTCTTAGCGAAAGGCTTCTTGAGCGGAAAGGTGTAACTCTCTGAGATGATTTCACAGAACACTAAGAAGTTTCTCAGAAAGCTTCTTTCTCTTTGTTATCGGAGGATATTTCCTTTGGCCCTATAGTCTTCAAAGGGATTCGAAATACCTGTTCTCAGATTACACAGAAATAAGGCTAGCAAAGAGATCCACGAAATACACATGTAACTCTGTGAGTGGAAGTCACACATCACAGAGCAGTTTCTCAGAAACCTTCTTTCCAGCTTTCATCTGAGGATATTTCCTTTTACACCATAGCCCTCTATGGGCTTCCAAATATCACTTTGCCAATTCCACAAGAACTGTCCTAGCGAAAGGCTTCTTGAGGGGAAAGCTGCAACTTTGTGAGATGATTTCACAGAACACAAAGAAGTTTCTCAGAAAGCTTCTTTCTCTTTGTTATCGGAGGATATTTCCTTTGGCCCTATAGTCTTCAAAGGGATCCGAAATATCTGTTCTCAGATTCCACAGAAATAAGGCTCGCAAAGAGATCTACGAAACACAGATGTAACTCTGTGAGATGAATTTACAGAACACTAAGCAGTTTCTCAGAAAGCTTCTTTCCAGATTTCATCTGAGGATATTTCCTTTTTCACCATAGCCCTCTATGGGTTTAAAAATATCACTTTGCCAATTCCACAAGAAATGTCTTAGCGAAAGGCTTCTTGAGGGAAAAGCTGTAACTCTGTGAGATGATTTCACAGAACACAAAGAAGTTTCTCAGAAAGCTTCTTTCTCTTTGTTATCGGAGGATATTTCCTTTGGCCCTATAGTCTTCAAAGGTATCGGAAATATCTGTTCTCAGATTCCACAGAAATAATGCTCGCAAATAGATCTACGAAACACAGATGTTACTCGGTGAGATGAATTCACAGAACACTAAGCAGTTTCTCAGAAAGCTTCTTTCCAGATTTCATCTGAGGATATTTCCTTTTTTACCATAGCTCTCTGTGGGCTCCCAAATATCACTTTGCCAATTCCACAAGAACTGTCTTAGCGAAAGGCTTCTTGAGGGGAAAGCTGTAACTCTGTGAGATGATTTCACAGAACACAAAGAAGTTTCTCAGAAAGCTTCTTTCTCTTTGTTATCGGAGGATATTTCCTTTGGCCCTATAGTCTTCAAAGGGATCCGAAATATCTGTTCTCAGATTCCACAGAAATAAGGCTAGCAAAGAGATCTACGAAACACAGATGTAACTCTGTGAGATGAATTCACAGAACACTAAGCAGTTTCTCAGAAAGCTTCTTTCAGATTTCATCTGAGGATATTTCCTTTTTCACCATAGCCCTCTATGGGCTTCCAAATATCACTTTGCCAATTCCACAAGAACTGTCTTAGCGAAAGGCTTCTTGAGCGGAAAGGTGTAACTCTCTGAGATGATTTCACAGAACACTAAGAAGTTTCTCAGAAAGCTTCTTTCTCTTTGTTATCGGAGGATATTTCCTTTGGCCCTATAGTCTTCAAAGGGATCCGAAATACCTGTTCTCAGATTACACAGAAATAAGGCTAGCAAAGAGATCCACGAAATACACATGTAACTCTGTGAGTGGAAGTCACACATCACAGAGCAGTTTCTCAGAAAGCTTCTTTCCAGCTTTCATCTGAGGATATTTCCTTTTACACCATAGCCCTCTATGGGCTTCCAAATATCACTTTGCCAATTCCACAAGAACTGTCCTAGCGAAAGGCTTCTTGAGGGGAAAGCTGTAACTCTGTGAGATGATTTCACAGAACACAAAGAAGTTTCTCAGAAAGCTTCTTTCTCTTTGTTATCGGAGGATATTTCCTTTGGCCCTGTAGTCTTCAAAGGGATCCGAAATATCTGTTCTCAGATTCCACAGAAATAAGGCTAGAAAAGAGATCTACGAAACACAGATGTAACTCTGTGAGATGAATTAACAGAACACTAAGCAGTTTCTCAGAAAGCTTCTTTCCAGATTTCATCTGAGGATATTTCCTTTTTCACCATAGCCCTCTATGGGTTTCAAAATATCACTTTGCCAATTCCACAAGAAATGTCTTAGCGAAAGGCTTCTTGAGGGGAAAGCTGTAACTCTGTGAGATGATTTCACAGAACACAAAGAAGTTTTTCAGAAAGCTTCTTTCTCTTTGTTATCTGAGGATATTTCCTTTGGCCCTATATTCTTCAAAGGTATCGGAAATATCTGTTCTCAGATTCCACAGAAATAAGGCTCGCAAAGAGATCTACGAAACACAGATGTAACTCGATGAGACGAATTCACAGAACACGAAGCAGTTTCTCAGAAAGCTTCTTTCCAGATTTCATCTGAGGATATTTCCTTTTTCACCATAGCCCTCTATGGGCTCCCAAATATCACTTTGCAAATTACACAAGAAATGTCTTAGCGAAAGGCTTCTTGAGGGGAAAGCTGTAACTCTGTGAGATGATTTCACAGAACACAAAGAAGTTTCTCAGAAAGCTTCTTTCTCTTTGTTATCGGAGGATATTTCCTTTGGCCCTATAGTCTTCAAAGGTATCGGAAATATCTGTTCTCAGATTCCACAGAAATAATGCTCGCAAATAGATCTACGAAACACAGATGTAACTCGGTGAGATGAATTCACAGAACACTAAGCAGTTTCTCAGAAAGCTTCTTTCCAGATTTCATCTGAGGATATTTCCTTTTTTACCATAGCTCTCTGTGGGCTCCCAAATATCACTTTGCCAATTCCACAAGAACTGTCTTAGCGAAAGGCTTCTTGAGGGGAAAGCTGTAACTCTGTGAGATGATTTCACAGAACACAAAGAAGTTTCTCAGAAAGCTTCTTTCTCTTTGTTATCGGAGGATATTTCCTTTGGCCCTATAGTCTTCAAAGGGATCCGAAATATCTGTTCTCAGATTCCACAGAAATAAGGCTAGCAAAGAGATCTACGAAACACAGATGTAACTCTGTGAAATGAATTCACAGAACACTAAGCAGTTTCTCAGAAAGCTTCTTTCCAGATTTCATCTGAGGATATTTCCTTTTTCACCATAGCCCTCTATGGGCTTCCAAATATCACTTTGCCAATTCCACAAGAACTGTCTTAGCGAAAGGCTTCTTGAGCGGAAAGGTGTAACTCTCTGAGATGATTTCACAGAACACTAAGAAGTTTCTCAGAAAGCTTCTTTCTCTTTGTTATCGGAGGATATTTCCTTTGGCCCTATAGTCTTCAAAGGGATCCGAAATACCTGTTCTCAGATTACACAGAAATAAGGCTAGCAAAGAGATCCACGAAATACACATGTAACTCTGTGAGTGGAAGTCACACATCACAGAGCAGTTTCTCAGAAAGCTTCTTTCCAGCTTTCATCTGAGGATATTTCCTTTTACACCATAGCCCTCTATGGGCTTCCAAATATCACTTTGCCAATTCCACAAAAACTGTCCTAGCGAAAGGCTTCTTGAGGGGAAAGCTGTAACTCTGTGAGATGATTTCACAGAACACAAAGAAGTTTCTCAGAAAGCTTCTTTCTCTTTGTTATCGGAGGATATTTCCTTTGGCCCTGTAGTCTTCAAAGGGATCCGAAATATCTGTTCTCAGATTCCACAGAAATAAGGCTAGAAAAGAGATCTACGAAACACAGATGTAACTCTGTGAGATGAATTAACAGAACACTAAGCAGTTTCTCAGAAAGCTTCTTTCCAGATTTCATCTGAGGATATTTCCTTTTTCACCATAGCCCTCTATGGGTTTCAAAATATCAGTTTGCCAATTCAACAAGAACTGTCTTAGCGAAAGACTTCTTGAGGGGAAAGCTGTAACTCTGTGAGATGATTTCACAGAACACAAAGAAGTTTCTCAGAAAGCTTCTTTCTCTTTGTTATCGGAGGATATTTCCTTTGGCCCTATAGTCTTCAAAGGGATCCGAAATATCTGTTCTCAGATTCCACAGAAATAAGGCTAGCAAAGAGATCTACGAAACACAGATGTAATTCAGTGAGATGAATTAACAGAACACTAAGCAGTTTCTCAGAAAGCTTCTTTCCAGATTTCATCTGAGGATATTTCCTTTTTCACCATAGCCCTCTATGGGCTCCCAAATATCACTTTGCCAATTCCACAAGAACTGTCTTAGCGAAAGGCTTCTTGAGGGGAAAGCTGTAACTCTGTGAGATGATTTCACAGAACACAAAGAAGTTTCTCAGAAAGCTTCTTTCTCTTTGTTATCGGAGGATATTTCCTTTGGCCCTGCAGTCTTCAAAGGGATCCGAAATATCTGTTCTCAGATTCCACAGAAATAAGGCTAGCAAAGAGATCTACGAAACACAGATGTAACTCTGTGAGATGAATTAACAGAACACTAAGCAGTTTCTCAGAAAGCTTCTTTCCAGATTTCATCTGAGGATATTTCCTTTTTCACCATAGCCCTCTATGGGCTTCCAAATATCACTTTGCCAATTCCACAAGAACTGTCTTAGCGAAAGGCTTCTTGAGCGGAAAGGTGTAACTCTGTGAGATGATTTCACAGAACACTAAGAAGTTTCTTAGAAAGCTTCTTTGTCTTTGTTATCGGAGGATATTTCCTTTGGCCCTGTAGTCTTCAAAGGGATCCGAAATATCTCTTCTCAGATTACACAGAAATAAGGCTAGCAAAGAGATCTACGAAATACACATGTAACTCTGTGAGTGGAAGTCACACATCACAGAGCAGTTTCTCAGAGAGCTTCTTTCCAGCTTTCATCTGAGGATATTTCCTTTTACACCATAGCCCTCTATGGGCTTCCAAATATCACTTTGCCAATTCCACAAACTGTCTTAGCGAAAGTCTTCTTGAGGGGAAAGCTGTAACTCTGTGAGATGATTTCACAGAACACAAAGAAGTTTCTCAGAAAGCTTCTTTCTCTTTGTTATCGGAGGATATTTCCTTTGGCCCTATAGTCTTCAAAGGGATCCGAAATATCTGTTCTCAGATTCCACAGAAATAAGGCTCGCAAAGAGATCTACGAAACACAGATGTAACTCTGTGAGATGAATTAACAGAACACTAAGCAGTTTCTCAGAAAGCTTCTTTACAGATTTCATCTGAGGATATTTCCTTTTTCACCATAGCCCTCTATGGGTTTCAAAATATCACTTTGCCAATTCCACAAGAAATGTCTTAGCGAAAGGCTTCTTGAGGGGAAAGCTGTAACTCTGTGAGATGATTTCACAGAACACAAAGAAGTTTTTCAGAAAGCTTCTTTCTCTTTGTATCGGAGGATATTTCATTTGGCCCTATATTCTTCAAAGGTATCGGAAATATCTGTTCTCAGATTCCACAGAAAAAAGGCTCGCAAAGAGATCTACGAAACACAGATGTAACTCGATGAGATGAATTCACAGAACACGAAGCAGTTTCTCAGAAAGCTTCTTTCCAGATTTCATCTGAGGATATTTCCTTTTTCACCATAGCCCTCTATGGGCTCCCAAATATCACTTTGCCAATTCCACAAGAACTGTCTTAGCGAAAGGCTTCTTGAAGGGAAAGCTGTAACTCTGTGAGATGATTTCACAGAACACAAAGAAGTTTCTCAGAAAGCTTCTTTCTCTTTGTTATCGGAGGATATTTCCTTTGGCCCTATAGTCTTCAAAGGGATCCGAAATATCTGTTCTCAAATTCCACACAAATAAGGCTAGCAAAGAGATCCACGAAATACAGATGTAACTCTGTGAGATGAATTCACAGAACACTAAGCAGTTTCTCAGAAAGCTTCTTTCCAGATTTCATCTGAGGATATTTCCTTTTTCACCCTAGCCCTCTATGGGCTTCCAAATTACACTTTGCCAATTCCACAAGAACTGTCTTAGCGAAAGGCTTCTGGGGGGAAAGCTGTAACTCTGTGTGATGATTTCACAGAACACAAAGAAGTTTCTCAGAAAGCTTCTTTCTCTTTGTTATCGGAGGATATTTCCTTTGGCCCTATACTCTTCAAAGGGATCCGAAATATCTGTTCTCAGATTCCACAGAAATAAGGCTAGCAAAGAGATCTAAGAAACACAGATGTAACTCTGTGAGATGAATTCACAGAACACTAAGCAGTTTCTCAGAAAGCTTCTTTCCAGATTTCATCTGAGGATATTTCCTTTTTCACCATAGCCCTCTATGGGTTTTAAAATATCAGTTTGCCAATTCCACAAGAACTGTCTTAACGAAAGGCTTCTTGAGGGGAAAGCTGTAACTCTGTGAAATGATTTCACAGAACACAAAGAAGTTTTTCAGAAAGCTCCTTTCTCTTTGTTATCGGAGGATATTTCCTTTGGCCCTATAGTCTTCAAAGGCATCGGAAATATCTGTTCTCAGATTCCACAGAAATAAGGCTCGCAAAGAGATCTACGAAACACAGATGTAACTCGGTGAGATGAATTCACAGAACACTAAGCAGTTTCTCAGAAAGCTTCTTTCCAGATTTCATCTGAGGATATTTCCTTTTTCACCATAGCCCTCTATGGGCTCCCAAATATCACTTTGCCAATTCCACAAGAACTGTCTTAGCGAAAGGCTTCTTGAGCGGAAAGGTGTAACTCTGTGAGATGATTTCACAGAACACTAAGAAGTTTCTCAGAAAGCTTCTTTCTCTTTGTTATCGGAGGATATTTCCTTTGGCCCTATAGTCTTCAAAGGGATCCGAAATACCTGTTCTCAGATTACACAGAAATAAGGCTAGCAAAGAGATCCACGAAATACACATGTAACTCTGTGAGTCGAAGTCACACATCACAGAGCAGTTTCTCAGAAACCTTCTTTCCAGCTTTCATCTGAGGATATTTCCTTTTACACCATAGCCCTCTATGGGCTTCCAAATATCACTTTGCCAATTCCACAAGAACTGTCTTAGCGAAAGTCTTCTTGAGGGGAAAGCTGAAACTCTGTGAGATGATTTAACAGAACACAAAGAAGTTTCTCAGAAAGCTTCTTTCTCTTTGTTATCGGAGGATATTTCCTTTGGCCCTATAGTCTTCAAAGGGATCCGACATATCTGTTCTCAGATTCCACAGAAATAAGGCTAGCAAAGAGATCTACGAAACACAGATGTAACTCTGTGAGATGAATTAACAGAACACTAAGCAGTTTCTCAGAAAGCTTCTTTCCAGATTTCATCTGAGGATATTTCCTTTTTCACCATAGCCCTCTATGGGCTTCCAAATATCACTTTGCCAATTCCACAAGAACTGTCTGAGCGAAAGGCTTCTTGAGCGAAAAGGTGTAACTCTGTGAGATGATTTCACAGAACACTAAGAAGTTTCTCAGAAAGCTTCTTTCTCTTTGTTATCGGAGGATATTTCCTTTGGCCCTATAGTCTTCAAAGGGATCCGAAATATCTGTTCTCAGATTACACAGAAATAAGGCTAGCAAAGAGATCCACGAAATACACATGTAACTCTGTGAGTGGAAGTCACACATCACAGAGCAGTTTCTCAGAAAGCTTCTTTCCAGCTTTCATCTGAGGATATTTCCTTTTACACCATAGCCCTCCATGGGCTTCCAAATATCACTTTGCCAATTCCACAAGAACTGTCTTAGCGAAAGTCTTCTTGAGGGGAAAGCTGTAACTCTGTGAGATGATTTTACAGAACACAAAGAAGTTTCTCAGAAACCTTCTTTCTCTTTGTTATCGGAGGATATTTCCTTTGGCCCTATAGTCTTCAAAGGTATCCGAAATATCTGTTCTCAGATTCCACAGAAATAAGGCTAGCAAAGAGATCCACGAAATACACATGTAACTCTGTGAGTGGAAGTCACACATCACAGAGCAGTTTCTCAGAAAGCTTCTTTCCAGCTTTCATCTGAGGATATTTCCTTTTACACCATAGCCCTCTATGGGCTTCCAAATATCACTTTGCCAATTCTACAAGAACTGTCTTAGCGAAAGGCTTCTTGAGGGGAAAGCTGTAACTCTGTGAGATGATTTCACAGAACACAAAGAAGTTTCTCAGAAAGCTTCTTTCTCTTTGTTATCGGAGGATATTTCCTTTGGATCTAGAGTCTTCAAAGGGATCCGAATATCTCTTCTCAGATTCCACAGAAATAAGGCTAGCAAAGAAATCTACGAAACACATATGTAACTCTGTGAGATGAATTCACAGAACACTAAGCAGTTTCTCAGAAAGCTTCTTTCCAGATTTCATCTGAGGATATTTCCTTTTTCACCATAGCCCTCTATGGGCTTCCAAATATCACTTTGCCAATTCCACAAGAACTCTCTTAGCGAAAGGCTTCTGGGGGTAAAGCTGTAACTCTGTGAGATGATTTCACAGAACACAAAGAAGTTTCTCAGAAAGCTTCTTTCTCTTTGTTATCGGAGGATATTTCCTTTCGCCCTGTAGTCTTCAAAGGGATCCGAAATATCTGTTCTCAGATTCCACAGAAATAAGGCTAGCAAAGAAATCTATGAAACACATATGTAACTCTGTGAGATGAATTCACAGAACACTAAGCAGTTTCTCAGAAAGCTTCTTTCCAGATTTCATCTGAGGATATTTCCTTTTTCACCATAGCCCTCTATGGGCTTCCAAATATCACTTTGCCAATTCCACAAGAACTGTCTTAGCGAACGGCTTCTGGGGGGAAAGCTGTAACTCTGTGAGATGATTTCACAGAACACAAAGAAGTTTCTCAGAAAGCTTCTTTCTCTTTGTTATCGGAGGATATTTCCTTTGGCCCTGTAGTCTTCAAAGGGATCCGAAATATCTGTTCTCAGATTCCACAGAAATAAGGCTAGAAAATAGATCTACGAAACACAGATGTAACTCTGTGAGATGAATTAACAGAACACTAAGCAGTTTCTCAGAAAGCTTCTTTCCAGATTTCATCTGAGGATATTTCCTTTTTCACCATAGCCCTCTATGGGTTTCAAAATATCAGTTTGCCAATTCCACAAGAACTGTCTTAGCGAAAGGCTTCTTGAGGGGAAAGCTGTAACTCTGTGAGATGATTTCAGAGAACACAAAGAAGTTTCTCAGAAAGCTTCTTTCTCTTTGTTATCGGAGGATATTTCCTTTGGCCCTATAGTCTTCAAAGGGATCCGAAATATCTGTTCTCAGATTCCACAGAAATAAGGCTAGCAAAGAGATCTACGAAACACAGATGTAACTCTGTGAGATGAATTAACAGAACACTAAGCAGTTTCTCAGAAAGCTTCTTTCCAGATTTCATCTGAGGATATTTCCTTTTTCACCATAGCCCTCCATGGGCTCCCAAATATCACTTTGCCAATTCCACAAGAACTGTCTTAGCGAAAGTCTTCTTGAGGGGAAAGCTGTAACTCTGTGAGATGATTTCACAGAACACAAAGAAGTTTCTCAGAAAGCTTCTTTCTCTTTGTTATCGGAGGATATTTCCTTTGGCCCTGCAGTCTTCAAAGGGATCCGAAATATCTGTTCTCAGATTCCACAGAAATAAGGCTAGCAAAGAGATCTACGAAACACAGATGTAACTCTGTGAGATGAATTAACAGAACACTAAGCAGTTTCTCAGAAAGCTTCTTTCCAGATTTCATCTGAGGATATTTCCTTTTTCACCATAGCCCTCTATGGGCTTCCAAATATCACTTTGCCAACTCCACAAGAACTGTCTTAGCGAAAGGCTTCTTGAGCGGAAAGGTGTAACTCTGTGAGATGATTTCACAGAACACTAAGAAGTTTCTCAGAAAGCTTCGTTGTCTTTGTTATCGGAGGATATTTCCTTTGGCCCTATAGTCTTCAAAGGGATCCGAAATATCTGTGCTCAGATTACACAGAAATAAGGCTAGCAAAGAGATCTACGAAATACACATGTAACTCTGTGAGTGGAAGTCACACATCACAGAGCAGTTTCTCAGAAAGCTTCTTTCCAGCTTTCATCTGAGGATATTTCCTTTTACACCATAGCCCTCTAAGGGCTTCCAAATATCACTTTGCCAATTCCACAAGAACTGTCTTAGCGAAAGTCTTCTTGAGGGGAAAGCTGTAACTCTGTGAGATGATTTCACCGAACACAAAGAAGTTTCTCAGAAAGCTTCTTTCTCTTTGTTATCGGAGGATATTTCCTTTGGCCCTATAGTCTTCAAAGGGATCCGAATTATCTGTTCTCAGATTCCACAGAAATAAGGCTAGCAAAGAGATCTACGAAACACAGATGTAACTCTGTGAGATGAATTCACAGAACACGAAGCAGTTTCTCAGAAAGCTTCTTTCCAGATTTCATCTGAGGATATTTCCTTTTTCACCATAGCCCTCTATGGGCTCCCAAATATCACTTTGCCAATTCCACAAGAACTGTCTTAGCGAAAGGCTTCTTGAGGGGAAAGCTGTAACTCTGTGAGATGATTTCACAGAACACAAAGAAGTTTCTCAGAAAGCTTCTTTCTCTTTGTTATCGGAGGATATTTCCTTTGGCCCTATAGTCTTCAAAGGGATCCGAAATATCTGTTCTCAGATTCCACAGAAATAAGGCTAGCAAAGAGATCTAAGAAACACAGATGTAACTCTGTGAGATGAATTCACAGAACACTAAGCAGTTTCTCAGAAAGCTTCTTTCCAGATTTCATCTGAGGATATTTCCTTTTTCACCATAGCCCCCTATGGGTTTCAAAATATCAGTTTGCCAATTCCACAAGAACTGTCTTAACGAAAGGCATCTTGAGGGGAAAGCTGTGACTCTGTGAGATGATTTCACAGAACACAAAGAAGTTTTTCAGAAAGCTCCTTTCTCTTTGTTATCGGAGGATATTTCCTTTGGCCCTATAGTCTTCAAAGGCATCGGAAATATCTGTTCTCAGATTCCACAGAAATAAGGCTCGCAAAGAGATCTACGAAACACAGATGTAACTCGGTGAGATGAATTCACAGAACACTAAGCAGTTTCTCAGAAAGCTTCTTTCCAGATTTCATCTGAGGATATTTCCTTTTTCACCATAGCCCTCTATGGGCTCCCAAATATCACATTGCCAATTCCGCAAGAACTGTCTCAGAGAAAGTCTTATTGAGGGGAAAGCTGTAACTCTGTGAGATGATTTCACAGAACACAAAGAAGTTTCTCAGAAAGCTTCTTTCTCTTTGTTATCGGAGGATATTTCCTTTGGCCCTATAGTCTTCAAAGGGATCCGACATATCTGTTCTCAGATTCCACAGAAATAAGGCTAGCAAAGAGATCTACGAAACACAGATGTAACTCTGTGAGACGAATTAACAGAACACTAAGCAGTTTCTCAGAAAGCTTCTTTCCAGATTTCATCTGAGGATATTTCCTTTTTCACCATAGCCCTCTATGGGCTTCCAAATATCACTTTGCCAATTCCACAAGAACTGTCTTAGCGAAAGGCTTCTTGAGCGGAAAGGTGTAACTCTGTGAGATGATTTAACAGAACACTAAGAAGTTTCTCAGAAAGCTTCTTTCTCTTTGTTATCGGAGGATATTTCCTTTGGCCCTATAATCTTCAAAGGGATCCGAAATATCTGTTCTCAGATTACACAGAAATAAGGCTAGCAAAGAGATCCACGAAATACACATGTAACTCTGTGAGTGGAAGTCACACATCACAGAGCAGTTTCTCAGAAAGCTTCTTTCCAGCTTTCATCTGAGGATATTTCCTTTTACACCATAGCCCTCCATGGGCTTCCAAATATCACTTTGCCAATTCCACAAGAACTGTCTTAGCGAAAGTCTTCTTGAGGGGAAAGCTGTAACTCTGTGAGATGATTTCACAGAACACAAAGAAGTTTCTCAGAAAGCTTCTTTCTCTTTGTTATCGGAGGATATTTCCTTTGGCCCTATAGTCTTCAAAGGGATCCGAATTATCTGTTCTCAGATTCCACAGAAATAAGGCTAGCAAAGAGATCTACGAAACACAGATGTAACTCTGTGAGATGAATTCACAGAACACGAAGCAGTTTCTCAGAAAGCTTCTTTCCAGATTTCATCTGAGGATATTTCCTTTTTCACCATAGCCCTCTATGGGCTCCCAAATATCACTTTGCCAATTCCACAAGAACTGTCTTAGCGAAAGGCTTCTTGAGGGGAAAGCTGTAACTCTGTGAGATGATTTCACAGAACACAAAGAAGTTTCTCAGAAAGCTTCTTTCTCTTTGTTATCGGAGGATATTTCCTTTGGCCCTATAGTCTTCAAAGGGATCCGAAATATCTGTTCTCAGATTACACAGAAATAAGGCTAGCAAAGAGATCCACGAAATACACATGTAACTCTGTGAGAGGAAGTCACACATCACAGAGCAGTTTCTCAGAAAGCTTCTTTCCAGCTTTCATCTGAGGATATTTCCTTTTTCACCATAGCCCTCTATGGGCTTCCAAATATCACTTTGCCAATTTTACAAGAACTGTCTTAGCGAAAGGCTTCTTGAGGGGAAAGCTGTAACTCTGTGAGATGATTTCACAGAACACAAAGAAGTTTTTCAGAAAGCTTCTTTCTCTTTGTTATCGGAGGATATTTCCTTTGGATCTAGAGTCTTCAAAGGGATCCGAATATCTCTTCTCAGATTCCACAGAAATAAGGCTAGCAAAGAAATCTACGAAACACATATGTAACTCTGTGAGATGAATTCACAGAACACTAAGCAGTTTCTCAGAAAGCTTC
Source organism: Macaca nemestrina (assembly GCF_043159975.1). Classification (NCBI taxonomy): domain Eukaryota; kingdom Metazoa; phylum Chordata; class Mammalia; order Primates; family Cercopithecidae; genus Macaca; species Macaca nemestrina. The sequence continues at coordinate 96,606,289 of NC_092134.1, forward strand.
TTTCCAGATTTCATCTGAGGATATTTCCTTTTTCACCATAGCCCTCTATGGGCTTCCAAATATCACTTTGCCAATTCCACAAGAACTCTCTTAGCGAAAGGCTTCTGGGGGTAAAGCTGTAACTCTGTGAGATGATTTCACAGAACACAAAGAAGTTTCTCAGAAAGCTTCTTTCTCTTTGTTATCGGAGGATATTTCCTTTCGCCCTGTAGTCTTCAAAGGGATCCGAAATATCTGTTCTCAGATTCCACAGAAATAAGGCTAGCAAAGAAATCTATGAAACACATATGTAACTCTGTGAGATGAATTCACAGAACACTAAGCAGTTTCTCAGAAAGCTTCTTTCCAGATTTCATCTGAGGATATTTCCTTTTTCACCATAGCCCTCTATGGGCTTCCAAATATCACTTTGCCAATTCCACAAGAACTGTCTTAGCGAACGGCTTCTGGGGGGAAAGCTGTAACTCTGTGAGATGATTTCACAGAACACAAAGAAGTTTCTCAGAAAGCTTCTTTCTCTTTGTTATCGGAGGATATTTCCTTTGGCCCTGTAGTCTTCAAAGGGATCCGAAATATCTGTTCTCAGATTCCACAGAAATAAGGCTAGAAAAGAGATCTACGAAACACAGATGTAACTCTGTGAGATGAATTAACAGAACACTAAGCAGTTTCTCAGAAAGCTTCTTTCCAGATTTCATCTGAGGATATTTCCTTTTTCACCATAGCTCTCTATGGGTTTCAAAATATCAGTTTGCCAATTCAACAAGAACTGTCTTAGCGAAAGGCTTCTTGAGGGGAAAGCTGTAACTCTGTGAGATGATTTCAGAGAACACAAAGAAGTTTCTCAGAAAGCTTCTTTCTCTTTGTTATCGGAGGATATTTCCTTTGGCCCTATAGTCTTCAAAGGGATCCGAAATATCTGTTCTCAGATTCCACAGAAATAAGGCTAGCAAAGAGATCTACGAAACACAGATGTACCTCTGTGAGATGAATTAACAGAACACTAAGCAGTTTCTCAGAAAGCTTCTTTCCAGATTTCATCTGAGGATATTTCCTTTTTCACCATAGCCCTCTATGGGCTCCCAAATATCACTTTGCCAATTCCACAAGAACTGTCTTAGCGAAAAGCTTCTTGAGGGGAAAGCTGTAACTCTGTGAGATGATTTCACAGAACACAAAGAAGTTTCTCAGAAAGCTTCTTTCTCTTTGTTATCGGAGGATATTTCCTTTGGCCCTGCAGTCTTCAAAGGGATCCGAAATATCTGTTCTCAGATTCCACAGAAATAAGGCTAGCAAAGAGATCTACGAAACACAGATGTAACTCTGTGAGATGAATTAGCAGAACACTAAGCAGTTTCTCAGAAAGCTTCTTTCCAGATTTCATCTGAGGATATTTCCTTTTTCACCATAGCCCTCTATGGGCTTCCAAATATCACTTTGCCAATTCCACAAGAACTGTCTTAGCGAAAGGCTTCTTGAGCGGAAAGGTGTAACTCTGTGAGATGATTTCACAGAACACTAAGAAGTTTCTCAGAAAGCTTCGTTGTCTTTGTTATCGGAGGATATTTCCTTTGGCCCTATAGTCTTCAAAGGGATCCGAAATATCTGTGCTCAGATTACACAGAAATAAGGCTAGCAAAGAGATCTACGAAATACACATGTAACTCTGTGAGTGGAAGTCACACATCACAGAGCAGTTTCTCAGAAAGCTTCTTTCCAGCTTTCATCTGAGGATATTTCCTTTTACACCATAGCCCTCTATGGGCTTCCAAATATCACTTTGGCAATTCCACAAGAACTGTCTTAGCGAAAGTCTTCTTGAGGGGAAAGCTGTAACTCTGTGAGATGATTTCACAGAACACAAAGAAGTTTCTCAGAAAGCTTCTTTCTCTTTGTTATCGGAGGATATTTCCTTTGGCCCTATAGTCTTCAAAGGGATCCGAATTATCTGTTCTCAGATTCCACAGAAATAAGGCTAGCAAAGAGATCTACGAAACACAGATGTAACTCTTTGAGATGAATTCACAGAACACGAAGCAGTTTCTCAGAAAGCTTCTTTCCAGATTTCATCTGAGGATATTTCCTTTTTCACCATAGCCCTCTATGGGCTCCCAAATATCACTTTGCCAATTCCACAAGAACTGTCTTAGCGAAAGGCTTCTTGAGGGGAAAGCTGTAACTCTGTGAGATGATTTCACAGAACACAAAGAAGTTTCTCAGAAAGCTTCTTTCTCTTTGTTATCGGAGGATATTTCCTTTGGCCCTATAGTCTTCAAAGGGATCCGAAATATCTGTTCTCAGATTCCACAGAAATAAGGCTAGCAAAGAGATCTAAGAAACACAGATGTAACTCTGTGAGATGAATTCACAGAACACTAAGCAGTTTCTCAGAAAGCTTCTTTCCAGATTTCATCTGAGGATATTTCCTTTTTCACCATAGCCCTCTATGGGTTTCAAAATATCAGTTTGCCAATTCCACAAGAACTGTCTTAACGAAAGGCTTCTTGAGGGGAAAGCTGTAACTCTGTGAGATGATTTCACAGAACACAAAGAAGTTTTTCAGAAAGCTCCTTTCTCTTTGTTATCGGAGGATATTTCCTTTGGCCCTATAGTCTTCAAAGGCATCGGAAATATCTGTTCTCAGATTCCACAGAAATAAGGCTCGCAAAGAGATCTACGAAACACAGATGTAACTCGGTGAGATGAATTCACAGAACACTAAGCAGTTTCTCAGAAAGCTTCTTTCCAGATTTCATCTGAGGATATTTCCTTTTTCACCATAGCCCTCTATGGGCTCCCAAATATCACATTGCCAATTCTGCAAGAACTGTCTCAGCGAAAGTCTTCTTGAGGGGAAAGCTGTAACTCTGTGAGATGATTTCACAGAACACAAAGAAGTTTCTCAGAAAGCTTCTTTCTCTTTGTTATCGGAGGATATTTCCTTTGGCCCTATAGTCTTCAAAGGGATCCGAAATATCTGTTCTCAGATTCCACAGAAATAAGGCTAGCAAAGAGATCTACGAAACACAGATGTAACTCTGTGAGATGAATTAACAGAACACTAAGCAGTTTCTCAGAAAGCTTCTTTCCAGATTTCATCTGAGGATATTTCCTTTTTCACCATAGCCCTCTATGGGCTTCCAAATATCACTTTGCCAATTCCACAAGAACTGTCTTAGCGAAAGGCTTCTTGAGCGGAAAGGTGTAACTCTGTGAGATGATTTAACAGAACACTAAGAAGTTTCTCAGAAAGCTTCTTTCTCTTTGTTATCGGAGGATATTTCCTTTGGCCCTATAATCTTCAAAGGGATCCGAAATATCTGTTCTCAGATTACACAGAAATAAGGCTAGCAAAGAGATCCACGAAATACACATGTAACTCTGTGAGTGGAAGTCACACATCACAGAGCAGTTTCTCAGAAAGCTTCTTTCCAGCTTTCATCTGAGGATATTTCCTTTTACACCATAGCCCTCTATGGGCTTCCAAATATCACTTTGCCAATTCCACAAGAACTGTCTTAGCGAAAGTCTTCTTGAGGGGAAAGCTGTAACTCTGTGAGATGATTTCACAGAACACAAAGAAGTTTCTCAGAAAGCTTCTTTCTCTTTGTTATCGGAGGATATTTCCTTTGGCCCTATAGTCTTCAAAGGGATCCGAAATATCTGTTCTCAGATTCCACAGAAATAAGGCTAGCAAAGAGATCTACGAAACACAGATGTAACTCTGTGAGATGAATTCACAGAACACTAAGCAGTTTCTCAGAAAGCTTCTTTCCAGATTTCATCTGAGGATATTTCCTTTTTCACCATAGCCCTCTATGGGCTTCCAAATATCACTTTGCCAATTCCACAAGAACTGTCTTAGCGAAAGGCTTCTTGAGCGGAAAGCTGTAACTCTGTGAGATGATTTCACAGAACACTAAGAAGTTTCTCAGAAAGCTTCTTTCTCTTTGTTATCGGAGGATATTTCCTTTGGCCCTATAGTCTTCAAAGGGATCCGAAATATCTGTTCTCAGATTACACAGAAATAAGGATAGCAAAGTGATCCACGAAATACACATGTAACTCTGTGAGTGGAAGTCACACATCACAGAGCAGTTTCTCAGAAAGCTTCTTTCCAGCTTTCATCTGAGGATATTTCCTTTTACACCATAGCCCTCTATGGGCTTCCAAATATCACTTTGCCAATTCTACAAGAACTGTCTTAGCGAAAGGCGTCTTGAGGGGAAAGCCTTAACTCTGTGTGATGATTTCACAGAACACAAAGAAGTTTCTCAGAAAGCTTCTTTCTCTTTGTTATCGGAGGATATTTCCTTTGGACCTAGAGTCTTCAAAGGGATCCGAATATCTCTTCTCGAATTCCACAGAAATAAGGCTAGCAAAGAAATCTACGAAACACATATGTAACTCTGTGAGATGAATTCACAGAACACTAAGCAATTTCTCAGAAAGCTTCTTTCCAGATTTCATCTGAGGATATTTCCTTTTTCACCATAGCCCTCTATGGGCTTCCAAATATCACTTTGCCAATTCCACAAGAACTGTCTTAGCGAAAGGCTTCTGGGGGTAAAGCTGTAACTCTGTGAGATGATTTCACAGAACACAAAGAAGTTTCTCAGAAAGCTTCTTTCTCTTTGTTATCGGAGGATATTTCCTTTGGCCCTGTAGTCTTCAAAGGGATCCGAAATATCTGTTCTCAGATTCCACAGAAATAAGTCTAGAAAAGAGATCTACGAAACACAGATGTAACTCTGTGAGATGAATTAACAGAACACTAAGCAGTTTCTCAGAAAGCTTCTTTCCAGATTTCATCTGAGGATATTTCCTTTTTCACCATAGCCCTCTATGGGTTTCAAAATATCAGTTTGCCAATTCCACAAGAACTGTCTTAGCGAAAGGCTTCTTGAGGGGAAAGCTGTAACTCTGTGAGATGATTTCACAGAACACTAAGAAGTTTCTCAGAAAGCTTCTTTCTCTTTGTTATCGGAGGATATTTCCTTTGGCCCTATAGTCTTCAAAGGGATCCGAAATATCTCTTCTCAGATTCCACAGAAATATGGCTAGCAAAGAGATCCACGAAATACACATGTAACTCTGTGAGTGGAAGTCACACATCACAGAGCAGTTTCTCAGAAAGCTTCTTTCCAGCTTTCATCTGAGGATATTTCCTTTTACACCATAGCCCTCTATGGGCTTCCAAATATCACTTTGCCAATTCCACAAGAACTGTCTTAGCGAAAGTCTTCTTGAGGGGAAAGCTGTAACTCTGTGAGACGATTTCACAGAACACAAAGAAGTTTCTCAGAAAGCTTCTTTCTCTTTGTTATCGGAGGATATTTCCTTCAGCCCTGTAGTCTTCAAAGGGATCCGAAATATCTGTTCTCAGATTCCACAGAAATAAGGCTAGCAAAGAGATCTAAGAAACACAGTTGTAACTCTGTGAGATGAATTCACAGAACACTAAGCAGTTTCTCAGAAAGCTTCTTTCCAGATTTCATCTGAGGATATTTCCTTTTTCACCATAGCCCTCTATGGGTTTCAAAATATCAGTTTGCCAATTCCACAAGAACTGTCTTAACGAAAGGCTTCTTGAGGGGAAAGCTGTAACTCTGTGAGATGATTTCACAGAACCCAAAGAAGTTTTTCAGAAAGCTCCTTTCTCTTTGTTATCGGAGGATATTTCCTTTCGCCCTATAGTCTTCAAAGGCATCGGAAATATCTGTTCTCAGATTCCACAGAAATAAGGCTCGCAAAGAGATCTACGAAACACAGATGTAACTCGGTGAGATGAATACACAGAACACTAAGCAGTTTCTCAGAAAGCTTCTTTCCAGATTTCATCTGAGGATATTTCCTTTTTCACCATAGCCCTCTATGGGCTCCCAAATATCACTTTGCCAATTCCACAAGAACTGTCTTAGCGAAAGGCTTCTTGAGGGGAAAGCTGTAACTCTGTGAGATGATTTCACAGAACACAAAGAAGTTTCTCAGAAAGCTTCTTTCTCTTTGTTATCGGAGGATATTTCCTTTGGCCCTATAGTCTTCAAAGGAATCGAAATATCTGTTCTCAGATTCCACCGAAATAAGGCTAGCAAAGAGATCTACGAAACACAGATGTAACTCTGTGAGATGAATTAACAGAACAGTAAGCAGTTTCTCAGAAAGCTTCTTTCCAGATTTCATTTGAGGATGTTTCCTTTTTCTCCATAGCCTTCTATGGGTTTCCAAATATCACTTTGCCAATTCCACAAGAACTGTCTTAGCGAAAGGCTTCTCGAGCGGAAAGGTGTAACTCTGTGAGATAATTTCACAGAACACAAAGAAGTTTCTCAGAAAGCTTCTTTCTCTTTGTTATCGGAGGATATTTCCTTTGGCCCTATAGTCTTCAAAGGGATCCGAAATATCTGTTCTCAGATTCCACAGAAATAAGGCTAGCAAAGAGATCCACGAAATACACATGTAACGCTGTGAGTGGAAGTCACACATCACAGAGCAGTTTCTCAGAAAGCTTCTTTCCAGCTTTTATCTGAGGATATTTCCTTTTACACCATAGCCCTCTATGGGCTTCCAAATATCACTTTGCCAATTCCACAAGAACTGTCTTAGAGAAAGGCTTCTTGAGGGGAAAGCTGTAACTCTGTGAGATGATTTCACAGAACAAAAAGAAGTTTCTCAGAAAGCTTCTTTCTCTTTGTTATCGGAGGATATTTCCTTTGGCCCTAGAGTCTTCAAACTGATCCGAATATCTCTTCTCAGATTCCACAGAAATAAGGCTAGCAAAGAAATCTACGAAAGACATATGTAACTCTGTGAGATGAATTCACAGAACACTAAGCAGTTTCTCAGAAAGCTTCTTTCCAGATTTCATCTGAGGATATTTCCTTTTTCACCATAGCCCTCTATGGGCTTCCAAATATCACTTTGCCAATTCCACAAGAACTGTCTTAGCGAAAGGCTTCTGGGGGTAAAGCTGTAACTCTGTGAGATGATTTCACAGAACACAAAGAAGTTTCTCAGAAAGCTTCTTTCTCTTTGTTATCGGAGGATATTTCCTTTGGCCCTGTAGTCTTCAAAGGGATCCGAAATATCTGTTCTCAGATTCCACAGAAATAAGGCTAGAAAAGAGATCTACGAAACACAGATGTAACTCTGTGAGATGAATTAACAGAACACTAAGCAGTTTCTCAGAAAGCTTCTTTCCAGATTTCATCTGAGGATATTTCCTTTTTCACCATAGCCCTCTATGGGTTTCAAAATATCAGTTTGCCAATTCCACAAGAACTGTATTAGCGAAAGGCTTCTTGAGGGGAAAGCTGTAACTCTGTGAGATGATTTCACAGAACACAAAGAAGTTTCTCAGAAAGCTTCTTTCTCTTTGTTATCGGAGGATATTTCTTTTGGCCGTATAGTCTTCAAAGGGATCCGAAATATCTGATCTCAGATTCCACAGAAATAAGGCTAGCAAAGAGATCTACGAAACACAGATGTAACTCTGTGAGATGAATTAACAGAACACTAAGCAGTTTCTCAGAAAGCTTCTTTCCAGATTTCATCTGAGGATATTTCCTTTTTCACCATAGACCTCTATGGGCTTCCAAATATCACTTTGCCAATTCCACAAGAACTGTCTTAGCGAAAGGCTTCTTGAGCGGAAAGGTGTAACTCTGTGAGATGATTTCACAGAACACTAAGAAGTTTCTCAGAAAGCTTCTTTCTCTTTGTTATCGGAGGATATTTCCTTTGGCCCTATAGTCTTCAAAGGGATCCGAAATATCTGTTCTCAGATTACACAGAAATAAGGCTAGCAAAGAGATCCACGAAATACACATGTAACTCTGTGAGTGGAAGTCACACATCACAGAGCAGTTTCTCAGAAAGCTTCTTTCCAGCTTTCATCTGAGGATATTTCCTTTTACACCATAGCCCTCTATGGGCTTCCAAATATCACTTTGCCAATTCCACAAGAACTGTCTTAGCGAAAGTCTTCTTGAAGGGAAAGCTGTAACTCTGTGAGATGATTTCACAGAACACAAAGAAGTTTCTCAGAAAGCTTCTTTCTCTTTGTTATCGGAGAATATTTCCTTTGGCCCTATAGTCTTCAAAGGGATCCGAAATATCTGTTCTCAGATTCCACAGAAATAAGGCTAGCAAAGAGATCTACGAAACACAGATGTAACTCTGTGAGATGAATTCACAGAACACTAAGCAGTTTCTCAGAAAGCTTCTTTCCAGATTTCATCTGAGGATATTTCCTTTTTCACAATAGCCCTCTATGGGTTTCAAAATATCAGTTTGCCAATTCCACAAGAAATGTCTTAGCGAAAGGCTTCTTGAGGGGAAAGCTGTAACTCTGTGAGATGATTTCACAGAACACAAAGAAGTTTTTCAGAAAGCTTCTTTCTCTTTGTATCGGAGGATATTTCCTTTGGCCCTATATTCTTCAAAGGTATCGGAAATATCTGTTCTCAGATTCCACTGAAATAAGGCTCGCAAAGAGATCTACGAAACACAGATGTAACTCGATGAGATGAATTCACAGAACACGAAGCAGTTTCTCAGAAAGTTTCTTTCCAGATTTCATCTGAGGATATTTCCTTTTTCACCATAGCCCTCTATGGGCTCCCAAATATCACTTTGCCAATTCCACAAGAACTGTCTTAGCGAAAGTCTTCTTGAGGGGAAAGCTGTAACTCTGTGAGATGATTTCACAGAACACAAAGAAGTTTCTCAGAAAGCTTCTTTCTCTTTGTTATCGGAGGATATTTCCTTTGGCCCTATAGTCTTCAAAGGGATCCGAAATATCTGTTCTCTGATTCCACAGAAATAAGGCTAGCAAAGAGATCTACGAAACACAGATGTAACTCTGTGAGATGAATTCACAGAACACTAAGCAGTTTCTCAGAAAGCTTCTTTCCAGATTTCATCTGAGGATATTTCCTTTTTCACCATAGCCCTCTATGGTCTTCCAAATATCACTTTGCCAATTCCACAAGAACTGTCTTAGCGAAAGGCTTCTTGAGCGGAAAGGTGTAACTCTGTGAGATGATTTCACAAAACACTAAGAAGTTTCTCAGAAAGCATCTTTCTCTTTGTTATCGGAGGATATTTCCTTTGGCCCTATAGTCTTCAAAGGGATCCGAAATATCTGTTCTCAGATTACACAGAAATAAGGCTAGCAAAGAGATCCACGAAATGCACATGTAACTCTGTGAGAGGAAGTCACACATCACAGAGCAGTTTCTCAGAAAGCTTCTTTCCAGCTTTCATCTGAGGATATTTCCTTTTACACCATAGCCCTCTATGGGCTTCCAAATATCACTTTGCCAATTCCACAAGAACTGTCTTAGCGAAAGTCTTCTTGAGGGGAAAGCTGTAACTCTGTGAGATGATTTCACAGAACACAAAGAAGTTTCTCAGAAAGCTTCTTTCTCTTTGTTATCGGAGGATATTTCCTTTGGCCCTACAGTCTTCAAAGGGATCCGAAATATCTGTTCTCAGATTCCACAGAAATAAGGCTAGCAAAGAGATCTACGAAACACAGATGTAACTCTGTGAGATGAATTAACAGAACACTAAGCAGTTTCTCAGAAAGCTTCTTTCCAGATTTCATCTGAGGATATTTCCTTTTTCACCATAGACCTCTATGGGCTTCCAAATATCACTTTGCCAATTCCACAAGAACTGTCTTAGCGAAAGGCTTCTTCAGGGGAAAGCTGTAACTCTGTGAGATGATTTCACAGAACACAAAGAAGTTTCTCAGAAAGCTTCTTTCTCTTTGTTATCGGAGGATATTTCCTTTGGCCCTATAGTCTTCAAAGGGATCCGAAATATCTGTTCTCAGATTCCACACAAATAAGGCTAGCAAAGAGATCCACGAAATACAGATGTAACTCTGTGAGATGAATTCACAGAACACTAAGCAGTTTCTCAGAAAGCTTCTTTCCAGATTTCATCTGAGGATATTTCCTTTTTCACCATAGCCCTCTATGGGCTTCCAAATATCACTTTGCCAATACCACAAGAACTGTCTTAGCGAAAGGCTTCTGGGGGGAAAGCTGTAACTCTGTGAGATGATTTCACAGAACACAAAGAAGTTTCTCAGAAAGCTTCTTTCTCTTTGTTATCGGAGGATATTTCCTTTGGCCCTGTAGTCTTCAAAGGGATCCGAAATATCTGTTCTCAGATTCCACAGAAATAAGGCTAGCAAAGAGATCTACGAAACACAGATGTAACTCTGTGAGATGAATTAACAGAACACTAAGCAGTTTCTCAGAAAGCTTCTTTCCAGATTTCATCTGAGGATATTTCCTTTTTCACCATAGACCTCTATGGGCTTCCAAATATCACTTTGCCAATTCCACAAGAACTGTCTTAGCGAAAGGCTTCTTGAGGGGAAAGCTGTAACTCTGTGAGATGATTTCACAGAACACAAAGAAGTTTCTCAGAAAGCTTCTTTCTCTTTGTTATCGGAGGATATTTCCTTTGGCCCTATAGTCTTCAAAGGGATCCGAAATATCTGTTCTCAGATTCCACACAAATAAGGCTAGCAAAGAGATCCACGAAATACAGATGTAACTCTGTGAGATGAATTCACAGAACACTAAGCAGTTTCTCAGAAAGCTTCTTTCCAGATTTCATCTGAGGATATTTCCTTTTTCACCATAGCCCTCTATGGGCTTCCAAATATCACTTTGCCAATACCACAAGAACTGTCTTAGCGAAAGGCTTCTGGGGGGAAAGCTGTAACTCTGTGAGATGATTTCACAGAACACAAAGAAGTTTCTCAGAAAGCTTCTTTCTCTTTGTTATCGGAGGATATTTCCTTTGGCCCTGTAGTCTTCAAAGGGATCCGAAATATCTGTTCTCAGATTCCACAGAAATAAGGCTAGAAAAGAGATCTACGAAACACAGATGTAACTCTGTGAGATGAATTAACAGAACACTAAGCAGTTTCTCAGAAAGCTTCTTTCCAGATTTCATCTGAGGATATTTCCTTTTTCACCATAGCCCTCTATGGGTTTCAAAATATCAGTTTGTCAATTCCACAAGAACTGTCTTAACGAAAGGCTTCTTGAGGGGAAAGCTGTAACTCTGTGAGATGATTTCACAGAAAACAAAGAAGTTTTTCAGAAAGCTTCTTTCTCTTTGTTATCGGAGGATATTTCCTTTGGCCCTATAGTCTTCAAAGGTATCGGAAATATCTGTTCTCAGATTCCACAGAAATAAGGCTCGCAAAGAGATCTACGAAACACAGATGTAACTCGGTGAGATGAATTCACAGAACACTAAGCAGTTTCTCAGAAAGCTTCTTTCCAGATTTCATCTGAGGATATTTCCTTTTTCACCATAGCCCTCTATGGGCTTCCAAATATCACTTTGCCAATTCCACAAGAACTGTCTTAGCGAAAGGCTTCTTGAACGGAAAGGTGTAACTCTGTGAGATGATTTCACAGAACACAAAGAAGTTTCTCAGAAAGCTTCTTTCTCTTTGTTATCGGAGGATATTTCCTTTGGCCCTATAGTCTTAAAAGGGATCCGAAATATCTGTTCTCAGATTACACAGAATTAAGGCTAGCAAAGAGATCCACGAAATACACATGTAATTCTGTGAGTGGAAGTCAAACATCACAGAGCAGTTTCTCAGAAAGCTTCTTTCCAGCTTTCATCTGAGGATATTTCCTTTTACACCATAGCCCTCTATGGGCTTCCAAATATCACTTTGCCAATTCCACAAGAACTGTCTTAGCGAAAGTCTTCTTGAGGGGAAAGCTTTAACTCTGTGAGATGATTTCACAGATCACAAAGAAGTTTCTGAGAAAGCTTCTCTCTCTTTGTTATCGGAGGATATTTCCTTTGGCCCTATAGTCTTCGAAGGGATCCGAAATATCTGTTCTCAGATTCCACAGACAGAAGGCTAGCAAAGATATCTACGAAACACAGATGTAACTCTGTGAGATGAATTCACAGAACACTAAGCAGTTTCCCAGAAAGCTTCTTTCCAGATTTCATCTGAGGATATTTCCTTTTTCACCATAGCCCTCTATGGGCTTCCAAATATCACTTTGCCAATTCCACAAGAACTGTCTTAGCGAACGGCTTCTTCCGGGGAAAGCTGTAACTCTGTGAGATGATTTCACAGAACACAAAGAAGTTTCTCAGAAAGCTTCTTTCTCTTTGTTATCGGAGGATATTTCCTTTGGCCCTTTAGTCTTCAAAGGGATCCGAAATATCTGTTCTCAGATTCCACACAAATAAGGCTAGCAAAGAGATCCACGAAATACAGATGTAACTCTGTGAGATGAATTAACAGAACACTAAGCAGTTTCTCAGAAAGCTTCTTTCCAGATTTCATCTGAGGATATTTCCTTTTTCAACATAGCCCTCTATGGGCTTCCAAATATCACTTTGCCAATTCCACAAGAACTGTCTTAGCGAAAGGCTTCTGGGGGGAAAGCTGTAACTCTGTGAGATGATTTCACAGAACACAAAGAAGTTTCTCAGAAAGCTTCTTTTTCTTTGTTATCGGAGGATATTTTCTTTGGACCTATAATCTTCAAAGGGATCCGAAATATCTGTTCTCAGATTCCACAGAAATAAGGCTAGCAAAGAGATCTACGAAACACAGATGTAACCCTGTCAGATGAATTCACATAACACTAAGCAGTTTCTCAGAAAGCTTCTTTCCAGATTTCATCTGAGGATATTTCCTTTTTCACCACAGCCCTCTATGGGCTTCCAAATATCACTTTGCCAATTCCACAAGAACTGTCTTAGCGAAAGGCTTCTTGAGGGGAAAGCTGTAACTCGGTGAGATGATTTCACTGAACAAAAGAAGTTTCTCAGAAAGCTTCTTTCTCTTTGTTATCGGAGGATATTTCCCTTAGCCCTATACTCTTCAATGGGATCCGAAATATCTGTTCTCAGATTCCACAGAAATAAGGCTAGAAAAGAGATCTACGAAACACAGATGTAACACTGTGAGATGAATTCACAGAACACCAAGCAGTTTCTCAGAAAGCTTCTTTCCAGATTTCATCTGAGGATATTTCCTTTTTCACCATAGCCCTCTACGGTCTTCCAAATATCACTTTGCCAATTCCACAAGAACTGTCTTAGCGAAAGGCTTCTTGAGGGGAAAGCTGTAACTCTGTGAGATGATTTCACAGAACACAAAGAAGTTTCTCAGAAAGCTTCTTTCTCTTTGTTATCGGAGGATATTTCCTTTGGCCCTATAGTCTTTAAAGGGATCCGAAATATGTGTTCTCAGATTCCACAGAAAGAAGGCTAGCAAAGAGATCCACGAATTACAGATGTAACTCTGTCAGATGAATTAACAGGACACATAGAAGTTTCTCAGAAAGCTTCTTTCCAGATTTCATCTGAGGATATTTCCTTTTTCACCATAGCCCTCTGGGGGCTTCCAAATATCACTTTGCCAATTCCACAAGAACTGTCTTAGCGAAAGGCATCTTGAGGGAAAGCTGTAACTCTGTGAGATGATTTCACAGAACAAAAAGAAGTTTCTCAGAAAGCTTCTTTCTCTTTGTTATCGGAGGATATTTCCTTTGGCCCTATGGTCTTCAAAGGGATCCGAAATATCTGTTCTCAGATTCCACAGAAAGAAGGCTAGCAGAGGGATCCACGAAATAAGGATGTAACTCTGTGAGATGAATTAACAGAACACTAAGCAGTTTCTCAGAAAGCTTCTTTCCAGATTTCATCTGAGGATATTTCCTTTTTCACCATAGCCCTCTACGGGCTTCCAAATATCACTTTGCCAATTCCACAAGAACTGTCTTAGCGAAAGGCTTCTTGAGGGGAAAGCTGTAACTCTGTGAGATGATTTCACAGAACACAAAGAAGTTTCTCAGAAAGCTTCTTTCTCTTTGTTATCGGAGGATATTTCCTTTGGCCCTATAGTCTTCAAAGGGATCTGAAATATCTGTTCTCAGATTCCACAGAAAGAAGGCTAGCAAAGAGATCCACGAAATACAGATGTAACTCTGTGAGATGAATTAACAGAACACTAAGCAGTTTCTCAGAAAGCTTCTTTCCAGATTTCATCTGAGGATATTTCCTTTTTCACCATAGCCCTCTATCGGCTTCCAAATATCACTTTGCCAATTCCACAAGAACTGTCTTAGCGAAAGACTTCTTGAGGGGAAAGCTGTAACTCTGTGAGATGATTTCACAGAACACAAAGAAGTTTCTCAGAAAGCTTCTTTCTCTTTGTTATCGGAGGATATTTCCTTTGGCCCTGTAGTCTTCAAAGAGATCCGAAATATCTGTTCTCAGATTCCACAGAAATAAGGCTAGAAAAGAGATCTACGAAACACAGATGTAACTCTGTAAGATCAATTCACAGAACACTAAGCAGTTTCTCAGAAAGCTTCTTTCCAGATTTCATCTGAGGATATTTCCTTTTTCACCCTAGCCCTCTATGGGTTTCAAAATATCAGTTTGCCAATTCCACAAGAAATGTCTGAGCGAAAGGCTTCTTGAGGGGAAAGCTGTAACTCTTTGAGATGATTTCACAGAACACAAAGAAGTTTTTCAGAAAGCTTCTTTCTCTTTGTTATCGGAGGATATTTCCTTTGGCCCTATAGTCTTCAAAGGTATCGGAAATATCTGTTCTCAGATTCCACAGAAATAAGGCTCGCAAAGAGATCTACGAAACACAGATGTAAATCGGTGAGATGAATTCACAGCACACTAAGCAGTTTCTCAGAAAGCTTCTTTCCAGATTTCATCTGAGGATATTTCCTTTTTCACCATAGCCCTCTATGGGCTTCCAAATATCACTTTGCCAATTCCACAAGAACTGTCTTAGCGAAAGGCTTCTTCAGGGGAAAGCTGTACTCTGTGAGATGATTTCACAGAACACAAAGAAGTTTCTCAGAAAGCTTCTTTCTCTTTGTTATCGGAGGATATTTCCTTTGGCCCTATAGTCTTCAAAGGGATCCGAAATATCTGTTCTCAGATTCCACAGAAAGAAGGCTAGCAAAGAGATCCACGAAATACAGATGTAACTCTGTGAGATGAATTAACAGAACACTAAGCAGTTTCTCAGAAGGCTTCTTTCCAGATTTCATCTGAGGATATTTCCTTTTTCACCATACACCAATATGGGCTTTCAGATATCACTTTGCCAAGTACACAAGAACTGTCTTAGCGAAAGACTTCTTGAGGGGAAAGCTGTAACTCTGTGAGATTATTTCACAGAACACAAAGAAGTTTCTCAGAAAGCTTCTTTCTCTTTGTCATCAGAGGATATTTCCTTTGGCCCTATAGTCTTCAAAGGGATCCGAAATATCTGTTCTCAGATTCCACAGAAATAAGGCTAGCAAAGAGATGTACGAAAAACAGATGTAATTCTGTGAGATGAATTTTCAGAACACTAAGTAGTTTCTCAGAAAGCTTCTTTCCAGATTTCATCCGAGGATATTTCCTTTTTCACCATAGACCTCTATGGGCTTCCAAATATCACTTTGCCAATTCCACAAGAACTGCCTTAGCGAAAGGCTTCTTGAGGGGAAAGCGGTAACGCTGTGAGATGATTTCATAGAACACAAAGAAGTTTCTCAGAAAGCTTCTTTCTCTTTGTTATCGGAGGATATTTCCTTTGGCCCTATAGTCTTCAAAGGGATCCGAAATATCTGTTCTCAGATTCCAGAGAAATAAGGCTAGCAAAGAGATCTACGAAACACAGATGTAACACTGTGAGATGAATTCACAGAACACCAAGCAGTTTCTCAGAAAGCTTCTTTCCAGATTTCATCTGAGGATATTTCCTTTTTCACCATAGCCCTCTACGGTCTTCCAAATATCACTTTGCCAATTCCACAAGAACTGTCGTAGCGAAAGGCTTCTTGAGGGGAAAGCTGTAACTCTGTGAGATGATTTCACAGAACACAAAGAAGTTTCTCAGAAAGCTTCTTTCTCTTTGTCATCGGAGGATATTTCCTTTGGCCCTATAGTCTTCAAAGGGATCCGAAATATCTGTTCTCAGATTCCACAGAAATAAGGCAAGCAAAGAGATGGACGAAAAACAGATGTAATTCTGTGAGATGAATTTACAGAACACTAAGTAGTTTCTCAGAAAGCTTCTTTCCAGACTTCATCTGAGGATATTTCCTTTTTCACCATAGCCCTCTATGGGCTTCCAAATATCATTTTGCCAATTCCACAAGAACTGACTTACCGAAAGGCTTCTTGAGGGGAAAGCGGTAACGCTGTGAGATGATTTCATAGAACACAAAAAAGTTTCTCAGAAAGCTTCTTTCTCTTTGTTATCGGAGGATATTTCCTTTGGCCCTATAGTCTTCAAAGGGATCCGAAATATCTGTTCTCAGATTCCACAGAAAGAAGGCTAGCAAAGAGATCTACGAAACACAGATGTAACACTGTGAGATGAATTCACAGAACACCAAGCAGTTTCTCAGAAAGCTTCTTTCCAGATTTCATCTGAGGATATTTCCTTTTTCACCATAGCCCTCTACGGTCTTCCAAATATCACTTGGCCAATTCCACAAGAACTGTCTTAGCGAAAGGCTTCTTGAGGGGAAAGCTGTAACTCTGTGAGATGATTTCACAGAACACAAAGAAGTTTCTCAGAAAGCTTCTTTCTCTTTGTTATCGGAGGATATTTCCTTTGGCCCTATAGTCTTTAAAGGGATCCGAAATATGTGTTCTCAGATTCCACAGAAAGAAGGCTAGCAAAGAGATCCACGAATTACAGATGTAACTCTGTCAGATGAATTAACAGGACACTAAGAAGTTTCTCAGAAAGCTTCTTTCCAGATTTCATCTGAGGATATTTCCTTTTTCACCATAGCCCTCTGGGGGCTTCCAAATATCACTTTGCCAATTCCACAAGAACTGCCTTAGCGAAAGGCTTCTTGAGGGGAAAGCTGTAACTCTGTCAGATGATTTCACAGAACACAATGAAGTTTCTCAGAAAGCTTCTTTCTCTTTGTTATCGGAGGATATTTCCTTTGCCCCTATAGTCTTCAAAGGGATCCGAAATATCTCTTCTCAGATTCCGCAGAAATAAGGCTAGCAAAGAGATCTACGAAACACAGATGTAACTCTGAGAGATGAAATAACAGAACACTAAGCAGTTTCTCCGAAAGTTTCTTTCCAGATTTCATCTGAGGATATTTCCTTTTTCACCATAGCCCTCTATGGGCTTCCAAATATCACTTTGCCAATTCCACAAGAACTATCTTAGTGAAAGGCTTCTTGAGGGGAAAGCTGTAACTCTGTGAGATGATTTCACAGAACACAAAGAAGGTTCTCAGAAAGCTTCTTTCTCGTTGTTATGGGAGGATATTTCCTTTGGCCCTATAGTCTTCAAAGGGATCCGAAATATCTGTTCTCAGATTCCACAGAAAGAAGGCTAGCAGAGGGATCCACGAAATAAGGATGTAACTCTGTGAGATGAATTAACAGAACACTAAGCAGTTTCTCAGAAAGCTTCTTTCCAGATTTCATCTGAGGATATTTCCTTTTTCACCATAGCCCTCTACGGGCTTCCAAATATCACTTTGCCAATTCCACAAGAACTGTCTTAGCGAAAGGCTTCTTCAGGGGAAAGCTGTAACTCTGTGAGATGATTTCACAGAACACAAAGAAGTTTCTCAGAAAGCTTCTTTCTCTTTGTTATCGGAGGATATTTCCTTTGGCCCTATAGTCTTCAAAGGGATCTGAAATATCTGTTCTCAGATTCCACAGAAAGAAGGCTAGCAAAGAGATCCACGAAATACAGATGTAACTCTGTGAGATGAATTAACAGAACACTAAGCAGTTTCTCAGAAAGCTTCTTTCCAGATTTCATCTGAGGATATTTCCTTTTTCACCATAGCCCTCTATCGGCTTCCAAATATCACTTTGCCAATTCCACAAGAACTGTCTTAGCGAAAGACTTCTTGAGGGGAAAGCTGTAACTCTGTGAGATGATTTCACAGAACACAAAGAAGTTTCTCAGAAAGCTTCTTTCTCTTTGTTATCGGAGGATATTTCCTTTGGCCCTGTAGTCTTCAAAGAGATCCGAAATATCTGTTCTCAGATTCCACAGAAATAAGGCGAGAAAAGAGATCTACGAAACACAGATGTAACTCTGTGAGATCAATTCACAGAACACTAAGCAGTTTCTCAGAAAGCTTCTTTCCAGATTTCATCTGAGGATATTTCCTTTTTCACCCTAGCCCTCTATGGGTTTCAAAATATCAGTTTGCCAATTCCACAAGAAATGTCTTAGCGAAAGGCTTCTTGAGGGGAAAGCTGTAACTCTGTGAGATGATTTCACAGAACACAAAGAAGTTTTTCAGAAAGCTTCTTTCTCTTTGTTATCGGAGGATAATTCCTTTGGCCCTATAGTCTTCAAAGGTATCGGAAATATCTGTTCTCAGATTCCACAGAAATAAGGCTCGCAAAGAGATCTACGAAACACAGATGTAAATCGGTGAGATGAATTCACAGAACACTAAGCAGTTTCTCAGAAAGCTTCTTTCCAGATTTCATCTGAGGATATTTCCTTTTTCACCATAGCCCTCTATGGGCTTCCAAATATCACTTTGCCAATTCCACAAGAACTGTCTTAGCGAAAGGCTTCTTGAGGGGAAAGCTGTAACTCTGTGAGATGATTTCACAGAACACAAAGAAGTTTCTCAGAAAGCTTCTTTCTCTTTGTTATCGGAGGATATTTCCTTTGGCCCTATAGTCTTCAAAGGGATCTGAAATATCTGTTCTCAGATTCCACAGAAAGAAGGCTAGCAAAGAGATCCACGAAATACAGATGTAACTCTGTGAGATGAATTAACAGAACACTAAGCAGTTTCTCAGAAAGCTTCTTTCCAGATTTCATCTGAGGATATTTCCTTTTTCACCATACCCCTATATGGGCTTCCAGATATCACTTTGCCAAGTACACAAGAACTGTCTTAGCGAAAGACTTCTTGAGGGGAAAGCTGTAACTCTGTGAGATTATTTCACAGAACACGAAGAAGTTTCTCAGAAAGCTTCTTTCTCTTTGTCATCGGAGGATATTTCCTTTGGCCCTATAGTCTTCAAAGGGATCCGAAATATCTGTTCTCAGATTCCACAGAAATAAGGCTAGCAAAGAGATGTACGAAAAACAGATGTAATTCTGTGAGATGAATTTACAGAACACTAAGTAGTTTCTCAGAAAACTTCTTTCCAGATTTCATCCGAGGATATTTCCTTTATCACCATAGACCTCTATGGGCTTCCAAATATCACTTTGCCAATTCCACAAGAACTGCCTTAGCGAAAGGCTTCTTGAGGGGAAAGCGGTAACGCTGTGAGATGATTTCATAGAACACAAAGAAGTTTCTCAGAAAGCTTCTTTCTCTTTGTTATCGGAGGATATTTCCTTTGGCCCTATAGTCTTCAAAGGGATCCGAAATATCTGTTCTCAGATTCCAGAGAAATAAGGCTAGCAAAGAGATCTACGAAACACAGATGTAACACTGTGAGATGAATTCACAGAACACCAAGCAGTTTCTCAGAAAGCTTCTTTCCAGATTTCATCTGAGGATATTTCCTTTTTCACCATAGCCCTCTACGGTCTTCCAAATATCACTTTGCCAATTCCACAAGAACTGTCTTATCGAAAGGCTTCTTGAGGGGAAAGCTGTAACTCTGTGAGATGATTTCACAGAACACAAAGAAGTTTCTCAGAAAGCTTCTTTCTCTTTGTTATCGGAGGATATTTCCTTTGGACCTATAGTCTTCAAAGGGATCCGAAATATGTGTTCTCAGATTCCACAGAAAGAAAGCTAGCAAAGAGATCCACGAAATACAGATGTAATTCTGTCAGATGAATTAACAGGACACTAAGAAGTTTCTCAGAAAGCTTCTTTCCAGATTTCATCTGAGGATATTTCCTTTTTCACCATAGCCCTCTGGGGGCTTCCAAATATCACTTTGCCAATTCCACAAGAACTGTCTTAGCGAAAGGCTTCTTGAGGTGAAAGCTGTAACTCTGTGAGATAATTTCACAGAACAAAAAGAAGTTTCTCAGAAAGCTTCTTTCTCTTTGTTATCGGAGGATATTTCCTTTGGCCCTATGGTCTTCAAAGGGATCCGAAATATCTGTTCTCAGATTCCACAGAAATAAGGCTAGCAAAGGGATCCACGAAATACAGATGTAACACTGTGAGATGAATTAACAGAACACTAAGCAGTTTTTCAGAAAGCTTCTTTCCAGATTTCATCTGAGGATATTTCCTTTTTCACCATAGCCCTCTATGGGCTTCCAAATATCACTTTGCCAATTCCACAAGAACTGTCTTAGCGAAAGGCTTCTTGAGGGGAAAGCTGTAACTCTGTGAGATGATTTCACAGAACACAAAGAAGTTTCTCAGAAAGCTTCTTTCTCTTTGTTATCGGAGGATATTTCCTTTGGCCCTATAGTCTTCAAAGGGATCCGAAATATCTGCTCTCAGATTCCGCAGAAATAAGGCTAGCAAAGAGATCTACGAAACACAGATGTAACTCTGTGAGATGAAATCACAGAACACTAAGCAGTTTCTCAGAAAGCTTCTTTCCAGATTTCATCTGAGGATATTTCCTTTTTCACCATAGCCCTCTTTGGGCTTCCAAATATCACTTTGCCAATTCCAGAAGAAAGGTCTTAGCGAAAGGCTTCTTGAGGGGAAAGCTGTAACTCTGTGAGATGATTTCACAGAACACAAAGAAGTTTTTCAGAAAGCTTCTTTCTCTTTGTTATCGGAGGATATTTCCTTTGGCCCTATAGTCTTCAAAGGTATCGTAAATATCTGTTCTAAGATTCCACGGATATAAGGCTCGCAATGAGATCTACGAAACACAGATGTAACTCGGTGAGATGAATTCACAGAACACTAAGCAGTTTCTCAGAAAGCTTCTTTCCAGATTTCATCTGAGGATATTTCCTTTTTCACCATAGCCCTCTATGGGCTCCCAAATATCACTTTGCCAATTCCACAAGAACTGTCTTAGCGAAAGGCTTCTTGAGGGGAAAGCTGTAACTCTGTGAGATGATTTCACAGAACACAAAGAAGTTTCTCAGAAAGCTTCTTTCTCTTTGTTATCGGAGGATATTTCCTTTGGCCCTATAGTCTTCAAAGGGATCCGAAATATCTGTTCTCAGATTCCACAGAAATAAGGCTAGCAAAGAGATCTACGAAACACAGATGTAACTCTGTGAGATGAATTAACAGAACACTAAGCAGTTTCTCAGAAAGCTTCTTTCCAGATTTCATCTGAGGATATTTCCTTTTTCACCATAGCCCTCTATGGGCTTCCAAATATCACTTTGCCAATTCCACAAGAACTGTCTTAGCGAAAGGCTTCTTGAGCGGAAAGGTGTAACTCTGTGAGATGATTTCACAGAACACTAAGAGGTTTCTCAGAAAGCTTCTTTCTCTTTGTTATCGGAGGATATTTCCTTTGGCCCTATAGTCTTCAAAGGGATTCGAAATATCTGTTCTCAGATTACACGGAAATAAGGCTAGCAAAGAGATCCACGAAATACACATGTAACTCTGTGAGTGGAAGTCACACATCACAGAGCAGTTTCTCAGAAAGCTTCTTTCCAGATTTCATCTGAGGATATTTCCTTTTTCACCATACCCCTATATGGGCTTCCAGATATCACTTTGCCAAGTACACAAGAACTGTCTTAGCGAAAGACTTCTTGAGGGGAAAGCTGTAACTCTGTGAGATTATTTCACAGAACACAAAGAAGTTTCTCAGAAAGCTTCTTTCTCTTTGTCATCGGAGGATATTTCCTTTGGCCCTATAGTCTTCAAAGGGATCCGAAATATCTGTTCTCAGATTCCACAGAAATAAGGCTAGCAAAGAGATGTACGAAAAACAGATGTAATTCTGTGAGATGAATTTACAGAACACTAAGTAGTTTCTCAGAAAACTTCTTTCCAGATTTCATCCGAGGATATTTCCTTTATCAGCGTAGACCTCTATGGGCTTCCAAATATCACTTTGCCAATTCCACAAGAACTGCCTTAGCGAAAGGCTTCTTGAGGGGAAAGCGGTAACGCTGTGAGATGATTTCATAGAACACAAAGAAGTTTCTCAGAAAGCTTCTTTCTCTTTGTTATCGGAGGATATTTCCTTTGGCCCTATAGTCTTCAAAGGGATCCGAAATATCTGTTCTCAGATTCCAGAGAAATAAGGCTAGCAAAGAGATCTACGAAACACAGATGTAACACTGTGAGATGAATTCACAGAACACCAAGCAGTTTCTCAGAAAGCTTCTTTCCAGATTTCTTCTGAGGATATTTCCTTTTTCACCATAGCCCTCTACGGTCTTCCAAATATCACTTTGCCAATTCCACAAGAACTGTCTTAGCGAAAGACTTCTTGAGGGGAAAGCTGTAACTCTGTGAGATGATTTCACAGAACACAAAGAAGTTTCTCAGAAAGCTTCTTTCTCTTTGTTATCGGAGGATATTTCCTTTGGACCTATAGTCTTCAAAGGGATCCGAAATATGTGTTCTCAGATTCCACAGAAAGAAAGCTAGCAAAGAGATCCACGAAATACAGATGTAATTCTGTCAGATGAATTAACAGGACACTAAGAAGTTTCTCAGAAAGCTTCTTTCCAGATTTCATCTGAGGATATTTCCTTTTTCACCATAGCCCTCTGGGGGCTTCCAAATATCACTTTGCCAATTCCACAAGAACTGTCTTAGCGAAACGCTTCTTGAGGTGAAAGCTGTAACTCTGTGAGATGATTTCACAGAACAAAAAGAAGTTTCTCAGAAAGCTTCTTTCTCTTTGTTATCGGAGGATATTTTCTTTGGCCCTATGGTCTTCAAAGGGATCCGAAATATCTGTTCTCAGATTCCACAGAAATAAGGCTAGCAAAGGGATCCACGAAATACAGATGTAACACTGTGAGATGAATTAACAGAACACTAAGCAGTTTTTCAGAAAGCTTCTTTCCAGATTTCATCTGAGGATATTTCCTTTTTCACCATAGCCCTCTATGGGCTTCCAAATATCACTTTGCCAATTCCACAAGAACTGTCTTAGCGAAAGGCTTCTTGAGGGGAAAGCTGTAACTCTGTGAGATGATTTCACAGAACACAAAGAAGTTTCTCAGAAAGCTTCTTTCTCTTTGTTATCGGAGGATATTTCCTTTGGCCCTATAGTCTTCAAAGGGATCCGAAATATCTGTTCTCAGATTCCACAGAAAGAAGGCTAGCAAAGAGATCTACGAAACACAGATGTAACACTGTGAGATGAATTCACAGAACACCAAGCAGTTTCTCAGAAAGCTTCTTTCCAGATTTCATCTGAGGATATTTCCTTTTTCACCATAGCCCTCTACGGTCTTCCAAATATCACTTGGCCAATTCCACAAGAACTGTCTTAGCGAAAGGCTTCTTGAGGGGAAAGCTGTAACTCGGTGAGATGATTTCACAGAACACAAAGAAGTTTCTCAGAAAGCTTCTTTCTCTTTGTTATCGGAGGATATTTCCTTTGGTCCTATAGTCTTTAAAGGGATCCGAAATATGTGTTCTCAGATTCCACAGAAAGAAGGCTAGCAAAGAGATCCACGAATTACAGATGTAACTCTGTCAGATGAATTAACAGGACACTAAGAAGTTTCTCAGAAAGCTTCTTTCCAGATTTCATCTGAGGATATTTCCTTTTTCACCATAGCCCTCTGGGGGCTTCCAAATATCACTTTGCCAATTCCACAAGAACTGTCTTAGCGAAAGGCTTCTTGAGGGGAAAGCTGTAACTCTGTGAGATGATTTCACAGAACAAAAAGAAGTTTCTCATAAAGCTTCTTTCTCTTTGTTATCGGAGGATATTTCCTTTGGCCCTATGGTCTTCAAAGGGATCCGAAATATCTGTTCTCAGATTCCACAGAAATAAGGCTAGCAAAGGGATCCACGAAATACAGATGTAACACTGTGAGATGAATTAACAGAACACTAAGCAGTTTTTCAGAAAGCTTCTTTCCAGATTTCATCTGAGGATATTTCCTTTTTCACCATATCCCTCTATGGGCTTCCAAATATCACTTTGCCAAATCCACAAGAACTGTCTTAGCGAAAGGCTTCTTGAGGGGAAAGCTGTAACTCTGTCAGATGATTTCACAGAACACAATGAAGTTTCTCAGAAAGCTTCTTTCTCTTTGTTATCGGAGGATATTTCCTTTGCCCTATAGTCTTCAAAGGGATCCGAAATATCTGTTCTCAGATTCCGCAGAAATAAGGCTAGCAAAGAGATCTACGAAACACAGATGTAACTCTGAGAGATGAAATAACAGAACACTAAGCAGTTTCTCCGAAAGTTTCTTTCCAGATTTCATCTGAGGATATTTCCTTTTTCACCATAGCCCTCTATGGGCTTCCAAATATCACTTTGCCAATTGCACAAGAACTATCTCAGTGAAAGGCTTCTTGAGGGGAAAGCTGTAACTCTGTGAGATGATTTCACAGAACACAAAGAAGGTTCTCAGAAAGCTTCTTTCTCGTTGTTATGGGAGGATATTTCCTTTGGCCCTATGGTCTTCAAAGGGATCCGAAATATCTGTTCTCAGATTCCACAGAAAGAAGGCTAGCAGAGGGATCCACGAAATAAGGATGTAACTCTGTGAGATGAATTAACAGAACACTAAGCAGTTTCTCAGAAAGCTTCTTTCCAGATTTCATCTGAGGATATTTCCTTTTTCACCATAGCCCTCTACGGGCTTCCAAATATCACTTTGCCAATTCCACAAGAACTGTCTTAGCGAAAGGCTTCTTCAGGGGAAAGCTGTAACTCTGTGAGATGATTTCACAGAACACAAAGAAGTTTCTCAGAAAGCTTCTTTCTCTTTGTTATCGGAGGATATTTCCTTTGGCCCTATAGTCTTCAAAGGGATCTGAAATATCTGTTCTCAGATTCCACAGAAAGAAGGCTAGCAAAGAGATCCACGAAATACAGATGTAACTCTGTGAGATGAATTAACAGAACACTAAGCAGTTTCTCAGAAAGCTTCTTTCCAGATTTCATCTGAGGATATTTCCTTTTTCACCATAGCCCTCTATCGGCTTCCAAATATCACTTTGCCAATTCCACAAGAACTGTCTTAGCGAAAGACTTCTTGAGGGGAAAGCTGTAACTCTGTGAGATGATTTCACAGAACACAAAGAAGTTTCTCAGAAAGCTTCTTTCTCTTTGTTATCGGAGGATATTTCCTTTGGCCCTGTAGTCTTCAAAGAGATCCGAAATATCTGTTCTCAGATTCCACAGAAATAAGGCGAGAAAAGAGATCTACGAAACACAGATGTAACTCTGTGAGATCAATTCACAGAACACTAAGCAGTTTCTCAGAAAGCTTCTTTCCAGATTTCATCTGAGGATATTTCCTTTTTCACCCTAGCCCTCTATGGGTTTCAAAATATCAGTTTGCCAATTCCACAAGAAATGTCTTAGCGAAAGGCTTCTTGAGGGGAAAGCTGTAACTCTGTGAGATGATTTCACAGAACACAAAGAAGTTTTTCAGAAAGCTTCTTTCTCTTTGTTATCGGAGGATATTTCCTTTGGCCCTATAGTCTTCAAAGGTATCGGAAATATCTGTTCTCAGATTCCACAGAAATAAGGCTCGCAAAGAGATCTACGAAACACAGATGTAAATCGGTGAGATGAATTCACAGAACACTAAGCAGTTTCTCAGAAAGCTTCTTTCCAGATTTCATCTGAGGATATTTCCTTTTTCACCATA
Organism: Macaca nemestrina; assembly: GCF_043159975.1. NCBI lineage: Eukaryota > Metazoa > Chordata > Mammalia > Primates > Cercopithecidae > Macaca > Macaca nemestrina. Next base: position 96,632,039 of record NC_092134.1, read on the forward strand.
CCCCTATATGGGCTTCCAGATATCACTTTGCCAAGTACACAAGAACTGTCTTAGCGAAAGACTTCTTGAGGGGAAAGCTGTAACTCTGTGAGATTATTTCACAGAACACAAAGAAGTTTCTCAGAAAGCTTCTTTCTCTTTGTCATCGGAGGATATTTCCTTTGGCCCTATAGTCTTCAAAGGGATCCGAAATATCTGTTCTCAGATTCCACAGAAATAAGGCTAGCAAAGAGATGTACGAAAAACAGATGTAATTCTGTGAGATGAATTTACAGAACACTAAGTAGTTTCTCAGAAAACTTCTTTCCAGATTTCATCCGAGGATATTTCCTTTATCAGCGTAGACCTCTATGGGCTTCCAAATATCACTTTGCCAATTCCACAAGAACTGCCTTAGCGAAAGGCTTCTTGAGGGGAAAGCGGTAACGCTGTGAGATGATTTCATAGAACACAAAGAAGTTTCTCAGAAAGCTTCTTTCTCTTTGTTATCGGAGGATATTTCCTTTGGCCCTATAGTCTTCAAAGGGATCCGAAATATCTGTTCTCAGATTCCAGAGAAATAAGGCTAGCAAAGAGATCTACGAAACACAGATGTAACACTGTGAGATGAATTCACAGAACACCAAGCAGTTTCTCAGAAAGCTTCTTTCCAGATTTCTTCTGAGGATATTTCCTTTTTCACCATAGCCCTCTACGGTCTTCCAAATATCACTTTGCCAATTCCACAAGAACTGTCTTAGCGAAAGACTTCTTGAGGGGAAAGCTGTAACTCTGTGAGATGATTTCACAGAACACAAAGAAGTTTCTCAGAAAGCTTCTTTCTCTTTGTTATCGGAGGATATTTCCTTTGGACCTATAGTCTTCAAAGGGATCCGAAATATGTGTTCTCAGATTCCACAGAAAGAAAGCTAGCAAAGAGATCCACGAAATACAGATGTAATTCTGTCAGATGAATTAACAGGACACTAAGAAGTTTCTCAGAAAGCTTCTTTCCAGATTTCATCTGAGGATATTTCCTTTTTCACCATAGCCCTCTGGGGGCTTCCAAATATCACTTTGCCAATTCCACAAGAACTGTCTTAGCGAAACGCTTCTTGAGGTGAAAGCTGTAACTCTGTGAGATGATTTCACAGAACAAAAAGAAGTTTCTCAGAAAGCTTCTTTCTCTTTGTTATCGGAGGATATTTTCTTTGGCCCTATGGTCTTCAAAGGGATCCGAAATATCTGTTCTCAGATTCCACAGAAATAAGGCTAGCAAAGGGATCCACGAAATACAGATGTAACACTGTGAGATGAATTAACAGAACACTAAGCAGTTTTTCAGAAAGCTTCTTTCCAGATTTCATCTGAGGATATTTCCTTTTTCACCATAGCCCTCTATGGGCTTCCAAATATCACTTTGCCAATTCCACAAGAACTGTCTTAGCGAAAGGCTTCTTGAGGGGAAAGCTGTAACTCTGTGAGATGATTTCACAGAACACAAAGAAGTTTCTCAGAAAGCTTCTTTCTCTTTGTTATCGGAGGATATTTCCTTTGGCCCTATAGTCTTCAAAGGGATCCGAAATATCTGTTCTCAGATTCCACAGAAAGAAGGCTAGCAAAGAGATCTACGAAACACAGATGTAACACTGTGAGATGAATTCACAGAACACCAAGCAGTTTCTCAGAAAGCTTCTTTACAGATTTCATCTGAGGATATTTCCTTTTTCACCATAGCCCTCTACGGTCTTCCAAATATCACTTGGCCAATTCCACAAGAACTGTCTTAGCGAAAGGCTTCTTGAGGGGAAAGCTGTAACTCGGTGAGATGATTTCACAGAACACAAAGAAGTTTCTCAGAAAGCTTCTTTCTCTTTGTTATCGGAGGATATTTCCTTTGGTCCTATAGTCTTTAAAGGGATCCGAAATATGTGTTCTCAGATTCCACAGAAAGAAGGCTAGCAAAGAGATCCACGAATTACAGATGTAACTCTGTCAGATGAATTAACAGGACACTAAGAAGTTTCTCAGAAAGCTTCTTTCCAGATTTCATCTGAGGATATTTCCTTTTTCACCATAGCCCTCTGGGGGCTTCCAAATATCACTTTGCCAATTCCACAAGAACTGTCTTAGCGAAAGGCTTCTTGAGGGGAAAGCTGTAACTCTGTGAGATGATTTCACAGAACAAAAAGAAGTTTCTCATAAAGCTTCTTTCTCTTTGTTATCGGAGGATATTTCCTTTGGCCCTATGGTCTTCAAAGGGATCCGAAATATCTGTTCTCAGATTCCACAGAAATAAGGCTAGCAAAGGGATCCACGAAATACAGATGTAACACTGTGAGATGAATTAACAGAACACTAAGCAGTTTTTCAGAAAGCTTCTTTCCAGATTTCATCTGAGGATATTTCCTTTTTCACCATATCCCTCTATGGGCTTCCAAATATCACTTTGCCAAATCCACAAGAACTGTCTTAGCGAAAGGCTTCTTGAGGGGAAAGCTGTAACTCTGTCAGATGATTTCACAGAACACAATGAAGTTTCTCAGAAAGCTTCTTTCTCTTTGTTATCGGAGGATATTTCCTTTGCCCTATAGTCTTCAAAGGGATCCGAAATATCTGTTCTCAGATTCCGCAGAAATAAGGCTAGCAAAGAGATCTACGAAACACAGATGTAACTCTGAGAGATGAAATAACAGAACACTAAGCAGTTTCTCCGAAAGTTTCTTTCCAGATTTCATCTGAGGATATTTCCTTTTTCACCATAGCCCTCTATGGGCTTCCAAATATCACTTTGCCAATTGCACAAGAACTATCTCAGTGAAAGGCTTCTTGAGGGGAAAGCTGTAACTCTGTGAGATGATTTCACAGAACACAAAGAAGGTTCTCAGAAAGCTTCTTTCTCGTTGTTATGGGAGGATATTTCCTTTGGCCCTATGGTCTTCAAAGGGATCCGAAATATCTGTTCTCAGATTCCACAGAAAGAAGGCTAGCAGAGGGATCCACGAAATAAGGATGTAACTCTGTGAGATGAATTAACAGAACACTAAGCAGTTTCTCAGAAAGCTTCTTTCCAGATTTCATCTGAGGATATTTCCTTTTTCACCATAGCCCTCTACGGGCTTCCAAATATCACTTTGCCAATTCCACAAGAACTGTCTTAGCGAAAGGCTTCTTCAGGGGAAAGCTGTAACTCTGTGAGATGATTTCACAGAACACAAAGAAGTTTCTCAGAAAGCTTCTTTCTCTTTGTTATCGGAGGATATTTCCTTTGGCCCTATAGTCTTCAAAGGGATCTGAAATATCTGTTCTCAGATTCCACAGAAAGAAGGCTAGCAAAGAGATCCACGAAATACAGATGTAACTCTGTGAGATGAATTAACAGAACACTAAGCAGTTTCTCAGAAAGCTTCTTTCCAGATTTCATCTGAGGATATTTCCTTTTTCACCATAGCCCTCTATCGGCTTCCAAATATCACTTTGCCAATTCCACAAGAACTGTCTTAGCGAAAGACTTCTTGAGGGGAAAGCTGTAACTCTGTGAGATGATTTCACAGAACACAAAGAAGTTTCTCAGAAAGCTTCTTTCTCTTTGTTATCGGAGGATATTTCCTTTGGCCCTGTAGTCTTCAAAGAGATCCGAAATATCTGTTCTCAGATTCCACAGAAATAAGGCGAGAAAAGAGATCTACGAAACACAGATGTAACTCTGTGAGATCAATTCACAGAACACTAAGCAGTTTCTCAGAAAGCTTCTTTCCAGATTTCATCTGAGGATATTTCCTTTTTCACCCTAGCCCTCTATGGGTTTCAAAATATCAGTTTGCCAATTCCACAAGAAATGTCTTAGCGAAAGGCTTCTTGAGGGGAAAGCTGTAACTCTGTGAGATGATTTCACAGAACACAAAGAAGTTTTTCAGAAAGCTTCTTTCTCTTTGTTATCGGAGGATATTTCCTTTGGCCCTATAGTCTTCAAAGGTATCGGAAATATCTGTTCTCAGATTCCACAGAAATAAGGCTCGCAAAGAGATCTACGAAACACAGATGTAAATCGGTGAGATGAATTCACAGAACACTAAGCAGTTTCTCAGAAAGCTTCTTTCCAGATTTCATCTGAGGATATTTCCTTTTTCACCATAGCCCTCTATGGGCTTCCAAATATCACTTTGCCAATTCCACAAGAACTGTCTTAGCGAAAGGCTTCTTGAGGGGAAAGCTGTAACTCTGTGAGATGATTTCACAGAACACAAAGAAGTTTCTCAGAAAGCTTCTTTCTCTTTGTTATCGGAGGATATTTCCTTTGGCCCTATAGTCTTCAAAGGGATCTGAAATATCTGTTCTCAGATTCCACAGAAAGAAGGCTAGCAAAGAGATCCACGAAATACGGATGTAACTCTGTGAGATGAATTAACAGAACACTAAGCAGTTTCTCAGAAAGCTTCTTTCCAGATTTCATCTGAGGATATTTCCTTTTTCACCATACCCCTATATGGGCTTCCAGATATCACTTTGCCAAGTACACAAGAACTGTCTTAGCGAAAGACTTCTTGAGGGGAAAGCTGTAACTCTGTGAGATTATTTCACAGAACACAAAGAAGTTTCTCAGAAAGCTTCTTTCTCCTTGTCATCGGAGGATATTTCCTTTGGCCCTATAGTCTTCAAAGGGATCCGAAATATCTGTTCTCAGATTCCACAGAAATAAGGCTAGCAAAGAGATGTACGAAAAACAGATGTAATTCTGTGAGATGAATTTACAGAACACTAAGTAGTTTCTCAGAAAACTTCTTTCCAGATTTCATCCGAGGATATTTCCTTTATCAGCATAGACCTCTATGGGCTTCCAAATATCACTTTGCCAATTCCACAAGAACTGCCTTAGCGAAAGGCTTCTTGAGGGGAAAGCGGTAACGCTGTGAGATGATTTCATAGAACACAAAGAAGTTTCTCAGAAAGCTTCTTTCTCTTTGTTATCGGAGGATATTTCCTTTGGCCCTATAGTCTTCAAAGGGATCCGAAATATCTGTTCTCAGATTCCAGAGAAATAAGGCTAGCAAAGAGATCTACGAAACACAGATGTAACACTGTGAGATGAATTCACAGAACACCAAGCAGTTTCTCAGAAAGCTTCTTTCCAGATTTCATCTGAGGATATTTCCTTTTTCACCATAGCCCTCTACGGTCTTCCAAATATCACTTTGCCAATTCCACAAGAACTGTCTTATCGAAAGGCTTCTTGAGGGGAAAGCTGTAACTCTGTGAGATGATTTCACAGAACACAAAGAAGTTTCTCAGAAAGCTTCTTTCTCTTTGTTATCGGAGGATATTTCCTTTGGACCTATAGTCTTCAAAGGGATCCGAAATATGTGTTCTCAGATTCCACAGAAAGAAAGCTAGCAAAGAGATCCACGAAATACAGATGTAATTCTGTCAGATGAATTAACAGGACACTAAGAAGTTTCTCAGAAAGCTTCTTTCCAGATTTCATCTGAGGATATTTCCTTTTTCACCATAGCCCTCTGGGGGCTTCCAAATATCACTTTGCCAATTCCACAAGAACTGTCTTAGCGAAACGCTTCTTGAGGTGAAAGCTGTAACTCTGTGAGATGATTTCACAGAACAAAAAGAAGTTTCTCAGAAAGCTTCTTTCTCTTTGTTATCGGAGGATATTTCCTTTGGCCCTATGGTCTTCAAAGGGATCCGAAATATCTGTTCTCAGATTCCACAGAAATAAGGCTAGCAAAGGGATCCACGAAATACAGATGTAACACTGTGAGATGAATTAACAGAACACTAAGCAGTTTTTCAGAAAGCTTCTTTCCAGATTTCATCTGAGGATATTTCCTTTTTCACCATAGCCCTCTATGGGCTTCCAAATATCACTTTGCCAATTCCACAAGAACTGTCTTAGCGAAAGGCTTCTTGAGGGGAAAGCTGTAACTCTGTGAGATGATTTCACAGAACACAAAGAAGTTTCTCAGAAAGCTTCTTTCTCTTTGTTATCGGAGGATATTTCCTTTGGCCCTATAGTCTTCAAAGGGATCCGAAATATCTGCTCTCAGATTCCGCAGAAATAAGGCTAGCAAAGAGATCTACGAAACACAGATGTAACTCTGTGAGATGAAATCACAGAACACTAAGCAGTTTTTCAGAAAGCTTCTTTCCAGATTTCATCTGAGGATATTTCCTTTTTCACCATAGCCCTCTATGGGCTTCCAAATATCACTTTGCCAATTCCAGAAGAAAGGTCTTAGCGAAAGGCTTCTTGAGGGGAAAGCTGTAACTCTGTGAGATAATTTCACAGAACACAAAGAAGTTTTTCAGAAAGCTTCTTTCTCTTTGTTATCGGAGGATATTTCCTTTGGCCCTATAGTCTTCAAAGGTATCGTAAATATCTGTTCTAAGATTCCACGGATATAAGGCTCGCAATGAGATCTATGAAACACAGATGTAACTCGGTGAGATGAATTCACAGAACACTAAGCAGTTTCTCAGAAAGCTTCTTTCCAGATTTCATCTGAGGATATTTCCTTTTTCACCATAGCCCTCTATGGGCTCCCAAATATCACTTTGCCAATTCCACAAGAACTGTCTTAGCGAAAGGCTTCTTGAGGGGAAAGCTGTAACTCTGTGAGATGATTTCACAGAACACAAAGAAGTTTCTCAGAAAGCTTCTTTCTCTTTGTTATCGGAGGATATTTCCTTTGGCCCTATAGTCTTCAAAGGGATCCGAAATATCTGTTCTCAGATTCCACAGAAATAAGGCTAGCAAAGAGATCTACGAAACACAGATGTAACTCTGTGAGATGAATTCACAGAAAACTAAGCAGTTTCTCAGAAAGCTTCTTTCCAGATTTCATCTGAGGATATTTCCTTTTTCACCATAGCCCTCTATGGGCTTCCAAATATCACGTTGCCAATTCCACAAGAACTGTCTTAGCGAAAGGCTTCTTGAGCGGAAAGGTGGAACTCTGTGAGATGATTTCACAGAACACTAAGAAGTTTCTCAGAAAGCTTCTTTCTCTTTGTTATCGGAGGATATTTCCTTTGGCCCTATAGTCTTCAAAGGGATCCGAAATATCTGTTCTCAGATTACACAGAAATAAGGCTAGCAAAGAGATCCACGAAATACACATGTAACTCTGTGAGTGGAAGTCACACATCACAGAGCAGTTTCTCAGAAAGCTTCTTTCCAGCTTTCATCTGAGGATATTTCCTTTTACACCATAGCCCTCTATGGGCTTCCAAATATCACTTTGACAATTCCACAAGAACTGTCTTAGCGAAAGTCTTCTTGAGGGGAAAGCTTTAACTCTGTGAGATGATTTCACAGAACACAAAGAAGTTTCTCAGAAAGCTTCTTTCTCTTTGTTATCGGAGGATATTTCCTTTGGCCCTATAATCTTCAAAGGGATCCGAAATATCTGTTCTCAGATTCCATAGAAAGAAGGCTAGCAAAGAGATCTACGAAACACAGATGTAACTCTGTGAGATGAATTCACAGAACACTAAGTAGTTTCTCAGAAAGCTTCTTTCCAGATTTCATCTGAGGATATTTCCTTTTTCACCATAGCCCTCTATGGGCTTCCAAATATCACTTTGCCAATTCCACAAGAACTGTCTTAGCGAAAGGCTTCTTGAGGGGAAAGCTGTAACTCTGTGAGATGATTTCACAGAACACAAAGAAGTTTCTCAGAAAGCTTCTTTCTCTTTGTTATCGGAGGATATTTCCTTTGGCCCTATAGTATTCAAAGGGATCCGAAATATCTGTTCTCAGATTCCACACAAATAAGGCTAGCAAAGAGATCCACGAAATACAGATGTAACTCTGTGAGATGAATTCACAGAACACTAAGCAGTTTCTCAGAAAGCTTCTTTCCAGATTTCATCTGAGGATATTTCCTTTTTCACCATACCCCTGTATGGGCTTCCAAATATCACTTTGCCAATTACACAAGAACTGTCTTAGCGAAAGACTTCTTGAGGGAAAAGCTGTAACTCTGTGAGATTATTTCACAGAACACAAAGAAGTTTCTCAGAAAGCTTCTTTCTCTTTGTTATCGGAGGATATTTCCTTTGGCCCTATAGTATTCAAAGGGATCCGAAATATCTGTTCTCAGATTACACAGAAATAAGGCTAGCAAAGAGATCCACGAAATACACATGTAACTCTGTGAGTGGAAGTCTCACTTCACAGAGCAGTTTCTCAGAAAGCTTCTTTCCAGCTTTCATCTGAGGATATTTCCTTTTACACCATAGCCCTCTATGGGCTTCCAAATATCACTTTGCCAATTCCACAAGAACTGTCTTAGCGAAAGTCTTCTTGAGGGGAAAGCTGTAACTCTGTGAGATGATTTCACAGAACACAAAGAAGTTTCTCAGAAAGCTTCTTTCTCTTTGTTATCGGAGGATATTTCCTTTGGCCCTATAGTCTTCAAAGGGATCCGAAATATCTGTTCTCAGATTCCACAGAAATAAGGCTAGCAAAGAGATCTACGAAACACAGATGTAACTCTGTGAGATGAATTAACAGAACACTAAGCAGTTTCTCAGAAAGCTTCTTTCCAGCTTTCATCTGAGGATATTTCCTTTTACACCATAGCCCTCTATGGGCTTCCAAATATCACTTTGCCAATTCCACAAGAACTGTCTTAGCGAAAGGCTTCTTGAGCGGAAAGGTGTAACTCTGTGAGATGATTTCACAGAACACTAAGAGGTTTCTCAGAAAGCTTCTTTCTCTTTGTTATCGGAGGATATTTCCTTTGGCCCTATAGTCTTCAAAGGGATCCGAAATATCTGTTCTCAGATTACACGGAAATAAGGCTAGCAAAGAGATCCACGAAATACACATGTAACTCTGTGAGTGGAAGTCACACATCACAGAGCAGTTTCTCAGAAAGCTTCTTTCCAGCTTTCATCTGAGGATATTTCTTTACACCATAGCCCTCTATGGGCTTACAAATATCACTTTGACAATTCCACAAGAACTGTCTTAGCGAAAGTCTTCTTGAGGGGAAAGCTTTAACTCTGTGAGATTATTTCACAGAACACAAAGAAGTTTCTCAGAAACCTTCTTTCTCTTTGTTATCGGAGGATATTTCCTTTGGCCCTATAGTCTTGAAAGGGATCCGAAATATCTGTTCTCAGATTCCACAGAAATAAGGCTAGCAAAGAGATATACGAAAAACAGATGTAATTCTGTGAGATGAATTTACAGAACACTAAGTAGTTTCTCAGAAAGCTTCTTTCCAGATTTCATCTGAGGATATTTCCTTTTTCACCGTAGCCCTCTATGGGCTTCCAAATATCACTTTGCCAATTCCACAAGAACTGACTTACCGAAAGTCTTCTTGAGGGAAAAGCGGTAACGCTGTGAGATGATTTCATAGAACACAAAGAAGTTTCTCAGAAAGCTTCTTTCTCTTTGTTATCGGAGGATATTTCCTTTGGCCCTATAGTCTTCAAAGGGATCCGAAATATCTGTTCTCCGATTCCAGAGAAATAAGGCTAGCAAAGAGATCTACGAAACACAGATGTAACACTGTGAGATGAAATCACAGAACACCAAGCAGTTTCTCAGAAAGCTTCTTTCCAGATTTCATCTGAGGATATTTCCTTTTTCACCATAGCCCTCTACGGTCTTCCAAATATCACTTTGCCAATTCCACAAGAACTGTCTTAGCGAAAGGCTTCTTGAGGGGAAAGCTGTAACTCTGTGAGATGATTTCACAGAACACAAAGAAGTTTCTCAGAAAGCTTCTTTCTCTTTGTTATCGGAGGATATTTCCTTTGGCCCTATAGTCTTCAAAGGGATCCGAAATATGTGTTCTCAGATTCCACATAAAGAAGGCTAGCAAAGAGATCCACGAAATACAGATGTAACTCTGTCAGATGAATTAACAGGACACTAAGAAGTTTCTCAGAAAGCTTCTTTCCAGATTTCATCTGAGGATATTTCCTTTTTCACCATAGCCCTGTGGGGGCTTCCAAATATCACTTTGCCAATTCCACAAGAACTGTCTTAGCGAAAGGCTTCTTGAGGGGAAAGCTGTAACTCTGTGAGATGATTTCACAGAACAAAAAGAAGTTTCTCAGAAAGCTTCTTTCTCTTTGTTATCGGAGGATATTTCCTTTGGCCCTGTAGTCTTCAAAGGGATCCGAAATATGTGTTCTCAGATTCCACAGAAATAAGGCTAGAAAAGAGATCTACGAAAACAGATGTAACTCTGTGAGATGAATTTACAGAACACTAAGAAGTTTCTCAGAAAGCTTCTTTCCAGATTTCATCTGAGGATATTTCCTTTTTCACCCTAGCCCTCTATGGGTTTCAAAATATCAGTTTGCCAATTCCACAAGAAATGTCTTAGCGAAAGGCTTCTAGAGGGGAATGCTGTAACTCTGTGAGATGATTTCACAGAACACAAAGAAGTTTTTCAGAAAGCTTCTTTCTCTTTGTTATCGGAGGATATTTCCTTTGGCCCTATAGTCTTCAAAGGTATCGGAAATATCTGTTCTCAGATTCCACAGAAAGAAAGCTAGCAAAGAGATCCACGAAATACAGATGTAACTCTGTCAGATGAATTAAAAGGACACTAAGAAGTTTCTCAGAAAGCTTCTTTCCAGATTTCATCTGAGGATATTTCCTTTTTCACCATAGCCCTCTATGGGCTTCCAAATATCACTTTGCCAATTCCACAAGAACTGTCTTAGCGAAAGGCTTCTTGAGGGGAAAGCTGTAACTCTGTGAGATGATTTCACAGAACAAAAAGAAGTTTCTCAGAAAGCTTCTTTCTCTTTGTTATCGGAGGATATTTCCTTTGGCCCTATGGTCTTCAAAGGGATCCGAAATATCTGTTCTCAGATTCCACAGAAATAAGGCTAGCAAAGGGATCCACGAAATACAGATGTAACACTGTGAGATGAATTAACAGAACACTAAGCAGTTTTTCAGAAAGCTTCTTTCCAGATTTCATCTGAGGATATTTCCTTTTTCACCATAGCCCTCTATGGGCTTCCAAATATCACTTTGCCAATTCCACAAGAACTGTCTTAGCGAAAGGCTTCTTGAGGGGAAAGCTGTAACTCTGTGAGATGATTTCACAGAACACAAAGAAGTTTCTCAGAAAGCTTCTTTCTCTTTGTTATCGGAGGATATTTCCTTTGGCCCTATAGTCTTCAAAGGGATCCGAAATATCTGCTCTCAGATTCCGCAGAAATAAGGCTAGCAAAGAGATCTACGAAACACAGATGTAACTCTGTGAGATGAAATCACAGAACACTAAGCAGTTTTTCAGAAAGCTTCTTTCCAGATTTCATCTGAGGATATTTCCTTTTTCACCATAGCCCTCTATGGGCTTCCAAATATCAGTTTGCCAATTCCAGAAGAAAGGTCTTAGCGAAAGGCTTCTTGAGGGGAAAGCTGTAACTCTGTGAGATAATTTCACAGAACACAAAGAAGTTTTTCAGAAAGCTTCTTTCTCTTTGTTATCGGAGGATATTTCCTTTGGCCCTATAGTCTTCAAAGGGATCCGAAATATCTGTTCTCAGATTCCACAGAAATAAGGCTAGCAAAGAGATCTACGAAACACAGATGTAACTCTGTGAGATGAATTAACAGAACACTAAGCAGTTTCTCAGAAAGCTTCTTTCCAGCTTTCATCTGAGGATATTTCCTTTTACACCATAGCCCTCTATGGGCTTCCAAATATCACTTTGCCAATTCCACAAGAACTGTCTTAGCGAAAGGCTTCTTGAGCGGAAAGGTGTAACTCTGTGAGATGATTTCACAGAACACTAAGAGGTTTCTCAGAAAGCTTCTTTCTCTTTGTTATCGGAGGATATTTCCTTTGGCCCTATAGTCTTCAAAGGGATCCGAAATATCTGTTCTCAGATTACACGGAAATAAGGCTAGCAAAGAGATCCACGAAATACACATGTAACTCTGTGAGTGGAAGTCACACATCACAGAGCAGTTTCTCAGAAAGCTTCTTTCCAGCTTTCATCTGAGGATATTTCCTTTACACCATAGCCCTCTATGGGCTTACAAATATCACTTTGACAATTCCACAAGAACTGTCTTAGCGAAAGTCTTCTTGAGGGGAAAGCTTTAACTCTGTGAGATTATTTCACAGAACACAAAGAAGTTTCTCAGAAACCTTCTTTCTCTTTGTTATCGGAGGATATTTCCTTTGGCCCTATAGTCTTGAAAGGGATCCGAAATATCTGTTCTCAGATTCCACAGAAATAAGGCTAGCAAAGAGATATACGAAAAACAGATGTAATTCTGTGAGATGAATTTACAGAACACTAAGTAGTTTCTCAGAAAGCTTCTTTCCAGATTTCATCTGAGGATATTTCCTTTTTCACCGTAGCCCTCTATGGGCTTCCAAATATCACTTTGCCAATTCCACAAGAACTGACTTACCGAAAGTCTTCTTGAGGGAAAAGCGGTAACGCTGTGAGATGATTTCATAGAACACAAAGAAGTTTCTCAGAAAGCTTCTTTCTCTTTGTTATCGGAGGATATTTCCTTTGGCCCTATAGTCTTCAAAGGGATCCGAAATATCTGTTCTCCGATTCCAGAGAAATAAGGCTAGCAAAGAGATCTACGAAACACAGATGTAACACTGTGAGATGAAATCACAGAACACCAAGCAGTTTCTCAGAAAGCTTCTTTCCAGATTTCATCTGAGGATATTTCCTTTTTCACCATAGCCCTCTACGGTCTTCCAAATATCACTTTGCCAATTCCACAAGAACTGTCTTAGCGAAAGGCTTCTTGAGGGGAAAGCTGTAACTCTGTGAGATGATTTCACAGAACACAAAGAAGTTTCTCAGAAAGCTTCTTTCTCTTTGTTATCGGAGGATATTTCCTTTGGCCCTATAGTCTTCAAAGGGATCCGAAATATGTGTTCTCAGATTCCACATAAAGAAGGCTAGCAAAGAGATCCACGAAATACAGATGTAACTCTGTCAGATGAATTAACAGGACACTAAGAAGTTTCTCAGAAAGCTTCTTTCCAGATTTCATCTGAGGATATTTCCTTTTTCACCATAGCCCTGTGGGGGCTTCCAAATATCACTTTGCCAATTCCACAAGAACTGTCTTAGCGAAAGGCTTCTTGAGGGGAAAGCTGTAACTCTGTGAGATGATTTCACAGAACAAAAAGAAGTTTCTCAGAAAGCTTCTTTCTCTTTGTTATCGGAGGATATTTCCTTTGGCCCTGTAGTCTTCAAAGGGATCCGAAATATGTGTTCTCAGATTCCACAGAAATAAGGCTAGAAAAGAGATCTACGAAAACAGATGTAACTCTGTGAGATGAATTTACAGAACACTAAGAAGTTTCTCAGAAAGCTTCTTTCCAGATTTCATCTGAGGATATTTCCTTTTTCACCCTAGCCCTCTATGGGTTTCAAAATATCAGTTTGCCAATTCCACAAGAAATGTCTTAGCGAAAGGCTTCTAGAGGGGAATGCTGTAACTCTGTGAGATGATTTCACAGAACACAAAGAAGTTTTTCAGAAAGCTTCTTTCTCTTTGTTATCGGAGGATATTTCCTTTGGCCCTATAGTCTTCAAAGGTATCGGAAATATCTGTTCTCAGATTCCACAGAAAGAAAGCTAGCAAAGAGATCCACGAAATACAGATGTAACTCTGTCAGATGAATTAAAAGGACACTAAGAAGTTTCTCAGAAAGCTTCTTTCCAGATTTCATCTGAGGATATTTCCTTTTTCACCATAGCCCTCTATGGGCTTCCAAATATCACTTTGCCAATTCCACAAGAACTGTCTTAGCGAAAGGCTTCTTGAGGGGAAAGCTGTAACTCTGTGAGATGATTTCACAGAACAAAAAGAAGTTTCTCAGAAAGCTTCTTTCTCTTTGTTATCGGAGGATATTTCCTTTGGCCCTATGGTCTTCAAAGGGATCCGAAATATCTGTTCTCAGATTCCACAGAAATAAGGCTAGCAAAGGGATCCACGAAATACAGATGTAACACTGTGAGATGAATTAACAGAACACTAAGCAGTTTTTCAGAAAGCTTCTTTCCAGATTTCATCTGAGGATATTTCCTTTTTCACCATAGCCCTCTATGGGCTTCCAAATATCACTTTGCCAATTCCACAAGAACTGTCTTAGCGAAAGGCTTCTTGAGGGGAAAGCTGTAACTCTGTGAGATGATTTCACAGAACACAAAGAAGTTTCTCAGAAAGCTTCTTTCTCTTTGTTATCGGAGGATATTTCCTTTGGCCCTATAGTCTTCAAAGGGATCCGAAATATCTGCTCTCAGATTCCGCAGAAATAAGGCTAGCAAAGAGATCTACGAAACACAGATGTAACTCTGTGAGATGAAATCACAGAACACTAAGCAGTTTTTCAGAAAGCTTCTTTCCAGATTTCATCTGAGGATATTTCCTTTTTCACCATAGCCCTCTATGGGCTTCCAAATATCAGTTTGCCAATTCCAGAAGAAAGGTCTTAGCGAAAGGCTTCTTGAGGGGAAAGCTGTAACTCTGTGAGATAATTTCACAGAACACAAAGAAGTTTTTCAGAAAGCTTCTTTCTCTTTGTTATCGGAGGATATTTCCTTTGCCCTTATAGTCTTCAAAGGTATCGTAAATATCTGTTCTAAGATTCCACGGATATAAGGCTCGCAATGAGATCTATGAAACACAGATGTAACTCGGTGAGATGAATTCACAGAACACTAAGCAGTTTCTCAGAAAGCTTCTTTCCAGATTTCATCTGAGGATATTTCCTTTTTCACCATAGCCCTCTATGGGCTCCCAAATATCACTTTGCCAATTCCACAAGAACTGTCTTAGCGAAAGGCTTCTTGAGGGGAAAGCTGTAACTCTGTGAGATGATTTCACAGAACACAAAGAAGTTTCTCAGAAAGCTTCTTTCTCTTTGTTATCGGAGGATATTTCCTTTGGCCCTATAGTCTTCAAAGGGATCCGAAATATCTGTTCTCAGATTCCACAGAAATAAGGCTAGCAAAGAGATCTACGAAACACAGATGTAACTCTGTGAGATGAATTCACAGAACACTAAGTAGTTTCTCAGAAAGCTTCTTTCCAGATTTCATCTGAGGATATTTCCTTTTTCACCATAGCCCTCTATGGGCTTCCAAATATCACTTTGCCAATTCCACAAGAACTGTCTTAGCGAAAGGCTTCTTGAGGGGAAAGCTGTAACTCTGTGAGATGATTTCACAGAACACAAAGAAGTTTCTCAGAAAGCTTCTTTCTCTTTGTTATCGGAGGATATTTCCTTTGGCCCTATAGTATTCAAAGGGATCCGAAATATCTGTTCTCAGATTCCACACAAATAAGGCTAGCAAAGAGATCCACGAAATACAGATGTAACTCTGTGAGATGAATTCACAGAACACTAAGCAGTTTCTCAGAAAGCTTCTTTCCAGATTTCATCTGAGGATATTTCCTTTTTCACCATACCCCTGTATGGGCTTCCAAATATCACTTTGCCAATTACACAAGAACTGTCTTAGCGAAAGACTTCTTGAGGGAAAAGCTGTAACTCTGTGAGATTATTTCACAGAACACAAAGAAGTTTCTCAGAAAGCTTCTTTCTCTTTGTTATCGGAGGATATTTCCTTTGGCCCTATAGTATTCAAAGGGATCCGAAATATCTGTTCTCAGATTACACAGAAATAAGGCTAGCAAAGAGATCCACGAAATACACATGTAACTCTGTGAGTGGAAGTCTCACTTCACAGAGCAGTTTCTCAGAAAGCTTCTTTCCAGCTTTCATCTGAGGATATTTCCTTTTACACCATAGCCCTCTATGGGCTTCCAAATATCACTTTGCCAATTCCACAAGAACTGTCTTAGCGAAAGTCTTCTTGAGGGGAAAGGTGTAACTCTGTGAGATGATTTCACAGAACACAAAGAAGTTTCTCAGAAAGCTTCTTTCTCTTTGTTATCGGAGGATATTTCCTTTGGCCCTATAGTCTTCAAAGGGATCCGAAATATCTGTTCTCAGATTCCACAGAAATAAGGCTAGCAAAGAGATCTACGAAACACAGATGTAACTCTGTGAGATGAATTAACAGAACACTAAGCAGTTTCTCAGAAAGCTTCTTTCCAGCTTTCATCTGAGGATATTTCCTTTTACACCATAGCCCTCTATGGGCTTCCAAATATCACTTTGCCAATTCCACAAGAACTGTCTTAGCGAAAGGCTTCTTGAGCGGAAAGGTGTAACTCTGTGAGATGATTTCACAGAACACTAAGAGGTTTCTCAGAAAGCTTCTTTCTCTTTGTTATCGGAGGATATTTCCTTTGGCCCTATAGTCTTCAAAGGGATCCGAAATATCTGTTCTCAGATTACACGGAAATAAGGCTAGCAAAGAGATCCACGAAATACACATGTAACTCTGTGAGTGGAAGTCACACATCACAGAGCAGTTTCTCAGAAAGCTTCTTTCCAGCTTTCATCTGAGGATATTTCCTTTACACCATAGCCCTCTATGGGCTTACAAATATCACTTTGACAATTCCACAAGAACTGTCTTAGCGAAAGTCTTCTTGAGGGGAAAGCTTTAACTCTGTGAGATTATTTCACAGAACACAAAGAAGTTTCTCAGAAACCTTCTTTCTCTTTGTTATCGGAGGATATTTCCTTTGGCCCTATAGTCTTGAAAGGGATCCGAAATATCTGTTCTCAGATTCCACAGAAATAAGGCTAGCAAAGAGATATACGAAAAACAGATGTAATTCTGTGAGATGAATTTACAGAACACTAAGTAGTTTCTCAGAAAGCTTCTTTCCAGATTTCATCTGAGGATATTTCCTTTTTCACCGTAGCCCTCTATGGGCTTCCAAATATCACTTTGCCAATTCCACAAGAACTGACTTACCGAAAGTCTTCTTGAGGGAAAAGCGGTAACGCTGTGAGATGATTTCATAGAACACAAAGAAGTTTCTCAGAAAGCTTCTTTCTCTTTGTTATCGGAGGATATTTCCTTTGGCCCTATAGTCTTCAAAGGGATCCGAAATATCTGTTCTCCGATTCCAGAGAAATAAGGCTAGCAAAGAGATCTACGAAACACAGATGTAACACTGTGAGATGAAATCACAGAACACCAAGCAGTTTCTCAGAAAGCTTCTTTCCAGATTTCATCTGAGGATATTTCCTTTTTCACCATAGCCCTCTACGGTCTTCCAAATATCACTTTGCCAATTCCACAAGAACTGTCTTAGCGAAAGGCTTCTTGAGGGGAAAGCTGTAACTCTGTGAGATGATTTCACAGAACACAAAGAAGTTTCTCAGAAAGCTTCTTTCTCTTTGTTATCGGAGGATATTTCCTTTGGCCCTATAGTCTTCAAAGGGATCCGAAATATGTGTTCTCAGATTCCACATAAAGAAGGCTAGCAAAGAGATCCACGAAATACAGATGTAACTCTGTCAGATGAATTAACAGGACACTAAGAAGTTTCTCAGAAAGCTTCTTTCCAGATTTCATCTGAGGATATTTCCTTTTTCACCATAGCCCTGTGGGGGCTTCCAAATATCACTTTGCCAATTCCACAAGAACTGTCTTAGCGAAAGGCTTCTTGAGGGGAAAGCTGTAACTCTGTGAGATGATTTCACAGAACAAAAAGAAGTTTCTCAGAAAGCTTCTTTCTCTTTGTTATCGGAGGATATTTCCTTTGGCCCTGTAGTCTTCAAAGGGATCCGAAATATGTGTTCTCAGATTCCACAGAAATAAGGCTAGAAAAGAGATCTACGAAAACAGATGTAACTCTGTGAGATGAATTTACAGAACACTAAGAAGTTTCTCAGAAAGCTTCTTTCCAGATTTCATCTGAGGATATTTCCTTTTTCACCCTAGCCCTCTATGGGTTTCAAAATATCAGTTTGCCAATTCCACAAGAAATGTCTTAGCGAAAGGCTTCTAGAGGGGAATGCTGTAACTCTGTGAGATGATTTCACAGAACACAAAGAAGTTTTTCAGAAAGCTTCTTTCTCTTTGTTATCGGAGGATATTTCCTTTGGCCCTATAGTCTTCAAAGGTATCGGAAATATCTGTTCTCAGATTCCACAGAAAGAAAGCTAGCAAAGAGATCCACGAAATACAGATGTAACTCTGTCAGATGAATTAAAAGGACACTAAGAAGTTTCTCAGAAAGCTTCTTTCCAGATTTCATCTGAGGATATTTCCTTTTTCACCATAGCCCTCTATGGGCTTCCAAATATCACTTTGCCAATTCCACAAGAACTGTCTTAGCGAAAGGCTTCTTGAGGGGAAAGCTGTAAATCTGTGAGATGATTTCACAGAACAAAAAGAAGTTTCTCAGAAAGCTTCTTTCTCTTTGTTATCGGAGGATATTTCCTTTGGCCCTATGGTCTTCAAAGGGATCCGAAATATCTGTTCTCAGATTCCACAGAAATAAGGCTAGCAAAGGGATCCACGAAATACAGATGTAACACTGTGAGATGAATTAACAGAACACTAAGCAGTTTTTCAGAAAGCTTCTTTCCAGATTTCATCTGAGGATATTTCCTTTTTCACCATAGCCCTCTATGGGCTTCCAAATATCACTTTGCCAATTCCACAAGAACTGTCTTAGCGAAAGGCTTCTTGAGGGGAAAGCTGTAACTCTGTGAGATGATTTCACAGAACACAAAGAAGTTTCTCAGAAAGCTTCTTTCTCTTTGTTATCGGAGGATATTTCCTTTGGCCCTATAGTCTTCAAAGGGATCCGAAATATCTGCGCTCAGATTCCGCAGAAATAAGGCTAGCAAAGAGATCTACGAAACACAGATGTAACTCTGTGAGATGAAATCACAGAACACTAAGCAGTTTCTCAGAAAGCTTCTTTCCAGATTTCATCTGAGGATATTTCCTTTTTCACCATAGCCCTCTATGGGCTTCCAAATATCAGTTTGCCAATTCCAGAAGAAAGGTCTTAGCGAAAGGCTTCTTGAGGGGAAAGCTGTAACTCTGTGAGATGATTTCACAGAACACAAAGAAGTTTTTCAGAAAGCTTCTTTCTCTTTGTTATCGGAGGATATTTCCTTTGGCCCTATAGTCTTCAAAGGTATCGGAAATATCTGTTCTAAGATTCCACGGATATAAGGCTCGCAATGAGATCTACGAAACACAGATGTAACTCGGTGAGATGAATTCACAGAACACTAAGCAGTTTCTCAGAAAGCTTCTTTCCAGATTTCATCTGAGGATATTTCCTTTTTCACCATAGCCCTCTATGGGCTCCCAAATATCACTTTGCCAATTCCACAAGAACTGTCTTAGCGAAAGGCTTCTTGAGGGGAAAGCTGTAACTCTGTGAGATGATTTCACAGAACACAAAGAAGTTTCTCAGAAAGCTTCTTTCTCTTTCTTATCGGAGGATATTTCCTTTGGCCCTATAGTCTTCAAAGGGATCCGAAATATCTGTTCTCAGATTCCACACAAATAAGGCTAGCAAAGAGATCCACGAAATACAGATGTAACTCTGTGAGATGAATTCACAGAACACTAAGCAGTTTCTCAGAAAGCTTCTTTCCAGATTTCATCTGAGGATATTTCCTTTTTCACCATACCCCTGTATGGGCTTCCAAATATCACTTTGCCAATTACACAAGAACTGTCTTAGCGAAAGACTTCTTGAGGGAAAAGCTGTAACTCTGTGAGATTATTTGACAGAACACAAAGAAGTTTCTCAGAAAGCTTCTTTCTCTTTGTTATCGGAGGATATTTCCTTTGGCCCTATAGTATTCAAAGGGATCCGAAATATCTGTTCTCAGATTACACAGAAATAAGGCTAGCAAAGAGATCCACGAAATACACATGTAACTCTGTGAGTGGAAGTCTCACTTCACAGAGCAGTTTCTCAGAAAGCTTCTTTCCAGCTTTCATCTGAGGATATTTCCTTTTACACCATAGCCCTCTATGGGCTTCCAAATATCACTTTGACAATTCCACAAGAACTGTCTTAGCGAAAGTCTTCTTGAGGGGAAAGCTTTAACTCTGTGAGATGATTTCAAGAACACAAAGAAGTTTCTCAGAAACCTTCTTTCTCTTTGTTATCGGAGGATATTTCCTTTGGCCCTATAGTCTTGAAAGGGATCCGAAATATCTGTTCTCAGATTCCACAGAAATAAGGCTAGCAAAGAGATATACGAAAAACAGATGTAATTCTGTGAGATGAATTTACAGAACACTAAGTAATTTCTCAGAAAGCTTCTTTCCAGATTTCATCTGAGGATATTTCCTTTTTCACCATAGCCCTCTATGGGCTTCCAAATATCACTTTGCCAATTCCACAAGAACTGACTTACCGAAAGTCTTCTTGAGGGAAAAGCGGTAACGCTGTGAGATGATTTCATAGAACACAAAGAAGTTTCTCAGAAAGCTTCTTTCTCTTTGTTATCGGAGGATATTTCCTTTGGCCCTATAGTCTTCAAAGGGATCCGAAATATCTGTTCTCCGATTCCAGAGAAATAAGGCTAGCAAAGAGATCTACGAAACACAGATGTAACACTGTGAGATGAAATCACAGAACACCAAGCAGTTTCTCAGAAAGCTTCTTTCCAGATTTCATCTGAGGATATTTCCTTTTTCACCATAGCCCTCTACGGTCTTCCAAATATCACTTTGCCAATTCCACAAGAACTGTCTTAGCGAAAGGCTTCTTGAGGGGAAAGCTGTAACTCTGTGAGATGATTTCACAGAACACAAAGAAGATTCTCAGAAAGCTTCTTTCTCTTTGTTATCGGAGGATATTTCCTTTGGCCCTATAGTCTTCAAAGGGATCCGAAATATGTGTTCTCAGATTCCACATAAAGAAGGCTAGCAAAGAGATCCACGAAATACAGATGTAACTCTGTCAGATGAATTAACAGGACACTAAGAAGTTTCTCAGAAAGCTTCTTTCCAGATTTCATCTGAGGATATTTCCTTTTTCACCATAGCCCTGTGGGGGCTTCCAAATATCACTTTGCCAATTCCACAAGAACTGTCTTAGCGAAAGACTTCTTGAGGGGAAAGCTGTAACTCTGTGAGATGATTTCACAGAACACAAAGAATTTTTTCAGAAAGCTTCTTTCTCTTTGTTATCGGAGGATATTTCCTTTGGCCCTATAGTCTTCAAAGGAAATATCTGTTCTAAGATTCCACGGATATAAGGCTCGCAATGAGATCTACGAAACACAGATGTAACTCGGTGAGATGAATTCACAGAACACTAAGCAGTTTCTCAGAAAGCTTCTTTCCAGATTTCATCTGAGGATATTTCCTTTTTCACCATAGCCCTCTATGGGCTCCCAAATATCACTTTGCCAATTCCACAAGAACTGTCTTAGCGAAAGGCTTCTTGAGGGGAAAGCTGTAACTCTGTGAGATGATTTCACAGAACACAAAGAAGTTTCTCAGAAAGCTTCTTTCTCTTTGTTATCGGAGGATATTTCCTTTGGCCCTATAGTCTTCAAAGGGATCCGAAATATCTGTTCTCAGATTCCACAGAAATAAGGCTAGCAAAGAGATCTACGAAACACAGATGTAACTCTGTGAGATGAATTCACAGAACACTAAGCAGTTTCTCAGAAAGCTTCTTTCCAGATTTCATCTGAGGATATTTCCTTTTTCACCATAGCCCTCTATGGGCTTCCAAATATCACGTTGCCAATTCCACAAGAACTGTCTTAGCGAAAGGCTTCTTGAGCGGAAAGGTGTAACTCTGTGAGATGATTTCACAGAACACTAAGAAGTTTCTCAGAAAGCTTCTTTCTCTTTGTTATCGGAGGATATTTCCTTTGGCCCTATAGTCTTCAAAGGGATCCGAAATATCTGTTCTCAGATTACACAGAAATAAGGCTAGCAAAGAGATCCACGAAATACACATGTAACTCTGTGAGTGGAAGTCACACATCACAGAGCAGTTTCTCAGAAAGCTTCTTTCCAGCTTTCATCTGAGGATATTTCCTTTTACACCATAGCCCTCTATGGGCTTCCAAATATCACTTTGACAATTCCACAAGAACTGTCTTAGCGAAAGTCTTCTTGAGGGGAAAGCTTTAACTCTGTGAGATGATTTCACAGAACACAAAGAAGTTTCTCAGAAAGCTTCTTTCTCTTTGTTATCGGAGGATATTTCCTTTGGCCCTATAATCTTCAAAGGGATCCGAAATATCTGTTCTCAGATTCCACAGAAATAAGGCTAGCAAAGAGATCTACGAAACACAGATGTAACTCTGTGAGATGAATTCACAGAACACTAAGCAGTTTCTCAGAAAGCTTCTTTCCAGATTTCATCTGAGGATATTTCCTTTTTCACCATAGCCCTCTATGGGCTTCCAAATATCACTTTGCCAATTCCACAAGAACTGTCTTAGCGAAAGGCTTCTTCAGGGGAAAGCTGTAACTCTGTGAGATGATTTCACAGAACACAAAGAAGTTTCTCAGAAAGCTTCTTTCTCTTTGTTATCGGAGGATATTTCCTTTGGCCCTATAGTCTTCAAAGGGATCCGAAATATCTGTTCTCAGATTCCACACAAATAAGGCTAGCAAAGAGATCCACGAAATACAGATGTAACTCTGTGAGATGAATTCACAGAACACTAAGCAGTTTCTCAGAAAGCTTCTTTCCAGATTTCATCTGAGGATATTTCCTTTTTCACCATAGCCCTCTATGGGCTTCCAAATATCACTTTGCCAATTACACAAGAACTGTCTTAGCGAAAGACTTCTTGAGGGAAAAGCTGTAACTCTGTGAGATTATTTCACAGAACACAAAGAAGTTTCTCAGAAAGCTTCTTTCTCTTTGTTATCGGAGGATATTTCCTTTGGCCCTATAGTATTCAAAGGGATCCGAAATATCTGTTCTCAGATTACACAGAAATAAGGCTAGCAAAGAGATCCACGAAATACACATGTAACTCTGTGAGTGGAAGTCTCACTTCACAGAGCAGTTTCTCAGAAAGCTTCTTTCCAGCTTTCATCTGAGGATATTTCCTTTTACACCATAGCCCTCTATGGGCTTCCAAATATCACTTTGCCAATTCCACAAGAACTGTCTTAGCGAAAGTCTTCTTGAGGGGAAAGCTGTAACTCTGTGAGATGATTTCACAGAACACAAAGAAGTTTCTCAGAAAGCTTCTTTCTCTTTGTTATCGGAGGATATTTCCTTTGGCCCTATAGTCTTCAAAGGGATCCGAAATATCTGTTCTCAGATTCCACAGAAATAAGGCTAGCAAAGAGATCTACGAAACACAGATGTAACTCTGTGAGATGAATTAACAGAACACTAAGCAGTTTCTCAGAAAGCTTCTTTCCAGATTTCATCTGAGGATATTTCCTTTTTCACCATAGCCCTCTATGGGCTTCCAAATATCACTTTGCCAATTCCACAAGAACTGTCTTAGCGAAAGGCTTCTTGAGCGGAAAGGTGTAACTCTGTGAGATGATTTCACAGAACACTAAGAGGTTTCTCAGAAAGCTTCTTTCTCTTTGTTATCGGAGGATATTTCCTTTGGCCCTATAGTCTTCAAAGGGATCCGAAATATCTGTTCTCAGATTACACGGAAATAAGGCTAGCAAAGAGATCCACGAAATACACATGTAACTCTGTGAGTGGAAGTCACACATCACAGAGCAGTTTCTCAGAAAGCTTCTTTCCAGCTTTCATCTGAAGATATTTCCTTTACACCATAGCCCTCTATGGGCTTCCAAATATCACTTTGACAATTCCACAAGAACTGTCTTAGCGAAAGTCTTCTTGAGGGGATAGCTTTAACTCTGTGAGATGATTTCACAGAACACAAAGAAGTTTCTCAGAAACCTTCTTTCTCTTTGTTATCGGAGGATATTTCCTTTGGCCCTATAGTCTTCAAAGGGATCCGAAATATCTGTTCTCAGATTCCACAGAAATAAGGCTAGCAAAGAGATCTACGAAACACAGATGTAACGCTGTGAGATGAATTCACAGAACACTAAGCAGTTTCTCAGAAAGCTTCTTTCCAGATTTCATCTGAGGATATTTCCTTTTTCACCATAGCCCTCTATGGGCTTCCAAATATCACTTTGCCAATTCCACAAGAACTGTCTTAGCGAAAGGCTTCTTCAGGGGAAAGCTGTAACTCTGTGATATGATTTCACAGAACACAAAGAAGTTTCTCAGAAAGCTTCTTTCTCTTTGTTATCGGAGGATATTTCCTTTGGCCCTATAGTCTTCAAAGGGATCCGAAATATCTGTTCTCAGATTCCACACAAATAAGGCTAGCAAACAGATCCACGAAATACAGATGTAACTCAGTGGGATGAATTCACAGAACACTAAGCAGTTTCTCAGAAAGATTCTTTCCAGATTTCATCTGAGGATATTTCCTTTTTCACCATACCCCTATATGGGCTTCCAAATATCACTTTGCCAATTACACAAGAACTGTCTTAGCGAAAGACTTCTTGAGGTGAAAGCTGTAACTCTGTGAGATTATTTCACAGAACACAAAGAAGTTTCTCAGAAAGCTTCTTTCTCTTTGTCATCGGAGGATATTTCCTTTGGCCCTATAGTCTACAAAGGGATCCGAAATATGTGTTCTCAGATTCCACAGAAATAAGGCTAGCAAAGAGATATACGAAAAACAGATGTAATTCTGTGAGATGAATTTACAGAACACTAAGTAGTTTCTCAGAAAGCTTCTTTCCAGATTTCATCTGAGGATATTTCCTTTTTCACCATAGCCCTCTATGGGCTTCCAAATATCACTTTGCCAAATCCACAAGAACTGACTTACCGAAAGTCTTCTTGAAGGAAAAGCGGTAACGCTGTGAGATGATTTCACAGAACACAAAGAAGTTTCTCAGAAAGCTTCTTTCTCTTTGTTATCGGAGGATATTTCCTTTGGCCCTATAGTCTTCAAAGGGATCCGAAATATCTGTTCTCAGATTCCAGAGAAATAAGGCAAGCAAAGAGATCTACGAAACACAGATGTAACACTGTGAGATGAAATCACAGAACACCAAGCAGTTTCTCAGAAAGCTTCTTTCCAGATTTCATCTGAGGATATTTCCTTTTTCACCATAGCCCTCTACGGTCTTCCAAATATCACTTTGCCAATTCCACAAGAACTGTCTTAGCGAACGGCTTCTTGAGGGGAAAGCTGTAACTCTGTGAGATGATTTCACAGAACACAAAGAAGTTTCTCAGAAAGCTTCTTTCTCTTTGTTATCGTTGGATATTTCCTTTGGCCCTATAGTCTTCAAAGGGATCCGAAATATCTGTTCTCAGATTCCACATAAAGAAGGCTAGCAAAGAGATCCACGAAATACAGATGTAACTCTGTCAGATGAATTAACAGGACACTAAGAAGTTTCTCAGAAAGCTTCTTTCCAGATTTCATCTGAGGATATTTCCTTTTTCACCATAGCCCTCTGGGGGCTTCCAAATATCACTTTGCCAATTCCACAAGAACTGTCTTAGCGAAAGGCTTCTTGAGGGGAAAGCTGTATCTCTGTGAGATGATTTCACAGAACAAAAAGAAGTTTCTCAGAAAGCTTCTTTCTCTTTGTTATCGGAGGATATTTCCTTTGGTCCTGTAGTCTTCAAAGGGATCGGAAATATGTGTTCTCAGATTCCACAGAAATAAGGCTAGAAAAGAGATCTACGAAAACAGATGTAACTCTGTGAGATGAATTTACAGAACACTAAGCAGTTTCTCAGAAAGCTTCTTTCCAGATTTCATCTGAGGATATTTCCTTTTTCACCCTAGCCCTCTATGGGTTTCAAAATATCAGTTTGCCAATTCCACAAGAAATGTCTTAGCGAAAGGCTTCTAGAGGGGAAAGCTGTAACTCTGTGAGATGATTTCACAGAACACAAAGAAGTTTTTCAGAAAGCTTCTTTCTCTTTGTTATCGGAGGATATTTCCTTTGGCCCTATAGTCTTCAAAGGTATCGGAAATATCTGTTCTCAGATTCCACAGAAATAAGGCTCGCAAAGAGATCTACGAAACACAGATGTAACTCTGTGAGATGAATTAACAGAACACTAAGCAGTTTCTCAGAAAGCTTCTTTCCAGATTTCATCTGAGGATATTTCCTTTTTCACCATAGCCCTCTATTGGCTCCCAAATATCACTTTGCCAATTCCAAAAGAACTGTCTTAGCGAAAGGCTTCTTGAGGGGAAAGCTGTAACTCTGTGAGATGATTTCACAGAACACAAAGAAGTTTCTCAGAAAGCTTCTTTCTCTTTGTTATCGGAGGATATTTCCTTTGGCCCTATACTCTTCAAAGGGATCCGAAATATCTGTTCTCAGATTACACAGAAATAAGGCCAGCAAAGAGATCCTCGAAATACACATGTAACTCTGTGAGTGGAAGTCAGACATCACAGAGCAGTTTCTCAGAAAGCTTCTTTCCAGCTTTCATCTGAGGATATTTCCTTTTACACCATAGCCCTCTATGGGCTTCCAAATATCACTTTGCCAATTCCACAAGAACTGTCTTAGCCAAAGTCTTCTTGAGGGGAAAGCTGTAACTCTGTGAGATGATTTCACAGAACAAAAAGAAGTTTCTCAGAAAGCTTCTTTCTCTTTGTTATCGGAGGATATTTCCTTTGTCCCTATAGTCTTCAAAGGGATCCGAAATATCTGTTCTCATATTCCACAGAAATAAGGCTAGCAAAGAGATCTACGAAGCACAGATGTAACTCTGTGAGATGAATTTACAGAACACTAAGCAGTTTCTCAGAAAGCTTCTTTCCAGATTTCATCTGAGGATATTTCCTTTTTCACCATAGCCCTCTATGGGCTTCCAAATATCACTTTGCCAATTCCACAAGAACTGTCTTAGCGAAAGGCTTCTTGAGCGGAAAGGTGTAACTCTGTGAGATGATTTCACAGAACACTAAGAAGTTTCTCAGAAAGCTTCTTTCTCTTTGTTATCGGAGGATATTTCCTTTGGCCCTATAGTCTTCAAAGGGATCCGAAATATCTGTTCTCAGATTACACAGAAATAAGGCTAGAAAAGAGATCCACGAAATACACATGTAACTCTGTGAGTGGAAGTCACACATCACAGAGCAGTTTCTCAGAAACCTTCTTTCCAGCTTTCATCTGAGGATATTTCCTTTTACACCATAGCCCTCTATGGGCTTCCAAATATCACTTTGCCAATTCCACAAGAACTGTCTTAGCGAAAGTCTTCTTGAGGGGAAAGCTTTAACTCTGTGAGATGATTTCACAGAACACAAAGAAGTTTCTCAGAAAGCTTCTTTCTCTTTGTTATCGGAGGATATTTCCTTTGGCCCTATAGTCTTCAAAGGGATCCGAAATATCTGTTCTCAGATTCCACAGAAAGAAGGCTAGCAAAGATATCTACGAAACACAGATGTAACTCTGTGAGATGAATTCACAGAACACTAAGCAGTTTCTCAGAAAGCTTCTTTCCAGATTTCATCTGAGGATATTTCCTTTTTCACCATAGCCCTCTATGGGCTTCCAAATATCACTTTGCCAATTCCACAAGAACTGTCTTAGCGAAAGGCTTCTTCGGGGGAAAGCTGTAACTCTGTGAGATGATTTCACAGAACACAAAGAATTTTCTCAGAAAGCTTCTTTCTCTTTGTTATCGGAGGATATTTCCTTTGGCCCTATAGTCTTCAAAGGGATCCGAAATATGTGTTCTCAGATTCCACACAAATACGGCTAGCAAAGAGATCCACGAAATACAGATGTAACTCTGTGAGATAAATTAACAGAACACTAAGCAGTTTCTCAGAAAGCTTCTTTCCAGATTTCATCTGAGGATATTTCCTTTTTCACCATAGCCCTCTATGGGCTTCCAAATATCACTTTGCCAATTCCACAAGAACTGTCTTAGCGAAAGGCTTCTTGAGGGGAAAGCTGTAACTCTGTGAGATGATTTCACTGAACAAAAGAAGTTTCTCAGAAAGCTTCTTTCTCTTTGTTATCGGAGGATATTTCCTTTAGCCCTATACTCTTCAAAGGGATCCGAAATATGTGTTCTCAGATTCCACAGAAAGAAGGCTAGCAAAGAGATCCACGAAATACAGATGTAACTCTGTGAGATGAATTAACAGGACACTAAGAAGTTTCTCAGAAAGCTTCTTTCCAGATTTCATCTGAGGATATTTCCTTTTTCACCATAGCCCTCTAGGGGCTTCCAAATATCACTTTGCCAATTCCACAAGAACTGTCTTAGCGAAAGGCTTCTTGAGGGGAAAGCTGTAACTCTGTGAGATGATTTCACAGAACAAAAAGAAGTTTCTCAGAAAGCTTCTTTCTCTTTGTTATCGGAGGATATTTCCTTTGGCCCTATGGTCTTCAAAGGGATCCGAAATATCTGTTCTCAGATTCCACAGAAAGAAGGCTAGCAAAGAGATCCAGGAAATACAGATGTAACTCTGTGAGATGAATTAACAGAACACTAAGCAGTTTCTCAGAAAGCTTCTTTCCAGATTTCATCTGAGGATATTTCCTTTTTCACCATACCCCTATATGGGCTTCCAAATATCACTTTGCCAATTACACAAGAACTGTCTTAGCGAAAGACTTCTTGAGAGGAAAGCTGTAACTCTGTGAGATTATTTCACAGAACACAAAGAAGTTTCTCAGAAAGCTTCTTTCTCTTTGTCATCGGAGGATATTTCCTTTGGCCCTATAGTCTTCAAAGGGATCTGAAATATCTGTTCTCAGATTCCACAGAAATAAGGCTAGCAAAGAGATGTACGAAAAACAGATGTAATTCTGTGAGATGAATTCACAGAACACTAAGTAGTTTCTCAGAAAGCTTCCTTCCAGATTTCATCTGAGGATATTTCCTTTTTCACCATACCCCTCTATGGGCTTCCAAATATCACTTTGCCAATTCCACAAGAACTGACTTACCGAAAGGCTTCTTGAGGGGAAAGCGGTAACGCTGTGAGATGATTTCATAGAACACAAAGAAGTTTCTCAGAAAGCTTCTTTCTCTTTGTTATCGGAGGATATTTCCTTTGGCCCTAGAGTCTTCAAAGGGATCCGAAATATCTGTTCTCAGATTCCAGAGAAATAAGGCTAGCAAAGAGATCTACGAAACACAGATGTAACACTGTGAGATGAATTCACAGAACACCAAGCAGTTTCTCAGAAAGCTTCTTTCCAGATTTCATCTGAGGATATTTACTTTTTCACCATAGCCCTCTACGGTCTTCCAAATATCACTTTGCCAATTCCACAAGAACCGTCTTAGCGAAAGGCTTCTTGAGGGGAAAGCTGTAACTCTGTGAGGTGATTTCACAGAACACAAAGAAGTTTCTCAGAAAGCTTCTTTCTCTTTGTTTTCGGAGGATATTTCCTTTGGCCCTATAGTCTACAAAGGGATCCGAAATATGTGTTCTCAGATTCCACAGAAAGAAGGCTAGCAAAGAGATCCACGAAATACAGATGTAACTCTGTGAGATGAATTCACAGGACACTAAGAAGTTTCTCAGAAAGCTTCTTTCCAGATTTCATCTGAGGATATTTCCTTTTTCACCATAGCCCTCTGGGGGCTTCCAAATATCACTTTTCCAATTCCACAAGAACTGTCTTAGCGAAAGGCTTCTTGAGGGGAAAGCTGTAACTCTGTGAGATGATTTCACAGAACAAAAAGAAGTTTCTCAGAAAGCTTCTTTCTCTTTGTTATCGGAGGATATTTCCTTTGGCCCTATTTTCTTCAAAGGGATCCGAAATATCTGTTCTCAGATTCCACAGAAAGAAGGCTAGCAAAGAGATCCAGGAAATACAGATGTAACTCTGTGAGATGAATTAACAGAACACTAAGCAGTTTCTCAGAAAGCTTCTTTCCAGATTTCATCTGAGGATATTTCCTTTTTCACCATAGCCCTCTATGGGCTTCCAAATATCACTTTGCCAATTACACAAGAACTGTCTTAGCGAAAGACTTCTTGAGAGGAAAGCTGTAACTCTGTGAGATTATTTCACAGAACACAAAGAAGTTTCTCAGAAAGCTTCTTTCTCTTTGTCATCGGAGGATATTTCCTTTGGCCCTATAGTCTTCAAAGGGATCCGAAATATCTGTTCTCAGATTCCACAGAATTAAGGCTAGCAAAGAGATCTACGAAACACAATTGTAACTCAGTGGGATGAATTCACAGAACACTAAGCAGTTTCTCAGAAAGCTTCTTTCCAGATTTCATCTGAGGATATTTCCTTTTTCACCATAGCCCTCTATGGGCTTCCAAATATCACTTTGCCAATTCCACAAGAACTGTCTTAGAGAAAGGCTCCTTGAGGGGAAAGCTGTAACTCTGTGAGATGATTTCACAGAACACAAAGGAGTTTCTCAGAAAGCTTCTTTCTCTTTGTTATCGGAGGATATTTCCTTTGGCCCTATAGTCTTCAAAGGGATCCGAAATATCTGTTCTCAGATTCCACAGAAATAAGGCTAGCAAAGAGAAATACGAAACACAGATGTAACTCTGTGAGATGAATTCACAGAACACCCAGCAGTTTCTCAGAAAGCTTCTTTCCAGATTTCATCTGAGGATATTTCCTTTTTCACCATAGCCCTCTACGGGCTTCCAAATATCACTTTGCCAATTCCACAAGAACTGTCTTAGCGAAAGGCTTCTTGAGGGGAAAGCTGTAACTCTGTGAGATGATTTCACAGAACAAAAAGAAGTTTCTCAGAAAGCTTCTTTCTCTTTGTTATCGGAGGATATTTCCTTTGGCCCTATGGTCTTCAAAGGGATCCGAAATATCTGTTCTCAGATTCCACAGAAAGAAGGCTAGCAAAGGGATCCACGAAATACAGATGTAACTCTGTGAGATGAATTAACAGAACACTAAGCAGTTTCTCAGAAAGCTTCTTTCCAGGTTTCATCTGAGGATATTTCCTTTTTCACCATAGCCCTCTATCGGCTTCCAAATATCACTTTGCCAATTCCACAAGAACTGTCTTAGCGAAAGGCTTCTGGGGGGAAAGCTGTAACTCTGTGAGATGATTTCACAGAACACAAAGAAGTTTCTCAGAAAGCTTCTTTCTCTTTGTTATCGGAGGATATTTCCTTTGTCCCTACAGTATTCAAAGGGATGCGAAATATCTCTTCTCAGATTCCACAGAAAGAAGGCTAGCAAAGAGATCTACGAAACACAGATGTAACTCTGTGAGATGAATTCACAGAACACTAAGCAGTTTCTCAGAAAGCTTCTTTCCAGATTTCATCTGAGGATATTTCCTTTTTCACCGTAGCCCTCTATGGGCTTCCAAATATCACTTTGCCAATTCCACAAGAACGGTCTTAGCGAAAGGCTTCTTGAGGGGAAAGCTGTAACTCTGTGAGATGATTTCACAGAACACAAAGAAATTTCTCAGAAAGCTTCTTTCTCTTTGTTATCGGAGGATATTTCCTTTGGCCCTATAGTCTTCAAAGGGATCCGAAATATCTGTTCTCAGTTTCCCCAGAATTAAGGCTAGCAAAGAGATCTACGAAACACAATTGTAACTCAGTGGGATGAATTCACAGAACAATAAGCAGTTTCTCAGAAAGCTTCTTTCCAGATTTCATCTGAGGATATTTCCTTTTTCACCATAGCCCTCTATGGGCTTCCTAATATCACTTTGCCAATTCCACAAGAACTGTCTTAGAGAAAGGATTCTTGAGGGGAAAGCTGTAACTCTGTGAGATGATTTCACAGAACACAAAGGAGTTTCTCAGAAAGCTTCTTTCTCTTTGTTATCGGAGGATATTTCCTTTGTCCCTATAGTCTTCAAAGGGATCCGAAATATATGTTCTCAGATTCCACAGAAATAAGGCTAGCAATGAGATATACGAAACACAGATGTAACTCTGTGAGATGAATTCACAGAACACTAAGCAGTTTCTCAGAAAGCTTCTTTCCAGATTTCATCTGAGGAAATTTCCTTTTTCACCATAGCCCTCTAGGGGCTTCCAAATATCACTTTGCCAATTCCACAAGAACTGTCTTAGCGAAAGGCTTCTTGAGGGGAAAGCTGTAACTCTGTGAGATGATTTCGAAGAACACAAAGAAGTTTCTCAGAAAGCTTCTTTCTCTTTGTTATCGGAGGATATTTCTTTGGCCCTATGGTCTTCAAAGGGATCCGAAATATCTGTTCTCAGATTCCACAGAAATAAGGCTAGCAAAGGGATCCACGAAATACAGATGTAACACTGTGAGATGAATTAACAGAACACTAAGCAGTTTTTCAGAAAGCTTCTTTCCAGATTTCATCTGAGGATATTTCCTTTTTCACCATAGCCTTCTATGGGCTTCCAAATATCACTTTGCCAATTCCACAAGAACTGTCTTAGCGAAAGGCTTCTTGAGGGGAAAGCTGTAACTCTGTGAGATGATTTCACAGAACACAAAGAAGTTTCTCAGAAAGCTTCTTTCTCTTTGTTATCGGAGGATATTTCCTTTGCCCCTATAGTCTTTAAAGGGATCCGAAATATCTGTTCTCAGATTCCACAGAAAGAAGGCTAGCAAAGAGATACACGAAATACAGATGTAACTCTGTGAGATGAATTAACAGAACACTAAGCAGTTTCTCAGAAAGCTTCTTTCCAGATTTCATCTGAGGATATTTCCTTTTTCACCATACCCCTCTATGGGCTTCCAAATATCACCTGGCCAATTCCACAAGAACTGTCTTAGCGAAAGGCTTCTTGAGGGGAAAGCTGTAACTCTGTGAGATGATTTCACAGAACACAAAGAAGTTTCTCAGAAAGCTTCTTTCTCTTTGTTATCGGAGGATATTTCCTTTGGCCCTATGGTCTGCAAAGGATCCGAAATATCTGTTCTCAGATTCCACAGAAATAAGGCTAGCAAAGAGATCCACGAAATACAGATGTAACTCTGTGAGATGAATTCACAGAACACTAAGCAGCTTCTCAGAAAGCTTCTTTCCAGATTTCATCTGAGGATATTTCCTTTTTCACCATAGCCCTCTTGGCTTCCAAATATCACTTTGCCAATTCCACAAGAAATGTCTTAGCGAAAGGCTTCTTGAGGGGAAAGCTGTAACTCTGTGAGATGATTTCACAGAACACAAAGAAGTTTTTCAGAATGCTTCTTTCTCTTTGTTATCGGAGGATATTTCCTTTGGCCCTATAGTCTTCAAAGGTATCGGAAATATCTGTTCTCAGATTCCACAGAAATAAGGCTCGCAAAGAGATCTACGAAACACAGATGTAACTCTGTGAGATGAATTAACAGAACACTAAGCAGTTTCTCAGAAAGCTTCTTTCCAGATTTCATCTGAGGATATTTCCTTTTTCACCATAGCCCTCTATTGGCTCCCAAATATCACTTTGCCAATTCCAAAAGAACTGTCTTAGCGAAAGGCTTCTTGAGGGGAAAGCTGTAACTCTGTGAGATGATTTCACAGAACACAAAGAAGTTTCTCAGAAAGCTTCTTTCTCTTTGTTATCGGAGGATATTTCCTTTGGCCCTATACTCTTCAAAGGGATCCGAAATATCTGTTCTCAGATTACACAGAAATAAGGCCAGCAAAGAGATCCTCGAAATACACATGTAACTCTGTGAGTGGAAGTCACACATCACAGAGCAGTTTCTCAGAAAGCTTCTTTCCAGCTTTCATCTGAGTATATTTCCTTTTACACCATAGCCCTCTATGGGCTTCCAAATATCACTTTGCCAATTCCACAAGAACTGTCTTAGCGAAAGTCTTCTTGAGGGGAAAGCTGTAACTCTGTGAGATGATTTCACAGAACACAAAGAAGTTTCTCAGAAAGCTTCTTTCTCTTTGTTATCGGAGGATATTTCCTTTGTCCCTATAGTCTTCAAAGGGATCCGAAATATCTGTTCTCAGATTCCACAGAAATAAGGCTAGCAAAGAGATCTACGAAACACAGATGTAACTCTGTGAGATGAATTTACAGAACACTAAGCAGTTTCTCAGAAAGCTTCTTTCCAGATTTCATCTGAGGATATTTCCTTTTTCACCATAGCCCTCTATGGGCTTCCAAATATCACTTTGCCAATTCCACAAGAACTGTCTTAGCGAAAGGCTTCTTGAGCGGAAAGGTGTAACTCTGTGAGATGATTTCACAGAACACTAAGAAGTTTCTCAGAAAGCTTCTTTCTCTTTGTTATCGGAGGATATTTCCTTTGGCCCTATAGTCTTCAAAGGGATCCGAAATATCTGTTCTCAGATTACACAGAAATAAGGCTAGCAAAGAGATCCACGAAATACACATGTAACTCTGTGAGTGGAAGTCACACATCACAGAGCAGTTTCTCAGAAAGCTTCTTTCCAGCTTTCATCTGAGGATATTTCCTTTTACACCATAGCCCTCTATGGGCTTCCAAATATCACTTTGCCAATTCCACAAGAACTGTCTTAGCGAAAGGCTTCTTGAGGGGAAAGCTTTAACTCTGTGAGATGATTTCACAGAACACAAAGAAGTTTCTCAGAAAGCTTCTTTCTCTTTGTTATCGGAGGATATTTCCTTTGGCCCTAGAGTCTTCAAAGGGATCCGAAATATCTGTTCTCAGATTCCAGAGAAATAAGGCTAGCAAAGAGATCTACGAAACACAGATGTAACACTGTGAGATGAATTCACAGAACACCAAGCAGTTTCTCAGAAAGCTTCTTTCCAGATTTCATCTGAGGATATTTACTTTTTCACCATAGCCCTCTACGGTCTTCCAAATATCACTTTGCCAATTCCACAAGAACCGTCTTAGCGAAAGGCTTCTTGAGGGGAAAGCTGTAACTCTGTGAGGTGATTTCACAGAACACAAAGAAGTTTCTCAGAAAGCTTCTTTCTCTTTGTTTTCGGAGGATATTTCCTTTGGCCCTATAGTCTACAAAGGGATCCGAAATATGTGTTCTCAGATTCCACAGAAAGAAGGCTAGCAAAGAGATCCACGAAATACAGATGTAACTCTGTGAGATGAATTCACAGGACACTAAGAAGTTTCTCAGAAAGCTTCTTTCCAGATTTCATCTGAGGATATTTCCTTTTTCACCATAGCCCTCTGGGGGCTTCCAAATATCACTTTGCCAATTCCACAAGAACTGTCTTAGCGAAAGGCTTCTTGAGGGGAAAGCTGTAACTCTGTGAGATGATTTCACAGAACACAAAGAAGTTTCTCAGAAAGCTTCTTTCTCTTTGTTATCGGAGGATATTTCCTTTGGCCCTATGGTCTTCAAAGGGATCCGAAATATCTGTTCTCAGATTCCACAGAAAGAAGGCTAGCAAAGAGATCCAGGAAATACAGATGTAACTCTGTGAGATGAATTAACAGAACACTAAGCAGTTTCTCAGAAAGCTTCTTTCCAGATTTCATCTGAGGATATTTCCTTTTTCACCATACCCCTATATGGGCTTCCAAATATCACTTTGCCAATTACACAAGAACTGTCTTAGCGAAAGACTTCTTGAGAGGAAAGCTGTAACTCTGTGAGATTATTTCACAGAACACAAAGAAGTTTCTCAGAAAGCTTCTTTCTCTTTGTCATCGGAGGATATTTCCTTTGGCCCTATAGTCTACAAAGGGATCCGAAATATGTGTTCTCAGATTCCACAGAAAGAAGGCTAGCAAAGAGATCCACGAAATACAGATGTAACTCTGTGAGATGAATTAACAGGACACTAAGAAGTTTCTCAGAAAGCTTCTTTCCAGATTTCATCTGAGGATATTTCCTTTTTCACCATAGCCCTCTGGGGGCTTCCAAATATCACTTTGCCAATTCCACAAGAACTGTCTTAGCGAAAGGCTTCTTGAGGGGAAAGCTGTAACTCTGTGAGATGATTTCACAGAACAAAAAGAAGTTTCTCAGAAAGCTTCTTTCTCTTTGTTATCGGAGGATATTTCCTTTGGCCCTATGGTCTTCAAAGGGATCCGAAATATCTGTTCTCAGATTCCACAGAAGGAAGGCTAGCAAAGGGATCCACGAAATACAGATGTAACTCTGTGAGATGAATTAACAGAACACTAAGCAGTTTCTCCGAAAGCTTCTTTCCAGATTTCATCTGAGGATATTTCCTTTTTCACCATAGCCCTCTAAGGGCTTCCAAATATCACTTTGCCAATTCCACAAGAACTGTCTTAGCGAAAGGCTTCTTGAGGGGAAAGCTGTAACTCTGTGAGATGATTTCACAGAACACAAAGAAATTTCTCAGAAAGCTTCTTTCTCTTTGTTATCGGAGGATATTTCCTTTGGCCCTATAGTCTTCAAAGGGATCCGAAATATCTGTTCTCAGATTCCACAGAATTAAGGCTAGCAAAGAGATGTACGAAACACAATTGTAACTCAGTGGGATGAATTCACAGAACACTAAGCAGTTTCTCAGAAAGCTTCTTTCCAGATTTCATCTGAGGATATTTCCTTTTTCACCATAGCCCTCTATGGGCTTCCAAATATCACTTTGCCAATTCCACAAAAACTGTCTTAGAGAAAGGCTCCATGAGGGGAAAGCTGTAACTCTGTGAGATGATTTCACAGAACACAAAGGAGTTTCTCAGAAAGCTTCTTTCTCTTTGTTATCGGAGGATATTTCCTTTGGCCCTATAGTCTTCAAAGGGATCCGAAATATCTGTTCTCAGATTCCACAGAAATAAGGCTAGCAAAGAGAAATACGAAACACAGATGTAACTCTGTGAGATGAATTCACAGAACACCCAGCAGTTTCTCAGAAAGCTTCTTTCCAGATTTCATCTGAGGATATTTCCTTTTTCACCATAGCCCTCTACGGGCTTCCAAATATCACTTTGCCAATTCCACAATAACTGTCTTAGCGAAAGGCTTCTTGAGGGGAAAGCTGTAACTCTGTGAGATGATTTCACAGAACACAAAGAAGTTTCTCAGAAAGCTTCTTTCTCTTTGTTATCGGAGGATATTTCCTTTGGCCCTATGGTCTTCAAAGGGATCCGAAATATCTGTTCTCAGATTCCACAGAAAGAAGGCTAGCAAAGGGATCCACGAAATACAGATGTAACTCTGTGAGATGAATTAACAGAACACTAAGCAGTTTCTCAGAAAGCTTCTTTCCAGGTTTCATCTGAGGATATTTCCTTTTTCACCATAGCCCTCTATCGGCTTCCAAATATCACTTTGCCAATTCCACAAGAAC
Organism: Macaca nemestrina; assembly: GCF_043159975.1. Taxonomy (NCBI): domain Eukaryota; kingdom Metazoa; phylum Chordata; class Mammalia; order Primates; family Cercopithecidae; genus Macaca; species Macaca nemestrina. Next base: position 96,669,106 of record NC_092134.1, read on the forward strand.
TGTCTTAGCGAAAGGCTTCTGGGGGGAAAGCTGTAACTCTGTGAGATGATTTCACAGAACACAAAGAAGTTTCTCAGAAAGCTTCTTTCTCTTTGTTATCGGAGGATATTTCCTTTGTCCCTACAGTATTCAAAGGGATGCGAAATATCTGTTCTCAGATTCCACAGAAATAAGGCTAGCAAAGAGATCCACGAAATACAGATGTAACTCTGTGAGATGAATTCACAGAACACTAAGCAGTTTCTCAGAAAGCTTCTTTCCAGATTTCATCTGAGGATATTTCCTTTTTCACCATAGCCCTCTTGGCTTCCAAATATCACTTTGCCAATTCCACAAGAACTGTCTTAGCGAAAGGCTTCTTGAGGGGAAAGCTGTGACTCTGTGATATGATTTCACAGAACACAAAGAAGTTTCTCAGATAGCTTCTTTCTCTTTGTTATCGGAGGATATTTCCTTTGGCCCTATAGTCTTCAAAGGGATCTGAAATATCTGTTCTCAGATTCCACAGAAAGAAGGCTAGCAAGGAGATCCACGAAATACAGATGTAACTCTGTGAGATGAATTAACAGAACACTAAGCAGTTTCTCAGAAAGCTTCTTTCCAGATTTCATCTGAGGATATTTCCTTTTTCACCATAGCCCTTTATGGGCTTCCAAATATCACTTTGCCAATTGCACAAGATCTGTCTTAGCGAAAGGTTTCTTAAGGGGAAAGCTGTAACTCTGTGAGATGATTTCACAGAACACAAAGAAGTTTCTCCGAAAGCTTCTTTCTCTTTGTTATCGGAGGATATTTCCTTTGGCCCTATAGTCTTCAAAGGGATCCGAAATATCTGTTCTCAGATTCCACAGAAATAAGGCTAGCAAAGAGATCCACGAAATACAGATGTAACTCTGTGAGATGAATTAACAGAACACTAAGCAGTTTCTCAGAAAGCTTCTTTCCTAATTTCATCTGAGGATATTTCCTTTTTCACCGTAGCCCTCTATGGGCTTCCAAATATCACTTTGCCAATTCCACAAGAACTGTCTTAGCGAAAGACTTCTTGAGGGGAAAGCTGTAGCTCTGTGAGATGATTTCACAGAACACAAAGAAGTTTCTCAGAAAGCTTCTTTCTCTTTGTTATCGGAGGATATTTCCTTTGGCCCTATAGTCTTCAAAGGGATCCCAAATATCTGTTCTCAGATTCCACAGAAAGAAGGCTAGCAAAGAGAACTACGAAACACAGATGTAACTCTGTGAGATGAATTCGCAGAAAAATAAGAAGTTTCTCAGAAAGCTTCTTTCCAGATTTCATCTGAGGATATTTCCTTTTTCACCATAGCCCTCTATGGGCTTCCAAATATCACTTTGCCAATTCCACAAGAACTGTCTTAGCGAAAGGCTTCTTGAGGGGAAAGCTGTAACTCTGTGAGATGATTTCACAGAACACAAAGAAGTTTCTCAGAAAGCTTCTTTCTCTTTGTTATCGGAGGATATTTCCTTTGGCCCTACAGTCTTCAAAGGGATGCGAAATATCTCTTCTCAGATTCCACAGAAAGAAGACGAGCAAAGAGATCTACGAAACACAGATGTAACTCTGTGAGATGAATTCACAGAACACTAAGCAGTTTCTCAGAAAGCTTCTTTCCAGATTTCATCTGAGGATATTTCCTTTTCACCATAGCCCTCTAAGGGCTTCCAAATATCACTATGCCAATTCCACAAGAACTGTATTAGCGAAAGGCTTCTTGAGGGGAAAGCTGTAACTCTGTGAGATGATTTCACAGAACACAAAGAAGTTTCTCAGAAAGCTTCTTTCTCTTTGTTATCGGAGGATACTTCCTTTGGCCCTATAGTCTTCAAAGGGATCCGAAATATGTGTTCTCAGATTCCACAGAAAGAAGACTAGCAAAGAGATCCACGAAATACAGATGTAACTCTGTCAGATGAATTAACAGGACACTAAGAAGTTTCTCAGAAAGCTTCTTTCCAGATTTCATCTGAGGATATTTCCTTTTTCACCATAGCCCTCTGGGGGCTTCCAAATATCACTTTGCCAATTCCACAAGAACTGTCTTAGCGAAAGGATTCTTGAGGGGAAAGCTGTAACTCTGTGAGATGATTTCACAGAACAAAAAGAAGTTTCTCAGAAAGCTTCTTTCTCTTTGTTATCGGAGGATATTTCCTTTGGCCCTATGGTCTTCAAAGGGATCCGAAATATCTGTTCTCAGATTCCACAGAAAGAAGGCTAGCAAAGGGATCCACGAAATACAGATGTAACTCTGTGAGATGAATTAACAGAACACTAAGCAGTTTCTCAGAAAGCTTCTTTCCAGATTTCATCTGAGGATATTTCCTTTTTCACCATAGCACTCTATCGGCTTCCAAATATCACTTTGCCAATTCCACAAGAACTGTCTTAGCGAAAGGCTTCTGGGGGGAAAGCTGTAACTCTGTGAGATGATTTCACAGAACACAAAGAAGTTTCTCAGAAAGCTTCTTTCTCTTTGTTATCGGAGGATATTTCCTTTGGCCCTACAGTCTTCAAAGGGATGCGAAATATCTCTTCTCAGATTCCACAGAAAGAAGACGAGCAAAGAGATCTACGAAACACAGATGTAACTCTGTGAGATGAATTCACAGAACACTAAGCCGTTTCTCAGAAATCTTCTTTCCAGATTTCATCTGAGGATATTTCCTTTTTCACCATAGCCCTCTATGGGCTTCCAAATATCAAGTTGCCAATTCCACAAGAACTGTCTTAGCGAAAGGCTTCTTGAGGGGAAAGCTGTAACTCTGTGAGATGATTTCACAGAACACAAAGAAACTTCTCAGAAAACTTCTTTCTCTCTGTTATCGGAGGATATTTCCTTTGGCCCTATAGTCTTCAAAGGGATCCGAAATATCTGTTCTCAGATTCCACTGAAATAAGGCTAGCAAAGAGATATACGAAACACAGATGTAACTCTGTGAGATGAATTCACAGAACACCAAGCAGTTTCTCAGAAAGCTTCTTTCCAGATTTCATCTGAGGATATTTCCTTTTTCACCATAGCCCTCTACGGGCTTCCATATATCTCTTTGCCAATTGCACAAGAACTGTCTTAGCGAAAGGCTTCTTGAGGGGAAAGCTGTAACTCTGTGAGATGATTTCACAGAACAAAAAGAAGTTTCTCAGAAAGCTTCTTTCTCTTTGTTATCGGAGGATATTTCCTTTGGCCCTATGGTCTTCAAAGGGATCCGATATATCTGTTCTCAGATTCCACAGAAAGAAGGCTAGCAAAGGGATCCACGAAATACAGATGTAACTCTGTGAGATGAATTTACAGAACACTAAGCAGTTTCTCAGAAAGCTTCTTTCCAGGTTTCATCTGAGGATATTTCCTTTTTCACCATAGCCCTCTATCGGCTTCCAAATATCACTTTGCCAATTCCACAAGAACTGTCTTAGCGAAAGGCTTCTCGGGGGAAAGCTGTAACTCTGTGAGATGATTTCACAGAACACAAAGAAGTTTCTCAGAAAGCTTCTTTCTCTTTGTTATCGGAGGATATTTCCTTTGGCCCTACAGGCTTCAAAGGGATGCGAAATATCTCTTCTCAGATTCCACAGAAAGAAGGCGAGCAAAGAGATCTAGGAAACATAGATGTAACTCTGTGAGATGAATTCACAGAACACTAAGCAGTTTCTCAGAAAGCTTCTTTCCAGATTTCATCTGAGGATATTTCCTTTTTCACCATAGCCCTCTATGGGCTTCCAAATATCACTTTGCCAATTCCACAAGAACTGTCTTAGCGAAAGGCTTCTTGAGGGGAAAGCTGTAACTCTGTGAGATGATTTCACAGAACACAAAGAAATTTCTCAGAAAGCTTCTTTCTCTTTGTTATCGGAGGATATTTCCTTTGGCCCTATAGTCTTCAAAGGGATCCGAAATATCTGTTCTCAGATTCCACAGAATTAAGGCTAGCAAAGAGATCTACGAAACACAATTGTAATTCAGTGGGATGAATTAACAGAACACTAAGCAGTTTCTCAGAAAGCTTCTTTCCAGATTTCATCTGAGGATATTTCCTTTTTCACCATAGCCCTCTATGGGCTTCCAAATATCACTTTGCCAATTCCACAAGAACTGTCTTAGAGAAAGGCTTCTTGAGGGGAAAGCTGTAACTCTGTGAGATGATTTCACAGAATACAAAGGTGTTTCTTAGAAAGCTTCTTTCTCTTTGTTATCGGAGGATATTTCCTTTGGCCCTATAGTCTTCAAAGGGATCCGAAATATCTGTTCCCAGATTCCACAGAAATAAGGCTAGCAAAGAGATATACGAAACACAGATGTAACACTGTGAGATGAATTCACAGAACACCAAGCAGTTTCTCAGAAAGCTTCTTTCCAGATTTCATCTGAGGATATTTCCTTTTTCACCATAGCCCTCTACGGTCTTCCAAATATCACGTTGCCAATTCCACAAGAACTGTCTTAGCGAAAGGCTTCTTGAGGGGAAAGCTCTAACTCTGTGAGATGATTTCACAGAACACAAAGAAGTTTCTCAGAAAGCTTCTTTCTCTTTGTTATCGGAGGATATTTCCTTTGGCCCTATAGTCTTCAAAGGGATCCGACATATGTGTTCTCAGATTCCACAGAAAGAAGGCTAGCAAAGAGATCCACGAAATACAGATGTAACTCTGTCAGATGAATTAACAGGACACTAAGAAGTTTCTCAGAAAGCTTCTTTCCAGATTTCATCTGAGGATATTTCCTTTTTCACCATAGCCCTCTATGGGCTTCCAAATATCACTTTGCCAATTCCACAAGAACTGTCTTAGCGAAAGGCTTCTTGAGGGGAAAGCTGTAACTCTGTGAGATGATTTCACAGAACACAAAGAAGTTTCTCAGAAAGCTTCTTTCTCTTTGTTATCGGAGGATATTCCCATTGGCCCTATGATCTTCAAAGGGATCCGAAATATCTGTTCTCAGATTCCACAAAAGTAAGGCTAGCAAAGAGATCTACGAAACACAGATGTAACTCTGTGTGATGAATTCACAGAACACTAAACAGTTTCTCAGAAAGCTTCTTTCCAGATTTCATCTGAGGATATTTCCTTTTTCACCATAGCCCTCTATGGGCTTCCAAATATCACTTTGCCAATTCCACAAGAACTGTCTTAGCGAAAGGCTTCTTGAGGGGAAAGCTGTAACTCTGTGAGATGATTTCACAGAACAGAAAGAAGTTTCTCAGAAAGCTTCTTTCTCTTTGTTATCGGAGGATATTTCCTTTGGCCCTATAGTCTTCAAAGGGATCCGAAATATCTCTTCTCAGATTCCACAGAAATAAGGCTCGCAAAGAGATCTACGAAACACAGATGTAAATCTGTGAGATGAATTCACAGAACACTAAGCAGTTTCTCAGAAAGCTTCTTTCCAGATTTCATCTGAGGATATTTCCTTTTTCACCATAGCCCTCTATGGGCTTCCAAATATCACTTTGCCAATTCCACAAGAACTGTCTTAGCGAAAGGCTTCCTGAGGGGAAAGCTGTAACTCTGTGAGATGATTTCACAGAACACAAAGAAATTTCTCAGAAAGCTTCTTTCTCTTTGTTATCGGAGGATATTTCCTTTGGCCCTATAGTCTTCAAAGGGATCCGAAATATCTGTTCTCAGATTCCACAGAAAGAAGGCTAGCAAAGAGATCTACGAAACACAATTGTAACTCAGTGGGATGAATTAACAGAACACTAAGCAGTTTCTCACAAAGCTTCTTTCCAGATTTCATCTGAGGATATTTCCTTTTTCACCATAGCCCTCTATTGGCTTCCAAATATCACTTTGCCAATTCCACAAGAACTGTCTTAGAGAAAGGCTTCTTGAGGGGAAAGCTGTAGCTCTGTGAGATGATTTCACAGAACACAAAGGAGTTTCTCAGAAAGCTTCTTTCTCTTTGTTATCGGAGGATATTTCCTTTGGCCCTATAGTCTTCAAAGGGATCCGAAATATCTGTTCTCAGATTCCACAGAAAGAAGGCTAGCAAAGAGATCTACGAAACACAGATGTAACTCTGTGAGATGAATTCACAGAACACTAAGCCGTTTCTCAGAAATCTTCTTTCCAGATTTCATCTGAGGATATTTCCTTTTTCACCATAGCCCTCTATGGGCTTCCAAATATCAAGTTGCCAATTCCACAAGAACTGTCTTAGCGAAAGGCTTCTTGAGGGGAAAGCTGTAACTCTGTGAGATGATTTCACAGAACACAAAGAAACTTCTCAGAAAACTTCTTTCTCTCTGTTATCGGAGGATATTTCCTTTGGCCCTATAGTCTTCAAAGGGATCCGAAATATCTGTTCTCAGATTCCACAGAAATAAGGCTAGCAAAGAGATATACGAAACACAGATGTAACTCAGTGGGATGAATTAACAGAACACTAAGCAGTTTCTCAGAAAGCTTCTTTCCAGATTTCATCTGAGGATATTTCCTTTTTCACCATACCCCTATATGGGCTTCCAAATATCACTTTGCCAATTACACAAGAACTGTCTTAGCGCAAGACTTCTTGAGAGGAAAGCTGTAACTCTGTGAGATTATTTCAAGAACACAAAGAAGTTTCTCAGAAAGCTTCTTTCTCTTTGTTATCGGAGGATATTTCCTTTGGCCCTATAGTCTTCAAAGGGATCCGAAATATCTGTTCTCAGATTCCACAGAAATAAGGCTAGCAAAGAGATGTACGAAAAACAGATGTAACTCTGTGAGATGAATTTACAGAACACTGAGTAGTTTCTCAGAAAGCTTCTTTCCAGATTTCATCTGAGGATATTTCCTTTTTTACCATAGCCCTCTATGGGCTTCCAAATATCACTTTGCCAATTCCACAAGAACTGACTTACCGAAAGGCTTCTTGAGGGGAAAGCTGTAACTCTGTGAGATGATTTCATAGAACACAAAGAAGTTTCTCAGAAAGCTTCTTTCTCTTTGTTATCGGAGGATATTTCCTTTGGCCCTATAGTCTTCAAAGGGATCCGAAATATCTGTTCTCAGATTCCACAGAAATAAGACTAGCAAAGAGATATACGAAACACAGATGTAACTCTGTGAGATGAATTCACATAAGACCAACCAGTTTCTCAGAAACCTTCTTTCCATATTTCATCTGAGGATATTTCCTTTTTCACCATAGCCCTCTATGGGCTTCCAAATATCACTTTGCCAATTCCACAAGAACTGTCTTAGCGAAAGGCTTCTTGAGGCGAAAGCTGTAACTCTGTGAGATGAGTTCACAGAACACAAAGAAGTTTCTCAGAAAGCTTCTTTCTCTTTGTTATCGGAGTATATTTCCTTTGCCCCTATAGTCTTCAAAGGGATCCGAAATATCTGTTCTCAGATTCCGCAGAAATAAGGCTAGCAAAGAGATCTACGAAACACAGATGTAACTCTGTGAGATGAAATCACAGAACACTAAGCAGTTTCTCAGAAAGCTCCTTTCCAGATTTCATCTGAGGATATTTCCTTTTTCACCATAGCCCTCTATGGGCTTCCAAATATCACTTTGCCAATTCCACAAGAACTATCTTAGCGAAAGGATTCTTGAGGGGAAAGCTGTAACTCTGTGAGATGATTTCACAGAACACAATGAAGTTTCTCAGAAAGCTTCTTTCTCTTTGTTATCGGAGGATATTTCCTTTGGCCCTATGGTCTTCAAAGGGATCCGAAATATCTGTTCTCAGATTCCACAGAAATAAGGCTAGCAAAGGGATCCACGAAATACAGATGTAACTCTGTGAGATGAATTAACAGAACACTAAGCAGTTTCTCAGAAAGCTTCTTTCCAGATTACATCTGAGGATATTTCCTTTTTCACCATAGCCTTCTATGGGCTTCCAAATATCACTTTGCCAATTCCACAAGAACTGTCTTAGCTAAAGGCTTCTTCAGAGGAAAGCTGTAACTCTGTGAGATGATTTCACAGAACACAAAGAAGTTTCTCAGAAAGCTTCTTTCTCTTTCTTATCGGAGGATATTTCCTTTGGCCCTATAGTCTTCAAAGGGATCCGAAATATCTGTTCTCAGATTCCACAGAAATAAGGCTAGCAAAGAGATATACGAAACACAGATGTAACTCTGTGAGATGAATTCACATAAGACCAAGCAGTTTCTCAGAAAGCTTCTTTCCATATTTCATCTGAGGATATTTCCTTTTTCACCATAGCCCTCTATGGGCTTCCAAATATCACTTTGCCAATTCCACAAGAACTGTCTTAGCGAAAGGCTTCTTGAGGCGAAAGCTGTAACTCTGTGAGATGAGTTCACAGAACACAAAGAAGTTTCTCAGAAAGCTTCTTTCTCTTTGTTATCGGAGTATATTTCCTTTGCCCCTATAGTCTTCAAAGGGATCCGAAATATCTGTTCTCAGATTCCGCAGAAATAAGGCTAGCAAAGAGATCTACGAAACACAGATGTAACTCTGTGAGATGAAATCACAGAACACTAAGCAGTTTCTCAGAAAGCTTCTTTCCAGATTTCATCTGAGGATATTTCCTTTTTCACCATAGCCCTCTATGGGCTTCCAAATATCACTTTGCCAATTCCACAAGAACTATCTTAGCGAAAGGATTCTTGAGGGGAAAGCTGTAACTCTGTGAGATGATTTCACAGAACACAATGAAGTTTCTCAGAAAGCTTCTTTCTCTTTGTTATCGGAGGATATTTCCTTTGGCCCTATGGTCTTCAAAGGGATCCGAAATATCTGTTCTCAGATTCCACAGAAATAAGGCTAGCAAAGGGATCCACGAAATACAGACGTAACTCTGTGAGATGAATTAACAGAACACTAAGCAGTTTCTCAGAAAGCTTCTTTCCAGATTACATCTGAGGATATTTCCTTTTTCACCATAGCCCTCTATGGGCTTCCAAATATCACTTTGCCAATTCCACAAGAACTGTCTTAGCTAAAGGCTTCTTCAGAGGAAAGCTGTAACTCTGTGAGATGATTTCACAGAACACAAAGAAGTTTCTCAGAAAGCTTCTTTCTCTTTCTTATCGGAGGATATTTCCTTTGGCCCTATAGTCTTCAAAAGGATCCGTAATATCTGTTCTCAGATTCCACAGAAAGAAGGCTAGCAAAGAGATCCACGAAATACAGATGTAACTCTGTGAGATGAATTAACAGAACACTAAGCAGTTTCTCAGAAAGCTTCTTTCCAGATTTCATCTGAGGATATTTCCTTTTTCACCATACCCCTCTATGGGCTTCCAAATATCACTTTGCCAATTCCACAAGAACTGTCTTAGCGAAAGGCTTCTTGAGGGGAAAGCTGTAACTCTTTGAGATGATTTCACAGAACACAAAGAAGTTTCTCAGAAAGCTTCTTTCTCTTTGTTATCGGAGGATATTTCCTTTGGCCCTATGGTCTTCAAAGGATCCGAAATATCTGTTCTCAGATTCCACAGAAAGAAGGCTAGCAAAGAGATCCACGAAATACAGATGTAACTCTGTGAGATGAATTCACAGAACACTAAACAGTTTCTCAGAAAGCTTCTTTCCAGATTTCATCTGAGGATATTTCCTTTTTCACCATAGCCCTCTAAGGGCTTCCAAATATCACTTTGCCAATTCCACAAGAACTGTCTTAGCGAAAGGCTTCTTGAGGGGAAACCTGTAACTCTGTGAGATGATTTCACAGAACACAAAGAAGTTTCTCAGATAACTTCTTTCTCTTTGTTATCGGAGGATATTTCCTTTGGCCCTATAGTCTTCAAAGGGATCCCAAATATCTGTTCTCAGATTCCACAGAAAGAAGGCTAGCAAAGAGAACTACGAAACAACAGATGTAACTCTGTGAGATGAATTCGCAGAAAAATAAGAACTTTCTCAGAAAGCTTCTTTCCAGATTTCATCTGAGGATATTTCCTTTTTCACCATAGCCCTCTATGGGCTTCCAAATATCACTTTGCCAATTCCACAAGAACTGTCTTAGCGAAAGGCTTCTTGAGGGGAAAGCTGTAACTCTGTGAGATGATTTCACAGAACACAAAGAAGTTTCTCAGAAAGCTTCTTTCTCTTTGTTATCGGAGGATATTTCCTTTGGCCCTATAGTCTTCAAAGGGATCCGAAATATCTCTTCTCAGATTCCACAGAAATAAGGCTCGCAAAGAGATCTACGAAACACAGATGTAAATCTGTGAGATGAATTCACAGAACACTAAGCAGTTTCTCAGAAAGCTTCTTTCCAGATTTCATCTGAGGATATTTCCTTTTTCACCATAGCCCTCTATGGGCTTCCAAATATCACTTTGCCAATTCCACAAGAACTGTCTTAGCGAAAGGCTTCCTGAGGGGAAAGCTGTAACTCTGTGAGATGATTTCACAGAACACAAAGAAATTTCTCAGAAAGCTTCTTTCTCTTTGTTATCGGAGGATATTTCCTTTGGCCCTATAGTCTTCAAAGGGATCCGAAATATCTGTTCTCAGATTCCACAGAAAGAAGGCTAGCAAAGAGATCTACGAAACACAATTGTAACTCAGTGGGATGAATTAACAGAACACTAAGCAGTTTCTCACAAAGCTTCTTTCCAGATTTCATCTGAGGATATTTCCTTTTTCACCATAGCCCTCTATTGGCTTCCAAATATCACTTTGCCAATTCCACAAGAACTGTCTTAGAGAAAGGCTTCTTGAGGGGAAAGCTGTAACTCTGTGAGATGATTTCACCGAACACAAAGAAGTTTCTCAGAAAGCTTCTTTCTCTTTGTTATCGGAGGATATTTCCTTTGGCCCTATAGTCTTCAAAGGGATCCGAAATATCTGTTCTCAGATTCCACAGAAAGAAGGCTAGCAAAGAGATCTACGAAACACAGATGTAACTCTGTGAGATGAATTCACAGAACACTAAGCCGTTTCTCAGAAATCTTCTTTCCAGATTTCATCTGAGGATATTTCCTTTTTCACCATAGCCCTCTATGGGCTTCCAAATATCAAGTTGCCAATTCCACAAGAACTGTCTTAGCGAAAGGCTTCTTGAGGGGAAAGCTGTAACTCTGTGAGATGATTTCACAGAACACAAAGAAACTTCTCAGAAAACTTCTTTCTCTCTGTTATCGGAGGATATTTCCTTTGGCCCTATAGTCTTCAAAGGGATCCGAAATATCTGTTCTCAGATTCCACAGAAATAAGGCTAGCAAAGAGATATACGAAACACAGATGTAACTCAGTGGGATGAATTAACAGAACACTAAGCAGTTTCTCAGAAAGCTTCTTTCCAGATTTCATCTGAGGATATTTCCTTTTTCACCATAGCCCTCTATGGGCTTCCAAATATCACTTTGCCAATTCCACAAGAACTGTCTTAGCGAAAGACTTCTTGAGGGGAAAGCTGTAGCTCTGTGAGATGATTTCACAGAACACAAAGAAGTTTCTCAGAAAGCTTCTTTCTCTTTGTTTTCGGAGGATATTTCCTTTGGCCCTATAGTCTTCAAAGGGATACCAAATATCTGTTCTCAGATTCCACAGAAAGAAGGCTAGCAAAGAGAACTACGAAACACAGATGTAACTCTGTGAGATGAATTCGCAGAAAAATAAGAAGTTTCTAAGAAAGCTTCTTTCCAGATTTGATCTGAGGATATTTCCTTTTTCACCATAGCCCTCTATGGGCTTCCAAATATCACTTTGCCAATTCCACAAGATCTGTCTTAGCGAAAGGCTTCTTCAGGGGAAAGCTGTAATTCTGTGAGATGATTTCACAGAACAAAAAGAAGTTTCTCAGAAAGCTTCTTTCTCTTTGTTATCGGAGGATATTTCCTTTGGCCCTATAGTCTTCAAAGGGATCCGAAATATCTCTTCTCAGATTCCACGGAAAGAAGGCTAGCAAAGAGATCTACGAAACACAGATGTAACTCTGTGAGATGAATTCACAGAACACTAAGCAGTTTCTCAGAAAGCTTCTTTCCAGATTTCATCTGAGGATATTTCCTTTTTCACCATAGCCCTCTATGGGCTTCGAAATATCACTTTGCCAATTCCACAAGAACTGTCTTAGCGAAAGGCTTCTTGAGGGGAAAGCTGTAACTCTGTGAGATGATTTCACAGAACACAAAGAAATTTCTCAGAAAGCTTCTTTCTCTTTGTTATCGAAGGATATTTGCTTTGGCCCTAGAGTCTTCAAAGAGATCCGAAATATCTGTTCTCAGGTTCCACAGAATTAAGGGTAGCAAAGAGATCTACGAAACACAATTGTAACTCAGTGGGATGAATTCACAGAACACTAAGCAGTTTCTCAGAAAGCTTCTTTTCAGATTTCATCTGAGGATATTTCCTTTTTCACCATAGCCCTCTATGAGCTTCCAAATATCACTTTTCCAATTCCACAAGAACTGTCTTAGAGAAAGGCTTCTTGAGGGGAAAGCTGTAACTCTGTGAGATGATTTCACAGAACACAAAGGAGTTTCTCAGAAAGCTTCTTTCTCTTTGTTATCGGAGGATATTTCCTTTGGCCCTATAGTCTTCAAAGGGATCCGAAATATCTGTTCTCAGATTCCACAGAAATAAGGCTAGCAAAGAGATATACGAAACACAGATGTAACTCTGTGAGATGAATTCACAGAACACCAAGCAGTTTCTCAGAAAGCTTCTTTCCAGATTTCATCTGAGGATATTTCCTTTTTCACCATAGCCCTCTATGGGCTTCCAAATATCACTTTGCCAATTCCACAAGAACTATCTTAGCGAAAGGCTTCTTGAGGGGAAAGCGGTAACTCTGTGAGATGATTTCACAGAACACAAAGAAGTTTCTCAGAAAGCTTCTTTCTCTTTGTTATCGGAGGATATTTCCTTTGGCCCTATGTTCTTCAAAGGGATCCGAAATATCTGTTCTCAGATTCCACAGAAAGAAGCCTAGCAAAGAGATCCAGGAAATACAGATGTAACTCTGTGAGATGAATTAACAGAACACTAAGCAGTTTCTCAGAAAGCTTCTTTCCAGATTTCATCTGAGGATATTTCCTTTTTCACCATACCCCTATATGGGCTTCCAAATATCACTTTGCCAATTACACAAGAACTGTCTTAGCGCAAGACTTCTTGAGAGGAAAGCTGTAACTCTGTGAGATTATTTCAAGAACACAAAGAAGTTTCTCAGAAAGCTTCTTTCTCTTTGTTATCGGAGGATATTTCCTTTGGCCCTATAGTCTTCAAAGGGATCCGAAATATCTGTTCTCAGATTCCACAGAAATAAGGCTAGCAAAGAGATGTACGAAAAACAGATGTAACTCTGTGAGATGAATTTACAGAACACTGAGTAGTTTCTCAGAAAGCTTCTTTCCAGATTTCATCTGAGGATATTTCCTTTTTTACCATAGCCCTCTATGGGCTTCGAAATATCACTTTGCCAATTCCACAAGAACTGACTTACCGAAAGGCTTCTTGAGGGGAAAGCTGTAACTCTGTGAGATGATTTCATAGAACACAAAGAAGTTTCTCAGAAAGCTTCTTTCTCTTTGTTATCGGAGGATATTTCCTTTGGCCCTATAGTCTTCAAAGGGATCCGAAATATCTGTTCTCAGATTCCACAGAAATAAGGCTAGCAAAGAGATATACGAAACACAGATGTAACTCTGTGAGATGAATTCACATAAGACCAAGCAGTTTCTCAGAAAGCTTCTTTCCAGATTTCATCTGAGGATATTTCCTTTTTCACCATAGCCCTCTATGGGCTTCCAAATATCACTTTGCCAATTCCACAAGAACTGTCTTAGCGAAAGGCTTCTTGAGGCGAAAGCTGTAACTCTGTGAGATGAGTTCACAGAACACAAAGAAGTTTCTCAGAAAGCTTCTTTCTCTTTGTTATCGGAGTATATTTCCTTTGCCCCTATAGTCTTCAAAGGGATCCGAAATATCTGTTCTCAGATTCCGCAGAAATAAGGCTAGCAAAGAGATCTACGAAACACAGATGTAACTCTGTGAGATGAAATCACAGAACACTAAGCAGTTTCTCAGAAAGCTTCTTTCCAGATTTCATCTGAGGATATTTCCTTTTTCACCATAGCCCTCTATGGGCTTCCAAATATCACTTTGCCAATTCCACAAGAACTATCTTAGCGAAAGGATTCTTGAGGGGAAAGCTGTAACTCTGTGAGATGATTTCACAGAACACAATGAAGTTTCTCAGAAAGCTTCTTTCTCTTTGTTATCGGAGGATATTTCCTTTGGCCCTATGGTCTTCAAAGGGATCCGAAATATCTGTTCTCAGATTCCACAGAAATAAGGCTAGCAAAGGGATCCACGAAATACAGATGTAACTCTGTGAGATGAATTAACAGAACACTAAGCAGTTTCTCAGAAAGCTTCTTTCCAGATTACATCTGAGGATATTTCCTTTTTCACCATAGCCCTCTATGGGCTTCCAAATATCACTTTGCCAATTCCACAAGAACTGTCTTAGCTAAAGGCTTCTTCAGAGGAAAGCTGTAACTCTGTGAGATGATTTCACAGAACACAAAGAAGTTTCTCAGAAAGCTTCTTTCTCTTTCTTATCGGAGGATATTTCCTTTGGCCCTATAGTCTTCAAAGGGATCCGAAATATCTGTTCTCAGATTCCACAGAAATAAGGCTAGCAAAGAGATATACGAAACACAGATGTAACTCTGTGAGATGAATTCACATAAGACCAAGCAGTTTCTCAGAAAGCTTCTTTCCATATTTCATCTGAGGATATTTCCTTTTTCACCATAGCCCTCTATGGGCTTCCAAATATCACTTTGCCAATTCCACAAGAACTGTCTTAGCGAAAGGCTTCTTGAGGCGAAAGCTGTAACTCTGTGAGATGAGTTCACAGAACACAAAGAAGTTTCTCAGAAAGCTTCTTTCTCTTTGTTATCGGAGTATATTTCCTTTGCCCCTATAGTCTTCAGAGGGATCCGAAATATCTGTTCTCAGATTCCGCAGAAATAAGGCTAGCAAAGAGATCTACGAAACACAGATGTAACTCTGTGAGATGAAATCACAGAACACTAAGCAGTTTCTCAGAAAGCTTCTTTCCAGATTTCATCTGAGGATATTTCCTTTTTCACCATAGCCCTCTATGGGCTTCCAAATATCACTTTGCCAATTCCACAAGAACTATCATAGCGAAAGGATTCTTGAGGGGAAAGCTGTAACTCTGTGAGATGATTTCACAGAACACAATGAAGTTTCTCAGAAAGCTTCTTTCTCTTTGTTATCGGAGGATATTTCCTTTGGCCCTATGGTCTTCAAAGGGATCCGAAATATCTGTTCTCAGATTCCACAGAAATAAGGCTAGCAAAGGGATCCACGAAATACAGATGTAACTCTGTGAGATGAATTAACAGAACACTAAGCAGTTTCTCAGAAAGCTTCTTTCCAGACTACATCTGAGGATATTTCCTTTTTCACCATAGCCCTCTATGGGCTTCCAAATATCACTTTGCCAATTCCACAAGAACTGTCTTAGCTAAAGGCTTCTTCAGAGGAAAGCTGTAACTCTGTGAGATGATTTCACAGAACACAAAGAAGTTTCTCAGAAAGCTTGTTTCTCTTTCTTATCGGAGGATATTTCCTTTGGCCCTATAGTCTTCAAAAGGATCCGTAATATCTGTTCTCAGATTCCACAGAAAGAAGGCTAGCAAAGAGATCCACGAAATACAGATGTAACTCTGTGAGATGAATTAACAGAACACTAAGCAGTTTCTCAGAAAGCTTCTTTCCAGATTTCATCTGAGGATATTTCCTTTTTCACCATACCCCTCTATGGGCTTCCAAATATCACTTTGCCAATTCCACAAGAACTGTCTTAGCGAAAGGCTTCTTGAGGGGAAAGCTGTAACTCTGTGAGATGATTTCACAGAACACAAAGAAGTTTCTCAGAAAGCTTCTTTCTCTTTGTTATCGGAGGATATTTCCTTTGGCCCTATGGTCTTCAAAGGATCCGAAATATCTGTTCTCGGATTCCACAGAAAGAAGGCTAGCAAAGAGATCCACGAAATACAGATGTAACTCTGTGAGATGAATTCACAGAACACTAAACAGTTTCTCAGAAAGCTTCTTTCCAGATTTCATCTGAGGATATTTCCTTTTTCACCATAGCCCTCTATCGGCTTCCAAATATCACTTTCCCAATTCCACAAGAACTGTCTTAGCGAAAGGCTTTTTGAGGGGAAAGCTGTAACTCTGTGAGATGATTTCACAGAACACAAAGAAGTTTCTCAGATAGCTTCTTTCTCTTTGTTATCGGAGGATATTTCCTTTGGCCCTATAGTCTTCAAAGGGATCCCAAATATCTGTTCTCAGATTCCACAGAAAGAAGGCTAGCAAAGAGAACTACGAAACACAGATGTAACTCTGTGAGATGAATTCGCAGAAAAATAAGAACTTTCTCAGAAAGCTTCTTTCCAGATTTCATCTGAGGATATTTCCTTTTTCACCATAGCCCTCTATGGGCTTCCAAATATCACTTTGCCAATTCCACAAGAACTGTCTTAGCGAAAGGCTTCTTGAGGGGAAAGCTGTAACTCTGTGAGATGATATCACAGAACACAAAGAAGTTTCTCAGAAAGCTTCTTTCTCTTTGTTATCGGAGGATATTTCCTTTGGCCCTATAGTCTTCAAAGGGATCCGAAATATCTCTTCTCAGATTCCACAGAAATAAGGCTCGCAAAGAGATCTACGAAACACAGATGTAAATCTCTGAGATGAATTCACAGAACACTAAGCAGTTTCTCAGAAAGCTTCTTTCCAGATTTCATCTGAGGATATTTCCTTTTTCACCATAGCCCTCTATGGGCTTCCAAATATCACTTTGCCAATTCCACAAGAACTGTCTTAGCGAAAGGCTTCCTGAGGGGAAAGCTGTAACTCTGTGAGATGATTTCACAGAACACAAAGAAATTTCTCAGAAAGCTTCTTTCTCTTTGTTATCGGAGGATATTTCCTTTGGCCCTATAGTCTTCAAAGGGATCCGAAATATCTGTTCTCAGATTCCACAGAAAGAAGGCTAGCAAAGAGATCTACGAAACACAATTGTAACTCAGTGGGATGAATTAACAGAACACTAAGCAGTTTCTCACAAAGCTTCTTTCCAGATTTCATCTGAGGATATTTCCTTTTTCACCATAGCCCTCTATTGGCTTCCAAATATCACTTTGCCAATTCCACAAGAACTGTCTTAGAGAAAGGCTTCTTGAGGGGAAAGCTGTAGCTCTGTGAGATGATTTCACAGAACACAAAGGAGTTTCTCAGAAAGCTTCTTTCTCTTTGTTATCGGAGGATATTTCCTTTGGCCCTATAGTCTTCAAAGGGATCCGAAATATCTGTTCTCAGATTCCACAGAAAGAAGGCTAGCAAAGAGATCTACGAAACACAGATGTAACTCTGTGAGATGAATTCACAGAACACTAAGCCGTTTCTCAGAAATCTTCTTTCCAGATTTCATCTGAGGATATTTCCTTTTTCACCATAGCCCTCTATGGGCTTCCAAATATCAAGTTGCCAATTCCACAAGAACTGTCTTAGCGAAAGGCTTCTTGAGGGGAAAGCTGTAACTCTGTGAGATGATTTCACAGAACACAAAGAAACTTCTCAGAAAACTTCTTTCTCTCTGTTATCGGAGGATATTTCCTTTGGCCCTATAGTCTTCAAAGGGATCCGAAATATCTGTTCTCAGATTCCGCAGAAATAAGGCTAGCAAAGAGATCTACGAAACACAGATGTAACTCTGTGAGATGAAATCACAGAACACTAAGCAGTTTCTCAGAAAGCTTCTTTCCAGATTTCATCTGAGGATATTTCCTTTTTCACCATAGCCCTCTATGGGCTTCCAAATATCACTTTGCCAATTCCACAAGAACTATCTTAGCGAAAGGATTCTTGAGGGGAAAGCTGTAACTCTGTGAGATGATTTCACAGAACACAATGAAGTTTCTCAGAAAGCTTCTTTCTCTTTGTTATCGGAGGATATTTCCTTTGGCCCTATGGTCTTCAAAGGGATCCGAAATATCTGTTCTCAGATTCCACAGAAATAAGGCTAGCAAAGGGATCCACGAAATACAGATGTAACTCTGTGAGATGAATTAACAGAACACTAAGCAGTTTCTCAGAAAGCTTCTTTCCAGATTACATCTGAGGATATTTCCTTTTTCACCATAGCCCTCTATGGGCTTCCAAATATCACTTTGCCAATTCCACAAGAACTGTCTTAGCTAAAGGCTTCTTCAGAGGAAAGCTGTAACTCTGTGAGATGATTTCACAGAACACAAAGAAGTTTCTCAGAAAGCTTCTTTCTCTTTCTTATCGGAGGATATTTCCTTTGGCCCTATAGTCTTCAAAGGGATCCGAAATATCTGTTCTCAGATTCCACAGAAATAAGGCTAGCAAAGAGATATACGAAACACAGATGTAACTCTGTGAGATGAATTCACATAAGACCAAGCAGTTTCTCAGAAAGCTTCTTTCCATATTTCATCTGAGGATATTTCCTTTTTCACCATAGCCCTCTATGGGCTTCCAAATATCACTTTGCCAATTCCACAAGAACTGTCTTAGCGAAAGGCTTCTTGATGCGAAAGCTGTAACTCTGTGAGATGAGTTCACAGAACACAAAGAAGTTTCTCAGAAAGCTTCTTTCTCTTTGTTATCGGAGTATATTTCCTTTGCCCCTATAGTCTTCAGAGGGATCCGAAATATCTGTTCTCAGATTCCGCAGAAATAAGGCTAGCAAAGAGATCTACGAAACACAGATGTAACTCTGTGAGATGAAATCACAGAACACTAAGCAGTTTCTCAGAAAGCTTCTTTCCAGATTTCATCTGAGGATATTTCCTTTTTCACCATAGCCCTCTATGGGCTTCCAAATATCACTTTGCCAATTCCACAAGAACTATCTTAGCGAAAGGATTCTTGAGGGGAAAGCTGTAACTCTGTGAGATGATTTCACAGAACACAATGAAGTTTCTCAGAAAGCTTCTTTCTCTTTGTTATCGGAGGATATTTCCTTTGGCCCTATGGTCTTCAAAGGGATCCGAAATATCTGTTCTCAGATTCCACAGAAATAAGGCTAGCAAAGGGATCCACGAAATACAGATGTAACTCTGTGAGATGAATTCACAGAACACTAAGCAGTTTCTCAGAAAGCTTCTTTCCAGATTACATCTGAGGATATTTCCTTTTTCACCATAGCCCTCTATGGGCTTCCAAATATCACTTTGCCAATTCCACAAGAACTGTCTTAGCTAAAGGCTTCTTCAGAGGAAAGCTGTAACTCTGTGAGATGATTTCACAGAACACAAAGAAGTTTCTCAGAAAGCTTCTTTCTCTTTCTTATCGGAGGATATTTCCTTTGGCCCTATAGTCTTCAAAAGGATCCGTAATATCTGTTCTCAGATTCCACAGAAAGAAGGCTAGCAAAGAGATCCACGAAATACAGATGTAACTCTGTGAGATGAATTAACAGAACACTAAGCAGTTTCTCAGAAAGCTTCTTTCCAGATTTCATCTGAGGATATTTCCTTTTTCACCATACCCCTCTATGGGCTTCCAAATATCACTTTGCCAATTCCACAAGAACTGTCTTAGCGAAAGGCTTCTTGAGGGGAAAGCTGTAACTCTTTGAGATGATTTCACAGAACACAAAGAAGTTTCTCAGAAAGCTTCTTTCTCTTTGTTATCGGAGGATATTTCCTTTGGCCCTATGGTCTTCAAAGGATCCGAAATATCTGTTCTCGGATTCCACAGAAAGAAGGCTAGCAAAGAGATCCACGAAATACAGATGTAACTCTGTGAGATGAATTCACAGAACACTAAACAGTTTCTCAGAAAGCTTCTTTCCAGATTTCATCTGAGGATATTTCCTTTTTCACCATAGCCCTCTATCGGCTTCCAAATATCACTTTGCCAATTCCACAAGAACTGCCTTAGCGAAAGGCTTTTTGAGGGGAAAGCTGTAACTCTGTGAGATGATTTCACAGAACACAAAGAAGTTTCTCAGATAGCTTCTTTCTCTTTGTTATCGGAGGATATTTCCTTTGGCCCTATAGTCTTCAAAGGGATCCCAAATATCTGTTCTCAGATTCCACAGAAAGAAGGCTAGCAAAGAGAACTACGAAACACAGATGTAACTCTGTGAGATGAATTCGCAGAAAAATAAGAACTTTCTCAGAAAGCTTCTTTCCAGATTTCATCTGAGGATATTTCCTTTTTCACCATAGCCCTCTATTGGCTTCCAAATATCACTTTGCCAATTCCACAAGAACTGTCTTAGAGAAAGGCTTCTTGAGGGGAAAGCTGTAGCTCTGTGAGATGATTTCACAGAACACAAAGGAGTTTCTCAGAAAGCTTCTTTCTCTTTGTTATCGGTGGATATTTCCTTTGGCCCTATAGTCTTCAAAGGGATCCGAAATATCTGTTCTCAGATTCCACAGAAAGAAGGCTAGCAAAGAGATCTAAGAAACACAGATGTAACTCTGTGAGATGAATTCACAGAACACTAAGCCGTTTCTCAGAAATCTTCTTTCCAGATTTCATCTGAGGATATTTCCTTTTTCACCATAGCCCTCTATGGGCTTCCAAATATCAAGTTGCCAATTCCACAAGAACTGTCTTAGCGAAAGGCTTCTTGAGGGGAAAGCTGTAACTCTGTGAGATGATTTCACAGAACACAAAGAAACTTCTCAGAAAACTTCTTTCTCTCTGTTATCGGAGGATATTTCCTTTGGCCCTATAGTCTTCAAAGGGATCCGAAATATCTGTTCTCAGATTCCACAGAAATAAGGCTAGCAAAGAGATATACGAAACACAGATGTAACTCAGTGGGATGAATTAACAGAACACTAAGCAGTTTCTCAGAAAGCTTCTTTCCAGATTTCATCTGAGGATATTTCCTTTTTCACCATAGCCCTCTATGGGCTTCCAAATATCACTTTTCCAATTCCACAAGAACTGTCTTAGCGAAAGACTTCTTGAGGGGAAAGCTGTAGCTCTGTGAGATGATTTCACAGAACACAAAGAAGTTTCTCAGAAAGCTTCTTTCTCTTTGTTTTCGGAGGATATTTCCTTTGGCCCTATAGTCTTCAAAGGGATACCAAATATCTGTTCTCAGATTCCACAGAAAGAAGGCTAGCAAAGAGAACTACGAAACACAGATGTAACTCTGTGAGATGAATTCGCAGAAAAATAAGAAGTTTCTAAGAAAGCTTCTTTCCAGATTTCATCTGAGGATATTTCCTTTTTCACCATAGCCCTCTATGGGCTTCCAAATATCACTTTGCCAATTCCACAAGATCTGTCTTAGCGAAAGGCTTCTTCAGGGGAAAGCTGTAACTCTGTGAGATGATTTCACAGAACACAAAGAAGTTTCTCAGAAAGCTTCTTTCTCTTTGTTATCGGAGGATATTTCCTTTGGCCCTATAGTCTTCAAAGGGATCCGAAATATCTCTTCTCAGATTCCACGGAAAGAAGGCTAGCAAAGAGATCTACGAAACACAGATGTAACTCTGTGAGATGAATTCACAGAACACTAAGCAGTTTCTCAGAAAGCTTCTTTCCAGATTTCATCTGAGGATATTTCCTTTTTCACCATAGCCCTCTATGGGCTTCGAAATATCACTTTGCCAATTCCACAAGAACTGTCTTAGCGAAAGGCTTCTTGAGGGGAAAGCTGTAACTCTGTGAGATGATTTCACAGAACACAAAGAAATTTCTCAGAAAGCTTCTTTCTCTTTGTTATCGAAGGATATTTGCTTTGGCCCTAGAGTCTTCAAAGAGATCCGAAATATCTGTTCTCAGGTTCCACAGAATTAAGGGTAGCAAAGAGAACTACGAAACACAATTGTAACTCAGTGGGATGAATTCACAGAACACTAAGCAGTTTCTCAGAAAGCTTCTTTCCAGA
Source organism: Macaca nemestrina (assembly GCF_043159975.1). Lineage (NCBI taxonomy): Eukaryota > Metazoa > Chordata > Mammalia > Primates > Cercopithecidae > Macaca > Macaca nemestrina. The sequence goes on from NC_092134.1 coordinate 96,690,970, forward strand.
TTTCATCTGAGGATATTTCCTTTTTCACCATAGCCCTCTATGAGCTTCCAAATATCACTTTTCCAATTCCACAAGAACTGTCTTAGAGAAAGGCTTCTTGAGGGGAAAGCTGTAACTCTGTGAGATGATTTCACAGAACACAAAGGAGTTTCTCAGAAAGCTTCTTTCTCTTTGTTATCGGAGGATATTTCCTTTGGCCCTATAGTCTTCAAAGGGATCCGAAATATCTGTTCTCAGATTCCACAGAAATAAGGCTAGCAAAGAGATATACGAAACACAGATGTAACTCTGTGAGATGAATTCACAGAACACCAAGCAGTTTCTCAGAAAGCTTCTTTCCAGATTTCATCTGAGGATATTTCCTTTTTCACCATAGCCCTCTATGGGCTTCCAAATATCACTTTGCCAATTCCACAAGAACTGTCTTAGCGAAAGGCTTCTTGAGGGGAAAGCTGTAACTCTGTGAGATGATTTCACAGAACACAAAGAAGTTTCTCAGAAAGCTTCTTTCTCTTTGTTATCGGAGGATATTTCTTTTGGCCCTATAGTCTTCAAAGGGATCCGAAATATCTCTTCTCAGATTCCACAGAAAGAAGGCTAGCAAAGAGATCTACGAAACACAGATGTAACTCTGTGAGATGAATTCACAGAACATTAAGCAGTTTCTCAGAAAGCTTCTTTCCAGATTTCATCTGAGGATATTTCCTTTTTCACCATAGCCCTCTATGGGCTTCCAAATATCACTTTGCCAATTCCACAAGAACTGTCTTAGCGAAAGGCTTCTTGAGGGGAAAGCTGTAACTCTGTGAGATGATTTCACAGAACACAAAGAAATTTCTCAGAAAGCTTCTTTCTCTTTGTTATCGGGGGATATTTCCGTTGGCCCTAGAGTCTTCAAAGGGATCCGAAATATCTGTTCTTAGATTCCACAGAATTAAGGCTAGCAAAGAGATCTACGAAACACAATTGTAACTCAGTGGGATGAATTCACAGAACACTAAGCAGTTTCTCAGAAAGCTTCTTTCCAGATTTCATCTGAGGAATTTTCCTTTTTCACCATAGCCCTCTACGCTCTTCCAAATATCACTTTGCCAATTCCACAAGAACTGTCTTAGCGAAAGGCTTCTTGAGGGGAAAGCTGTAACTCTGTAAGATGATTTCACAGAACACAAAGAAGTTTCTCAGAAAGCTTCTTTCTCTTTGTTATCGGAGGATATTTCCTTTGGCCCAATGGTCTTCAAAGGGATCCGAAATATCTGTTCACAGATTCCACAGAAATAAGGCTAGCAAAGGGATCCACGAAATACAGATGTAACATGTGAGATGAATTAACAGAAAACTAAGCAGTTTTTCAGAAAGCTTCTTTCCAGATTTCATCTGAGGATATTTCCTTTTTCACCATAGCCCTCTATGGGCTTCCAAATATCACTTTGCCAATTCCACAAGAACTGTCTTAGCGAAAGGCTTCTTGAGGGGAAAGCTGTAACTCTGTGAGATGATTTCACAGAACACAAAGTAATTTCTCAGAAAGCTTCTTTCTCTTTGTTATCGGAGGATATTTCCTTTGGCCCTATAGTCTTCAAAGGGATCCGAAATATCTGTTCTCAGATTCCACAGAATTAAGGCTAGCAAAGAGATCTACGAAACACAATTGTAACTCAGTGGGATGAATTCACAGAACACTAAGCAGTTTCTCAGAAAGCTTCTTTCCAGATTTCATCTGAGGATATTTCCTTTTTCACCATAGCCCTCTATGGGCTTCCAAATATCACTTTGCCAATTCCACAAGAACTGTCTTAGAGAAAGGCTTCTTGTGGGAAAAGCTGTAACTCTGTGAGATGATTTCACAGAACACAAAGGAGTTTCTCAGAAAGCTTCTTTCTCTTTGTTATCGGAGGATATTTCCTTTGGCCCTATAGTCTTCAAAGGGATCCGAAATATCTGTTCTCAGATTCCACAGAAATAAGGCTAGCAAAGAGATATACGAAACACAGATGTAACTCTGTGATATGAATTCACAGAACACCAAGCAGTTTCTCAGAAAGCTTCTTTCCAGATTTCATCTGAGGATATTTCCTTTTTCACCATAGCCCTCTACGGTCTTCCAAATATCACGTTGCCAATTCCACAAGAACTGTCTTAGCGAAAGGCTTCTTGAGGGGACAGCTCTAACTCTGTGAGATGATTTCACAGAACACAAAGAAGTTTCTCAGAAAGCTTCTTTCTCTTTGTTATCGGAGGATATTTCCTTTGCCCCTATAGTCTTCAAAGGGATCCGAAATATCTGTTCTCAGATTCCGCAGAAAAAAGGCTAGCAAAGAGATCTACGAAACACAGATGTAACTCTGTGAGATGAAATCACAGAACACTAAGCAGTTTCTCAGAAAGCTTCTTTCCAGATTTCATCTGAGGATATTTCCTTTTTCACCATAGCCCTCTATGGGCTTCCAAATATCACTTTGCCAATTCCACAAGAACTATCTTAGCGAAAGGCTTCTTGAGGGGAAAGCTGTAACTCTGTGAGATGATTTCACAGAACACAAAGAAGTTTCTCAGAAAGCTTCTTTCTCTTTGTTATCGGAGGATATTTCCTTTGGCCCTATGGTCTTCAAAGGGATCCGAAATATCTGTTCTCAGATTCCACAAAAGTAAGGCTAGCAAAGAGATCTACGAAACACAGATGTAACTCTGTGAGATGAATTCACAGAACACTAAGCAGTTTCTCAGAAAGCTTCTTTCCAGATTTCATCTGAGGATATTTCTTTTTCACCATAGCCCTCTATGGGCTTCCAAATATCACTTTGCCAATTCCACAAGAACTGTTTTAGCGAAAGGCTTCTTGAGGGGAAAGCTGTAACTCTGTGAGATGATTTCACAGAACACAAAGAAGCTTCTCAGAAAGCTTCTTTCTCTTTGTTATCGGAGGATATTTCCTTTGGCCCTATAGTCTTGAAAGGGACCCGAAATATCTGTTCTCAGATTCCACAGAAATAAGGCTGGCAAAGAGATCTACGAAACACAGATGTAACTCTGTGAGATGAATTCACAGAACACTAAGCAGTTTCTAAGAAAGCTTCTCTCCAGATTTCATCTGAGGATATTTCCTTTTCACCATAGCCCTTTAAGGGCTTCCAAATATCACTTTGCCAATTCCACAAGAACTGTCTTAGCGAAAGGCTTCTTGAGGGGAAAGCTGTAACTCAGTGAGTTGATTTCACAGAACAGAAAGAAGTTTCTCAGAAAGCTTCTTTCTCTTTGTTATCGGAGGATATTTCCTTTGGCCCTATGGTCTTCAAAGGGATCCGAAATATCTGTTCTCAGATTCCACAGAAATAAGGCTAGCAAAGGGATCCACGAAATACAGATGTAACACTGTGAGATGAATTCACAGAACACTAAGCAGTTTCTCAGAAAGCTTCTTTCCAGATTTCATCTGAGGATATTTCCTTTTTCACCATAGCCCTCTATGGGCTTCCAAATATCACTTTGCCAATTCCACAAGAACTATCTTAGCGAAAGGATTCTTGAGGGGAAAGCTGTAACTCTGTGAGATGATTTCACAGAACACAATGAAGTTTCTCAGAAAGCTTCTTTCTCTTTGTTATCGGAGGATATTTCCTTTGGCCCTATGGTCTTCAAAGGGATCCGAAATATCTGTTCTCAGATTCCACAGAAATAAGGCTAGCAAAGGGATCCACGAAATACAGATGTAACTCTGTGAGATGAATTAACAGAACACTAAGCAGTTTCTCAGAAAGCTTCTTTCCAGATTACATCTGAGGATATTTCCTTTTTCACCATAGCCCTCTATGGGCTTCCAAATATCACTTTGCCAATTCCACAAGAACTGTCTTAGCTAAAGGCTTCTTCAGAGGAAAGCTGTAACTCTGTGAGATGATTTCACAGAACACAAAGAAGTTTCTCAGAAAGCTTCTTTCTCTTTCTTATCGGAGGATATTTCCTTTGGCCCTATAGTCTTCAAAAGGATCCGTAATATCTGTTCTCAGATTCCACAGAAAGAAGGCTAGCAAAGAGATCCACGAAATACAGATGTAACTCTGTGAGATGAATTAACAGAACACTAAGCAGTTTCTCAGAAAGCTTCTTTCCAGATTTCATCTGAGGATATTTCCTTTTTCACCATACCCCTCTATGGGCTTCCAAATATCACTTTGCCAATTCCACAAGAACTGTCTTAGCGAAAGGCTTCTTGAGGGGAAAGCTGTAACTCTTTGAGATGATTTCACAGAACACAAAGAAGTTTCTCAGAAAGCTTCTTTCTCTTTGTTATCGGAGGATATTTCCTTTGGCCCTATGGTCTTCAAAGGATCCGAAATATCTGTTCTCAGATTCCACAGAAAGAAGGCTAGCAAAGAGATCCACGAAATACAGATGTAACTCTGTGAGATGAATTCACAGAACACTAAACAGTTTCTCAGAAAGCTTCTTTCCAGATTTCATCTGAGGATATTTCCTTTTTCACCATAGCCCTCTAAGGGCTTCCAAATATCACTTTGCCAATTCCACAAGAACTGTCTTAGCGAAAGGCTTCTTGAGGGGAAAGCTGTAACTCTGTGAGATGATTTCACAGAACACAAAGAAGTTTCTCAGATAACTTCTTTCTCTTTGTTATCGGAGGATATTTCCTTTGGCCCTATAGTCTTCAAAGGGTTCCGAAATATCTGTTCTCAGATTCCACAGAAATAAGGCTAGCAAAGAGATATACGAAACACAGATGTAACTCTGTGAGATGAATTCACATAAGACCAAGCAGTTTCTCAGAAAGCTTCTTTCCATATTTCATCTGAGGATATTTCCTTTTTCACCATAGCCCTCTATGGGCTTCCAAATATCACTTTGCCAATTCCACAAGAACTGTCTTAGCGAAAGGCTTCTTGAGGCGAAAGCTGTAACTCTGTGAGATGAGTTCACAGAACACAAAGAAGTTTCTCAGAAAGCTTCTTTCTCTTTGTTATCGGAGTATATTTCCTTTGCCCCTATAGTCTTCAAAGGGATCCGAAATATCTGTTCTCAGATTCCGCAGAAATAAGGCTAGCAAAGAGATCTACGAAACACAGATGTAACTCTGTGAGATGAAATCACAGAACACTAAGCAGTTTCTCAGAAAGCTTCTTTCCAGATTTCATCTGAGGATATTTCCTTTTTCACCATAGCCCTCTATGGGCTTCCAAATATCACTTTGCCAATTCCACAAGAACTATCTTAGCGAAAGGATTCTTGAGGGGAAAGCTGTAACTCTGTGAGATGATTTCACAGAACACAATGAAGTTTCTCAGAAAGCTTCTTTCTCTTTGTTATCGGAGGATATTTCCTTTGGCCCTATGGTCTTCAAAGGGATCCGAAATATCTGTTCTCAGATTCCACAGAAATAAGGCTAGCAAAGGGATCCACGAAATACAGATGTAACTCTGTGAGATGAATTAACAGAACACTAAGCAGTTTCTCAGAAAGCTTCTTTCCAGATTACATCTGAGGATATTTCCTTTTTCACCATAGCCCTCTATGGGCTTCCAAATATCACTTTGCCAATTCCACAAGAACTGTCTTAGCTAAAGGCTTCTTCAGAGGAAAGCTGTAACTCTGTGAGATGATTTCACAGAACACAAAGAAGTTTCTCAGAAAGCTTCTTTCTCTTTCTTATCGGAGGATATTTCCTTTGGCCCTATAGTCTTCAAAAGGATCCGTAATATCTGTTCTCAGATTCCACAGAAAGAAGGCTAGCAAAGAGATCCACGAAATACAGATGTAACTCTGTGAGATGAATTAACAGAACACTAAGCAGTTTCTCAGAAAGCTTCTTTCCAGATTTCATCTGAGGATATTTCCTTTTTCACCATACCCCTCTATGGGCTTCCAAATATCACTTTGCCAATTCCACAAGAACTGTCTTAGCGAAAGGCTTCTTGAGGGGAAAGCTGTAACTCTTTGAGATGATTTCACAGAACACAAAGAAGTTTCTCAGAAAGCTTCTTTCTCTTTGTTATCGGAGGATATTTCCTTTGGCCCTATGGTCTTCAAAGGATCCGAAATATCTGTTCTCAGATTCCACAGAAAGAAGGCTAGCAAAGAGATCCACGAAATACAGATGTAACTCTGTGAGATGAATTCACAGAACACTAAACAGTTTCTCAGAAAGCTTCTTTCCAGATTTCATCTGAGGATATTTCCTTTTTCACCATAGCCCTCTAAGGGCTTCCAAATATCACTTTGCCAATTCCACAAGAACTGTCTTAGCGAAAGGCTTCTTGAGGGGAAAGCTGTAACTCTGTGAGATGATTTCACAGAACACAAAGAAGTTTCTCAGATAACTTCTTTCTCTTTGTTATCGGAGGATATTTCCTTTGGCCCTATAGTCTTCAAAGGGATCCCAAATATCTGTTCTCAGATTCCACAGAAAGAAGGCTAGCAAAGAGAACTACGAAACAACAGATGTAACTCTGTGAGATGAATTCGCAGAAAAATAAGAACTTTCTCAGAAAGCTTCTTTCCAGATTTCATCTGAGGATATTTCCTTTTTCACCATAGCCCTCTATGGGCTTCCAAATATCACTTTGCCAATTCCACAAGAACTGTCTTAGCGAAAGGCTTCTTGAGGGGAAAGCTGTAACTCTGTGAGATGATTTCACAGAACACAAAGAAGTTTCTCAGAAAGCTTCTTTCTCTTTGTTATCGGAGGATATTTCCTTTGGCCCTATAGTCTTCAAAGGGATCCGAAATATCTCTTCTCAGATTCCACAGAAATAAGGCTCGCAAAGAGATCTACGAAACACAGATGTAAATCTGTGAGATGAATTCACAGAACACTAAGCAGTTTCTCAGAAAGCTTCTTTCCAGATTTCATCTGAGGATATTTCCTTTTTCACCATAGCCCTCTATGGGCTTCCAAATATCACTTTGCCAATTCCACAAGAACTGTCTTAGCGAAAGGCTTCCTGAGGGGAAAGCTGTAACTCTGTGAGATGATTTCACAGAACACAAAGAAATTTCTCAGAAAGCTTCTTTCTCTTTGTTATCGGAGGATATTTCCTTTGGCCCTATAGTCTTCAAAGGGATCCGAAATATCTGTTCTCAGATTCCACAGAAAGAAGGCTAGCAAAGAGATCTACGAAACACAATTGTAACTCAGTGGGATGAATTAACAGAACACTAAGCAGTTTCTCACAAAGCTTCTTTCCAGATTTCATCTGAGGATATTTCCTTTTTCACCATAGCCCTCTATTGGCTTCCAAATATCACTTTGCCAATTCCACAAGAACTGTCTTAGAGAAAGGCTTCTTGAGGGGAAAGCTGTAGCTCTGTGAGATGATTTCACAGAACACAAAGGAGTTTCTCAGAAAGCTTCTTTCTCTTTGTTATCGGAGGATATTTCCTTTGGCCCTATAGTCTTCAAAGGGATCCGAAATATCTGTTCTCAGATTCCACAGAAAGAAGGCTAGCAAAGAGAACTACGAAACACAGATGTAACTCTGTGAGATGAATTCGCAGAAAAATAAGAAGTTTCTAAGAAAGCTTCTTTCCAGATTTGATCTGAGGATATTTCCTTTTTCACCATAGCCCTCTATGGGCTTCCAAATATCACTTTGCCAATTCCACAAGATCTGTCTTAGCGAAAGGCTTCTTCAGGGGAAAGCTGTAATTCTGTGAGATGATTTCACAGAACAAAAAGAAGTTTCTCAGAAAGCTTCTTTCTCTTTGTTATCGGAGGATATTTCCTTTGGCCCTATAGTCTTCAAAGGGATCCGAAATATCTCTTCTCAGATTCCACGGAAAGAAGGCTAGCAAAGAGATCTACGAAACACAGATGTAACTCTGTGAGATGAATTCACAGAACACTAAGCAGTTTCTCAGAAAGCTTCTTTCCAGATTTCATCTGAGGATATTTCCTTTTTCACCATAGCCCTCTATGGGCTTCGAAATATCACTTTGCCAATTCCACAAGAACTGTCTTAGCGAAAGGCTTCTTGAGGGGAAAGCTGTAACTCTGTGAGATGATTTCACAGAACACAAAGAAATTTCTCAGAAAGCTTCTTTCTCTTTGTTATCGAAGGATATTTGCTTTGGCCCTAGAGTCTTCAAAGAGATCCGAAATATCTGTTCTCAGGTTCCTCAGAATTAAGGGTAGCAAAGAGATCTACGAAACACAATTGTAACTCAGTGGGATGAATTCACAGAACACTAAGCAGTTTCTCAGAAAGCTTCTTTTCAGATTTCATCTGAGGATATTTCCTTTTTCACCATAGCCCTCTATGAGCTTCCAAATATCACTTTTCCAATTCCACAAGAACTGTCTTAGAGAAAGGCTTCTTGAGGGGAAAGCTGTAACTCTGTGAGATGATTTCACAGAACACAAAGGAGTTTCTCAGAAAGCTTCTTTCTCTTTGTTATCGGAGGATATTTCCTTTGGCCCTATAGTCTTCAAAGGGATCCGAAATATCTGTTCTCAGATTCCACAGAAATAAGGCTAGCAAAGAGATATACGAAACACAGATGTAACTCTGTGAGATGAATTCACAGAACACCAAGCAGTTTCTCAGAAAGCTTCTTTCCAGATTTCATCTGAGGATATTTCCTTTTTCACCATAGCCCTCTATGGGCTTCCAAATATCACTTTGCCAATTCCACAAGAACTGTCTTAGCGCAAGACTTCTTGAGAGGAAAGCTGTAACTCTGTGAGATTATTTCAAGAACACAAAGAAGTTTCTCAGAAAGCTTCTTTCTCTTTGTTATCGGAGGATATTTCCTTTGGCCCTATAGTCTTCAAAGGGATCCGAAATATCTGTTCTCAGATTCCACAGAAATAAGGCTAGCAAAGAGATGTACGAAAAACAGATGTAACTCTGTGAGATGAATTTTCAGAACACTGAGTAGTTTCTCAGAAAGCTTCTTTCCAGATTTCATCTGAGGATATTTCCTTTTTTACCATAGCCCTCTATGGGCTTCCAAATATCACTTTGCCAATTCCACAAGAACTGACTTACCGAAAGGCTTCTTGAGGGGAAAGCTGTAACTCTGTGAGATGATTTCATAGAACACAAAGAAGTTTCTCAGAAAGCTTCTTTCTCTTTGTTATCGGAGGATATTTCCTTTGGCCCTATAGTCTTCAAAGGGATCCGAAATATCTGTTCTCAGATTCCACAGAAATAAGGCTAGCAAAGAGATATACGAAACACAGATGTAACTCTGTGAGATGAATTCACATAAGACCAAGCAGTTTCTCAGAAAGCTTCTTTCCAGATTTCATCTGAGGATATTTCCTTTTTCACCATAGCCCTCTATGGGCTTCCAAATATCACTTTGCCAATTCCACAAGAACTGTCTTAGCGAAAGGCTTCTTGAGGCGAAAGCTGTAACTCTGTGAGATGAGTTCACAGAACACAAAGAAGTTTCTCAGAAAGCTTCTTTCTCTTTGTTATCGGAGTATATTTCCTTTGCCCCTATAGTCTTCAAAGGGATCCGAAATATCTGTTCTCAGATTCCGCAGAAATAAGGCTAGCAAAGAGATCTACGAAACACAGATGTAACTCTGTGAGATGAAATCACAGAACACTAAGCAGTTTCTCAGAAAGCTTCTTTCCAGATTTCATCTGAGGATATTTCCTTTTTCACCATAGCCCTCTATGGGCTTCCAAATATCACTTTGCCAATTCCACAAGAACTATCTTAGCGAAAGGATTCTTGAGGGGAAAGCTGTAACTCTGTGAGATGATTTCACAGAACACAATGAAGTTTCTCAGAAAGCTTCTTTCTCTTTGTTATCGGAGGATATTTCCTTTGGCCCTATGGTCTTCAAAGGGATCCGAAATATCTGTTCTCAGATTCCACAGAAATAAGGCTAGCAAAGGGATCCACGAAATACAGATGTAACTCTGTGAGATGAATTAACAGAACACTAAGCAGTTTCTCAGAAAGCTTCTTTCCAGATTACATCTGAGGATATTTCCTTTTTCACCATAGCCCTCTATGGGCTTCCAAATATCACTTTGCCAATTCCACAAGAACTGTCTTAGCTAAAGGCTTCTTCAGAGGAAAGCTGTAACTCTGTGAAATGATTTCACAGAACACAAAGAAGTTTCTCAGAAAGCTTCTTTCTCTTTCTTATCGGAGGATATTTCCTTTGGCCCTATAGTCTTCAAAGGGATCCGAAATATCTGTTCTCAGATTCCACAGAAATAAGGCTAGCAAAGAGATATACGAAACACAGATGTAACTCTGTGAGATGAATTCACATAAGACCAAGCAGTTTCTCAGAAAGCTTCTTTCCATATTTCATCTGAGGATATTTCCTTTTTCACCATAGCCCTCTATGGGCTTCCAAATATCACTTTGCCAATTCCACAAGAACTGTCTTAGCGAAAGGCTTCTTGAGACGAAAGCTGTAACTCTGTGAGATGAGTTCACAGAACACAAAGAAGTTTCTCAGAAAGCTTCTTTCTCTTTGTTATCGGAGGATATTTCCTTTGCCCCTATAGTCTTCAGAGGGATCCGAAATATCTGTTCTCAGATTCCGCAGAAATAAGGCTAGCAAAGAGATCTACGAAACACAGATGTAACTCTGTGAGATGAAATCACAGAACACTAAGCAGTTTCTCAGAAAGCTTCTTTCCAGATTTCATCTGAGGATATTTCCTTTTTCACCATAGCCCTCTATGGGCTTCCAAATATCACTTTGCCAATTCCACAAGAACTATCTTAGCGAAAGGATTCTTGAGGGAAAAGCTGTAACTCTGTGAGATGATTTCACAGAACACAATGAAGTTTCTCAGAAAGCTTCTTTCTCTTTGTTATCGGAGGATATTTCCTTTGGCCCTATGGTCTTCAAAGGGATCCGAAATATCTGTTCTCAGATTCCACAGAAATAAGGCTAGCAAAGGGATCCACGAAATACAGATGTAACTCTGTGAGATGAATTAACAGAACACTAAGCAGTTTCTCAGAAAGCTTCTTTCCAGATTACATCTGAGGATATTTCCTTTTTCACCATAGCCCTCTATGGGCTTCCAAATATCACTTTGCCAATTCCACAAGAACTGTCTTAGCTAAAGGCTTCTTCAGAGGAAAGCTGTAACTCTGTGAGATGATTTCACAGAACACAAAGAAGTTTCTCAGAAAGCTTCTTTCTCTTTCTTATCGGAGGATATTTCCTTTGGCCCTATAGTCTTCAAAAGGATCCGTAATATCTGTTCTCAGATTCCACAGAAAGAAGGCTAGCAAAGAGATCCACGAAATACAGATGTAACTCTGTGAGATGAATTAACAGAACACTAAGCAGTTTCTCAGAAAGCTTCTTTCCAGATTTCATCTGAGGATATTTCCTTTTTCACCATACCCCTCTATGGGCTTCCAAATATCACTTTGCCAATTCCACAAGAACTGTCTTAGCGAAAGGCTTCTTGAGGGGAAAGCTGTAACTCTTTGAGATGATTTCACAGAACACAAAGAAGTTTCTCAGAAAGCTTCTTTCTCTTTGTTATCGGAGGATATTTCCTTTGGCCCTATGGTCTTCAAAGGATCCGAAATATCTGTTCTCGGATTCCACAGAAAGAAGGCTAGCAAAGAGATCCACGAAATACAGATGTAACTCTGTGAGATGAATTCACAGAACACTAAACAGTTTCTCAGAAAGCTTCTTTCCAGATTTCATCTGAGGATATTTCCTTTTTCGCCATAGCCCTCTATCGGCTTCCAAATATCACTTTGCCAATTCCACAAGAACTGTCTTAGCGAAAGGCTTTTTGAGGGGAAAGCTGTAACTCTGTGAGATGATTTCACAGAACACAAAGAAGTTTCTCAGATAGCTTCTTTCTCTTTGTTATCGGAGGATATTTCCTTTGGCCCTATAGTCTTCAAAGGGATCCCAAATATCTGTTCTCAGATTCCACAGAAAGAAGGCTAGCAAAGAGAACTACGAAACACAGATGTAACTCTGTGAGATGAATTCGCAGAAAAATAAGAACTTTCTCAGAAAGCTTCTTTCCAGATTTCATCTGAGGATATTTCCTTTTTCACCATAGCCCTCTATGGGCTTCCAAATATCACTTTGCCAATTCCACAAGAACTGTCTTAGCGAAAGGCTTCTTGAGGGGAAAGCTGTAACTCTGTGAGATGATTTCACAGAACACAAAGAAGTTTCTCAGAAAGCTTCTTTCTCTTTGTTATCGGAGGATATTTCCTTTGGCCCTATAGTCTTCAAAGGGATCCGAAATATCTCTTCTCAGATTCCACAGAAATAAGGCTCGCAAAGAGATCTACGAAACACAGATGTAAATCTCTGAGATGAATTCACAGAACACTAAGCAGTTTCTCAGAAAGCTTCTTTCCAGATTTCATCTGAGGATATTTCCTTTTTCACCATAGCCCTCTATGGGCTTCCAAATATCACTTTGCCAATTCCACAAGAACTGTCTTAGCGAAAGGCTTCCTGAGGGGAAAGCTGTAACTCTGTGAGATGATTTCACAGAACACAAAGAAATTTCTCAGAAAGCTTCTTTCTCTTTGTTATCGGAGGATATTTCCTTTGGCCCTATAGTCTTCAAAGGGATCCGAAATATCTGTTCTCAGATTCCACAGAAAGAAGGCTAGCAAAGAGATCTACGAAACACAATTGTAACTCAGTGGGATGAATTAACAGAACACTAAGCAGTTTCTCACAAAGCTTCTTTCCAGATTTCATCTGAGGATATTTCCTTTTTCACCATAGCCCTCTATTGGCTTCCAAATATCACTTTGCCAATTCCACAAGAACTGTCTTAGAGAAAGGCTTCTTGAGGGGAAAGCTGTAGCTCTGTGAGATGATTTCACAGAACACAAAGGAGTTTCTCAGAAAGCTTCTTTCTCTTTGTTATCGGAGGATATTTCCTTTGGCCCTATAGTCTTCAAAGGGATCCGAAATATCTGTTCTCAGATTCCACAGAAAGAAGGCTAGCAAAGAGATCTACGAAACACAGATGTAACTCTGTGAGATGAATTCACAGAACACTAAGCCGTTTCTCAGAAATCTTCTTTCCAGATTTCATCTGAGGATATTTCCTTTTTCACCATAGCCCTCTATGGGCTTCCAAATATCAAGTTGCCAATTCCACAAGAACTGTCTTAGCGAAAGGCTTCTTGAGGGGAAAGCTGTAACTCTGTGAGATGATTTCACAGAACACAAAGAAACTTCTCAGAAAACTTCTTTCTCTCTGTTATCGGAGGATATTTCCTTTGGCCCTATAGTCTTCAAAGGGATCCGAAATATCTGTTCTCAGATTCCACAGAAATAAGGCTAGCAAAGAGATATACGAAACACAGATGTAACTCAGTGGGATGAATTAACAGAACACTAAGCAGTTTCTCAGAAAGCTTCTTTCCAGATTTCATCTGAGGATATTTCCTTTTTCACCAAGCCCTCTATGGGCTTCCAAATATCACTTTTCCAATTCCACAAGAACTGTCTTAGCGAAAGACGTCTTGAGGGGAAAGCTGTAGCTCTGTGAGATGATTTCACAGAACACAAAGAAGTTTCTCAGAAAGCTTCTTTCTCTTTGTTTTCGGAGGATATTTCCTTTGGCCCTATAGTCTTCAAAGGGATACCAAATATCTGTTCTCAGATTCCACAGAAAGAAGGCTAGCAAAGAGAACTACGAAACACAGATGTAACTCTGTGAGATGAATTCGCAGAAAAATAAGAAGTTTCTAAGAAAGCTTCTTTCCAGATTTCATCTGAGGATATTTCCTTTTTCACCATTGCCCTCTATGGGCTTCCAAATATCACTTTGCCAATTCCACAAGATCTGTCTTAGCGAAAGGCTTCTTCAGGGGAAAGCTGTAACTCTGTGAGATGATTTCACAGAACACAAAGAAGTTTCTCAGAAAGCTTCTTTCTCTTTGTTATCGGAGGATATTTCCTTTGGCCCTATAGTCTTCAAAGGGATCCGAAATATCTCTTCTCAGATTCCACGGAAAGAAGGCTAGCAAAGAGATCTACGAAACACAGATGTAACTCTGTGAGATGAATTCACAGAACCCTAAGCAGTTTCTCAGAAAGCTTCTTTCCAGATTTCATCTGAGGATATTTCCTTTTTCACCATAGCCCTCTATGGGCTTCGAAATATCACTTTGCCAATTCCACAAGAACTGTCTTAGCGAAAGGCTTCTTGAGGGGAAAGCTGTAACTCTGTGAGATGATTTCACAGAACACAAAGAAATTTCTCAGAAAGCTTCTTTCTCTTTGTTATCGAAGGATATTTGCTTTGGCCCTAGAGTCTTCAAAGAGATCCGAAATATCTGTTCTCAGGTTCCACAGAATTAAGGGTAGCAAAGAGATCTACGAAACACAATTGTAACTCAGTGGGATGAATTCACAGAACACTAAGCAGTTTCTCAGAAAGCTTCTTTCCAGATTTCATCTGAGGATATTTCCTTTTTCACCATAGCCCTCTATGAGCTTCCAAATATCACTTTTCCAATTCCACAAGAACTGTCTTAGAGAAAGGCTTCTTGAGGGGAAAGCTGTAACTCTGTGAGATGATTTCACAGAACACAAAGGAGTTTCTCAGAAAGCTTCTTTCTCTTTGTTATCGGAGGATATTTCCTTTGGCCCTATAGTCTTCAAAGGGATCCGAAATATCTGTTCTCAGATTCCACAGAAATAAGGCTAGCAAAGAGATATACGAAACACAGATGTAACTCTGTGAGATGAATTCACAGAACACCAAGCAGTTTCTCAGAAAGCTTCTTTCCAGATTTCATCTGAGGATATTTCCTTTTTCACCATAGCCCTCTATGGGCTTCCAAATATCACTTTGCCAATTCCACAAGAACTGTCTTAGCGAAAGTCTTCTTGAGGGGAAAGCTGTAACTCTGTGAGATGATTTCACAGAACACAAAGAAGTTTCTCAGAAAGCTTCTTTCTCTTTGTTATCGGAGGATATTTCTTTTGGCCCTATAGTCTTCAAAGGGATCCGAAATATCTCTTCTCAGATTCCACAGAAAGAAGGCTAGCAAAGAGATCTACGAAACACAGATGTAACTCTGTGAGATGAATTCACAGAACATTAAGCAGTTTCTCAGAAAGCTTCTTTCCAGATTTCATCTGAGGATATTTCCTTTTTCACCATAGCCCTCTATGGGCTTCCAAATATCACTTTGCCAATTCCACAAGAACTGTCTTAGCGAAAGGCTTCTTGAGGGGAAAGCTGTAACTCTGTGAGATGATTTCACAGAACGCAAAGAAATTTCTCAGAAAGCTTCTTTCTCTTTGTTATCGGGGGATATTTCCGTTGGCCCTAGAGTCTTCAAAGGGATCCGAAATATCTGTTCTTAGATTCCACAGAATTAAGGCTAGCAAAGAGATCTACGAAACACAATTGTAACTCAGTGGGATGAATTCACAGAACACTAAGCAGTTTCTCAGAAAGCTTCTTTCCAGATTTCATCTGAGGAAATTTCCTTTTTCACCATAGCCCTCTACGCTCTTCCAAATATCACTTTGCCAATTCCACAAGAACTGTCTTAGCGAAAGGCTTCTTGAGGGGAAAGCTGTAACTCTGTGAGATGATTTCACAGAACACAAAGAAGTTTCTCAGAAAGCTTCTTTCTCTTTGTTATCGGAGGATATTTCCTTTGGCCCAATGGTCTTCAAAGGGATCCGAAATATCTGTTCACAGATTCCACAGAAATAAGGCTAGCAAAGGGATCCACGAAATACAGATGTAACATGTGAGATGAATTAACAGAAAACTAAGCAGTTTTTCAGAAAGCTTCTTTCAAGATTTCATCTGAGGATATTTCCTTTTTCACCATAGCCCTCTATGGGCTTCCAAATATCACTTTGCCAATTCCACAAGAACTGTCTTAGCGAAAGGCTTCTTGAGGGGAAAGCTGTAACTCTGTGAGATGATTTCACAGAACACAAAGTAATTTCTCAGAAAGCTTCTTTCTCTTTGTTATCGGAGGATATTTCCTTTGGCCCTATAGTCTTCAAAGGGATCCGAAATATCTGTTCTCAGATTCCACAGAATTAAGGCTAGCAAAGAGATCTACGAAACACAATTGTAACTCAGTGGGATGAATTCACAGAACACTAAGCAGTTTCTCAGAAAGCTTCTTTCCAGATTTCATCTGAGGATATTTCCTTTTTCACCATAGCCCTCTATGGGCTTCCAAATATCACTTTGCCAATTCCACAAGAACTGTCTTAGAGAAAGGCTTCTTGTGGGAAAAGCTGTAACTCTGTGAGATGATTTCACAGAACACAAAGGAGTTTCTCAGAAAGCTTCTTTCTCTTTGTTATCGGAGGATATTTCCTTTGGCCCTATAGTCTTCAAAGGGATCCGAAATATCTGTTCTCAGATTCCACAGAAATAAGGCTAGCAAGGAGATATACGAAACACAGATGTAACTCTGTGATATGAATTCACAGAACACCAAGCAGTTTCTCAGAAAGCTTCTTTCCAGATTTCATCTGAGGATATTTCCTTTTTCACCATAGCCCTCTACGGTCTTCCAAATATCACGTTGCCAATTCCACAAGAACTGTCTTAGCGAAAGGCTTCTTGAGGGGACAGCTCTAACTCTGTGAGATGATTTCACAGAACACAAAGAAGTTTCTCAGAAAGCTTCTTTCTCTTTGTTATCGGAGGATATTTCCTTTGCCCCTATAGTCTTCAAAGGGATCCGAAATATCTGTTCTCAGATTCCGCAGAAAAAAGGCTAGCAAAGAGATCTACGAAACACAGATGTAACTCTGTGAGATGAAATCACAGAACACTAAGCAGTTTCTCAGAAAGCTTCTTTCCAGATTTCATCTGAGGATATTTCCTTTTTCACCATAGCCCTCTATGGGCTTCCAAATATCACTTTGCCAATTCCACAAGAACTATCTTAGCGAAAGGCTTCTTGAGGGGAAAGCTGTAACTCTGTGAGATGATTTCACAGAACACAAAGAAGTTTCTCAGAAAGCTTCTTTCTCTTTGTTATCGGAGGATATTTCCTTTGGCCCTATGGTCTTCAAAGGGATCCGAAATATCTGTTCTCAGATTCCACAAAAGTAAGGCTAGCAAAGAGATCTACGAAACACAGATGTAACTCTGTGAGATGAATTCACAGAACACTAAGCAGTTTCTCAGAAAGCTTCTTTCCAGATTTCATCTGAGGATATTTCTTTTTCACCATAGCCCTCTATTGGCTTCCAAATATCACTTTGCCAATTCCACAAGAACTGTTTTAGCGAAAGGCTTCTTGAGGGGAAAGCTGTAACTCTGTGAGATGATTTCACAGAACACAAAGAAGCTTCTCAGAAAGCTTCTTTCTCTTTGTTATCGGAGGATATTTCCTTTGGCCCTATAGTCTTGAAAGGGACCCGAAATATCTGTTCTCAGATTCCACAGAAATAAGGCTGGCAAAGAGATCTACGAAACACAGATGTAACTCTGTGAGATGAATTCACAGAACACTAAGCAGTTTCTAAGAAAGCTTCTCTCCAGATTTCATCTGAGGATATTTCCTTTTCACCATAGCCCTTTAAGGGCTTCCAAATATCACTTTGCCAATTCCACAAGAACTGTCTTAGCGAAAGGCTTCTTGAGGGGAAAGCTGTAACTCTGTGAGTTGATTTCACAGAACAGAAAGAAGTTTCTCAGAAAGCTTCTTTCTCTTTGTTATCGGAGGATATTTCCTTTGGCCCTATGGTCTTCAAAGGGATCCGAAATATCTGTTCTCAGATTCCACAGAAATAAGGCTAGCAAAGGGATCCACGAAATACAGATGTAACACTGTGAGATGAATTCACAGAACACTAAGCAGTTTCTCAGAAAGCTTCTTTCCAGATTTCATCTGAGGATATTTCCTTTTTCACCATAGCCCTCTATGGGCTTCCAAATATCACTTTGCCAATTCCACAAGAACTGTCTTAGCGAAAGGCTTTTTGTGGGGAAAGCTGTAACTCTGTGAGATGATTTCACAGAACACAAAGAAGTTTCTCAGAAAGCTTCTTTCTCTTTGTTATCGGAGGATATTTCCTTTGGCCCTATGGTCTTCAAAGGGATCCGAAATATCTGTTCTCAGATTCCGCAGAAATAAGGCTAGCAAAGGGATCCACGAAATACAGATGTAACACTGTGAGATGAATTAACAGAAAACTAAGCAGTTTTTCAGAAAGCTTCTTTCCAGATTTCATCTGAGGATATTTCCTTTTTCACCATAGCCCTCTATCGGCTTCCAAATATCACTTTGCCAATTCCACAAGAACTGTCTTAGCGAAAGGCTTCTGGGGGGAAAGCTGTAACTCTGTGAGATGATTTCACAGAACACAAAGAAGTTTCTCAGAAAGCTTCTTTCTCTTTGTTATCGGAGGATATTTCCTTTGGCCCTACAGTCTTCAAAGGGATGCGAAATATCTCTTCTCAGATTCCACAGAAAGAAGGCTAGCAAAGAGATCTACGAAACACAGATGTAACTCTGTGAGATGAATGCACAGAACACTAAGCAGTTTCTCAGAAAGCTTCTTTCCAGATTTCATCTGAGGATATTTCCTTTTTCACCATAGCCCTCTATGGGTTTCCAAATATCACTTTGCCAATTCCACAAGAACTGTCTTAGCGAAAGGCTTCTTGAGGGGAAAGCTGTAACTCTGTGAGATGATTTCACAGAACACAAAGTAATTTCTCAGAAAGCTTCTTTCTCTTTGTTATCGGAGGATATTTCCTTTGGCCCTATAGTCTTCAAAGGGATCCGAAATATCTGTTCTCAGATTCCACAGAATTAAGGCTAGCAAAGAGATCTAGGAAACACAATTGTAACTCAGTGGGATGAATTCACAGAACAGTAAGCAGTTTCTCAGAAAGCTTCTTTCCAGATTTCATCTGAGGATATTTCCTTTTTCACCATAGCCCTCTATGGGCTTCCAAATATCACTTTGCCAATTCCACAAGAACTGTCTTAGAGAAAGGCTTCTTGAGGGGAAAGCTGTAACTCTGTGAGATGATTTCACAGAACACAAAGGAGTTTCTCAGAAAGCTTCTTTCTCTTTGTTATCGGAGGATATTTCCTTTGGCCCTATAGTCTTCAAAGGTATCCGAAATATCTGTTCTCAGATTCCACAGAAATAAGGCTAGCAAAGAGATATACGAAACACAGATGTAACTCTGTGATATGAATTCACAGAACACCAAGCAGTTTCTCAGAAAGCTTCTTTCTCTTTGTTATCGGAGGATATTTCCTTTGGCCCTATGTTCTTCAAAGGGATCCGAAATATCTGTTGTCAGATTCCACAGAAAGAAGGCTAGCAAAGAGATCCAGGAAATACAGATGTAACTCTGTGAGATGAATTAACAGAACACTAAGCAGTTTCTCAGAAAGCTTCTTTCCAGGTTTCATCTGAGGATATTTCCTTTTTCACCATAGCCCTCTATCGGCTTCCAAATATCACTTTGCCAATTCCCCAAGAACTGTCTTAGGGAAAGGCTTCTGGGGGGAAAGCTGTAACTCTGTGACATGATTTCACAGAACACAAAGAAGTTTCTCAGAAAGCTTCTTTCTCTTTGTTATCGGAGGATATTTCCTTTGGCCCTACAGTCTTCAAAGGGATGAGAAATATCTCTTCTCAGATTCCACAGAAAGAAGGCTAGCAAAGAGATCTACGAAACACAGATGTAACTCTGTGAGATGAATTCACAGAACACTAAGCAGTTTCTCAGAAAGCTTCTTTCCAGATTTCATCTGAGGATATTTCCTTTTTCACCATAGCCCTCTATGGGCTTCCAAATATCACTTTGCCAATTCCACAAGAACTATCTTAGCGAAAGGCTTCTTGAGGGGAAAGCTGTAACTCTGTGAGATGATTTCACAGAACACAAAGAAGTTTCTCAGAAAGCTTCTTTCTCTTTGTTATCGGAGGATATTTCCTTTGGCCCTATGGTCTTCAAAGGGATCCGAAATATCTGTTGTCAGATTCCACAGAAAGAAGGCTAGCAAAGAGATCCAGGAAATACAGATGTAACTCTGTGAGATGAATTAACAGAACACTAAGCAGTTTCTCAGAAAGTTTCTTTCCAGGTTTCATCTGAGGATATTTCCTTTTTCACCATAGCCCTCTATCGGCTTCCAAATATCACTTTGCCAATTCCACAAGAACTGTCTTAGGGAAAGGCTTCTGGGGGGAAAGCTGTAACTCTGTGAGATGATTTCACAGAACACAAAGAAGTTTCTCAGAAAGCTTCTTTCTCTTTGTTATCGGAGGATATTTCCTTTGGCCCTACAGTCTTCAAAGGGATGCGAAATATCTCTTCTCAGATTCCACAGAAAGAAGGCTAGCAAAGAGATCTACGAAACACAGATGTAACTCTGTGAGATGAATGCACAGAACACTAAGCAGTTTCTCAGAAAGCTTCTTTCCAGATTTCATCTGAGGATATTTCCTTTTTCACCATAGCCCTCTATGGGCTTCCAAATATCACTTTGCCAATTCCACAAGAACTGTCTTAGCGAAAGGCTTCTTGAGGGGAAAGCTGTAACTCTGTGAGATGATTTCACAGAACACAAAGTAATTTCTCAGAAAGCTTCTTTCTCTTTGTTATCGGAGGATATTTCCTTTGGCCCTATAGTCTTCAAAGGGATCCGAAATATCTGTTCTCAGATTCCACAGAATTAAGGCTAGCAAAGAGATCTAGGAAACACAATTGTAACTCAGTGGGATGAATTCACAGAACACTAAGCAGTTTCTCAGAAAGCTTCTTTCCAGATTTCATCTGAGGATATTTCCTTTTTCACCATAGCCCTCTATGGGCTTCCAAATATCACTTTGCCAATTCCACAAGAACTGTCTTAGAGAAAGGCTTCTTGAGGGGAAAGCTGTAACTCTGTGAGATGATTTCACAGAACACAAAGGAGTTTCTCAGAAAGCTTCTTTCTCTTTGTTATCGGAGGATATTTCCTTTGGCCCTATAGTCTTCAAAGGTATCCGAAATATCTGTTCTCAGATTCCACAGAAATAAGGCTAGCAAAGAGATATACGAAACACAGATGTAACTCTGTGATATGAATTCACAGAACACCAAGCAGTTTCTCAGAAAGCTTCTTTCTAGATTTCATCTGAGGATATTTCCTTTTTCAGCATAGCCCTCTACGGTCTTCCAAATATCACGTTGCCAATTCCACAAGAACTGTCTTAGCGAAAGGCTTCTTGAGGGGACAGCTCTAACTCTGTGAGATGATTTCACAGAACACAAAGAAGTTTCTCAGAAAGCTTCTTTCTCTTTGTTATCGGAGGATATTTCCTTTGCCCCTATAGTCTTCAAAGGGATCCGAAATATCTGTTCTCAGATTCCGCAGAAATAAGGCTAGCAAAGAGATCTACGAAACACAGATGTAACTCTGTGAGATGAAATCACAGAACACTAAGCAGTTTCTCAGAAAGCTTCTTTCCAGATTTCATCTGAGGATATTTCCTTTTTCACCATAGCCCTCTATGGGCTTCCAAATATCACTTTGCCAATTCCACAAGAACTATCTTAGCGAAAGGCTTCTTGAGGGGAAAGCTGTAACTCTGTGAGATGATTTCACAGAACACACAGAAGTTTCTCAGAAAGCTTCTTTCTCTTTGTTATCGGAGGATATTTCCTTTGGCCCTATGTTCTTCAAAGGGATCCGAAATATCTGTTGTCAGATTCCACAGAAAGAAGGCTAGCAAAGAGATCCAGGAAATACAGATGTAACTCTGTGAGATGAATTAACAGAACACTAAGCAGTTTCTCAGAAAACTTCTTTCCAGGTTTCATCTGAGGATATTTCCTTTTTCACCATAGCCCTCTATCGGCTTCCAAATATCACTTTGCCAATTCCACAAGAACTGTCTTAGGGAAAGGCTTCTGGGGGGAAAGCTGTAACTCTGTGACATGATTTCACAGAACACAAAGAAGTTTCTCAGAAAGCTTCTTTCTCTTTGTTATCGGAGGATATTTCCTTTGGCCCTACAGTCTTCAAAGGGATGAGAAATATCTCTTCTCAGATTCCACAGAAAGAAGGCTAGCAAAGAGATCTACGAAACACAGATGTAACTCTGTGAGATGAATTCACAGAACACTAAGCAGTTTCTCAGAAAGCTTCTTTCCAGATTTCATCTGAGGATATTTCCTTTTTCACCATAGCCCTCTATGGGCTTCCAAATATCACTTTGCCAATTCCACAAGAACTATCTTAGCGAAAGGCTTCTTGAGGGGAAAGCTGTAACTCTGTGAGATGATTTCACAGAACACAAAGAAGTTTCTCAGAAAGCTTCTTTCTCTTTGTTATCGGAGGATATTTCCTTTGGCCCTATGGTCTTCAAAGGGATCCGAAATATCTGTTGTCAGATTCCACAGAAAGAAGGCTAGCAAAGAGATCCAGGAAATACAGATGTAACTCTGTGAGATGAATTAACAGAACACTAAGCAGTTTCTCAGAAAGCTTCTTTCCAGGTTTCATCTGAGGATATTTCCTTTTTCACCATAGCCCTCTATCGGCTTCCAAATATCACTTTGCCAATTCCACAAGAACTGTCTTAGGGAAAGGCTTCTGGGGGGAAAGCTGTAACTCTGTGACATGATTTCACAGAACACAAAGAAGTTTCTCAGAAAGCTTCTTTCTCTTTGTTATCGGAGGATATTTCCTTTGGCCCAACAGTCTTCAAAGGGATGAGAAATATCTCTTCTCAGATTCCACAGAAAGAAGGCTAGCAAAGAGATCTACGAAACACAGATGTAACTCTGTGAGATGAATTCACAGAACACTAAGCAGTTTCTCAGAAAGCTTCTTTCCAGATTTCATCTGAGGATATTTCCTTTTTCACCATAGCCCTCTATGGGCTTCCAAA
This sequence comes from Macaca nemestrina, assembly GCF_043159975.1. NCBI lineage: Eukaryota > Metazoa > Chordata > Mammalia > Primates > Cercopithecidae > Macaca > Macaca nemestrina. Next base: position 96,713,816 of record NC_092134.1, read on the forward strand.
TATCACTTTGCCAATTCCACAAGAACTGTCTTAGCGAAAGGCTTCTTCAGGGGACAGCTCTAACTCTGTGAGATGATTTCACAGAACACAAAGAAGTTTCTCAGAAAGCTTCTTTCTCTTTGTTATCGGAGGATATTTCCTTTGGCCCTATGTTCTTCAAAGGGATCCGAAATATCTGTTGTCAGATTCCACAGAAAGAAGGCTAGCAAAGAGATCCAGGAAATACAGATGTAACTCTGTGAGATGAATTAACAGAACACTAAGCAGTTTCTCAGAAAGCTTCTTTCCAGATTTCATCTGAGGATATTTCCTTTTCACCATAGCCCTCTATGGGCTTCCAAATATCACTTTGCCAGTTCCACAAGAACTGTCTTAGCGAAAGGCTTCTGGGGGGAAAGCTGTAACTCTGTGAGATGATTTCACAGAACACAAAGAAGTTTCTCAGAAAGCTTCTTTCTCTTTGTTATCGGAGGATATTTCCTTTGGCCCTATAGTCTTCAAAGGGATCCGAAATATCTGTTCTCAGATTCCACAAAAGTAAGGCTAGCAAAGAGATCTACGAAACACAGATGTAACTCTGTGAGATGAATTCACAGAACACTAAGCAGTTTCTCAGAAAGCTTCTTTCCAGATTTCATCTGAGGAAATTTCCTTTTTCACCATAGCCCTCTATGGGCTTCCAAATATCACTTTGCCAATTCCACAAGAACTGTCTTAGCGAAAGGCTTCTTGAGGGGAAAGCTGTAACTCTGTGAGATGATTTCAAAGAACACAAAGAAGTTTCTCAGAAAGCTTCTTTCTCTTTGTTATCGGAGGATATTTCCTTTGGCCCTATGGTCTTCAAAGGGATCCGAAGTATCTGTTCACAGATTCCACAGAAATAAGGCTAGCAAAGGGATCCACGAAATACAGATGTAACATGTGAGATGAATTAACAGAAAACTAAGCAGTTTTTCAGAAAGCTTCTTTTCAGATTTCATCTGAGGATATTTCCTTTTTCGCCATAGCCCTCTATGGGCTTCCAAATATCACTTTGCCAATTCCACAAGAACTGTCTTAGCGAAAGGCTTCTTGAGGGGAAAGCTGTAACTCTGTGAGATGATTTCACAGAACACAAAGTAATTTCTCAGAAAGCTTCTTTCTCTTTGTTATCGGAGGATATTTCCTTTGGCCCTATAGTCTTCAAAGGGATCCGAAATATCTGTTCTCAGATTCCACAGAATTAAGGCTAGCAAAGAGATCTACGAAACACAATTGTAACTCAGTGGGATGAATTCACAGAACACTAAGCAGTTTCTCAGAAAGCTTCTTTCCAGATTTCATGTGAGGATATTTCCTTTTTCACCATAGCCCTCTATGGGCTTCCAAATATCACTTTGCCAATTCCACAAGAACTGTCTTAGAGAAAGGCTTTTTGAGGGGAAAGCTGTAACTCTGTGAGATGATTTCACAGAACACAAAGGAGTTTCTCAGAAAGCTTCTTTCTCTTTGTTATCGGAGGATATTTCCTTTGGCCCTATAGTCTTCAAAGGGATCCGAAATATCTGTTCTCAGATTCCACAGAAATAAGGCTAGCAAAGAGATATACGAAACACAGATGTAACTCTGTGATATGAATTCACAGAACACCAAGCAGTTTCTCAGAAAGCTTCTTTCCAGATTTCATCTGAGGATATTTCCTTTTTCACCATAGCCCTCTACGGTCTTCCAAATATCACGTTGCCAATTCCACAAGAACTGTCTTAGCGAAAGGCTTCTTGAGGGGACAGCTCTAACTCTGTGAGATGATTTCACAGAACACAAAGAAGTTTCTCAGAAAGCTTCTTTCTCTTTGTTATCGGAGGATATTTCCTTTGCCCCTATAGACTTCAAAGGGATCCGAAATATCTGTTCTCAGATTCCGCAGAAATAAGGCTAGCAAAGAGATCTACGAAACACAGATGTAACTCTGTGAGATGAAATCACAGAACACTAAGCAGTTTCTCAGAAAGCTTCTTTCCAGATTTCATCTGAGGATATTTCCTTTTTCACCATAGCCCTCTATGGGCTTCCAAATATCACTTTGCCAATTCCACAAGAACTATCTTAGCGAAAGGCTTCTTGAGGGGAAAGCTGTAACTCTGTGAGATGATTTCACAGAACACAAAGAAGTTTCTCAGAAAGCTTCTTTCTCTTTGTTATCGGAGGATATTTCCTTTGGCCCTATGGTCTTCAAAGGGATCCGAAATATCTGTTCTCAGATTCCACAAAAGTAAGGCTAGCAAAGAGATCTACGAAACACAGATGTAACTCTGTGAGATGAATTCACAGAACACTAAGAAGTTTCTCAGAAAGCTTCTTTCCAGATTTCATCTGAGGAAATTTCCTTTTTCACCATAGCCCTCTATGGGCTTCCAAATATCACTTTGCCAATTCCACAAGAACTGTCTTAGCGAAAGGCTTCTTGAGGGGAAAGCTGTAACTCTGTGAGATGATTTCAAAGAACACAAAGAAGTTTCTCAGAAAGCTTCTTTCTCTTTGTTATCGGAGGATATTTCCTTTGGCCCTATGGTCTTCAAAGGGATCCGAAATATCTGTTCTCAGATTCCACAGAAATAAGGCTAGCGAAGGGATCCACGAAATACAGATGTAACACTGTGAGATGAATTAACAGAACACTAAGCTGTTTTTCAGAAAGCTTCTTTCCAGATTTCATCTGAGGATATTTCTTTTTCACCGTAGCCCTCTATGGGCTTCCAAATATCACTTTGCCAATTCCACAAGAACTCTCTTAGCGAAAGGCTTCTTGAGGGGAAAGCTGTAACTCTGTGAGATGATTTCACAGAACACAAAGAAGCTTCTCAGAAAGCTTCTTTCTCTTTGTTATCGGAGGATATTTCCTTTGGCCCTATAGTCTTGAAAGGGACCCGAAATATCTGTTCTCAGATTCCACAGAAATAAGGCTGGCAAAGAGATCTACGAAACACAGATGTAACTCTGTGAGATGAATTCACAGAACACTAAGCAGTTTCTAAGAAAGCTTCTCTCCAGATTTCCTCTGAGGATATTTCCTTTTCACCATAGCCCTCTAAGGGCTTCCAAATATCACTTTGCCAATTCCACAAGAACTGTCTTAGCGAAAGGCTTCTTGAGGGGAAAGCTGTAACTCTGTGAGATGATTTCACAGAACACAAAGAAGTTTCTCAGAAAGCTTCTTTCTCTTTGTTATCGGAGGATATTTCCTTTGGCCCTATGGTCTTCAAAGGGATCCGAAATATCTGTTCTCAGATTCCACAGAAATAAGGCTAGCAAAGGGTTCCACGAAATACAGATGTAACACTGTGAGATGAATTCACAGAACACTAAGCAGTTTCTCAGAAAGCTTCTTTCCAGATTTCATCTGAGGATATTTCCTTTTTCACCATAGCCCTCTATGGGCTTCCAAATATCACTTTGCCAATTCCACAAGAACTGTCTTAGCGAAAGGCTTTTTGTGGGGAAAGCTGTAACTCTGTGAGATGATTTCACAGAACACAAAGAAGTTTCTCAGAAAGCTTCTTTCTCTTTGTTATCGGAGGATATTTCCTTTGGCCCTATGTTCTTCAAAGGGATCCGAAATATCTGTTCTCAGATTCCACAGAAATAAGGCTAGCAAAGGGATCCACGAAATACAGATGTAACACTGTGAGATGAATTAACAGAAAACTAAGCAGTTTTTCAGAAAGCTTCTTTCCAGATTTCATCTGAGGATATTTCCTTTTTCACCATAGCCCTCTATCGGCTTCCAAATATCACTTTGCCAATTCCACAAGAACTGTCTTAGCGAAAGGCTTCTGGGGGGAAAGCTGTAACTCTGTGAGATGATTTCACAGAACACAAAGAAGTTTCTCAGAAAGCTTCTTTCTCTTTGTTATCGGAGGATATTTCCTTTGGCCCTACAGTCTTCAAAGGGATGCGAAATATCTCTTCTCAGATTCCACAGAAAGAAGGCTAGCAAAGAGATCTACGAAACACAGATGTAACTCTGTGAGATGAATGCACAGAACACTAAGCAGTTTCTCAGAAAGCTTCTTTCCAGATTTCATCTGAGGATAATTCCTTTTTCACCATAGCCCTCTATGGGCTTCCAAATATCACTTTGCCAATTCCACAAGAACTGTCTTAGCGAAAGGCTTCTTGAGGGGAAAGCTGTAACTCTGTGAGATGATTTCACAGAACACAAAGTAATTTCTCAGAAAGCTTCTTTCTCTTTGTTATCGGAGGATATTTCCTTTGGCCCTATAGTCTTCAAAGGGATCCGAAATATCTGTTCTCAGATTCCACAGAAATAAGGCTAGCAAAGAGATATACGAAACACAGATGTAACTCTGTGATATGAATTCACAGAACACCAAGCAGTTTCTCATAAAGCTTCTTTCCAGATTTCATCTGAGGATATTTCCTTTTTCACCATAGCCCTCTACGGTCTTCCAAATATCACGTTGCCAATTCCACAAGAACTGTCTTAGCGAAAAGCTTCTTGAGGGGACAGCTCTAACTCTGTGAGATGATTTCACAGAACACAAAGAAGTTTCTCAGAAAGCTTCTTTCTCTTTGTTATCGGAGGATATTTCCTTTGCCCCTATAGTCTTCAAAGGGATCCGAAATATCTGTTCTCAGATTCCGCAGAAATAAGGCTAGCAAAGAGATCTACGAAACACAGATGTAACTCTGTGAGATGAAATCACAGAACACTAAGCAGTTTCTCAGAAAGCTTCTTTCCAGATTTCATCTGAGGATATTTCCTTTTTCACCATAGCCCTCTATGGGCTTCCAAATATCACTTTGCCAATTCCACAAGAACTATCTTAGCGAAAGGCTTCTTGAGGGGAAAGCTGTAACTCTGTGAGATGATTTCACAGAACACAAAGAAGTTTCTCAGAAAGCTTCTTTCTCTTTGTTATCGGAGGATATTTCCTTTGGCCCTATGTTCTTCAAAGGGATCCGAAATATCTGTTGTCAGATTCCACAGAAAGAAGACTAGCAAAGAGATCCAGGAAATACAGATGTAACTCTGTGAGATGAATTAACAGAACACTAAGCAGTTTCTCAGAAAGCTTCTTTCCAGGTTTCATCTGAGGATATTTCCTTTTTCACCATAGCCCTCTATCGGCTTCCAAATATCACTTTGCCAATTCCACAAGAACTGTCTTAGGGAAAGGCTTCTGGGGGGAAAGCTGTAACTCTGTGACATGATTTCACAGAACACAAAGAAGTTTCTCAGAAAGCTTCTTTCTCTTTGTTATCGGAGGATATTTCCTTTGGCCCTACAGTCTTCAAAGGGATGAGAAATATCTCTTCTCAGATTCCACAGAAAGAAGGCTAGCAAAGAGATCTACGAAACACAGATGTAACTCTGTGAGATGAATTCACAGAACACTAAGCAGTTTCTCAGAAAGCTTCTTTCCAGATTTCATCTGAGGATATTTCCTTTTTCACCATAGCCCTCTATGGGCTTCCAAATATCACTTTGCCAATTCCACAAGAACTGTCTTAGCGAAAGGCTTCTTCAGGGGACAGCTCTAACTCTGTGAGATGATTTCACAGAACACAAAGAAGTTTCTCAGAAAGCTTCTTTCTCTTTGTTATCGGAGGATATTTCCTTTGGCCCTATGTTCTTCAAAGGGATCCGAAATATCTGTTGTCAGATTCCACAGAAAGAAGGCTAGCAAAGAGATCCAGGAAATACAGATGTAACTCTGTGAGATGAATTAACAGAACACTAAGCAGTTTCTCAGAAAGCTTCTTTCCAGATTTCATCTGAGGATATTTCCTTTTTCACCATACCCCTATATGGGCTTCCAAATATCACTTTGCCAATTACACAAGAACTGTCTTAGCGAAAGACTTCTTCAGAGGAAAGCTGTAACTATGTGAGATTATTTCACAGAACACAAAGAAGTTTCTCAGAAAGCTTCTTTCTCTTTGTCATCGGAGGATATTTCCTTTGGCCCTATAGTCTTCAAAGGGATCCGAAATATGTGTTCTCAGATTCCACAGAAAGAAGGCTAGCAAAGAGATCCACGAAATACAGAAGTAACTCTGTCAGATGAATTAACAGGACACCACGAAGTTTCTCAGAAAGCTTCTTTGCAGATTTCATCTGAGGATATTTCCTTTTTCACCATAGCCCTCTATGGGCTTCCAAATATCACTTTGCCAATTCCACAAGAACTGTCTTAGCGAAAGGCTTCTTGAGGGGAAAGCTGTAACTCTGTGAGATGATTTCACAGAACAGAAAGAAGTTTCTCAGAAAGCTTCTTTCTCTTTGTCATCGGAGGATATTTCCTTTGACCCTATAGTCTTCAAAGGGATCCGAAATATCTGTTCTCAGATTCCACAGAAATAAGGCTAGCAAAGAGATGTACGAAAAACAGATGCAACTCTGTGAGACGAATTTACAGAACACTAAGTAGTTTCTCAGAAAGCTTCTTTCCAGATTTCATCTGAGGATATTTCCTTTTTCACTATAGCCCTCTATGGGCTTCCAAATATCACTTTGCCAATTCCACAAGAACTGACTTACCGAAAGGCTTCTTGAGGGGAAAGCTGTAACTCTGTGAGATTATTTCACAGAACACAAAGAAGTTTCTCACAAAGCTTCTTTCTCTTTGTTATCGGAGGATATTTCCTTTGGCCCTATGGTCTTCAAAGGGATCCGAAATATCTGTTCTCAGATTCCACAGAAAGAAGGCTAGCAAAGAGATCTACGAAACACACATAAAACTCTGTGAGATGAATTCACAGAACACTAAGCAGTTTCTCAGAAAGCATCTTTCCAGATTTCATCTGAGGATATTTCCTTTTTCACCATAGCCCTCTAAGGGCTTCCAAATATCACTTTGCCAATTCCACAAGAACTGTCTTAGCGAAAGGCTTCTTGATTGGAAAGCTGTAACTCTGTGAGATGATATCACAGAACACAAAGAAGTTTCTCAGAAAGCTTCTTTCTCTTTGTTATCGGAGGATATTTCCTTTGGCCCAATGGTCTTCAAAGGGATCCGAAATATCTGTTCTCAGATTCCACAGAAAGAAGGCTAGCAAAGAGATCCACGAAATACAGATGTAACTCCGTGAGAGGAATTAACAGAACACTAAGCAGTTTCTCAGAAAGCTTCTTTCCAGATTTCATCTGAGGATATATCCTTTTTCACCATAGCCCTATATGGGCTTCCAAATATCACTTTGCCAATTCCACAAGAACTGTCTTAACGAAAGGCTTCTTGAGGGGAAAGCTGTAACTCTGTGAGATGATTTCACAGAACACAAAGAAGTTTCTCAGAAAGCTTCTTTCTCTTTGTTATCGGAGGATATTTCCTTTGGCCCTATAGTCTTCAAAGGGATCCGAAATATGTGTTCTCAGATTAAACAGAAAGAATTCTAGCAAAGAGATCCACGAAATACAGATGTAACTCTGTCAGATGAATTAACAGGACACTAAGAAGTTTCTCAGAAAGCTTCTTTCCAGATTTCATCTGAGGATATTTCCTTTTTCACCATAGCCCTCTGGGGGCTTCCAAATATCACTTTGCCAATTCCACAAGAACTGTCTTAGCGAAAGGCTTCTTGAGGGGAAAGCTGTAACTCTGTGAGATGATTTCACAGAACACAAAGAAGTTTCTCAGAAAGCTTCTTTCTTTTTGTTATCGGAGATTATTTCCTTTGGCCCTATGGTCTTCAAAGGGATCCGAAATATCTGTTCTCAGATTCCACAAAAGTAAGGCTAGCAAAGAGATCTACGAAACACAGATGTATCTCTGTGAGATGAATTCACAGAACACTAAGCAGTTTCTCAGAAAGCTTCTTTCCAGATTTCATCTGAGGAAATTTCCTTTTTCAACATAGCCCTCTATGGGCTTCCAAATATCACTTTGCCAATTAAACAAGAACTGTCTTAGCGAAAGTCTTCTTGAGGGGAAAGCTGTAACTCTGTGAGATGATTTCACAGAACACAAAGAAGTTTCTCAGAAAGCTTCTTTCTCTTTGTTATCGGAGTATATTTCCTTTGGCCCTATGGTATTCAAAGGGATCCGAAATATCTGTTCTCAGATTCCACAGAAAGAAGGCTAGCAAAAGGATCCACGAAATACAGATGTAACACTGTGAGATGAATTAACGGAACACTAAGCAGTTTTTCAGAAAGCTTCTTTCCAGATTTCATCTGAGGATATTTCCTTTTTCACCATAGCCCTCTATGGGCTTCCAAATATCACTTTGCCAATTCCACAAGAACTGTCTTAGCGAAAGGCTTCTTTAGGGGAAAGCTGTAACTCTGTGAGATGATTTCACAGAACACAAAGAAGTTTCTCAGAAAGCTTCTTTCTCTTTGTTATCGGAGGATATTTCCTTTGGCCCTATAGTCTTAAAAGGGATCCGAAATATCTGTTCTCAGATTCCGCAGAAATAAGGCTAGAAAAGAGATCTACGAAACACAGATGTAACTCTGTGAGATGAAATCACAGAACACTAAGCAGTTTCTCAGAAAGCTTCTTTCCAGATTTCATCTGAGGATATTTCCTTTTTCACCATAGCCCTCTATGGGCTTCCAAATATCAGTTTGCCAATTCCACAAGAACTATCTTAGCGAAAGACTTCTTGAGGGGAAAGCTGTAACTCTGTGAGATGATTTCACAGAACACAAAGAAGTTTCTCAGAAAGCTTCTTTCTCTTTGTTATCGGAGGATATTTCCTTTGGCCCTATGTTCTTCAAAGGGATCCGAAATATCTGTTCACAGATTCCACAGAAAGAAGGCTAGCAAAGAGATCCAGGAAATACAGATGTAACTCCGTGAGATGAATTAACAGAACACTAAGCAGTTTCTCAGAAAGCTTCTTTCCAGATTTCATCTGAGGATATTTCCTTTTTCACCAGAGCCCTCTATGGGCTTCCAAATATCACTTTGCCAATTCCACAAGAACTGTCTTAGCGAAAGGCTTCTTTAGGGGAAAGCTGTAACTCTGTGAGATGATTTCACAGAACACAAAGAAGCTTCTCAGAAAGCTTCTTTCTCTTTGTCATCGGAGGATATTTCCTTTGGCCCTATAGTCTTCAAAGGGATCCGAAATATCTGTTCTCAGATTCCACAGAAATAAGGCTAGCAAAGAGATGTACGAAAAACAGATGTAACTCTGTGAGATGAATTTACAGAACACTAAGTAGTTTCTCAGAAAGCTTCTTTCCAGATTTCATCTGAGGATATTTCCTTTTTCACCATAGCCCTCTATGGGATTCCAAATATCACTTTGCCAATTTCACAAGAACTGACTTACCGAAAGGCTTCTTGAGGGGAAAGCTGTAACTCTTTGAGATGATTTCACAGAACACAAAGAAGTTTCTCAGAAAGCTTCTTTCTCTTTGTTATCGGAGGATATTTCCTTTGGCCCTATAGTCTTCAAAGGGATCCGAAATATCTGTTCTCAGATTCCACAGAAATAAGGCTAGCAAAGAGATATACGAAACACAGATGTAACTCTGTGAGATGAATTCACAAAACACCAAGCAGTTTCTCAGAAAGCTTCTTTCCAGATTTCATCTGAGGATATTTCCTTTTTCACCATAGCCCTCTACGGTCTTCCAAATATCACTTTGCCAATTCCACAAGAACTGTCTTAGCGAAAGGCTTCTTGAGGGGAAAGCTGTAACTCTGTGAGATGATTTCACAGAACACAAAGAAGTTTCTCAGAAAGCTTCTTTCTCTTTGTTATCGGAGGATATTTCCTTTGGCCCTATAGTCTTCAAAGGGATCCGAAATATGTGTTCTCAGATTCCACAGAAAGAAGGCTAGCAAAGAGATCCACGAAATACAGATGTAACTCTGTCAGATGAATTAACAGGACACTAAGAAGTTTCTCAGAAAGCTTCTTTCCAGATTTCATCTGAGGATATTTCCTTTTTCACCATAGCCCTCTGGGGGCTTCCAAATATCACTTTGCCAATTCCACAAGAACTGCCTTAGCGAAAGGCTTCTTGAGGGGAAAGCTGTAACTCTGTGAGATGATTTCACAGAACACAAAGAAGTTTCTCAGAAAGCATCTTTCTCTTTGTTATCGGAGGATATTTCCTTTGGCCCTATAGTCTTCAAAGGGATCCGAAATATCTGTTCTCAGATTCCACAGAAATAAGGCTAGCAAAGAGATCGACGAAATGCAGATGTAGCTCTATGAGATGAATTAACAGAACACTAAGCAGTTTCTCAGAAAGCTTCTTTCCAGATTTCATGTGAGGATATTTCCTTTTTCACCATAGCCCTCTATGGGCTTCCAAATATCACTTTGCCAATTCCACAAGAACTGTCTTAGCGAAAGACTTCTTGAGGGGAAAGCTGTAGCTCTGTGAGATGATTTCACAGAACACAAAGAAGTTTCTCAGAAAGCTTCTTTCTCTTTGTTATCGGAGGATATTTCCTTGGGCCCTATAGTCTTCAAAGGGATCCCAAATATCTGTTCTCAGATTCCACAGAAAGAAGGCTAGCAAAGAGAACTACGAAACACAGATGTAACTCTGTGAGATGAATTCGCAGAAAAATAAGCAGTTTCTCAGAAAGCTTCTTTCCAGATTTCATCTGAGGATATTTCCTTTTTCACCATAGCCCTCTATGGGCTTCCAAATATCACTTTGCCAATTCCACAAGAGCTGTCTTAGCGAAAGTCTTCTTGAGGGGAAAGCTGTAACTCTGTGAGATGATTTCACAGAACACAAAGAAGTTTCTCAGAAAGCTTCTTTCTCTTTGTTATCGGAGGATATTTCCTTTGGCCCTATAGTCTTCAAAGGGATCCGAAATATCTGTTCTCAGATTCCACAGAAAGAAGGCTAGCAAAGAGATCTACGAAACACAATTGTAACTCAGTGGAATGAATTCACAGAACACTAAGCAGTTTCTCAGAAAGCTTCTTTCCAGATTTCATCTGAGGTTATTTCCTTTTTCACCATAGCCCTCTATGGGCTTCCAAATATCACTTTGCCAATTCCACAAGAACTGTCTTAGAGAAAGGCTTCTTGAGGGGAAAGCTGTAACTCTGTGAGATGATTTCACAGAACACAAAGGAGTTTCTCAGAAAGCTTCTTTCTCTTTGTTATCGGAGGATATTTCCTTTGGCCCTATAGTCTTCAAAGGGATCCGAAATATCTGTTCTCAGATTCCACAGAAAGAAGGCTAGCAAAGAGATCTACGAAACACACATAAAACTCTGTGAGATGAATTCACAGAACACTAAGCAGTTTCTCAGAAAGCTTCTTTCCAGATTTCATCTGAGGATATTTCCTTTTTCACCATAGCCCTCTGGGGGCTTCCAAATATCACTTTGCCAATTCCACAAGAACTGTCTTAGCGAAAGGCTTCTTGAGGGGAAAGCTGTAACTCTGTGAGATGATTTCACAGAACACAAAGAAGTTTCTCAGAAAGCTTCTTTCTCTTTGATATCGGAGATTATTTCCTTTGGCCCTATGGTCTTCAAAGGGATCCGAAATATCTGTTCTCAGATTCCACAAAAGTAAGGCTAGCAAAGGGATTCACGAAATACAGATGTAACTCTGTGAGATGAATTCACAGAACACTAAGCAGTTTCTCAGAAAGCTTCTTTCCAGATTTCATCTGAGGATATTTCCTTTTTCACCATAGCCCTCTATGGGCTTCCAAATATCACTTTGCCAATTCCACAAGAACTGTCTTAGCGAAAGGCTTCTTGAGGGGAAAGCTGTAACTCTGTGAGATGATTTCACAGAACACAAAGAAGTTTCTCAGAAAGCTTCTTTCTCTTTGTTATCGGAGGATATTTCCTTTGGCCCTATAGTCTTCAAAGGGATCCGAAATATCTGTTCTCAGATTCCGCAGAAATAAGGCTAGAAAAGAGATCTACGAAACACAGATGTAACTCTGTGAGATGAAATCACAGAACACTAAGCAGTTTCTCAGAAAGCTTCTTTCCAGATTTCATCTGAGGATATTTCCTTTTTCACCATAGCCCTCTATGGGCTTCCAAATATCACTTTGCCAATTCCACAAGAACTATCTTAGCGAAAGGCTTCTTGAGGGGAAAGCTGTAACTCTGTGAGATGATTTCACAGAACACAAAGATGTTTCTCAGAAAGCTTCTTTCTCTTTGTTATCGGAGGATATTTCCTTTGGCCCTATGTTCTTCAAAGGGATCCGAAATATCTGTTCTCAGATTCCACAGAAAGAAGGCTAGCAAAGAGATCCACGAAATACAGATGTAACTCTGTGAGATGAATTAACAGAACACTAAGCAGTTTCTCCGAAAGCTTCTTTCCAGATTTCATCTGAGGAAATTTCCTTTTTCACCATACCCCTCTATGGGCTTCCAAATATCACTTTGCCAATTCCACAAGAACTGTCTTAGCGAAAGACTTCTTGAGGGGAAAGATGTAACTCTGTGAGATTATTTCACAGAACACAAAGAAGTTTCCCAGAAAGCTTCTTTCTCTTTGTCATCGGAGGATATTTCCTTTGGCCCTATAGTCTTCAAAGGGATCCGAAATATCTGTTCTCAGATTCCACAGAAATAAGGCTAGCAAAGAGATGTACGAAAAACAGATGTAACTCTGTGAGATGAATTTACAGAACACTAAGTAGTTTCTCAGAAAGCTTCTTTCCAGATTTCATCTGAGGATATTTCCTTTTACACCATAGCCCTCTATGGGATTCCAAATATCACTTTGCCAATTCCACAAGAACTGACTTACCGAAAGGCTTCTTGAGGGGAAAGCTGTAACTCTGTGAGATGATTTCACAGAACACAAAGAAGTTTCTCAGAAAGCTTCTTTCTCTTTGTTATCGGAGGATATTTCCTTTGGCCCTATAGTCTTCAAAGGGATCCGAAATATCTGTTCTCAGATTCCACAGAAATAAGGCTAGCAAAGAGATATACGAAACACAGATGTAACTCTGTGAGATGAATTCACAGAACACCAAGCAGTTTCTCAGAAAGCTTCTTTCCAGATTTCATCTGAGGATATTTCCTTTTTCACCATAGCCCTCTACGGTCTTCCAAATATCACTTTGCCAATTCCACAAGAACTGTCTTAGCGAAAGGCTTCTTGATTGGAAAGCTGTAACTCTGTGAGATGATTTCACAGAACACAAAGAAGTTTCTCAGAAAGCTTCTTTCTCTTTGTTATCGGAGGATATTTCCTTTGGCCCTATAGTCTTCAAAGGGATCCGAAATATGTGTTCTCAGATTCCACAGAAAGAAGGCTAGCCAAGAGATCCACGAAATACAGATGTAACTCTGTCAGATGAATTAACAGGACACTAAGAAGTTTCTCAGAAAGCTTCTTTCCAGATTTCATCTGAGGATATTTCCTTTTTCACCATAGCCCTCTGGGGGCTTCCAAATATCACTTTGCCAATTCCACAAGAACTGTCTTAGCGAAAGGCTTCTTGAGGGGAAAGGTGTAACTCTGTGAGATGATTTCACAGAACACAAAGAAGTTTCTCAGAAAGCTTATTTCTCTTTGTTATCGGAGGATATTTCCTTTGGCCCTATAGTCTTCAAAGGGATCCGAAATATCTGTTCTCAGATTCCACAGAAATAAGGCTAGCAAAGAGATCCACGAAATGCAGATGTAGCTCTATGAGATGAATTAACAGAACACTAAGCAGTTTCTCAGAAAGCTTCTTTCCAGATTTCATGTGAGGATATTTCCTTTTTCACCATAGCCCTCTATGGGCTTCCAAATATCACTTTGCCAATTCCACAAGAACTGTCTTAGCGAAAGGCTTCTTGAGGGGAAAGCTGTAGCTCTGTGAGATGATTTCACAGAACACAAAGAAGTTTCTCAGAAAGCTTCTTTCTCTTTGTTATCGGAGGATATTTCCTTTGGCCCTATAGTCTTCAAAGGGATCCCAAATATCTGTTCTCAGATTCCACAGAAAGAAGGCTAGCAAAGAGAACTACGAAACACAGATGTAACTCTGTGAGATGAATTCGCAGAAAAATAAGAAGTTTCTCAGAAAGCTTCTTTCCAGATTTCATCTGAGGATATTTCCTTTTTCACCATAGCCCTCTATGGGCTTCCAAATATCACTTTGCCAATTCCACAAGAGCTGTCTTAGCGAAAGTCTTCTTGAGGGGAAAGCTGTAACTCTGTGAGATGATTTCACAGAACACAAAGAAGTTTCTCAGAAAGCTTCTTTCTCTTTGTTATCGGAGGATATTTCCTTTGGCCCTATAGTCTTCAAAGGGATCCGAAATATCTGTTCTCAGATTCCACAGAAATAAGGCTAGCAAAGAGATCTACGAAACACAGATGTAACTCTGTGAGATGAATTCACAGAACACTAAGCAGTTTCTCAGAAAGCTTCTTTCCAGATTTCATCTGAGGATATTTCCTTTTTCACCATAGCCCTCTATGGGCTTCCAAATATCACTTTGCCAATTCCAGAAGAACTGTCTTAGCGAAAGGCTTCTTGAGGGGAAAGCTGTAACTCTGTGAGATGATTTCACAGAACACAAAGAAGTTTCTCAGAAAGCTTCTTTCTCTTTGTTATCGGAGGATATTTCCTTTGGCCCTATAGTCTTCAAAGGGATCCGAAATATCTGTTCTCAGATTCCACAGAAATAAGGCTAGCAAAGAGATCCACGAAATGCAGATGTAGCTCTATGAGATGAATTAACAGAACACTAAGCAGTTTCTCAGAAAGCTTCTTTCCAGATTTCATGTGAGGATATTTCCTTTTTCACCATAGCCCTCTATGGGCTTCCAAATATCACTTTGCCAATTCCACAAGAACTGTCTTAGCGAAAGGCTTCTTGAGGGGAAAGCTGTAGCTCTGTGAGATGATTTCACAGAACACAAAGAAGTTTCTCAGAAAGCTTCTTTCTCTTTGTTATCGGAGGATATTTCCTTTGTCCCTATAGTCTTCAAAGGGATCCCAAATATCTGTTCTCAGATTCCACAGAAAGAAGGCTAGCAAAGAGAACTACGAAACACAGATGTAACTCTGTGAGATGAATTCGCAGAAAAATAAGAAGTTTCTCAGAAAGCTTCTTTCCAGATTTCATCTGAGGATATTTCCTTTTTCACCATAGCCCTCTATGGGCTTCCAAATATCACTTTGCCAATTCCACAAGAGCTGTCTTAGCGAAAGTCTTCTTGAGGGGAAAGCTGTAACTCTGTGAGATGATTTCACAGAACACAAAGAAGTTTCTCAGAAAGCTTCTTTCTCTTTGTTATCGGAGGATATTTCCTTTGGCCCTATAGTCTTCAAAGGGATCCGAAATATCTGTTCTCAGATTCCACAGAAATAAGGCTAGCAAAGAGATCTACGAAACACAGATGTAACTCTGTGAGATGAATTCACAGAACACTAAGCAGTTTCTCAGAAAGCTTCTTTCCAGATTTCATCTGAGGATATTTCCTTTTTCACCATAGCCCTCTATGGGCTTCCAAATATCACTTTGCCAATTCCAGAAGAACTGTCTTAGCGAAAGGCTTCTTGAGGGGAAAGCTGTAACTCTGTGAGATGATTTCACAGAACACAAAGAAGTTTCTCAGAAAGCTTCTTTCTCTTTGTTATCGGAGGATATTTCCTTTGGCCCTATAGTCTTCAAAGGGATCCGAAATATCTGTTCTCAGATTCCACAGAAATAAGGCTAGCAAAGAGATCCACGAAATGCAGATGTAGCTCTATGAGATGAATTAACAGAACACTAAGCAGTTTCTCAGAAAGCTTCTTTCCAGATTTCATGTGAGGATATTTCCTTTTTCACCATAGCCCTCTATGGGCTTCCAAATATCACTTTGCCAATTCCACAAGAACTGTCTTAGCGAAAGGCTTCTTGAGGGGAAAGCTGTAGCTCTGTGAGATGATTTCACAGAACACAAAGAAGTTTCTCAGAAAGCTTCTTTCTCTTTGTTATCGGAGGATATTTCCTTTGGCCCTATAGTCTTCAAAGGGATCCCAAATATCTGTTCTCAGATTCCACAGAAAGAAGGCTAGCAAAGAGAACTACGAAAAACAGATGTAACTCTGTGAGATGAATTCGCAGAAAAATAAGAAGTTTCGCAGAAAGCTTCTTTCCAGATTTCATCTGAGGATATTTCCTTTTTCACCATAGCCCTCTATGGGCTTCCAAATATCACTTTTCCAATTCCACAAGAGCTGTCTTAGCGAAAGGCTTCTTGAGGGGAAAGCTGTAACTCTGTGAGATGATTTCACAGAACACAAAGAAGTTTCTCAGAAAGCTTCTTTCTCTTTGTTATCGGAGGATATTTTCTTTGGCCCTATAGTCTTCAAAGGGATCCGAAATATCTGTTCTCAGATTCCACAGAAATAAGGCTAGCAAAGAGATCTACGAAACACAGATGTAACTCTGTGAGATGAATTCACAGAACACCAAGCAGTTTCTCAGAAAGCTTCTTTCCAGATTTCATCTGAGGATATTTCCTTTTTCACCATAGCCCTCTACGGTCTTCCAAATATCACTTTGCCAATTCCACAAGAACTGTCTTAGCGAAAGGCTTCTTGATTGGAAAGCTGTAACTCTGTGAGATGATTTCACAGAACACAAAGAAGTTTCTCAGAAAGCTTCTTTCTCTTTGTTATCGGAGGATATTTTCTTTGTCCCTATAGTCTTCAAAGTGATCCGAAATATGTGTTCTCAGATTCCACAGAAAGAAGGCTAGCAAAGAGATCCACGAAATACAGATGTAACTCTGTCAGATGAATTAACAGGACACTAAGAAGTTTCTCAGAAAGCTTCTTTCCAGATTTCATCTGAGGATATTTCCTTTTTCACCATAGCCCTCTGGGGGCTTCCAAATATCACTTTGCCAATTCCACAAGAACTGTCTTAGCGAAAGGCTTCTTGAGGGGAAAGGTGTAACTCTGTGAGATGATTTCACAGAACACAAAGAAGTTTCTCAGAAAGCTTATTTCTCTTTGTTATCGGAGGATATTTCCTTTGGCCCTATAGTCTTCAAAGGGATCCCAAATATCTGTTCTCAGATTCCACAGAAAGAAGGCTAGCAAAGAGAACTACGAAACACAGATGTAACTCTGTGAGATGAATTCGCAGAAAAATAAGAAGTTTCTCAGAAAGCTTCTTTCCAGATTTCATCTGAGGATATTTCCTTTTTCACCATAGCCCTCTATGGGCTTCCAAATATCACTTTGCCAATTCCACAAGAGCTGTCTTAGCGAAAGTCTTCTTGAGGGGAAAGCTGTAACTCTGTGAGATGATTTCACAGAACACAAAGAAGTTTCTCAGAAAGCTTCTTTCTCTTTGTTATCGGAGGATATTTCCTTTGGCCCTATAGTCTTCAAAGGGATCCGAAATATCTGTTCTCAGATTCCACAGAAATAAGGCTAGCAAAGAGATCTACGAAACACAGATGTAACTCTGTGAGATGAATTCACAGAACACTAAGCAGTTTCTCAGAAAGCTTCTTTCCAGATTTCATCTGAGGATATTTCCTTTTTCACGATAGCCCTCTATGGGCTTCCAAATATCACTTTGCCAATTCCAGAAGAACTGTCTTAGCGAAAGGCTTCTTGAGGGGAAAGCTGTAACTCTGTGAGATGATTTCACAGAACACAAAGAAGTTTCTCAGAAAGCTTCTTTCTCTTTGTTATCGGAGGATATTTCCTTTGGCCCTATAGTCTTCAAAGGGATCCGAAATATCTGTTCTCAGATTCCACAGAAATAAGGCTAGCAAAGAGATCCACGAAATGCAGATGTAGCTCTATGAGATGAATTAACAGAACACTAAGCAGTTTCTCAGAAAGCTTCTTTCCAGATTTCATGTGAGGATATTTCCTTTTTCACCATAGCCCTCTATGGGCTTCCAAATATCACTTTGCCAATTCCACAAGAACTGTCTTAGCGAAAGGCTTCTTGAGGGGAAAGCTGTAGCTCTGTGAGATGATTTCACAGAACACAAAGAAGTTTCTCAGAAAGCTTCTTTCTCTTTGTTATCGGAGGATATTTCCTTTGGCCCTATAGTCTTCAAAGGGATCCCAAATATCTGTTCTCAGATTCCACAGAAAGAAGGCTAGCAAAGAGAACTACGAAAAACAGATGTAACTCTGTGAGATGAATTCGCAGAAAAATAAGAAGTTTCGCAGAAAGCTTCTTTCCAGATTTCATCTGAGGATATTTCCTTTTTCACCATAGCCCTCTATGGGCTTCCAAATATCACTTTGCCAATTCCACAAGAGCTGTCTTAGCGAAAGGCTTCTTGAGGGGAAAGCTGTAACTCTGTGAGATGATTTCACAGAACACAAAGAAGTTTCTCAGAAAGCTTCTTTCTCTTTGTTATCGGAGGATATTTCCTTTGGCCCTATAGTCTTCAAAGGGATCCGAAATATCTGTTCTCAGATTCCACAGAAATAAGGCTAGCAAAGAGATCTACGAAACACAATTGTAACTCAGTGGGATGAATTCACAGAACACTAAGCAGTTTCTCAGAAAGCTTCTTTCCAGATTTCATCTGAGGATTTTTCCTTTTTCACCATAGCCCTCTATGGGCTTCCAAATATCACTTTGCCAATTCCAGAAGAACTGTCTTAGCGAAAGGCTTCTTGAGGGGAATGCTGTAACTCTGTGAGATGATTTCACAGAACACAAAGAAATTTCTCAGAAAGCTTCTTTCTCTTTGTTATCGGAGGATATTTCCTTTGGCCCTATAGTCTTCAAAGGGATCAGAAATATCTGTTCTCAGATTCCACAGAAAGAAGGCTAGCAAAGAGATCTACGAAACACAATTGTAACTCAGTGGGATGAATTCACAGAACACTAAGCAGTTTCTCAGAAAGCTTCTTTCCAGATTTCATCTGAGGTTATTTCCTTTTTCACCATAGCCCTCTATGGGCTTCCAAATATCACTTTGCCAATTCCACAAGAACTGTCTTAGAGAAAGGCTTCTGGAGGGGAAAGCTGTAACTCTGTGAGATGATTTCACAGAACACAAAGGAGTTTCTCAGAAAGCTTCTTTCTCTTTGTTATCGGAGGATATTTCCTTTGGCCCTATAGTCTTCAAAGGGATCCGAAATATCTGTTCTCAGATTCCACAGAAAGAAGGCTAGCAAAGAGATCTACGAAACACACATAAAACTCTGTGAGATGAATTCACAGAACACTAAGCAGTTTCTCAGAAAGCTTCTTTCCAGATTTCATCTGAGGATATTTCCTTTTTCACCATAGCCCTCTATGGGATTCCAAATATCACTTTGCCAATTCCACAAGAACTGACTTACCGAAAGGCTTCTTGAGGGGAAAGCTGTAACTCTGTGAGATGATTTCACAGAACACAAAGAAGTTTCTCAGAAAGCTTCTTTCTCTTTGTTATCGGAGGATATTTCCTTTGGCCCTATAGTCTTCAAAGGGATCCGAAATATCTGTTCTCAGATTCCACAGAAATAAGGCTAGCAAAGAGATATACGAAACAAAGATGTAACTCTGTGAGATGAATTCAGAGAACACCAAGCAGTTTCTCAGAAAGCTTCTTTCCAGATTTCATCTGAGGATATTTCCTTTTTCACCATAGCCCTCTACGGTCTTCCAAATATCACTTTGCCAATTCCACAAGAACTGCTTAGCGAAAGGCTTCTTGAGGGGAAAGCTGTAACTCTGTGAGATGATTTCACAGAACACAAAGAAGTTTCTCAGAAAGCTTCTTTCTCTTTGTTATCGGAGGATATTTCCTTTGGCCCTATAGTCTTCAAAGGGATCCGAAATATGTGTTCTCAGATTCCACAGAAAGAAGGCTAGCAAAGAGATCCACGAAATACAGATGTAACTCCGTGAGATGAATTAACAGAACACTAAGCAGTTTCTCAGAAAGCTTCTTTCCAGATTTCATCTGAGGATATTTCCTTTTTCACCATAGCCCTCTATGGGCTTCCAAATATCACTTTGCCAATTCCACAAGAGCTGTCTTAGCGAAAGGCTTCTTGAGGGGAAAGCTGTAACTCTGTGAGATGATTTCACAGAACACAAAGAAGTTTCTCAGAAAGCTTCTTTCTCTTTGTTATCGGAGGATATTTCCTTTGGCCCTATAGTCTTCAAAGGGATCCGAAATATCTGTTCTCAGATTCCACAGAAATAAGGCTAGCAAAGAGATCTACGAAACACAATTGTAACTCAGTGGGATGAATTCACAGAACACTAAGCAGTTTCTCAGAAAGCTTCTTTCCAGATTTCATCTGAGGATTTTTCCTTTTTCACCATAGCCCTCTATGGGCTTCCAAATATCACTTTGCCAATTCCAGAAGAACTGTCTTAGCGAAAGGCTTCTTGAGGGGAATGCTGTAACTCTGTGAGATGATTTCACAGAACACAAAGAAATTTCTCAGAAAGCTTCTTTCTCTTTGTTATCGGAGGATATTTCCTTTGGCCCTATAGTCTTCAAAGGGATCAGAAATATCTGTTCTCAGATTCCACAGAAAGAAGGCTAGCAAAGAGATCTACGAAACACAATTGTAACTCAGTGGGATGAATTAACAGAACACTAAGCAGTTTCTCAGAAAGCTTCTTTCCAGATTTCATCTGAGGTTATTTCCTTTTTCACCATAGCCCTCTATGGGCTTCCAAATATCACTTTGCCAATTCCACAAGAACTGTCTTAGAGAAAGGCTTCTGGAGGGGAAAGCTGTAACTCTGTGAGATGATTTCAGGAACACAAAGGAGTTTCTCAGAAAGCTTCTTTCTCTTTGTTATCGGAGGATATATCCTTTGGCCCTATAGTCTTCAAAGGGATCCGAAATATCTGTTCTCAGATTCCACAGAAAGAAGGCTAGCAAAGAGATCTACGAAACACACATAAAACTCTGTGAGATGAATTCACAGAACACTAAGCAGTTTCTCAGAAATCTTCTTTCCAGATTTCATCTGAGGATATTTCCTTTTTCACCATAGCCCTCTATGGGATTCCAAATATCACTTTGCCAATTCCACAAGAACTGACTTACCGAAAGGCTTCTTGAGGGGAAAGCTGTAACTCTGTGAGATGATTTCACAGAACACAAAGAAGTTTCTCAGAAAGCTTCTTTCTCTTTGTTATCGGAGGATATTTCCTTTGGCCCTATAGTCTTCAAAGGGATCCGAAATATCTGTTCTCAGATTCCACAGAAATAAGGCTAGCAAAGCGATATACGAAACAAAGATGTAACTCTGTGAGATGAATTCAGAGAACACCAAGCAGTTTCTCAGAAAGCTTCTTTCCAGATTTCATCTGAGGATATTTCCTTTTTCACCATAGCCCTCTACGGTCTTCCAAATATCACTTTGCCAATTCCACAAGAACTGCTTAGCGAAAGGCTTCTTGAGGGGAAAGCTGTAACTCTGTGAGATGATTTCACAGAACACAAAGAAGTTTCTCAGAAAGCTTCTTTCTCTTTGTTATCGGAGGATATTTCCTTTGGCCCTATAGTCTTCAAAGGGATCCGAAATATGGGTTCTCAAATTCCACAGAAAGAAGGCTAGCAAAGAGATCCACGAATTACAGATGTAACTCTGTCAGATGAATTAACAGGACACTAAGAAGTTTCTCAGAAAGCTTCTTTCCAGATTTCATCTGAGGATATTTCCTTTTTCACCATAGCCCTCTGGGGGCTTCCAAATATCACTTTGCCAATTCCATAAGAACTGTCTTAGCGAAAGGCTTCTTGAGGGGAAAGCTGTAACTCTGTGAGATGATTTCACAGAACACAAAGAAGTTTCTCAGAAATCTTCTTTCTCTTTGTTATCGGAGGATATTTCCTTTGGCCCTATGGTCTTCAAAGGGATCCGAAATATCAGTTCTCAGATTCCACAAAAGTAAGGCTAGCAAAAGGATCTATGAAACACAGATGTAACTCTGTGAGATGAATTCACAGAACACTAAGCAGTTTCTCAGAAATCTTCTTTCCAGATTTCATCTGAGGAAATTTCCTTTTTCACCATAGCCCTCTATGGGCTTCCAAATATCCCTTTGCCAATTCCACAAGAACTGTCTTAGCGAAAGGCTTCTTGAGGGGAAAGCTGTAACTCTGTGAGATGATTTCACAGAACACAAAGAAGTTTCTCAGAAAGCTTCTTTCTCTTTGTTATCGGAGGATATTTCCTTTGGCGCTATGGTCTTCAAAGGGATCCGAAATATCTGTTCTCAGATTCCACAAAAATAAGGCTAGCAAAGGGATCCACGAAATACAGATGTAACACTGTGAGATGAATTAACAGTACACTAAGCAGTTTTTCAGAAAGCTTCTTTCCAGATTTCATCTGAGGATATTTCCTTTTTCACCATAGCCCTCTATGGGCTTCCAAATATCACTTTGCCAATTCCACAAGAACTGTCTTAGAGAAAGGCTTCTTGAGGGGAAAGCTGTAACTCTGTGAGATGATTTCACAGAACACAAAGAAGTTTCTCAGATAGCTTCTTTCTCTTTGTTATCGGAGGATATTTCCTTTGGCCCTATAGTCTTCAAAGGGATCTGAAATATCTGTTCTCAGATTCCACAGAAAGAAGGCTAGCAAGGAGATCCACGAAATACAGATGTAACTCTGTGAGATGAATTAACAGAACACTAAGCAGTTTCTCAGAAAGCTTCTTTCCAGATTTCATCTGAGTATATTTCCTTTTTCACCATAGCCCTCTATGGGCTTCCAAATATCACTTTGCCAATTCCACAAGAACTGTCTTAGCGAAAGGCTTCTTGAGGGGAAAGCTGTAACTCTGTGAGATGATTTCAGAGAACACAAAGAAGTTTCTCAGAAAGCTTCTTTCTCTTTGTTATCGGAGGATATTTCCTTTGGCCCTATAGTCTTCAAAGGGATCCGAAATATCTGTTCTCAGATTCCACAGAAATAAGGCTAGCAAAGAGATCCACGAAATACAGATGTAACTCTGTGAGATGAATTAACAGAACACTAAGCAGTTTCTCAGAAAGCTTCTTTCCAGATTTCATCTGAGGATATTTCCTTTTTCACCATAGCCCTCTATGGGCTTTCAAATATCACTTTGCCAATTCCACAAGAACTGTCTTAGCGAAAGGCTTCTTGAGGGGAAAGCTGTAGCTCTGTGAGATGATTTCACAGAACACAAAGAAGTTTCTCAGAAAGCTTCTTTCTCTTTGTTATCGGACGATATTTCCTTTGGCCCTATAGTCTTCAAAGGGATCCGAAATATCTCTTCTCAGATTCCACAGAAAGAAGGCTAGCAAAGAGATCTACGAAACACAGATGTAACTCTGTGAGATGAATTCACAGAACACTAAGCAGTTTCTCAGAAAGCTTCTTTCCAGATTTCATCTGAGGATATTTCCTTTTTCACCATAGCCCTCTATGGGCTTCCAAATATCACTTTGCCAATTCCACAAGAACTGTCTTAGCGAAAGGCTTCTTGAGGGGAAAGCTGTAACTCTGTGAGATGATTTCACAGAACACAAAGAAATTTCTCAGAAAGCTTCTTTTTTTTTGTTATCGGAGGATATTTCCTTTGGCCCTATAGTCTTCAAAGGGATCCGAAATATCTGTTCTCAGATTCCACAGAAAGAAGGCTAGCAAAGAGATCCACGATATCCGATGTAACTCTGTGAGTGGAAGTCACACATCATAGAGCAGTTTCTCAGAAAGCTTCTTTCCAGATTTCATCTGAGGATATTTCCTTTTTCACCATAGCCCTCTATGGGGTTCCAAATATCACTTTGCCAATTCCACAAGAACTGTCTTAGCGAAAGGCTTCTTGAGGGGAAAGCTGTAACTCTGTGAGATGATTTCACAGAACACAAAGAAGTTTCTCAGAAAGCTTCTTTCTCTTTGTTATCGGAGGATATTTCCTTTGGCCCTATAGTCTTCAAAGGGATCCGAAATATCTCTTCTCAGATTCCACAGAAAGAAGGCTAGCAAAGAGATCTACTAAACACAGATGTAACTCTGTGAGATGAATTCACAGAACACTAAGCAGTTTCTCAGAAAGCTTCTTTCCAGATTTCATCTGAGGATATTTCCTTTTTCACCATAGCCCTCTATGGGCTTCCAAATATCACTTTGCGAATTCCACAAGAACTGTCTTAGCGAAAGGCTTCTTGAGGGGAAAGCTGTAACTCTGTGAGATGATTTCACAGAACACAAAGAAATTTCTCAGAAAGCTTCTTTTTTTTTGTTATCGGAGGATATTTCCTTTGGCCCTATAGTCTTCAAAGGGATCCGAAATATCTGTTCTCAGATTCCACAGAAAGAAGGCTAGCAAAGAGATCCACGATATCCGATGTAACTCTGTGAGTGGAAGTCACACATCATAGAGCAGTTTCTCAGAAAGCTTCTTTCCAGATTTCATCTGAGGATATTTCCTTTTTCACCATAGCCCTCTATGGGGTTCCAAATATCACTTTGCCAATTCCACAAGAACTGTCTTAGCGAAAGGCTTCTTGAGGGGAAAGCTGTAACTCTGTGAGATGATTTCACAGAACACAAAGAAGTTTCTCAGAAAGCTTCTTTCTCTTTGTTATCGGAGGATATTTCCTTTGGCCCTATAGTCTTCAAAGGGATCCGAAATATCTCTTCTCAGATTCCACAGAAAGAAGGCTAGCAAAGAGATCTACTAAACACAGATGTAACTCTGTGAGATGAATTCACAGAACACTAAGCAGTTTCTCAGAAAGCTTCTTTCCAGATTTCATCTGAGGATATTTCCTTTTTCACCATAGCCCTCTATGGGCTTCCAAATATCACTTTGCGAATTCCACAAGAACTGTCTTAGCGAAAGGCTTCTTGAGGGGAAAGCTGTAACTCTGTGAGATGATTTCACAGAACAAAAAGAAGTTTCTCAGAAAGCTTCTTTCTTTTTGTTATCGGAGGATATTTCCTTTGGCCCTATAGTCTTCAAAGAGATCCGAAATATCTGTTCTCAGATTCCACAGAAATAAGACTAGCAAAGAGATCTACGAAACACACATATAACTCTGTGAGATGAATTCACAGAACACTAAGCAGTTTCTCAGAAAGCTTCTTTCCAGATTTCATCTGAGGATATTTCCTTTTTCAGCATAGCCCTCTATGGGCTTCCAAATATCACTTTGCCAATTCCACAAGAACTGTCTTAGCGAAAGGCTTCTTAAGGGGAAAGCTGTAACTCTGTGAGATGATTTCACAGAACACAAAGAAGTTTCTCAGAAAGCTTCTTTCTCTTTGTTATCGGAGGATATTTCCTTTGGCCCTATGGTCTTCAAAGAGATCCGAAACATCTGTTCTCAGATTCCACAGAAATAAGGCTAGCAAAGAGATCCACGAAATACAGATGTAACTCTGTGAGATGAATTAACAGAACACTAAGCAGTTTCTCAGAAAGCTTCTTTCCAGATTTCATCTGAGAATATTTCCTTTTCACCATAGCCCTCTAAGGACTTCCAAATATCACTTTGCCAGATCCACAAGAACTGTCTTAGCGAAAGGCTTCTTGAGGGGAAAGCTGTAACTCTGTGAGATGATTTCACAGAACACAAAGAAGTTTCGCAGAAAGCTTCTTTCTCTTTGTTATCGGAGGATATGTCCTTTGGCCCTATAATCTTCAAACGGATCCGAAATATCTGTTCTCAGATTCCACAGAAAGAAGGCTAGCAAAGAGATCTACGAAACACAATTGTAACTCAGTGGGATGAATTCACAGAACACCAAGCAGTTTCTCAGAAAGCTTCTTTCCAGATTTCATCTGAGGATATTTCCTTTTTCACCATAGCCCTCTATGTGCTTCCAAATATCACTTTGCCAATTCCGCAAGAACTGTCTTAGAGAAAGTCTTCTTGAGGGGAAAGCTGTAACTCTGTGAGATGATTTCACAGAACACAAAGACGTTTCTCAGAAAGCTTCTTTCTCTTTGTTATCGGAGGATATTTCCTTTGGCCCTGTAGTCTTCAAAGGAATCCGAAATATCTGTTCTCAGATTCCACAGAAATAAGGCTAGCAGAGAGATGCACGATATCCGATGTAACTCTGTGAGTGGAAGTCACACATCACAGAGCAGTTTCTCAGAAAGCTTCTTTCCAGATTTCATCTGAAGATATTTCCTTTTCACCATAGCCCTCTATGGGCTTCCAAATATCATTTTGCCAATTCCACCAGAACTGTCTTAGCGAAAGGCTTCTTGAGGGGAAAGCTGTAACTCTGTGAGATGATTTCACAGAACACAAAGGAGTTTCTCAGAAAGCTTCTTTCTCTTTGTTATCGGAGGATATTTCCTTTGGCCCTATAGTCTTCAAAGGGATCCGAAATATCTGTTCTCAGATTCCACAGAAAGAAGGCTAGCAAAGAGATCCACGAAATACAGATGTAACTCTGTGAGATGAACTCACAGAACATTAAGCAGTTTCTCAGAAAGCTTCTTTCCAGATTTCATCTGAGGATATTTCCTTTTTCACCATAGCCCTCTATGGGCTTCCAAATATCACTTTGCCAATTCCACAAGAACTGTCTTAGCGAAAGGCTTCTAGAGGGGAAAGCTGTAACTCTGTGAGATGATTTCACAGAACACAAAGAAGTTTCTCAGAAAGCTTCTTTCTCTTTGTTATCGGAGGATATTTCCTTTGGCCCTATAGTCTTCAAAGAGATCCGAAATATCTGTTCTCAGATTCCACAGAAATACGGCTAGCAAAGAGATCTACGAAACACACATATAACTCTGTGAGATGAATTAACAGAACACTAAGCAGTTTCTCAGAAAGCTTCTTTCCAGATTTCATCTGAGGATATTTCCTTTTTCACCATAGCCCTCTAAGGGCTTCCAAATATCACTTTGCCAATTCCACAAGAACTGTCTTAGCGAAAGGCTTCTTGAGGGGAAAGCTGTAACTCTGTGAGATGATTTCACAGAACACAAAGAAGTTTCTCAGAAAGCTTCTTTCTCTTTGTAATCGGAGGATATTTCCTTTGGCCCTATAGTCTTCAAAGGGATCCGAAATATCTGTTCTCAGATTCCACAGAAATAAGGCTAGCAAAGAGATCCACGAAATACAGATGTAACTCTATGAGATGAATTAACAGAACACTAAGCAGTTTCTCAGAAAGCTTCTTTCCAGATTTCATCTGAGGATATTTCCTTTTTCACCATAGCCCTCTATGGGCTTCCAAATATCACTTTGCCAATTCCACAAGAACTGTCTTAGCGAAAGACTTCTTGAGGGGAAAGCTGTAGCTCTGTGAGATGATTTCACAGAACACAAAGAAGTTTCTCAGAAAGCTTCTTTCTCTTTGTTATCGGAGGATATTTCCTTTGGCCCTATAGTCTTCAAAGGGATCCGAAATATCTGTTCTCACATTCCACAGAAAGAAGGCTAGCAAAGAGAACTACGAAACACCGATGTAACTCTGTGAGATGAATTCGCAGAAAAATAAGAAGTTTCTCAGAAAGCTTCTTTCCAGGTTTCATCTGAGGATATTTCCTTTTTCACCATAGCGATCTATGGGCTTCCAAATATCACTTTGCCAATTCCACAAGAACTGTCTTAGAGAAAGGCTTCTTGAGGGGAAAGCTGTAACTCTGTGAGATGATTTCACAGAACACAAAGGAGTTTCTCAGAAAGCTTCTTTCTCTTTGTTATCGGAGGATATTTCCTTTGGCCCTATAGTCTTCAAAGGGATCCGAAATATCTGTTCTCAGATTCCACAGAAAGAAGGCTAGCAAAGAGATCTACGAAACACACATAAAACTCTGTGAGATGAATTCACAGAACACTAAGCAGTTTCTCAGAAAGCTTCTTTCCAAATTTCATCTGAGGATATTTCCTTTTTCAACATAGCCCTCTATGGGCTTCCAAATATCACTTTGCCAATTCCACAAGAACTGTCTTAGCGAAAGGCTTCTTGATTGGAAAGCTGTAACTCTGTGAGATGATATCACAGAACACAAAGAAGCTTCTCAGAAAGCTTCTTTCTCTTTGTTATCGGAGGATATTTCCTTTGGCCCTATGGTATTCAAAGGGATCCGAAATATCTGTTCTCAGATTCCACAGAAATAAGGCTAGCAAAGGGATCCACGAAATACAGATGTAACACTGTGAGATGAATTAACAGAACACTAAGCAGTTTTTCAGAAAGCTTCTTTCCAGATTTCATCTGAGGATATTTCCTTTTTCACCATAGCCCTCTATGGGCTTCCAAATATCACTTTGCCAATTCCACAAGAACTGTCTTAGCGAAAGGCTTCTTGAGGGGAAAGCTGTAACTCTGTGAGATGATTTCACAGAACACAAAGAAGTTTCTCAGAAAGCTTCTTTCTCTTTGTTATCGGAGGATATTTCCTTTGCCCCTATAGTCTTCAAAGGGATCCGAAATATCTGTTCTCAGATTCCGCAGAAATAAGGCTAGCAAAGAGATCTACGAAACACAGATGTGACTCTGTGAGATGAAATCACAGAACACTAAGCAGTTTCTCAGAAAGCTTCTTTCCAGATTTCATCTGAGGATATTTCCTTTTTCACCATAGCCCTCTATGGGCTTCCAAATATCACTTTGCCAATTCCACAAGAACTATCTTAGCGAAAGGCTTCTTGAGGGGAAAGCTGTAACTCTGTGAGATGATTTCACAGAAAACAAAGAAATTTCTCAGAAAGCTTCTTTCTCTTTGTTATCGGAGGATATTTCCTTTGGCCCTATGGTCTTCAAAGGGATCCGAAATATCTGTTCTCAGATTCCACAGAAAGAAGGCTAGCAAAGGGATCCACGAAATACAGATGTAACTCTGTGAGATGAATTAACAGAACACTAAGCAGTTTCTCAGAGAGCTTCTTTCCAGATTTCATCTGAGGATATTTCCTTTTTCACCATAGCCCTCCATGGGCTTCCAAATATCACTTTGCCAATTCCACAAGAACTGTCTTAGCGAAAGGCTTCTTGAGGGGAAAGCTGTAACTCTGTGAGATGATTTCACAGAACACAAAGAAATTTCTCAGAAAGCTTCTTTCTCTTTGTTATCGGAGGATATTTCCTTTGGCCCTATAGTCTTCAAAGGGATCCGAAATATCTGTTCTCAGATTCCACAGAAAGAAGGCTAGCAAAGAGATCTACGAAACACAATTGTAACTCAGTGGGATGAATTCACAGAACACTAAGCAGTTTCTCAGAAAGCTTCTTTCCAGATTTCATCTGAGGATATTTCCTTTTTCACCGTAGCCCTCTATGGGCTTCCAAATATCACTTTGCCAATTCCACAAGAACTGTCTTAGAGAAAGGCTTCTTGAGGGGAAAGCTGTAACTCTGTGAGATGATTTCACAGAACACAAAGGAGTTTCTCAGAAAGCTTCTTTCTCTTTGTTATCGGAGGATATTTCCTTTGGCCCTATAGTCTTCAAAGGGATGCGAAATATCTGTTCTCAGATTCCACAGAAAGAAGGCTAGCAAAGAGATCTACGAAACACACATAAAACTCTGTGAGATGAATTCACAGAACACTAAGCAGTTTCTCAGAAAGCTTCTTTCCAGATTTCATCTGAGGATATTTCCTTTTTCACCATAGCCCTCTAAGGGCTTCCAAATATCACTTTGCCAATTCCACAAGAACTGTCTTAGCGAAAGGCTTCTTGATTGGAAAGCTGTAACTCTGTGAGATGATATCACAGAACACAAAGAAGTTTCTCAGAAAGCTTCTTTCTCTTTGTTATCGGAGGATATATCCTTTGGCCCTATGGTCTTCAAAGGGATCCGAAATATCTGTTCTCAGATTCCACAGAAATAAGGCTAGCAAAGGGATCCACGAAATACAGATGTAACACTGTGAGATGAATTAACAGAACACTAAGCAGTTTTTCAGAAAGCTTCTTTCCAGATTTCATCTGAGGATATTTCCTTTTTCACCATAGCCCTCTATGGGCTTCCAAATATCACTTTGCCAATTCCACAAGAACTGTCTTAGCGAAAGGCTTCTTGAGGGGAAAGCTGTAACTCTGTGAGATGATTTCACAGAACACAAAGAAGTTTCTCAGAAAGCTTCTTTCTCTTTGTTATCGGAGGATATTTCCTTTGCCCCTATAGTCTTCAAAGGGATCCGAAATATCTGTTCTCAGATTCCGCAGAAATAAGGCTAGCAAAGAGATCTACGAAACACAGATGTAACTCTGTGAGATGAAATCACAGAACACTAAGCAGTTTCTCAGAAAGCTTCTTTCCAGATTTCATCTGAGGATATTTCCTTTTTCACTATAGCCCTCTATGGGCTTCCAAATATCACTTTGCCAATTCCACAAGAACTATCTTAGCGAAAGGCTTCTTGAGGGGAAAGCTGTAACTCTGTGAGATGATTTCACTGAACACAAAGAAGTTTCTCAGAAACCTTCTTTCTCTTTGTTATCGGAGGATATTTCCTTTGGCCCTATGTTCTTCAAAGGGATCCGAAATATCTGTTCTCAGATTCCACAGAAAGAAGGCTAGCAAAGAGATCCAGGAAATACAGATGTAACTTCGTGAGATGAATTAACAGAACACTAAGCAGTTTCTCAGAAAGCTTCTTTCCAGATTTCATCTGAGGATATTTCCTTTTTCACCATAGCCCTCTATGGGCTTCCAAATATCACTTTGCCAATTCCACAAGAACTGTCTTAGCGAAAGGCTTCTTGAGGGGAAAGCTGTAACTCTGTGAGATGATTTCACAGAACACAAAGAAGTTTCTCAGAAAGCTTCTTTCTCTTTGTTATCGGAGGATATTTCCTTTGGCCCTATAGTCTTCAAAGGGATCCGAAATATCTGTTCTCAGATTCCACAGAAAGAAGGCTAGCAAAGAGATCCACGAAATACAGATGTAACTCTGTGAGATGAATTAACAGAACACTAAGCAGTTTCTCAGAAAGCTTCTTTCCAGATTTCATCTGAGGATATTTCCTTTTTCACCATACCCCTCTATGGGCTTCCAAATATCACTTTGCCAATTACACAAGAACTGTCTTAGCGAAAGACTTCTTAAGGGGAAAGCTGTAACTCTGTGAGATGATTTCACAGAACACAAAGAAGTTTCTCAGAAAGCTTCTTTCTCTTTGTCATCGGAGGATATTTCCTTTGGCCCTATAGTCTTCAAAGGGATCCGAAATATCTGTTCTCAGATTCCACAGAAATAAGGCTAGCAAAGAGATGTACGAAAAACAGATGTAACTATGTGAGATGAATTTACAGAACACTAAGTAGTTTCTCAGAAAGCTTCTTTCCAGATTTCGTCTGAGGATATTTCCTTTTTCACCATAGCCCTCTATGGGATTCCAAATATCACTTTGCCAATTCCACAAGAACTGACTTACCGAAAGGCTTTTTGAGGGGAAAGCTGTAACTCTGTGAGATGATTTCACAGAACACAAAGAAGTTTCTCAGAAAACTTCTTTCTCTTGGTTATCGGAGGATATTTCCTTTGGCCCTATAGTCTTCAAAGGGATCCGAAATATCTGTTCTCAGATTCCACAGAAAGAAGGCTAGCAAAGAGATATACGAAACACAGATGTAACTCTGTGAGATGAATTCCCAGAACATCAAGCAGTTTCTCAGAAAGCTTCTTTCCAGATTTCATCTGAGGATATTTCCTTTTTCACCATAGCCCTCTGGGGGCTTCCAAATATCACTTTGCCAATTCTACAAGAACTGTCTTAGTGAAAGGCTTCTTGAGGGGAAAGCTGTAACTCTGTGAGATGATTTCACAGAACACAAAGAAGTTTCTCAGAAAGCTTCTTTTTTTTTGTTATCGGAGGATATTTCCTTTGGCCCTATAGTCTTCAAAGGGATCCTAAATATCTGTTCTCAGATTCCACAGAAAGAAGGCTAGCAAAGAGATCCACGATATCCGATGTAACTCTGTGAGTGGAAGTCACACATCATAGAGCAGTTTCTCAGAAAGCTTCTTTCCAGATTTCATCTGAGGATATTTCCTTTTTCACCATAGCCCTCTATGGGGTTCCAAATATCACTTTGCCAATTCCACAAGAACTGTCTTAGCGAAAGGCTTCTTGAGGGGAAAGCTGTAACTCTGTGAGATGATTTCACAGAACACAAAGAAGTTTCTCAGAAAGCTTCTTTCTCTTTGTTATCGGAGGATATTTCCTTTGGCCCTATAGTCTTCAAAGGGATCCGAAATATCTCTTCTCAGATTCCACAGAAAGAAGGCTAGCAAAGAGATCTACTAAACACAGATGTAACTCTGTGAGATGAATTCACAGAACACTAAGCAGTTTCTCAGAAAGCTTCTTTCCAGATTTCATCTGAGGATATTTCCTTTTTCACCATAGCCCTCTATGGGCTTCCAAATATCACTTTGCCAATTCCACAAGAACTGTCTTAGCGAAAGGCTTCTTGAGGGGAAAGCTGTAACTCTGTGAGATGATTTCACAGAACAAAAAGAAGTTTCTCAGAAAGCTTCTTTCTCTTTGTTATCGGAGGATATTTCCTTTGGCCCTATAGTCTTCAAAGAGATCCGAAATATCTGTTCTCAGATTCCACAGAAATAAGACTAGCAAAGAGATCTACGAAACACACATATAACTCTGTGAGATGAATTCACAGAACACTAAGCAGTTTCTCAGAAAGCTTCTTTCCAGATTTCATCTGAGGATATTTCCTTTTTCAGCATAGCCCTCTATGGGCTTCCAAATATCACTTTGCCAATTCCACAAGAACTGTCTTAGCGAAAGGCTTCTTAAGGGGAAAGCTGTAACTCTGTGAGATGATTTCACAGAACACAAAGAAGTTTCTCAGAAAGCTTCTTTCTCTTTGTTATCGGAGGATATTTCCTTTGGCCCTATGGTCTTCAAAGAGATCCGAAACATCTGTTCTCAGATTCCACAGAAATAAGGCTAGCAAAGAGATCCACGAAATACAGATGTAACTCTGTGAGATGAATTAACAGAACACTAAGCAGTTTCTCAGAAAGCTTCTTTCCAGATTTCATCTGAGAATATTTCCTTTTCACCATAGCCCTCTAAGGACTTCCAAATATCACTTTGCCAAATCCACAAGAACGTCTTAGCGAAAGGCTTCTTGAGGGGAAAGCTGTAACTCTGTGAGATGATTTCACAGAACACAAAGAAGTTTCTCAGAAAGCTTCTTTCTCTTTGTTATCGGAGGATATGTCCTTTGGCCCTATAATCTTCAAACGGATCCGAAATATCTGTTCTCAGATTCCACAGAAAGAAGGCTAGCAAAGAGATCCAGGAAAGACAGATGTAACTCTGTGAGATGAATTCACAGAACACTAAGCAGTTTCTCAGAAAGCTTCTTTCCAGATTTCATCTGAGGATATTTCCTTTTTCACCATAGCCCTCTATGGGCTTCCAAATATCACTTTGCCAATTCCAGAAGAACTGTCTTAGCGAAAGGCTTCTTGAGGGGAAAGCTGTAACTCTGTGAGATGATTTCACAGAACACAAAGAAATTTCTCAGAAAGCTTCTTTCTCTTTGTTATCGGAGGATACTTCCTTTGGCCCTATAGTCTTCAAAGGGATCCGAAATATCTGTTCTCAGATTCCACAGAAAGAAGGCTAGCAAAGAGATCTACGAAACACAATTGTTACTCAGTGGGATGAATTCACAGAACACCAAGCAGTTTCTCAGAAAGCTTCTTTCCAGATTTCATCTGAGGATATTTCCTTTTTCACCATAGCCCTCTATGTGCTTCCAAATATCACTTTGCCAATTCCGCCAGAACTGTCTTAGAGAAAGTCTTCTTGAGGGGAAAGCTGTAACTCTGTGAGATGATTTCACAGAACACAAAGACGTTTCTCAGAAAGCTTCTTTCTCTTTGTTATCGGAGGATATTTCCTTTGGCCCTGTAGTCTTCAAAGGAATCCGAAATATCTGTTCTCAGATTCCACAGAAATAAGGCTAGCAGAGAGATGCACGATATCCGATGTAACTCTGTGAGTGGAAGTCACACATCACAGAGCAGCTTCTCAGAAAGCTTCTTTCCAGATTTCATCTGAAGATATTTCCTTTTCACCATAGCCCTCTATGGGCTTCCAAATATCATTTTGCCAATTCCACCAGAACTGTCTTAGCGAAAGTTTTCTTGAGGGGAAAGCTGTAACTCTGTGAGATGATTTCACAGAACACAAAGGAGTTTCTCAGAAAGCTTCTTTCTCTTTGTTATCGGAGGATATTTCCTTTGGCCCTATAGTCTTCCAAGGGATCCGAAATATCTGTTCTCAGATTCCACAGAAAGAAGGCTAGCAAAGAGATCCACGAAATACAGATGTAACTCTGTGAGATGAACTCACAGAACACTAAGCAGTTTCTCAGAAAGCTTCTTTCCAGATTTCATCTGAGGATATTTCCTTTTTCACCATAGCCCTCTATGGGCTTCCAAATATCACTTTGCCAATTCCACAAGAACTGTCTTAGCGAAAGGCTTCTAGAGGGGAAAGCTGTAACTCTGTGAGATGATTTCACAGAACACAAAGAAGTTTCTCAGAAAGCTTCTTTCTCTTTGTTATCGGAGGATATTTCCTTTGGCCCTATAGTCTTCAAAGGGATCCGAAATATCTCTACTCAGATTCCACAGAAAGAAGGCTAGCAAAGAGATCTACGAAACACAGATGTAACTCTGTGAGATGAATTCACAGAACACTAAGCAGTTTCTAAGAAAGCTTCTTTCCAGATTTCATCTGAGGATATTTCCTTTTCACCATAGCCCTCTAAGGACTTCCAAATATCACTTTGCCAATTCCACAAGAACTGTCTTAGCGAAAGGCTTCTTGAGGGGAAA
This sequence comes from Macaca nemestrina, assembly GCF_043159975.1. Classification (NCBI taxonomy): domain Eukaryota; kingdom Metazoa; phylum Chordata; class Mammalia; order Primates; family Cercopithecidae; genus Macaca; species Macaca nemestrina. The sequence continues at coordinate 96,748,494 of NC_092134.1, forward strand.
GCTGTAACTCTGTGAGATGATTTCACAGAACACAAAGAAGTTTCTCAGAAAGCTTCTTTCTCTTTGTTATCGGAGGATATTTCCTTTGGCCCTATAGTCTTCAAAGAGATCCGAAATATCTGTTCTCAGATTCCACAGAAATACGGCTAGCATAGAGATATACGAAACACACATATAACTCTGTGAGATGAATTCACAGAACACTAAGCAGTTTCTCAGAAAGCTTCTTTCCAGATTTCATCTGAGGATATTTCCTTTTTCACCATAGCCCTCTAAGGGCTTCCAAATATCACTTTGCCAATTCCACAAGAACTGTCTTAGCGAAAGGCTTCTTGAGGGGAAAGCTGTAACTCTGTGAGATGATTTCACAGAACACAAAGAAGTTTCTCAGAAAGCTTCTTTCTCTTTGTAATCGGAGGATATTTCCTTTGGCCCTATAGTCTTCAAAGGGATCCCAAATATCTGTTCTCAGATTCCACAGAAATAAGGCTAGCAAAGAGATCCACGAAATACAGATGTAACTCTATGAGATGAATTAACAGAACACTAAGCAGTTTCTCAGAAAGCTTCTTTCCAGATTTCATCTGAGGATATTTCCTTTTTCACCATAGCCCTCTATGGGCTTCCAAATATCACTTTGCCAATTCCACAAGAACTGTCTTAGCGAAAGACTTCTTGAGGGGAAAGCTGTAGCTCTGTGAGATGATTTCACAGAACACAAAGAAGTTTCTCAGAAAGCTTCTTTCTCTTTGTTATCGGAGGATATTTCCTTTGGCCCTATAGTCTTCAAAGGGATCCCAAATATCTGTTCTCAGATTCCACAGAAAGAAGGCTAGCAAAGAGAACTACGAAACACCGATGTAACTCTGTGAGATGAATTCGCAGAAAAATAAGAAGTTTCTCAGAAAGCTTCTTTCCAGGTTTCATCTGAGGATATTTCCTTTTTCACCATAGCCCTCTATGGGCTTCCAAATATCACTTTGCCAATTCCACAAGAACTGTCTTAGCGAAAGGCTTCTTGAGGGGAAAGCTGTAACTCTGTGAGATGATTTCACAGAACACAAAGAAATTTCTCAGAAAGCTTCTTTCTCTTTGTTATCGGAGGATACTTCCTTTGGCCCTATAGTCTTCAAAGGGATCCGAAATATCTGTTCTCAGATTCCACAGAAAGAAGGCTAGCAAAGAGATCTACGAAACACAATTGTAACTCAGTGGGATGAATTCACAGAACACCAAGCAGTTTCTCAGAAAGCTTCTTTCCAGATTTCATCTGAGGATATTTCCTTTTTCACCATAGCCCTCTATGTGCTTCCAAATATCACTTTGCCAATTCCGCAAGAACTGTCTTAGAGAAAGTCTTCTTGAGGGGAAAGCTGTAACTCTGTGAGATGATTTCACAGAACACAAAGACGTTTCTCAGAAAGCTTCTTTCTCTTTGTTATCGGAGGATATTTCCTTTGGCCCTGTAGTCTTCAAAGGAATCCGAAATATCTGTTCTCAGATTCAACAGAAATAAGGCTAGCAGAGAGATGCACGATATCCGATGTAACTCTGTGAGTGGAAGTCACACACCACAGAGCTGTTTCTCAGAAAGCTTCTTTCCAGATTTCATCTGAAGATATTTCCTTTTCACCATAGCCCTCTATGGGCTTCCAAATATCATTTTGCCAATTCCACCAGAACTGTCTTAGCGAAAGGCTTCTTGAGGGGAAAGCTGTAACTCTGTGAGATGATTTCACAGAACACAAAGGAGTTTCTCAGAAAGCTTCTTTCTCTTTGTTATCGGAGGATATTTCCTTTGGCCCTATAGTCTTCAAAGGGATCCGAAATATCTGTTCTCAGATTCCACAGAAAGAAGGCTAGCAAAGAGATACACGAAATACAGATGTAACTCTGTGAGATGAACTCACAGAACACTAAGCAGTTTCTCAGAAAGCTTCTTTCCAGATTTCATCTGAGGATATTTCCTTTTTCACCATAGCCCTCTATGGGCTTCCAAATATCACTTTGCCAATTCCACAAGAACTGTCTTAGCGAAAGGCTTCTAGAGGGGAAAGCTGTAACTCTGTGAGATGATTTCACAGAACACAAAGAAGTTTCTCAGAAAGCTTCTTTCTCTTTGTTATCGGAGGATATTTCCTTTGGCCCTATAGTCTTCAAAGGGATCCGAAATATCTCTACTCAGATTCCACAGAAAGAAGGCTAGCAAAGAGATCTACGAAACACAGATGTAACTCTGTGAGATGAATTCACAGAACACTAAGCAGTTTCTAAGAAAGCTTCTTTCCAGATTTCATCTGAGGATATTTCCTTTTTCACCATAGCCCTCTATGGGCTTCCAAATATCACTTTGCGAATTCCACAAGAACTGTCTTAGCGAAAGGCTTCTTGAGGGGAAAGCTGTAACTCTGTGAGATGATTTCACAGAACACAAAGAAGTTTCTCAGAAAGCTTCTTTCTCTTTGTAATCGGAGGATATTTCCTTTGGCCCTATAGTCTTCAAAGGGATCCGAAATATCTGTTCTCAGATTCCACAGAAATAAGGCTAGCAAAGAGATCCACGAAATACAGATGTAACTCTATGAGATGAATTCACAGAACACTAAGCAGTTTCTCAGAAAGCTTCTTTCCAGATTTCATCTGAGGATATTTCCTTTTTCACCATAGCCCTCTATGGGCTTCCAAATATCACTTTGCGAATTCCACAAGAACTGTCTTAGCGAAAGGCTTCTTGAGGGGAAAGCTGTAACTCTGTGAGATGATTTCACAGAACACAAAGAAATTTCTCAGAAAGCTTCTTTTTTTTTGTTATCGGAGGATATTTCCTTTGGCCCTATAGTCTTCAAAGGGATCCGAAATATCTGTTCTCAGATTCCACAGAAAGAAGGCTAGCAAAGAGATCCACGATATCCGATGTAACTCTGTGAGTGGAAGTCACACATCATAGAGCAGTTTCTCAGAAAGCTTCTTTCCAGATTTCATCTGAGGATATTTCCTTTTTCACCATAGCCCTCTATGGGGTTCCAAATATCACTTTGCCAATTCCACAAGAACTGTCTTAGCGAAAGGCTTCTTGAGGGGAAAGCTGTAACTCTGTGAGATGATTTCACAGAACACAAAGAAGTTTCTCAGAAAGCTTCTTTCTCTTTGTTATCGGAGGATATTTCCTTTGGCCCTATAGTCTTCAAAGGGATCCGAAATATCTCTTCTCAGATTCCACAGAAAGAAGGCTAGCAAAGAGATCTACTAAACACAGATGTAACTCTGTGAGATGAATTCACAGAACACTAAGCAGTTTCTCAGAAAGCTTCTTTCCAGATTTCATCTGAGGATATTTCCTTTTTCACCATAGCCCTCTATGGGCTTCCAAATATCACTTTGCGAATTCCACAAGAACTGTCTTAGCGAAAGGCTTCTTGAGGGGAAAGCTGTAACTCTGTGAGATGATTTCACAGAACAAAAAGAAGTTTCTCAGAAAGCTTCTTTCTCTTTGTTATCGGAGGATATTTCCTTTGGCCGTATAGTCTTCAAAGAGATCCGAAATATCTGTTCTCAGATTCCACAGAAATAAGACTAGCAAAGAGATCTACGAAACACACATATAACTCTGTGAGATGAATTCACAGAACACTAAGCAGTTTCTCAGAAAGCTTCTTTCCAGATTTCATCTGAGGATATTTCCTTTTTCAGCATAGCCCTCTATGGGCTTCCAAATATCACTTTGCCAATTCCACAAGAACTGTCTTAGCGAAAGGCTTCTTAAGGGGAAAGCTGTAACTCTGTGAGATGATTTCACAGAACACAAAGAAGTTTCTCAGAAAGCTTCTTTCTCTTTGTTATCGGAGGATATTTCCTTTGGCCCTATGGTCTTCAAAGAGATCCGAAACATCTGTTCTCAGATTCCACAGAAATAAGGCTAGCAAAGAGATCCACGAAATACAGATGTAACTCTGTGAGATGAATTAACAGAACACTAAGCAGTTTCTCAGAAAGCTTCTTTCCAGATTTCATCTGAGAATATTTCCTTTTCACCATAGCCCTCTAAGGACTTCCAAATATCACTTTGCCAGATCCACAAGAACTGTCTTAGCGAAAGGCTTCTTGAGGGGAAAGCTGTAACTCTGTGAGATGATTTCACAGAACACAAAGAAGTTTCTCAGAAAGCTTCTTTCTCTTTGTTATCGGAGGATATGTCCTTTGGCCCTATAATCTTCAAACGGATCCGAAATATCTGTTCTCAGATTCCACAGAAAGAAGGCTAGCAAAGAGATCCAGGAAATACAGATGTAACTCTGTGAGATGAATTCACAGAACACTAAGCAGTTTCTCAGAAAGCTTCTTTCCAGATTTCATCTGAGGATATTTCCTTTTTCACCATAGCCCTCTATGGGCTTCCAAATATCACTTTGCCAATTCCACAAGAACTGTCTTAGCGAAAGGCTTCTTGAGGGGAAAGCTGTAACTCTGTGAGATGATTTCACAGAACACAAAGAAATTTCTCAGAAAGCTTCTTTCTCTTTGTTATCGGAGGATACTTCCTTTGGCCCTATAGTCTTCAAAGGGATCCGAAATATCTGTTCTCAGATTCCACAGAAAGAAGGCTAGCAAAGAGATCTACGAAACACAATTGTAACTCAGTGGGATGAATTCACAGAACACCAAGCAGTTTCTCAGAAAGCTTCTTTCCAGATTTCATCTGAGGATATTTCCTTTTTCACCATAGCCCTCTATGTGCTTCCAAATATCACTTTGCCAATTCCGCAAGAACTGTCTTAGAGAAAGTCTTCTTGAGGGGAAAGCTGTAACTCTGTGAGATGATTTCACAGAACACAAAGACGTTTCTCAGAAAGCTTCTTTCTCTTTGTTATCGGAGGATATTTCCTTTGGCCCTGTAGTCTTCAAAGGAATCCGAAATATCTGTTCTCAGATTCCACAGAAATAAGGCTAGCAGAGAGATGCACGATATCCGATGTAACTCTGTGAGTGGAAGTCACACATCACAGAGCAGTTTCTCAGAAAGCTTCTTTCCAGATTTCATCTGAAGATATTTCCTTTTCACCATAGCCCTCTATGGGCTTCCAAATATCATTTTGCCAATTCCACCAGAACTGTCTTAGCGAAAGGCTTCTTGAGGGGAAAGCTGTAACTCTGTGAGATGATTTCACAGAACACAAAGGAGTTTCTCAGAAAGCTTCTTTCTCTTTGTTATCGGAGGATATTTCCTTTGGCCCTATAGTCTTCAAAGGGATCCGAAATATCTGTTCTCAGATTCCACAGAAAAAAGGCTAGCAAAGAGATCCACGAAATACAGATGTAACTCTGTGAGATGAATTCACAGAACACTAAGCAGTTTCTAAGAAAGCTTCTTTCCAGATTTCATCTGAGGATATTTCCTTTTCACCATAGCCCTCTAAGGACTTCCAAATATCACTTTGCCAATTCCACAAGAACTGTCTTAGCGAAAGGCTTCTTGAGGGGAAAGCTGTAACTCTGTGAGATGATTTCACAGAACACAAAGAAGTTTCTCAGAAAGCTTCTTTCTCTTTGTTATCGGAGGATATTTCCTTTGGCCCTATAGTCTTCAAAGAGATCCGAAATATCTGTTCTCAGATTCCACAGAAATACGGCTAGCAAAGAGATCTACGAAACACACATATAACTCTGTGAGATGAATTCACAGAACACTAAGCAGTTTCTCAGAAAGCTTCTTTCCAGATTTCATCTGAGGATATTTCCTTTTTCACCATAGCCCTCTAAGGGCTTCCAAATATCACTTTGCCAATTCCACAAGAACTGTCTTAGCGAAAGGCTTCTTGAGGGGAAAGCTGTAACTCTGTGAGATGATTTCACAGAACACAAAGAAGTTTCTCAGAAAGCTTCTTTCTCTTTGTAATCGGAGGATATTTCCTTTGGCCCTATAGTCTTCAAAGGGATCCGAAATATCTGTTCTCAGATTCCACAGAAATAAGGCTAGCAAAGAGATCCACGAAATACAGATGTAACTCTATGAGATGAATTAACAGAACACTAAGCAGTTTCTCAGAAAGCTTCTTTCCAGATTTCATCTGAGGATATTTCCTTTTTCACCATAGCCCTCTATGGGCTTCCAAATATCACTTTGCCAATTCCACAAGAACTGTCTTAGCGAAAGGCTTCTTGAGGGGAAAGCTGTAGCTCTGTGAGATGATTTCACAGAACACAAAGAAGTTTCTCAGAAAGCTTCTTTCTCTTTGTTATCGGAGGATATTTCCTTTGGCCCTATAGTCTTCAAAGGGATCCGAAATATCTGTTCTCAGATTCCACAGAAAGAAGGCTAGCAAAGAGAACTACGAAACACCGATGTAACTCTGTGAGATGAATTCGCAGAAAAATAAGAAGTTTCTCAGAAAGCTTCTTTCCAGGTTTCATCTGAGGATATTTCCTTTTTCACCATAGCGATCTATGGGCTTCCAAATATCACTTTGCCAATTCCACAAGAACTGTCTTAGAGAAAGGCTTCTTGAGGGGAAAGCTGTAACTCTGTGAGATGATTTCACAGAACACAAAGGAGTTTCTCAGAAAGCTTCTTTCTCTTTGTTATCGGAGGATATTTCCTTTGGCCCTATAGTCTTCAAAGGGATCCGAAATATCTGTTCTCAGATTCCACAGAAAGAAGGCTAGCAAAGAGATCTACGAAACACACATAAAACTCTGTGAGATGAATTCACAGAACACAAAGCAGTTTCTCAGAAAGCTTCTTTCCAAATTTCATCTGAGGATATTTCCTTTTTCAACATAGCCCTCTAAGGGCTTCCAAATATCACTTTGCCAATTCCACAAGAACTGTCTTAGCGAAAGGCTTCTTGATTGGAAAGCTGTAACTCTGTGAGATGATATCACAGAACACAAAGAAGCTTCTCAGAAAGCTTCTTTCTCTTTGTTATCGGAGGATATTTCCTTTGGCCCTATGGTATTCAAAGGGATCCGAAATATCTGTTCTCAGATTCCACAGAAATAAGGCTAGCAAAGGGATCCACGAAATACAGATGTAACACTGTGAGATGAATTAACAGAACACTAAGCAGTTTTTCAGAAAGCTTCTTTCCAGATTTCATCTGAGGATATTTCCTTTTTCACCATAGCCCTCTATGGGCTTCCAAATATCACTTTGCCAATTCCACAAGAACTGTCTTAGCGAAAGGCTTCTTGAGGGGAAAGCTGTAACTCTGTGAGATGATTTCACAGAACACAAAGAAGTTTCTCAGAAAGCTTCTTTCTCTTTGTTATCGGAGGATATTTCCTTTGCCCCTATAGTCTTCAAAGGGATCCGAAATATCTGTTCTCAGATTCCGCAGAAATAAGGCTAGCAAAGAGATCTACGAAACACAGATGTGACTCTGTGAGATGAAATCACAGAACACTAAGCAGTTTCTCAGAAAGCTTCTTTCCAGATTTCATCTGAGGATATTTCCTTTTTCACCATAGCCCTCTATGGGCTTCCAAATATCACTTTGCCAATTCCACAAGAACTATCTTAGCGAAAGGCTTCTTGAGGGGAAAGCTGTAACTCTGTGAGATGATTTCACAGAAAACAAAGAAATTTCTCAGAAAGCTTCTTTCTCTTTGTTATCGGAGGATATTTCCTTTGGCCCTATGGTCTTCAAAGGGATCCGAAATATCTGTTCTCAGATTCCACAGAAAGAAGGCTAGCAAAGGGATCCACGAAATACAGATGTAACTCTGTGAGATGAATTAACAGAACACTAAGCAGTTTCTCAGAGAGCTTCTTTCCAGATTTCATCTGAGGATATTTCCTTTTTCACCATAGCCCTCCATGGGCTTCCAAATATCACTTTGCCAATTCCACAAGAACTGTCTTAGCGAAAGGCTTCTTGAGGGGAAAGCTGTAACTCTGTGAGATGATTTCACAGAACACAAAGAAATTTCTCAGAAAGCTTCTTTCTCTTTGTTATCGGAGGATATTTCCTTTGGCCCTATAGTCTTCAAAGGGATCCGAAATATCTGTTCTCAGATTCCACAGAAAGAAGGCTAGCAAAGAGATCTACGAAACACAATTGTAACTCAGTGGGATGAATTCACAGAACACCAAGCAGTTTCTCAGAAAGCTTCTTTCCAGATTTCATCTGAGGATATTTCCTTTTTCACCATAGCCCTCTATGTGCTTCCAAATATCACTTTGCCAATTCCGCAAGAACTGTCTTAGAGAAAGTCTTCTTGAGGGGAAAGCTGTAACTCTGTGAGATGATTTCACAGAACACAAAGACGTTTCTCAGAAAGCTTCTTTCTCTTTGTTATCGGAGGATATTTCCTTTGGCCCTGTAGTCTTCAAAGGAATCCGAAATATCTGTTCTCAGATTCCACAGAAATAAGGCTAGCAGAGAGATGCACGATATCCGATGTAACTCTGTGAGTGGAAGTCACACATCACAGAGCAGTTTCTCAGAAAGCTTCTTTCCAGATTTCATCTGAAGATATTTCCTTTTCACCATAGCCCTCTATGGGCTTCCAAATATCATTTTGCCAATTCCACCAGAACTGTCTTAGCGAAAGGCTTCTTGAGGGGAAAGCTGTAACTCTGTGAGATGATTTCACAGAACACAAAGGAGTTTCTCAGAAAGCTTCTTTCTCTTTGTTATCGGAGGATATTTCCTTTGGCCCTATAGTCTTCAAAGGGATCCGAAATATCTGTTCTCAGATTCCACAGAAAGAAGGCTAGCAAAGAGATCCACGAAATACAGATGTAACTCTGTGAGATGAATTCACAGAACACTAAGCAGTTTCTAAGAAAGCTTCTTTCCAGATTTCATCTGAGGATATTTCCTTTTCACCATAGCCCTCTAAGGACTTCCAAATATCACTTTGCCAATTCCACAAGAACTGTCTTAGCGAAAGGCTTCTTGAGGGGAAAGCTGTAACTCTGTGAGATGATTTCACAGAACACAAAGAAGTTTCTCAGAAAGCTTCTTTCTCTTTGTTATCGGAGGATATTTCCTTTGGCCCTATAGTCTTCAAAGAGATCCGAAATATCTGTTCTCAGATTCCACAGAAATACGGCTAGCAAAGAGATCTACGAAACACACATATAACTCTGTGAGATGAATTCACAGAACACTAAGCAGTTTCTCAGAAAGCTTCTTTCCAGATTTCATCTGAGGATATTTCCTTTTTCACCATAGCCCTCTAAGGGCTTCCAAATATCACTTTGCCAATTCCACAAGAACTGTCTTAGCGAAAGGCTTCTTGAGGGGAAAGCTGTAACTCTGTGAGATGATTTCACAGAACACAAAGAAGTTTCTCAGAAAGCTTCTTTCTCTTTGTAATCGGAGGATATTTCCTTTGGCCCTATAGTCTTCAAAGGGATCCGAAATATCTGTTCTCAGATTCCACAGAAATAAGGCTAGCAAAGAGATCCACGAAATACAGATGTAACTCTATGAGATGAATTAACAGAACACTAAGCAGTTTCTCAGAAAGCTTCTTTCCAGATTTCATCTGAGGATATTTCCTTTTTCACCATAGCCCTCTATGGGCTTCCAAATATCACTTTGCCAATTCCACAAGAACTGTCTTAGCGAAAGACTTCTTGAGGGGAAAGCTGTAGCTCTGTGAGATGATTTCACAGAACACAAAGAAGTTTCTCAGAAAGCTTCTTTCTCTTTGTTATCGGAGGATATTTCCTTTGGCCCTATAGTCTTCAAAGGGATCCGAAATATCTGTTCTCAGATTCCACAGAAAGAAGGCTAGCAAAGAGAACTACGAAACACCGATGTAACTCTGTGAGATGAATTCGCAGAAAAATAAGAAGTTTCTCAGAAAGCTTCTTTCCAGGTTTCATCTGAGGATATTTCCTTTTTCACCATAGCGATCTATGGGCTTCCAAATATCACTTTGCCAATTCCACAAGAACTGTCTTAGAGAAAGGCTTCTTGAGGGGAAAGCTGTAACTCTGTGAGATGATTTCACAGAACACAAAGGAGTTTCTCAGAAAGCTTCTTTCTCTTTGTTATCGGAGGATATTTCCTTTGGCCCTATAGTCTTCAAAGGGATCCGAAATATCTGTTCTCAGATTCCACAGAAAGAAGGCTAGCAAAGAGATCTACGAAACACACATAAAACTCTGTGAGATGAATTCACAGAACACAAAGCAGTTTCTCAGAAAGCTTCTTTCCAAATTTCATCTGAGGATATTTCCTTTTTCAACATAGCCCTCTAAGGGCTTCCAAATATCACTTTGCCAATTCCACAAGAACTGTCTTAGCGAAAGGCTTCTTGATTGGAAAGCTGTAACTCTGTGAGATGATATCACAGAACACAAAGAAGCTTCTCAGAAAGCTTCTTTCTCTTTGTTATCGGAGGATATTTCCTTTGGCCCTATGGTATTCAAAGGGATCCGAAATATCTGTTCTCAGATTCCACAGAAATAAGGCTAGCAAAGGGATCCACGAAATACAGATGTAACACTGTGAGATGAATTAACAGAACACTAAGCAGTTTTTCAGAAAGCTTCTTTCCAGATTTCATCTGAGGATATTTCCTTTTTCACCATAGCCCTCTATGGGCTTCCAAATATCACTTTGCCAATTCCACAAGAACTGTCTTAGCGAAAGGCTTCTTGAGGGGAAAGCTGTAACTCTGTGAGATGATTTCACAGAACACAAAGAAGTTTCTCAGAAAGCTTCTTTCTCTTTGTTATCGGAGGATATTTCCTTTGCCCCTATAGTCTTCAAAGGGATCCGAAATATCTGTTCTCAGATTCCGCAGAAATAAGGCTAGCAAAGAGATCTACGAAACACAGATGTGACTCTGTGAGATGAAATCACAGAACACTAAGCAGTTTCTCAGAAAGCTTCTTTCCAGATTTCATCTGAGGATATTTCCTTTTTCACCATAGCCCTCTATGGGCTTCCAAATATCACTTTGCCAATTCCACAAGAACTATCTTAGCGAAAGGCTTCTTGAGGGGAAAGCTGTAACTCTGTGAGATGATTTCACAGAAAACAAAGAAATTTCTCAGAAAGCTTCTTTCTCTTTGTTATCGGAGGATATTTCCTTTGGCCCTATGGTCTTCAAAGGGATCCGAAATATCTGTTCTCAGATTCCACAGAAAGAAGGCTAGCAAAGGGATCCACGAAATACAGATGTAACTCTGTGAGATGAATTAACAGAACACTAAGCAGTTTCTCAGAGAGCTTCTTTCCAGATTTCATCTGAGGATATTTCCTTTTTCACCATAGCCCTCCATGGGCTTCCAAATATCACTTTGCCAATTCCACAAGAACTGTCTTAGCCAAAGGCTTCTTGAGGGGAAAGCTGTAACTCTGTGAGATGATTTCACAGAACACAAAGAAATTTCTCAGAAAGCTTCTTTCTCTTTGTTATCGGAGGATATTTCCTTTGGCCCTATAGTCTTCAAAGGGATCCGAAATATCTGTTCTCAGATTCCACAGAAAGAAGGCTAGCAAAGAGATCTACGAAACACAATTGTAACTCAGTGGGATGAATTCACAGAACACTAAGCAGTTTCTCAGAAAGCTTCTTTCCAGATTTCATCTGAGGATATTTCCTTTTTCACCGTAGCCCTCTATGGGCTTCCAAATATCACTTTGCCAATTCCACAAGAACTGTCTTAGAGAAAGGCTTCTTGAGGGGAAAGCTGTAACTCTGTGAGATGATTTCACAGAACACAAAGGAGTTTCTCAGAAAGCTTCTTTCTCTTTGTTATCGGAGGATATTTCCTTTGGCCCTATAGTCTTCAAAGGGATCCGAAATATCTGTTCTCAGATTCCACAGAAAGAAGGCTCGCAAAGAGATCTACGAAACACACATAAAACTCTGTGAGATGAATTCACAGAACACTAAGCAGTTTCTCAGAAAGCTTCTTTCCAGATTTCATCTGAGGATATTTCCTTTTTCACCATAGCCCTCTAAGGGCTTCCAAATATCACTTTGCCAATTCCACAAGAACTGTCTTAGCGAAAGGCTTCTTGATTGGAAAGCTGTAACTCTGTGAGATGATATCACAGAACACAAAGAAGTTTCTCAGAAAGCTTCTTTCTCTTTGTTATCGGAGGATATATCCTTTGGCCCTATGGTCTTCAAAGGGATCCGAAATATCTGTTCTCAGATTCCACAGAAATAAGGCTAGCAAAGGGATCCACGAAATACAGATGTAACACTGTGAGATGAATTAACAGAACACTAAGCAGTTTTTCAGAAAGCTTCTTTCCAGATTTCATCTGAGGATATTTCCTTTTTCACCATAGCCCTCTATGGGCTTCCAAATATCACTTTGCCAATTCCACAAGAACTGTCTTAGCGAAAGGCTTCTTGAGGGGAAAGCTGTAACTCTGTGAGATGATTTCACAGAACACAAAGAAGTTTCTCAGAAAGCTTCTTTCTCTTTGTTATCGGAGGATATTTCCTTTGCCCCTATAGTCTTCAAAGGGATCCGAAATATCTGTTCTCAGATTCCGCAGAAATAAGGCTAGCAAAGAGATCTACGAAACACAGATGTAACTCTGTGAGATGAAATCACAGAACACTAAGCAGTTTCTCAGAAAGCTTCTTTCCAGATTTCATCTGAGGATATTTCCTTTTTCACTATAGCCCTCTATGGGCTTCCAAATATCACTTTGCCAATTCCACAAGAACTATCTTAGCGAAAGGCTTCTTGAGGGGAAAGCTGTAACTCTGTGAGATGATTTCACTGAACACAAAGAAGTTTCTCAGAAACCTTCTTTCTCTTTGTTATCGGAGGATATTTCCTTTGGCCCTATGTTCTTCAAAGGGATCCGAAATATCTGTTCTCAGATTCCACAGAAAGAAGGCTAGCAAAGAGATCCAGGAAATACAGATGTAACTTCGTGAGATGAATTCACAGAACACTAAGCAGTTTCTCAGAAAGCTTCTTTCCAGATTTCATCTGAGGATATTTCCTTTTTCACCATAGCCCTCTATGGGCTTCCAAATATCACTTTGCCAATTCCACAAGAACTGTCTTAGCGAAAGGCTTCTTGAGGGGAAAGCTGTAACTCTGTGAGATGATTTCACAGAACACAAAGAAGTTTCTCAGAAAGCTTCTTTCTCTTTGTTATCGGAGGATATTTCCTTTGGCCCTATAGTCTTCAAAGGGATCCGAAATATCTGTTCTCAGATTCCACAGAAAGAAGGCTAGCAAAGAGATCCACGAAATACAGATGTAACTCTGTGAGATGAATTAACAGAACACTAAGCAGTTTCTCAGAAAGCTTCTTTCCAGATTTCATCTGAGGATATTTCCTTTTTCACCATACCCCTCTATGGGCTTCCAAATATCACTTTGCCAATTACACAAGAACTGTCTTAGCGAAAGACTTCTTGAGGGGAAAGCTGTAACTCTGTGAGATGATTTCACAGAACACAAAGAAGTTTCTCAGAAAGCTTCTTTCTCTTTGTCATCGGAGGATATTTCCTTTGGCCCTATAGTCTTCAAAGGGATCCGAAATATCTGTTCTCAGATTCCACAGAAATAAGGCTAGCAAAGAGATGTACGAAAAACAGATGTAACTATGTGAGATGAATTTACAGAACACTAAGTAGTTTCTCAGAAAGCTTCTTTCCAGATTTCGTCTGAGGATATTTCCTTTTTCACCATAGCCCTCTATGGGATTCCAAATATCACTTTGCCAATTCCACAAGAACTGACTTACCGAAAGGCTTCTTGAGGGGAAAGCTGTAACTCTGTGAGATGATTTCACAGAACACAAAGAAGTTTCTCAGAAAACTTCTTTCTCTTGGTTATCGGAGGATATTTCCTTTGGCCCTATAGTCTTCAAAGGGATCCGAAATATCTGTTCTCAGATTCCACAGAAAGAAGGCTAGCAAAGAGATATACGAAACACAGATGTAACTCTGTGAGATGAATTCCCAGAACATCAAGCAGTTTCTCAGAAAGCTTCTTTCCAGATTTCATCTGAGGATATTTCCTTTTTCACCATAGCCCTCTGGGGGCTTCCAAATATCACTTTGCCAATTCTACAAGAACTGTCTTAGTGAAAGGCTTCTTGAGGGGAAAGCTGTAACTCTGTGAGATGATTTCACAGAACACAAAGAAGTTTCTCAGAAAGCTTCTTTTTTTTTGTTATCGGAGGATATTTCCTTTGGCCCTATAGTCTTCAAAGGGATCCTAAATATCTGTTCTCAGATTCCACAGAAAGAAGGCTAGCAAAGAGATCCACGATATCCGATGTAACTCTGTGAGTGGAAGTCACACATCATAGAGCAGTTTCTCAGAAAGCTTCTTTCCAGATTTCATCTGAGGATATTTCCTTTTTCACCATAGCCCTCTATGGGGTTCCAAATATCACTTTGCCAATTCCACAAGAACTGTCTTAGCGAAAGGCTTCTTGAGGGGAAAGCTGTAACTCTGTGAGATGATTTCACAGAACACAAAGAAGTTTCTCAGAAAGCTTCTTTCTCTTTGTTATCGGAGGATATTTCCTTTGGCCCTATAGTCTTCAAAGGGATCCGAAATATCTCTTCTCAGATTCCACAGAAAGAAGGCTAGCAAAGAGATCTACTAAACACAGATGTAACTCTGTGAGATGAATTCACAGAACACTAAGCAGTTTCTCAGAAAGCTTCTTTCCAGATTTCATCTGAGGATATTTCCTTTTTCACCATAGCCATCTATGGGCTTCCAAATATCACTTTGCCAATTCCACAAGAACTGTCTTAGCGAAAGGCTTCTTGAGGGGAAAGCTGTAACTCTGTGAGATGATTTCACAGAACAAAAAGAAGTTTCTCAGAAAGCTTCTTTCTCTTTGTTATCGGAGGATATTTCCTTTGGCCCTATAGTCTTCAAAGAGATCCGAAATATCTGTTCTCAGATTCCACAGAAATAAGACTAGCAAAGAGATCTACGAAACACACATATAACTCTGTGAGATGAATTCACAGAACACTAAGCAGTTTCTCAGAAAGCTTCTTTCCAGATTTCATCTGAGGATATTTCCTTTTTCAGCATAGCCCTCTATGGGCTTCCAAATATCACTTTGCCAATTCCACAAGAACTGTCTTAGCGAAAGGCTTCTTAAGGGGAAAGCTGTAACTCTGTGAGATGATTTCACAGAACACAAAGAAGTTTCTCAGAAAGCTTCTTTCTCTTTGTTATCGGAGGATATTTCCTTTGGCCCTATGGTCTTCAAAGAGATCCGAAACATCTGTTCTCAGATTCCACAGAAATAAGGCTAGCAAAGAGATCCACGAAATACAGATGTAACTCTGTGAGATGAATTAACAGAACACTAAGCAGTTTCTCAGAAAGCTTCTTTCCAGATTTCATCTGAGAATATTTCCTTTTCACCATAGCCCTCTAAGGACTTCCAAATATCACTTTGCCAAATCCACAAGAACTGTCTTAGCGAAAGGCTTCTTGAGGGGAAAGCTGTAACTCTGTGAGATGATTTCACAGAACACAAAGAAGTTTCTCAGAAAGCTTCTTTCTCTTTGTTATCGGAGGATATGTCCTTTGGCCCTATAATCTTCAAACGGATCCGAAATATCTGTTCTCAGATTCCACAGAAAGAAGGCTAGCAAAGAGATCCAGGAAAGACAGATGTAACTCTGTGAGATGAATTCACAGAACACTAAGCAGTTTCTCAGAAAGCTTCTTTCCAGATTTCATCTGAGGATATTTCCTTTTTCACCATAGCCCTCTATGGGCTTCCAAATATCACTTTGCCAATTCCACAAGAACTGTCTTAGCGAAAGGCTTCTTGAGGGGAAAGCTGTAACTCTGTGAGATGATTTCACAGAACACAAAGTAATTTCTCAGAAAGCTTCTTTCTCTTTGTTATCGGAGGATACTTCCTTTGGCCCTATAGTCTTCAAAGGGATCCGAAATATCTGTTCTCAGATTCCACAGAAAGAAGGCTAGCAAAGAGATCTACGAAACACAATTGTAACTCAGTGGGATGAATTCACAGAACACCAAGCAGTTTCTCAGAAAGCTTCTTTCCAGATTTCATCTGAGGATATTTCCTTTTTCACCATAGCCCTCTATGTGCTTCCAAATATCACTTTGCCAATTCCGCCAGAAC
The DNA here is from genome assembly GCF_043159975.1 of Macaca nemestrina. Lineage (NCBI taxonomy): Eukaryota > Metazoa > Chordata > Mammalia > Primates > Cercopithecidae > Macaca > Macaca nemestrina. The sequence goes on from NC_092134.1 coordinate 96,764,573, forward strand.
TGTCTTAGAAAAAGTCTTCTTGAGGGGAAAGCTGTAACTCTGTGAGATGATTTCACAGAACACAAAGACGTTTCTCAGAAAGCTTCTTTCTCTTTGTTATCGGAGGATATTTCCTTTGGCCCTGTAGTCTTCAAAGGAATCCGAAATATCTGTTCTCAGATTCCACAGAAATAAGGCTAGCAGAGAGATGCACGATATCCGATGTAACTCTGTGAGTGGAAGTCACACATCACAGAGCAGCTTCTCAGAAAGCTTCTTTCCAGATTTCATCTGAAGATATTTCCTTTTCACCATAGCCCTCTATGGGCTTCCAAATATCATTTTGCCAATTCCACCAGAACTGTCTTAGCGAAAGGCTTCTTGAGGGGAAAGCTGTAACTCTGTGAGATGATTTCACAGAACACAAAGGAGTTTCTCAGAAAGCTTCTTTCTCTTTGTTATCGGAGGATATTTCCTTTGGCCCTATAGTCTTCCAAGGGATCCGAAATATCTGTTCTCAGATTCCACAGAAAGAAGGCTAGCAAAGAGATCCACGAAATACAGATGTAACTCTGTGAGATGAACTCACAGAACACTAAGCAGTTTCTCAGAAAGCTTCTTTCCAGATTTCATCTGAGGATATTTCCTTTTTCACCATAGCCCTCTATGGGCTTCCAAATATCACTTTGCCAATTCCACAAGAACTGTCTTAGCGAAAGGCTTCTAGAGGGGAAAGCTGTAACTCTGTGAGATGATTTCACAGAACACAAAGAAGTTTCTCAGAAAGCTTCTTTCTCTTTGTTATCGGAGGATATTTCCTTTGGCCCTATAGTCTTCAAAGGGATCCGAAATATCTCTACTCAGATTCCACAGAAAGAAGGCTAGCAAAGAGATCTACGAAACACAGATGTAACTCTGTGAGATGAATTCACAGAACACTAAGCAGTTTCTAAGAAAGCTTCTTTCCAGATTTCATCTGAGGATATTTCCTTTTCACCATAGCCCTCTAAGGACTTCCAAATATCACTTTGCCAATTCCACAAGAACTGTCTTAGCGAAAGGCTTCTTGAGGGGAAAGCTGTAACTCTGTGAGATGATTTCACAGAACACAAAGAAGTTTCTCAGAAAGCTTCTTTCTCTTTGTTATCGGAGGATATTTCCTTTGGCCCTATAGTCTTCAAAGAGATCCGAAATATCTGTTCTCAGATTCCACAGAAATACGGCTAGCATAGAGATATACGAAACACACATATAACTCTGTGAGATGAATTCACAGAACACTAAGCAGTTTCTCAGAAAGCTTCTTTCCAGATTTCATCTGAGGATATTTCCTTTTTCACCATAGCCCTCTAAGGGCTTCCAAATATCACTTTGCCAATTCCACAAGAACTGTCTTAGCGAAAGGCTTCTTGAGGGGAAAGCTGTAACTCTGTGAGATGATTTCACAGAACACAAAGAAGTTTCTCAGAAAGCTTCTTTCTCTTTGTAATCGGAGGATATTTCCTTTGGCCCTATAGTCTTCAAAGGGATCCGAAATATCTGTTCTCAGATTCCACAGAAATAAGGCTAGCAAAGAGATCCACGAAATACAGATGTAACTCTATGAGATGAATTAACAGAACACTAAGCAGTTTCTCAGAAAGCTTCTTTCCAGATTTCATCTGAGGATATTTCCTTTTTCACCATAGCCCTCTATGGGCTTCCAAATATCACTTTGCCAATTCCACAAGAACTGTCTTAGCGAAAGACTTCTTGAGGGGAAAGCTGTAGCTCTGTGAGATGATTTCACAGAACACAAAGAAGTTTCTCAGAAAGCTTCTTTCTCTTTGTTATCGGAGGATATTTCCTTTGGCCCTATAGTCTTCAAAGGGATCCCAAATATCTGTTCTCAGATTCCACAGAAAGAAGGCTAGCAAAGAGAACTACGAAACACCGATGTAACTCTGTGAGATGAATTCGCAGAAAAATAAGAAGTTTCTCAGAAAGCTTCTTTCCAGGTTTCATCTGAGGATATTTCCTTTTTCACCATAGCCCTCTATGGGCTTCCAAATATCACTTTGCCAATTCCACAAGAACTGTCTTAGCGAAAGGCTTCTTGAGGGGAAAGCTGTAACTCTGTGAGATGATTTCACAGAACACAAAGAAATTTCTCAGAAAGCTTCTTTCTCTTTGTTATCGGAGGATACTTCCTTTGGCCCTATAGTCTTCAAAGGGATCCGAAATATCTGTTCTCAGATTCCACAGAAAGAAGGCTAGCAAAGAGATCTACGAAACACAATTGTAACTCAGTGGGATGAATTCACAGAACACCAAGCAGTTTCTCAGAAAGCTTCTTTCCAGATTTCATCTGAGGATATTTCCTTTTTCACCATAGACCTCTATGTGCTTCCAAATATCACTTTGCCAATTCCGCAAGAACTGTCTTAGAGAAAGTCTTCTTGAGGGGAAAGCTGTAACTCTGTGAGATGATTTCACAGAACACAAAGACGTTTCTCAGAAAGCTTCTTTCTCTTTGTTATCGGAGGATATTTCCTTTGGCCCTGTAGTCTTCAAAGGAATCCGAAATATCTGTTCTCAGATTCAACAGAAATAAGGCTAGCAGAGAGATGCACGATATCCGATGTAACTCTGTGAGTGGAAGTCACACATCACAGAGCTGTTTCTCAGAAAGCTTCTTTCCAGATTTCATCTGAAGATATTTCCTTTTCACCATAGCCCTCTATGGGCTTCCAAATATCATTTTGCCAATTCCACCAGAACTGTCTTAGCGAAAGGCTTCTTGAGGGGAAAGCTGTAACTCTGTGAGATGATTTCACAGAACACAAAGAAGTTTCTCAGAAAGCTTCTTTCTCTTTGTTATCGGAGGATATTTCCTTTGGCCCTATAGTCTTCAAAGGGATCCGAAATATCTCTACTCAGATTCCACAGAAAGAAGGCTAGCAAAGAGATCTACGAAACACAGATGTAACTCTGTGAGATGAATTCACAGAACACTAAGCAGTTTCTAAGAAAGCTTCTTTCCAGATTTCATCTGAGGATATTTCCTTTTCACCATAGCCCTCTAAGGACTTCCAAATATCACTTTGCCAATTCCACAAGAACTGTCTTAGCGAAAGGCTTCTTGAGGGGAAAGCTGTAACTCTGTGAGATGATTTCACAGAACACAAAGAAGTTTCTCAGAAAGCTTCTTTCTCTTTGTTATTGGAGGATATTTCCTTTGGCCCTATAGTCTTCAAAGAGATCCGAAATATCTGTTCTCAGATTCCACAGAAATACGGCTAGCATAGAGATATACGAAACACACATATAACTCTGTGAGATGAATTCACAGAACACTAAGCAGTTTCTCAGAAAGCTTCTTTCCAGATTTCATCTGAGGATATTTCCTTTTTCACCATAGCCCTCTAAGGGCTTCCAAATATCACTTTGCCAATTCCACAAGAACTGTCTTAGCGAAAGGCTTCTTGAGGGGAAAGCTGTAACTCCGTGAGATGATTTCACAGAACACAAAGAAGTTTCTCAGAAAGCTTCTTTCTCTTTGTAATCGGAGGATATTTCCTTTGGCCCTATAGTCTTCAAAGGGATCCGAAATATCTGTTCTCAGATTCCACAGAAATAAGGCTAGCAAAGAGATCCACGAAATACAGATGTAACTCTATGAGATGAATTAACAGAACACTAAGCAGTTTCTCAGAAAGCTTCTTTCCAGATTTCATCTGAGGATATTTCCTTTTTCACCATAGCCCTCTATGGGCTTCCAAATATCACTTTGCCAATTCCACAAGAACTGTCTTAGCGAAAGACTTCTTGAGGGGAAAGCTGTAGCTCTGTGAGATGATTTCACAGAACACAAAGAAGTTTCTCAGAAAGCTTCTTTCTCTTTGTTATCGGAGGATATTTCCTTTGGCCCTATAGTCTTCAAAGGGATCCCAAATATCTGTTCTCAGATTCCACAGAAAGAAGGCTAGCAAAGAGAACTACGAAACACCGATGTAACTCTGTGAGATGAATTCGCAGAAAAATAAGAAGTTTCTCAGAAAGCTTCTTTCCAGGTTTCATCTGAGGATATTTCCTTTTTCACCATAGCCCTCTATGGGCTTCCAAATATCACTTTGCCAATTCCACAAGAACTGTCTTAGCGAAAGGCTTCTTGAGGGGAAAGCTGTAACTCTGTGAGATGATTTCACAGAACACAAAGAAATTTCTCAGAAAGCTTCTTTCTCTTTGTTATCGGAGGATACTTCCTTTGGCCCTATAGTCTTCAAAGGGATCCGAAATATCTGTTCTCAGATTCCACAGAAAGAAGGCTAGCAAAGAGATCTACGAAACACAATTGTAACTCAGTGGGATGAATTCACAGAACACCAAGCAGTTTCTCAGAAAGCTTCTTTCCAGATTTCATCTGAGGATATTTCCTTTTTCACCATAGCCCTCTATGTGCTTCCAAATATCACTTTGCCAATTCCGCAAGAACTGTCTTAGAGAAAGTCTTCTTGAGGGGAAAGCTGTAACTCTGTGAGATGATTTCACAGAACACAAAGACGTTTCTCAGAAAGCTTCTTTCTCTTTGTTATCGGAGGATATTTTCTTTGGCCCTGTAGTCTTCAAAGGAATCCGAAATATCTGTTCTCAGATTCAACAGAAATAAGGCTAGCAGAGAGATGCACGATATCCGATGTAACTCTGTGAGTGGAAGTCACACATCACAGAGCTGTTTCTCAGAAAGCTTCTTTCCAGATTTCATCTGAAGATATTTCCTTTTCACCATAGCCCTCTATGGGCTTCCAAATATCATTTTGCCAATTCCACCAGAACTGTCTTAGCGAAAGGCTTCTTGAGGGGAAAGCTGTAACTCTGTGAGATGATTTCACAGAACACAAAGGAGTTTCTCAGAAAGCTTCTTTCTCTTTGTTATCGGAGGATATTTCCTTTGGCCCTATAGTCTTCAAAGGGATCCGAAATATCTGTTCTCAGATTCCACAGAAAGAAGGCTAGCAAAGAGATACACGAAATACAGATGTAACTCTGTGAGATGAACTCACAGAACACTAAGCAGTTTCTCAGAAAGCTTCTTTCCAGATTTCATCTGAGGATATTTCCTTTTTCACCATAGCCCTCTATGGGCTTCCAAATATCACTTTGCCAATTCCACAAGAACTGTCTTAGCGAAAGGCTTCTAGAGGGGAAAGCTGTAACTCTGTGAGATGATTTCACAGAACACAAAGAAGTTTCTCAGAAAGCTTCTTTCTCTTTGTTATCGGAGGATATTTCCTTTGGCCCTATAGTCTTCAAAGGGATCCGAAATATCTCTACTCAGATTCCACAGAAAGAAGGCTAGCAAAGAGATCTACGAAACACAGATGTAACTCTGTGAGATGAATTCACAGAACACTAAGCAGTTTCTAAGAAAGCTTCTTTCCAGATTTCATCTGAGGATATTTCCTTTTTCACCATAGCCCTCTAAGGGCTTCCAAATATCACTTTGCCAATTCCACAAGAACTGTCTTAGCGAAAGGCTTCTTGAGGGGAAAGCTGTAACTCTGTGAGATGATTTCACAGAACACAAAGAAGTTTCTCAGAAAGCTTCTTTCTCTTTGTAATCGGAGGATATTTCCTTTGGCCCTATAGTCTTCAAAGGGATCCGAAATATCTGTTCTCAGATTCCACAGAAATAAGGCTAGCAAAGAGATCCACGAAATACAGATGTAACTCTATGAGATGAATTAACAGAACACTAAGCAGTTTCTCAGAAAGCTTCTTTCCAGATTTCATCTGAGGATATTTCCTTTTTCACCATAGCCCTCTATGGGCTTCCAAATATCACTTTGCCAATTCCACAAGAACTGTCTTAGCGAAAGACTTCTTGAGAGGAAAGCTGTAGCTCTGTGAGATGATTTCACAGAACACAAAGAAGTTTCTCAGAAAGCTTCTTTCTCTTTGTTATCGGAGGATATTTCCTTTGGCCCTATAGTCTTCAAAGGGATCCGAAATATCTGTTCTCAGATTCCACACAAAGAAGGCTAGCAAAGAGAACTACGAAACACCGATGTAACTCTGTGAGATGAATTCGCAGAAAAATAAGAAGTTTCTCAGAAAACTTCTTTCCAGGTTTCATCTGAGGATATTTCCTTTTTCACCATAGCCCTCTATGGGCTTCCAAATATCACTTTGCCAATTCCACAAGAACTGTCTTAGCGAAAGGCTTCTTGAGGGGAAAGCTGTAACTCTGTGAGATGATTTCACAGAACACAAAGAAGTTTCTCAGAAAGCTTCTTTCTCTTTGTTATCGGAGGATATTTCCTTTGGCCCTGTAGTCTTCAAAGGGATCCGAAATATCTCTTCTCAGATTCCACAGAAAGAAGGCTAGCAAAGAGATCTACGAAACACAATTGTAACTCAGTGGGATGAATTCACAGAACACTAAGCAGTTTCTCAGAAAGCTTCTTTCCAGATTTCATCTGAGGATATTTCCTTTTTCACCATAGCCCTCTATGGGCTTCCAAATATCACTTTGCCAATTCCACAAGAACTGTCTTAGAGAAAGGCTTCTTGAGGGGAAAGCTGTAACTCTGTGAGATGATTTCACAGAACACAAAGGAGTTTCTCAGAAAGCTTCTTTCTCTTTGTTATCGGAGGATATTTCCTTTGGCCCTATAGTCTTCAAAGGGATCCGAAATATCTGTTCTCAGATTCCACAGAAAGAAGGCTAGCAAAGAGATCTACGAAACACACATAAAACTCTGTGAGATGAATTCACAGAACACTAAGCAGTTTCTCAGAAAGCTTCTTTCCAAATTTCATCTGAGGATATTTCCTTTTTCAACATAGCCCTCTAAGGGCTTCCAAATATCACTTTGCCAATTCCACAAGAACTGTCTTAGCGAAAGGCTTCTTGATTGGAAAGCTGTAACTCTGTGAGATGATATCACAGAACACAAAGAAGCTTCTCAGAAAGCTTCTTTCTCTTTGTTATCGGAGGATATTTCCTTTGGCCCTATGGTATTCAAAGGGATCCGAAATATCTGTTCTCAGATTCCACAGAAATAAGGCTAGCAAAGGGATCCACGAAATACAGATGTAACACTGTGAGATGAATTAACAGAACACTAAGCAGTTTTTCAGAAAGCTTCTTTCCAGATTTCATCTGAGGATATTTCCTTTTTCACCATAGCCCTCTATGGGCTTCCAAATATCACTTTGCCAATTCCACAAGAACTGTCTTAGCGAAAGGCTTCTTGAGGGGAAAGCTGTAACTCTGTGAGATGATTTCACAGAACACAAAGAAGTTTCTCAGAAAGCTTCTTTCTCTTTGTTATCGGAGGATATTTCCTTTGCCCCTATAGTCTTCAAAGGGATCCGAAATATCTGTTCTCAGATTCCGCAGAAATAAGGCTAGCAAAGAGATCTACGAAACACAGATGTGACTCTGTGAGATGAAATCACAGAACACTAAGCAGTTTCTCAGAAAGCTTCTTTCCAGATTTCATCTGAGGATATTTCCTTTTTCACCATAGCCCTCTATGGGCTTCCAAATATCACTTTGCCAATTCCACAAGAACTATCTTAGCGAAAGGCATCTTGAGGGGAAAGCTGTAACTCTGTGAGATGATTTCACAGAAAACAAAGAAATTTCTGAGAAAGCTTCTTTCTCTTTGTTATCGGAGGATATTTCCTTTGGCCCTATGGTCTTCAAAGGGATCCGAAATATCTGTTCTCAGATTCCACAGAAAGAAGGCAAGCAAAGGGATCAACGAAATACAGATGTAACTCTGTGAGATGAATTAACAGAACACTAAGCAGTTTCTCAGAGAGCTTCTTTCCAGATTTCATCTGAGGATATTTCCTTTTTCACCATAGCCCTCTATGGGCTTCCAAATATCACTTTGCCAATTCCACAAGAACTGTCTTAGCGAAAGGCTTCTTGAGGGGAAAGCTGTAACTCTGTGAGATGATTTCACAGAACACAAAGAAATTTCTCAGAAAGCTTCTTTCTCTTTGTTATCGGAGGATATTTCCTTTGGCCCTATAGTCTTCAAAGGGATCCGAAATATCTGTTCTCAGATTCCACAGAAAGAAGGCTAGCAAAGAGATCTACGAAACACAATTGTAACTCAGTGGGATGAATTCACAGAACACTAAGCAGTTTCTCAGAAAGCTTCTTTCCAGATTTCATCTGAGGATATTTCCTTTTTCACCGTAGCCCTCTATGGGCTTCCAAATATCACTTTGCCAATTCCACAAGAACTGTCTTAGAGAAAGGCTTCTTGAGGGGAAAGCTGTAACTCTGTGAGATGATTTCACAGAACACAAAGGAGTTTCTCAGAAAGCTTCTTTCTCTTTGTTATCGGAGGATATTTCCTTTGGCCCTATAGTCTTCAAAGGGATCCGAAATATCTGTTCTCAGATTCCACAGAAAGAAGGCTAGCAAAGAGACCTACGAAACACACATAAAACTCTGTGAGATGAATTCACAGAACACTAAGCAGTTTCTCAGAAAGCTTCTTTCCAGATTTCATCTGAGGATATTTCCTTTTTCACTATAGCCCTCTATGGGCTTCCAAATATCACTTTGCCAATTCCACAAGAACTATCTTAGCGAAAGGCTTCTTGAGGGGAAAGCTGTAACTCTGTGAGATGATTTCACTGAACACAAAGAAGTTTCTCAGAAACCTTCTTTCTCTTTGTTATCGGAGGATATTTCCTTTGGCCCTATGTTCTTCAAAGGGTTCCGAAATATCTGTTCTCAGATTCCACAGAAAGAAGGCTAGCAAAGAGATCCAGGAAATACAGATGTAACTTCGTGAGATGAATTAACAGAACACTAAGCAGTTTCTCAGAAAGCTTCTTTCCAGATTTCATCTGAGGATATTTCCTTTTTCACCATAGCCCTCTATGGGCTTCCAAATATCACTTTGCCAATTCCACAAGAACTGTCTTAGCGAAAGGCTTCTTGAGGGGAAAGCTGTAACTCTGTGAGATGATTTCACAGAACACAAAGAAGTTTCTCAGAAAGCTTCTTTCTCTTTGTTATCGGAGGATATTTCCTTTGGCCCTATAGTCTTCAAAGGGATCCGAAATATCTGTTCTCAGATTCCACAGAAAGAAGGCTAGCAAAGAGATCCACGAAATACAGATGTAACTCTGTGAGATGAATTAACAGAACACTAAGCAGTTTCTCAGAAAGCTTCTTTCCAGATTTCATCTGAGGATATTTCCTTTTTCACCATACCCCTCTATGGGCTTCCAAATATCACTTTGCCAATTACACAAGAACTGTCTTAGCGAAAGACTTCTTGAGGGGAAAGCTGTAACTCTGTGAGATTATTTCACAGAACACAAAGAAGTTTCTCAGAAAGCTTCTTTCTCTTTGTCATCGGAGGATATTTCCTTTGGCCCTATAGTCTTCAAAGGGATCCGAAATATCTGTTCTCAGATTCCACAGAAATAAGGCTAGCAAAGAGATGTACGAAAAACAGATGTAACTATGTGAGATGAATTTACAGAACACTAAGTAGTTTCTCAGAAAGCTTCTTTCCAGATTTCGTCTGAGGATATTTCCTTTTTCACCATAGCCCACTATGGGCTTCCAAATATCACTTTGCCAATTCCACAAGATCTGACTTACCGAAAGGCTTCTTGAGGGGAAAGCTGTAACTCTGTGAGATGATTTCACAGAACACAAAGAAGTTTCTCAGAAAACTTCTTTCTCTTGGTTATCGGAGGATATTTCCTTTGGCCCTATAGTCTTCAAAGGGATCCGAAATATCTGTTCTCAGATTCCACAGAAAGAAGGCTAGCAAAGAGATATACGAAACACAGATGTAACTCTGTGAGATGAATTCCCAGAACATCAAGCAGTTTCTCAGAAAGCTTCTTTCCAGATTTCATCTGAGGATATTTCCTTTTTCACCATAGCCCTCTGGGGGCTTCCAAATATCACTTTGCCAATTCTACAAGAACTGTCTTAGCGAAAGGCTTCTTGAGGGGAAATCTGTAACTCTGTGAGATGATTTCACAGAACACAAAGAAGTTTCTCAGAAAGCTTCTTTCTCTTTGTTATCGGAGGATATTTCCTTTGGCCCTATGGTCTTCAAAGGGATCCGAAATATCTGTTCTCAGATTCCACAAAAGTAAGGCTAGCAAAAAGATCTATGAAACACAGATGTAACTCTGTGAGATGAATTCAAAGAACACTAAGCAGTTTCTCAGAAAGCTTCTTTCCAGATTTCATCTGAGGAAATTTCCTTTTTCACCATAGCCCTCTATGGGCTTCCAAATATCCCTTTGCCAATTCCACAAGAACTGTCTTAGCGAAAGGCTTCTTGAGGGGAAAGCTGTAACTCTGTGAGATGATTTCACAGAACACAAAGAAGTTTCTCAGAAAGCTTCTTTCTCTTTGTTATCGGAGGATATTTCCTTTGGCCCTATGGTCTTCAAAGGGATCCGATATATCTGTTCTCAGATTCCACAGAAATAAGGCTAGCAAAGGGATCCACGAAATACAGATGTAACACTGTGAGATGAATTAACAGAACACTAAGCAGTTTTTCAGAAAGCTTCTTTCCAGATTTCATCTGAGGATATTTCCTTTTTCACCATAGCCCTCTATGGGCTTCCAAATATCACTTTCCCAATTCCACAAGAACTGTCTTAGCGAAAGGCTTCTTGAGGGGAAAGCTGTAACTCTGTGAGATGATTTCACAGAACACAAAGAAGTTTCTCAGATAGCTTCTTTCTCTTTGTTATCGGAGGATATTTCCTTTGGCCCTATAGTCTTCAAAGGGATCTGAAATATCTGTTCTCAGATTCCACAGAAAGAAGGCTAGCAAGGAGATCCACGAAATACAGATGTAACTCTGTGAGATGAATTAACAGAACACTAAGCAGTTTCTCAGAAAGCTTCTTTCCAGATTTCATCTGAGGATATTTCCTTTTTCACCATAGCCCTCTATGGGCTTCCAAATATCACTTTGCCAATTCCACAAGAACTGTCTTAGCGAAAGGCTTCTTGAGGGGAAAGCTGTAACTCTGTGAGATGATTTCACAGAACACAAAGAAGTTTCTCAGAAAGCTTCTTTCTCTTTGTTATCGGAGGATATTTCCTTTGGCCCTATAGTCTTCAAAGGGATCCGAAATATCTGTTCTCAGATTCCACAGAAATAAGGCTAGCAAAGAGATATACGAAACACAGATGTAACTCTGTGAGATGAATTCACAGAACACGAAGCAGTTTCTCAGAAAGCTTCTTTCCAGATTTCATCTGAGGATATTTCCTTTTTCACCATAGCCCTCTACGGTCTTCCAAATATCACTTTGCCAATTCCACAAGAACTGTCTTAGCGAAAGGCTTCTTGAGGGGAAAGCTGTAACTCTGTGAGATGATTTCACAGAACACAAGAAGTTTCTCAGAAAGCTTCTTTCTCTTTGTTATCGGAGGATATTTCCTTTGGCCCTATAGTCTTCAAAGGGATCCGAAATATGTGTTCTCAGATTCCACAGAAAGAAGGCTAGCAAAGAGATCCACGAAATACAGATGTAACTCTGTCGGATGAATTAACAGGACACTAAGAAGTTTCTCAGAAAGCTTCTTTCCAGATTTCATCTAAGGATATTTCCTTTTTCACCATAGCCCTCTGGGGGCTTCCAAATATCACTTTGCCAATTCCACAAGAACTGTCTTAGCGAAAGGCTTCTTGAGGGGAAAGCTGTAACTCTGTGAGATGATTTCACAGAACACAAAGAAGTTTCTCAGAAAGCTTCTTTCTCTTTGTTATCGGAGGATATTTCCTTTGGCCCTATGGTCTTCAAAGGGATCCGAAATATCTGTTCTCAGATTCCACAAAAGTAAGGCTAGCAAAAAGATCTATGAAACACAGATGTAACTCTGTGAGATGAATTCACAGAACACTAAGCAGTTTCTCAGAAAGCTTCTTTCCAGATTTCATCTGAGGAAATTTCCTTTTTCACCATAGCCCTCTACGGGGTTCCAAATATCCCTTTGCCAATTCCACAAGAACTGTCTTAGCGAAAGGCTTCTTGAGGGGAAAGCTGTAACTCTGTGAGATGATTTCACAGAACACAAAGAAGTTTCTCAGAAAGCTTCTTTCTCTTTGTTATCGGAGGATATTTCCTTTGGCCCTATGGTCTTCAAAGGGATCCGATATATCTGTTCTCAGATTCCACAGAAATAAGGCTAGCAAAGGGATCCACGAAATACAGATGTAACACTGTGAGATGAATTAACAGAACACTAAGCAGTTTTTCAGAAAGCTTCTTTCCAGATTTCATCTGAGGATATTTCCTTTTTCACCATAGCCCTCTATGGGCTTCCAAATATCACTTTGCCAATTCCACAAGAACTGTCTTAGCGAAAGGCTTCTTGAGGGGAAAGCTGTAACTCTGTGAGATGATTTCACAGAACACAAAGAAGTTTCTCAGATAGCTTCTTTCTCTTTGTTATCGGAGGATATTTACTTTGGCCCTATAGTCTTCAAAGGGATCTGAAATATCTGTTCTCAGATTCCACAGAAAGAAGGCTAGCAAAGAGATCCACGAAATACAGATGTAACTCTGTGAGATGAATTAACAGAACACTAAGCAGTTTCTCAGAAAGCTTCTTTCGAGATTTCATCTGAGGATATTTCCTTTTTCACCATAGCCCTATATGGGCTTCCAAATATCACTTTGGCAATTCCACAAGAACTGTCTTAGCGAAAGGCTTCTTGATGGAAAAGCTGTAACTCTGTGAGATGATTTCACAGAACACAAAGAAGTTTCTCAGAAAGCTTCTTTCTCTTTGTTATCGGAGGATATTTCCTTTGGCCCTATAGTCTTCAAAGGGATCCGAAATATCTGTTCTCAGATTCCACAGAAATAAGGCTAGCAAAGAGATATACGAAACACAGATGTAACTCTGTGAGATGAATTCACAGAACACGAAGCAGTTTCTCAGAAAGCTTCTTTCCAGATTTCATCTGAGGATATTTCCTTTTTCACCATAGCCCTCTATGGGCTTCCAAATATCACTTTGCCAATTCCACAAGAACTGTCTTAGCGAAAGGCTTCTTGAGGGGAAAGCTGTAACTCTGTGAGATGATTTCACAGAACACAAAGAAGTTTCTCAGAAAGCTTCTTTCTCTTTGTAATCGGAGGATATTTCCTTTGGCCCTATAGTCTTCAAAGGGATCCGAAATATCTGTTCTCAGATTCCACAGAAATAAGGCTAGCAAAGAGATCCACGAAATACAGATGTAACTCTATGAGATGAATTAACAGAACACTAAGCAGTTTCTCAGAAAGCTTCTTTCCAGATTTCATCTGAGGATATTTCCTTTTTCACCATAGCCCTCTATGGGCTTCCAAATATCACTTTGCCAATTCCACAAGAACTGTCTTAGCGAAAGACTTCTTGAGGGGAAAGCTGTAGCTCTGTGAGATGATTTCACAGAACACAAAGAAGTTTCTCAGAAAGCTTCTTTCTCTTTGTTATCGGAGGATATTTCCTTTGGCCCTATAGTCTTCAAAGGGATCCCAAATATCTGTTCTCAGATTCCACAGAAAGAAGGCTAGCAAAGAGAACTACGAAACACCGATGTAACTCTGTGAGATGAATTCGCAGAAAAATAAGAAGTTTCTCAGAAAGCTTCTTTCCAGGTTTCATCTGAGGATATTTCCTTTTTCACCATAGCCCTCTATGGGCTTCCAAATATCACTTTGCCAATTCCACAAGAACTGTCTTAGCGAAAGGCTTCTTGAGGGGAAAGCTGTAACTCTGTGAGATGATTTCACAGAACACAAAGAAATTTCTCAGAAAGCTTCTTTCTCTTTGTTATCGGAGGATACTTCCTTTGGCCCTATAGTCTTCAAAGGGATCCGAAATATCTGTTCTCAGATTCCACAGAAAGAAGGCTAGCAAAGAGATCTACGAAACACAATTGTAACTCAGTGGGATGAATTCACAGAACACCAAGCAGTTTCTCAGAAAGCTTCTTTCCAGATTTCATCTGAGGATATTTCCTTTTTCACCATAGACCTCTATGTGCTTCCAAATATCACTTTGCCAATTCCGCAAGAACTGTCTTAGAGAAAGTCTTCTTGAGGGGAAAGCTGTAACTCTGTGAGATGATTTCACAGAACACAAAGACGTTTCTCAGAAAGCTTCTTTCTCTTTGTTATCGGAGGATATTTCCTTTGGCCCTGTAGTCTTCAAAGGAATCCGAAATATCTGTTCTCAGATTCAACAGAAATAAGGCTAGCAGAGAGATGCACGATATCCGATGTAACTCTGTGAGTGGAAGTCACACATCACAGAGCTGTTTCTCAGAAAGCTTCTTTCCAGATTTCATCTGAAGATATTTCCTTTTCACCATAGCCCTCTATGGGCTTCCAAATATCATTTTGCCAATTCCACCAGAACTGTCTTAGCGAAAGGCTTCTTGAGGGGAAAGCTGTAACTCTGTGAGATGATTTCACAGAACACAAAGAAGTTTCTCAGAAAGCTTCTTTCTCTTTGTTATCGGAGGATATTTCCTTTGGCCCTATAGTCTTCAAAGGGATCCGAAATATCTCTACTCAGATTCCACAGAAAGAAGGCTAGCAAAGAGATCTACGAAACACAGATGTAACTCTGTGAGATGAATTCACAGAACACTAAGCAGTTTCTAAGAAAGCTTCTTTCCAGATTTCATCTGAGGATATTTCCTTTTCACCATAGCCCTCTAAGGACTTCCAAATATCACTTTGCCAATTCCACAAGAACTGTCTTAGCGAAAGGCTTCTTGAGGGGAAAGCTGTAACTCTGTGAGATGATTTCACAGAACACAAAGAAGTTTCTCAGAAAGCTTCTTTCTCTTTGTTATTGGAGGATATTTCCTTTGGCCCTATAGTCTTCAAAGAGATCCGAAATATCTGTTCTCAGATTCCACAGAAATACGGCTAGCATAGAGATATACGAAACACACATATAACTCTGTGAGATGAATTCACAGAACACTAAGCAGTTTCTCAGAAAGCTTCTTTCCAGATTTCATCTGAGGATATTTCCTTTTTCACCATAGCCCTCTAAGGGCTTCCAAATATCACTTTGCCAATTCCACAAGAACTGTCTTAGCGAAAGGCTTCTTGAGGGGAAAGCTGTAACTCCGTGAGATGATTTCACAGAACACAAAGAAGTTTCTCAGAAAGCTTCTTTCTCTTTGTAATCGGAGGATATTTCCTTTGGCCCTATAGTCTTCAAAGGGATCCGAAATATCTGTTCTCAGATTCCACAGAAATAAGGCTAGCAAAGAGATCCACGAAATACAGATGTAACTCTATGAGATGAATTAACAGAACACTAAGCAGTTTCTCAGAAAGCTTCTTTCCAGATTTCATCTGAGGATATTTCCTTTTTCACCATAGCCCTCTATGGGCTTCCAAATATCACTTTGCCAATTCCACAAGAACTGTCTTAGCGAAAGACTTCTTGAGGGGAAAGCTGTAGCTCTGTGAGATGATTTCACAGAACACAAAGAAGTTTCTCAGAAAGCTTCTTTCTCTTTGTTATCGGAGGATATTTCCTTTGGCCCTATAGTCTTCAAAGGGATCCCAAATATCTGTTCTCAGATTCCACAGAAAGAAGGCTAGCAAAGAGAACTACGAAACACCGATGTAACTCTGTGAGATGAATTCGCAGAAAAATAAGAAGTTTCTCAGAAAGCTTCTTTCCAGGTTTCATCTGAGGATATTTCCTTTTTCACCATAGCCCTCTATGGGCTTCCAAATATCACTTTGCCAATTCCACAAGAACTGTCTTAGCGAAAGGCTTCTTGAGGGGAAAGCTGTAACTCTGTGAGATGATTTCACAGAACACAAAGAAATTTCTCAGAAAGCTTCTTTCTCTTTGTTATCGGAGGATACTTCCTTTGGCCCTATAGTCTTCAAAGGGATCCGAAATATCTGTTCTCAGATTCCACAGAAAGAAGGCTAGCAAAGAGATCTACGAAACACAATTGTAACTCAGTGGGATGAATTCACAGAACACCAAGCAGTTTCTCAGAAAGCTTCTTTCCAGATTTCATCTGAGGATATTTCCTTTTTCACCATAGCCCTCTATGTGCTTCCAAATATCACTTTGCCAATTCCGCAAGAACTGTCTTAGAGAAAGTCTTCTTGAGGGGAAAGCTGTAACTCTGTGAGATGATTTCACAGAACACAAAGACGTTTCTCAGAAAGCTTCTTTCTCTTTGTTATCGGAGGATATTTTCTTTGGCCCTGTAGTCTTCAAAGGAATCCGAAATATCTGTTCTCAGATTCAACAGAAATAAGGCTAGCAGAGAGATGCACGATATCCGATGTAACTCTGTGAGTGGAAGTCACACATCACAGAGCTGTTTCTCAGAAAGCTTCTTTCCAGATTTCATCTGAAGATATTTCCTTTTCACCATAGCCCTCTATGGGCTTCCAAATATCAT
The DNA here is from genome assembly GCF_043159975.1 of Macaca nemestrina. Taxonomy (NCBI): domain Eukaryota; kingdom Metazoa; phylum Chordata; class Mammalia; order Primates; family Cercopithecidae; genus Macaca; species Macaca nemestrina. The sequence continues at coordinate 96,781,003 of NC_092134.1, forward strand.
TTTGCCAATTCCACCAGAACTGTCTTAGCGAAAGGCTTCTTGAGGGGAAAGCTGTAACTCTGTGAGATGATTTCACAGAACACAAAGGAGTTTCTCAGAAAGCTTCTTTCTCTTTGTTATCGGAGGATATTTCCTTTGGCCCTATAGTCTTCAAAGGGATCCGAAATATCTGTTCTCAGATTCCACAGAAAGAAGGCTAGCAAAGAGATACACGAAATACAGATGTAACTCTGTGAGATGAACTCACAGAACACTAAGCAGTTTCTCAGAAAGCTTCTTTCCAGATTTCATCTGAGGATATTTCCTTTTTCACCATAGCCCTCTATGGGCTTCCAAATATCACTTTGCCAATTCCACAAGAACTGTCTTAGCGAAAGGCTTCTAGAGGGGAAAGCTGTAACTCTGTGAGATGATTTCACAGAACACAAAGAAGTTTCTCAGAAAGCTTCTTTCTCTTTGTTATCGGAGGATATTTCCTTTGGCCCTATAGTCTTCAAAGGGATCCGAAATATCTCTACTCAGATTCCACAGAAAGAAGGCTAGCAAAGAGATCTACGAAACACAGATGTAACTCTGTGAGATGAATTCACAGAACACTAAGCAGTTTCTAAGAAAGCTTCTTTCCAGATTTCATCTGAGGATATTTCCTTTTTCACCATAGCCCTCTAAGGGCTTCCAAATATCACTTTGCCAATTCCACAAGAACTGTCTTAGCGAAAGGCTTCTTGAGGGGAAAGCTGTAACTCTGTGAGATGATTTCACAGAACACAAAGAAGTTTCTCAGAAAGCTTCTTTCTCTTTGTAATCGGAGGATATTTCCTTTGGCCCTATAGTCTTCAAAGGGATCCGAAATATCTGTTCTCAGATTCCACAGAAATAAGGCTAGCAAAGAGATCCACGAAATACAGATGTAACTCTATGAGATGAATTAACAGAACACTAAGCAGTTTCTCAGAAAGCTTCTTTCCAGATTTCATCTGAGGATATTTCCTTTTTCACCATAGCCCTCTATGGGCTTCCAAATATCACTTTGCCAATTCCACAAGAACTGTCTTAGCGAAAGACTTCTTGAGAGGAAAGCTGTAGCTCTGTGAGATGATTTCACAGAACACAAAGAAGTTTCTCAGAAAGCTTCTTTCTCTTTGTTATCGGAGGATATTTCCTTTGGCCCTATAGTCTTCAAAGGGATCCGAAATATCTGTTCTCAGATTCCACACAAAGAAGGCTAGCAAAGAGAACTACGAAACACCGATGTAACTCTGTGAGATGAATTCGCAGAAAAATAAGAAGTTTCTCAGAAAACTTCTTTCCAGGTTTCATCTGAGGATATTTCCTTTTTCACCATAGCCCTCTATGGGCTTCCAAATATCACTTTGCCAATTCCACAAGAACTGTCTTAGCGAAAGGCTTCTTGAGGGGAAAGCTGTAACTCTGTGAGATGATTTCACAGAACACAAAGAAGTTTCTCAGAAAGCTTCTTTCTCTTTGTTATCGGAGGATATTTCCTTTGGCCCTGTAGTCTTCAAAGGGATCCGAAATATCTCTTCTCAGATTCCACAGAAAGAAGGCTAGCAAAGAGATCTACGAAACACAATTGTAACTCAGTGGGATGAATTCACAGAACACTAAGCAGTTTCTCAGAAAGCTTCTTTCCAGATTTCATCTGAGGATATTTCCTTTTTCACCATAGCCCTCTATGGGCTTCCAAATATCACTTTGCCAATTCCACAAGAACTGTCTTAGAGAAAGGCTTCTTGAGGGGAAAGCTGTAACTCTGTGAGATGATTTCACAGAACACAAAGGAGTTTCTCAGAAAGCTTCTTTCTCTTTGTTATCGGAGGATATTTCCTTTGGCCCTATAGTCTTCAAAGGGATCCGAAATATCTGTTCTCAGATTCCACAGAAAGAAGGCTAGCAAAGAGATCTACGAAACACACATAAAACTCTGTGAGATGAATTCACAGAACACTAAGCAGTTTCTCAGAAAGCTTCTTTCCAAATTTCATCTGAGGATATTTCCTTTTTCAACATAGCCCTCTAAGGGCTTCCAAATATCACTTTGCCAATTCCACAAGAACTGTCTTAGCGAAAGGCTTCTTGATTGGAAAGCTGTAACTCTGTGAGATGATATCACAGAACACAAAGAAGCTTCTCAGAAAGCTTCTTTCTCTTTGTTATCGGAGGATATTTCCTTTGGCCCTATGGTATTCAAAGGGATCCGAAATATCTGTTCTCAGATTCCACAGAAATAAGGCTAGCAAAGGGATCCACGAAATACATATGTAACACTGTGAGATGAATTAACAGAACACTAAGCAGTTTTTCAGAAAGCTTCTTTCCAGATTTCATCTGAGGATATTTCCTTTTTCACCATAGCCCTCTATGGGCTTCCAAATATCACTTTGCCAATTCCACAAGAACTGTCTTAGCGAAAGGCTTCTTGAGGGGAAAGCTGTAACTCTGTGAGATGATTTCACAGAACACAAAGAAGTTTCTCAGAAAGCTTCTTTCTCTTTGTTATCGGAGGATATTTCCTTTGCCCCTATAGTCTTCAAAGGGATCCGAAATATCTGTTCTCAGATTCCGCAGAAATAAGGCTAGCAAAGAGATCTACGAAACACAGATGTGACTCTGTGAGATGAAATCACAGAACACTAAGCAGTTTCTCAGAAAGCTTCTTTCCAGATTTCATCTGAGGATATTTCCTTTTTCACCATAGCCCTCTATGGGCTTCCAAATATCACTTTGCCAATTCCACAAGAACTATCTTAGCGAAAGGCATCTTGAGGGGAAAGCTGTAACTCTGTGAGATGATTTCACAGAAAACAAAGAAATTTCTGAGAAAGCTTCTTTCTCTTTGTTATCGGAGGATATTTCCTTTGGCCCTATGGTCTTCAAAGGGATCCGAAATATCTGTTCTCAGATTCCACAGAAAGAAGGCAAGCAAAGGGATCAACGAAATACAGATGTAACTCTGTGAGATGAATTAACAGAACACTAAGCAGTTTCTCAGAGAGCTTCTTTCCAGATTTCATCTGAGGATATTTCCTTTTTCACCATAGCCCTCTATGGGCTTCCAAATATCACTTTGCCAATTCCACAAGAACTGTCTTAGCGAAAGGCTTCTTGAGGGGAAAGCTGTAACTCTGTGAGATGATTTCACAGAACACAAAGAAATTTCTCAGAAAGCTTCTTTCTCTTTGTTATCGGAGGATATTTCCTTTGGCCCTATAGTCTTCAAAGGGATCCGAAATATCTGTTCTCAGATTCCACAGAAAGAAGGCTAGCAAAGAGATCTACGAAACACAATTGTAACTCAGTGGGATGAATTCACAGAACACTAAGCAGTTTCTCAGAAAGCTTCTTTCCAGATTTCATCTGAGGATATTTCCTTTTTCACCGTAGCCCTCTATGGGCTTCCAAATATCACTTTGCCAATTCCACAAGAACTGTCTTAGAGAAAGGCTTCTTGAGGGGAAAGCTGTAACTCTGTGAGATGATTTCACAGAACACAAAGGAGTTTCTCAGAAAGCTTCTTTCTCTTTGTTATCGGAGGATATTTCCTTTGGCCCTATAGTCTTCAAAGGGATCCGAAATATCTGTTCTCAGATTCCACAGAAAGAAGGCTAGCAAAGAGACCTACGAAACACACATAAAACTCTGTGAGATGAATTCACAGAACACTAAGCAGTTTCTCAGAAAGCTTCTTTCCAGATTTCATCTGAGGATATTTCCTTTTTCACTATAGCCCTCTATGGGCTTCCAAATATCACTTTGCCAATTCCACAAGAACTATCTTAGCGAAAGGCTTCTTGAGGGGAAAGCTGTAACTCTGTGAGATGATTTCACTGAACACAAAGAAGTTTCTCAGAAACCTTCTTTCTCTTTGTTATCGGAGGATATTTCCTTTGGCCCTATGTTCTTCAAAGGGTTCCGAAATATCTGTTCTCAGATTCCACAGAAAGAAGGCTAGCAAAGAGATCCAGGAAATACAGATGTAACTTCGTGAGATGAATTAACAGAACACTAAGCAGTTTCTCAGAAAGCTTCTTTCCAGATTTCATCTGAGGATATTTCCTTTTTCACCATAGCCCTCTATGGGCTTCCAAATATCACTTTGCCAATTCCACAAGAACTGTCTTAGCGAAAGGCTTCTTGAGGGGAAAGCTGTAACTCTGTGAGATGATTTCACAGAACACAAAGAAGTTTCTCAGAAAGCTTCTTTCTCTTTGTTATCGGAGGATATTTCCTTTGGCCCTATAGTCTTCAAAGGGATCCGAAATATCTGTTCTCAGATTCCACAGAAAGAAGGCTAGCAAAGAGATCCACGAAATACAGATGTAACTCTGTGAGATGAATTAACAGAACACTAAGCAGTTTCTCAGAAAGCTTCTTTCCAGATTTCATCTGAGGATATTTCCTTTTTCACCATACCCCTCTATGGGCTTCCAAATATCACTTTGCCAATTACACAAGAACTGTCTTAGCGAAAGACTTCTTGAGGGGAAAGCTGTAACTCTGTGAGATTATTTCACAGAACACAAAGAAGTTTCTCAGAAAGCTTCTTTCTCTTTGTCATCGGAGGATATTTCCTTTGGCCCTATAGTCTTCAAAGGGATCCGAAATATCTGTTCTCAGATTCCACAGAAATAAGGCTAGCAAAGAGATGTACGAAAAACAGATGTAACTATGTGAGATGAATTTACAGAACACTAAGTAGTTTCTCAGAAAGCTTCTTTCCAGATTTCGTCTGAGGATATTTCCTTTTTCACCATAGCCCACTATGGGCTTCCAAATATCACTTTGCCAATTCCACAAGATCTGACTTACCGAAAGGCTTCTTGAGGGGAAAGCTGTAACTCTGTGAGATGATTTCACAGAACACAAAGAAGTTTCTCAGAAAACTTCTTTCTCTTGGTTATCGGAGGATATTTCCTTTGGCCCTATAGTCTTCAAAGGGATCCGAAATATCTGTTCTCAGATTCCACAGAAAGAAGGCTAGCAAAGAGATATACGAAACACAGATGTAACTCTGTGAGATGAATTCCCAGAACATCAAGCAGTTTCTCAGAAAGCTTCTTTCCAGATTTCATCTGAGGATATTTCCTTTTTCACCATAGCCCTCTGGGGGCTTCCAAATATCACTTTGCCAATTCTACAAGAACTGTCTTAGCGAAAGGCTTCTTGAGGGGAAATCTGTAACTCTGTGAGATGATTTCACAGAACACAAAGAAGTTTCTCAGAAAGCTTCTTTCTCTTTGTTATCGGAGGATATTTCCTTTGGCCCTATGGTCTTCAAAGGGATCCGAAATATCTGTTCTCAGATTCCACAAAAGTAAGGCTAGCAAAAAGATCTATGAAACACAGATGTAACTCTGTGAGATGAATTCAAAGAACACTAAGCAGTTTCTCAGAAAGCTTCTTTCCAGATTTCATCTGAGGAAATTTCCTTTTTCACCATAGCCCTCTATGGGCTTCCAAATATCCCTTTGCCAATTCCACAAGAACTGTCTTAGCGAAAGGCTTCTTGAGGGGAAAGCTGTAACTCTGTGAGATGATTTCACAGAACACAAAGAAGTTTCTCAGAAAGCTTCTTTCTCTTTGTTATCGGAGGATATTTCCTTTGGCCCTATGGTCTTCAAAGGGATCCGATATATCTGTTCTCAGATTCCACAGAAATAAGGCTAGCAAAGGGATCCACGAAATACAGATGTAACACTGTGAGATGAATTAACAGAACACTAAGCAGTTTTTCAGAAAGCTTCTTTCCAGATTTCATCTGAGGATATTTCCTTTTTCACCATAGCCCTCTATGGGCTTCCAAATATCACTTTCCCAATTCCACAAGAACTGTCTTAGCGAAAGGCTTCTTGAGGGGAAAGCTGTAACTCTGTGAGATGATTTCACAGAACACAAAGAAGTTTCTCAGATAGCTTCTTTCTCTTTGTTATCGGAGGATATTTCCTTTGGCCCTATAGTCTTCAAAGGGATCTGAAATATCTGTTCTCAGATTCCACAGAAAGAAGGCTAGCAAGGAGATCCACGAAATACAGATGTAACTCTGTGAGATGAATTAACAGAACACTAAGCAGTTTCTCAGAAAGCTTCTTTCCAGATTTCATCTGAGGATATTTCCTTTTTCACCATAGCCCTCTATGGGCTTCCAAATATCACTTTGCCAATTCCACAAGAACTGTCTTAGCGAAAGGCTTCTTGAGGGGAAAGCTGTAACTCTGTGAGATGATTTCACAGAACACAAAGAAGTTTCTCAGAAAGCTTCTTTCTCTTTGTTATCGGAGGATATTTCCTTTGGCCCTATAGTCTTCAAAGGGATCCGAAATATCTGTTCTCAGATTCCACAGAAATAAGGCTAGCAAAGAGATATACGAAACACAGATGTAACTCTGTGAGATGAATTCACAGAACACGAAGCAGTTTCTCAGAAAGCTTCTTTCCAGATTTCATCTGAGGATATTTCCTTTTTCACCATAGCCCTCTACGGTCTTCCAAATATCACTTTGCCAATTCCACAAGAACTGTCTTAGCGAAAGGCTTCTTGAGGGGAAAGCTGTAACTCTGTGAGATGATTTCACAGAACACAAGAAGTTTCTCAGAAAGCTTCTTTCTCTTTGTTATCGGAGGATATTTCCTTTGGCCCTATAGTCTTCAAAGGGATCCGAAATATGTGTTCTCAGATTCCACAGAAAGAAGGCTAGCAAAGAGATCCACGAAATACAGATGTAACTCTGTCAGATGAATTAACAGGACACTAAGAAGTTTCTCAGAAAGCTTCTTTCCAGATTTCATCTAAGGATATTTCCTTTTTCACCATAGCCCTCTGGGGGCTTCCAAATATCACTTTGCCAATTCCACAAGAACTGTCTTAGCGAAAGGCTTCTTGAGGGGAAAGCTGTAACTCTGTGAGATGATTTCACAGAACACAAAGAAGTTTCTCAGAAAGCTTCTTTCTCTTTGTTATCGGAGGATATTTCCTTTGGCCCTATGGTCTTCAAAGGGATCCGAAATATCTGTTCTCAGATTCCACAAAAGTAAGGCTAGCAAAAAGATCTATGAAACACAGATGTAACTCTGTGAGATGAATTCACAGAACACTAAGCAGTTTCTCAGAAAGCTTCTTTCCAGATTTCATCTGAGGAAATTTCCTTTTTCACCATAGCCCTCTACGGGGTTCCAAATATCCCTTTGCCAATTCCACAAGAACTGTCTTAGCGAAAGGCTTCTTGAGGGGAAAGCTGTAACTCTGTGAGATGATTTCACAGAACACAAAGAAGTTTCTCAGAAAGCTTCTTTCTCTTTGTTATCGGAGGATATTTCCTTTGGCCCTATGGTCTTCAAAGGGATCCGATATATCTGTTCTCAGATTCCACAGAAATAAGGCTAGCAAAGGGATCCACGAAATACAGATGTAACACTGTGAGATGAATTAACAGAACACTAAGCAGTTTTTCAGAAAGCTTCTTTCCAGATTTCATCTGAGGATATTTCCTTTTTCACCATAGCCCTCTATGGGCTTCCAAATATCACTTTGCCAATTCCACAAGAACTGTCTTAGCGAAAGGCTTCTTGAGGGGAAAGCTGTAACTCTGTGAGATGATTTCACAGAACACAAAGAAGTTTCTCAGATAGCTTCTTTCTCTTTGTTATCGGAGGATATTTACTTTGGCCCTATAGTCTTCAAAGGGATCTGAAATATCTGTTCTCAGATTCCACAGAAAGAAGGCTAGCAAAGAGATCCACGAAATACAGATGTAACTCTGTGAGATGAATTAACAGAACACTAAGCAGTTTCTCAGAAAGCTTCTTTCGAGATTTCATCTGAGGATATTTCCTTTTTCACCATAGCCCTATATGGGCTTCCAAATATCACTTTGGCAATTCCACAAGAACTGTCTTAGCGAAAGGCTTCTTGATGGAAAAGCTGTAACTCTGTGAGATGATTTCACAGAACACAAAGAAGTTTCTCAGAAAGCTTCTTTCTCTTTGTTATCGGAGGATATTTCCTTTGGCCCTATAGTCTTCAAAGGGATCCGAAATATCTGTTCTCAGATTCCACAGAAATAAGGCTAGCAAAGAGATATACGAAACACAGATGTAACTCTGTGAGATGAATTCACAGAACACGAAGCAGTTTCTCAGAAAGCTTCTTTCCAGATTTCATCTGAGGATATTTCCTTTTTCACCATAGCCCTCTATGGGCTTCCAAATATCACTTTGCCAATTCCACAAGAACTGTCTTAGCGAAAGGCTTCTTGAGGGGAAAGCTGTAACTTTGTGAGATGATTTCACAGAACAAAAAGAAGTTTCTCAGAAAGCTTCTTTCTCTTTGTTATCGGAGGATATTTCCTTTGGCCCTATAGTCTTCAAAGAGATCCGAAATATCTGTTCTCAGATTCCACAGAAATAAGGCTAGCAAAGGGATCCACGAAATACAGATGTAACACTGTGAGATGAATTAACAGAACACTAAGCAGTTTTTCAGAAAGCTTCTTTCCAGATTTCATCTGAGGATATTTCCTTTTTCACCATAGCCCTCTATGGGCTTCCAAATATCACTTTGCCAATTCCACAAGAACTGTCTTAGCGAAAGGCTTCTTGAGGGGAAAGCTGTAACTCTGTGAGATGATTTCACAGAACACAAAGAAGTTTCTCAGATAGCTTCTTTCTCTTTGTTATCGGAGGATATTTCCTTTGGCCCTATAGTCTTCAAAGGGATCTGAAATATCTGTTCTCAGATTCCACAGAAAGAAGGCTAGCAAGGAGATCCACGAAATACAGATGTAACTCTGTGAGATGAATTAACAGAACACTAAGCAGTTTCTCAGAAAGCTTCTTTCCAGATTTCATCTGAGGATATTTCCTTTTTCACCATAGCCCTATATGGGCTTCCAAATATCACTTTGCCAATTCCACAAGAACTGTCTTAGCGAAAGGCTTCTTGATGGAAAAGCTGTAACTCTGTGAGATGATTTCACAGAACACAAAGAAGTTTCTCAGAAAGCTTCTTTCTCTTTGTTATCGGAGGATATTTCCTTTGGCCCTATAGTCTTCAAAGGGATCCGAAATATCTGTTCTCAGATTCCACAGAAATAAGGCTAGCAAAGAGATATACGAAACACAGATGTAACTCTGTGAGATGAATTCACAGAACACGAAGCAGTTTCTCAGAAAGCTTCTTTCCAGATTTCATCTGAGGATATTTCCTTTTTCACCATAGCCCTCTACGGTCTTCCAAATATCACTTTGCCAATTCCACAAGAACTGTCTTAGCGAAAGGCTTCTTGAGGGGAAAGCTGTAACTCTGTGAGATGATTTCACAGAACACAAGAAGTTTCTCAGAAAGCTTCTTTCTCTTTGTTATCGGAGGATATTTCCTTTGGCCCTATAGTCTTCAAAGGGATCCGAAATATGTGTTCTCAGATTCCACAGAAAGAAGGCTAGCAAAGAGATCCACGAAATACAGATGTAACTCTGTCAGATGAATTAACAGGACACTAAGAAGTTTCTCAGAAAGCTTCTTTCCAGATTTCATCTAAGGATATTTCCTTTTTCACCATAGCCCTCTGGGGGCTTCCAAATATCACTTTGCCAATTCCACAAGAACTGTCTTAGCGAAAGGCTTCTTGAGGGGAAAGCTGTAACTCTGTGAGATGATTTCACAGAACACAAAGAAGTTTCTCAGAAAGCTTCTTTCTCTTTGTTATCGGAGGATATTTCCTTTGGCCCTATGGTCTTCAACGGGATCCGAAATATCTGTTCTCAGATTCCACAAAAGTAAGGCTAGCAAAAAGATCTATGAAACATAGATGTAACTCTGTGAGATGAATTAACAGAACACTAAGCAGTTTTTCAGAAAGCTTCTTTCCAGATTTCATCTGAGGATATTTCCTTTTTCACCATAGCCCTCTATGGGCTTCCAAATATCACTTTGCCAATTCCACAAGAACTGTCTTAGCGAAAGGCTTCTTGAGGGGAAAGCTGTAACTCTGTGAGATGATTTTACAGAACACAAAGAAGTTTCTCAGAAAGCTTCTTTCTCTTTGTTATCGGAGGATATTTCCTTTGGCCCTATAGTCTTCAAAGGGATCCGAAATATCTGTTCTCAGATTCCACAGAAAGAAGGCTAGCAAAGAGATCTACTAAACACAGATGTAACTCTGTGAGATGAATTCACAGAACACTAAGCAGTTTCTCAGAAAGCTTCTTTCCAGATTTCATCTGAGGATATTTCCTTTTTCACCATAGCCCTCTATGGGCTTCCAAATATCACTTTGCCAATTCCACAAGAACTGTCTTAGCGAAAGGCTTCTTGAGGGGAAAGCTGAAACTTTGTGAGATGATTTCACAGAACACAAAGAAGTTTCTCAGAAAGCTTCTTTCTCTTTGTTATCGGAGGATATTTCCTTTGGCCCTATAGTCTTCAAAGAGATCCGAAATATCTGTTCTCAGATTCCACAGAAATAAGGCTAGCAAAGAGATCTACGAAACACACATATAACTCTGTGAGATGAATTCACAGAACACTAAGCAGTTTCTCAGAAAGCTTCTTTCCAGATTTCATCTGAGGATATTTCCTTTTTCAGCATAGCCCTCTATGGGCTTCCAAATATCACTTTGCCAATTCCACAAGAACTGTCTTAGCGAAAGGCTTCTTAAGGGGAAAGCTGTAACTCTGTGAGATGATTTCACAGAACACAAAGAAGTTTCTCAGAAAGCTTCTTTCTCTTTGTTATCGGAGGATATTTCCTTTGGCCCTATGGTCTTCAAAGAGATCCGAAACATCTGTTCTCAGATTCCACAGAAATAAGGCTAGCAGAGAGATCCACGAAATACAGATGTAACTCTGTGAGATGAATTAACAGAACACTAAGCAGTTTCTCAGAAAGCTTCTTTCCAGATTTCATCTGAGGATATTTCCTTTTTCACCATAGCCCTCTATGGGCTTCCACATATCACTTTGCTAATTCCACAAGAACTGTCTTAGCGAAAGGCTTCTTGAGGGGAAAGCTGTAATTCTGTGAGATGATTTCACAGAACACAAGGAAGTTTCTCAGAAATCTTCTTTCTCTTTGTTATCGGAGGATATTTCATTTGGCCCTATAGTCTTCAAAGGGATCCGAAATATCTGTTCTCAGATTCCACAGAAAGAAGGTTAGCAAAGAGATTCACGAAATACAGATGTAACTCTGTGAGGTGAATTCACAGAACACTAAGCAGTTTCTCAGAAAGCTTCTTTCCAGATTTCATCTGAGGATATTTCCTTTTTCGCCATAGCCCTCTATGGGCTTCCAAATATCACTTTGCCAATTCCACAAGAACTGTCTTAGCGAAAGGCTTCTTGACGTGAAAGCTGTAACTCTGTGAGATGATTTCACAGAACACAAAGAAGATTCTCAGAAAGCTTCTTTCTCTTTGTTATCGGAGGATATTTCCTTTGGCCCTATAGTCTTCAAAGGGATCCGAAATATCTGTTCTCAGATTCCACAGAAAGAATGCTAGCAAAGAGATCTACGAAACACAGATGTAACTCTGTGAGATGAATTCACAGAACACTAAGCAGTTTCTCAGAAAGCTTCTTTCCAGATTTCATCTGAGGATATTTCCTTTTTCACCATAGCCCTCTATGGGCTTCCAAATATCACTTTGCCAATTCCACAAGAACTGTGTTAGCGAAAGGCTTCTTGAGGGGAAAGCTGTAACTCTGTGAGATGATTTCACAGAACACAAAGAAATTTCTCAGAAAGCTTCTTTTTTTTTGTTATCGGAGGATATTTCCTTTGGCCCTATAGTCTTCAAAGGGATCCGAAATATGTGTTCTCAGATTCCACAGAAAGAAGGCTAGCAAAGAGATCTACGAAACACAATTTTAACTCAGTGGGATGAATTCACAGAACACTAAGCAGTTTCTCAGAAAGCTTCTTTCCAGATTTCATCTGAGGATATTTCCTTTTTCACCATCGCCCTCTAAGGGCTTCCAAATATCACTTTGCCAATTCCACAAGAACTGTCTTAGAGAAAGTCTTCTTGAGGGGAAAACTGTAACTCTGTGAGATGATTTCACAGAACACAAAGGAGTTTCTCAGAAAGATTCTTTCTCTTTGTTATCGGAGGATATTTCCTTTGGCCCTGTAGTCTTCAAAGGGATCCGAAATATCTGTTCTCAGATTCCACAGAAATAAGGCTAGCAGAGAGATGCACGATATCCGATGTAACTCTGTGAGTGGAAGTCACACATCACAGAGCAGTTTCTCAGAAAGCTTCTTTCCAGATTTCATCTGAGGATATTTCCTTTTCACCATAGCCCTCTATGGGCTTCCAAATATCATTTTGCCAGTTCCTCCAGAACTGTCTTATCGAAAGGCTTCTTGAGGGGAAAGCTGTAACTCTGTGAGATGATTTCACAGAACACAAAGGAGTTTCTCAGAAAGCTTCTTTCTCTTTGTTATCGGAGGATATTTCCTTTGGCCCTATAGTCTTCAAAGGGATCCGAAATATCTGTTCTCAGATTCCACAGAAAGAAGGCTAGCAAAGAGATCCACGAAATACAGATGTAACTCTGTGAGATGAACTCACAGAACACTAAGCAGTTTCTCAGAAAGCTTCTTTCCAGATTTCATCTGAGGATATTTCCTTTTTCACCATAGCCCTCTATGGGCTTCCAAATATCACTTTGCCAATTCCACAAGAACTGTCTTAGCGAAAGGCTTCTTGAGGGGAAAGCTGTAACTCTGTGAGATGATTTCACAGAACACAAAGAAGTTTCTCAGAAAGCTTCCTTCTCTTTGTTATCGGAGGATATTTCCTTTGGCCCTATAGTCTTCAAAGGGATCCGAAATATCTCTACTCAGATTCCACAGAAAGAAGGCTAGCAAAGAGATCTACGAAACACAGATGTAACTCTGTGAGATGAATTCACAGAACACTAAGCAGTTTCTAAGAAAGCTTCTTTCCAGATTTCATCTGAGGATATTTCCTTTTTCACCATAGCCCTCTAAGGGCTTCCAAATATCACTTTGCCAATTTCACAAGAACTGTCTTAGCGAAAGGCTTCTTGAGGGGAAAGCTGTAACTCTGTGAGATGATTTCACAGAACACAAAGAAATTTCTCAGAAAGCTTCTTTCTCTTTGTTATCGGAGGATATTTCCTTTGGCCCTATAGTCTTCAAAGGGATCCGAAATATCTGTTCTCACATTACACAGAAATAAGGCTAGCAAAGAGATCTACGAAACACAGATGTAACTCTGTGAGATGAATTCACAGAACACTAAGCAGTTTCTCAGAAAGCTTCTTTCCAGATTTCATCCGAGGATACTTCCTTTTCACCATAGCCCTCTAAGGGCTCCCAAATATCAGTTTGCCAATTCCACAAGAACTGTCTTAGCGAAAGGCTTCTTGAGGGGAAAGCTGTAACTCTGTGAGATGATTTCACAGAACACAAAGAAGTTTCTCAGAAAGCTTCTTTCTCTTTGTTATCGGAGGATATGTCCTTTGGCCTTATAATTTTCAAAGGGATCCGAAATATCTGTTCTCAGATTCCACAGAAAGAAGGTTAGCAAAGAGATCTACGAAACACACATATAACTCTGTGAGATGAATTCACAGAACACTAAGCAGTTTCTCAGAAAGCTTCTTTCCAAGATTTCATCTGAGGATATTTCCTTTTTCACCATTGCCCTCTAAGGGCTTCCAAATATCACTTTGCCAATTCCACAAGAACTGTCTTAGCGAAAGGCTTCTTGAGTGGAAAGCTGTAACTCTGTGAGATGATTTCACAGAACACAAAGAAGTTTCTCAGAAAGCTTCTTTCTCTTTGTTATCGGAGGATATTTCTTTTGGCCCTATGGTCTTCAAAGGGATCCGAAATATCTGTTCTCAGATTCCACAGAAAGAAGGCTAGCAAAGAGATCCACGAAATACAGATGTAACTCTGTGAGATGAATTCACAGAACACTAAGCAGTTTCTCAGAAATCTTCTTTCCAGATTTCATCTGAGGATATTTCCTTTTTCACCATAGCCCTCTATGGGCTTCCAAATATCACTTTGCCAATTCAACAGGAACTGTCTTAGCGAAAGGCTTCTTGAGGGGAAAGCTGTAACTCTGTGAGATGATTTCACAGAACACAAAGAAATTTCTCAGAAAGCTTCTTTCTCTTTGTTATCGGAGGATATTTCCTTTGGCCCTATAGTCTTCAAAGTGATCCGAAATATCTGTTCTCAGATTCCACAGAAAGAAAGCTAGCAAAGAGATCTACGAAACACAATTGTAACTCAGTGGGATGAATTCCCAGAACACTAAGCAGTTTCTCAGAAAGCTTCTTTCCAGATTTCATCTGAGGATATTTCCTTTTTCACCATAGCCCTCTATGGGCTTCCAAATATCACTTTGCCAATTCCACAAGAACTGTCTTAGCGAAAGGCTTCTTGAGGGGAAAGCTGTAACTCTGTGAGATGATTTCACAGAACACAAAGGAGTTTCTCAGAAAGCTTCTTTCTCTTTGCTATCGGAGGATATTTCCTTTGGCCCTATAGTCTTCAAAGGGATCCGAAATATCTGTTCTCAGATTCCACAGAAATAAGGCTAGCAAAGAGATCTACGAATCACAGATGTAACTCTGTGAGATGAATTCACAGAACACTAAGCAGTTTCTCAGAAAGTTTCTTTCCAAATTTCACCTGAGGATATTTCCTTTTTCACCATAGCCCTCTATGGGCTTCCAAATATTACTTTGCCATTTCCACAATAACTGTCTTAGCGAAAGGCTTCTTGAGGGGAAAGCTGTAACTCTGTGAGATGATTTCACAGAACACAAAGAGGATTCTCAGAAAGCTTCTTTCTCTTTGTTATCGGAGGATATTTCCTTTGGCCCTATAGTCTTCAAAGGGATCCGAAATATTTGTTCTCAGATTCCACAGAAATAAAGCTAGCAAAGAGATCTACGAAACACAGATGTAACTCTGTGAGATGAATTCACAGAACACTAAGCAGTTTCTAAGAAAGTTTCTTTCCAGATATCATCTGAGGATATTTCCTTTTTCACCATAGCCCTCTATGGGCTTCCAAATATCACTTTGCCAATTCCACGAGAACTGTCTTAGCGAAAGGATTCATGAGGGGAAAGCTGTAACTCTGTGAGATGATTTCACAGAACCCAAAGGAGTTTCTCAGAAAGCTTCTTTCTCTTTGTTATCGGAGGATATTTCCTTTGGCCCTATAGTCTTCAAAGGGATCCGAAATATCTGTTCTCAGGTTCCACAGAAATAAGGCTAGCAAAGAGATCCACGAAATCCGATGTAACTCTGTGAGTGGAAGTCACACATCACAGAGCAGTTTCTCAGAAAGTTTCTTTCCAGATTTCATCTGAGGATATTTCCTTTTCACCATAGCCCTCTATGGGGTTCCAAATATCACTTTGCCAATTCCACAAGAACTGTCTTAGGGAAAGGCTTCTTGAGGGGAAAGCTGTAACTCTGTCAGATGATTTCACAGAACACAAAGAAGTTTCTCAGAAAGCTTCTTTCTCTTTGTTATCGGAGGATATTTCCTTTGGCCCTGTAGTCTTCAAAGGGATCCGAAATATCTGTTCTCAGATTCCACAGAAATAAGGCTAGCAAAGAGATCTACGAAACACAGTTGTAACTCTGTGAGATGAACTCACAGAACACTAAGCAGTTTTTCAGAAAGCTTCTTTCCAGATTTCATCTGAGGATATTTCCTTTTTCACCATAGCCCTCTATGGGCTTCCAAATATCACTTTGCCAATTCCACAAGAACTGTCTTAGCGAAAGGCTTCTTGAGCGGAAAGGTGTAACTCTGTGAGATGATTTACAGAACACAAAGGAGTTTCTCAGAAAGCTTCTTTCTCTTTGTTATCGGAGGATATTTCCTTTGGCCCTATAGTCTTCAAAGGGATCCGAAATATCTGTTCTCAGATTCCACAGAAAGAAGGCTAGCAAAGAGATCCACGAAATACAGATATAACTCTGTGAGATGAACTCACAGAACACTAAGCAGTTTCTCAGAATTCTTCTTTCCAGATTTCATCTGGGGATATTTCCTTTTTCACCATAGCCCTCTATGGGCTTCCAAATATCACTTTGCGAATCCCAGAAGAACTGTCTTGGCGAAAGTTTTCTTGAGGAGAAAGCTGTAACTCTGTGAGATGATTTCACAGAACACAAAGAAGTTTCTCAGAAAGCTTCTTTCTCTTTGTTATCGGAGGATATTTCCTTTGGCCCTATAGTCTTCAAAGGGATCCGAAATATCTGTTCTCAGATTCCACAGAAATAGGGCTAGCAAGGAGATCTACGAAACACAGATGTAACTCTGTGAGATGAATTCACAGAACACTAAGCAGTTTCTCAGAAAGTTTCTTTCCAGATTTCATCTGAGGATAATTACTTTTTCACCATAGCCCTCTATGGGCTCCCAAATATCATTTTGCCAATTCCACAAGAACTGTCTTAGCGAAAGGCTTCTTGAGGGGAAAGCTGTAACTCTGTGAGATGATTTCACCGAACACAAAGAAGTTTCTCAGAAAGCTTCTTTCTCTTTGTTATCGGAGGATATTTCCTTTTGCCCTATAGTCTACAAAGGGATCCGAAATATCTGCTCTCAGATTCCACAGAAATAAGGCTAGCAAAGAGATCTACGAAACACAGATGTAACTCTGTGAGATGAATTAACAGAACAGTAAGCAGTTTCTCAGAAAGCTTCTTTCCAGATTTCATCTGAGGATATTACCTTTTTCACCATAGCCCTCTATGGGCTTCCAAATATCACTTTTCCAATTCCACAAGAACTGTCTTAGCGAAAGGCTTCTTGAGGGGAAAGCTGTAACTCAGTGAGATGATTTCACCGAACCCAAAGAAGATTCTCAGAAAGCTTCTTTCTCTTTGTTATCGGAGGATATTTCCTTTGGCCCAATGGTCTTCAAAGGGATCCGAAATATCTCTACTCAGATTCCACAGAAAGAAGGCTAGCAAAGAGATCTACGAAACACAGATGTAACTCTGTGAGATGAATTCACAGAACACTAAGCAGTTTCTCAGAAAGCTTCTTTCCAGATTTCATCTCAGGATATGTCCTTTTTCACCATAGCCCTCTATGGGCTTCGAAATATCACTTTGCCAATTCCACAAGAACTGTCTTAGCGAAAGGCTTCTTGAGGGGAAAGCTGTAACTCTGTGAGATGATTTCACAGAACACAAAGGAGTTTCCCAGAAAGCTTCTTTCTCTTTGTTATCGGAGGTTATTTCCTTTGGCCCTATAGTCTTCAAAGGGATCCGAAATATCTGTTCTCAGATTCCACAGAAATAAGGCTAGAAAAGAGATCCACGAAATCCGATGTAACTCTGTGAGTGGAAGTCACACATCACAGAGCAGTTCTCAGAAAGTTTCTTTCCAGATTTCATCTGAGGATATTTCCTTTTCATCATAGCCCTCTAGGGGTTCCAAATATCACTTTGCCAATTCCACAAGAACTGTCTTAGCGAAAGGCTTCTTGAGGGGAAAGCTGTAACTCTGTGAGATGATTTCACAGAACACAAAGAAGTTTCTCAGAAAGCTTCTTTCTCTTTGTTATCGGAGGATATTTCCTTTGGCCCTATGGTCTTCAAAGGGATCCGAAATATCTGTTCTCAGATTCCACAGAAAGAAGGCTAGCAAAGAGATCCACGAAATACAGATGTAACACTGTGAGATGAATTCACAGAACACTAAGCAGTTTCTCAGAAAGCTTCTTTCCAGATTTCATCTGAGGATATTTCCTTTTTCACCATAGCCCTCTATGGGGTTCCAAATATCACTTTGCCAATTCCACAAGAACTGTCTTAGGGAAAGGCTTCTTGAGGGGTAAGCTGTAACTCTGTGAGATGATTTCACAGAACACAAAGAAGTTTCTCAGAAAGCTTCTTTCTCTTTGTTATCGGAGGATATTTCCTTTGGCCCTATGGTCTTCAAAGGGATCCGAAATATCTGTTCTCAGATTCCACAGAAAGAAGGCTAGCAAAGAGATCTACTAAACACAGATGTAACTCTATGTGATGAATTCACAGAACACTAAGCAGTTTCTCAGAAAGCTTCTTTCCAGATTTCATCTGAGGATATTTCCTTTTTCACCATAGCCCTCTATGGGCTTCCAAATATTACTTTGCCAATTCAAAAAGAACTGTCTTAGCGAAAGGCTTCTTGAGGGGAAAGCTGTAACTCTGTGAGATGATTTCACAGAACACAAAGGAGTTTCTCAGAAAGCTTCTTTCTCTTTGTTATCGGAGGATATTTCCTTTGTCCCTATAGTCTTCAAAGGGATCCGAAATATCTGTTCTCAGATTCCACAGAAAGAAGGCTAGCAAAGAGATACACGAAATACAGATGTAACTCTGTGAGATGAATTCACAGAACTCTAAGCATTTTCTCAGAAAGCTTCTTTCCAGATATCATCTGGGGATATTTCCTTTTTCACCATAGCCCTCTATGGGCTTCCAAATATCACTTTGCGAATCCCAGAAGAACTGTCTTAGCGAAAGTTTTCTTGAGGAGAAAGCTGTAACTCTGTGAGATGATTTCAAAGAACACAAAGAAGTTTCTCAGAAAGCTTCTTTCTCTTTGTTATCGGAGGATATTTCCTTTGGCCCTATAGTCTTCAAAGGGATCCGAAATATCTGTTCTCAGATTCCACAGAAATAAGGCTAGCAAGGAGATCTACGAAACACAGATGTAACTCTGTGAGATGAATTCACAGAACACTAAGCAGTTTCTCAGAAAGTTTCTTTCCAGATTTCATCTGAGGATAATTACTTTTTCACCATAGCCCTCTATGGGCTCGCAAATATCACTTTGCCAATTCCACAAGAACTTACTTAGCGAAAGGCTTCTTGAGGGGAAAGCTGTAACTCTGTGAGATGATTTCACCGAACACAAAGAAGTTTCTCAGAAAGCTTCTCACTTTGTTATCGGAGGATATTTCCTTTTGCCCTATAGTCTTCAAAGGGATCCGAAATATCTGCTCTCAGATTCCACAGAAATAAGGCTAGCAAAGAGATCTACGAAACACAGATGTAACTCTGTGAGATGAATTCACAGAACAATAAGCAGTTTCTCAGAAAGCTTCTTTCCAGATTTCATCTGAGGATATTTCCTTTTTCACCATAGCCCTCTATGGGCTTCCAAATATCACTTTGCCAATTCCACAAGAACTGTCTTAGCGAAAGGCTTCTTGAGGGGAAAGCTGTAACTCTGTGAGATGATTTCACAGAACACAAAGAAGTTTCTCAGAAAGCTTCTTTCTCTTTGTTATCGGAGGATATTTCCTTTGGCCCTATGGTCTTCAAAGGGATCCGAAATATCTGTTCTCAGATCCCACAGAAAGAAGGCTAGCAAAGAGATCTACGAAACACACATAAAACTCTGTGAGATGAATTCACAGAACACTAAGCAGTTTCTCAGAAAGCTTCTTTCCAGATTTCATCTGAGGATATTTCCTTTTTCACCATAGCCCTCTAAGGGCTTCCAAATATCACTTTGCCAATTCCACAAGAACTGTCTTAGCGAAAGGCTTCTTGAGGGGAAAGCTGTAACTCTGTGAGATGATTTCACCGAACACAAAGAAGTTTCTCAGAAAGCTTCTTTCTCTTTGTTATCGGAGGATATTTCCTTTGGCCCAATGGTCTTCAAAGGGATCCGAAATATCTGTTCTCAGATTCCACAGAAAGAAGGCTAGCAAAGAGATCCACGAAATACAGATGTAACTCTGTGAGATGAATTAACAGAACACTAAGCAGTTTCTCAGAAAGCTTCTTTCCAGATTTCATCTGAGGATATTTCCTTTTTCACCATAGCCCTCTATGGGCTTCCAAATATCACTTTGCCAATTCCACAAGAACTGTCTTAGCGAAAGGCTTCTTGAGGGGAAAGCTGTAACTCTGTGAGATGATTTCACAGAACACAAAGAAGTTTCTCAGAAAGCTTCTTTCTCTTTGTTATCGGAGGATATTTCCTTTGGCCCTATGGTCTTCAAAGGGATCCGAAATATCTGTTCTCAGATTCCACAGAAAGAAGGCTAGCAAAGAGATCTACGAAACACACATAAAACTCTGTGAGATGAATTCACAGAACACTAAGCAGTTTCTCAGAAAGCTTCTTTCCAGATTTCATCTGAGGATATTTCCTTTTTCACCATAGCCCTCTAAGGGCTTCCAAATATCACTTTGCCAATTCCACAAGAACTGTCTTAGCGAAAGGCTTCTTGAGGGGAAAGCTGTAACTCTGTGAGATGATTTCACAGAACACAAAGAAGTTTCTCAGAAAGCTTCTTTCTCTTTGTTATCGGAGGATATTTCCTTTGGCCCTATAGTCTTCAAAGGGATCCGAAATATCTCTACTCAGATTCCACAGAAAGAAGGCTAGCAAAGAGATCTACGAAACACAGATGTAACTCTGTGAGATGAATTCACAGAACACTAAGCAGTTTCTCAGAAAGCTTCTTTCCAGATTTCATCTGAGGATATTTCCTTTTTCACCATAGCCCTCTATGGGCTTCCAAATATCACTTTGCCAATTCCACAAGAACTGTCTTAGCGAAAGGCTTCTTGAGGGGAAAGCTGTAACTCTGTGAGATGATTTCACAGAACACAAAGGAGTTTCTCAGAAAGCTTCTTTCTCTTTGTTATCGGAGGATATTTCCTTTGGCCCTATAGTCTTCAAAGGGATCCGAAATATCTGTTCTCAGATTCCACAGAAATAAGGCTAGCAAAGAGATCCACGATATCCGATGTAACTCTGTGAGTGGAAGTCACACATCACAGAGCAGTTTCTCAGAAAGCTTCTTTCCAGATTTCATCTGAGGATATTTCCTTTTCACCATAGCCCTCTATGGGCTTCCAAATATCATTTTGCCAATTCCACCAGAACTGTCTTAGCGAAAGGCTTCTTGAGGGGAAAGCTGTAACTCTGTGAGATGATTTCACATAACACAAAGGAGTTTCTCAGAAAGCTTCTTTCTCTTTGTTATCGGAGGATATTTCCTTTGGCCCTATAGTCTTCAAAGGGATCCGAAATATCTGTTCTCAGATTCCACAGAAAGAAGGCTAGCAAAGAGATCCACGAAATACAGATGTAACTCTGTGAGATGAATTCACAGAACACTAAGCATTTTCTCAGAAAGCTTCTTTCCAGATATCATCTGGGGATATTTCCTTTTTCACCATAGCCCTCTATGGGCTTCCAAATATCACTTTGCGAATCCCAGAAGAACTGTCTTAGCGAAAATTTTCTTGAGGAGAAAGCTGTAACTCTGTGAGATGATTTCACAGAACACAAAGTAGTTTCTCAGAAAGCTTCTTTCTCTTTGTTATCGGAGGATATTTCCTTTGGCCCTACAGTCTTCAAAGGGATCCGAAATATCTGTTCTCAGATTCCACAGAAATAAGGCTCGCAAGGAGATCTACGAAACACAGATGTAACTCTGTGAGATGAATTCACAGAACACTAAGCAGTTTCTCAGAAAGTTTCTTTCCTGATTTCATCTGAGGATAATTACTTTTTCACCATAGCCCTCTATGGGCTCCCAAATATCACTTTGCCAATTCCACAAGAACTGTCTTAGCGAAAGGCTTCTTGAGGGGAAAGCTGTAACTCTGTCAGATGATTTCACCGAACACAAAGAAGTTTCTCAGAAAGCTTCTTTCTCTTTGTTATCGGAGGATATTTCCTTTGGCCCTATAGTCTTCAAAGGGATCCGAAATATCTGCTCTCAGATTCCACAGAAATAAGGCTAGCAAAGACATCTACGAAACACCGATGTAACTCTGTGAGATGAATTCACAGAACAATAAGCAGTTTCTCAGAAAGCTTCTTTCCAGATTTCATCTGAGGATATTTCCTTTTTCACCTTAGCCCTCTATGGGCTTCCAAATATCACTTTGCCAATTCCACAAGAACTGTCTTAGCGAAAGGCTTCTTGAGGGGAAAGCTGTAACTCTGTGAGATGATTTCACAGAACACAAAGAAGTTTCTCAGAAAGCTTCTTTCTCTTTGTTATCGGAGGATATTTCCTTTGGCCCTATGGTCTTCAAAGGGATCCGAAATATCTGTTCTCAGATTCCACAGAAAGAAGGCTAGCAAAGAGATCTACGAAACACACATAAAACTCTGTGAGATGAATTCACAGAACACTAAGCAGTTTCTCAGAAAGCTTCTTTCCAGATTTCATCTGAGGATATTTCCTTTTTCACCATAGCCCTCTAAGGGCTTCCAAATATCACTTTGCCAATTCCACAAGAACTGTCTTAGCGAAAGGCTTCTTGAGGGGAAAGCTGTAACTCTGTGAGATGATTTCACCGAACACAAAGAAGTTTCTCAGAAAGCTTCTTTCTCTTTGTTATCGGAGGATATTTCCTTTGGCCCAATGGTCTTCAAAGGGATCCGAAATATCTGTTCTCAGATTCCACAGAAAGAAGGCTAGCAAAGAGATCCACGAAATACAGATGTAACTCTGTGAGATGAATTAACAGAACACTAAGCAGTTTCTCAGAAAGCTTCTTTCCAGATTTCATCTGAGGATATTTCCTTTTTCACCATAGCCCTCTATGGGCTTCCAAATATCATTTTGCCAATTCCACAAGAACTGTCTTAGCGAAAGGCTTCTTGAGGGGAAAGCTGTAACTCTGTGAGATGATTTCACAGAACACAAAGAAGTTTCTCAGAAAGCTTCTTTCTCTTTGTTATCGGAGGATATTTCCTTTGGCCCTATGGTCTTCAAAGGGATCTGAAATATCTGTTCTCAGATTCCACAGAAAGAAGGCTAGCAAAGAGATCTACGAAACACACATAAAACTCTGTGAGATGAAATCACAGATCACTAAGCAGTTTCTCAGAAAGATTCTTTCCAGATTTCATCTGAGTATATTTCCTTTTTCACCATAGCCCTCTATGGGCTTCCAAATATCACTTTGCCAATTCCACAAGAACTGTCTTAGCGAAAGGCTTCTTGAGGGGAAAGCTGTAACTCTGTGAGATGATTTCACAGAACACAGAGAAGATTCTCAGAAAGCTTCTTTCTCTTTGTTATCGGAAGATATTTCCTTTGGCCCTATAGTCTTCAAAGGGATCCGAAATATCTGTTCTCAGATTCCACAGAAAGAAGGTTAGCAAAGAGATCCACGAAATACAGATGTAACTCTGTGAGATGAATTCACAGAACACTAAGCAGTTTCTCAGAAAGCTTCTTTCCAGATTTCATCTGAGGATATTTCCTTTTTCGCCATAGCCCTCTATGGGCTTCCAAATATCACTTTGCCCATTCCACAAGAACTGTCTTAGCGAAAGGCTTCTTGAGGGGAAAGCTGTAACTCAGTGAGATGATTTCACAGAACACAAAGAAGTTTCTCAGAAAGCTTCTTTCTCTTTGTTATCGGAGGATATTTCCTTTGGCCCTATAGTCTTCAAAGGGATCCGAAATATCTGTTCTGAGATTCCACAGAAAGAAGGCTAGCAAACAGATCTACGAAACAGAGATGTAACTCTGTGAGATGAATTCACAGAACACTAAGCAGTTTCTCAGAAAGCTTCTTTCCAGATTTCATCTGAGGATATTTCCTTTTTCACCATAGCCCTCTATGGGCTTCCAAATATCACTTTGCCAATTCCACAAGAACTGTCTTAACGAAAGGCTTCTGAGGGGAAAGCTGTAACTCTGTGAGATGATTTCACAGAACACAAAGAAGTTTCTCAGAAAGCTTCTTTCTCTTTGTTATCGGAGGATATTTCCTTTGGCCCTATGGTCTTCAAAGGGATCCGAAATATCTGTTCTCAGATTCCACAGAAAGAAGGCTAGCAAAGAGATCTACGAAACACACATAAAACTCTGTGAGATGAATTCACAGAACACTAAGCAGTTTCTCAGAAAGCTTCTTTCCAGATTTCATCTGAGGATATTTCCTTTTTCACCATAGCCCTCTAAGGGCTTCCAAATATCACTTTGCCAATTCCACAAGAACTGTCTTAGCGAAAGGCTTCTTGAGGGGAAAGCTGTAACTCTGTGAGATGATTTCACCGAACACAAAGAAGTTTCTCAGAAAGCTTCTTTCTCTTTGTTATCGGAGGATATTTCCTTTGGCCCAATGGTCTTCAAAGGGATCCGAAATATCTGTTCTCAGATTCCACAGAAAGAAGGCTAGCAAAGAGATCCACGAAATACAGATGTAACTCTGTGAGATGAATTAACAGAACACTAAGCAGTTTCTCAGAAAGCTTCTTTCCAGATTTCATCTGAGGATATTTCCTTTTTCACCATAGCCCTCTATGGGCTTCCAAATATCACTTTGCCAATTCCACAAGAACTGTCTTAGCGAAAGGCTTCTTGAGGGGAAAGCTGTAACTCTGTGAGATGATTTCACAGAACACAAAGAAGTTTCTCAGAAAGCTTCTTTCTCTTTGTTATCGGAGGATATTTCCTTTGGCCCTATGGTCTTCAAAGGGATCTGAAATATCTGTTCTCAGATTCCACAGAAAGAAGGCTAGCAAAGAGATCTACGAAACACACATAAAACTCTGTGAGATGAAATCACAGATCACTAAGCAGTTTCTCAGAAAGATTCTTTCCAGATTTCATCTGAGTATATTTCCTTTTTCACCATAGCCCTCTATGGGCTTCCAAATATCACTTTGCCAATTCCACAAGAACTGTCTTAGCGAAAGGCTTCTTGAGGGGAAAGCTGTAACTCTGTGAGATGATTTCACAGAACACAGAGAAGATTCTCAGAAAGCTTCTTTCTCTTTGTTATCGGAAGATATTTCCTTTGGCCCTATAGTCTTCAAAGGGATCCGAAATATCTGTTCTCAGATTCCACAGAAAGAAGGTTAGCAAAGAGATCCACGAAATACAGATGTAACTCTGTGAGATGAATTCACAGAACACTAAGCAGTTTCTCAGAAAGCTTCTTTCCAGATTTCATCTGAGGATATTTCCTTTTTCGCCATAGCCCTCTATGGGCTTCCAAATATCACTTTGCCCATTCCACAAGAACTGTCTTAGCGAAAGGCTTCTTGAGGGGAAAGCTGTAACTCTGTGAGATGATTTCACAGAACACAAAGAAGTTTCTCAGAAAGCTTCTTTCTCTTTGTTATCGGAGGATATTTCCTTTGGCCCTGTAGTCTTCAAAGGGATCCGAAATATCTGTTCTCAGATTCCACAGAAATAAGGCTAGCAAGGAGATCTACGAAACACAGATGTAACTCTGTGAGATGAATTCACAGAACACTAAGCAGTTTCTCAGAAAGTTTCTTTCCAGATTTCATCTGAGGATAATTCCTTTTTCACCATAGCCCTCTATGGGCTTCCAAATATCACTTTGCCAATTCCACAAGAACTGTCTTAGCGAAAGGCTTCTTGAGGGGAAAGCTGTAACTCTGTGAGATGATTTCACCGAACACAAAGAAGTTTCTCAGAAAGCTTCTTTCTCTTTGTTATCGGAGGATATTTCCTTTGGCCCTATAGTCTTCAAAGGGATCCGAAATATCTGTTCTCAGATTCCACAGACATAAGGCTAGCAAAGAGATCTACGAAACACAGATGTAACTCTGTGAGATGAATTCACAGAGCAATAAGCAGTTTCTCAGAAAGCTTCTTTCCAGATTTCATCTGAGGATATTTCCTTTTTCACCATAGCCCTCTATGGGCTTCCAAATATCACTTGGCCAATTCCACAAGAACTGTCTTAGCGAAAGGCTTCTTGAGGGGAAAGCTGTAACTCTGTGAGATGATTTCACAGAACACAAAGAAGTTTCTCAGAAAGCTTCTTTCTCTTTGTTATCGGAGGATATTTCCTTTGGCCTTATGGTCTTCAAAGGGATCCGAAATATCTGTTCTCAGATTCCACAGAAAGAAGGCTAGCAAAGAGATCTACGAAACACACATAAAACTCTGTGAGATGAATTCACAGAACACTAAGCAGTTTCTCAGAAAGCTTCTTTCCAGATTTCATCTGAGGATATTTCCTTTTTCACCATAGCCCTCTAAGGGCTTCCAAATATCACTTTGCCAATTCCACAAGAACTGTCTTAGCGAAAGGCTTCTTGAGGGGAAAGCTGTAACTCTGTGAGATGATTTCGCAGAACACAAAGAAGTTTCTCAGAAAGCTTCTTTCTCTTTGTTATCGGAGGATATTTCCTTTGGCCCTATGGTCTTCATAGGGATCCGAAATATCTGTTCTCAGATTCCACAAAAGAAGGCTAGCAAAGAGATCCAGGAAATACAGATGTAACTCTGTGAGATGAATTAACAGAACACTAAGCAGTTTCTCAGAAAGCTTCTTTCCAGATATCATCTGAGGATATTTGCTTTTTCACCATAGCCCTCTATGGGCTTCCAAATATCACTTTGCCAATTCCACAAGAACTGTCTTAGCGAAAGGCTTCTTGAGGGGAAAGCTGTAACTCTGTGAGATGATTTCTCAGAACACAAAGAAGTTTCTCAGAAAGCTTCTTTCTCTTTGTTATCGGAGGATATTTCCTTTGGCCCTATATTCTTCAAAGGGATCCGAAATATCTGTTCTCAGATTCCACAGACATAAGGCTAGCAAAGAGATATACGAAACACAGATGTAACTCTGTGAGATGAATTCCCAGAAAACCAAGCAGTTTCACAGAAAGCTTCTTTCCAGATTTCATCTGAGGATATTTCCTTTTTCACCATAGCCCTCTGGGGGCTTCCAAATATCACTTTGCCAATTCCACAAGAACTGTCTTAGCGAAAGGCTTCTTGAGGGGAAAGCTGTAACTCTGTGAGATGATTTCACAGAACACAAAGAAGTTTCTCAGAAAGCTTCTTTCTCTTTGTTATCGGAGGATATTTCCTTTGGCCCTATGGTCTTCAAAGGGATCCGAAATATCTGTTCTCAGATTCCACAGAAAGAAGGCTAGCAAAGAGATCTACGAAACACACATAAAACTCTGTGAGATGAATTCACAGAACACTAAGCAGTTTCTCAGAAAGCTTCTTTCCAGATTTCATCTGAGGATATTTCCTTTTTCACCATAGCCCTCTATGGGCTTCCAAATATCACTTTGCCAATTCCACAAGAACTGTCTTAGCGAAAGGCTTCTTGAGGGGAAAGCTGTAACTGTGTGAGATGATTTCACAGAACACAAAGAAGTTTCTCAGAAAGCTTCTTTCTCTTTGTTATCGGAGGATATTTCCTTTGGCCCTATGGTCTTCAAAGGGATCCGAAATATCTGTTCTCAGATTCCACAGAAAGAAGGCTAGCAAAGAGATCTACGAAACACACATAAAACTCTGTGAGATGAATTCACAGAACACTAAGCAGTTTCTCAGAAAGCTTCTTTCCAGATTTCATCTGAGGATATTTCCTTTTTCACCATAGCCCTCTATGGGCTTCCAAATATCACTTTGCCAATTCCACAAGAACTGTCTTAGCGAAAGGCTTCTTGAGGGGAAAGCTGTAACTCTGTGAGATGATTTCACCGAACACAAAGAAGTTTCTCAGAAAGCTTCTTTCTCTTTTTTATCGGAGGATATTTCCTTTGGCCCAATGGTCTTCAAAGGGATCCGAAATATCTGATCTCAGATTCCACAGAAAGAAGGCTAGCAAAGAGATCTACGAAACACACATAAAAGTCTGTGAGATGAATTCACAGAACACTAAGCAGTTTCTCAGAAAGCTTCTTTCCAGATTTCATCTGAGGATATTTCCTTTTTCACCATAGCCCTCTATGGGCTTCCAAATATCACTTTGCCAATTCTACAAGAACTGTCTTAGCGAAAGGCTTCTTGAGGGGAAAGCTGTAACTCTGTGAGATGATTTCTCAGAACACAAAGAAGTTTCTCAGAAAGCTTCTTTCTCTTTGTTATCGGAGGATATTTCCTTTGGCCCTATAGTGTTCAAAGGGATCCGAAATATCTGTTCTCAGATTCCACAGAAATAAGGCTAGCAAAGAGAACTACGAAACACACATATAACTCTGTGAGATGAAATCACAGATCACTAAGCAGTTTCTCAGAAAGATTCTTTCCAGATTTCATCTGAGTATATTTCCTTTTTCACCATAGCCCTCTATGGGCTTCCAAATATCACTTTGCCAATTCCACAAGAACTGTCTTAGCGAAAGGCTTCTTGAGGGGAAAGCTGTAACTCTGTGAGATGATTTCACAGAACCCAAAGAAGATTCTCAGAAAGCTTCTTTCTCTTTGTTATCGGAAGATATTTCCTTTGGCCCTAGAGTCTTCAAAGGGATCCGAAATATCTGTTCTCAGATTCCACAGAAAGAAGGTTAGCAAAGAGATCCACGAAATACAGATGTAACTCTGTGAGATGAATTCACAGAACACTAAGCAGTTTCTCAGAAAGCTTCTTTCCAGATTTCATCTGAGGATATTTCCTTTTTCGCCATAGCCCTCTATGGGCTTCCAAATATCACTTTGCCCATTCCACAAGAACTGTCTTAGCGGAAGGCTTCTTGAGGGGAAAGCTGTAACTCTGTGAGATGATTTCACAGAACACAAAGAAGTTTCTCAGAAAGCTTCTTTCTCTTTGTTATCGGAGGATATTTCCTTTGGCCCTATAGTCTTCAAAGGGATCCGAAATATCTGTTCTCAGATTCCACAGAAATAAGGCTAGCAAGGAGATCTACGAAACACAGATGTAACTCTGTGAGATGAATTCACAGAACACTAAGCAGTTTCTCAGAAAGTTTCTTTCCAGATTTCATCTGAGGATATTTCCTTTTTCACCATAGCCCTCTATGGGCTTCCAAATATCACTTTGCCAATTCCACAAGAATTGTCTTAGCGAAAGGCTTCTTGAGGGGAAAGCTGTAACTGTGTGAGATGATTTCACAGAACACAAAGAAGTTTCTCAGAAAGCTGCTTTCTCTTTGTTATCGGAGGATATTTCCTTTGGCCCTATGGTCTTCAAAGGGATCCGAAATATCTGTTCTCAGATTCCACAGAAAGAAGGCTAGCAAAGAGATCTACGAAACACACATAAAACTCTGTGAGATGAATTCACAGAACACTAAGCAGTTTCTCAGAAAGCTTCTTTCCAGATTTCATCTGAGGATATTTCCTTTTTCACCATAGCCCTCTAAGGGCTTCCAAATATCACTTTGCCAATTCCACAAGAACTGTCTTAGCGAAAGGCTTCTTGAGGGGAAAGCTGTAACTCTGTGAGATGATTTCACCGATCACAAAGAAGTTTCTCAGAAAGCTTCTTTCTCTTTTTTATCGGAGGATATTTCCTTTGGCCCAATGGTCTTCAAAGGGATCCGAAATATCTGATCTCAGATTCCACAGAAAGAAGGCTAGCAAAGAGATCTACGAAACACACATAAAAGTCTGTGAGATGAATTCACAGAACATTAAGCAGTTTCTCAGAAAGCTTCTTTCCAGATTTCATCTGAGGATATTTCCTTTTTCACCATAGCCCTCTATGGGCTTCCAAATATCACTTTGCCAATTCTACAAGAACTGTCTTAGCGAAAGGCTTCTTGAGGGGAAAGCTGTAACTCTGTGAGATGATTTCTCAGAACACAAAGAAGTTTCTCAGAAAGCTTCTTTCTCTTTGTTATCGGAGGATATTTCCTTTGGCCCTATAGTGTTCAAAGGGATCCGAAATATCTGTTCTCAGATTCCACAGAAATAAGGCTAGCAAAGAGAACTACGAAACACACATATAACTCTGTGAGATGAAATCACAGATCACTAAGCAGTTTCTCAGAAAGATTCTTTCCAGATTTCATCTGAGTATATTTCCTTTTTCACCATAGCCCTCTATCGGCTTCCAAATATCACTTTGCCAATTCCACAAGAACTGTCTTAGCGAAAGGCTTCTTGAGGGGAAAGCTGTAACTCTGTGAGATGATTTCACAGAACACAAAGAAGATTCTCAGAAAGCTTCTTTCTCTTTGTTATCGGAAGATATTTCCTTTGGCCCTAGAGTCTTCAAAGGGATCCGAAATATCTGTTCTCAGATTCCACAGAAAGAAGGTTAGCAAAGAGATCCACGAAATACAGATGTAACTCTGTGAGATGAATTCACAGAACACTAAGCAGTTTCTCAGAAAGCTTCTTTCCAGATTTCATCTGAGGATATTTCCTTTTTCGCCATAGCCCTCTATGGGCTTCCAAATATCACTTTGCCCATTCCACAAGAACTGTCTTAGCGGAAGGCTTCTTGAGGGGAAAGCTGTAACTCTGTGAGATGATTTCACAGAACACAAAGAAGTTTCTCAGAAAGCTTCTTTCTCTTTGTTATCGGAGGATATTTCCTTTGGCCCTATAGTCTTCAAAGGGATCCGAAATATCTGTTCTCAGATTCCACAGACATAAGGCTAGCAAAGAGATATACGAAACACAGATGTAACTCTGTGAGTTGAATTCACAGAGCAATAAGCAGTTTCTCCGAAAGCTTCTTTCCAGATTTCATCTGAGGATATTTCCTTTTTCACCATAGCCCTCTATGGGCTTCCAAATATCACTTTGCCAATTCCACAAGAACTGTCTTAGCGAAAGGCTTCTTGAGGGGAAAGCTGTAACTCTGTGAGATGATTTCACAGAACACAAAGGAGTTTCTCAGAAAGCTTCTTTCTCTTTGTTATCGGAGGATATTTCCTTTGGCCCTATAGTCTTCAAAGGGATCCGAAATATCTGTTCTCAGATTCCACAGAAATAAGGCTAGCAAAGAGATCCACGATATCTGATGTAACTCTGGGAGTGGAAGTCACACATCACAGAGCAGTTTCTCAGAAAGCTTCTTTCCAGATTTCATCTGAGGATATTTCCTTTTCACCATAGCCCTCTATGGGCTTCCAAATATCATTTTGCCAATTCCACCAGAACTGTCTTAGCGAAAGTCTTCTTGAGGGGAAAGCTGTAACTCTGTGAGATGATTTCACAGAACACAAAGGAGTTTCTCAGAAAGCTTCTTTCTCTTTGTTATCGGAGGATATTTCCTTTTGCCCTATACTCTTCAAAGGGATCCGAAATATCTGCTCTCAGATTCCACAGAAAGAAGGCTAGCAAAGAGATCCACGAAATACAGATGTAACTCTGTGAGATGAACTCACAGAACACTAAGCAGTTTCTCAGAAAGCTTCTTTCCAGATTTCATCTGAGGATATTTCCTTTTTCACCATAGCCCTCTATGGGCTTCCAAATATCACTTTGCGAATCCCAGAAGAACTGTCTTAGCGAAAGTTTTCTTGAGGAGAAAGCTGTAACTCTGTGAGATGATTTCACAGAACACAAAGAAGTTTCTCAGAAAGCTTCTTTCTCTTTGTTATCGGAGGATATTTCCTTTGGCCCTATAGTCTTCAAAGGGATCCGAAATATCTGTTCTCACATTCCACAGAAATAAGGCTAGCAAGGAGATCTACGAAACACACATGTAACTCTGTGAGATGAATTCAAGGAACACTAAGCAGTTTCTCAGAAAGCTTCTTTCCAGATTTCATCTGAGGATATTTCCTTTTTCACCATAGCCCTCTATGGGCTTCCAAATATCACTTTGCCAATTCCACAAGAACTGTCTTAGCGAAAGGCTTCTTGAGGGGAAAGCTGTAACTCTGTGAGATGATTTCACAGAACACAAAGAAGTTTCTCAGAAAGCTTCTTTCTCTTTGTTATCGGAGGATATTTCCTTTGGCCCTATGGTCTTCAAAGGGATCCGAAATATCTGTTCTCAGATTCCACAGAAAGAAGGCTAGCAAAGAGATCTACGAAACACACATAAAACTCTGTGAGATGAATTCACAGAACACTAAGCAGTTTCTCAGAAAGCTTCTTTCCAGATTTCATCTGAGGATATTTCCTTTTTCACCATAGCCCTCTAAGGGCTTCCAAATATCACTTTGCCAATTCCACAAGAACTGTCTTAGCGAAAGGCTTCTTGAGGGGAAAGCTGTAACTCTGTGAGATGATTTCACAGAACACAAAGAAGTTTCTCAGAAAGCTTCTTTCTCTTTGTTATCGGAGGATATTTCCTTTGGCCCTATGGTCTTCAAAGGGATCCGAAATATCTGTTGTCAGATTCCACAGAAAGAAGGTTAGCAAAGAGATCCACGAAATACAGATGTAACTCTGTGAGATGAATTCACAGAACACTAAGCAGTTTCTCAGAAAGCTTCTTTCCAGATTTCATCTGAGGATATTTCCTTTTTCGCCATAGCCCTCTATGGGCTTCCAAATATCACTTTGCCCATTCCACAAGAACTGTCTTAGCGGAAGGCTTCTTGAGGGGAAAGCTGTAACTCTGTGAGATGATTTCACAGAACACAAAGAAGTTTCTCAGAAAGCTTCTTTCTCTTTGTTATCGGAGGATATTTCCTTTGGCCCTATAGTCTTCAAAGGGATCCGAAATATCTGTTCTCAGATTCCACAGACATAAGGCTAGCAAAGAGATATACGAAACACAGATGTAACTCTGTGAGTTGAATTCACAGAGCAATAAGCAGTTTCTCCGAAAGCTTCTTTCCAGATTTCATCTGAGGATATTTCCTTTTTCACCATAGCCCTCTATGGGCTTCCAAATATCACTTTGCCAATTCCACAAGAACTGTCTTAGCGAAAGGCTTCTTGAGGGGAAAGCTGTAACTCTGTGAGATGATTTCACAGAACACAAAGGAGTTTCTCAGAAAGCTTCTTTCTCTTTGTTATCGGAGGATATTTCCTTTGGCCCTATAGTCTTCAAAGGGATCCGAAATATCTGTTCTCAGATTCCACAGAAATAAGGCTAGCAAAGAGATCCACGATATCTGATGTAACTCTGGGAGTGGAAGTCACACATCACAGAGCAGTTTCTCAGAAAGCTTCTTTCCAGATTTCATCTGAGGATATTTCCTTTTCACCATAGCCCTCTATGGGCTTCCAAATATCATTTTGCCAATTCCACCAGAACTGTCTTAGCGAAAGTCTTCTTGAGGGGAAAGCTGTAACTCTGTGAGATGATTTCACAGAACACAAAGGAGTTTCTCAGAAAGCTTCTTTCTCTTTGTTATCGGAGGATATTTCCTTTTGCCCTATACTCTTCAAAGGGATCCGAAATATCTGCTCTCAGATTCCACAGAAAGAAGGCTAGCAAAGAGATCCACGAAATACAGATGTAACTCTGTGAGATGAACTCACAGAACACTAAGCAGTTTCTCAGAAAGCTTCTTTCCAGATTTCATCTGAGGATATTTCCTTTTTCACCATAGCCCTCTATGGGCTTCCAAATATCACTTTGCGAATCCCAGAAGAACTGTCTTAGCGAAAGTTTTCTTGAGGAGAAAGCTGTAACTCTGTGAGATGATTTCACAGAACACAAAGAAGTTTCTCAGAAAGCTTCTTTCTCTTTGTTATCGGAGGATATTTCCTTTGGCCCTATAGTCTTCAAAGGGATCCGAAATATCTGTTCTCACATTCCACAGAAATAAGGCTAGCAAGGAGATCTACGAAACACACATGTAACTCTGTGAGATGAATTCAAGGAACACTAAGCAGTTTCTCAGAAAGCTTCTTTCCAGATTTCATCTGAGGATATTTCCTTTTTCACCATAGCCCTCTATGGGCTTCCAAATATCACTTTGCCAATTCCACAAGAACTGTCTTAGCGAAAGGCTTCTTGAGGGGAAAGCTGTAACTCTGTGAGATGATTTCACAGAACACAAAGAAGTTTCTCAGAAAGCTTCTTTCTCTTTGTTATCGGAGGATATTTCCTTTGGCCCTATGGTCTTCAAAGGGATCCGAAATATCTGTTCTCAGATTCCACAGAAAGAAGGCTAGCAAAGAGATCTACGAAACACACATAAAACTCTGTGAGATGAATTCACAGAACACTAAGCAGTTTCTCAGAAAGCTTCTTTCCAGATTTCATCTGAGGATATTTCCTTTTTCACCATAGCCCTCTAAGGGCTTCCAAATATCACTTTGCCAATTCCACAAGAACTGTCTTAGCGAAAGGCTTCTTGAGGGGAAAGCTGTAACTCTGTGAGATGATTTCACAGAACACAAAGAAGTTTCTCAGAAAGCTTCTTTCTCTTTGTTATCGGAGGATATTTCCTTTGGCCCTATGGTCTTCAAAGGGATCCGAAATATCTGTTGTCAGATTCCACAGAAAGAAGGCTAGCAAAGAGATCTACGAAACACACATAAAACTCTGTGAGATGAATTCACAGAACACTAAGCACTTTCTCAGAAAGCTTCTTTCCAGATTTCATCTGAGGATATTTCCTTTTTCGCCATAGCCCTCTATGGGCTTCCAAGTATCACTTTGCCCATTCCACAAGAACTGTTTTAGCGAAAGGCTTCTTGAGGGGAAAGCTGTAACTCTGTGAGATGATTTCACAGAACACAAAGAAGTTTCTCAGAAAGCTTCTTTCTCTTTGTTATCGGAGGATATTTCCTTTGGCCCTATAGTCTTCAAAGGGATCCGAAATATCTGTTCTCAGCTTCCACAGAAATAAGGCTAGCAAGGAGATCTACGAAACACAGATGTAACTCTGTGAGATGAATTCACAGAACACTAAGCAGTTTCTCAGAAAGTTTCTTTCCAGATTTCATCTGAGGATAATTCCTTTTTCACCATAGCCCTCTAAGGGCTTCCAAATATCACTTTGCCAATTCCACAAGAACTGTCTTAGCGAAAGGCTTCTTGAGGGGAAAGCTGTAACTCTGTGAGATGATTTCACCGAACACAAAGAAGTTTCTCAGAAAGCTTCTTTCTCTTTGTTATCGGAGGATATTTCCTTTGGCCCTATAGTCTTCAAAGGGATCCGAAATATCTGTTCTCAGATTCCACAGACATAAGGCTAGCAAAGAGATATACGAAACACAGATGTAACTCTGTGAGATGAATTCACGGAACACTAAGCAGTTTCTCAGAAAGCTTCTTTCCAGATTTCATCTGAGGATATTTCCTTTTTCACCATAGCCCTCTATGGGCTTCCAAATATCACTTTGCCAATTCCACAAGAACTGTCTTAGCGAAAGGCTTCTTGAGGGGAAAGCTGTAACTCTGTGAGATGATTTCACAGAACACAAAGGAGTTTCTCAGAAAGCTTCTTTCTCTTTGTTATCGGAGGATATTTCCTTTGGCCCTATAGTCTTCAAAGGGATCCGAAATATCTGTTCTCAGATTCCACAGAAATAAGGCTAGCAAAGAGATCCACGATATCCGATGTAACTCTGTGAGTGGAAGTCACACATCACAGAGCAGTTTCTCAGAAAGCTTCTTTCCAGATTTCATCTGAGGATATTTCCTTTTCACCATAGCCCTCTATGGGCTTCCAAATATCATTTTGCCAATTCCACCAGAACTGTCTTAGCGAAAGTCTTCTTGAGGGGAAAGCTGTAACTCTGTGAGATGATTTCACAGAACACAAAGGAGTTTCTCAGAAAGCTTCTTTCTCTTTGTTATCGGAGGATATTTCCTTTTGCCCTATACTCTTCAAAGGGATCCGAAATATCTGCTCTCAGATTCCACAGAAAGAAGGCTAGCAAAGAGATCCACGAAATACAGATGTAACTCTGTGAGATGAACTCACAGAACACTAAGCAGTTTCTCAGAAAGCTTCTTTCCAGATTTCATCTGAGGATATTTCCTTTTTCACCATAGCCCTCTATGGGCTTCCAAATATCACTTTGCGAATCCCAGAAGAACTGTCTTAGCGAAAGTTTTCTTGAGGAGAAAGCTGTAACTCTGTGAGATGATTTCACAGAACACAAAGAAGTTTCTCAGAAAGCTTCTTTCTCTTTGTTATCGGAGGATATTTCCTTTGGCCCTATAGTCTTCAAAGGGATCCGAAATATCTGTTCTCAGATTCCACAGAAATAAGGCTAGCAAGGAGATCTACGAAACACACATGTAACTCTGTGAGATGAATTCAAGGAACACTAAGCAGTTTCTCAGAAATTTTCTTTCCAGATTTCATCTGAGGATATTTCCTTTTTCACCATAGCCCTCTATGGGCTCCCAAATATCACTTTGCCAATTCCACAAGAACTGTCTTAGCGAAAGGCTTCTTGAGGGGAAAGCTGTAACTCTGTGAGATGATTTCACCGAACACAAAGAAGTTTCTCAGAAAGCTTCTTTCTCTTTGTTATCGGAGGATATTTCCTTTGGCCCTATATTCTTCAAAGGGATCCGAAATATCTGCTCTCAGATTCCACAGAAATAAGGCTAGCAAAGAGATCTACGAAACACAGATGTAACTCTGTGAGATGAATTCACAGAACAATAAGCAGTTTCTCAGAAAGCTTCTTTCCAGATTTCATCTGAGGATATTTCCTTTTTCACCATAGCCCTCTATGGGCTTCCAAATATCACTTTGCCAATTCCACAAGAACTGTCTTAGCGAAAGGCTTCTTGAGGGGAAAGCTGTAACTCTGTGAGATGATTTCACCGAACACAAAGAAGTTTCTCGGAAAGCTTCTTTCTCTTTGTTATCGGAGGATATTTCCTTTGGCCCAATGGTCTTCAAAGGGATCCGAAATATCTGTTCTCAGATTCCACAGAAAGAAGGCTAGCAAAGAGATCCACGAAATACAGATGTAACTCTGTGAGATGAATTAACAGAACACTAAGCAGTTTCTCAGAAAGCTTCTTTCCAGATTTCATCTGAGGATATTTCCTTTTTCACCATAGCCCTCTATGGGCTTCCAAATATCACTTTGCCAATTCCACAAGAACTGTCTTAGCGAAAGGCTTCTTGAGGGGAAAGCTGTAACTCTGTGAGATGATTTCACAGAACACAAAGAAGTTTCTCAGAAAGCTTCTTCCTCTTTGTTATCGGAGGATATTTCCTTTGGCCCTATGGTCTTCAAAGGGATCCGAAATATCTGTTCTCAGATTCCACAGAAAGAAGGCTAGCAAAGAGATCTATGAAACACACATAAAACTCTGTGAGATGAATTCACAGAACACTAAGCAGTTTCTCAGAAAGCTTCTTTCCAGATTTCATCTGAGGATATTTCCTTTTTCACCATAGCCCTCTAAGGGCTTCCAAATATCACTTTGCCAATTCCACAAGAACTGTCTTAGCGAAAGGCTTCTTGAGGGGAAAGTGTAACTCTGTGAGATGATTTCACAGAACACAAAGAAGTTTCTCAGAAAGCTTCTTTCTCTTTGTTATCGGAGGATATTTCCTTTGGCCCTATGGTCTTCAAAGGGATCCGAAATATCTGTTGTCAGATTCCACAGAAAGAAGGCTAGCAAAGAGATCTACGAAACACACATAAAACTCTGTGAGATGAATTCACAGAACACTAAGCAGTTTCTCAGAAAGCTTCTTTCCAGATTTCATCTGAGGATATTTCCTTTTTCACCATAGCCCTCTAAGGGCTTCCAAATATCACTTTGCCAATTCCACAAGAACTGTCTTAGCGAAAGGCTTCTTGAGGGGAAAGCTGTAACTCTGTGAGATGATTTCACCGAACACAAAGAAGTTTCTCAGAAAGCTTCTTTCTCTTTATTATCGGAGGATATTTCCTTTGACCCAATGGTCTTCAAAGGGATCCGAAATATCTGATCTCAGATTCCACAGAAAGAAGGCTAGCAAAGAGATCTACGAAACACACATAAAACTCTGTGAGATGAATTCACAGAACACTAAGCAGTTTCTCAGAAAGCTTCTTTCCAGATTTCATCTGAGGATATTTCCTTTTTCACCATAGCCCTCAAAGGGCTTCCAAATATCACTTTGCCAATTCCACAAGAACTGTCTTAGCGAAAGGCTTCTTGAGGGGAAAGCTGTAACTCTGTGAGATGATTTCACAGAACACAAAGAAGTTTCTCAGAAAGCTTCTTTCTCTTTGTTATCGGAGGATATTTCCTTTGGCCCTATGGTCTTCATAGGGATCCGAAATATCTGTTCTCAGATTCCACAGAAAGAAGGCTAGCAAAGAGATCCAGGAAATACAGATGTAACTCTGTGAGATGAATTAACATAACACTAAGCAGTTTCTCAGAAAGCTTCTTTCCAGATATCATCTGAGGATATTTCCTTTTTCACCATAGCCCTCTATGGGCTTCCAAATATCACTTTGCCAATTCTACAAGAACTGTCTTAGCGAAAGGCTTCTTGAGGGGAAAGCTGTAACTCTGTGAGATGATTTCTCAGAACACAAAGAAGTTTCTCAGAAAGCTTCTTTCTCTTTGTTATCGGAGGATATTTCCTTTGGCCCTATAGTGTTCAAAGGGATCCGAAATATCTGTTCTCAGATTCCACAGAAATAAGGCTAGCAAAGAGAACTACGAAACACACATATAACTCTGTGAGATGAAATCACAGATCACTAAG
Source organism: Macaca nemestrina (assembly GCF_043159975.1). NCBI lineage: Eukaryota > Metazoa > Chordata > Mammalia > Primates > Cercopithecidae > Macaca > Macaca nemestrina. Next base: position 96,819,310 of record NC_092134.1, read on the forward strand.
CAGTTTCTCAGAAAGATTCTTTCCAGATTTCTTCTGAGTATATTTCCTTTTTCACCATAGCCCTCTATGGGCTTCCAAATATCACTTTGCCAATTCCACAAGAACTGTCTTAGCGAAAGGCTTCTTGAGGGGAAAGCTGTAACTCTGTGAGATGATTTCACAGAACACAAAGAAGATTCTCAGAAAGCTTCTTTCTCTTTGTTATCGGAAGATATTTCCTTTGGCCCTAGAGTCTTCAAAGGGATCCGAAATATCTGTTCTCAGATTCCACAGAAAGAAGGTTAGCAAAGAGATCCACGAAATACAGATGTAACTCTGTGAGATGAATTCACAGAACACTAAGCAGTTTATCAGAAAGCTTCTTTCCAGATTTCATCTGAGGATATTTCCTTTTTCGCCATAGCCCTCTATGGGCTTCCAAGTATCACTTTGCCCATTCCACAAGAACTGTTTTAGCGAAAGGCTTCTTGATGGGAAAGCTGTAACTCTGTGAGATGATTTCACAGAACACAAAGAAGTTTCTCAGAAAGCTTCTTTCTCTTTGTTATCGGAGGATATTTCCTTTGGCCCTATAGTCTTCAAAGGGATCCGAAATATCTATTCTCAGCTTCCACAGAAATAAGGCTAGCAAGGAGATCTACGAAACACAGATGTAACTCTGTGAGATGAATTCACAGAACACTAAGCAGTTTCTCAGAAAGCTTCTTTCCAGATTTCATCTGAGGATAATTCCTTTTTCACCATAGCCCTCTAAGGGCTTCCAAATATCACTTTGCCAATTCCACAAGAACTGTCTTAGCGAAAGGCTTCTTGAGGGGAAAGCTGTAACTCTGTGAGATGATTTCACCGAACACAAAGAAGTTTCTCAGAAAGCTTCTTTCTCTTTGTTATCGGAGGATATTTCCTTTGGCCCTATAGTCTTCAAAGGGATCCGAAATATCTGTTCTCAGATTCCACAGACATAAGGCTAGCAAAGAGATCTACGAAACACAGATGTAACTCTGTGAGATGAATTCACAGAACACTAAGCAGTTTCTCAGAAAGCTTCTTTCCAGATTTCATCTGAGGATATTTCCTTTTTCACCATAGCCCTCTAAGGGCTTACAAATATCACTTTGCCAATTCCACAAGAACTGTCTTAGCGAAAGGCTTCTTGAGGGGAAAGCTGTAACTCTGTGAGATGATTTCACAGAACAGAAAGAAGATTCTCAGAAAGCTTCTTTCTCTTTGTTATCGGAAGATATTTCCTTTGGCTCTATAGTCTTCAAACGGATCCGAAATATCTGTTCTCAGATTCCACAGAAAGAAGGTTAGCAAAGAGATCCACGAAATACAGATGTAACTCCGTGAGATGAATTCACAGAACACTAAGCAGTTTCTCAGAAAGCTTCTTTCCAGATTTCATCTGAGGATATTTCCTTTTTCTCCATAGCCCTCTAAGGGCTTCCAAATATCACTTTGCCAATTCCACAAGAACTGTCTTAGCGAAAGGCTTCTTGAGGGGAAAGCTATAACTCTGTGAGATGATTTCACAGAACACAAAGAAGTTTCTCAGAAAGCTTCTTTCTCTTTGTTATCGGAGGATATTTCCTTTGGCCCTATAGTCTTCAAAGGGATCCGAAATATCTGTTCTCAGATTCCACAGAAATAAGGCTAGCAAGGAGATCTACGAAACACAGATGTAAATCTGTGAGATGAATTCACAGAACACTAAGCAGTTTCTCAGAAAGTTTCTTTCCAGATTTCATCTGAGGATAATTCCTTTTTCACCATAGCCCTCTATGGGCTCCCAAATATCACTTTGCCAATTCCACAAGAACTGTCTTAGCGAAAGGCTTCTTGAGGGGAAAGCTGTAACTCTGTGAGATGATTTCACCGAACACAAAGAACTTTCTCAGAAAGCTTCTTTCTCTTTGTTATCGGAGGATATTTCCTTTGGCCCTATATTCTTCAAAGGGATCCGAAATATCTGTTCTCAGATTCCACAGACATTAGGCTAGCAAAGAGATCTACGAAACACAGATGTAACTCTGTGAGATGAATTCACAGAACAATAAGCAGTTTCTCAGAAAGCTTCTTTCCAGATTTCATCTGAGGATATTTCCTTTTTCACCATAGCCCTCTAAGGGCTTCCAAATATCACTTTGCCAATTCCACAAGAACTGTCTTAGCGAAAGGCTTCTTGAGGGGAAAGCTGTAACTCTGTGAGATGATTTCACCGAACACAAAGAAGTTTCTCAGAAAGCTTCTTTCTCTTTGTTATCGGAGGATATTTCCTTTGGCCCTATAGTCTTCAAAGGGATCCGAAATATCTGTTCTCAGATTCCACAGAAAGAAGGCTAGAAAAGAGATCTACGAAACACAGTTGTAACTCTGTGAGATGAACTCACAGAACACTAAGCAGTTTCTCAGAAAGCTTCTTTCCAGATTTCATCTGAGGATATTTCCTTTTTTTCCATAGCCCTCTATGGGCTTCCAAATATCACTTTGCCAATTCCACAAGAACTGTCTTAGCAAAAGGCTTCTTGAGGGGAAAGCTGTAACTCTGTGAGATGATTTCACAGAACACAAAGAAGTTTCTCGGAAAGCTTCTTTCTCTTTGTTATCGGAGGATATTTCCTTTGGCCCTATAGTCTTCAAAGGGATCCGAAATATCTCTACTCAGATTCCACAGAAAGAAGGCTAGCAAAGAGATCTACGAAACACAGATGTAACTCTGTGAGATGAATTCACAGAACACTAAGCAGTTTCTCAGAAAGCTTCTTTCCAGATTTCATCTGAGGATATTTCCTTTTTCACCATAGCCCTCTATGGGCTTCCAAATATCACTTTGCCAATTCCACAAGAACTGTCTTAGCGAAAGGCTTCTTGAGGGGAAAGCTGTAACTCTGTGAGATGATTTCACAGAACACAAAGGAGTTTCTCAGAAAGCTTCTTTCTCTTTGTTATCGGAGGATATTTCCTTTGGCCCTATAGTCTTCAAAGGGATCCGAAATATCTGTTCTCAGATTCCACAGAAATAAGGCTAGCAAGGAGATCTACGAAACACACATGTAACTCTGTGAGACGAATTCAAGGAACACTAAGCAGTTTCTCAGAAAGTTTCTTTCCAGATTTCATCTGAGGATATTTCCTTTTTCACCATAGCCCTCTATGGGCTCCCAAATATCACTTTGCCAATTCCACAAGAACTGTCTTAGCGAAAGGCTTCTTGAGGGGAAAGCTGTAACTCTGTGAGATGATTTCACCGAACACAAAGAAGTTTCTCAGAAAGCTTCTTTCTCTTTGTTATCGGAGGATATTTCCTTTTGCCCTATAGTCTTCAAAGGGATCCGAAATATCTGCTCTCAGATTCCACAGAAATAAGGCTAGCAAAGAGATCTACGAAACACAGATGTAACTCTGTGAGATGAATTCACAGAACAATAAGCAGTTTCTCAGAAATCTTCTTTCAAGATTTCATCTGAGGATATTTCCTTTTTCACCATAGCCCTCTATGGGCTTCCAAATATCACTTTGCCAATTCCACAAGAACTGTCTTAGCGAAAGGCTTCTTGAGGGGAAAGCTGTAACTCTGTGAGATTATTTCACAGAACACAAAGAAGTTTCTCAGAAAGCTTCTTTCTCTTTGTTATCGGAGGATATTTCCTTTGGCCCTATGGTCTTCAAAGGGATCCGAAATATCTGTTCTCAGATTCCACAAAAAGAAGGCTAGCAAAGAGATCTACGAAACACACATAAAACTCTGTGAGATGAATTCACAGAACACTAAGTAGTTTCTCAGAAAGCTTCTTTCCAGATTTCATCTGAGGATATTTCCTTTTTCACCATAGCCCTCTAAGGGCTTCCAAATATCACTTTGCCAATTCCACAAGAACTGTCTTAGCGAAAGGCTTCTTGAGGGGAAAGCTGTAACTCTGTGAGATGATTTCACAGAACACAAAGAAGTTTCTCAGAAAGCTTCTTTCTCTTTGTTATCGGAGGATATTTCCTTTGGCCCAATGATCTTCAAAGGGATCCGAAATATCTGTTCTCAGATTCCACAGAAAGAAGGCTAGCAAAGAGATCCACGAAATACAGATGTAACTCTGTGAGATGAATTAACAGAACACTAAGCAGTTTCTCAGAAAGCTTCTTTCCAGATTTCATCTGAGGATATTTCCTTTTTCACCATAGCCCTCTATGGGCTTCCAAATATCACTTTGTCAATTCCACAAAAACTGTCTTAGCGAAAGGCTTCTTGAGGGGAAAGCTGTAACTCTGTGAGATGATTTCACAGAACACAAGGAAGTTTCTTAGAAATCTTCCTTCTCTTTGTTATCGGAGGATATTTCCTTTGGCCCTATAGTCTTCAAAGGGATCCGAAATATCTGTTCTCAAATTCCACAGAAAGAAGGCTAGCAAAGATCCACGAAATACAGATGTAACACTGTGAGATGAATTCACAGAACACTAAGCAGTTTCTCAGAAAGCTTCTTTCCAGATTTCATCTGAGGATATTTCCTTTTTCACCATAGCCCTCTATGGGCTTCCAAATATCACTTTGCCAATTCCACAACAACTGTCTTAGCGAAAGGCTTCTTGAGGGGAAAGCTATAACTCTGTGAGATGATTTCACAGAACACAAAGAAGTTTCTCAGAAAGCTTCTTTCTCTTTGTTATCGGAGGATATTTCCTTTGGCCCTATAGTCTTCAAAGGGATCCGAAATATCTGTTCTCAGATTCCACAGAAATAAGGCTAGCAAGGAGATCTACGAAACACAGATGTAAATCTGTGAGATGAATTCACAGAACACTAAGCAGTTTCTCAGAAAGTTTCTTTCCAGATTTCATCTGAGGATAATTCCTTTTTCACCATAGCCCTCTATGGGCTCCCAAATATCACTTTGCCAATTCCACAAGAACTGTCTTAGCGAAAGGCTTCTTGAGGGGAAAGCTGTAACTCTGTGAGATGATTTCACCGAACACAAAGAACTTTCTCAGAAAGCTTCTTTCTCTTTGTTATCGGAGGATATTTCCTTTGGCCCTATATTCTTCAAAGGGATCCGAAATATCTGTTCTCAGATTCCACAGACATTAGGCTAGCAAAGAGATCTACGAAACACAGATGTAACTCTGTGAGATGAATTAACAGAACAATAAGCAGTTTCTCAGAAAGCTTCTTTCCAGATTTCATCTGAGGATATTTCCTTTTTCACCATAGCCCTCTAAGGGCTTCCAAATATCACTTTGCCAATTCCACAAGAACTGTCTTAGCGAAAGGCTTCTTGAGGGGAAAGCTGTAACTCTGTGAGATGATTTCACCGAACACAAAGAAGTTTCTCAGAAAGCTTCTTTCTCTTTGTTATCGGAGGATATTTCCTTTGGCCCTATAGTCTTCAAAGGGATCCGAAATATCTGTTCTCAGATTCCACAGAAAGAAGGCTAGAAAAGAGATCTACGAAACACAGTTGTAACTCTGTGAGATGAACTCACAGAACACTAAGCAGTTTCTCAGAAAGCTTCTTTCCAGATTTCATCTGAGGATATTTACTTTTTCACCATAGCCCTCTATGGGCTTCCAAATATCACTTTGCCAATTCCACAAGAACTGTCTTAGCAAAAGGCTTCTTGAGGGGAAAGCTGTAACTCTGTGAGATGATTTCACAGAACACAAAGAAGTTTCTCGGAAAGCTTCTTTCTCTTTGTTATCGGAGGATATTTCTTTTGGCCCTATAGTCTTCAAAGGGATCCGAAATATCTCTACTCAGATTCCATAGAAAGAAGGCTAGCAAAGAGATCTACGAAACACAGATGTAACTGTGTGAGATGAATTCACAGAACACTAAGGAGTTTCTCAGAAAGCTTCTTTCCAGATTTCATCTGAGGATATTTCCTTTTTCACCATAGCCCTCTATGGGCTTCCAAATATCACTTTGCCAATTCCACAAGAACTGTCTTAGCGAAAGGCTTCTTGAGGGGAAACCTGTAACTCTGTGAGATGATTTCACAGAACACAAAGGAGTTTCTCAGAAAGCTTCTTTCTCTTTGTTATCGGTGGATATTTCCTTTGGCCCTATAGTCTTCAAAGGGATCCGAAATATCTGTTCTCAGATTCCACAGAAATAAGGCTAGCAAAGAGATCCACGATATCCGATGTAACTCTGTGAGTGGAAGTCACACATCACAGAGCAGTTTCTCAGAAAGCTTCTTTCCAGATTTCATCTGAGGATATTTCCTTTTCACCATAGCCCTCTATGGGCTTCCAAATATCATTTTGCCAATTCCACCAGAACTGTCTTAGCGAAAGGCTTCTTGAGGGGAAAGCTGTAACTCTGTGAGATGATTTCACAGAACACAAAGGAGTTTCTCAGAAAGCTTCTTTCTCTTTGTTATCGGAGGATATTTCCTTTTGCCCTATAGTCTTCAAAGGGATCCGAAATATCTGCTCTCAGATTCCACAGAAAGAAGGCTAGCAAAGAGATCCACGAAATACAGATGTAACTCTGTGAGATGAACTCACAGAACACTAAGCAGTTTCTCAGAAAGCTTCTTTCCAGATTTCATCTGAGGATATTTCCTTTTTCACCATAGCCCTCTATGGGCTCCCAAATATCACTTTGCCAATTCCACAAGAACTGTCTTAGCGAAAGGCTTCTTGAGGGGAAAGCTGTAACTCTGTGAGATGATTTCACCGAACACAAAGAAGTTTCTCAGAAAGCTTCTTTCTCTTTGTTATCGGAGGATATTTCCTTTTGCCCTATAGTCTTCAAAGGGATCCGAAATATCTGCTCTCAGATTCCACAGAAATAAGGCTAGCAAAGAGATCTACGAAACACAGATGTAACTCTGTGAGATGAATTCACAGAACAATAAGCAGTTTCTCAGAAAGCTTCTTTCCAGATTTCATCTGAGGATATATCCTTTTTCACCATAGCCCTCTATGGGCTTCCAAATATCACTTTGCCAATTCCACAAGAACTGTCTTAGCGAAAGGCTTCTTGAGGGGAAAGCTGTAACTCTGTGAGATGATTTCACCGAACACAAAGAAGTTTCTCGGAAAGCTTCTTTCTCTTTGTTATCGGAGGATATTTCCTTTGGCCCAATGGTCTTCAAAGGGATCCGAAATATCTGTTCTCAGATTCCACAGAAAGAAGGCTAGCAAAGAGATCCACGAAATACAGATATAACTCTGTGAGATGAATTAACAGAACACTAAGCAGTTTCTCAGAAAGCTTCTTTCCAGATTTCATCTGAGGATATTTCCTTTTTCACCATAGCCCTCTATGGGCTTCCAAATATCACTTTGCCAATTCCACAAGAACTGTCTTAGCGAAAGGCTTCTTGAGGGGAAAGCTGTAACTCTGTGAGATGATTTCACAGAACACAAAGAAGATTCTCAGAAAGCTTCTTTCTCTTTGTTATCGGAAGATATTTCCTTTGGCCCTACAGTCTTCAAAGGGATCCGAAATATCTGTTCTCAGATTCCACAGAAAGAAGGTTAGCAAAGAGATCCACGAAATACAGATGTAACTCTGTGAGAAGAATACACAGAACACTAAGCAGTTTCTCAGAAAGCTTCTTTCCAGATTTCATCTGAGGATATTTCCTTTTTCGCCATAGCCCTCTATGGGCTTCCAAATATCACTTTGCCAATTCCAAAAGAACTGTCTTAGCGAAAGGCTTCTTGAGGGGAAAGCTGTAACTCTGTGAGATGATTTCACAGAACACAAAGAAGTTTCTCAGAAAGCTTCTTTCTCTTTGTTATCGGAGGATATTTCCTTTGGCCCTATAGTCTTCAAAGGGATCCGAAATATCTGTTCTCAGATTCCACAGAAATAAGGCAAGCAAGGAGATCTACGAAACACAGATGTAACTCTGTGAGATGAATTCACAGAACACTAAGCAGTTTCTCAGAAAGTTTCTTTCCAGATTTCATCTGAGGATAATTCCTTTTTCACCATAGACCTCTATGGGCTTCCAAATATCACTTTGCCAATTCCACAAGAACTGTCTTAGCGAAAGGCTTCTTGAGGGGAAAGCTGTAACTCTGTGAGATGATTTCACAGAACACAAAGAAGTTTCTCAGAAAGCTTCTTTCTCTTTGTTATCGGAGGATATTTCCTTTGGCCTTATGGTCTTCAAAGGGATCCGAAATATCTGTTCTCAGATTCCACAGAAGTAAGGCTAGCAAAGAGATCCACGATATCCGATGTAACTCTGTGAGTGGAAGTCACACATCACAGAGCAGTTTCTCAGAAAGCTTCTTTCCAGATTTCATCTGAGGATATTTCCTTTTCACCATAGCCCTCTATGGGCTTCCAAATATCATTTTGCCAATTCCACCAGAACTGTCTTAGCGAAAGGCTTCTTTAGGGGAAAGCTGTAACTCTGTGAGATGATTTCACAGAACACAAAGGAGTTTCTCAGAAAGCTTCTTTCTCTTTGTTATCGGAGGATATTTCCTTTGGCCCTATAGTCTTCAAAGGGATCCGAAATATCTGTTCTCAGATTCCACAGAAAGAAGGCTAGCAAAGAGATCCACGAAATACAGATGTAACTCTGTGAGATGAACTCACAGAACACTAAGCAGTTTCTCAGAAAGCTTCTTTCCAGATTTCATCTGAGGATATTTCCTTTTTCACCATAGCCCTCTATGGGCTTCCAAATATCACTTTGCGAATCCCAGAAGAACTGTCTTAGCGAAAGTTTTCTTGAGGAGAAAGCTGTAACTCTGTGAGATGATTTCACAGAACACAAAGAAGTTTCTCAGAAAGCTTCTTTCTCTTTGTTATCGGAGGATATTTCCTTTGGCCCTTTAGTCTTCAAAGGGATCCGAAATATCTGTTCTCAGATTCCACAGCAATAAGGCTAGCAAGGAGATCTATGAAACACACATGTAACTCTGTGAGATGAATTCACAGAACACTAGGCAGTTTCTCAGAAAGTTTCTTTCCAGATTTCATCTGAGGATATTTCCTTTTTCACCATAGCCCTCTATGGGCTTCCAAATATCACTTTGCCAATTCCACAAGAACTGTCTTAGCGAAAGGCTTCTTGAGGGGAAAGCTGTAACTCTGTGAGATGATTTCACCGAACACAAAGAAGTTTCTCAGAAAGCTTCTTTCTCTTTGTTATCGGAGGATATTTCCTTTTGCCCTATAGTCTTCAAAGGGATCCGAAATATCTGCTCTCAGATTCCACAGAAATAAGGCTAGCAAAGTGATCTACGAAACACAGATGTAACTCTGTGAGATGAATTCACAGAACAATAAGCAGTTTCTCAAAAAGCTTCTTTCCAGATTTCATCTGAGGATATTTCCTTTTTCACCATAGCCCTCTATGGGCTTCCAAATATCACTTTGCCAATTCCACAAGAACTGTCTTAGCGAAAGGCTTCTTGAGGGGAAAGCTGTAACTCTGTGAGATGATTTCACCGAACACAAAGAAGTTTCTCGGAAAGCTTCTTTCTCTTTGTTATCGGAGGATATTTCCTTTGGCCCAATGGTCTTCAAAGGGATCCGAAATATCTGTTCTCAGATTCCACAGAAAGAAGGCTAGCAAAGAGATCCACGAAATACAGATGTAACTCTGTGAGATGAATTAACAGAACACTAAGCAGTTTCTCAGAAAGCTTCTTTCCAGATTTCATCTGAGGATATTTCCTTTTTCACCATAGCCCTCTATGGGCTTCCAAATATCACTTTGCCAATTCCACAAGAACTGTCTTAGCGAAAGGCTTCTTGAGGGGAAAGCTGTAACTCTGTGAGATGATTTCACAGAACACAAAGAAGTTTCTCAGAAAGCTTCTTTCTCTTTGTTATCGGAGGATATTTCCTTTGACCCTCTGGTCTTCAAAGGGATCCGAAATATCTGTTCTCAGATTCCACAAAAAGAAGGCTAGCAAAGAGATCTACGAAACACACATAAAACTCTGTGAGATGAATTCACAGAACACTAAGTAGTTTCTCAGAAAGCTTCTTTCCAGATTTCATCTGAGGATATTTCCTTTTTCACCATAGCCCTCTAAGGGCTTCCAAATATCACTTTGCCAATTCCACAAGAACTGTCTTAGCGAAAGGCTTCTTGAGGGGAAAGCTGTAACTCTGTGAGATGATTTCACAGAACACAAAGAAGTTTCTCAGAAAGCTTCTTTCTCTTTGTTATCGGAGGATATTTCCTTTGGCCCAATGGTCTTCAAAGGGATCCGAAATATCTGTTCTCAGATTCCACAGAAAGAAGGCTAGCAAAGAGATCCACGAAATACAGATGTAACTCTGTGAGATGAATTAACAGAACACTAAGCAGTTTCTCAGAAAGCTTCTTTCCAGATTTCATCTGAGGATATTTCCTTTTTCACCATAGCCCTCTATGGGCTTCCAAATATCACTTTGTCAATTCCACAAAAACTGTCTTAGCGAAAGGCTTCTTGAGGGGAAAGCTGTAACTCTGTGAGATGATTTCACAGAACACAAGGAAGTTTCTTAGAAATCTTCTTTCTCTTTGTTATCGGAGGATATTTCCTTTGGCCCTATAGTCTTCAAAGGGATCCGAAATATCTGTTCTCAGATTCCACAGAAAGAAGGCTAGCAAAGATCCACGAAATACAGATGTAACACTGTGAGATGAATTCACAGAACACTAAGCAGTTTCTCAGAAAGCTTCTTTCCAGATTTCATCTGAGGATATTTCCTTTTTCACCATAGCCCTCTATGGGGTTCCAAATATCACTTTGCCAATTCCACAAGAACTGTCTTAGCGAAAGGCTTCTTGAGGGGAAAGCTGTAACTCTGTGAGATGATTTCACAGAACACAAAGAAGTTTCTCAGAAAGCTTCTTTCTCTTTGTTATCGGAGGATATTTCCTTTGGCCCTATAGTCTTCAAAGGGATCCGAAATAGCTGTTCTCAGATTCCACAGAAAGAAGGCTAGCAAAGAGATCTACTAAACACAGATGTAACTCTGTGAGATGAATTCACAGAACACTAAGCAGTTTCTCAGAAAGCTTCTTTCCAGATTTCATCTGAGGATATTTCCTTTTTCACCATAGCCCTCTATGGGCTTCCAAATATCACTTTGCCAATTCCACAAGAACTGTCTTAGCGAAAGGCTTCTTGAGGGGAAAGCTGTAACTCTGTGAGATGATTTCACAGAACACAAAGAAGATTCTCAGAAAGCTTCTTTCTCTTTGTTATCGGAGGATATTTCCTTTGGCCCTATATTCTTCAAAGGGATCCGAAATATCTGTTCTCAGATTCCACAGAAATAAGGCTAGCAAAGAGATCTACGAAACACAGTTGTAACTCTGTGAGATGAATTCAGAGAACACTAAGCAGTTTCTCAGAAAGCTTCTTTCCAGATTTCATCTGAGGATATTTCCTTTTTCACCATAGCCCTCAAAGGGCTTCCAAATATCACTATGCCCATTCCACAAGAACTGTCTTAGCGAAAGGATTCTTGAGGGGAAAGCTGTAACTCTGTGAGATGATTTCTCAGAACACAAAGAAGTTTCTCAGAAAGCTTCTTTCTCTTTGTTTTCGGAGGATATTTCCTTTGGCCCTATAGTGTTCAAAGGGATCCGAAATATCTGTTCTCAGATTCCACAGAAATAAGGCTAGCAAAGAGATCTACGAAACACAAATATAACTCTGTGAGATGAATTCACAGATCACTAAGCAGTTTCTCAGAAAGATTCTTTCCAGATTTCATCTGAGTATATTTCCTTTTCCACCATAGCCCTCTAAGGGCTTCCAAATATCACTTTGCCAATTCCACAAGAACTGTCTTAGCGAAAGGCTTCTTGAGGGGAAAGCTGTAACTCTGTGAGATGATTTCACAGAACACAAAGAAGATTCTCAGAAAGCTTCTTTCTCTTTGTTATCGGAAGATATTTCCTTTGGCCCTATAGTCTTCAAAGGGATCCGAAATATCTGTTCTCAGATTCCACAGAAAGAAGGTTAGCAAAGAGATCCACGAAATACAGATGTAACTCTGTGAGATGAATTCACAGAACACTAAGCAGTTTCTCAGAAAGCTTCTTTCTGATTTCATCTGAGGATATTTCCTTTTTCGCCATAGCCCTCTATGGGCTTCCAAATATCACTTTGCCAATTCCACAAGAACTGTCTTAGCGAAAGGCTTCTTGAGGGGAAAGCTGTAACTCTGTGAGATGATTTCACAGAACACAAAGAAGTTTCTCAGAAAGCTTCTTTCTCTTTGTTATCGGAGGATATTTCCTTTGGCCCTATAGTCTTCAAAGTGATCCGAAATATCTGTTCTCAGATTCCACAGAAATAAGGCTAGCAAGGAGATCTACGAAACACAGATGTAACTCTGTGAGATGAATTCACAGAACACTAAGCAGTTTCTCAGAAAGTTTCTTTCTAGATTTCATCTGAGGATAATTCCTTTTTCACCATAGCCCTCTGTGGGCTCCCAAATATCACTTTGCCAATTCCACAAGAACTGTCTTAGCGAAAGGATTCTTGAGGGGAAAGCTGTAACTCTGTGAGATGATTTCACCGAACACAAAGAAGTTTCTCAGAAAGCTTCTTTCTCTTTGTTATCGGAGGATATTTCCTTTGGCCCTATAGTCTTCAAAGGGATCCGAAATATCTGTTCTCAGATTCCACAGACATAAGGCTAGCAAAGAGATCTACGAAACACAGATGTAACTCCGTGAGATGAATTCACAGAGCAATAAGCAGTTTCTCAGAAAGCTTCTTTCTAGATTTCATCTGAGGATATTTCCTTTTTCACCATAGCCCTCTAGGGGTTCCAAATATCACTTGGCCAATTCCACAAGAACTGTCTTAGCGAAAGGATTCTTGAGGGGAAAGCTGTAACTCTGTGAGATGATTTCACAGAACACAAAGAAGTTTCTCAGAAAGCTTCTTTCTCATTGTTATCGGAGGATATTTCCTTTGGCCTTATGGTCTTCAAAGGGATCCGAAATATCTGTTCTCAGATTCCACAGAAAGAAGGCTAGCAAAGAGATCTACGAAACACACATAAAACTCTGTGAGATGAATTCACGGAACACTAAGCAGTTTCTCAGAAAGCTTCTTTCCAGATTTCATCTGAGGATATTTCCTTTTTCACCATAGCCCTCTAAGGGCTTCCAAATATCACTTTGCCAATTCCACAAGAACTGTCTTAGCGAAAGGCTTCTTGAGGGGAAAGCTGTAACTCTGTGAGATGATTTCACAGAACACAAAGAAGTTTCTCAGAAAGCTTCTTTCTCTTTGTTATCGGAGGATATTTCCTTTGGCCCTATGGTCTTCATAGGGATCCGAAATATCTGTTCTCAGATTCCACAGAAAGAAGGCTAGCAAAGAGATCCAGAAATACAGATGTAACTCTGTGAGATGAATTAACAGAACACTAAGCAATTTCTAGAAAGCTTCTTTCCAGATATCATCTGAGGATATTTCCTTTTTCACCATAGCCCTCTATGGGCTTCCAAATATCACTTTGCCAATTCCACAGGAACTGTCTTATCGAAAGGCTTCTTGAGGGGAAAGCTGTAACTCTGTGAGATGATTTCACAGAACACAAAGAAGTTTCTCAGAAAGCTTCTTTCTCTTTGTCATCGGAGGATATTTCCTTTGGCCCTATAGTCTTCAAAGGGATCCGAAATATCTGTTCTCAGATTCCACAGAAATAAGGCTAGCCAAGAGATCCACGAAATACAGATGTAACTCTGTGAGATGAATTCACAGAACACTAAGCAGTTTCTCAGAAAGCTTCTTTCCAGATTTCATCTGAGGATATTTCCTTTTTCACCATAGCCCGCTAAGGGCTTCCAAATATCACTTTGCCAATTCCACAAGAACTGTCTTAGTGAAAGGCTTCTTGAGGGGAAGGCTGTAACTCTGTGAGATGATTTCACAGAACACAAAGAAGTTTCTCAGAAAGCTTCTTTCTCTTTGTTATCGGAGGATATTTCCTTTGGCCCTAAGGTCTTCAAAGGGATCCGAAATATCTGTTCTCAGATTCCACAGAAAGAAGGCTAGCAAAGAGATCTACGAAACACACATATAACTCTGTGAGATGAATTCACAGAACACTAAGCAGTTTCTCAGAAAGCTTCTTTCCAGATTTCATCTGAGGATATTTCCTTTTTCACCATAGACCTCTAAGGGCTTCCAAATATCACTTTGCCAATTCCACAAGAACTGTCTTAGCGAAAGTCTTCTTGAGGGGAAAGCTGTAACTCTGTGAGATGATTTCACAGAACACAAAGAAGTTTCTCAGAAAGCTTCTTTCTCTTTGTAATCGGAGGATATTTCCTTTTGCCCTATAATCTTCAAAGAGATCCGAAATATCTGTTCTCAGATTCCACAGAAAGAAGGCTAGCAAAGAGATCTACGAAACACACATATAACTCTGTGAGATGAATTCACAGAACACTAAGCAGTTTCTCAGAAAGCTTCTTTCCAGATTTCATCTGAGGATATTTCCTTTTTCACCATAGCCCTCTATGGGCTTCCAAATATCACTTTGCCAATTCCACAAGAACTGTCTTAGCGAAAGGCTTCTTGAGGGGAAAGCTGTAACTCTGTGAGATGATTTCTCAGAACACAAAGAAGATTCTCAGAAAGCTTCTTTCTCTTTGTTATCGGAAGAGATTTCCTTTGGCCCTATAGTCTTCAAACGGATCCGAAATATCTGTTTCCGATTCCACAGAAATAAGGCTAGCAAAGGGAACTACGAAACACACATATAACTCTGAGAGATGAATTCACAGATCACTAAGCAGTTTCTCAGAAAGCTTCTTTCCAGATTTCATCTGAGGATATTTCCTTTTTCACCATAGCCCTCTATGGGCTTCCAAATATCACTTTGCCAATTCCACAAGAACTGTCTTAGCGAAAGGCTTCTTGAGGGGAAAGCTGTAACTCTGTGAGATGATTTCACAGAACACAAAGAAGATTCTCAGAAAGCTTCTTTCTCTTTGTTATCGGAAGATATTTCCTTTGGCCCTATAGTCTTCAAACGGATCCGAAATATCTGTTCTCAGATTCCACAGAAAGAAGGTTAGCAAAGAGATCCACGAAATACAGATGTAACTCTGTGAGATGAATTCACAGAACACTAAGCAGTTTCTCAGAAAGCTTCTTTCCAGATTTCATCTGAGGATATTTCCTTTTTCTCCATAGCCCTCTAAGGGCTTCCAAATATCACTTTGCCAATTCCACAAGAACTGTCTTAGCGAAAGGCTTCTTGTGGGGAAAGCTATAACTCTGTGAGATGATTTCACAGAACACAAAGAAGTTTCTCAGAAAGCTTCTTTCTCTTTGTTATCGGAGGATATTTCCTTTGGCCCTATAGTCTTCAAAGGGATCCGAAATATCTGTTCTCAGATTCCACAGAAATAAGGCTAGCAAGGAGATCTTCGAAACACAGATGTAAATCTGTGAGATGAATTCACAGAACACTAAGCAGTTTCTCAGAAAGTTTCTTTCCAAATTTCATCTGAGGATAATTCCTTTTTCACCATAGCCCTCTATGGCCTCCCAAATATCACTTTGCAATTCCACAAGAACTGTCTTAGCGAAAGGCTTCTTGAGGGGAAAGCTGTGACTCTGTGAGATGATTTCACCGAACACAAAGAAGTTTCTCAGAAAGCTTCTTTCTCTTTGTTATCGGAGGATATTTCCTTTGGCCCTACAGTCTTCAAAGGGATCCGAAATATCTGTTCTCAGATTCCACAGACATAAGGCTAGCAAAGAGATCTACGAAACACAGATGTAACTCTGTGAGATGAATTCACAGAACAATAAGCAGTTTCTCAGAAAGCTTCTTTCCAGATTTCATCTGAGGATATTTCCTTTTTCACCATAGCCCTCTAAGGGCTTCCAAATATCACTTTGCCAATTCCACAAGAACTGTCTTAGCGAAAGGCTTCTTGAGGGGAAAGCTGTAACTCTGTGAGATGATTTCACCGAACACAAAGAAGTTTCTCAGAAAGCTTCTTTCTCTTTGTTATCGGAGGATATTTCCTTTGGCCCTATAGTCTTCAAAGGGATCCGAAATATCTGTTCTCAGATTCCACAGAAATAAGGCTAGCAAAGAGATCTACGAAACACAGTTGTAACTCTGTGAGATGAACTCACAGAACACTAAGCAGTTTCTCAGAAAGCTTCTTTCCAGATTTCATCTGAGGATATTTCCTTTTTCACCATAGCCCTCTATGGGCTTCCAAATATCACTTTGCCAATTCCACAAGAACTGTCTTAGCAAAAGGCTTCTTGAGGGGAAAGCTGTAACTCTGTGAGATGATTTCAGAGAACACAAAGAAGTTTCTCAGAAAGCTTCTTTCTCTTTGTTATCGGAGGATATTTCCTTTGGCCCTATGGTCTTCAAAGGGATCCGAAATATCTGTTCTCAGATTCCACAGAAAGAAGGCTAGCAAAGAGATCTACGAAACACACATAAAACTCTGTGAGATGAATTCACAGAACACTAAGCAGTTTCTCAGAAAGCTTCTTTCCAGATTTCATCTGAGGATATTTCCTCTTTCACCATAGCCCTCTAAGGGCTTCCAAATATCACTTTTCCAATTCCACAAGAACTGTCTTAGCGAAAGGCTTCTTGAGGGGAAAGCTGTAACTCTTTGAGATGATTTCACAGAACACAAAGAAGTTTCTCAGAAAGCTTCTTACTCTTTGTTATCGGAGGATATTTCCTTTGGCCCAATGGTCTTCAAAGGGATCCGAAATATCTGTTCTCAGATTCCACAGAAAGAAGGCTAGCAAAGAGATCCGCGAAATACAGATGTAACTCTGTGAGATGAATTAACAGAACACTAAGCAGTTTCTCAGAAAGCTTCTTTTCAGATTTCATCTGAGGATATTTCCTTTTTCACCATAGCCCTCTATGGGCTTCCAAATATCACTTTGCCAATTCCACAAAAACAGTCTTAGCGAAAGGCTTCTTGAGGGGAAAGCTGTAACTCTGTGAGATGATTTCACAGAACACAAGGAAGTTTCTTAGAAATCTTCTTTCTCTTTGTTATCGGAGGATATTTCCTTTGGCCCTATAGTCTTCAAAGGGATCCGAAATATCTGTTCTCAGATTCCACAGAAAGAAGGCTAGCAAAGAGATCCACGAAATACAGATGTAACACTGTGAGATGAATTCACAGAACACTAAGCAGTTTCTCAGAAAGCTTCTTTCCAGATTTCATCTGAGGATATTTCCTTTTTCACCATAGCCCTCTAAGGGCTTCCAAATATCACTTTGCCAATTCCACAAGAACTGTCTTAGCGAAAGGCTTCTTGAGGGGAAAGCTGTAACTCTGTGAGATGATTTCACAGAACACAAAGAAGTTTCTCAGAAAGCTTCTTTCTCTTTGTTATCGGAGGATATTTCCTTTGGCCCTATGGTCTTCATAGGGATCCGAAATATCTGTTCTCAGATTCCACAGAAAGAAGGCTAGCAAAGAGATCCAGAAATACAGATGTAACTCTGTGAGATGAATTAACAGAACACTAAGCAATTTCTAGAAAGCTTCTTTCCAGATATCATCTGAGGATATTTCCTTTTTCACCATAGCCCTCTATGGGCTTCCAAATATCACTTTGCCAATTCCACAGGAACTGTCTTATCGAAAGGCTTCTTGAGGGGAAAGCTGTAACTCTGTGAGATGATTTCACAGAACACAAAGAAGTTTCTCAGAAAGCTTCTTTCTCTTTGTCATCGGAGGATATTTCCTTTGGCCCTATAGTCTTCAAAGGGATCCGAAATATCTGTTCTCAGATTCCACAGAAATAAGGCTAGCCAAGAGATCCACGAAATACAGATGTAACTCTGTGAGATGAATTCACAGAACACTAAGCAGTTTCTCAGAAAGCTTCTTTCCAGATTTCATCTGAGGATATTTCCTTTTTCACCATAGCCCGCTAAGGGCTTCCAAATATCACTTTGCCAATTCCACAAGAACTGTCTTAGTGAAAGGCTTCTTGAGGGGAAGGCTGTAACTCTGTGAGATGATTTCACAGAACACAAAGAAGTTTCTCAGAAAGCTTCTTTCTCTTTGTTATCGGAGGATATTTCCTTTGGCCCTAAGGTCTTCAAAGGGATCCGAAATATCTGTTCTCAGATTCCACAGAAAGAAGGCTAGCAAAGAGATCTACGAAACACACATATAACTCTGTGAGATGAATTCACAGAACACTAAGCAGTTTCTCAGAAAGCTTCTTTCCAGATTTCATCTGAGGATATTTCCTTTTTCACCATAGACCTCTAAGGGCTTCCAAATATCACTTTGCCAATTCCACAAGAACTGTCTTAGCGAAAGTCTTCTTGAGGGGAAAGCTGTAACTCTGTGAGATGATTTCACAGAACACAAAGAAGTTTCTCAGAAAGCTTCTTTCTCTTTGTAATCGGAGGATATTTCCTTTTGCCCTATAATCTTCAAAGAGATCCGAAATATCTGTTCTCAGATTCCACAGAAAGAAGGCTAGCAAAGAGATCTACGAAACACACATATAACTCTGTGAGATGAATTCACAGAACACTAAGCAGTTTCTCAGAAAGCTTCTTTCCAGATTTCATCTGAGGATATTTCCTTTTTCACCATAGCCCTCTATGGGCTTCCAAATATCACTTTGCCAATTCCACAAGAACTGTCTTAGCGAAAGGCTTCTTGAGGGGAAAGCTGTAACTCTGTGAGATGATTTCTCAGAACACAAAGAAGATTCTCAGAAAGCTTCTTTCTCTTTGTTATCGGAAGAGATTTCCTTTGGCCCTATAGTCTTCAAACGGATCCGAAATATCTGTTTCAGATTCCACAGAAATAAGGCTAGCAAAGGGAACTACGAAACACACATATAACTCTGAGAGATGAATTCACAGATCACTAAGCAGTTTCTCAGAAAGCTTCTTTCCAGATTTCATCTGAGGATATTTCCTTTTTCACCATAGCCCTCTATGGGCTTCCAAATATCACTTTGCCAATTCCACAAGAACTGTCTTAGCGAAAGGCTTCTTGAGGGGAAAGCTGTAACTCTGTGAGATGATTTCACAGAACACAAAGAAGATTCTCAGAAAGCTTCTTTCTCTTTGTTATCGGAAGATATTTCCTTTGGCCCTATAGTCTTCAAACGGATCCGAAATATCTGTTCTCAGATTCCACAGAAAGAAGGTTAGCAAAGAGATCCACGAAATACAGATGTAACTCTGTGAGATGAATTCACAGAACACTAAGCAGTTTCTCAGAAAGCTTCTTTCCAGATTTCATCTGAGGATATTTCCTTTTTCTCCATAGCCCTCTAAGGGCTTCCAAATATCACTTTGCCAATTCCACAAGAACTGTCTTAGCGAAAGGCTTCTTGTGGGGAAAGCTATAACTCTGTGAGATGATTTCACAGAACACAAAGAAGTTTCTCAGAAAGCTTCTTTCTCTTTGTTATCGGAGGATATTTCCTTTGGCCTTATAGTCTTCAAAGGGATCCGAAATATCTGTTCTCAGATTCCACAGAAATAAGGCTAGCAAGGAGATCTACGAAACACAGATGTAAATCTGTGAGATGAATTCACAGAACACTAAGCAGTTTCTCAGAAAGTTTCTTTCCAAATTTCATCTGAGGATAATTCCTTTTTCACCATAGCCCTCTATGGCCTCCCAAATATCACTTTGCAATTCCACAAGAACTGTCTTAGCGAAAGGCTTCTTGAGGGGAAAGCTGTGACTCTGTGAGATGATTTCACCGAACACAAAGAAGTTTCTCAGAAAGCTTCTTTCTCTTTGTTATCGGAGGATATTTCCTTTGGCCCTACAGTCTTCAAAGGGATCCGAAATATCTGTTCTCAGATTCCACAGACATAAGGCTAGCAAAGAGATCTACGAAACACAGATGTAACTCTGTGAGATGAATTCACAGAACAATAAGCAGTTTCTCAGAAAGCTTCTTTCCAGATTTCATCTGAGGATATTTCCTTTTTCACCATAGCCCTCTAAGGGCTTCCAAATATCACTTTGCCAATTCCACAAGAACTGTCTTAGCGAAAGGCTTCTTGAGGGGAAAGCTGTAACTCTGTGAGATGATTTCACCGAACACAAAGAAGTTTCTCAGAAAGCTTCTTTCTCTTTGTTATCGGAGGATATTTCCTTTGGCCCTATAGTCTTCAAAGGGATCCGAAATATCTGTTCTCAGATTCCACAGAAATAAGGCTAGCAAAGAGATCTACGAAACACAGTTGTAACTCTGTGAGATGAACTCACAGAACACTAAGCAGTTTCTCAGAAAGCTTCTTTCCAGATTTCATCTGAGGATATTTCCTTTTTCACCATAGCCCTCTATGGGCTTCCAAATATCACTTTGCCAATTCCACAAGAACTGTCTTAGCAAAAGGCTTCTTGAGGGGAAAGCTGTAACTCTGTGAGATGATTTCACAGAACACAAAGAAGTTTCTCAGAAAGCTTCTTTCTCTTTGTTATCGGAGGATATTTCCTTTGGCCCTATGGTCTTCAAAGGGATCCGAAATATCTGTTCTCAGATTCCACAGAAAGAAGGCTAGCAAAGAGATCTACGAAACACACATAAAACTCTGTGAGATGAATTCACAGAACACTAAGCAGTTTCTCAGAAAGCTTCTTTCCAGATTTCATCTGAGGATATTTCCTCTTTCACCATAGCCCTCTAAGGGCTTCCAAATATCACTTTTCCAATTCCACAAGAACTGTCTTAGCGAAAGGCTTCTTGAGGGGAAAGCTGTAACTCTTTGAGATGATTTCACAGAACACAAAGAAGTTTCTCAGAAAGCTTCTTACTCTTTGTTATCGGAGGATATTTCCTTTGGCCCAATGGTCTTCAAAGGGATCCGAAATATCTGTTCTCAGATTCCACAGAAAGAAGGCTAGCAAAGAGATCCGCGAAATACAGATGTAACTCTGTGAGATGAATTAACAGAACACTAAGCAGTTTCTCAGAAAGCTTCTTTTCAGATTTCATCTGAGGATATTTCCTTTTTCACCATAGCCCTCTATGGGCTTCCAAATATCACTTTGCCAATTCCACAAAAACAGTCTTAGCGAAAGGCTTCTTGAGGGGAAAGCTGTAACTCTGTGAGATGATTTCACAGAACACAAGGAAGTTTCTTAGAAATCTTCTTTCTCTTTGTTATCGGAGGATATTTCCTTTGGCCCTATAGTCTTCAAAGGGATCCGAAATATCTGTTCTCAGATTCCACAGAAAGAAGGCTAGCAAAGAGATCCACGAAATACAGATGTAACACTGTGAGATGAATTCACAGAACACTAAGCAGTTTCTCAGAAAGCTTCTTTCCAGATTTCATCTGAGGATATTTCCTTTTTCACCATAGCCCTCTATGGGGTTCCAAATATCACTAGCCAATTCCACAAGAACTGTCTTAGCGAAAGGCTTCTTGAGGGGAAAGCTGTAACTCTGTGAGATGATTTCACAGAACACAAAGAAGTTTCTCAGAAAGCTTCTTTCTCTTTGTTATCGGAGGATATTTCCTTTGGCCCTATAGTCTTCAAAGGGATCCGAAATATCTGTTCTCAGATTCCACAGAAAGAAGGTTAGCAAAGAGATCCACGAAATACAGATGTAACTCTGTGAGATGAATTCACAGAACACTAAGCAGTTTCTCAGAAAGCTTCTTTCTGATTTCATCTGAGGATATTTCCTTTTTCGCCATAGCCCTCTATGGGCTTCCAAATATCACTTTGCCAATTTCACAAGAACTGTCTTAGCGAAAGGCTTCTTGAGGGGAAAGCTGTAACTCTGTGAGATGATTTCACAGAACACAAAGAAGTTTCTCAGAAAGCTTCTTTCTCTTTGTTATCGGAGGATATTTCCTTTGGCCCTATAGTCTTCAAAGGGATCCGAAATATCTGTTCTCAGATTCCACAGAAATAAGGCTAGCAAGGAGATCTACGAAACACAGATGTAACTCTGTGAGATGAATTCACAGAACACTAAGCAGTTTCTCAGAAAGTTTCTTTCCAGATTTCATCTGAGGATAATTCCATTTTCACCATAGCCCTCTGTGGGCTCCCAAATATCACTTTGCCAATTCCACAAGAACTGTCTTAGCGAAAGGATTCTTGAGGGGAAAGCTGTAACTCTGTGAGATGATTTCACCGAACACAAAGAAGTTTCTCAGAAAGCTTCTTTCTCTTTGTTATCGGAGGATATTTCCTTTGGCCCTATAGTCTTCAAAGGGATCCGAAATATCTGTTCTCAGATTCCACAGACATAAGGCTAGCAAAGAGATCTACGAAACACAGATGTAACTCCGTGAGATGAATTCACAGAGCAATAAGCAGTTTCTCAGAAAGCTTCTTTCTATATTTCATCTGAGGATATTTCCTTTTTCACCATAGCCCTCTAGGGGTTCCAAATATCACTTGGCCAATTCCACAAGAACTGTCTTAGCGAAAGGATTCTTGAGGGGAAAGCTGTAACTCTGTGAGATGATTTCACAGAACACAAAGAAGTTTCTCAGAAAGCTTCTTTCTCTTTGTTATCGGAGGATATTTCCTTTGGCCCTATGGTCTTCATAGGGATCCGAAATATCTGTTCTCAGATTCCACAGAAAGAAGGCTAGCAAAGAGATCCAGGAAATACAGATGTAACTCTGTGAGATGAATTAACAGAACACTAAGCAATTTCTAGAAAGCTTCTTTCCAGATATCATCTTAGGATATTTCCTTTTTCACCATAGCCCTTTATGGGCTTCCAAATATCACTTTGCCAATTCCACAGGAACTGTCTTATCGAAAGGCTTCTTGAGGGGAAAGCTGTAACTCTGTGAGATGATTTCACAGAACACAAAGAAGTTTCTCAGAAAGCTTCTTTCTCTTTGTCATCGGAGGATATTTCCTTTGGCCCTATAGTCTTCAAAGGGATCCGAAATATCTGTTCTCAGATTCCACAGAAATAAGGCTAGCCAAGAGATCCACGAAATACAGATGTAACTCTGTGAGATGAATTCACAGAACACTAAGCAGTTTCTCAGAAAGCTTCTTTCCAGATTTCATCTGAGGATATTTCCTTTTTCACCATAGCCCGCTAAGGGCTTCCAAATATCACTTTGCCAATTCCACAAGAACTGTCTTAGTGAAAGGCTTCTTGAGGGGAAGGCTGTAACTCTGTGAGATGATTTCACAGAACACAAAGAAGTTTCTCAGAAAGCTTCTTTCTCTTTGTTATCGGAGGATATTTCCTTTGGCCCTAAGGTCTTCAAAGGGATCCGAAATATCTGTTCTCAGATTCCACAGAAAGAAGGCTAGCAAAGAGATCTACGAAACACACATATAACTCTGTGAGATGAATTCACAGAACACTAAGCAGTTTCTCAGAAAGCTTCTTTCCAGATTTCATCTGAGGATATTTCCTTTTTCACCATAGACCTCTAAGGGCTTCCAAATATCACTTCGCCAATTCCACAAGAACTGTCTTAGCGAAAGTCTTCTTGAGGGGAAAGCTGTAACTCTGTGAGATGATTTCACAGAACACAAAGAAGTTTCTCAGAAAGCTTGTTTCTCTTTGTTATCGGAGGATATTTCCTTTTGCCCTATAATCTTCAAAGAGATCCGAAATATCTGTTCTCAGATTCCACAGAAAGAAGGCTAGCAAAGAGATCTACGAAACACACATATAACTCTGTGAGATGAATTCACAGAACACTAAGCAGTTTCTCAGAAAGCTTCTTTCCAGATTTCATCTGAGGATATTTCCTTTTTCACCATAGCCCTCTATGGGCTTCCAAATATCACTTTGCCAATTCCACAAGAACTGTCTTAGCGAAAGGCTTCTTGAGGGGAAAGCTGTAACTCTGTGAGATGATTTCTCAGAACACAAAGAAGATTCTCAGAAAGCTTCTTTCTCTTTGTTATCGGAAGAGATTTCCTTTGGCCCTATAGTCTTCAAACGGATCCGAAATATCTGTTTCAGATTCCACAGAAATAAGGCTAGCAAAGGGAACTACGAAACACACACATAACTCTGAGAGATGAATTCACAGATCACTAAGCAGTTTCTCAGAAAGCTTCTTTCCAGATTTCATCTGAGGATATTTCCTTTTTCACCATAGCCCTCTATGGGCTTCCAAATATCACTTTGCCAATTCCACAAGAACTGTCTTAGCGAAAGGCTTCTTGAGGGGAAAGCTGTAACTCTGTGAGATGATTTCACAGAACACAAAGAAGATTCTCAGAAAGCTTCTTTCTCTTTGTTATCGGAAGATATTTCCTTTGGCCCTATAGTCTTCAAACGGATCCGAAATATCTGTTCTCAGATTCCACAGAAATAAGGCTAGCAAGGAGATCTACGAAACACAGATGTAAATCTGTGAGATGAATTCACAGAACACTAAGCAGTTTCTCAGAAAGTTTCTTTCCAAATTTCATCTGAGGATAATTCCTTTTTCACCATAGCCCTCTATGGCCTCCCAAATATCACTTTGCAATTCCACAAGAACTGTCTTAGCGAAAGGCTTCTTGAGGGGAAAGCTCTGACTCTGTGAGATGATTTCACCGAACACAAAGAAGTTTCTCAGAAAGCTTCTTTCTCTTTGTTATCGGAGGATATTTCCTTTGGCCCTACAGTCTTCAAAGGGATCCGAAATATCTGTTCTCAGATTCCACAGACATAAGGCTAGCAAAGAGATCTACGAAACACAGATGTAACTCTGTGAGATGAATTCACAGAACACTAAGCAGTTTCTCAGAAAGCTTCTTTCCAGATTTCATCTGAGGATATTTCCTTTTTCACCATAGCCCTCTATGGGCTTCCAAATATCACTTTGCCAATTCCACAAGAACTGTCTTAGCGAAAGGCTTCTTGAGGGGAAAGCTGTAACTCTGTGAGATGATTTCACAGAACACAAAGAAGTTTCTCAGAAAGCTTCTTTCTCTTTGATATCGGAGGATATTTCCTTTGGCCCTATAGTCTTCAAAGGGATCCGAAATATCTGTTCTCAGATTCCACAGAAATAAGGCTAGCAAGGAGATCTACGAAACACAGATGTAACTCTGTGAGATGAATTCACAGAACACTAAGCAGTTTCTCAGAAAGTTTCTTTCCAGATTTCATCTGAGGATAATTCCTTTTTCACCATAGCCCTCTGTGGGCTCCCAAATATCACTTTGCCAATTCCACAAGAACTGTCTTAGCGAAAGGATTCTTGAGGGGAAAGCTGTAACTCTGTGAGATGATTTCACCGAACACAAAGAAGTTTCTCAGAAAGCTTCTTTCTCTTTGTTATCGGAGGATATTTCCTTTGGCCCTATAGTCTTCAAAGGGATCCGAAATATCTGTTCTCAGATTCCACAGACATAAGGCTAGCAAAGAGATCTACGAAACACAGATGTAACTCCGTGAGATGAATTCACAGAGCAATAAGCAGTTTCTCAGAAAGCTTCTTTCTAGATTTCATCTGAGGATATTTCCTTTTTCACCATAGCCCTCTAGGGGTTCCAAATATCACTTGGCCAAAACCACAAGAACTGTCTTAGCGAAAGGATTCTTGAGGGGAAAGCTGTAACTCTGTGAGATGATTTCACAGAACACAAAGAAGTTTCTCAGAAAGCTTCTTTCTCTTTGTTATCGGAGGATATTTCCTTTGGCCCTATGGTCTTCATAGGGATCCGAAATATCTGTTCTCAGATTCCACAGAAAGAAGGCTAGCAAAGAGATCCAGGAAATACAGATGTAACTCTGTGAGATGAATTAACAGAACACTAAGCAATTTCTAGAAAGCTTCTTTCCAGATATCATCTGAGGATATTTCCTTTTTCACCATAGCCCTTTATGGGCTTCCAAATATCACTTTGCCAATTCCACAGGAACTGTCTTATCGAAAGGCTTCTTGAGGGGAAAGCTGTAACTCTGTGAGATGATTTCACAGAACACAAAGAAGTTTCTCAGAAAGCTTCTTTCTCTTTGTCATCGGAGGATATTTCCTTTGGCCCTATAGTCTTCAAAGGGATCCGAAATATCTGTTCTCAGATTCCACAGAAATAAGGCTAGCCAAGAGATCCACGAAATACAGATGTAACTCTGTGAGATGAATTCACAGAACACTAAGCAGTTTCTCAGAAAGCTTCTTTCCAGATTTCATCTGAGGATATTTCCTTTTTCACCATAGCCCGCTAAGGGCTTCCAAATATCACTTGGCCAATTCCACAAGAACTGTCTTAGTGAAAGGCTTCTTGAGGGGAAGGCTGTAACTCTGTGAGATGATTTCACAGAACACAAAGAAGTTTCTCAGAAAGCTTCTTTCTCTTTGTTATCGGAGGATATTTCCTTTGGCCCTAAGGTCTTCAAAGGGATCCGAAATATCTGTTCTCAGATTCCACAGAAAGAAGGCTAGCAAAGAGATCTACGAAACACACATATAACTCTGTGAGATGAATTCACAGAACACTAAGCAGTTTCTCAGAAAGCTTCTTTCCAGATTTCATCTGAGGATATTTCCTTTTTCACCATAGACCTCTAAGGGCTTCCAAATATCACTTCGCCAATTCCACAAGAACTGTCTTAGCGAAAGTCTTCTTGAGGGGAAAGGTGTAACTCTGTGAGATGATTTCACAGAACACAAAGAAGTTTCTCAGAAAGCTTGTTTCTCTTTGTTATCGGAGGATATTTCCTTTTGCCCTATAATCTTCAAAGAGATCCGAAATATCTGTTCTCAGATTCCACAGAAAGAAGGCTAGCAAAGAGATCTACGAAACACACATATAACTCTGTGAGATGAATTCACAGAACACTAAGCAGTTTCTCAGAAAGCTTCTTTCCAGATTTCATCTGAGGATATTTCCTTTTTCACCATAGCCCTCTATGGGCTTCCAAATATCACTTTGCCAATTCCACAAGAACTGTCTTAGCGAAAGGCTTCTTGAGGGGAAAGCTGTAACTCTGTGAGATGATTTCTCAGAACACAAAGAAGATTCTCAGAAAGCTTCTTTCTCTTTGTTATCGGAAGAGATTTCCTTTGGCCCTATAGTCTTCAAACGGATCCGAAATATCTGTTTCAGATTCCACAGAAATAAGGCTAGCAAAGGGAACTACGAAACACACACATAACTCTGAGAGATGAATTCACAGATCACTAAGCAGTTTCTCAGAAAGCTTCTTTCCAGATTTCATCTGAGGATATTTCCTTTTTCACCATAGCCCTCTATGGGCTTCCAAATATCACTTTGCCAATTCCACAAGAACTGTCTTTGCGAAAGGCTTCTTGAGGGGAAAGCTGTAACTCTGTGAGATGATTTCACAGAACACAAAGAAGATTCTCAGAAAGCTTCTTTCTCTTTGTTATCGGAAGATATTTCCTTTGGCCCTATAGTCTTCAAACGGATCCGAAATATCTGTTCTCAGATTCCACAGAAATAAGGCTAGCAAGGAGATCTACGAAACACAGATGTAAATCTGTGAGATGAATTCACAGAACACTAAGCAGTTTCTCAGAAAGTTTCTTTCCAAATTTCATCTGAGGATAATTCCTTTTTCACCATAGCCCTCTATGGCCTCCCAAATATCACTTTGCAATTCCACAAGAACTGTCTTAGCGAAAGGCTTCTTGAGGGGAAAGCTCTGACTCTGTGAGATGATTTCACCGAACACAAAGAAGTTTCTCAGAAAGCTTCTTTCTCTTTGTTATCGGAGGATATTTCCTTTGGCCCTACAGTCTTCAAAGGGATCCGAAATATCTGTTCTCAGATTCCACAGACATAAGGCTAGCAAAGAGATCTACGAAACACAGATGTAATTCTGTGAGATGAATTCACAGAACAATAAGCAGTTTCTCAGAAAGCTTCTTTCCAGATTTCATCTGAGGATATTTCCTTTTTCACCATAGCCCTCTAAGGGCTTCCAAATATCACTTTGCCAATTCCACAAGAACTGTCTTAGCGAAAGGCTTCTTGAGGGGAAAGCTGTAACTCTGTGAGATGATTTCACCGAACACAAAGAAGTTTCTCAGAAAGCTTCTTTCTCTTTGTTATCGGAGGATATTTCCTTTGGCCCTATAGTCTTCAAAGGGATCCGAAATATCTGTTCTCAGATTCCACAGAAATAAGGCTAGCAAAGAGATCTACGAAACACAGTTGTAACTCTGTGAGATGAACTCACAGAACACTAAGCAGTTTCTCAGAAAGCTTCTTTCCAGATTTCATCTGAGGATATTTCCTTTTTCACCATAGCCCTCTATGGGCTTCCAAATATCACTTTGCCAATTCCACAAGAACTGTCTTAGCAAAAGGCTTCTTGAGGGGAAAGCTGTAACTCTGTGAGATGATTTCACAGAACACAAAGAAGTTTCTCAGAAAGCTTCTTTCTCTTTGTCATCGGAGGATATTTCCTTTGGCCCTATAGTCTTCAAAGGGATCCGAAATATCTGTTCTCAGATTCCACAGAAATAAGGCTAGCCAAGAGATCCACGAAATACATATGTAACTCTGTGAGATGAATTCACAGAACACTAAGCAGTTTCTCAGAAAGCTTCTTTCCAGATTTCATCTGAGGATATTTCCTTTTTCACCATAGCCCGCTAAGGGCTTCCAAATATCACTTTGCCAATTCCACAAGAACTGTCTTAGTGAAAGGCTTCTTGAGGGGAAGGCTGTAACTCTGTGAGATGATTTCACAGAACACAAAGAAGTTTCTCAGAAAGCTTCTTTCTCTTTGTTATCGGAGGATATTTCCTTTGGCCCTAAGGTCTTCAAAGGGATCCGAAGTATCTGTTCTCAGATTCCACAGAAAGAAGGCTAGCAAAGAGATCTACGAAACACACATATAACTCTGTGAGATGAATTCACAGAACACTAAGCAGTTTCTCAGAAAGCTTCTTTCCAGATTTCATCTGAGGATATTTCCTTTTTCACCATAGACCTCTAAGGGCTTCCAAATATCACTTTGCCAATTCCACAAGAACTGTCTTAGCGAAAGGCTTCTTGAGGGGAAAGCTGTAACTCTGTGAGATGATTTCACAGAACACAAAGAAGTTTCTCAGAAAGATTCTTTCTCTTTGTTATCGGAGGATATTTCCTTTTGCCCAATAATCTTCAAAGAGATCCGAAATATCTGTTCTCAGATTCCACAGAAAGAAGGCTAGCAAAGAGATCTACGAAACACACATATAACTCTGTGAGATGAATTCACAGAACACTAAGCAGTTTCTCAGAAAGCTTCTTTCCAGATTTCATCTGAGGATATTTCCTTTTTCACCATAGCCCTCTATGGGCTTCCAAATATCACTTTGCCAATTCCACAAGAACTGTCTTAGCGAAAGGCTTCTTGAGGGGAAAGCTGTAACTCTGTGAGATGATTTCTCAGAACACAAAGAAGATTCTCAGAAAGCTTCTTTCTCTTTGTTATCGGAAGATATTTCCTTTGGCCCTATAGTCTTCAAACGGATCCGAAATATCTGTTTCAGATTCCACAGAAATAAGGCTAGCAAAGGGAACTACGAAACACACATATAACTCTGAGAGATGAATTCACAGATCACTAAGCAGTTTCTCAGAAAGCTTCTTTCCAGATTTCATCTGAGGATATTTCCTTTTTCACCATAGCCCTCTATGGGCTTCCAAATATCACTTTGCCAATTCCACAAGAACTGTCTTAGCGAAAGGCTTCTTGAGGGGAAAGCTGTAACTCTGTGAGATGATTTCACAGAACACAAAGAAGATTCTCAGAAAGCTTCTTTCTCTTTGTTATCGGAAGATATTTCCTTTGGCCCTATAGTCTTCAAACGGATCCGAAATATCTGTTCTCAGATTCCACAGAAAGAAGGTTAGCAAAGAGATCCACGAAATACAGATGTAACTCTGTGAGATGAATTCACAGAACACTAAGCAGTTTCTCAGAAAGCTTCTTTCCAGATTTCATCTGAGGATATTTCCTTTTTCTCCATAGCCCTCTAAGGGCTTCCAAATATCACTTTGCCAATTCCACAAGAACTGTCTTAGCGAAAGGCTTCTTGTGGGGAAAGCTATAACTCTGTGAGATGATTTCACAGAACACAAAGAAGTTTCTCAGAAAGCTTCTTTCTCTTTGTTATCGGAGGATATTTCCTTTGGCCCTATAGTCTTCAAAGGGATCCGAAATATCTGTTCTCAGATTCCACAGAAATAAGGCTAGCAAGGAGATCTACGAAACACAGATGTAAATCTGTGAGATGAATTCACAGAACACTAAGCAGTTTCTCAGAAAGTTTCTTTCCAGATTTCATCTGAGGATAATTCTTTTTTCACCATAGCCCTCTATGGCCTCCCAAATATCACTTTGCAATTCCACAAGAACTGTCTTAGCGAAAGGCTTCTTGAGGGGAAAGCTGTGACTCTGTGAGATGATTTCACCGAACACAAAGAAGTTTCTCAGAAAGCTTCTTTCTCTTTGTTATCGGAGGATATTTCCTTTGGCCCTACAGTCTTCAAAGGGATCCGAAATATCTGTTCTCAGATTCCACAGACATAAGGCTAGCAAAGAGATCTACGAAACACAGATGTAACTCTGTGAGATGAATTCACAGAACAATAAGCAGTTTCTCAGAAAGCTTCTTTCCAGATTTCATCTGAGGATATTTCCTTTTTCACCATAGCCCTCTAAGGGCTTCCAAATATCACTTTGCCAATTCCACAAGAACTGTCTTAGCGAAAGGCTTCTTGAGGGGAAAGCTGTAACTCTGTGAGATGATTTCACCGAACACAAAGAAGTTTCTCAGAAAGCTTCTTTCTCTTTGTTATCGGAGGATATTTCCTTTGGCCCTATAGTCTTCAAAGGGATCCGAAATATCTGTTCTCAGATTCCACAGAAATAAGGCTAGCAAAGAGATCTACGAAACACAGTTGTAACTCTGTGAGATGAACTCACAGAACACTAAGCAGTTTCTCAGAAAGTTCTTTCCAGATTTCATCTGAGGATATTTCCTTTTTCACCATAGCCCTCTATGGGCTTCCAAATATCACTTTGCCAATTCCACAAGAACTGTCTTAGCAAAAGGCTTCTTGAGGGGAAAGCTGTAACTCTGTGAGATGATTTCACAGAACACAAAGAAGTTTCTCAGAAAGCTTCTTTCTCTTTGTTATCGGAGGATATTTCCTTTGGCCCTATGGTCTTCAAAGGGATCCGAAATATCTGTTCTCAGATTCCACAGAAAGAAGGCTAGCAAAGAGATCTACGAAACACACATAAAACTCTGTGAGATGAATTCACAGAACACTAAGCAGTTTCTCAGAAAGCTTCTTTCCAGATTTCATCTGAGGATATTTCCTCTTTCACCATAGCCCTCTAAGGGCTTCCAAATATCACTTTTCCAATTCCACAAGAACTGTCTTAGCGAAAGGCTTCTTGAGGGGAAAGCTGTAACTCTTTGAGATGATTTCACAGAACACAAAGAAGTTTCTCAGAAAGCTTCTTACTCTTTGTTATCGGAGGATATTTCCTTTGGCCCAATGGTCTTCAAAGGGATCCGAAATATCTGTTCTCAGATTCCACAGAAAGAAGGCTAGCAAAGAGATCCGCGAAATACAGATGTAACTCTGTGAGATGAATTCACAGAACACTAAGCAGTTTCTCAGAAAGCTTCTTTCCAGATTTCATCTGAGGATATTTCCTTTTTCACCGTAGCCCTCTATGGGCTTCCAAATATCACTTTGCCAATTCCACAAAAACTGTCTTAGCGAAAGGCTTCTTGAGGGGAAAGCTGTAACTCTGTGAGATGATTTCACAGAACACAAGGAAGTTTCTTAGAAATCTTCTTTCTCTTTGTTATCGGAGGATATTTCCTTTGGCCCTATAGTCTTCAAAGGGATCCGAAATATCTGTTCTCAGATTCCACAGAAAGAAGGCTAGCAAAGAGATCCACGAAATACAGATGTAACACTGTGAGATGAATTCACAGAACACTAAGCAGTTTCTCAGAAAGCTTCTTTCCAGATTTCATCTGAGGATATTTCCTTTTTCACCATAGCCCTCTATGGGGTTCCAAATATCACTAGCCAATTCCACAAGAACTGTCTTAGCGAAAAGCTTCTTGAGGGGAAAGCTGTAACTCTGTGAGATGATTTCACAGAACACAAAGAAGTTTCTCAGAAAGCTTCTTTCTCTTTGTTATCGGAGGATATTTCCTTTGGCCCTATAGTCTTCAAAGGGATCCGAAATATCTGTTCTCAGATTCCACAGAAAGAAGGTTAGAAAAGAGATCCACGAAATACAGATGTAACTCTGTGAGATGAATTCACAGAACACTAAGCAGTTTCTCAGAAAGCTTCTTTCTGATTTCATCTGAGGATATTTCCTTTTTCGCCATAGCCCTCTATGGGCTTCCAAATATCACTTTGCCAATTCCACAAGAACTGTCTTAGCGAAAGGCTTCTTGAGGGAAAGCTGTAACTCTGTGAGATGATTTCACAGAACACAAAGAAGTTTCTCAGAAAGCTTCTTTCTCTTTGTTATCGGAGGATATTTCCTTTGGCCCTATAGTCTTCAAAGGGATCCGAAATATCTGTTCTCAGATTCCACAGAAATAAGGCTAGCAAGGAGATCTACGAAACACAGATGTAACTCTGTGAGATGAATTCACAGAACACTAAGCAGTTTCTCAGAAAGTTTCTTTCCAGATTTCATCTGAGGATAATTCCTTTTTCACCATAGCCCTCTGTGGGCTCCCAAATATCACTTTGCCAATTCCACAAGAACTGTCTTAGCGAAAGGATTCTTGAGGGGAAAGCTGTAACTCTGTGAGATGATTTCACCGAACACAAAGAAGTTTCTCAGAAAGCTTCTTTCTCTTTGTTATCGGAGGATATTTCCTTTGGCCCTATAGTCTTCAAAGGGATCCGAAATATCTGTTCTCAGATTCCACAGACATAAGGCTAGCAAAGAGATCTACGAAACACAGATGTAACTCCGTGAGATGAATTCACAGAGCAATAAGCAGTTTCTCAGAAAGCTTCTTTCTAGATTTCATCTGAGGATATTTCCTTTTTCACCATAGCCCTCTAGGGGTTCCAAATATCACTTGGCCAATTCCACAAGAACTGTCTTAGCGAAAGGATTCTTGAGGGGAAAGCTGTAACTCTGTGAGATGATTTCACAGAACACAAAGAAGTTTCTCAGAAAGCTTCTTTCTCATTGTTATCGGAGGATATTTCCTTTGGCCTTATGGTCTTCAAAGGGATCCGAAATATCTGTTCTCAGATTCCACAGAAAGAAGGCTAGCAAAGAGATCTACGAAACACACATAAAACTCTGTGAGATGAATTCACGGAACACTAAGCAGTTTCTCAGAAAGCTTCTTTCCAGATTTCATCTGAGGATATTTCCTTTTTCACCATAGCCCTCTAAGGGCTTCCAAATATCACTTTGCCAATTCCACAAGAACTGTCTTAGCGAAAGGCTTCTTGAGGGGAAAGCTGTAACTCTGTGAGATGATTTCACAGAACACAAAGAAGTTTCTCAGAAAGCTTCTTTCTCTTTGTTATCGGAGGATATTTCCTTTGGCCCTATGGTCTTCATAGGGATCCGAAATATCTGTTCTCAGATTCCACAGAAAGAAGGCTAGCAAAGAGATCCAGGAAATACAGATGTAACTCTGTGAGATGAATTAACAGAACACTAAGGAATTTCTAGAAAGCTTCTTTCCAGATATCATCTGAGGATATTTCCTTTTTCACCATAGCCCTTTATGGGCTTCCAAATATCACTTTGCCAATTCCACAGGAACTGTCTTATCGAAAGGCTTCTTGAGGGGAAAGCTGTAACTCTGTGAGATGATTTCACAGAACACAAAGAAGTTTCTCAGAAAGCTTCTTTCTCTTTGTCATCGGAGGATATTTCCTTTGGCCCTATAGTCTTCAAAGGGATCCGAAATATCTGTTCTCAGATTCCACAGAAATAAGGCTAGCCAAGAGATCCACGAAATACAGATGTAACTCTGTGAGATGAATTCACAGAACACTAAGCAGTTTCTCAGAAAGCTTCTTTCCAGATTTCATCTGAGGATATTTCCTTTTTCACCATAGCCCGCTAAGGGCTTCCAAATATCACTTTGCCAATTCCACAAGAACTGTCTTAGTGAAAGGCTTCTTGAGGGGAAGGCTGTAACTCTGTGAGATGATTTCACAGAACACAAAGAAGTTTCTCAGAAAGCTTCTTTCTCTTTGTTATCGGAGGATATTTCCTTTTGCCCTATAATCTTCAAAGAGATCCGAAATATCTGTTCTCAGATTCCACAGAAAGAAGGCTAGCAAAGAGATCTACGAAACACACATATAACTCTGTGAGATGAATTCACAGAACACTAAGCAGTTTCTCAGAAAGCTTCTTTCCAGATTTCATCTGAGGATATTTCCTTTTTCACCATAGCCCTCTAAGGGCTTCCAAATATCACTTTGCCAATTCCACAAGAACTGTCTTAGCGAAAGGCTTCTTGAGGGGAAAGCTGTAACTCTGTGAGATGATTTCTCAGAACACAAAGAAGATTCTCAGAAAGCTTCTTTCTCTTTGTTATCGGAAGAGATTTCCTTTGGCCCTATAGTCTTCAAACGGATCCGAAATATCTGTTTCAGATTCCACAGAAATAAGGCTAGCAAAGGGAACTACGAAACACACATATAACTCTGAGAGATGAATTCACAGATCACTAAGCAGTTTCTCAGAAAGCTTCTTTCCAGATTTCATCTGAGGATATTTCCTTTTTCACCATAGCCCTCTATGGGCTTCCAAATATCACTTTGCCAATTCCACAAGAACTGTCTTAGCGAAAGGCTTCTTGAGGGGAAAGCTGTAACTCTGTGAGATGATTTCACAGAACACAAAGAAGATTCTCAGAAAGCTTCTTTCTCTTTGTTATCGGAAGATATTTCCTTTGGCCCTATAGTCTTCAAACGGATCCGAAATATCTGTTCTCAGATTCCACAGAAAGAAGGTTAGCAAAGAGATCCACGAAATACAGATGTAACTCTGTGAGATGAATTCACAGAACACTAAGCAGTTTCTCAGAAAGCTTCTTTCCAGATTTCATCTGAGGATATTTCCTTTTTCTACATAGCCCTCTAAGGGCTTCCAAATATCACTTTGCCAATTCCACAAGAACTGTCTTAGCGAAAGGCTTCTTGTGGGGAAAGCTATAACTCTGTGAGATGATTTCACAGAACACAAAGAAGTTTCTCAGAAAGCTTCTTTCTCTTTGTTATCGGAGGATATTTCCTTTGGCCCTATAGTCTTCAAAGGGATCCGAAATATCTGTTCTCAGATTCCACAGAAATAAGGCTAGCAAGGAGATCTACGAAACACAGATGTAAATCTGTGAGATGAATTCACAGAACACTAAGCAGTTTCTCAGAAAGTTTCTTTCCAAATTTCATCTGAGGATAATTCCTTTTTTAACCATAGCCCTCTATGGCCTCCCAAATATCACTTTGCAATTCCACAAGAACTGTCTTAGCGAAAGGCTTCTTGAGGGGAAAGCTGTGACTCTGTGAGATGATTTCACCGAACACAAAGAAGTTTCTCAGAAAGCTTCTTTCTCTTTGTTATCGGAGGATATTTCCTTTGGCCCTACAGTCTTCAAAGGGATCCGAAATATCTGTTCTCAGATTCCACAGACATAAGGCTAGCAAAGAGATCTACGAAACACAGATGTAACTCTGTGAGATGAATTCACAGAACAATAAGCAGTTTCTCAGAAAGCTTCTTTCCAGATTTCATCTGAGGATATTTCCTTTTTCACCATAGCCCTCTAAGGGCTTCCAAATATCACTTTGCCAATTCCACAAGAACTGTCTTAGCGAAAGGCTTCTTGAGGGGAAAGCTGTAACTCTGTGAGATGATTTCACCGAACACAAAGAAGTTTCTCAGAAAGCTTCTTTCTCTTTGTTATCGGAGGATATTTCCTTTGGCCCTATAGTCTTCAAAGGGATCCGAAATATCTGTTGTCAGATTCCACAGAAATAAGGCTAGCAAAGAGATCTACGAAACACAGTTGTAACTCTGTGAGATGAACTCACAGAACACTAAGCAGTTTCTCAGAAAGCTTCTTTCCAGATTTCATCTGAGGATATTTCCTTTTTCACCATAGCCCTCTATGGGCTTCCAAATATCACTTTGCCAATTCCACAAGAACTGTCTTAGCAAAAGGCTTCTTGAGGGGAAAGCTGTAACTCTGTGAGATGATTTCACAGAACACAAAGAAGTTTCTCAGAAAGCTTCTTTCTCTTTGTCATCGGAGGATATTTCCTTTGGCCCTATAGTCTTCAAAGGGATCCGAAATATCTGTTCTCAGATTCCACAGAAATAAGGCTAGCCAAGAGATCCACGAAATACAGATGTAACTCTGTGAGATGAATTCACAGAACACTAAGCAGTTTCTCAGAAAGCTTCTTTCCAGATTTCATCTGAGGATATTTCCTTTTTCACCATAG
This sequence comes from Macaca nemestrina, assembly GCF_043159975.1. Classification (NCBI taxonomy): domain Eukaryota; kingdom Metazoa; phylum Chordata; class Mammalia; order Primates; family Cercopithecidae; genus Macaca; species Macaca nemestrina. Next base: position 96,855,691 of record NC_092134.1, read on the forward strand.
CCCGCTAAGGGCTTCCAAATATCACTTTGCCAATTCCACAAGAACTGTCTTAGTGAAAGGCTTCTTGAGGGGAAGGCTGTAACTCTGTGAGATGATTTCACAGAACACAAAGAAGTTTCTCAGAAAGCTTCTTTCTCTTTGTTATCGGAGGATATTTCCTTTGGCCCTAAGGTCTTCAAAGGGATCCGAAATATCTGTTCTCAGATTCCACAGAAAGAAGGCTAGCAAAGAGATCTACGAAACACACATATAACTCTGTGAGATGAATTCACAGAACACTAAGCAGTTTCTCAGAAAGCTTCTTTCCAGATTTCATCTGAGGATATTTCCTTTTTCACCATAGACCTCTAAGGGCTTCCAAATATCACTTTGCCAATTCCACAAGAACTGTCTTAGCGAAAGGCTTCTTGAGGGGAAAGCTGTAACTCTGTGAGATGATTTCACAGAACACAAAGAAGTTTCTCAGAAAGCTTCTTTCTCTTTGTTATCGGAGGATATTTCCTTTTGCCCTATAATCTTCAAAGAGATCCGAAATATCTGTTCTCAGATTCCACAGAAAGAAGGCTAGCAAAGAGATCTACGAAACACACATATAACTCTGTGAGATGAATTCACAGAACACTAAGCAGTTTCTCAGAAAGCTTCTTTCCAGATTTCATCTGAGGATATTTCCTTTTTCACCATAGCCCTCTATGGGCTTCCAAATATCACTTTGCCAATTCCACAAGAACTGTCTTATCGAAAGGCTTCTTGAGGGGAAAGCTGTAACTCTGTGAGATGATTTCACAGAACACAAAGAAGTTTCTCAGAAAGCTTCTTTCTCTTTGTCATCGGAGGATATTTCCTTTGGCCCTATAGTCTTCAAAGGGATCCGAAATATCTGTTCTCAGATTCCACAGAAATAAGGCTAGCCAAGAGATCCACGAAATACAGATGTAACTCTGTGAGATGAATTCACAGAACACTAAGCAGTTTCTCAGAAAGCTTCTTTCCAGATTTCATCTGAGGATATTTCCTTTTTCACCATAGCCCGCTAAGGGCTTCCAAATATCACTTTGCCAATTCCACAAGAACTGTCTTAGTGAAAGGCTTCTTGAGGGGAAGGCTGTAACTCTGTGAGATGATTTCACAGAACACAAAGAAGTTTCTCAGAAAGCTTCTTTCTCTTTGTTATCGGAGGATATTTCCTTTGGCCCTAAGGTCTTCAAATGGATCCGAAATATCTGTTCTCAGATTCCACAGAAAGAAGGCTAGCAAAGAGATCTACGAAACACACATATAACTCTGTGAGATGAATTCACAGAACACTAAGCAGTTTCTCAGAAAGCTTCTTTCCAGATTTCATCTGAGGATATTTCCTTTTTCACCATAGACCTCTAAGGGCTTCCAAATATCACTTTGCCAATTCCACAAGAACTGTCTTAGCGAAAGTCTTCTTGAGGGGAAAGCTGTAACTCTGTGAGATGATTTCACAGAACACAAAGAAGTTTCTCAGAAAGCTTGTTTCTCTTTGTTATCGGAGGATATTTCCTTTTGCCCTATAATCTTCAAAGAGATCCAAAATATCTGTTCTCAGATTCCACAGAAAGAAGGCTAGCAAAGAGATCTACGAAACACACATATAACTCTGTGAGATGAATTCACAGAACACTAAGCAGTTTCTCAGAAAGCTTCTTTCCAGATTTCATCTGAGGATATTTCCTTTTTCACCATAGCCCTCTATGGGCTTCCAAATATCACTTTGCCAATTCCACAAGAACTGTCTTAGCGAAAGGCTTCTTGAGGGGAAAGCTGTAACTCTGTGAGATGATTTCTCAGAACACAAAGAAGATTCTCAGAAAGCTTCTTTCTCTTTGTTATCGGAAGATATTTCCTTTGGCCCTATAGTCTTCAAACGGATCCGAAATATCTGTTTCAGATTCCACAGAAATAAGGCTAGCAAAGGGAACTACGAAACACAGATGTAATTCTGTGAGATGAATTCACAGAACAATAAGCAGTTTCTCAGAAAGCTTCTTTCCAGATTTCATCTGAGGATATTTCCTTTTTCACCATAGCCCTCTAAGGGCTTCCAAATATCACTTTGCCAATTCCACAAGAACTGTCTTAGCGAAAGGCTTCTTGAGGGGAAAGCTGTAACTCTGTGAGATGATTTCACCGAACACAAAGAAGTTTCTCAGAAAGCTTCTTTCTCTTTGTTATCGGAGGATATTTCCTTTGGCCCTATAGTCTTCAAAGGGATCCGAAATATCTGTTCTCAGATTCCACAGAAATAAGGCTAGCAAAGAGATCTACGAAACACAGTTGTAACTCTGTGAGATGAACTCACAGAACACTAAGCAGTTTCTCAGAAAGCTTCTTTCCAGATTTCATCTGAGGATATTTCCTTTTTCACCATAGCCCTCTATGGGCTTCCAAATATCACTTTGCCAATTCCACAAGAACTGTCTTAGCAAAAGGCTTCTTGAGGGGAAAGCTGTAACTCTGTGAGATGATTTCACAGAACACAAAGAAGTTTCTCAGAAAGCTTCTTTCTCTTTGTCATCGGAGGATATTTCCTTTGGCCCTATAGTCTTCAAAGGGATCCGAAATATCTGTTCTCAGATTCCACAGAAATAAGGCTAGCCAAGAGATCCACGAAATACATATGTAACTCTGTGAGATGAATTCACAGAACACTAAGCAGTTTCTCAGAAAGCTTCTTTCCAGATTTCATCTGAGGATATTTCCTTTTTCACCATAGCCCGCTAAGGGCTTCCAAATATCACTTTGCCAATTCCACAAGAACTGTCTTAGTGAAAGGCTTCTTGAGGGGAAGGCTGTAACTCTCTGAGATGATTTCACAGAACACAAAGAAGTTTCTCAGAAAGCTTCTTTCTCTTTGTTATCGGAGGATATTTCCTTTGGCCCTAAGGTCTTCAAAGGGATCCGAAGTATCTGTTCTCAGATTCCACAGAAAGAAGGCTAGCAAAGAGATCTACGAAACACACATATAACTCTGTGAGATGAATTCACAGAACACTAAGCAGTTTCTCAGAAAGCTTCTTTCCAGATTTCATCTGAGGATATTTCCTTTTTCACCATAGACCTCTAAGGGCTTCCAAATATCACTTTGCCAATTCCACAAGAACTGTCTTAGCGAAAGGCTTCTTGAGGGGAAAGCTGTAACTCTGTGAGATGATTTCACAGAACACAAAGAAGTTTCTCAGAAAGATTCTTTCTCTTTGTTATCGGAGGATATTTCCTTTTGCCCTATAATCTTCAAAGAGATCCGAAATATCTGTTCTCAGATTCCACAGAAAGAAGGCTAGCAAAGAGATCTACGAAACACACATATAACTCTGTGAGATGAATTCACAGAACACTAAGCAGTTTCTCAGAAAGCTTCTTTCCAGATTTCATCTGAGGATATTTCCTTTTTCACCATAGCCCTCTATGGGCTTCCAAATATCACTTTGCCAATTCCACAAGAACTGTCTTAGCGAAAGGCTTCTTGAGGGGAAAGCTGTAACTCTGTGAGATGATTTCTCAGAACACAAAGAAGATTCTCAGAAAGCTTCTTTCTCTTTGTTATCGGAAGATATTTCCTTTGGCCCTATAGTCTTCAAACGGATCCGAAATATCTGTTTCAGATTCCACAGAAATAAGGCTAGCAAAGGGAACTACGAAACACACATATAACTCTGAGAGATGAATTCACAGATCACTAAGCAGTTTCTCAGAAAGCTTCTTTCCAGATTTCATCTGAGGATATTTCCTTTTTCACCATAGCCCTCTATGGGCTTCCAAATATCACTTTGCCAATTCCACAAGAACTGTCTTAGCGAAAGGCTTCTTGAGGGGAAAGCTGTAACTCTGTGAGATGATTTCACAGAACACAAAGAAGATTCTCAGAAAGCTTCTTTCTCTTTGTTATCGGAAGATATTTCCTTTGGCCCTATAGTCTTCAAACGGATCCGAAATATCTGTTCTCAGATTCCACAGAAAGAAGGTTAGCAAAGAGATCCACGAAATACAGATGTAACTCTGTGAGATGAATTCACAGAACACTAAGCAGTTTCTCAGAAAGCTTCTTTCCAGATTTCATCTGAGGATATTTCCTTTTTCTCCATAGCCCTCTAAGGGCTTCCAAATATCACTTTGCCAATTCCACAAGAACTGTCTTAGCGAAAGGCTTCTTGTGGGGAAAGCTATAACTCTGTGAGATGATTTCACAGAACACAAAGAAGTTTCTCAGAAAGCTTCTTTCTCTTTGTTATCGGAGGATATTTCCTTTGGCCCTATAGTCTTCAAAGGGATCCGAAATATCTGTTCTCAGATTCCACAGAAATAAGGCTAGCAAGGAGATCTACGAAACACAGATGTAAATCTGTGAGATGAATTCACAGAACACTAAGCAGTTTCTCAGAAAGTTTCTTTCCAGATTTCATCTGAGGATAATTCTTTTTTCACCATAGCCCTCTATGGCCTCCCAAATATCACTTTGCAATTCCACAAGAACTGTCTTAGCGAAAGGCTTCTTGAGGGGAAAGCTGTGACTCTGTGAGATGATTTCACCGAACACAAAGAAGTTTCTCAGAAAGCTTCTTTCTCTTTGTTATCGGAGGATATTTCCTTTGGCCCTACAGTCTTCAAAGGGATCCGAAATATCTGTTCTCAGATTCCACAGACATAAGGCTAGCAAAGAGATCTACGAAACACAGATGTAACTCTGTGAGATGAATTCACAGAACAATAAGCAGTTTCTCAGAAAGCTTCTTTCCAGATTTCATCTGAGGATATTTCCTTTTTCACCATAGCCCTCTAAGGGCTTCCAAATATCACTTTGCCAATTCCACAAGAACTGTCTTAGCGAAAGGCTTCTTGAGGGGAAAGCTGTAACTCTGTGAGATGATTTCACCGAACACAAAGAAGTTTCTCAGAAAGCTTCTTTCTCTTTGTTATCGGAGGATATTTCCTTTGGCCCTATAGTCTTCAAAGGGATCCGAAATATCTGTTCTCAGATTCCACAGAAATAAGGCTAGCAAAGAGATCTACGAAACACAGTTGTAACTCTGTGAGATGAACTCACAGAACACTAAGCAGTTTCTCAGAAAGCTTCTTTCCAGATTTCATCTGAGGATATTTCCTTTTTCACCATAGCCCTCTATGGGCTTCCAAATATCACTTTGCCAATTCCACAAGAACTGTCTTAGCAAAAGGCTTCTTGAGGGGAAAGCTGTAACTCTGTGAGATGATTTCACAGAACACAAAGAAGTTTCTCAGAAAGCTTCTTTCTCTTTGTTATCGGAGGATATTTCCTTTGGCCCTATGGTCTTCAAAGGGATCCGAAATATCTGTTCTCAGATTCCACAGAAAGAAGGCTAGCAAAGAGATCTACGAAACACACATAAAACTCTGTGAGATGAATTCACAGAACACTAAGCAGTTTCTCAGAAAGCTTCTTTCCAGATTTCATCTGAGGATATTTCCTCTTTCACCATAGCCCTCTAAGGGCTTCCAAATATCACTTTTCCAATTCCACAAGAACTGTCTTAGCGAAAGGCTTCTTGAGGGGAAAGCTGTAACTCTTTGAGATGATTTCACAGAACACAAAGAAGTTTCTCAGAAAGCTTCTTACTCTTTGTTATCGGAGGATATTTCCTTTGGCCCAATGGTCTTCAAAGGGATCCGAAATATCTGTTCTCAGATTCCACAGAAAGAAGGCTAGCAAAGAGATCCGCGAAATACAGATGTAACTCTGTGAGATGAATTCACAGAACACTAAGCAGTTTCTCAGAAAGCTTCTTTCCAGATTTCATCTGAGGATATTTCCTTTTTCACCGTAGCCCTCTATGGGCTTCCAAATATCACTTTGCCAATTCCACAAAAACTGTCTTAGCGAAAGGCTTCTTGAGGGGAAAGCTGTAACTCTGTGAGATGATTTCACAGAACACAAGGAAGTTTCTTAGAAATCTTCTTTCTCTTTGTTATCGGAGGATATTTCCTTTGGCCCTATAGTCTTCAAAGGGATCCGAAATATCTGTTCTCAGATTCCACAGAAAGAAGGCTAGCAAAGAGATCCACGAAATACAGATGTAACACTGTGAGATGAATTCACAGAACACTAAGCAGTTTCTCAGAAAGCTTCTTTCCAGATTTCATCTGAGGATATTTCCTTTTTCACCATAGCCCTCTATGGGGTTCCAAATATCACTAGCCAATTCCACAAGAACTGTCTTAGCGAAAAGCTTCTTGAGGGGAAAGCTGTAACTCTGTGAGATGATTTCACAGAACACAAAGAAGTTTCTCAGAAAGCTTCTTTCTCTTTGTTATCGGAGGATATTTCCTTTGGCCCTATAGTCTTCAAAGGGATCCGAAATATCTGTTCTCAGATTCCACAGAAAGAAGGTTAGAAAAGAGATCCACGAAATACAGATGTAACTCTGTGAGATGAATTCACAGAACACTAAGCAGTTTCTCAGAAAGCTTCTTTCTGATTTCATCTGAGGATATTTCCTTTTTCGCCATAGCCCTCTATGGGCTTCCAAATATCACTTTGCCAATTCCACAAGAACTGTCTTAGCGAAAGGCTTCTTGAGGGAAAGCTGTAACTCTGTGAGATGATTTCACAGAACACAAAGAAGTTTCTCAGAAAGCTTCTTTCTCTTTGTTATCGGAGGATATTTCCTTTGGCCCTATAGTCTTCAAAGGGATCCGAAATATCTGTTCTCAGATTCCACAGAAATAAGGCTAGCAAGGAGATCTACGAAACACAGATGTAACTCTGTGAGATGAATTCACAGAACACTAAGCAGTTTCTCAGAAAGTTTCTTTCCAGATTTCATCTGAGGATAATTCCTTTTTCACCATAGCCCTCTGTGGGCTCCCAAATATCACTTTGCCAATTCCACAAGAACTGTCTTAGCGAAAGGATTCTTGAGGGGAAAGCTGTAACTCTGTGAGATGATTTCACCGAACACAAAGAAGTTTCTCAGAAAGCTTCTTTCTCTTTGTTATCGGAGGATATTTCCTTTGGCCCTATAGTCTTCAAAGGGATCCGAAATATCTGTTCTCAGATTCCACAGACATAAGGCTAGCAAAGAGATCTACGAAACACAGATGTAACTCCGTGAGATGAATTCACAGAGCAATAAGCAGTTTCTCAGAAAGCTTCTTTCTAGATTTCATCTGAGGATATTTCCTTTTTCACCATAGCCCTCTAGGGGTTCCAAATATCACTTGGCCAATTCCACAAGAACTGTCTTAGCGAAAGGATTCTTGAGGGGAAAGCTGTAACTCTGTGAGATGATTTCACAGAACACAAAGAAGTTTCTCAGAAAGCTTCTTTCTCATTGTTATCGGAGGATATTTCCTTTGGCCTTATGGTCTTCAAAGGGATCCGAAATATCTGTTCTCAGATTCCACAGAAAGAAGGCTAGCAAAGAGATCTACGAAACACACATAAAACTCTGTGAGATGAATTCACGGAACACTAAGCAGTTTCTCAGAAAGCTTCTTTCCAGATTTCATCTGAGGATATTTCCTTTTTCACCATAGCCCTCTAAGGGCTTCCAAATATCACTTTGCCAATTCCACAAGAACTGTCTTAGCGAAAGGCTTCTTGAGGGGAAAGCTGTAACTCTGTGAGATGATTTCACAGAACACAAAGAAGTTTCTCAGAAAGCTTCTTTCTCTTTGTTATCGGAGGATATTTCCTTTGGCCCTATGGTCTTCATAGGGATCCGAAATATCTGTTCTCAGATTCCACAGAAAGAAGGCTAGCAAAGAGATCCAGGAAATACAGATGTAACTCTGTGAGATGAATTAACAGAACACTAAGCAATTTCTAGAAAGCTTCTTTCCAGATATCATCTGAGGATATTTCCTTTTTCACCATAGCCCTTTATGGGCTTCCAAATATCACTTTGCCAATTCCACAGGAACTGTCTTATCGAAAGGCTTCTTGAGGGGAAAGCTGTAACTCTGTGAGATGATTTCACAGAACACAAAGAAGTTTCTCAGAAAGCTTCTTTCTCTTTGTCATCGGAGGATATTTCCTTTGGCCCTATAGTCTTCAAAGGGATCCGAAATATCTGTTCTCAGATTCCACAGAAATAAGGCTAGCCAAGAGATCCACGAAATACAGATGTAACTCTGTGAGATGAATTCACAGAACACTAAGCAGTTTCTCAGAAAGCTTCTTTCCAGATTTCATCTGAGGATATTTCCTTTTTCACCATAGCCCGCTAAGGGCTTCCAAATATCACTTTGCCAATTCCACAAGAACTGTCTTAGTGAAAGGCTTCTTGAGGGGAAGGCTGTAACTCTGTGAGATGATTTCACAGAACACAAAGAAGTTTCTCAGAAAGCTTCTTTCTCTTTGTTATCGGAGGATATTTCCTTTTGCCCTATAATCTTCAAAGAGATCCGAAATATCTGTTCTCAGATTCCACAGAAAGAAGGCTAGCAAAGAGATCTACGAAACACACATATAACTCTGTGAGATGAATTCACAGAACACTAAGCAGTTTCTCAGAAAGCTTCTTTCCAGATTTCATCTGAGGATATTTCCTTTTTCACCATAGCCCTCTAAGGGCTTCCAAATATCACTTTGCCAATTCCACAAGAACTGTCTTAGCGAAAGGCTTCTTGAGGGGAAAGCTGTAACTCTGTGAGATGATTTCTCAGAACACAAAGAAGATTCTCAGAAAGCTTCTTTCTCTTTGTTATCGGAAGAGATTTCCTTTGGCCCTATAGTCTTCAAACGGATCCGAAATATCTGTTTCAGATTCCACAGAAATAAGGCTAGCAAAGGGAACTACGAAACACACATATAACTCTGAGAGATGAATTCACAGATCACTAAGCAGTTTCTCAGAAAGCTTCTTTCCAGATTTCATCTGAGGATATTTCCTTTTTCACCATAGCCCTCTATGGGCTTCCAAATATCACTTTGCCAATTCCACAAGAACTGTCTTAGCGAAAGGCTTCTTGAGGGGAAAGCTGTAACTCTGTGAGATGATTTCACAGAACACAAAGAAGATTCTCAGAAAGCTTCTTTCTCTTTGTTATCGGAAGATATTTCCTTTGGCCCTATAGTCTTCAAACGGATCCGAAATATCTGTTCTCAGATTCCACAGAAAGAAGGTTAGCAAAGAGATCCACGAAATACAGATGTAACTCTGTGAGATGAATTCACAGAACACTAAGCAGTTTCTCAGAAAGCTTCTTTCCAGATTTCATCTGAGGATATTTCCTTTTTCTCCATAGCCCTCTAAGGGCTTCCAAATATCACTTTGCCAATTCCACAAGAACTGTCTTAGCGAAAGGCTTCTTGTGGGGAAAGCTATAACTCTGTGAGATGATTTCACAGAACACAAAGAAGTTTCTCAGAAAGCTTCTTTCTCTTTGTTATCGGAGGATATTTCCTTTGGCCCTATAGTCTTCAAAGGGATCCGAAATATCTGTTCTCAGATTCCACAGAAATAAGGCTAGCAAGGAGATCTACGAAACACAGATGTAAATCTGTGAGATGAATTCACAGAACACTAAGCAGTTTCTCAGAAAGTTTCTTTCCAAATTTCATCTGAGGATAATTCCTTTTTTAACCATAGCCCTCTATGGCCTCCCAAATATCACTTTGCAATTCCACAAGAACTGTCTTAGCGAAAGGCTTCTTGAGGGGAAAGCTGTGACTCTGTGAGATGATTTCACCGAACACAAAGAAGTTTCTCAGAAAGCTTCTTTCTCTTTGTTATCGGAGGATATTTCCTTTGGCCCTACAGTCTTCAAAGGGATCCGAAATATCTGTTCTCAGATTCCACAGACATAAGGCTAGCAAAGAGATCTACGAAACACAGATGTAACTCTGTGAGATGAATTCACAGAACAATAAGCAGTTTCTCAGAAAGCTTCTTTCCAGATTTCATCTGAGGATATTTCCTTTTTCACCATAGCCCTCTAAGGGCTTCCAAATATCACTTTGCCAATTCCACAAGAACTGTCTTAGCGAAAGGCTTCTTGAGGGGAAAGCTGTAACTCTGTGAGATGATTTCACCGAACACAAAGAAGTTTCTCAGAAAGCTTCTTTCTCTTTGTTATCGGAGGATATTTCCTTTGGCCCTATAGTCTTCAAAGGGATCCGAAATATCTGTTCTCAGATTCCACAGAAATAAGGCTAGCAAAGAGATCTACGAAACACAGTTGTAACTCTGTGAGATGAACTCACAGAACACTAAGCAGTTTCTCAGAAAGCTTCTTTCCAGATTTCATCTGAGGATATTTCCTTTTTCACCATAGCCCTCTATGGGCTTCCAAATATCACTTTGCCAATTCCACAAGAACTGTCTTAGCAAAAGGCTTCTTGAGGGGAAAGCTGTAACTCTGTGAGATGATTTCACAGAACACAAAGAAGTTTCTCAGAAAGCTTCTTTCTCTTTGTCATCGGAGGATATTTCCTTTGGCCCTATAGTCTTCAAAGGGATCCGAAATATCTGTTCTCAGATTACACAGAAATAAGGCTAGCCAAGAGATCCACGAAATACAGATGTAACTCTGTGAGATGAATTCACAGAACACTAAGCAGTTTCTCAGAAAGCTTCTTTCCAGATTTCATCTGAGGATATTTCCTTTTTCACCATAGCCCGCTAAGGGCTTCCAAATATCACTTTGCCAATTCCACAAGAACTGTCTTAGTGAAAGGCTTCTTGAGGGGAAGGCTGTAACTCTGTGAGATGATTTCACAGAACACAAAGAAGTTTCTCAGAAAGCTTCTTTCTCTTTGTTATCGGAGGATATTTCCTTTGGCCCTAAGGTCTTCAAAGGGATCCGAAATATCTGTTCTCAGATTCCACAGAAAGAAGGCTAGCAAAGAGATCTACGAAACACACATATAACTCTGTGAGATGAATTCACAGAACACTAAGCAGTTTCTCAGAAAGCTTCTTTCCAGATTTCATCTGAGGATATTTCCTTTTTCACCATAGACCTCTAAGGGCTTCCAAATATCACTTTGCCAATTCCACAAGAACTGTCTTAGCGAAAGGCTTCTTGAGGGGAAAGCTGTAACTCTGTGAGATGATTTCACAGAACACAAAGAAGTTTCTCAGAAAGCTTCTTTCTCTTTGTTATCGGAGGATATTTCCTTTTGCCCTATAATCTTCAAAGAGATCCGAAATATCTGTTCTCAGATTCCACAGAAAGAAGGCTAGCAAAGAGATCTACGAAACACACATATAACTCTGTGAGATGAATTCACAGAACACTAAGCAGTTTCTCAGAAAGCTTCTTTCCAGATTTCATCTGAGGATATTTCCTTTTTCACCATAGCCCTCTATGGGCTTCCAAATATCACTTTGCCAATTCCACAAGAACTGTCTTATCGAAAGGCTTCTTGAGGGGAAAGCTGTAACTCTGTGAGATGATTTCACAGAACACAAAGAAGTTTCTCAGAAAGCTTCTTTCTCTTTGTCATCGGAGGATATTTCCTTTGGCCCTATAGTCTTCAAAGGGATCCGAAATATCTGTTCTCAGATTCCACAGAAATAAGGCTAGCCAAGAGATCCACGAAATACAGATGTAACTCTGTGAGATGAATTCACAGAACACTAAGCAGTTTCTCAGAAAGCTTCTTTCCAGATTTCATCTGAGGATATTTCCTTTTTCACCATAGCCCGCTAAGGGCTTCCAAATATCACTTTGCCAATTCCACAAGAACTGTCTTAGTGAAAGGCTTCTTGAGGGGAAGGCTGTAACTCTGTGAGATGATTTCACAGAACACAAAGAAGTTTCTCAGAAAGCTTCTTTCTCTTTGTTATCGGAGGATATTTCCTTTGGCCCTAAGGTCTTCAAAGGGATCCGAAATATCTGTTCTCAGATTCCACAGAAAGAAGGCTAGCAAAGAGATCTACGAAACACACATATAACTCTGTGAGATGAATTCACAGAACACTAAGCAGTTTCTCAGAAAGCTTCTTTCCAGATTTCATCTGAGGATATTTCCTTTTTCACCATAGACCTCTAAGGGCTTCCAAATATCACTTTGCCAATTCCACAAGAACTGTCTTAGCGAAAGTCTTCTTGAGGGGAAAGCTGTAACTCTGTGAGATGATTTCACAGAACACAAAGAAGTTTCTCAGAAAGCTTGTTTCTCTTTGTTATCGGAGGATATTTCCTTTTACCCTATAATCTTCAAAGAGATCCGAAATATCTGTTCTCAGATTCCACAGAAAGAAGGCTAGCAAAGAGATCTACGAAACACACATATAACTCTGTGAGATGAATTCACAGAACACTAAGCAGTTTCTCAGAAAGCTTCTTTCCAGATTTCATCTGAGGATATTTCCTTTTTCACCATAGCCCTCTATGGGCTTCCAAATATCACTTTGCCAATTCCACAAGAACTGTCTTAGCGAAAGGCTTCTTGAGGGGAAAGCTGTAACTCTGTGAGATGATTTCTCAGAACACAAAGAAGATTCTCAGAAAGCTTCTTTCTCTTTGTTATCGGAAGATATTTCCTTTGGCCCTATAGTCTTCAAACGGATCCGAAATATCTGTTTCAGATTCCACAGAAATAAGGCTAGCAAAGGGAACTACGAAACACACATATAACTCTGAGAGATGAATTCACAGATCACTAAGCAGTTTCTCAGAAAGCTTCTTTCCAGATTTCATCTGAGGATATTTCCTTTTTCACCATAGCCCTCTATGGGCTTCCAAATATCACTTTGCCAATTCCACAAGAACTGTCTTAGCGAAAGGCTTCTTGAGGGGAAAGCTGTAACTCTGTGAGATGATTTCACAGAACACAAAGAAGATTCTCAGAAAGCTTCTTTCTCTTTGTTATCGGAAGATATTTCCTTTGGCCCTATAGTCTTCAAACGGATCCGAAATATCTGTTCTCAGATTCCACAGAAAGAAGGTTAGCAAAGAGATCCACGAAATACAGATGTAACTCTGTGAGATGAATTCACAGAACACTAAGCAGTTTCTCAGAAAGCTTCTTTCCAGATTTCATCTGAGGATATTTCCTTTTTCTCCATAGCCCTCTAAGGGCTTCCAAATATCACTTTGCCAATTCCACAAGAACTGTCTTAGCGAAAGGCTTCTTGTGGGGAAAGCTATAACTCTGTGAGATGATTTCACAGAACACAAAGAAGTTTCTCAGAAAGCTTCTTTCTCTTTGTTATCGGAGGATATTTCCTTTGGCCCTATAGTCTTCAAAGGGATCCGAAATATCTGTTCTCAGATTCCACAGAAATAAGGCTAGCAAGGAGATCTACGAAACACAGATGTAAATCTGTGAGATGAATTCACAGAACACTAAGCAGTTTCTCAGAAAGTTTCTTTCCAAATTTCATCTGAGGATAATTCCTTTTTCACCATAGCCCTCTATGGCCTCCCAAATATCACTTTGCAATTCCACAAGAACTGTCTTAGCGAAAGGCTTCTTGAGGGGAAAGCTGTGACTCTGTGAGATGATTTCACCGAACACAAAGAAGTTTCTCAGAAAGCTTCTTTCTCTTTGTTATCGGAGGATATTTCCTTTGGCCCTACAGTCTTCAAAGGGATCCGAAATATCTGTTCTCAGATTCCACAGACATAAGGCTAGCAAAGAGATCTACGAAACACAGATGTAACTCTGTGAGATGAATTCACAGAACAATAAGCAGTTTCTCAGAAAGCTTCTTTCCAGATTTCATCTGAGGATATTTCCTTTTTCACCATAGCCCTCTAAGGGCTTCCAAATATCACTTTGCCAATTCCACAAGAACTGTCTTAGCGAAAGGCTTCTTGAGGGGAAAGCTGTAACTCTGTGAGATGATTTCACCGAACACAAAGAAGTTTCTCAGAAAGCTTCTTTCTCTTTGTTATCGGAGGATATTTCCTTTGGCCCTATAGTCTTCAAAGGGATCCGAAATATCTGTTCTCAGATTCCACAGAAATAAGGCTAGCAAGGAGATCTACGAAACACAGTTGTAACTCTGTGAGATGAACTCACAGAACACTAAGCAGTTTCTCAGAAAGCTTCTTTCCAGATTTCATCTGAGGATATTTCCTTTTTCACCATAGCCCTCTATGGGCTTCCAAATATCACTTTGCCAATTCCACAAGAACTGTCTTAGCAAAAGGCTTCTTGAGGGGAAAGCTGTAACTCTGTGAGATGATTTCACAGAACACAAAGAAGTTTCTCAGAAAGCTTCTTTCTCTTTGTCATCGGAGGATATTTCCTTTGGCCCTATAGTCTTCAAAGGGATCCGAAATATCTGTTCTCAGATTCCACAGAAATAAGGCTAGCCAAGAGATCCACGAAATACAGATGTAACTCTGTGAGATGAATTCACAGAACACTAAGCAGTTTCTCAGAAAGCTTCTTTCCAGATTTCATCTGAGGATATTTCCTTTTTCACCATAGCCCGCTAAGGGCTTCCAAATATCACTTTGCCAATTCCACAAGAACTGTCTTAGTGAAAGGCTTCTTGAGGGGAAGGCTGTAACTCTGTGAGATGATTTCACAGAACACAAAGAAGTTTCTCAGAAAGCTTCTTTCTCTTTGTTATCGGAGGATATTTCCTTTGGCCCTAAGGTCTTCAAAGGGATCCGAAATATCTGTTCTCAGATTCCACAGAAAGAAGGCTAGCAAAGAGATCTACGAAACACACATATAACTCTGTGAGATGAATTCACAGAACACTAAGCAGTTTCTCAGAAAGCTTCTTTCCAGATTTCATCTGAGGATATTTCCTTTTTCACCATAGACCTCTAAGGGCTTCCAAATATCACTTTGCCAATTCCACAAGAACTGTCTTAGCGAAAGGCTTCTTGAGGGGAAAGCTGTAACTCTGTGAGATGATTTCACAGAACACAAAGAAGTTTCTCAGAAAGCTTCTTTCTCTTTGTTATCGGAGGATATTTCCTTTTGCCCTATAATCTTCAAAGAGATCCGAAATATCTGTTCTCAGATTCCACAGAAAGAAGGCTAGCAAAGAGATCTACGAAACACACATATAACTCTGTGAGATGAATTCACAGAACACTAAGCAGTTTCTCAGAAAGCTTCTTTCCAGATTTCATCTGAGGATATTTCCTTTTTCACCATAGCCCTCTATGGGCTTCCAAATATCACTTTGCCAATTCCACAAGAACTGTCTTAGCGAAAGGCTTCTTGAGGGGAAAGCTGTAACTCTGTGAGATGATTTCTCAGAACACAAAGAAGATTCTCAGAAAGCTTCTTTCTCTTTGTTATCGGAAGAGATTTCCTTTGGCCCTATAGTCTTCAAACGGATCCGAAATATCTGTTTCAGATTCCACAGAAATAAGGCTAGCAAAGGGAACTACGAAACACACATATAACTCTGAGAGATGAATTCACAGATCACTAAGCAGTTTCTCAGAAAGCTTCTTTCCAGATTTCATCTGAGGATATTTCCTTTTTCACCATAGCCCTCTATGGGCTTCCAAATATCACTTTGCCAATTCCACAAGAACTGTCTTAGCGAAAGGCTTCTTGAGGGGAAAGCTGTAACTCTGTGAGATGATTTCACAGAACACAAAGAAGATTCTCAGAAAGCTTCTTTCTCTTTGTTATCGGAAGATATTTCCTTTGGCCCTATAGTCTTCAAACGGATCCGAAATATCTGTTCTCAGATTCCACAGAAAGAAGGTTAGCAAAGAGATCCACGAAATACAGATGTAACTCTGTGAGATGAATTCACAGAACACTAAGCAGTTTCTCAGAAAGCTTCTTTCCAGATTTCATCTGAGGATATTTCCTTTTTCTCCATAGCCCTCTAAGGGCTTCCAAATATCACTTTGCCAATTCCACAAGAACTGTCTTAGCGAAAGGCTTCTTGTGGGGAAAGCTATAACTCTGTGAGATGATTTCACAGAACACAAAGAAGTTTCTCAGAAAGCTTCTTTCTCTTTGTTATCGGAGGATATTTCCTTTGGCCCTATAGTCTTCAAAGGGATCCGAAATATCTGTTCTCAGATTCCACAGAAATAAGGCTAGCAAGGAGATCTACGAAACACAGATGTAACTCTGTGAGATGAATTCACAGAACACTAAGCAGTTTCTCAGAAAGTTTCTTTCCAGATTTCATCTGAGGATAATTCTTTTTTCACCATAGCCCTCTATGGCCTCCCAAATATCACTTTGCAATTCCACAAGAACTGTCTTAGCGAAAGGCTTCTTGAGGGGAAAGCTGTGACTCTGTGAGATGATTTCACCGAACACAAAGAAGTTTCTCAGAAAGCTTCTTTCTCTTTGTTATCGGAGGATATTTCCTTTGGCCCTACAGTCTTCAAAGGGATCCGAAATATCTGTTCTCAGATTCCACAGACATAAGGCTAGCAAAGAGATCTACGAAACACAGATGTAACTCTGTGAGATGAATTCACAGAACAATAAGCAGTTTCTCAGAAAGCTTCTTTCCAGATTTCATCTGAGGATATTTCCTTTTTCACCATAGCCCTCTAAGGGCTTCCAAATATCACTTTGCCAATTCCACAAGAACTGTCTTAGCGAAAGGCTTCTTGAGGGGAAAGCTGTAACTCTGTGAGATGATTTCACCGAACACAAAGAAGTTTCTCAGAAAGCTTCTTTCTCTTTGTTATCGGAGGATATTTCCTTTGGCCCTATAGTCTTCAAATGGATCCGAAATATCTGTTCTCAGATTCCACAGAAATAAGGCTAGCAAAGAGATCTACGAAACACAGTTGTAACTCTGTGAGATGAACTCACAGAACACTAAGCAGTTTCTCAGAAAGCTTCTTTCCAGATTTCATCTGAGGATATTTCCTTTTTCACCATAGCCCTCTATGGGCTTCCAAATATCACTTTGCCAATTCCACAAGAACTGTCTTAGCAAAAGGCTTCTTGAGGGGAAAGCTGTAACTCTGTGAGATGATTTCACAGAACACAAAGAAGTTTCTCAGAAAGCTTCTTTCTCTTTGTTATCGGAGGATATTTCCTTTGGCCCTATGGTCTTCAAAGGGATCCGAAATATCTGTTCTCAGATTCCACAGAAAGAAGGCTAGCAAAGAGATCCGCGAAATACAGATGTAACTCTGTGAGATGAATTAACAGAACACTAAGCAGTTTCTCAGAAAGCTTCTTTTCAGATTTCATCTGAGGATATTTCCTTTTTCACCATAGCCCTCTATGGGCTTCCAAATATCACTTTGCCAATTCCACAAAAACTGTCTTAGCGAAAGGCTTCTTGAGGGGAAAGCTGTAACTCTGTGAGATGATTTCACAGAACACAAGGAAGTTTCTTAGAAATCTTCTTTCTCTTTGTTATCGGAGGATATTTCCTTTGGCCCTATAGTCTTCAAAGGGATCCGAAATATCTGTTCTCAGATTCCAGAGAAAGAAGGCTAGCAAAGAGATCCACGAAATACAGATGTATCTCTGTGATATGAATTCACAGAAAAATAAGCAGTTTCTCAGAGAGCTTCTTTCCAGATTTCATCTGAGGATATTTCCTTTTTCACCATAGCCCTCTATGGGCTTCCAAATATCACTTTGCCAATTCCACAAGAACTCTCTTATCGAAAGGCTTCTTGAGGGGAAAGCTGTAACTCTGTGAGATGATTTCTCAGAACACAAAGAAGATTCTCAGAAAGCTTCTTTCTCTTTGTTATCGGAAGAGATTTCCTTTGGCCCTATAGTCTTCAAACGGATCCGAAATATCTGTTTCAGATTCCACAGAAATAAGGCTAGCAAAGGGAACTACGAAACACACATATAACTCTGAGAGATGAATTCACAGATCACTAAGCACTTTCTCAGAAAGCTTCTTTCCAGATTTCATCTGAGGATATTTCCTTTTTCACCATAGCCCTCTATGGGCTTCCAAATATCACTTTGCCAATTCCACAAGAACTGTCTTAGCGAAAGGCTTCTTGAGGGGAAAGCTGTAACTCTGTGAGATGATTTCACAGAACACAAAGAAGATTCTCAGAAAGCTTCTTTCTCTTTGTTATCGGAAGATATTTCCTTTGGCCCTATAGTCTTCAAACGGATCCGAAATATCTGTTCTCAGATTCCACAGAAAGAAGGTTAGCAAAGAGATCCACGAAATACAGATGTAACTCTGTGAGATGAATTCACAGAACACTAAGCAGTTTCTCAGAAAGCTTCTTTCCAGATTTCATCTGAGGATATTTCCTTTTTCTCCATAGCCCTCTAAGGGCTTCCAAATATCACTTTGCCAATACCACAAGAACTGTCTTAGCGAAAGGCTTCTTGTGGGGAAAGCTATAACTCTGTGAGATGATTTCACAGAACACAAAGAAGTTTCTCAGAAAGCTTCTTTCTCTTTGTTATCGGAGGATATTTCCTTTGGCCCTATAGTCTTCAAAGGGATCCGAAATATCTGTTCTCAGATTCCACAGAAATAAGGCTAGCAAGGAGATCTACGAAACACAGATGTAAATCTGTGAGATGAATTCACAGAACACTAAGCAGTTTCTCAGAAAGTTTCTTTCCAGATTTCATCTGAGGATAATTCTTTTTTCACCATAGCCCTCTATGGCCTCCCAAATATCACTTTGCAATTCCACAAGAACTGTCTTAGCGAAAGGCTTCTTGAGGGGAAAGCTGTGACTCTGTGAGATGATTTCACCGAACACAAAGAAGTTTCTCAGAAAGCTTCTTTCTCTTTGTTATCGGAGGATATTTCCTTTGGCCCTACAGTCTTCAAAGGGATCCGAAATATCTGTTCTCAGATTCCACAGACATAAGGCTAGCAAAGAGATCTACGAAACACAGATGTAACTCTGTGAGATGAATTCACAGAACAATAAGCAGTTTCTCAGAAAGCTTCTTTCCAGATTTCATCTGAGGATATTTCCTTTTTCACCATAGCCCTCTAAGGGCTTCCAAATATCACTTTGCCAATTCCACAAGAACTGTCTTAGCGAAAGGCTTCTTGAGGGGAAAGCTGTAACTCTGTGAGATGATTTCACCGAACACAAAGAAGTTTCTCAGAAAGCTTCTTTCTCTTTGTTATCGGAGGATATTTCCTTTGGCCCTATAGTCTTCAAAGGGATCCGAAATATCTGTTCTCAGATTCCACAGAAATAAGGCTAGCAAAGAGATCTACGAAACACAGTTGTAACTCTGTGAGATGAACTCACAGAACACTAAGCAGTTTCTCAGAAAGCTTCTTTCCAGATTTCATCTGAGGATATTTCCTTTTTCACCATAGCCCTCTATGGGCTTCCAAATATCACTTTGCCAATTCCACAAGAACTGTCTTAGCGAAAGGCTTCTTGAGGGGAAAGCTGTAACTCTGTGAGATGATTTCACCGAACACAAAGAAGTTTCTCAGAAAGCTTCTTTCTCTTTGTTATCGGAGGATATTTCCTTTTGCCCTATAGTCTTCAAAGGGATCCGAAATATCTGCTCTCAGATTCCACAGAAATAAGGCTAGCAAAGAGATCTACGAAACACAGATGTAACTCTGTGAGATGAATTCACAGAACAATAAGCAGTTTCTCAGAAAGCTTCTTTCAAGATTTCATCTGAGGATATTTCCTTTTTCACCATAGCCCTCTATGGGCTTCCAAATATCACTTTGCCAATTCCACAAGAACTGTCTTAGCGAAAGGCTTCTTGAGGGGAAAGCTGTAACTCTGTGAGATTATTTCACAGAACACAAAGAAGTTTCTCAGAAAGCTTCTTTCTCTTTGTTATCGGAGGATATTTCCTTTGGCCCTATGGTCTTCAAAGGGATCCGAAATATCTGTTCTCAGATTCCACAAAAAGAAGGCTAGCAAAGAGATCTACGAAACACACATAAAACTCTGTGAGATGAATTCACAGAACACTAAGTAGTTTCTCAGAAAGCTTCTTTCCAGATTTCATCTGAGGATATTTCCTTTTTCACCATAGCCCTCTAAGGGCTTCCAAATATCACTTTGCCAATTCCACAAGAACTGTCTTAGCGAAAGGCTTCTTGAGGGGAAAGCTGTAACTCTGTGAGATGATTTCACAGAACACAAAGAAGTTTCTCAGAAAGCTTCTTTCTCTTTGTTATCGGAGGATATTTCCTTTGGCCCAATGATCTTCAAAGGGATCCGAAATATCTGTTCTCAGATTCCACAGAAAGAAGGCTAGCAAAGAGATCCACGAAATACAGATGTAACTCTGTGAGATGAATTAACAGAACACTAAGCAGTTTCTCAGAAAGCTTCTTTCCAGATTTCATCTGAGGATATTTCCTTTTTCACCATAGCCCTCTATGGGCTTCCAAATATCACTTTGTCAATTCCACAAAAACTGTCTTAGCGAAAGGCTTCTTGAGGGGAAAGCTGTAACTCTGTGAGATGATTTCACAGAACACAAGGAAGTTTCTTAGAAATCTTCTTTCTCTTTGTTATCGGAGGATATTTCCTTTGGCCCTATAGTCTTCAAAGGGATCCGAAATATCTGTTCTCAGATTCCACAGAAAGAAGGCTAGCAAAGATCCACGAAATACAGATGTAACACTGTGAGATGAATTCACAGAACACTAAGCAGTTTCTCAGAAAGCTTCTTTCCAGATTTCATCTGAGGATATTTCCTTTTTCACCATAGCCCTCTATGGGCTTCCAAATATCACTTTGCCAATTCCACAACAACTGTCTTAGCGAAAGGCTTCTTGAGGGGAAAGCTATAACTCTGTGAGATTATTTCACAGAACACAAAGAAGTTTCTCAGAAAGCTTCTTTCTCTTTGTTATCGGAGGATATTTCCTTTGGCCCTATAGTCTTCAAAGGGATCCGAAATATCTGTTCTCAGATTCCACAGAAATAAGGCTAGCAAGGAGATCTACGAAACACAGATGTAAATCTGTGAGATGAATTCACAGAACACTAAGCAGTTTCTCAGAAAGTTTCTTTCCAGATTTCATCTGAGGATAATTCCTTTTTCACCATAGCCCTCTATGGGCTCCCAAATATCACTTTGCCAATTCCACAAGAACTGTCTTAGCGAAAGGCTTCTTGAGGGGAAAGCTGTAACTCTGTGAGATGATTTCACCGAACACAAAGAACTTTCTCAGAAAGCTTCTTTCTCTTTGTTATCGGAGGATATTTCCTTTGGCCCTATATTCTTCAAAGGGATCCGAAATATCTGTTCTCAGATTCCACAGACATTAGGCTAGCAAAGAGATCTACGAAACACAGATGTAACTCTTTGAGATGAATTCACAGAACAATAAGCAGTTTCTCAGAAAGCTTCTTTCCAGATTTCATCTGAGGATATTTCCTTTTTCACCATAGCCCTCTAAGGGCTTCCAAATATCACTTTGCCAATTCCACAAGAACTGTCTTAGCGAAAGGCTTCTTGAGGGGAAAGCTGTAACTCTGTGAGATGATTTCACCGAACACAAAGAAGTTTCTCAGAAAGCTTCTTTCTCTTTGTTATCGGAGGATATTTCCTTTGGCCCTATAGTCTTCAAAGGGATCCGAAATATCTGTTCTCAGATTCCACAGAAAGAAGGCTAGAAAAGAGATCTACGAAACACAGTTGTAACTCTGTGAGATGAACTCACAGAACACTAAGCAGTTTCTCAGAAAGCTTCTTTCCAGATTTCATCTGAGGATATTTCCTTTTTCACCATAGCCCTCTATGGGCTTCCAAATATCACTTTGCCAATTCCACAAGAACTGTCTTAGCAAAAGGCTTCTTGAGGGGAAAGCTGTAACTCTGTGAGATGATTTCACAGAACACAAAGAAGTTTCTCGGAAAGCTTCTTTCTCTTTGTTATCGGAGGATATTTCTTTTGGCCCTATAGTCTTCAAAGGGATCCGAAATATCTCTACTCAGATTCCACAGAAAGAAGGCTAGCAAAGAGATCTACGAAACACAGATGTAACTGTGTGAGATGAATTCACAGAACACTAAGGAGTTTCTCAGAAAGCTTCTTTCCAGATTTCATCTGAGGATATTTCCTTTTTCACCATAGCCCTCTATGGGCTTCCAAATATCACTTTGCCAATTCCACAAGAACTGTCTTAGCGAAAGGCTTCTTGAGGGGAAACCTGTAACTCTGTGAGATGATTTCACAGAACACAAAGGAGTTTCTCAGAAAGCTTCTTTCTCTTTGTTATCGGTGGATATTTCCTTTGGCCCTATAGTCTTCAAAGGGATCCGAAATATCTGTTCTCAGATTCCACAGAAATAAGGCTAGCAAAGAGATCCACGATATCCGATGTAACTCTGTGAGTGGAAGTCACACATCACAGAGCAGTTTCTCAGAAAGCTTCTTTCCAGATTTCATCTGAGGATATTTCCTTTTCACCATAGCCCTCTATGGGCTTCCAAATATCATTTTGCCAATTCCACCAGAACTGTCTTAGCGAAAGGCTTCTTGAGGGGAAAGCTGTAACTCTGTGAGATGATTTCACAGAACACAAAGGAGTTTCTCAGAAAGCTTCTTTCTCTTTGTTATCGGAGGATATTTCCTTTTGCCCTATAGTCTTCAAAGGGATCCGAAATATCTGCTCTCAGATTCCACAGAAAGAAGGCTAGCAAAGAGATCCACGAAATACAGATGTAACTCTGTGAGATGAACTCACAGAACACTAAGCAGTTTCTCAGAAAGCTTCTTTCCAGATTTCATCTGAGGATATTTCCTTTTTCACCATAGCCCTCTATGGGCTCCCAAATATCACTTTGCCAATTCCACAAGAACTGTCTTAGCGAAAGGCTTCTTGAGGGGAAAGCTGTAACTCTGTGAGATGATTTCACCGAACACAAAGAAGTTTCTCAGAAAGCTTCTTTCTCTTTGTTATCGGAGGATATTTCCTTTTGCCCTATAGTCTTCAAAGGGATCCGAAATATCTGCTCTCAGATTCCACAGAAATAAGGCTAGCAAAGAGATCTACGAAACACAGATGTAACTCTGTGAGATGAATTCACAGAACAATAAGCAGTTTCTCAGAAAGCTTCTTTCCAGATTTCATCTGAGGATATATCCTTTTTCACCATAGCCCTCTATGGGCTTCCAAATATCACTTTGCCAATTCCACAAGAACTGTCTTAGCGAAAGGCTTCTTGAGGGGAAAGCTGTAACTCTGTGAGATGATTTCACCGAACACAAAGAAGTTTCTCGGAAAGCTTCTTTCTCTTTGTTATCGGAGGATATTTCCTTTGGCCCAATGGTCTTCAAAGGGATCCGAAATATCTGTTCTCAGATTCCACAGAAAGAAGGCTAGCAAAGAGATCCACGAAATACAGATGTAACTCTGTGAGATGAATTAACAGAACACTAAGCAGTTTCTCAGAAAGCTTCTTTCCAGATTTCATCTGAGGATATTTCCTTTTTCACCATAGCCCTCTATGGGCTTCCAAATATCACTTTGCCAATTCCACAAGAACTGTCTTAGCGAAAGGCTTCTTGAGGGGAAAGCTGTAACTCTGTGAGATGATTTCACAGAACACAAAGAAGATTCTCAGA
The DNA here is from genome assembly GCF_043159975.1 of Macaca nemestrina. Lineage (NCBI taxonomy): Eukaryota > Metazoa > Chordata > Mammalia > Primates > Cercopithecidae > Macaca > Macaca nemestrina. Next base: position 96,879,120 of record NC_092134.1, read on the forward strand.
AAGCTTCTTTCTCTTTGTTATCGGAAGATATTTCCTTTGGCCCTACAGTCTTCAAAGGGATCCGAAATATCTGTTCTCAGATTCCACAGAAAGAAGGTTAGCAAAGAGATCCACGAAATACAGATGTAACTCTGTGAGAAGAATACACAGAACACTAAGCAGTTTCTCAGAAAGCTTCTTTCCAGATTTCATCTGAGGATATTTCCTTTTTCGCCATAGCCCTCTATGGGCTTCCAAATATCACTTTGCCAATTCCAAAAGAACTGTCTTAGCGAAAGGCTTCTTGAGGGGAAAGCTGTAACTCTGTGAGATGATTTCACAGAACACAAAGAAGTTTCTCAGAAAGCTTCTTTCTCTTTGTTATCGGAGGATATTTCCTTTGGCCCTATAGTCTTCAAAGGGATCCGAAATATCTGTTCTCAGATTCCACAGAAATAAGGCAAGCAAGGAGATCTACGAAACACAGATGTAACTCTGTGAGATGAATTCACAGAACACTAAGCACTTTCTCAGAAAGTTTCTTTCCAGATTTCATCTGAGGATAATTCCTTTTTCACCATAGACCTCTATGGGCTTCCAAATATCACTTTGCCAATTCCACAAGAACTGTCTTAGCGAAAGGCTTCTTGAGGGGAAAGCTGTAACTCTGTGAGATGATTTCACAGAACACAAAGAAGTTTCTCAGAAAGCTTCTTTCTCTTTGTTATCGGAGGATATTTCCTTTGGCCTTATGGTCTTCAAAGGGATCCGAAATATCTGTTCTCAGATTCCACAGAAGTAAGGCTAGCAAAGAGATCCACGATATCCGATGTAACTCTGTGAGTGGAAGTCACACATCACAGAGCAGTTTCTCAGAAAGCTTCTTTCCAGATTTCATCTGAGGATATTTCCTTTTCACCATAGCCCTCTATGGGCTTCCAAATATCATTTTGCCAATTCCACCAGAACTGTCTTAGCGAAAGGCTTCTTTAGGGGAAAGCTGTAACTCTGTGAGATGATTTCACAGAACACAAAGGAGTTTCTCAGAAAGCTTCTTTCTCTTTGTTATCGGAGGATATTTCCTTTGGCCCTATAGTCTTCAAAGGGATCCGAAATATCTGTTCTCAGATTCCACAGAAAGAAGGCTAGCAAAGAGATCCACGAAATACAGATGTAACTCTGTGAGATGAACTCACAGAACACTAAGCAGTTTCTCAGAAAGCTTCTTTCCAGATTTCATCTGAGGATATTTCCTTTTTCACCATAGCCCTCTATGGGCTTCCAAATATCACTTTGCGAATCCCAGAAGAACTGTCTTAGCGAAAGTTTTCTTGAGGAGAAAGCTGTAACTCTGTGAGATGATTTCACAGAACACAAAGAAGTTTCTCAGAAAGCTTCTCTCTCTTTGTTATCGGAGGATATTTCCTTTGGCCCTTTAGTCTTCAAAGGGATCCGAAATATCTGTTCTCAGATTCCACAGCAATAAGGCTAGCAAGGAGATCTATGAAACACACATGTAACTCTGTGAGATGAATTCACAGAACACTAGGCAGTTTCTCAGAAAGTTTCTTTCCAGATTTCATCTGAGGATATTTCCTTTTTCACCATAGCCCTCTATGGGCTTCCAAATATCACTTTGCCAATTCCACAAGAACTGTCTTAGCGAAAGGCTTCTTGAGGGGAAAGCTGTAACTCTGTGAGATGATTTCACCGAACACAAAGAAGTTTCTCAGAAAGCTTCTTTCTCTTTGTTATCGGAGGATATTTCCTTTTGCCCTATAGTCTTCAAAGGGATCCGAAATATCTGCTCTCAGATTCCACAGAAATAAGGCTAGCAAAGTGATCTACGAAACACAGATGTAACTCTGTGAGATGAATTCACAGAACAATAAGCAGTTTCTCAAAAAGCTTCTTTCCAGATTTCATCTGAGGATATTTCCTTTTTCACCATAGCCCTCTATGGGCTTCCAAATATCACTTTGCCAATTCCACAAGAACTGTCTTAGCGAAAGGCTTCTTGAGGGGAAAGCTGTAACTCTGTGAGATGATTTCACCGAACACAAAGAAGTTTCTCGGAAAGCTTCTTTCTCTTTGTTATCGGAGGATATTTCCTTTGGCCCAATGGTCTTCAAAGGGATCCGAAATATCTGTTCTCAGATTCCACAGAAAGAAGGCTAGCAAAGAGATCCACGAAATACAGATGTAACTCTGTGAGATGAATTAACAGAACACTAAGCAGTTTCTCAGAAAGCTTCTTTCCAGATTTCATCTGAGGATATTTCCTTTTTCACCATAGCCCTCTATGGGCTTCCAAATATCACTTTGCCAATTCCACAAGAACTGTCTTAGCGAAAGGCTTCTTGAGGGGAAAGCTGTAACTCTGTGAGATGATTTCACAGAACACAAAGAAGTTTCTCAGAAAGCTTCTTTCTCTTTGTTATCGGAGGATATTTCCTTTGACCCTCTGGTCTTCAAAGGGATCCGAAATATCTGTTCTCAGATTCCACAAAAAGAAGGCTAGCAAAGAGATCTACGAAACACACATAAAACTCTGTGAGATGAATTCACAGAACACTAAGTAGTTTCTCAGAAAGCTTCTTTCCAGATTTCATCTGAGGATATTTCCTTTTTCACCATAGCCCTCTAAGGGCTTCCAAATATCACTTTGCCAATTCCACAAGAACTGTCTTAGCGAAAGGCTTCTTGAGGGGAAAGCTGTAACTCTGTGAGATGATTTCACAGAACACAAAGAAGTTTCTCAGAAAGCTTCTTTCTCTTTGTTATCGGAGGATATTTCCTTTGGCCCAATGGTCTTCAAAGGGATCCGAAATATCTGTTCTCAGATTCCACAGAAAGAAGGCTAGCAAAGAGATCCACGAAATACAGATGTAACTCTGTGAGATGAATTAACAGAACACTAAGCAGTTTCTCAGAAAGCTTCTTTCCAGATTTCATCTGAGGATATTTCCTTTTTCACCATAGCCCTCTATGGGCTTCCAAATATCACTTTGTCAATTCCACAAAAACTGTCTTAGCGAAAGGCTTCTTGAGGGGAAAGCTGTAACTCTGTGAGATGATTTCACAGAACACAAGGAAGTTTCTTAGAAATCTTCTTTCTCTTTGTTATCGGAGGATATTTCCTTTGGCCCTATAGTCTTCAAAGGGATCCGAAATATCTGTTCTCAGATTCCACAGAAAGAAGGCTAGCAAAGATCCACGAAATACAGATGTAACACTGTGAGATGAATTCACAGAACACTAAGCAGTTTCTCAGAAAGCTTCTTTCCAGATTTCATCTGAGGATATTTCCTTTTTCACCATAGCCCTCTATGGGGTTCCAAATATCACTTTGCCAATTCCACAAGAACTGTCTTAGCGAAAGGCTTCTTGAGGGGAAAGCTGTAACTCTGTGAGATGATTTCACAGAACACAAAGAAGTTTCTCAGAAAGCTTCTTTCTCTTTGTTATCGGAGGATATTTCCTTTGGCCCTATAGTCTTCAAAGGGATCCGAAATAGCTGTTCTCAGATTCCACAGAAAGAAGGCTAGCAAAGAGATCTACTAAACACAGATGTAACTCTGTGAGATGAATTCACAGAACACTAAGCAGTTTCTCAGAAAGCTTCTTTCCAGATTTCATCTGAGGATATTTCCTTTTTCACCATAGCCCTCTATGGGCTTCCAAATATCACTTTGCCAATTCCACAAGAACTGTCTTAGCGAAAGGCTTCTTGAGGGGAAAGCTGTAACTCTGTGAGATGATTTCACAGAACACAAAGAAGATTCTCAGAAAGCTTCTTTCTCTTTGTTATCGGAGGATATTTCCTTTGGCCCTATATTCTTCAAAGGGATCCGAAATATCTGTTCTCAGATTCCACAGAAATAAGGCTAGCAAAGAGATCTACGAAACACAGTTGTAACTCTGTGAGATGAATTCAGAGAACACTAAGCAGTTTCTCAGAAAGCTTCTTTCCAGATTTCATCTGAGGATATTTCCTTTTTCACCATAGCCCTCAAAGGGCTTCCAAATATCACTATGCCCATTCCACAAGAACTGTCTTAGCGAAAGGATTCTTGAGGGGAAAGCTGTAACTCTGTGAGATGATTTCTCAGAACACAAAGAAGTTTCTCAGAAAGCTTCTTTCTCTTTGTTATCGGAGGATATTTCCTTTGGCCCTATAGTGTTCAAAGGGATCCGAAATATCTGTTCTCAGATTCCACAGAAATAAGGCTAGCAAAGAGATCTACGAAACACAAATATAACTCTGTGAGATGAATTCACAGATCACTAAGCAGTTTCTCAGAAAGATTCTTTCCAGATTTCATCTGAGTATATTTCCTTTTCCACCATAGCCCTCTAAGGGCTTCCAAATATCACTTTGCCAATTCCACAAGAACTGTCTTAGCGAAAGGCTTCTTGAGGGGAAAGCTGTAACTCTGTGAGATGATTTCACAGAACACAAAGAAGATTCTCAGAAAGCTTCTTTCTCTTTGTTATCGGAAGATATTTCCTTTGGCCCTATAGTCTTCAAAGGGATCCGAAATATCTGTTCTCAGATTCCACAGAAAGAAGGTTAGCAAAGAGATCCACGAAATACAGATGTAACTCTGTGAGATGAATTCACAGAACACTAAGCAGTTTCTCAGAAAGCTTCTTTCTGATTTCATCTGAGGATATTTCCTTTTTCGCCATAGCCCTCTATGGGCTTCCAAATATCACTTTGCCAATTCCACAAGAACTGTCTTAGCGAAAGGCTTCTTGAGGGGAAAGCTGTAACTCTGTGAGATGATTTCACAGAACACAAAGAAGTTTCTCAGAAAGCTTCTTTCTCTTTGTTATCGGAGGATATTTCCTTTGGCCCTATAGTCTTCAAAGGGATCCGAAATATCTGTTCTCAGATTCCACAGAAATAAGGCTAGCAAGGAGATCTACGAAACACAGATGTAACTCTGTGAGATGAATTCACAGAACACTAAGCAGTTTCTCAGAAAGTTTCTTTCCAGATTTCATCTGAGGATAATTCCTTTTTCACCATAGCCCTCTGTGGGCTCCCAAATATCACTTTGCCAATTCCACAAGAACTGTCTTAGCGAAAGGATTCTTGAGGGGAAAGCTGTAACTCTGTGAGATGATTTCACCGAACACAAAGAAGTTTCTCAGAAAGCTTCTTTCTCTTTGTTATCGGAGGATATTTCCTTTGGCCCTATAGTCTTCAAAGGGATCCGAAATATCTGTTCTCAGATTCCACAGACATAAGGCTAGCAAAGAGATCTACGAAACACAGATGTAACTCCGTGAGATGAATTCACAGAGCAATAAGCAGTTTCTCAGAAAGCTTCTTTCTAGATTTCATCTGAGGATATTTCCTTTTTCACCATAGCCCTCTAGGGGTTCCAAATATCACTTGGCCAATTCCACAAGAACTGTCTTAGCGAAAGGATTCTTGAGGGGAAAGCTGTAACTCTGTGAGATGATTTCACAGAACACAAAGAAGTTTCTCAGAAAGCTTCTTTCTCATTGTTATCGGAGGATATTTCCTTTGGCCTTATGGTCTTCAAAGGGATCCGAAATATCTGTTCTCAGATTCCACAGAAAGAAGGCTAGCAAAGAGATCTACGAAACACACATAAAACTCTGTGAGATGAATTCACGGAACACTAAGCAGTTTCTCAGAAAGCTTCTTTCCAGATTTCATCTGAGGATATTTCCTTTTTCACCATAGCCCTCTAAGGGCTTCCAAATATCACTTTGCCAATTCCACAAGAACTGTCTTAGCGAAAGGCTTCTTGAGGGGAAAGCTGTAACTCTGTGAGATGATTTCACAGAACACAAAGAAGTTTCTCAGAAAGCTTCTTTCTCTTTGTTATCGGAGGATATTTCCTTTGGCCCTATGGTCTTCATAGGGATCCGAAATATCTGTTCTCAGATTCCACAGAAAGAAGGCTAGCAAAGAGATCCAGAAATACAGATGTAACTCTGTGAGATGAATTAACAGAACACTAAGCAATTTCTAGAAAGCTTCTTTCCAGATATCATCTGAGGATATTTCCTTTTTCACCATAGCCCTCTATGGGCTTCCAAATATCACTTTGCCAATTCCACAGGAACTGTCTTATCGAAAGGCTTCTTGAGGGGAAAGCTGTAACTCTGTGAGATGATTTCACAGAACACAAAGAAGTTTCTCAGAAAGCTTCTTTCTCTTTGTCATCGGAGGATATTTCCTTTGGCCCTATAGTCTTCAAAGGGATCCGAAATATCTGTTCTCAGATTCCACAGAAATAAGGCTAGCCAAGAGATCCACGAAATACAGATGTAACTCTGTGAGATGAATTCACAGAACACTAAGCAGTTTCTCAGAAAGCTTCTTTCCAGATTTCATCTGAGGATATTTCCTTTTTCACCATAGCCCTCTAGGGGTTCCAAATATCACTTGGCCAATTCCACAAGAACTGTCTTAGCGAAAGGATTCTTGAGGGGAAAGCTGTAACTCTGTGAGATGATTTCACAGAACACAAAGAAGTTTCTCAGAAAGCTTCTTTCTCATTGTTATCGGAGGATATTTCCTTTGGCCTTATGGTCTTCAAAGGGATCCGAAATATCTGTTCTCAGATTCCACAGAAAGAAGGCTAGCAAAGAGATCTACGAAACACACATAAAACTCTGTGAGATGAATTCACGGAACACTAAGCAGTTTCTCAGAAAGCTTCTTTCCAGATTTCATCTGAGGATATTTCCTTTTTCACCATAGCCCTCTAAGGGCTTCCAAATATCACTTTGCCAATTCCACAAGAACTGTCTTAGCGAAAGGCTTCTTGAGGGGAAAGCTGTAACTCTGTGAGATGATTTCACAGAACACAAAGAAGTTTCTCAGAAAGCTTCTTTCTCTTTGTTATCGGAGGATATTTCCTTTGGCCCTATGGTCTTCATAGGGATCCGAAATATCTGTTCTCAGATTCCACAGAAAGAAGGCTAGCAAAGAGATCCAGAAATACAGATGTAACTCTGTGAGATGAATTAACAGAACACTAAGCAATTTCTAGAAAGCTTCTTTCCAGATATCATCTGAGGATATTTCCTTTTTCACCATAGCCCTCTATGGGCTTCCAAATATCACTTTGCCAATTCCACAGGAACTGTCTTATCGAAAGGCTTCTTGAGGGGAAAGCTGTAACTCTGTGAGATGATTTCACAGAACACAAAGAAGTTTCTCAGAAAGCTTCTTTCTCTTTGTCATCGGAGGATATTTCCTTTGGCCCTATAGTCTTCAAAGGGATCCGAAATATCTGTTCTCAGATTCCACAGAAATAAGGCTAGCCAAGAGATCCACGAAATACAGATGTAACTCTGTGAGATGAATTCACAGAACACTAAGCAGTTTCTCAGAAAGCTTCTTTCCAGATTTCATCTGAGGATATTTCCTTTTTCACCATAGCCCGCTAAGGGCTTCCAAATATCACTTTGCCAATTCCACAAGAACTGTCTTAGTGAAAGGCTTCTTGAGGGGAAGGCTGTAACTCTGTGAGATGATTTCACAGAACACAAAGAAGTTTCTCAGAAAGCTTCTTTCTCTTTGTTATCGGAGGATATTTCCTTTGGCCCTAAGGTCTTCAAAGGGATCCGAAATATCTGTTCTCAGATTCCACAGAAAGAAGGCTAGCAAAGAGATCTACGAAACACACATATAACTCTGTGAGATGAATTCACAGAACACTAAGCAGTTTCTCAGAAAGCTTCTTTCCAGATTTCATCTGAGGATATTTCCTTTTTCACCATAGCCCTCTATGGGCTTCCAAATATCACTTTGCCAATTCCACAAGAACTGTCTTAGCGAAAGGCTTCTTGAGGGGAAAGCTGTAACTCTGTGAGATGATTTCTCAGAACACAAAGAAGATTCTCAGAAAGCTTCTTTCTCTTTGTTATCGGAAGAGATTTCCTTTGGCCCTATAGTCTTCAAACGGATCCGAAATATCTGTTTCAGATTCCACAGAAATAAGGCTAGCAAAGGGAACTACGAAACACACATATAACTCTGAGAGATGAATTCACAGATCACTAAGCAGTTTCTCAGAAAGCTTCTTTCCAGATTTCATCTGAGGATATTTCCTTTTTCACCATAGCCCTCTATGGGCTTCCAAATATCACTTTGCCAATTCCACAAGAACTGTCTTAGCGAAAGGCTTCTTGAGGGGAAAGCTGTAACTCTGTGAGATGATTTCACAGAACACAAAGAAGATTCTCAGAAAGCTTCTTTCTCTTTGTTATCGGAAGATATTTCCTTTGGCCCTATAGTCTTCAAACGGATCCGAAATATCTGTTCTCAGATTCCACAGAAAGAAGGTTAGCAAAGAGATCCACGAAATACAGATGTAACTCTGTGAGATGAATTCACAGAACACTAAGCAGTTTCTCAGAAAGCTTCTTTCCAGATTTCATCTGAGGATATTTCCTTTTTCTCCATAGCCCTCTAAGGGCTTCCAAATATCACTTTGCCAATTCCACAAGAACTGTCTTAGCGAAAGGCTTCTTGTGGGGAAAGCTATAACTCTGTGAGATGATTTCACAGAACACAAAGAAGTTTCTCAGAAAGCTTCTTTCTCTTTGTTATCGGAGGATATTTCCTTTGGCCCTATAGTCTTCAAAGGGATCCGAAATATCTGTTCTCAGATTCCACAGAAATAAGGCTAGCAAGGAGATCTACGAAACACAGATGTAAATCTGTGAGATGAATTCACAGAACACTAAGCAGTTTCTCAGAAAGTTTCTTTCCAAATTTCATCTGAGGATAATTCCTTTTTCACCATAGCCCTCTATGGCCTCCCAAATATCACTTTGCAATTCCACAAGAACTGTCTTAGCGAAAGGCTTCTTGAGGGGAAAGCTGTGACTCTGTGAGATGATTTCACCGAACACAAAGAAGTTTCTCAGAAAGCTTCTTTCTCTTTGTTATCGGAGGATATTTCCTTTGGCCCTACAGTCTTCAAAGGGATCCGAAATATCTGTTCTCAGATTCCACAGACATAAGGCTAGCAAAGAGATCTACGAAACACAGATGTAACTCTGTGAGATGAATTCACAGAACAATAAGCAGTTTCTCAGAAAGCTTCTTTCCAGATTTCATCTGAGGATATTTCCTTTTTCACCATAGCCCTCTAAGGGCTTCCAAATATCACTTTGCCAATTCCACAAGAACTGTCTTAGCGAAAGGCTTCTTGAGGGGAAAGCTGTAACTCTGTGAGATGATTTCACCGAACACAAAGAAGTTTCTCAGAAAGCTTCTTTCTCTTTGTTATCGGAGGATATTTCCTTTGGCCCTATAGTCTTCAAAGGGATCCGAAATATCTGTTCTCAGATTCCACAGAAAGAAGGCTAGAAAAGAGATCTACGAAACACAGTTGTAACTCTGTGAGATGAACTCACAGAACACTAAGCAGTTTCTCAGAAAGCTTCTTTCCAGATTTCATCTGAGGATATTTCCTTTTTCACCATAGCCCTCTATGGGCTTCCAAATATCACTTTGCCAATTCCACAAGAACTGTCTTAGCAAAAGGCTTCTTGAGGGGAAAGCTGTAACTCTGTGAGATGATTTCACAGAACACAAAGAAGTTTCTCGGAAAGCTTCTTTCTCTTTGTTATCGGAGGATATTTCTTTTGGCCCTATAGTCTTCAAAGGGATCCGAAATATCTCTACTCAGATTCCACAGAAAGAAGGCTAGCAAAGAGATCTACGAAACACAGATGTAACTGTGTGAGATGAATTCACAGAACACTAAGGAGTTTCTCAGAAAGCTTCTTTCCAGATTTCATCTGAGGATATTTCCTTTTTCACCATAGCCCTCTATGGGCTTCCAAATATCACTTTGCCAATTCCACAAGAACTGTCTTAGCGAAAGGCTTCTTGAGGGGAAACCTGTAACTCTGTGAGATGATTTCACAGAACACAAAGGAGTTTCTCAGAAAGCTTCTTTCTCTTTGTTATCGGTGGATATTTCCTTTGGCCCTATAGTCTTCAAAGGGATCCGAAATATCTGTTCTCAGATTCCACAGAAATAAGGCTAGCAAAGAGATCCACGATATCCGATGTAACTCTGTGAGTGGAAGTCACACATCACAGAGCAGTTTCTCAGAAAGCTTCTTTCCAGATTTCATCTGAGGATATTTCCTTTTCACCATAGCCCTCTATGGGCTTCCAAATATCATTTTGCCAATTCCACCAGAACTGTCTTAGCGAAAGGCTTCTTGAGGGGAAAGCTGTAACTCTGTGAGATGATTTCACAGAACACAAAGGAGTTTCTCAGAAAGCTTCTTTCTCTTTGTTATCGGAGGATATTTCCTTTTGCCCTATAGTCTTCAAAGGGATCCGAAATATCTGCTCTCAGATTCCACAGAAAGAAGGCTAGCAAAGAGATCCACGAAATACAGATGTAACTCTGTGAGATGAACTCACAGAACACTAAGCAGTTTCTCAGAAAGCTTCTTTCCAGATTTCATCTGAGGATATTTCCTTTTTCACCATAGCCCTCTATGGGCTCCCAAATATCACTTTGCCAATTCCACAAGAACTGTCTTAGCGAAAGGCTTCTTGAGGGGAAAGCTGTAACTCTGTGAGATGATTTCACCGAACACAAAGAAGTTTCTCAGAAAGCTTCTTTCTCTTTGTTATCGGAGGATATTTCCTTTTGCCCTATAGTCTTCAAAGGGATCCGAAATATCTGCTCTCAGATTCCACAGAAATAAGGCTAGCAAAGAGATCTACGAAACACAGATGTAACTCTGTGAGATGAATTCACAGAACAATAAGCAGTTTCTCAGAAAGCTTCTTTCCAGATTTCATCTGAGGATATATCCTTTTTCACCATAGCCCTCTATGGGCTTCCAAATATCACTTTGCCAATTCCACAAGAACTGTCTTAGCGAAAGGCTTCTTGAGGGGAAAGCTGTAACTCTGTGAGATGATTTCACCGAACACAAAGAAGTTTCTCGGAAAGCTTCTTTCTCTTTGTTATCGGAGGATATTTCCTTTGGCCCAATGGTCTTCAAAGGGATCCGAAATATCTGTTCTCAGATTCCACAGAAAGAAGGCTAGCAAAGAGATCCACGAAATACAGATGTAACTCTGTGAGATGAATTAACAGAACACTAAGCAGTTTCTCAGAAAGCTTCTTTCCAGATTTCATCTGAGGATATTTCCTTTTTCACCATAGCCCTCTATGGGCTTCCAAATATCACTTTGCCAATTCCACAAGAACTGTCTTAGCGAAAGGCTTCTTGAGGGGAAAGCTGTAACTCTGTGAGATGATTTCACAGAACACAAAGAAGATTCTCAGAAAGCTTCTTTCTCTTTGTTATCGGAAGATATTTCCTTTGGCCCTACAGTCTTCAAAGGGATCCGAAATATCTGTTCTCAGATTCCACAGAAAGAAGGTTAGCAAAGAGATCCACGAAATACAGATGTAACTCTGTGAGAAGAATACACAGAACACTAAGCAGTTTCTCAGAAAGCTTCTTTCCAGATTTCATCTGAGGATATTTCCTTTTTCGCCATAGCCCTCTATGGGCTTCCAAATATCACTTTGCCAATTCCAAAAGAACTGTCTTAGCGAAAGGCTTCTTGAGGGGAAAGCTGTAACTCTGTGAGATGATTTCACAGAACACAAAGAAGTTTCTCAGAAAGCTTCTTTCTCTTTGTTATCGGAGGATATTTCCTTTGGCCCTATAGTCTTCAAAGGGATCCGAAATATCTGTTCTCAGATTCCACAGAAATAAGGCAAGCAAGGAGATCTACGAAACACAGATGTAACTCTGTGAGATGAATTCACAGAACACTAAGCACTTTCTCAGAAAGTTTCTTTCCAGATTTCATCTGAGGATAATTCCTTTTTCACCATAGACCTCTATGGGCTTCCAAATATCACTTTGCCAATTCCACAAGAACTGTCTTAGCGAAAGGCTTCTTGAGGGGAAAGCTGTAACTCTGTGAGATGATTTCACAGAACACAAAGAAGTTTCTCAGAAAGCTTCTTTCTCTTTGTTATCGGAGGATATTTCCTTTGGCCTTATGGTCTTCAAAGGGATCCGAAATATCTGTTCTCAGATTCCACAGAAGTAAGGCTAGCAAAGAGATCCACGATATCCGATGTAACTCTGTGAGTGGAAGTCACACATCACAGAGCAGTTTCTCAGAAAGCTTCTTTCCAGATTTCATCTGAGGATATTTCCTTTTCACCATAGCCCTCTATGGGCTTCCAAATATCATTTTGCCAATTCCACCAGAACTGTCTTAGCGAAAGGCTTCTTTAGGGGAAAGCTGTAACTCTGTGAGATGATTTCACAGAACACAAAGGAGTTTCTCAGAAAGCTTCTTTCTCTTTGTTATCGGAGGATATTTCCTTTGGCCCTATAGTCTTCAAAGGGATCCGAAATATCTGTTCTCAGATTCCACAGAAAGAAGGCTAGCAAAGAGATCCACGAAATACAGATGTAACTCTGTGAGATGAACTCACAGAACACTAAGCAGTTTCTCAGAAAGCTTCTTTCCAGATTTCATCTGAGGATATTTCCTTTTTCACCATAGCCCTCTATGGGCTTCCAAATATCACTTTGCGAATCCCAGAAGAACTGTCTTAGCGAAAGTTTTCTTGAGGAGAAAGCTGTAACTCTGTGAGATGATTTCACAGAACACAAAGAAGTTTCTCAGAAAGCTTCTTTCTCTTTGTTATCGGAGGATATTTCCTTTGGCCCTTTAGTCTTCAAAGGGATCCGAAATATCTGTTCTCAGATTCCACAGCAATAAGGCTAGCAAGGAGATCTATGAAACACACATGTAACTCTGTGAGATGAATTCACAGAACACTAGGCAGTTTCTCAGAAAGTTTCTTTCCAGATTTCATCTGAGGATATTTCCTTTTTCACCATAGCCCTCTATGGGCTTCCAAATATCACTTTGCCAATTCCACAAGAACTGTCTTAGCGAAAGGCTTCTTGAGGGGAAAGCTGTAACTCTGTGAGATGATTTCACCGAACACAAAGAAGTTTCTCAGAAAGCTTCTTTCTCTTTGTTATCGGAGGATATTTCCTTTTGCCCTATAGTCTTCAAAGGGATCCGAAATATCTGCTCTCAGATTCCACAGAAATAAGGCTAGCAAAGTGATCTACGAAACACAGATGTAACTCTGTGAGATGAATTCACAGAACAATAAGCAGTTTCTCAAAAAGCTTCTTTCCAGATTTCATCTGAGGATATTTCCTTTTTCACCATAGCCCTCTATGGGCTTCCAAATATCACTTTGCCAATTCCACAAGAACTGTCTTAGCGAAAGGCTTCTTGAGGGGAAAGCTGTAACTCTGTGAGATGATTTCACCGAACACAAAGAAGTTTCTCGGAAAGCTTCTTTCTCTTTGTTATCGGAGGATATTTCCTTTGGCCCAATGGTCTTCAAAGGGATCCGAAATATCTGTTCTCAGATTCCACAGAAAGAAGGCTAGCAAAGAGATCCACGAAATACAGATGTAACTCTGTGAGATGAATTAACAGAACACTAAGCAGTTTCTCAGAAAGCTTCTTTCCAGATTTCATCTGAGGATATTTCCTTTTTCACCATAGCCCTCTATGGGCTTCCAAATATCACTTTGCCAATTCCACAAGAACTGTCTTAGCGAAAGGCTTCTTGAGGGGAAAGCTGTAACTCTGTGAGATGATTTCACAGAACACAAAGAAGTTTCTCAGAAAGCTTCTTTCTCTTTGTTATCGGAGGATATTTCCTTTGACCCTCTGGTCTTCAAAGGGATCCGAAATATCTGTTCTCAGATTCCACAAAAAGAAGGCTAGCAAAGAGATCTACGAAACACACATAAAACTCTGTGAGATGAATTCACAGAACACTAAGTAGTTTCTCAGAAAGCTTCTTTCCAGATTTCATCTGAGGATATTTCCTTTTTCACCATAGCCCTCTAAGGGCTTCCAAATATCACTTTGCCAATTCCACAAGAACTGTCTTAGCGAAAGGCTTCTTGAGGGGAAAGCTGTAACTCTGTGAGATGATTTCACAGAACACAAAGAAGTTTCTCAGAAAGCTTCTTTCTCTTTGTTATCGGAGGATATTTCCTTTGGCCCAATGGTCTTCAAAGGGATCCGAAATATCTGTTCTCAGATTCCACAGAAAGAAGGCTAGCAAAGAGATCCACGAAATACAGATGTAACTCTGTGAGATGAATTAACAGAACACTAAGCAGTTTCTCAGAAAGCTTCTTTCCAGATTTCATCTGAGGATATTTCCTTTTTCACCATAGCCCTCTATGGGCTTCCAAATATCACTTTGTCAATTCCACAAAAACTGTCTTAGCGAAAGGCTTCTTGAGGGGAAAGCTGTAACTCTGTGAGATGATTTCACAGAACACAAGGAAGTTTCTTAGAAATCTTCTTTCTCTTTGTTATCGGAGGATATTTCCTTTGGCCCTATAGTCTTCAAAGGGATCCGAAATATCTGTTCTCAGATTCCACAGAAAGAAGGCTAGCAAAGATCCACGAAATACAGATGTAACACTGTGAGATGAATTCATAGAACACTAAGCAGTTTCTCAGAAAGCTTCTTTCCAGATTTCATCTGAGGATATTTCCTTTTTCACCATAGCCCTCTATGGGGTTCCAAATATCACTTTGCCAATTCCACAAGAACTGTCTTAGCGAAAGGCTTCTTGAGGGGAAAGCTGTAACTCTGTGAGATGATTTCACAGAACACAAAGAAGTTTCTCAGAAAGCTTCTTTCTCTTTGTTATCGGAGGATATTTCCTTTGGCCCTATAGTCTTCAAAGGGATCCGAAATAGCTGTTCTCAGATTCCACAGAAAGAAGGCTAGCAAAGAGATCTACTAAACACAGATGTAACTCTGTGAGATGAATTCACAGAACACTAAGCAGTTTCTCAGAAAGCTTCTTTCCAGATTTCATCTGAGGATATTTCCTTTTTCACCATAGACCTCTATGGGCTTCCAAATATCACTTTGCCAATTCCACAAGAACTGTCTTAGCGAAAGGCTTCTTGAGGGGAAAGCTGTAACTCTGTGAGATGATTTCACAGAACACAAAGAAGATTCTCAGAAAGCTTCTTTCTCTTTGTTATCGGAGGATATTTCCTTTGGCCCTATATTCTTCAAAGGGATCCGAAATATCTGTTCTCAGATTCCACAGAAATAAGGCTAGCAAAGAGATCTACGAAACACAGTTGTAACTCTGTGAGATGAATTCAGAGAACACTAAGCAGTTTCTCAGAAAGCTTCTTTCCAGATTTCATCTGAGGATATTTCCTTTTTCACCATAGCCCTCAAAGGGCTTCCAAATATCACTATGCCCATTCCACAAGAACTGTCTTAGCGAAAGGATTCTTGAGGGGAAAGCTGTAACTCTGTGAGATGATTTCTCAGAACACAAAGAAGTTTCTCAGAAAGCTTCTTTCTCTTTGTTATCGGAGGATATTTCCTTTGGCCCTATAGTGTTCAAAGGGATCCGAAATATCTGTTCTCAGATTCCACAGAAATAAGGCTAGCAAAGAGATCTACGAAACACAAATATAACTCTGTGAGATGAATTCACAGATCACTAAGCAGTTTCTCAGAAAGATTCTTTCCAGATTTCATCTGAGTATATTTCCTTTTCCACCATAGCCCTCTAAGGGCTTCCAAATATCACTTTGCCAATTCCACAAGAACTGTCTTAGCGAAAGGCTTCTTGAGGGGAAAGCTGTAACTCTGTGAGATGATTTCACAGAACACAAAGAAGATTCTCAGAAAGCTTCTTTCTCTTTGTTATCGGAAGATATTTCCTTTGGCCCTATAGTCTTCAAAGGGATCCGAAATATCTGTTCTCAGATTCCACAGAAAGAAGGTTAGCAAAGAGATCCACGAAATACAGATGTAACTCTGTGAGATGAATTCACAGAACACTAAGCAGTTTCTCAGAAAGCTTCTTTCTGATTTCATCTGAGGATATTTCCTTTTTCGCCATAGCCCTCTATGGGCTTCCAAATATCACTTTGCCAATTCCACAAGAACTGTCTTAGCGAAAGGCTTCTTGAGGGGAAAGCTGTAACTCTGTGAGATGATTTCACAGAACACAAAGAAGTTTCTCAGAAAGCTTCTTTCTCTTTGTTATCGGAGGATATTTCCTTTGGCCCTATAGTCTTCAAAGGGATCCGAAATATCTGTTCTCAGATTCCACAGAAATAAGGCTAGCAAGGAGATCTACGAAACACAGATGTAACTCTGTGAGATGAATTCACAGAACACTAAGCAGTTTCTCAGAAAGTTTCTTTCCAGATTTCATCTGAGGATAATTCCTTTTTCACCATAGCCCTCTGTGGGCTCCCAAATATCACTTTGCCAATTCCACAAGAACTGTCTTAGCGAAAGGATTCTTGAGGGGAAAGCTGTAACTCTGTGAGATGATTTCACCGAACACAAAGAAGTTTCTCAGAAAGCTTCTTTCTCTTTGTTATCGGAGGATATTTCCTTTGGCCCTATAGTCTTCAAAGGGATCCGAAATATCTGTTCTCAGATTCCACAGACATAAGGCTAGCAAAGAGATCTAGGAAACACAGATGTAACTCCGTGAGATGAATTCACAGAGCAATAAGCAGTTTCTCAGAAAGCTTCTTTCTAGATTTCATCTGAGGATATTTCCTTTTTCACCATAGCCCTCTAGGGGTTCCAAATATCACTTGGCCAATTCCACAAGAACTGTCTTAGCGAAAGGATTCTTGAGGGGAAAGCTGTAACTCTGTGAGATGATTTCACAGAACACAAAGAAGTTTCTCAGAAAGCTTCTTTCTCATTGTTATCGGAGGATATTTCCTTTGGCCTTATGGTCTTCAAAGGGATCCGAAATATCTGTTCTCAGATTCCACAGAAAGAAGGCTAGCAAAGAGATCTACGAAACACACATAAAACTCTGTGAGATGAATTCACGGAACACTAAGCAGTTTCTCAGAAAGCTTCTTTCCAGATTTCATCTGAGGATATTTCCTTTTTCACCATAGCCCTCTAAGGGCTTCCAAATATCACTTTGCCAATTCCACAAGAACTGTCTTAGCGAAAGGCTTCTTGAGGGGAAAGCTGTAACTCTGTGAGATGATTTCACAGAACACAAAGAAGTTTCTCAGAAAGCTTCTTTCTCTTTGTTATCGGAGGATATTTCCTTTGGCCCTATGGTCTTCATAGGGATCCGAAATATCTGTTCTCAGATTCCACAGAAAGAAGGCTAGCAAAGAGATCCAGAAATACAGATGTAACTCTGTGAGATGAATTAACAGAACACTAAGCAATTTCTAGAAAGCTTCTTTCCAGATATCATCTGAGGATATTTCCTTTTTCACCATAGCCCTCTATGGGCTTCCAAATATCACTTTGCCAATTCCACAGGAACTGTCTTATCGAAAGGCTTCTTGAGGGGAAAGCTGTAACTCTGTGAGATGATTTCACAGAACACAAAGAAGTTTCTCAGAAAGCTTCTTTCTCTTTGTCATCGGAGGATATTTCCTTTGGCCCTATAGTCTTCAAAGGGATCCGAAATATCTGTTCTCAGATTCCACAGAAATAAGGCTAGCCAAGAGATCCACGAAATACAGATGTAACTCTGTGAGATGAATTCACAGAACACTAAGCAGTTTCTCAGAAAGCTTCTTTCCAGATTTCATCTGAGGATATTTCCTTTTTCACCATAGCCCGCTAAGGGCTTCCAAATATCACTTTGCCAATTCCACAAGAACTGTCTTAGTGAAAGGCTTCTTGAGGGGAAGGCTGTAACTCTGTGAGATGATTTCACAGAACACAAAGAAGTTTCTCAGAAAGCTTCTTTCTCTTTGTTATCGGAGGATATTTCCTTTGGCCCTAAGGTCTTCAAAGGGATCCGAAATATCTGTTCTCAGATTCCACAGAAAGAAGGCTAGCAAAGAGATCTACGAAACACACATATAACTCTGTGAGATGAATTCACAGAACACTAAGCAGTTTCTCAGAAAGCTTCTTTCCAGATTTCATCTGAGGATATTTCCTTTTTCACCATAGACCTCTAAGGGCTTCCAAATATCACTTTGCCAATTCCACAAGAACTGTCTTAGCGAAAGTCTTCTTGAGGGGAAAGCTGTAACTCTGTGAGATGATTTCACAGAACACAAAGAAGTTTCTCAGAAAGCTTCTTTCTCTTTGTAATCGGAGGATATTTCCTTTTGCCCTATAATCTTCAAAGAGATCCGAAATATCTGTTCTCAGATTCCACAGAAAGAAGGCTAGCAAAGAGATCTACGAAACACACATATAACTCTGTGAGATGAATTCACAGAACACTAAGCAGTTTCTCAGAAAGCTTCTTTCCAGATTTCATCTGAGGATATTTCCTTTTTCACCATAGCCCTCTATGGGCTTCCAAATATCACTTTGCCAATTCCACAAGAACTGTCTTAGCGAAAGGCTTCTTGAGGGGAAAGCTGTAACTCTGTGAGATGATTTCTCAGAACACAAAGAAGATTCTCAGAAAGCTTCTTTCTCTTTGTTATCGGAAGAGATTTCCTTTGGCCCTATAGTCTTCAAACGGATCCGAAATATCTGTTTCAGATTCCACAGAAATAAGGCTAGCAAAGGGAACTACGAAACACACACATAACTCTGAGAGATGAATTCACAGATCACTAAGCAGTTTCTCAGAAAGCTTCTTTCCAGATTTCATCTGAGGATATTTCCTTTTTCACCATAGCCCTCTATGGGCTTCCAAATATCACTTTGCCAATTCCACAAGAACTGTCTTAGCGAAAGGCTTCTTGAGGGGAAAGCTGTAACTCTGTGAGATGATTTCACAGAACACAAAGAAGATTCTCAGAAAGCTTCTTTCTCTTTGTTATCGGAAGATATTTCCTTTGGCCCTATAGTCTTCAAACGGATCCGAAATATCTGTTCTCAGATTCCACAGAAATAAGGCTAGCAAGGAGATCTACGAAACACAGATGTAAATCTGTGAGATGAATTCACAGAACACTAAGCAGTTTCTCAGAAAGTTTCTTTCCAAATTTCATCTGAGGATAATTCCTTTTTCACCATAGCCCTCTATGGCCTCCCAAATATCACTTTGCAATTCCACAAGAACTGTCTTAGCGAAAGGCTTCTTGAGGGGAAAGCTCTGACTCTGTGAGATGATTTCACCGAACACAAAGAAGTTTCTCAGAAAGCTTCTTTCTCTTTGTTATCGGAGGATATTTCCTTTGGCCCTACAGTCTTCAAAGGGATCCGAAATATCTGTTCTCAGATTCCACAGACATAAGGCTAGCAAAGAGATCTACGAAACACAGATGTAACTCTGTGAGATGAATTCACAGAACACTAAGCAGTTTCTCAGAAAGCTTCTTTCCAGATTTCATCTGAGGATATTTCCTTTTTCACCATAGCCCTCTATGGGCTTCCAAATATCACTTTGCCAATTCCACAAGAACTGTCTTAGCGAAAGGCTTCTTGAGGGGAAAGCTGTAACTCTGTGAGATGATTTCACAGAACACAAAGAAGTTTCTCAGAAAGCTTCTTTCTCTTTGTTATCGGAGGATATTTCCTTTGGCCCTATAGTCTTCAAAGGGATCCGAAATATCTGTTCTCAGATTCCACAGAAATAAGGCTAGCAAGGAGATCTACGAAACACAGATGTAACTCTGTGAGATGAATTCACAGAACACTAAGCAGTTTCTCAGAAAGTTTCTTTCCAGATTTCATCTGAGGATAATTCCTTTTTCACCATAGCCCTCTGTGGGCTCCCAAATATCACTTTGCCAATTCCACAAGAACTGTCTTAGCGAAAGGATTCTTGAGGGGAAAGCTGTAACTCTGTGAGATGATTTCACCGAACACAAAGAAGTTTCTCAGAAAGCTTCTTTCTCTTTGTTATCGGAGGATATTTCCTTTGGCCCTATAGTCTTCAAAGGGATCCGAAATATCTGTTCTCAGATTCCACAGACATAAGGCTAGCAAAGAGATCTACGAAACACAGATGTAACTCCGTGAGATGAATTCACAGAGCAATAAGCAGTTTCTCAGAAAGCTTCTTTCTAGATTTCATCTGAGGATATTTCCTTTTTCACCATAGCCCTCTAGGGGTTCCAAATATCACTTGGCCAAAACCACAAGAACTGTCTTAGCGAAAGGATTCTTGAGGGGAAAGCTGTAACTCTGTGAGATGATTTCACAGAACACAAAGAAGTTTCTCAGAAAGCTTCTTTCTCTTTGTTATCGGAGGATATTTCCTTTGGCCCTATGGTCTTCATAGGGATCCGAAATATCTGTTCTCAGATTCCACAGAAAGAAGGCTAGCAAAGAGATCCAGGAAATACAGATGTAACTCTGTGAGATGAATTAACAGAACACTAAGCAATTTCTAGAAAGCTTCTTTCCAGATATCATCTGAGGATATTTCCTTTTTCACCATAGCCCTTTATGGGCTTCCAAATATCACTTTGCCAATTCCACAGGAACTGTCTTATCGAAAGGCTTCTTGAGGGGAAAGCTGTAACTCTGTGAGATGATTTCACAGAACACAAAGAAGTTTCTCAGAAAGCTTCTTTCTCTTTGTCATCGGAGGATATTTCCTTTGGCCCTATAGTCTTCAAAGGGATCCGAAATATCTGTTCTCAGATTCCACAGAAATAAGGCTAGCCAAGAGATCCACGAAATACAGATGTAACTCTGTGAGATGAATTCACAGAACACTAAGCAGTTTCTCAGAAAGCTTCTTTCCAGATTTCATCTGAGGATATTTCCTTTTTCACCATAGCCCGCTAAGGGCTTCCAAATATCACTTTGCCAATTCCACAAGAACTGTCTTAGTGAAAGGCTTCTTGAGGGGAAGGCTGTAACTCTGTGAGATGATTTCACAGAACACAAAGAAGTTTCTCAGAAAGCTTCTTTCTCTTTGTTATCGGAGGATATTTCCTTTGGCCCTAAGGTCTTCAAAGGGATCCGAAATATCTGTTCTCAGATTCCACAGAAAGAAGGCTAGCAAAGAGATCTACGAAACACACATATAACTCTGTGAGATGAATTCACAGAACACTAAGCAGTTTCTCAGAAAGCTTCTTTCCAGATTTCATCTGAGGATATTTCCTTTTTCACCATAGACCTCTAAGGGCTTCCAAATATCACTTCGCCAATTCCACAAGAACTGTCTTAGCGAAAGTCTTCTTGAGGGGAAAGCTGTAACTCTGTGAGATGATTTCACAGAACACAAAGAAGTTTCTCAGAAAGCTTGTTTCTCTTTGTTATCGGAGGATATTTCCTTTTGCCCTATAATCTTCAAAGAGATCCGAAATATCTGTTCTCAGATTCCACAGAAAGAAGGCTAGCAAAGAGATCTACGAAACACACATATAACTCTGTGAGATGAATTCACAGAACACTAAGCAGTTTCTCAGAAAGCTTCTTTCCAGATTTCATCTGAGGATATTTCCTTTTTCACCATAGCCCTCTATGGGCTTCCAAATATCACTTTGCCAATTCCACAAGAACTGTCTTAGCGAAAGGCTTCTTGAGGGGAAAGCTGTAACTCTGTGAGATGATTTCTCAGAACACAAAGAAGATTCTCAGAAAGCTTCTTTCTCTTTGTTATCGGAAGAGATTTCCTTTGGCCCTATAGTCTTCAAACGGATCCGAAATATCTGTTTCAGATTCCACAGAAATAAGGCTAGCAAAGGGAACTACGAAACACACACATAACTCTGAGAGATGAATTCACAGATCACTAAGCAGTTTCTCAGAAAGTTTCTTTCCAGATTTCATCTGAGGATATTTCCTTTTTCACCATAGCCCTCTATGGGCTTCCAAATATCACTTTGCCAATTCCACAAGAACTGTCTTTGCGAAAGGCTTCTTGAGGGGAAAGCTGTAACTCTGTGAGATGATTTCACAGAACACAAAGAAGATTCTCAGAAAGCTTCTTTCTCTTTGTTATCGGAAGATATTTCCTTTGGCCCTATAGTCTTCAAACGGATCCGAAATATCTGTTCTCAGATTCCACAGAAATAAGGCTAGCAAGGAGATCTACGAAACACAGATGTAAATCTGTGAGATGAATTCACAGAACACTAAGCAGTTTCTCAGAAAGTTTCTTTCCAAATTTCATCTGAGGATAATTCCTTTTTCACCATAGCCCTCTATGGCCTCCCAAATATCACTTTGCAATTCCACAAGAACTGTCTTAGCGAAAGGCTTCTTGAGGGGAAAGCTCTGACTCTGTGAGATGATTTCACCGAACACAAAGAAGTTTCTCAGAAAGCTTCTTTCTCTTTGTTATCGGAGGATATTTCCTTTGGCCCTACAGTCTTCAAAGGGATCCGAAATATCTGTTCTCAGATTCCACAGACATAAGGCTAGCAAAGAGATCTACGAAACACAGATGTAACTCTGTGAGATGAATTCACAGAACAATAAGCAGTTTCTCAGAAAGCTTCTTTCCAGATTTCATCTGAGGATATTTCCTTTTTCACCATAGCCCTCTAAGGGCTTCCAAATATCACTTTGCCAATTCCACAAGAACTGTCTTAGCGAAAGGCTTCTTGAGGGGAAAGCTGTAACTCTGTGAGATGATTTCACCGAACACAAAGAAGTTTCTCAGAAAGCTTCTTTCTCTTTGTTATCGGAGGATATTTCCTTTGGCCCTATAGTCTTCAAAGGGATCCGAAATATCTGTTCTCAGATTCCACAGAAATAAGGCTAGCAAAGAGATCTACGAAACACAGTTGTAACTCTGTGAGATGAACTCACAGAACACTAAGCAGTTTCTCAGAAAGCTTCTTTCCAGATTTCATCTGAGGATATTTCCTTTTTCACCATAGCCCTCTATGGGCTTCCAAATATCACTTTGCCAATTCCACAAGAACTGTCTTAGCAAAAGGCTTCTTGAGGGGAAAGCTGTAACTCTGTGAGATGATTTCACAGAACACAAAGAAGTTTCTCAGAAAGCTTCTTTCTCTTTGTCATCGGAGGATATTTCCTTTGGCCCTATAGTCTTCAAAGGGATCCGAAATATCTGTTCTCAGATTCCACAGAAATAAGGCTAGCCAAGAGATCCACGAAATACATATGTAACTCTGTGAGATGAATTCACAGAACACTAAGCAGTTTCTCAGAAAGCTTCTTTCCAGATTTCATCTGAGGATATTTCCTTTTTCACCATAGCCCGCTAAGGGCTTCCAAATATCACTTTGCCAATTCCACAAGAACTGTCTTAGTGAAAGGCTTCTTGAGGGGAAGGCTGTAACTCTGTGAGATGATTTCACAGAACACAAAGAAGTTTCTCAGAAAGCTTCTTTCTCTTTGTTATCGGAGGATATTTCCTTTGGCCCTAAGGTCTTCAAAGGGATCCGAAGTATCTGTTCTCAGATTCCACAGAAAGAAGGCTAGCAAAGAGATCTACGAAACACACATATAACTCTGTGAGATGAATTCACAGAACACTAAGCAGTTTCTCAGAAAGCTTCTTTCCAGATTTCATCTGAGGATATTTCCTTTTTCACCATAGACCTCTAAGGGCTTCCAAATATCACTTTGCCAATTCCACAAGAACTGTCTTAGCGAAAGGCTTCTTGAGGGGAAAGCTGTAACTCTGTGAGATGATTTCACAGAACACAAAGAAGTTTCTCAGAAAGATTCTTTCTCTTTGTTATCGGAGGATATTTCCTTTTGCCCTATAATCTTCAAAGAGATCCGAAATATCTGTTCTCAGATTCCACAGAAAGAAGGCTAGCAAAGAGATCTACGAAACACACATATAACTCTGTGAGATGAATTCACAGAACACTAAGCAGTTTCTCAGAAAGCTTCTTTCCAGATTTCATCTGAGGATATTTCCTTTTTCACCATAGCCCTCTATGGGCTTCCAAATATCACTTTGCCAATTCCACAAGAACTGTCTTAGCGAAAGGCTTCTTGAGGGGAAAGCTGTAACTCTGTGAGATGATTTCTCAGAACACAAAGAAGATTCTCAGAAAGCTTCTTTCTCTTTGTTATCGGAAGATATTTCCTTTGGCCCTATAGTCTTCAAACGGATCCGAAATATCTGTTTCAGATTCCACAGAAATAAGGCTAGCAAAGGGAACTACGAAACACACATATAACTCTGAGAGATGAATTCACAGATCACTAAGCAGTTTCTCAGAAAGCTTCTTTCCAGATTTCATCTGAGGATATTTCCTTTTTCACCATAGCCCTCTATGGGCTTCCAAATATCACTTTGCCAATTCCACAAGAACTGTCTTAGCGAAAGGCTTCTTGAGGGGAAAGCTGTAACTCTGTGAGATGATTTCACAGAACACAAAGAAGATTCTCAGAAAGCTTCTTTCTCTTTGTTATCGGAAGATATTTCCTTTGGCCCTATAGTCTTCAAACGGATCCGAAATATCTGTTCTCAGATTCCACAGAAAGAAGGTTAGCAAAGAGATCCACGAAATACAGATGTAACTCTGTGAGATGAATTCACAGAACACTAAGCAGTTTCTCAGAAAGCTTCTTTCCAGATTTCATCTGAGGATATTTCCTTTTTCTCCATAGCCCTCTAAGGGCTTCCAAATATCACTTTGCCAATTCCACAAGAACTGTCTTAGCGAAAGGCTTCTTGTGGGGAAAGCTATAACTCTGTGAGATGATTTCACAGAACACAAAGAAGTTTCTCAGAAAGCTTCTTTCTCTTTGTTATCGGAGGATATTTCCTTTGGCCCTATAGTCTTCAAAGGGATCCGAAATATCTGTTCTCAGATTCCACAGAAATAAGGCTAGCAAGGAGATCTACGAAACACAGATGTAAATCTGTGAGATGAATTCACAGAACACTAAGCAGTTTCTCAGAAAGTTTCTTTCCAGATTTCATCTGAGGATAATTCTTTTTTCACCATAGCCCTCTATGGCCTCCCAAATATCACTTTGCAATTCCACAAGAACTGTCTTAGCGAAAGGCTTCTTGAGGGGAAAGCTGTGACTCTGTGAGATGATTTCACCGAACACAAAGAAGTTTCTCAGAAAGCTTCTTTCTCTTTGTTATCGGAGGATATTTCCTTTGGCCCTACAGTCTTCAAAGGGATCCGAAATATCTGTTCTCAGATTCCACAGACATAAGGCTAGCAAAGAGATCTACGAAACACAGATGTAACTCTGTGAGATGAATTCACAGAACAAGAAGCAGTTTCTCAGAAAGCTTCTTTCCAGATTTCATCTGAGGATATTTCCTTTTTCACCATAGCCCTCTAAGGGCTTCCAAATATCACTTTGCCAATTCCACAAGAACTGTCTTAGCGAAAGGCTTCTTGAGGGGAAAGCTGTAACTCTGTGAGATGATTTCACCGAACACAAAGAAGTTTCTCAGAAAGCTTCTTTCTCTTTGTTATCGGAGGATATTTCCTTTGGCCCTATAGTCTTCAAAGGGATCCGAAATATCTGTTCTCAGATTCCACAGAAATAAGGCTAGCAAAGAGATCTACGAAACACAGTTGTAACTCTGTGAGATGAACTCACAGAACACTAAGCAGTTTCTCAGAAAGCTTCTTTCCAGATTTCATCTGAGGATATTTCCTTTTTCACCATAGCCCTCTATGGGCTTCCAAATATCACTTTGCCAATTCCACAAGAACTGTCTTAGCAAAAGGCTTCTTGAGGGGAAAGCTGTAACTCTGTGAGATGATTTCACAGAACACAAAGAAGTTTCTCAGAAAGCTTCTTTCTCTTTGTTATCGGAGGATATTTCCTTTGGCCCTATGGTCTTCAAAGGGATCCGAAATATCTGTTCTCAGATTCCACAGAAAGAAGGCTAGCAAAGAGATCTACGAAACACACATAAAACTCTGTGAGATGAATTCACAGAACACTAAGCAGTTTCTCAGAAAGCTTCTTTCCAGATTTCATCTGAGGATATTTCCTCTTTCACCATAGCCCTCTAAGGGCTTCCAAATATCACTTTTCCAATTCCACAAGAACTGTCTTAGCGAAAGGCTTCTTGAGGGGAAAGCTGTAACTCTTTGAGATGATTTCACAGAACACAAAGAAGTTTCTCAGAAAGCTTCTTACTCTTTGTTATCGGAGGATATTTCCTTTGGCCCAATGGTCTTCAAAGGGATCCGAAATATCTGTTCTCAGATTCCACAGAAAGAAGGCTAGCAAAGAGATCCGCGAAATACAGATGTAACTCTGTGAGATGAATTCACAGAACACTAAGCAGTTTCTCAGAAAGCTTCTTTCCAGATTTCATCTGAGGATATTTCCTTTTTCACCGTAGCCCTCTATGGGCTTCCAAATATCACTTTGCCAATTCCACAAAAACTGTCTTAGCGAAAGGCTTCTTGAGGGGAAAGCTGTAACTCTGTGAGATGATTTCACAGAACACAAGGAAGTTTCTTAGAAATCTTCTTTCTCTTTGTTATCGGAGGATATTTCCTTTGGCCCTATAGTCTTCAAAGGGATCCGAAATATCTGTTCTCAGATTCCACAGAAAGAAGGCTAGCAAAGAGATCCACGAAATACAGATGTAACACTGTGAGATGAATTCACGGAACACTAAGCAGTTTCTCAGAAAGCTTCTTTCAAGATTTCATCTGAGGATATTTCCTTTTTCACCATAGCCCTCTATGGGGTTCCAAATATCACTAGCCAATTCCACAAGAACTGTCTTAGCGAAAAGCTTCTTGAGGGGAAAGCTGTAACTCTGTGAGATGATTTCACAGAACACAAAGAAGTTTCTCAGAAAGCTTCTTTCTCTTTGTTATCGGAGGATATTTCCTTTGGCCCTATAGTCTTCAAAGGGATCCGAAATATCTGTTCTCAGATTCCACAGAAAGAAGGTTAGAAAAGAGATCCACGAAATACAGATGTAACTCTGTGAGATGAATTCACAGAACACTAAGCAGTTTCTCAGAAAGCTTCTTTCTGATTTCATCTGAGGATATTTCCTTTTTCGCCATAGCCCTCTATGGGCTTCCAAATATCACTTTGCCAATTCCACAAGAACTGTCTTAGCGAAAGGCTTCTTGAGGGAAAGCTGTAACTCTGTGAGATGATTTCACAGAACACAAAGAAGTTTCTCAGAAAGCTTCTTTCTCTTTGTTATCGGAGGATATTTCCTTTGGCCCTATAGTCTTCAAAGGGATCCGAAATATCTGTTCTCAGATTCCACAGAAATAAGGCTAGCAAGGAGATCTACGAAACACAGATGTAACTCTGTGAGATGAATTCACAGAACACTAAGCAGTTTCTCAGAAAGTTTCTTTCCAGATTTCATCTGAGGATAATTCCTTTTTCACCATAGCCCTCTGTGGGCTCCCAAATATCACTTTGCCAATTCCACAAGAACTGTCTTAGCGAAAGGATTCTTGAGGGGAAAGCTGTAACTCTGTGAGATGATTTCACCGAACACAAAGAAGTTTCTCAGAAAGCTTCTTTCTCTTTGTTATCGGAGGATATTTCCTTTGGCCCTATAGTCTTCAAAGGGATCCGAAATATCTGTTCTCAGATTCCACAGACATAAGGCTAGCAAAGAGATCTACGAAACACAGATGTAACTCCGTGAGATGAATTCACAGAGCAATAAGCAGTTTCTCAGAAAGCTTCTTTCTAGATTTCATCTGAGGATATTTCCTTTTTCACCATAGCCCTCTAGGGGTTCCAAATATCACTTGGCCAATTCCACAAGAACTGTCTTAGCGAAAGGATTCTTGAGGGGAAAGCTGTAACTCTGTGAGATGATTTCACAGAACACAAAGAAGTTTCTCAGAAAGCTTCTTTCTCATTGTTATCGGAGGATATTTCCTTTGGCCTTATGGTCTTCAAAGGGATCCGAAATATCTGTTCTCAGATTCCACAGAAAGAAGGCTAGCAAAGAGATCTACGAAACACACATAAAACTCTGTGAGATGAATTCACGGAACACTAAGCAGTTTCTCAGAAAGCTTCTTTCCAGATTTCATCTGAGGATATTTCCTTTTTCACCATAGCCCTCTAAGGGCTTCCAAATATCACTTTGCCAATTCCACAAGAACTGTCTTAGCGAAAGGCTTCTTGAGGGGAAAGCTGTAACTCTGTGAGATGATTTCACAGAACACAAAGAAGTTTCTCAGAAAGCTTCTTTCTCTTTGTTATCGGAGGATATTTCCTTTGGCCCTATGGTCTTCATAGGGATCCGAAATATCTGTTCTCAGATTCCACAGAAAGAAGGCTAGCAAAGAGATCCAGGAAATACAGATGTAACTCTGTGAGATGAATTAACAGAACACTAAGCAATTTCTAGAAAGCTTCTTTCCAGATATCATCTGAGGATATTTCCTTTTTCACCATAGCCCTTTATGGGCTTCCAAATATCACTTTGCCAATTCCACAGGAACTGTCTTATCGAAAGGCTTCTTGAGGGGAAAGCTGTAACTCTGTGAGATGATTTCACAGAACACAAAGAAGTTTCTCAGAAAGCTTCTTTCTCTTTGTCATCGGAGGATATTTCCTTTGGCCCTATAGTCTTCAAAGGGATCCGAAATATCTGTTCTCAGATTCCACAGAAATAAGGCTAGCCAAGAGATCCACGAAATACAGATGTAACTCTGTGAGATGAATTCACAGAACACTAAGCAGTTTCTCAGAAAGCTTCTTTCCAGATTTCATCTGAGGATATTTCCTTTTTCACCATAGCCCGCTAAGGGCTTCCAAATATCACTTTGCCAATTCCACAAGAACTGTCTTAGTGAAAGGCTTCTTGAGGGGAAGGCTGTAACTCTGTGAGATGATTTCACAGAACACAAAGAAGTTTCTCAGAAAGCTTCTTTCTCTTTGTTATCGGAGGATATTTCCTTTTGCCCTATAATCTTCAAAGAGATCCGAAATATCTGTTCTCAGATTCCACAGAAAGAAGGCTAGCAAAGAGATCTACGAAACACACATATAACTCTGTGAGATGAATTCACAGAACACTAAGCAGTTTCTCAGAAAGCTTCTTTCCAGATTTCATCTGAGGATATTTCCTTTTTCACCATAGCCCTCTAAGGGCTTCCAAATATCACTTTGCCAATTCCACAAGAACTGTCTTAGCGAAAGGCTTCTTGAGTGGAAAGCTGTAACTCTGTGAGATGATTTCTCAGAACACAAAGAAGATTCTCAGAAAGCTTCTTTCTCTTTGTTATCGGAAGAGATTTCCTTTGGCCCTATAGTCTTCAAACGGATCCGAAATATCTGTTTCAGATTCCACAGAAATAAGGCTAGCAAAGGGAACTACGAAACACACATATAACTCTGAGAGATGAATTCACAGATCACTAAGCAGTTTCTCAGAAAGCTTCTTTCCAGATTTCATCTGAGGTATTTCCTTTTTCACCATAGCCCTCTATGGGCTTCCAAATATCACTTTGCCAATTCCACAAGAACTGTCTTAGCGAAAGGCTTCTTGAGGGGAAAGCTGTAACTCTGTGAGATGATTTCACAGAACACAAAGAAGATTCTCAGAAAGCTTCTTTCTCTTTGTTATCGGAAGATATTTCCTTTGGCCCTATAGTCTTCAAACGGATCCGAAATATCTGTTCTCAGATTCCACAGAAAGAAGGTTAGCAAAGAGATCCACGAAATACAGATGTAACTCTGTGAGATGAATTCACAGAACACTAAGCAGTTTCTCAGAAAGCTTCTTTCCAGATTTCATCTGAGGATATTTCCTTTTTCTCCATAGCCCTCTAAGGGCTTCCAAATATCACTTTGCCAATTCCACAAGAACTGTCTTAGCGAAAGGCTTCTTGTGGGGAAAGCTATAACTCTGTGAGATGATTTCACAGAACACAAAGAAGTTTCTCAGAAAGCTTCTTTCTCTTTGTTATCGGAGGATATTTCCTTTGGCCCTATAGTCTTCAAAGGGATCCGAAATATCTGTTCTCAGATTCCACAGAAATAAGGCTAGCAAGGAGATCTACGAAACACAGATGTAAATCTGTGAGATGAATTCACAGAACACTAAGCAGTTTCTCAGAAAGTTTCTTTCCAAATTTCATATGAGGATAATTCCTTTTTTAACCATAGCCCTCTATGGCCTCCCAAATATCACTTTGCAATTCCACAAGAACTGTCTTAGCGAAAGGCTTCTTGAGGGGAAAGCTGTGACTCTGTGAGATGATTTCACCGAACACAAAGAAGTTTCTCAGAAAGCTTCTTTCTCTTTGTTATCGGAGGATATTTCCTTTGGCCCTACAGTCTTCAAAGGGATCCGAAATATCTGTTCTCAGATTCCACAGACATAAGGCTAGCAAAGAGATCTACGAAACACAGATGTAACTCTGTGAGATGAATTCACAGAACAATAAGCAGTTTCTCAGAAAGCTTCTTTCCAGATTTCATCTGAGGATATTTCCTTTTTCACCATAGCCCTCTAAGGGCTTCCAAATATCACTTTGCCAATTCCACAAGAACTGTCTTAGCGAAAGGCTTCTTGAGGGGAAAGCTGTAACTCTGTGAGATGATTTCACCGAACACAAAGAAGTTTCTCAGAAAGCTTCTTTCTCTTTGTTATCGGAGGATATTTCCTTTGGCCCTATAGTCTTCAAAGGGATCCGAAATATCTGTTCTCAGATTCCACAGAAATAAGGCTAGCAAAGAGATCTACGAAACACAGTTGTAACT
Source organism: Macaca nemestrina (assembly GCF_043159975.1). Taxonomy (NCBI): domain Eukaryota; kingdom Metazoa; phylum Chordata; class Mammalia; order Primates; family Cercopithecidae; genus Macaca; species Macaca nemestrina. Next base: position 96,909,740 of record NC_092134.1, read on the forward strand.
CTGTGAGATGAACTCACAGAACACTAAGCAGTTTCTCAGAAAGCTTCTTTCCAGATTTCATCTGAGGATATTTCCTTTTTCACCATAGCCCTCTATGGGCTTCCAAATATCACTTTGCCAATTCCACAAGAACTGTCTTAGCAAAAGGCTTCTTGAGGGGAAAGCTGTAACTCTGTGAGATGATTTCACAGAACACAAAGAAGTTTCTCAGAAAGCTTCTTTCTCTTTGTCATCGGAGGATATTTCCTTTGGCCCTATAGTCTTCAAAGGGATCCGAAATATCTGTTCTCAGATTCCACAGAAATAAGGCTAGCCAAGAGATCCACGAAATACAGATGTAACTCTGTGAGATGAATTCACAGAACACTAAGCAGTTTCTCAGAAAGCTTCTTTCCAGATTTCATCTGAGGATATTTCCTTTTTCACCATAGCCCGCTAAGGGCTTCCAAATATCACTTTGCCAATTCCACAAGAACTGTCTTAGTGAAAGGCTTCTTGAGGGGAAGGCTGTAACTCTGTGAGATGATTTCACAGAACACAAAGAAGTTTCTCAGAAAGCTTCTTTCTCTTTGTTATCGGAGGATATTTCCTTTGGCCCTAAGGTCTTCAAAGGGATCCGAAATATCTGTTCTCAGATTCCACAGAAAGAAGGCTAGCAAAGAGATCTACGAAACACACATATAACTCTGTGAGATGAATTCACAGAACACTAAGCAGTTTCTCAGAAAGCTTCTTTCCAGATTTCATCTGAGGATATTTCCTTTTTCACCATAGACCTCTAAGGGCTTCCAAATATCACTTTGCCAATTCCACAAGAACTGTCTTAGCGAAAGGCTTCTTGAGGGGAAAGCTGTAACTCTGTGAGATGATTTCACAGAACACAAAGAAGTTTCTCAGAAAGCTTCTTTCTCTTTGTTATCGGAGGATATTTCCTTTTGCCCTATAATCTTCAAAGAGATCCGAAATATCTGTTCTCAGATTCCACAGAAAGAAGGCTAGCAAAGAGATCTACGAAACACACATATAACTCTGTGAGATGAATTCACAGAACACTAAGCAGTTTCTCAGAAAGCTTCTTTCCAGATTTCATCTGAGGATATTTCCTTTTTCACCATAGCCCTCTATGGGCTTCCAAATATCACTTTGCCAATTCCACAAGAACTGTCTTATCGAAAGGCTTCTTGAGGGGAAAGCTGTAACTCTGTGAGATGATTTCACAGAACACAAAGAAGTTTCTCAGAAAGCTTCTTTCTCTTTGTCATCGGAGGATATTTCCTTTGGCCCTATAGTCTTCAAAGGGATCCGAAATATCTGTTCTCAGATTCCACAGAAATAAGGCTAGCCAAGAGATCCACGAAATACAGATGTAACTCTGTGAGATGAATTCACAGAACACTAAGCAGTTTCTCAGAAAGCTTCTTTCCAGATTTCATCTGAGGATATTTCCTTTTTCACCATAGCCCGCTAAGGGCTTCCAAATATCACTTTGCCAATTCCACAAGAACTGTCTTAGTGAAAGGCTTCTTGAGGGGAAGGCTGTAACTCTGTGAGATGATTTCACAGAACACAAAGAAGTTTCTCAGAAAGCTTCTTTCTCTTTGGTATCGGAGGATATTTCCTTTGGCCCTAAGGTCTTCAAATGGATCCGAAATATCTGTTCTCAGATTCCACAGAAAGAAGGCTAGCAAAGAGATCTACGAAACACACATATAACTCTGTGAGATGAATTCACAGAACACTAAGCAGTTTCTCAGAAAGCTTCTTTCCAGATTTCATCTGAGGATATTTCCTTTTTCACCATAGACCTCTAAGGGCTTCCAAATATCACTTTGCCAATTCCACAAGAACTGTCTTAGCGAAAGTCTTCTTGAGGGGAAAGCTGTAACTCTGTGAGATGATTTCACAGAACACAAAGAAGTTTCTCAGAAAGCTTCTTTCTCTTTGTTATCGGAGGATATTTCCTTTTGCCCTATAATCTTCAAAGAGATCCGAAATATCTGTTCTCAGATTCCACAGAAAGAAGGCTAGCAAAGAGATCTACGAAACACACATATAACTCTGTGAGATGAATTCACAGAACACTAAGCAGTTTCTCAGAAAGCTTCTTTCCAGATTTCATCTGAGGATATTTCCTTTTTCACCATAGCCCTCTATGGGCTTCCAAATATCACTTTGCCAATTCCACAAGAACTGTCTTAGCGAAAGGCTTCTTGAGGGGAAAGCTGTAACTCTGTGAGATGATTTCTCAGAACACAAAGAAGATTCTCAGAAAGCTTCTTTCTCTTTGTTATCGGAAGAGATTTCCTTTGGCCCTATAGTCTTCAAACGGATCCGAAATATCTGTTTCAGATTCCACAGAAATAAGGCTAGCAAAGGGAACTACGAAACACACATATAACTCTGAGAGATGAATTCACAGATCACTAAGCAGTTTCTCAGAAAGCTTCTTTCCAGATTTCATCTGAGGATATTTCCTTTTTCACCATAGCCCTCTATGGGCTTCCAAATATCACTTTGCCAATTCCACAAGAACTGTCTTAGCGAAAGGCTTCTTGAGGGGAAAGCTGTAACTCTGTGAGATGATTTCACAGAACACAAAGAAGATTCTCAGAAAGCTTCTTTCTCTTTGTTATCGGAAGATATTTCCTTTGGCCCTATAGTCTTCAAACGGATCCGAAATATCTGTTCTCAGATTCCACAGAAAGAAGGTTAGCAAAGAGATCCACGAAATACAGATGTAACTCTGTGAGATGAATTCACAGAACACTAAGCAGTTTCTCAGAAAGCTTCTTTCCAGATTTCATCTGAGGATATTTCCTTTTTCTCCATAGCCCTCTAAGGGCTTCCAAATATCACTTTGCCAATTCCACAAGAACTGTCTTAGCGAAAGGCTTCTTGTGGGGAAAGCTATAACTCTGTGAGATGATTTCACAGAACACAAAGAAGTTTCTCAGAAAGCTTCTTTCTCTTTGTTATCGGAGGATATTTCCTTTGGCCCTATAGTCTTCAAAGGGATCCGAAATATCTGTTCTCAGATTCCACAGAAATAAGGCTAGCAAGGAGATCTACGAAACACAGATGTAAATCTGTGAGATGAATTCACAGAACACTAAGCAGTTTCTCAGAAAGTTTCTTTCCAAATTTCATCTGAGGATAATTCCTTTTTCACCATAGCCCTCTATGGCCTCCCAAATATCACTTTGCAATTCCACAAGAACTGTCTTAGCGAAAGGCTTCTTGAGGGGAAAGCTGTGACTCTGTGAGATGATTTCACCGAACACAAAGAAGTTTCTCAGAAAGCTTCTTTCTCTTTGTTATCGGAGGATATTTCCTTTGGCCCTACAGTCTTCAAAGGGATCCGAAATATCTGTTCTCAGATTCCACAGACATAAGGCTAGCAAAGAGATCTACGAAACACAGATGTAACTCTGTGAGATGAATTCACAGAACAATAAGCAGTTTCTCAGAAAGCTTCTTTCCAGATTTCATCTGAGGATATTTCCTTTTTCACCATAGCCCTCTAAGGGCTTCCAAATATCACTTTGCCAATTCCACAAGAACTGTCTTAGCGAAAGGCTTCTTGAGGGGAAAGCTGTAACTCTGTGAGATGATTTCACCGAACACAAAGAAGTTTCTCAGAAAGCTTCTTTCTCTTTGTTATCGGAGGATATTTCCTTTGGCCCTATAGTCTTCAAAGGGATCCGAAATATCTGTTCTCAGATTCCACAGAAATAAGGCTAGCAAAGAGATCTACGAAACACAGTTGTAACTCTGTGAGATGAACTCACAGAACACTAAGCAGTTTCTCAGAAAGCTTCTTTCCAGATTTCATCTGAGGATATTTCCTTTTTCACCATAGCCCTCTATGGGCTTCCAAATATCACTTTGCCAATTCCACAAGAACTGTCTTAGCAAAAGGCTTCTTGAGGGGAAAGCTGTAACTCTGTGAGATGATTTCACAGAACACAAAGAAGTTTCTCAGAAAGCTTCTTTCTCTTTGTCATCGGAGGATATTTCCTTTGGCCCTATAGTCTTCAAAGGGATCCGAAATATCTGTTCTCAGATTCCACAGAAATAAGGCTAGCCAAGAGATCCACGAAATACAGATGTAACTCTGTGAGATGAATTCACAGAACACTAAGCAGTTTCTCAGAAAGCTTCTTTCCAGATTTCATCTGAGGATATTTCCTTTTTCACCATAGCCCGCTAAGGGCTTCCAAATATCACTTTGCCAATTCCACAAGAACTGTCTTAGTGAAAGGCTTCTTGAGGGGAAGGCTGTAACTCTGTGAGATGATTTCACAGAACACAAAGAAGTTTCTCAGAAAGCTTCTTTCTCTTTGTTATCGGAGGATATTTCCTTTGGCCCTAAGGTCTTCAAAGGGATCCGAAATATCTGTTCTCAGATTCCACAGAAAGAAGGCTAGCAAAGAGATCTACGAAACACACATATAACTCTGTGAGATGAATTCACAGAACACTAAGCAGTTTCTCAGAAAGCTTCTTTCCAGATTTCATCTGAGGATATTTCCTTTTTCACCATAGACCTCTAAGGGCTTCCAAATATCACTTTGCCAATTCCACAAGAACTGTCTTAGCGAAAGGCTTCTTGAGGGGAAAGCTGTAACTCTGTGAGATGATTTCACAGAACACAAAGAAGTTTCTCAGAAAGCTTCTTTCTCTTTGTTATCGGAGGATATTTCCTTTTGCCCTATAATCTTCAAAGAGATCCGAAATATCTGTTCTCAGATTCCACAGAAAGAAGGCTAGCAAAGAGATCTACGAAACACACATATAACTCTGTGAGATGAATTCACAGAACACTAAGCAGTTTCTCAGAAAGCTTCTTTCCAGATTTCATCTGAGGATATTTCCTTTTTCACCATAGCCCTCTATGGGCTTCCAAATATCACTTTGCCAATTCCACAAGAACTGTCTTAGCGAAAGGCTTCTTGAGGGGAAAGCTGTAACTCTGTGAGATGATTTCTCAGAACACAAAGAAGATTCTCAGAAAGCTTCTTTCTCTTTGTTATCGGAAGAGATTTCCTTTGGCCCTATAGTCTTCAAACGGATCCGAAATATCTGTTTCAGATTCCACAGAAATAAGGCTAGCAAAGGGAACTACGAAACACACATATAACTCTGAGAGATGAATTCACAGATCACTAAGCAGTTTCTCAGAAAGCTTCTTTCCAGATTTCATCTGAGGATATTTCCTTTTTCACCATAGCCCTCTATGGGCTTCCAAATATCACTTTGCCAATTCCACAAGAACTGTCTTAGCGAAAGGCTTCTTGAGGGGAAAGCTGTAACTCTGTGAGATGATTTCACAGAACACAAAGAAGATTCTCAGAAAGCTTCTTTCTCTTTGTTATCGGAAGATATTTCCTTTGGCCCTATAGTCTTCAAACGGATCCGAAATATCTGTTCTCAGATTCCACAGAAAGAAGGTTAGCAAAGAGATCCACGAAATACAGATGTAACTCTGTGAGATGAATTCACAGAACACTAAGCAGTTTCTCAGAAAGCTTCTTTCCAGATTTCATCTGAGGATATTTCCTTTTTCTCCATAGCCCTCTAAGGGCTTCCAAATATCACTTTGCCAATTCCACAAGAACTGTCTTAGCGAAAGGCTTCTTGTGGGGAAAGCTATAACTCTGTGAGATGATTTCACAGAACACAAAGAAGTTTCTCAGAAAGCTTCTTTCTCTTTGTTATCGGAGGATATTTCCTTTGGCCCTATAGTCTTCAAAGGGATCCGAAATATCTGTTCTCAGATTCCACAGAAATAAGGCTATCAAGGAGATCTACGAAACACAGATGTAACTCTGTGAGATGAATTCACAGAACACTAAGCAGTTTCTCAGAAAGTTTCTTTCCAGATTTCATCTGAGGATAATTCTTTTTTCACCATAGCCCTCTATGGCCTCCCAAATATCACTTTGCAATTCCACAAGAACTGTCTTAGCGAAAGGCTTCTTGAGGGGAAAGCTGTGACTCTGTGAGATGATTTCACCGAACACAAAGAAGTTTCTCAGAAAGCTTCTTTCTCTTTGTTATCGGAGGATATTTCCTTTGGCCCTACAGTCTTCAAAGGGATCCGAAATATCTGTTCTCAGATTCCACAGACATAAGGCTAGCAAAGAGATCTACGAAACACAGATGTAACTCTGTGAGATGAATTCACAGAACAATAAGCAGTTTCTCAGAAAGCTTCTTTCCAGATTTCATCTGAGGATATTTCCTTTTTCACCATAGCCCTCTAAGGGCTTCCAAATATCACTTTGCCAATTCCACAAGAACTGTCTTAGCGAAAGGCTTCTTGAGGGGAAAGCTGTAACTCTGTGAGATGATTTCACCGAACACAAAGAAGTTTCTCAGAAAGCTTCTTTCTCTTTGTTATCGGAGGATATTTCCTTTGGCCCTATAGTCTTCAAAGGGATCCGAAATATCTGTTCTCAGATTCCACAGAAATAAGGCTAGCAAAGAGATCTACGAAACACAGTTGTAACTCTGTGAGATGAACTCACAGAACACTAAGCAGTTTCTCAGAAAGCTTCTTTCCAGATTTCATCTGAGGATATTTCCTTTTTCACCATAGCCCTCTATGGGCTTCCAAATATCACTTTGCCAATTCCACAAGAACTGTCTTAGCGAAAGGCTTCTTGAGGGGAAAGCTGTAACTCTGTGAGATGATTTCTCAGAACACAAAGAAGATTCTCAGAAAGCTTCTTTCTCTTTGTTATCGGAAGAGATTTCCTTTGGCCCTATAGTCTTCAAACGGATCCGAAATATCTGTTTCAGATTCCACAGAAATAAGGCTAGCAAAGGGAACTACGAAACACACATATAACTCTGAGAGATGAATTCACAGATCACTAAGCAGTTTCTCAGAAAGCTTCTTTCCAGATTTCATCTGAGGATATTTCCTTTTTCACCATAGCCCTCTATGGGCTTCCAAATATCACTTTGCCAATTCCACAAGAACTGTCTTAGCGAAAGGCTTCTTGAGGGGAAAGCTGTAACTCTGTGAGATGATTTCACAGAACACAAAGAAGATTCTCAGAAAGCTTCTTTCTCTTTGTTATCGGAAGATATTTCCTTTGGCCCTATAGTCTTCAAACGGATCCGAAATATCTGTTCTCAGATTCCACAGAAAGAAGGTTAGCAAAGAGATCCACGAAATACAGATGTAACTCTGTGAGATGAATTCACAGAACACTAAGCAGTTTCTCAGAAAGCTTCTTTCCAGATTTCATCTGAGGATATTTCCTTTTTCTCCATAGCCCTCTAAGGGCTTCCAAATATCACTTTGCCAATTCCACAAGAACTGTCTTAGCGAAAGGCTTCTTGTGGGGAAAGCTATAACTCTGTGAGATGATTTCACAGAACACAAAGAAGTTTCTCAGAAAGCTTCTTTCTCTTTGTTATCGGAGGATATTTCCTTTGGCCCTATAGTCTTCAAAGGGATCCGAAATATCTGTTCTCAGATTCCACAGAAATAAGGCTAGCAAGGAGATCTACGAAACACAGATGTAACTCTGTGAGATGAATTCACAGAACACTAAGCAGTTTCTCAGAAAGTTTCTTTCCAGATTTCATCTGAGGATAATTCTTTTTTCACCATAGCCCTCTTTGGCCTCCCAAATATCACTTTGCAATTCCACAAGAACTGTCTTAGCGAAAGGCTTCTTGAGGGGAAAGCTGTGACTCTGTGAGATGATTTCACCGAACACAAAGAAGTTTCTCAGAAAGCTTCTTTCTCTTTGTTATCGGAGGATATTTCCTTTGGCCCTACAGTCTTCAAAGGGATCCGAAATATCTGTTCTCAGATTCCACAGACATAAGGCTAGCAAAGAGATCTACGAAACACAGATGTAACTCTGTGAGATGAATTCACAGAACAATAAGCAGTTTCTCAGAAAGCTTCTTTCCAGATTTCATCTGAGGATATTTCCTTTTTCACCATAGCCCTCTAAGGGCTTCCAAATATCACTTTGCCAATTCCACAAGAACTGTCTTAGCGAAAGGCTTCTTGAGGGGAAAGCTGTAACTCTGTGAGATGATTTCACCGAACACAAAGAAGTTTCTCAGAAAGCTTCTTTCTCTTTGTTATCGGAGGATATTTCCTTTGGCCCTATAGTCTTCAAAGGGATCCGAAATATCTGTTCTCAGATTCCACAGAAATAAGGCTAGCAAAGAGATCTACGAAACACAGTTGTAACTCTGTGAGATGAACTCACAGAACACTAAGCAGTTTCTCAGAAAGCTTCTTTCCAGATTTCATCTGAGGATATTTCCTTTTTCACCATAGCCCTCTATGGGCTTCCAAATATCACTTTGCCAATTCCACAAGAACTGTCTTAGCAAAAGGCTTCTTGAGGGGAAAGCTGTAACTCTGTGAGATGATTTCACAGAACACAAAGAAGTTTCTCAGAAAGCTTCTTTCTCTTTGTTATCGGAGGATATTTCCTTTGGCCCTATGGTCTTCAAAGGGATCCGAAATATCTGTTCTCAGATTCCACAGAAAGAAGGCTAGCAAAGAGATCCGCGAAATACAGATGTAACTCTGTGAGATGAATTAACAGAACACTAAGCAGTTTCTCAGAAAGCTTCTTTTCAGATTTCATCTGAGGATATTTCCTTTTTCACCATAGCCCTCTATGGGCTTCCAAATATCACTTTGCCAATTCCACAAAAACTGTCTTAGCGAAAGGCTTCTTGAGGGGAAAGCTGTAACTCTGTGAGATGATTTCACAGAACACAAGGAAGTTTCTTAGAAATCTTCTTTCTCTTTGTTATCGGAGGATATTTCCTTTGGCCCTATAGTCTTCAAAGGGATCCGAAATATCTGTTCTCAGATTCCACAGAAAGAAGGCTAGCAAAGAGATCCATGAAATACAGATGTATCTCTGTGATATGAATTCACAGAAAAATAAGCAGTTTCTCAGAAAGCTTCTTTCCAGATTTCATCTGAGGATATTTCCTTTTTCACCATAGCCCTCTATGGGCTTCCAAATATCACTTTGCCAATTCCACAACAACTGTCTTAGCGAAAGGCTTCTTGAGGGGAAAGCTGTAACTCTGTGAGATGATTTCTCAGAACACAAAGAAGATTCTCAGAAAGCTTCTTTCTCTTTGTTATCGGAAGAGATTTCCTTTGGCCCTATAGTCTTCAAACGGATCCGAAATATCTGTTTCAGATTCCACAGAAATAAGGCTAGCAAAGGGAACTACGAAACACACATATAACTCTGAGAGATGAATTCACAGATCACTAAGCACTTTCTCAGAAAGCTTCTTTCCAGATTTCATCTGAGGATATTTCCTTTTTCACCATAGCCCTCTATGGGCTTCCAAATATCACTTTGCCAATTCCACAAGAACTGTCTTAGCGAAAGGCTTCTTGAGGGGAAAGCTGTAACTCTGTGAGATGATTTCACAGAACACAAAGAAGATTCTCAGAAAGCTTCTTTCTCTTTGTTATCGGAAGATATTTCCTTTGGCCCTATAGTCTTCAAACGGATCCGAAATATCTGTTCTCAGATTCCACAGAAAGAAGGTTAGCAAAGAGATCCACGAAATACAGATGTAACTCTGTGAGATGAATTCACAGAACACTAAGCAGTTTCTCAGAAAGCTTCTTTCCAGATTTCATCTGAGGATATTTCCTTTTTCTCCATAGCCCTCTAAGGGCTTCCAAATATCACTTTGCCAATTCCACAAGAACTGTCTTAGCGAAAGGCTTCTTGTGGGGAAAGCTATAACTCTGTGAGATGATTTCACAGAACACAAAGAAGTTTCTCAGAAAGCTTCTTTCTCTTTGTTATCGGAGGATATTTCCTTTGGCCCTATAGTCTTCAAAGGGATCCGAAATATCTGTTCTCAGATTCCACAGAAATAAGGCTAGCAAGGAGATCTACGAAACACAGATGTAAATCTGTGAGATGAATTCACAGAACACTAAGCAGTTTCTCAGAAAGTTTCTTTCCAGATTTCATCTGAGGATAATTCTTTTTTCACCATAGCCCTCTATGGCCTCCCAAATATCACTTTGCAATTCCACAAGAACTGTCTTAGCGAAAGGCTTCTTGAGGGGAAAGCTGTGACTCTGTGAGATGATTTCACCGAACACAAAGAAGTTTCTCAGAAAGCTTCTTTCTCTTTGTTATCGGAGGATATTTCCTTTGGCCCTACAGTCTTCAAAGGGATCCGAAATATCTGTTCTCAGATTCCACAGACATAAGGCTAGCAAAGAGATCTACGAAACACAGTTGTAACTCTGTGAGATGAACTCACAGAACACTAAGCAGTTTCTCAGAAAGCTTCTTTCCAGATTTCATCTGAGGATATTTCCTTTTTCACCATAGCCCTCTATGGGCTTCCAAATATCACTTTGCCAATTCCACAAGAACTGTCTTAGCAAAAGGCTTCTTGAGGGGAAAGCTGTAACTCTGTGAGATGATTTCACAGAACACAAAGAAGTTTCTCAGAAAGCTTCTTTCTCTTTGTTATCGGAGGATATTTCCTTTGGCCCTATGGTCTTCAAAGGGATCCGAAATATCTGTTCTCAGATTCCACAGAAAGAAGGCTAGCAAAGAGATCTACGAAACACACAAAAAACTCTGTGAGATGAATTCACAGAACACTAAGCAGTTTCTCAGAAAGCTTCTTTCCAGATTTCATCTGAGGATATTTCCTCTTTCACCATAGCCCTCTAAGGGCTTCCAAATATCACTTTTCCAATTCCACAAGAACTGTCTTAGCGAAAGGCTTCTTGAGGGGAAAGCTGTAACTCTTTGAGATGATTTCACAGAACACAAAGAAGTTTCTCAGAAAGCTTCTTACTCTTTGTTATCGGAGGATATTTCCTTTGGCCCAATGGTCTTCAAAGGGATCCGAAATATCTGTTCTCAGATTCCACAGAAAGAAGGCTAGCAAAGAGATCCGCGAAATACAGATGTAACTCTGTGAGATGAATTAACAGAACACTAAGCAGTTTCTCAGAAAGCTTCTTTCCAGATTTCATCTGAGGATATTTCCTTTTTCACCATAGCCCGCTAAGGGCTTCCAAATATCACTTTGCCAATTCCACAAGAACTGTCTTAGTGAAAGGCTTCTTGAGGGGAAGGCTGTAACTCTGTGAGATGATTTCACAGAACACAAAGAAGTTTCTCAGAAAGCTTCTTTCTCTTTGTTATCGGAGGATATTTCCTTTGGCCCTAAGGTCTTCAAAGGGATCCGAAATATCTGTTCTCAGATTCCACAGAAAGAAGGCTAGCAAAGAGATCTACGAAACACACATATAACTCTGTGAGATGAATTCACAGAACACTAAGCAGTTTCTCAGAAAGCTTCTTTCCAGATTTCATCTGAGGATATTTCCTTTTTCACCATAGACCTCTAAGGGCTTCCAAATATCACTTTGCCAATTCCACAAGAACTGTCTTAGCGAAAGGCTTCTTGAGGGGAAAGCTGTAACTCTGTGAGATGATTTCACAGAACACAAAGAAGTTTCTCAGAAAGCTTCTTTCTCTTTGTTATCGGAGGATATTTCCTTTTGCCCTATAATCTTCAAAGAGATCCGAAATATCTGTTCTCAGATTCCACAGAAAGAAGGCTAGCAAAGAGATCTACGAAACACACATATAACTCTGTGAGATGAATTCACAGAACACTAAGCAGTTTCTCAGAAAGCTTCTTTCCAGATTTCATCTGAGGATATTTCCTTTTTCACCATAGCCCTCTATGGGCTTCCAAATATCACTTTGCCAATTCCACAAGAACTGTCTTAGCGAAAGGCTTCTTGAGGGGAAAGCTGTAACTCTGTGAGATGATTTCTCAGAACACAAAGAAGATTCTCAGAAAGCTTCTTTCTCTTTGTTATCGGAAGAGATTTCCTTTGGCCCTATAGTCTTCAAACGGATCCGAAATATCTGTTTCAGATTCCACAGAAATAAGGCTAGCAAAGGGAACTACGAAACACACATATAACTCTGAGAGATGAATTCACAGATCACTAAGCAGTTTCTCAGAAAGCTTCTTTCCAGATTTCATCTGAGGATATTTCCTTTTTCACCATAGCCCTCTATGGGCTTCCAAATATCACTTTGCCAATTCCACAAGAACTGTCTTAGCGAAAGGCTTCTTGAGGGGAAAGCTGTAACTCTGTGAGATGATTTCACAGAACACAAAGAAGATTCTCAGAAAGCTTCTTTCTCTTTGTTATCGGAAGATATTTCCTTTGGCCCTATAGTCTTCAAACGGATCCGAAATATCTGTTCTCAGATTCCACAGAAAGAAGGTTAGCAAAGAGATCCACGAAATACAGATGTAACTCTGTGAGATGAATTCACAGAACACTAAGCAGTTTCTCAGAAAGCTTCTTTCCAGATTTCATCTGAGGATATTTCCTTTTTCTCCATAGCCCTCTAAGGGCTTCCAAATATCACTTTGCCAATTCCACAAGAACTGTCTTAGCGAAAGGCTTCTTGTGGGGAAAGCTATAACTCTGTGAGATGATTTCACAGAACACAAAGAAGTTTCTCAGAAAGCTTCTTTCTCTTTGTTATCGGAGGATATTTCCTTTGGCCCTATAGTCTTCAAAGGGATCCGAAATATCTGTTCTCAGATTCCACAGAAATAAGGCTAGCAAGGAGATCTACGAAACACAGATGTAACTCTGTGAGATGAATTCACAGAACACAAAGCAGTTTCTCAGAAAGTTTCTTTCCAGATTTCATCTGAGGATAATTCTTTTTTCACCATAGCCCTCTTTGGCCTCCCAAATATCACTTTGCAATTCCACAAGAACTGTCTTAGCGAAAGGCTTCTTGAGGGGAAAGCTGTGACTCTGTGAGATGATTTCACCGAACACAAAGAAGTTTCTCAGAAAGCTTCTTTCTCTTTGTTATCGGAGGATTTTTCCTTTGGCCCTACAGTCTTCAAAGGGATCCGAAATATCTGTTCTCAGATTCCACAGACATAAGGCTAGCAAAGAGATCTACGAAACACAGATGTAACTCTGTGAGATGAATTCACAGAACAATAAGCAGTTTCTCAGAAAGCTTCTTTCCAGATTTCATCTGAGGATATTTCCTTTTTCACCATAGCCCTCTAAGGGCTTCCAAATATCACTTTGCCAATTCCACAAGAACTGTCTTAGCGAAAGGCTTCTTGAGGGGAAAGCTGTAACTCTGTGAGATGATTTCACCGAACACAAAGAAGTTTCTCAGAAAGCTTCTTTCTCTTTGTTATCGGAGGATATTTCCTTTGGCCCTATAGTCTTCAAAGGGATCCGAAATATCTGTTCTCAGATTCCACAGACATAAGGCTAGCAAAGAGATCTACGAAACACAGTTGTAACTCTGTGAGATGAACTCACAGAACACTAAGCAGTTTCTCAGAAAGCTTCTTTCCAGATTTCATCTGAGGATATTTCCTTTTTCACCATAGCCCTCTATGGGCTTCCAAATATCACTTTGCCAATTCCACAAGAACTGTCTTAGCAAAAGGCTTCTTGAGGGGAAAGCTGTAACTCTGTGAGATGATTTCACAGAACACAAAGAAGTTTCTCAGAAAGCTTCTTTCTCTTTGTTATCGGAGGATATTTCCTTTGGCCCTATGGTCTTCAAAGGGATCCGAAATATCTGTTCTCAGATTCCACAGAAAGAAGGCTAGCAAAGAGATCCGCGAAATACAGATGTAACTCTGTGAGATGAATTAACAGAACACTAAGCAGTTTCTCAGAAAGCTTCTTTTCAGATTTCATCTGAGGATATTTCCTTTTTCACCATAGCCCTCTATGGGCTTCCAAATATCACTTTGCCAATTCCACAAAAACTGTCTTAGCGAAAGGCTTCTTGAGGGGAAAGCTGTAACTCTGTGAGATGATTTCACAGAACACAAGGAAGTTTCTTAGAAATCTTCTTTCTCTTTGTTATCGGAGGATATTTCCTTTGGCCCTATAGTCTTCAAAGGGATCCGAAATATCTGTTCTCAGATTCCACAGAAAGAAGGCTAGCAAAGAGATCCACGAAATACAGATGTATCTCTGTGATATGAATTCACAGAAAAATAAGCAGTTTCTCAGAAAGCTTCTTTCCAGATTTCATCTGAGGATATTTCCTTTTTCACCATAGCCCTCTATGGGCTTCCAAATATCACTTTGCCAATTCCACAACAACTGTCTTAGCGAAAGGCTTCTTGAGGGGAAAGCTGTAACTCTGTGAGATGATTTCTCAGAACACAAAGAAGATTCTCAGAAAGCTTCTTTCTCTTTGTTATCGGAAGAGATTTCCTTTGGCCCTATAGTCTTCAAACGGATCCGAAATATCTGTTTCAGATTCCACAGAAATAAGGCTAGCAAAGGGAACTACGAAACACACATATAACTCTGAGAGATGAATTCACAGATCACTAAGCACTTTCTCAGAAAGCTTCTTTCCAGATTTCATCTGAGGATATTTCCTTTTTCACCATAGCCCTCTATGGGCTTCCAAATATCACTTTGCCAATTCCACAAGAACTGTCTTAGCGAAAGGCTTCTTGAGGGGAAAGCTGTAACTCTGTGAGATGATTTCACAGAACACAAAGAAGATTCTCAGAAAGCTTCTTTCTCTTTGTTATCGGAAGATATTTCCTTTGGCCCTATAGTCTTCAAACGGATCCGAAATATCTGTTCTCAGATTCCACAGAAAGAAGGTTAGCAAAGAGATCCACGAAATACAGATGTAACTCTGTGAGATGAATTCACAGAACACTAAGCAGTTTCTCAGAAAGCTTCTTTCCAGATTTCATCTGAGGATATTTCCTTTTTCTCCATAGCCCTCTAAGGGCTTCCAAATATCACTTTGCCAATTCCACAAGAACTGTCTTAGCGAAAGACTTCTTGTGGGGAAAGCTATAACTCTGTGAGATGATTTCACAGAACACAAAGAAGTTTCTCAGAAAGCTTCTTTCTCTTTGTTATCGGAGGATATTTCCTTTGGCCCTATAGTCTTCAAAGGGATCCGAAATATCTGTTCTCAGATTCCACAGAAATAAGGCTAGCAAGGAGATCTACGAAACACAGATGTAACTCTGTGAGATGAATTCACAGAACACTAAGCAGTTTCTCAGAAAGTTTCTTTCCAGATTTCATCTGAGGATAATTCTTTTTTCACCATAGCCCTCTTTGGCCTCCCAAATATCACTTTGCAATTCCACAAGAACTGTCTTAGCGAAAGGCTTCTTGAGGGGAAAGCTGTGACTCTGTGAGATGATTTCACCGAACACAAAGAAGTTTCTCAGAAAGCTTCTTTCTCTTTGTTATCGGAGGATATTTCCTTTGGCCCTACAGTCTTCAAAGGGATCCGAAATATCTGTTCTCAGATTCCACAGACATAAGGCTAGCAAAGAGATCTACGAAACACAGATGTAACTCTGTGAGATGAATTCACAGAACAATAAGCAGTTTCTCAGAAAGCTTCTTTCCAGATTTCATCTGAGGATATTTCCTTTTTCACCATAGCCCTCTAAGGGCTTCCAAATATCACTTTGCCAATTCCACAAGAACTGTCTTAGCGAAAGGCTTCTTGAGGGGAAAGCTGTAACTCTGTGAGATGATTTCACCGAACACAAAGAAGTTTCTCAGAAAGCTTCTTTCTCTTTGTTATCGGAGGATATTTCCTTTGGCCCTATAGTCTTCAAAGGGATCCGAAATATCTGTTCTCAGATTCCACAGAAATAAGGCTAGCAAAGAGATCTACGAAACACAGTTGTAACTCTGTGAGATGAACTCACAGAACACTAAGCAGTTTCTCAGAAAGCTTCTTTCCAGATTTCATCTGAGGATATTTCCTTTTTCACCATAGCCCTCTATGGGCTTCCAAATATCACTTTGCCAATTCCACAAGAACTGTCTTAGCAAAAGGCTTCTTGAGGGGAAAGCTGTAACTCTGTGAGATGATTTCACAGAACACAAAGAAGTTTCTCAGAAAGCTTCTTTCTCTTTGTTATCGGAGGATATTTCCTTTGGCCCTATGGTCTTCAAAGGGATCCGAAATATCTGTTCTCAGATTCCACAGAAAGAAGGCTAGCAAAGAGATCCGCGAAATACAGATGTAACTCTGTGAGATGAATTAACAGAACACTAAGCAGTTTCTCAGAAAGCTTCTTTTCAGATTTCATCTGAGGATATTTCCTTTTTCACCATAGCCCTCTATGGGCTTCCAAATATCACTTTGCCAATTCCACAAAAACTGTCTTAGCGAAAGGCTTCTTGAGGGGAAAGCTGTAACTCTGTGAGATGATTTCACAGAACACAAGGAAGTTTCTTAGAAATCTTCTTTCTCTTTGTTATCGGAGGATATTTCCTTTGGCCCTATAGTCTTCAAAGGGATCCGAAATATCTGTTCTCAGATTCCACAGAAAGAAGGCTAGCAAAGAGATCCACGAAATACAGATGTATCTCTGTGATATGAATTCACAGAAAAATAAGCAGTTTCTCAGAAAGCTTCTTTCCAGATTTCATCTGAGGATATTTCCTTTTTCACCATAGCCCTCTATGGGCTTCCAAATATCACTTTGCCAATTCCACAACAACTGTCTTAGCGAAAGGCTTCTTGAGGGGAAAGCTGTAACTCTGTGAGATGATTTCTCAGAACACAAAGAAGATTCTCAGAAAGCTTCTTTCTCTTTGTTATCGGAAGAGATTTCCTTTGGCCCTATAGTCTTCAAACGGATCCGAAATATCTGTTTCAGATTCCACAGAAATAAGGCTAGCAAAGGGAACTACGAAACACACATATAACTCTGAGAGATGAATTCACAGATCACTAAGCACTTTCTCAGAAAGCTTCTTTCCAGATTTCATCTGAGGATATTTCCTTTTTCACCATAGCCCTCTATGGGCTTCCAAATATCACTTTGCCAATTCCACAAGAACTGTCTTAGCGAAAGGCTTCTTGAGGGGAAAGCTGTAACTCTGTGAGATGATTTCACAGAACACAAAGAAGATTCTCAGAAAGCTTCTTTCTCTTTGTTATCGGAAGATATTTCCTTTGGCCCTATAGTCTTCAAACGGATCCGAAATATCTGTTCTCAGATTCCACAGAAAGAAGGTTAGCAAAGAGATCCACGAAATACAGATGTAACTCTGTGAGATGAATTCACAGAACACTAAGCAGTTTCTCAGAAAGCTTCTTTCCAGATTTCATCTGAGGATATTTCCTTTTTCTCCATAGCCCTCTAAGGGCTTCCAAATATCACTTTGCCAATTCCACAAGAACTGTCTTAGCGAAAGGCTTCTTGTGGGGAAAGCTATAACTCTGTGAGATGATTTCACAGAACACAAAGAAGTTTCTCAGAAAGCTTCTTTCTCTTTGTTATCGGAGGATATTTCCTTTGGCCCTATAGTCTTCAAAGGGATCCGAAATATCTGTTCTCAGATTCCACAGAAATAAGGCTAGCAAGGAGATCTACGAAACACAGATGTAAATCTGTGAGATGAATTCACAGAACACTAAGCAGTTTCTCAGAAAGTTTCTTTCCAGATTTCATCTGAGGATAATTCTTTTTTCACCATACCCCTCTATGGCCTCCCAAATATCACTTTGCAATTCCACAAGAACTGTCTTAGCGAAAGGCTTCTTGAGGGGAAAGCTGTGACTCTGTGAGATGATTTCACCGAACACAAAGAAGTTTCTCAGAAAGCTTCTTTCTCTTTGTTATCGGAGGATATTTCCTTTGGCCCTACAGTCTTCAAAGGGATCCGAAATATCTGTTCTCAGATTCCACAGACATAAGGCTAGCAAAGAGATCTACGAAACACAGTTGTAACTCTGTGAGATGAACTCACAGAACACTAAGCAGTTTCTCAGAAAGCTTCTTTCCAGATTTCATCTGAGGATATTTCCTTTTTCACCATAGCCCTCTATGGGCTTCCAAATATCACTTTGCCAATTCCACAAGAACTGTCTTAGCAAAAGGCTTCTTGAGGGGAAAGCTGTAACTCTGTGAGATGATTTCACAGAACACAAAGAAGTTTCTCAGAAAGCTTCTTTCTCTTTGTTATCGGAGGATATTTCCTTTGGCCCTATGGTCTTCAAAGGGATCCGAAATATCTGTTCTCAGATTCCACAGAAAGAAGGCTAGCAAAGAGATCTACGAAACACACAAAAAACTCTGTGAGATGAATTCACAGAACACTAAGCAGTTTCTCAGAAAGCTTCTTTCCAGATTTCATCTGAGGATATTTCCTCTTTCACCATAGCCCTCTAAGGGCTTCCAAATATCACTTTTCCAATTCCACAAGAACTGTCTTAGCGAAAGGCTTCTTGAGGGGAAAGCTGTAACTCTTTGAGATGATTTCACAGAACACAAAGAAGTTTCTCAGAAAGCTTCTTACTCTTTGTTATCGGAGGATATTTCCTTTGGCCCAATGGTCTTCAAAGGGATCCGAAATATCTGTTCTCAGATTCCACAGAAAGAAGGCTAGCAAAGAGATCCGCGAAATACAGATGTAACTCTGTGAGATGAATTAACAGAACACTAAGCAGTTTCTCAGAAAGCTTCTTTCCAGATTTCATCTGAGGATATTTCCTTTTTCACCATAGCCCGCTAAGGGCTTCCAAATATCACTTTGCCAATTCCACAAGAACTGTCTTAGTGAAAGGCTTCTTGAGGGGAAGGCTGTAACTCTGTGAGATGATTTCACAGAACACAAAGAAGTTTCTCAGAAAGCTTCTTTCTCTTTGTTATCGGAGGATATTTCCTTTGGCCCTAAGGTCTTCAAAGGGATCCGAAATATCTGTTCTCAGATTCCACAGAAAGAAGGCTAGCAAAGAGATCTACGAAACACACATATAACTCTGTGAGATGAATTCACAGAACACTAAGCAGTTTCTCAGAAAGCTTCTTTCCAGATTTCATCTGAGGATATTTCCTTTTTCACCATAGACCTCTAAGGGCTTCCAAATATCACTTTGCCAATTCCACAAGAACTGTCTTAGCGAAAGGCTTCTTGAGGGGAAAGCTGTAACTCTGTGAGATGATTTCACAGAACACAAAGAAGTTTCTCAGAAAGCTTCTTTCTCTTTGTTATCGGAGGATATTTCCTTTTGCCCTATAATCTTCAAAGAGATCCGAAATATCTGTTCTCAGATTCCACAGAAAGAAGGCTAGCAAAGAGATCTACGAAACACACATATAACTCTGTGAGATGAATTCACAGAACACTAAGCAGTTTCTCAGAAAGCTTCTTTCCAGATTTCATCTGAGGATATTTCCTTTTTCACCATAGCCCTCTATGGGCTTCCAAATATCACTTTGCTAATTCCACAAGAACTGTCTTAGCGAAAGGCTTCTTGAGGGGAAAGCTGTAACTCTGTGAGATGATTTCTCAGAACACAAAGAAGATTCTCAGAAAGCTTCTTTCTCTTTGTTATCGGAAGAGATTTCCTTTGGCCCTATAGTCTTCAAACGGATCCGAAATATCTGTTTCAGATTCCACAGAAATAAGGCTAGCAAAGGGAACTACGAAACACACATATAACTCTGAGAGATGAATTCACAGATCACTAAGCAGTTTCTCAGAAAGCTTCTTTCCAGATTTCATCTGAGGATATTTCCTTTTTCACCATAGCCCTCTATGGGCTTCCAAATATCACTTTGCCAATTCCACAAGAACTGTCTTAGCGAAAGGCTTCTTGAGGGGAAAGCTGTAACTCTGTGAGATGATTTCACAGAACACAAAGAAGATTCTCAGAAAGCTTCTTTCTCTTTGTTATCGGAAGATATTTCCTTTGGCCCTATAGTCTTCAAACGGATCCGAAATATCTGTTCTCAGATTCCACAGAAAGAAGGTTAGCAAAGAGATCCACGAAATACAGATGTAACTCTGTGAGATGAATTCACAGAACACTAAGCAGTTTCTCAGAAAGCTTCTTTCCAGATTTCATCTGAGGATATTTCCTTTTTCTCCATAGCCCTCTAAGGGCTTCCAAATATCACTTTGCCAATTCCACAAGAACTGTCTTAGCGAAAGGCTTCTTGTGGGGAAAGCTATAACTCTGTGAGATGATTTCACAGAACACAAAGAAGTTTCTCAGAAAGCTTCTTTCTCTTTGTTATCGGAGGATATTTCCTTTGGCCCTATAGTCTTCAAAGGGATCCGAAATATCTGTTCTCAGATTCCACAGAAATAAGGCTAGCAAGGAGATCTACGAAACACAGATGTAACTCTGTGAGATGAATTCACAGAACACTAAGCAGTTTCTCAGAAAGTTTCTTTCCAGATTTCATCTGAGGATAATTCTTTTTTCACCATAGCCCTCTTTGGCCTCCCAAATATCACTTTGCAATTCCACAAGAACTGTCTTAGCGAAAGGCTTCTTGAGGGGAAAGCTGTGACTCTGTGAGATGATTTCACCGAACACAAAGAAGTTTCTCAGAAAGCTTCTTTCTCTTTGTTATCGGAGGATATTTCCTTTGGCCCTACAGTCTTCAAAGGGATCCGAAATATCTGTTCTCAGATTCCACAGACATAAGGCTAGCAAAGAGATCTACGAAACACAGATGTAACTCTGTGAGATGAATTCACAGAACAATAAGCAGTTTCTCAGAAAGCTTCTTTCCAGATTTCATCTGAGGATATTTCCTTTTTCACCATAGCCCTCTAAGGGCTTCCAAATATCACTTTGCCAATTCCACAAGAACTGTCTTAGCGAAAGGCTTCTTGAGGGGAAAGCTGTAACTCTGTGAGATGATTTCACCGAACACAAAGAAGTTTCTCAGAAAGCTTCTTTCTCTTTGTTATCGGAGGATATTTCCTTTGGCCCTATAGTCTTCAAAGGGATCCGAAATATCTGTTCTCAGATTCCACAGACATAAGGCTAGCAAAGAGATCTACGAAACACAGTTGTAACTCTGTGAGATGAACTCACAGAACACTAAGCAGTTTCTCAGAAAGCTTCTTTCCAGATTTCATCTGAGGATATTTCCTTTTTCACCATAGCCCTCTATGGGCTTCCAAATATCACTTTGCCAATTCCACAAGAACTGTCTTAGCAAAAGGCTTCTTGAGGGGAAAGCTGTAACTCTGTGAGATGATTTCACAGAACACAAAGAAGTTTCTCAGAAAGCTTCTTTCTCTTTGTTATCGGAGGATATTTCCTTTGGCCCTATGGTCTTCAAAGGGATCCGAAATATCTGTTCTCAGATTCCACAGAAAGAAGGCTAGCAAAGAGATCCGCGAAATACAGATGTAACTCTGTGAGATGAATTAACAGAACACTAAGCAGTTTCTCAGAAAGCTTCTTTTCAGATTTCATCTGAGGATATTTCCTTTTTCACCATAGCCCTCTATGGGCTTCCAAATATCACTTTGCCAATTCCACAAAAACTGTCTTAGCGAAAGGCTTCTTGAGGGGAAAGCTGTAACTCTGTGAGATGATTTCACAGAACACAAGGAAGTTTCTTAGAAATCTTCTTTCTCTTTGTTATCGGAGGATATTTCCTTTGGCCCTATAGTCTTCAAAGGGATCCGAAATATCTGTTCTCAGATTCCACAGAAAGAAGGCTAGCAAAGAGATCCACGAAATACAGATGTATCTCTGTGATATGAATTCACAGAAAAATAAGCAGTTTCTCAGAAAGCTTCTTTCCAGATTTCATCTGAGGATATTTCCTTTTTCACCATAGCCCTCTATGGGCTTCCAAATATCACTTTGCCAATTCCACAACAACTGTCTTAGCGAAAGGCTTCTTGAGGGGAAAGCTGTAACTCTGTGAGATGATTTCTCAGAACACAAAGAAGATTCTCAGAAAGCTTCTTTCTCTTTGTTATCGGAAGAGATTTCCTTTGGCCCTATAGTCTTCAAACGGATCCGAAATATCTGTTTCAGATTCCACAGAAATAAGGCTAGCAAAGGGAACTACGAAACACACATATAACTCTGAGAGATGAATTCACAGATCACTAAGCACTTTCTCAGAAAGCTTCTTTCCAGATTTCATCTGAGGATATTTCCTTTTTCACCATAGCCCTCTATGGGCTTCCAAATATCACTTTGCCAATTCCACAAGAACTGTCTTAGCGAAAGGCTTCTTGAGGGGAAAGCTGTAACTCTGTGAGATGATTTCACAGAACACAAAGAAGATTCTCAGAAAGCTTCTTTCTCTTTGTTATCGGAAGATATTTCCTTTGGCCCTATAGTCTTCAAACGGATCCGAAATATCTGTTCTCAGATTCCACAGAAAGAAGGTTAGCAAAGAGATCCACGAAATACAGATGTAACTCTGTGAGATGAATTCACAGAACACTAAGCAGTTTCTCAGAAAGCTTCTTTCCAGATTTCATCTGAGGATATTTCCTTTTTCTCCATAGCCCTCTAAGGGCTTCCAAATATCACTTTGCCAATTCCACAAGAACTGTCTTAGCGAAAGACTTCTTGTGGGGAAAGCTATAACTCTGTGAGATGATTTCACAGAACACAAAGAAGTTTCTCAGAAAGCTTCTTTCTCTTTGTTATCGGAGGATATTTCCTTTGGCCCTATAGTCTTCAAAGGGATCCGAAATATCTGTTCTCAGATTCCACAGAAATAAGGCTAGCAAGGAGATCTACGAAACACAGATGTAACTCTGTGAGATGAATTCACAGAACACTAAGCAGTTTCTCAGAAAGTTTCTTTCCAGATTTCATCTGAGGATAATTCTTTTTTCACCATAGCCCTCTTTGGCCTCCCAAATATCACTTTGCAATTCCACAAGAACTGTCTTAGCGAAAGGCTTCTTGAGGGGAAAGCTGTGACTCTGTGAGATGATTTCACCGAACACAAAGAAGTTTCTCAGAAAGCTTCTTTCTCTTTGTTATCGGAGGATATTTCCTTTGGCCCTACAGTCTTCAAAGGGATCCGAAATATCTGTTCTCAGATTCCACAGACATAAGGCTAGCAAAGAGATCTACGAAACACAGATGTAACTCTGTGAGATGAATTCACAGAACAATAAGCAGTTTCTCAGAAAGCTTCTTTCCAGATTTCATCTGAGGATATTTCCTTTTTCACCATAGCCCTCTAAGGGCTTCCAAATATCACTTTGCCAATTCCACAAGAACTGTCTTAGCGAAAGGCTTCTTGAGGGGAAAGCTGTAACTCTGTGAGATGATTTCACCGAACACAAAGAAGTTTCTCAGAAAGCTTCTTTCTCTTTGTTATCGGAGGATATTTCCTTTGGCCCTATAGTCTTCAAAGGGATCCGAAATATCTGTTCTCAGATTCCACAGAAATAAGGCTAGCAAAGAGATCTACGAAACACAGTTGTAACTCTGTGAGATGAACTCACAGAACACTAAGCAGTTTCTCAGAAAGCTTCTTTCCAGATTTCATCTGAGGATATTTCCTTTTTCACCATAGCCCTCTATGGGCTTCCAAATATCACTTTGCCAATTCCACAAGAACTGTCTTAGCAAAAGGCTTCTTGAGGGGAAAGCTGTAACTCTGTGAGATGATTTCACAGAACACAAAGAAGTTTCTCAGAAAGCTTCTTTCTCTTTGTTATCGGAGGATATTTCCTTTGGCCCTATGGTCTTCAAAGGGATCCGAAATATCTGTTCTCAGATTCCACAGAAAGAAGGCTAGCAAAGAGATCCGCGAAATACAGATGTAACTCTGTGAGATGAATTAACAGAACACTAAGCA